>NC_086111.1:71441402-72656402 GCF_963921235.1 Mobula hypostoma
ATCCAAATGATTTTAAATGTTGAGTAACATCTACAAATTGCTGGAGGAGCTCAGCAAATTGGGCAGCATCTGTGGAGGGGAATAATCAGATGCTATCTGAGTTGCTGTGTCCCTTCAGTATTTTGTGTGTGTTGCTCAAGGGTTCACAGATACTCTAGAATCTCTTCTATTTATCACTTAAATGTTGCCTCGGCCACTTGCATATTTGCCCCATCCTCTGCATGAAGAAAGTTCCCCTGGGGTCCCTCACTATGATCTTGCACCTTTTCATTTACCTGCTGTCTCTTACCTGGCTAACCTCTCGTTATGACTCAGGCCTTCAAGTCCTGGCTACATCCTTGTAAATATTCTTTGAATAGTTTCCAGCATCTGAACCACACTGGACTTGAAAACGTCAATGGTTTCAGCTCCTACGGGTGCTGCTGGACCTGCTGAATATTTCCACATTGCTTGATGCTCAGTGGTTCATTGAAGCCTCCTTATTGGCTTCCCCAGAGGAAGATCATTGGATATCACTTGGCCATATTTCATTGCCCGCCCTCTGACTGAGAAAGTGGTGATGAGATCTTAAAGATTAGCTTTGTCACACCTACATCAAAAGTTCAAAGTAAATTTTATTATCAAAGTACAAAAACGTCACCATATACAAGCATGAATACATTTTCTTGTGGGCATACTCCACAAATCTATAGAATAGTAACTATAATAGGATCAATAAAAGAACAACCAGAGTGCAGAAGACAACAAACTGCACAAATGCAAATATAAATAAATAGTAATAAATGATAACAATATGTAATAACAAGATAAAGAATCCTTAAAGTGAGATCATTGGTTGTTGGAACTTCTCAATGGATGGGCAGGTGAGTGTAGTTATCCCCTTTGTTCAAAGCCTGATGGTTGAGGGGTTGTAACTGTTCTTCAAAATGGTGGTGTGAGTCCTGAGGCCTTCTAGCTGACAGCAGCACAAGGAAAAGAGCATGGCCTGGGTGGTGGGGACCTCTGATGATGGATGCTGCTTTGCTATGACAGTGTTACATACAGTGAAGAGCGTCGCTTGTGTCAACGACCAATACAGTCTGATGACAGACCACTTGTCAGCATGCTTCCATCGCCAACATAGCATGCCCACAACTTACTAACCCTAAGCCATATGTCTTTGGAATGTGGGAGGAAACCAGAGCATCTGGAAGAAACCCGTGTGGTCATGGGGAGACTGTACAAACTCCTTACAGATGGTGGTAGAAATGAACACCGATTGCTGACGTTGTTAAGCATTACCCTAACCACTATGCCACCGTGCCCCGCCAACTTCTTGAACTTCTGCTCTTCTCCTGGTGAAGGTGAATCACAGACCTGTTCAGGAGAGACCCACTGGGTGATGAAGGTGATATTCTTTCACACTTTCTGGTCACCCCAGAACAGGAAGGATGTAGAGGCTCTGGAGAGGGTACAGAAGTTGTTCAGGATGATGCCTGGATTAAAGGCGAGGAGCTAGAAGGAGAGGTTGAACAAAATTGTATTGTTTTCTCAATTCAGAGGTTGTGAGGCACACACCAAATACTGGCGGAGCTCAGTAAGTCAGGCAGTGTCTATGGTGGGGAATAAACGGTTGATGTTTCGGGCCAAGACCCTTCATCAGCCTAAAGCTGCCTGACTTTTTCCCTGGGTGGCAATGGCCAGAGGGCATTAGTTTAAGGTGAGTGGAGGAAGTGTAAGGGGGGATGTCAGAGGTATGAGTTTTTTGGAGAGAATTGCGGGAGGGAAGGGCTGGATTGATCAGAGTCGGGCATATGTTGTGAAACTTGTTGTTTTGTGGCAGCTGTACAGTGCAATATATAATTTTAAAACAACTATAGCTTACAGTAAGAAATATATATAATAAATAAATTCAGTGAATAGTGCAAAAAGAGAGCAAAAGAAGGTTCATGGGTTCAGTGTCCATTCAGAAATCGGATGGCAGAGGGGAAGAAGCTGTTCCTGAATCACTGAGGGTGTGTCTTCAGGCTCCTGGATGACCTCTTGATGGTAGCAATGAGAACAGGGCATGTCCTGGGTGATGGGGGTCCGTAATGATGAATGCTGCCTTTTTGAGACATTGACTTTTGAAAATGTTCTGGACACTACTGAGGCTAGTGCCCATGATAGAGCTGAGTAAGTTCACAACTTTCTGTGCCTTTTTTACCATCTTGTGCAGTGGCCCCTTCATACCAGGCGGTGATGCAGCCAGCTAGAATGCTCCCCACAGTACAGCTGCAGAAAATTGCGAGAGTCTTTTGTCTCCTCAAACTCCAAATGAAAAATAGAGTGAAATGTAGCTGTCGCTGTCTTGGAGTAGGTTAACGGTCAGAACAACAATGTGGGCTGCAGGGCCTGTACCATGCTTTACTGTGCAGGGAATGAGAAATCTGTAGGCAGAAGAGGTTTGGTTTAATTTGGCATTTTGTGGAAGTGGAGGAAGGATCTTGCATACATGAGTGGTTTTTGAACTTGGTTGGAATGGGCTGCAGTCTTTGTACCAGCCTCAACTGGCATTGGTTACCATCGAGCGCCATCAACAGGGTGTTGGTGGTATTGCAATGTGAAGACAACAAATCAGATTCGAGTTTATTGTCACTGACGTAAGTTATGAAATTTGTTGTTCCATGGCAGGCGTAACAAATTACAATAAAAATAAATACTACAGAAGAGGAATAGTGAGGAATATTCTTACTGTAATTTGAATTGTGGGTCATGGACCGATCAGAAATCTGATGGCTGAGGGCAGGAAGCTGCTCCAGGATCGTTAAGTGTGGGTTGCCTTGCCCAGTGGTAGCAATGGGAAGAGGGCATGTCCTGGGTGGCAAGGATCCTTAGTGATAGATGCTGCCTTCTTGAGGCATTAGCTCTTGAAGATGTCCTTGAGGGAGGGGAGGCTTGTGTCTGAGGTGGAATTGGCTGAACCTACAGCCCTCCACAGCTCTTGTCAATCCTGTGCAGTGGCCCCTTCATTCCTGATTGTGATGCAGTCAGTCAGAATGTTCTCCATGGTACACCTGTAGAAATTTGCTAGAGTGGAGACATACCAAAATCTCCTCAAACTCCTGATGAAGTATATCCACTGGTGAAGCTTCTTCGTGATTGCATCAATGTGTTGGGCCCAGGACAGATCCTCCGAGATGCTGACATCCAGGAACTAGAAACTGCTCACCCTTTCCACTACTGACCCCTCGATGAGGACTACTTTGTGTTCTTCCAGTTGCAAACCTCACAGAATCACGGGCATATCACAGAAGAACGAGGCCTTGCAGCCATCAAATCACATGCAGTAGCAAACACTGTTTTAGACTTCGCCTTCAATTTCCACACCCTAACTAGTCACAGCAGTTCATCATGATTGTTTTGGTTCTCACTCCCAACTGAAGTCCTCTGTTTCTTGGAGACACAAGAGACTGCAGAAACTGGGATCAAGTTCAAAGTACATTTAATAACAAAGTACATACAGTATATGTCACCACATACAGCCCGGAGATTCGTTTTCTCACAGGCATTCACAGTAAAACAAAGAAATACAATGGGGTCACAGACTGATAAACAACCAAATTGCAAAAGAAGACAAACTGCAATTGCAAAAAAAAAGTAATAATAGATGATATTGAGAACATGAGTTGTAGAGTTCTTGAAAGTAAGGCCACGGGTTGTGGAATTGGTTACTGTCTTCTGGGCAGTGTCTTCACAGGTGATCCCAGCCGTTATCAATACTTCAGAGATTGTCTGCCTGGTGTCAGTGGTCACATAACCAGGACTTGTGATCTGCACCAGCTGCTCAAACGACCATCCACCACCGGCTCCCATGGCTTCACCTGACCCCGGGGGGTGGGTGCTAAGCAGGTACTGCACCTTGCCCAAGGGTGACCTGCAGGCTAGCGGAGGGAAAGAGTGCTTTACACCTCCTTTGGTAGAGACATATCACCACCCCGCCATCCACCACTCACTGTGTTTTAAAAAAAAATCTGCCCCTGACATTCCTCCTACACTTTCCTCCAATCGTCTGAAAATTATGCCCCCTTGAATTAGCATTTCCCTCTCTGGGAAAATGATGTTGGTTGTCCACTCTATCAATCATATTTACATCTTTTGAGCGTTTGATGGCATTGGGCCTGTATTTGCTGGAGTTTAGAAGAATGTGGAAGGATCTCATTGAAACCTATCAAATACTGAAAGGCCTCGATAGAGTGGATGTGGAGGGGATGTTTCCTATAGTGGGGGAGTCCAGGACCAGAGGGCACAGCCTCAGAATAGAAGGACGTCCATTTAGAACAGAGATGAGAAGGAATTTCTTTAGCCGGAGGGTGGTGAATCTGTGGAGTTCTTTGCCACAGATGGCTGTGAGGCCAAGTCATTGGGTAAGTTTAAAGCAGCACTTGATAGGTTCTTAGTTAGTCAGGGTGTCAAAGGCTGTGGGGGAGGTACAAGAGAATAGGGCTGAGAGGGATAATAAGTCAACCATTATCAAAGTCTGCTTCTATGTCATATGGTCTTGCGTTCCTCTATCAAGTCACCTCTCATCTCCTTACTCTCAAAGGAGAAAAGCCCTAGTTCACTCATTGATGATAGGTGTTGTCTTCTTGAGTAGCACCTACTGTAGATATAGCAGACAGAACTGGCTGAATGGCCTCTTTATGTCCTGTCACTGTTTATAATTTTATCAAGGCAATATTGTTTCCCTCTTGAGACAAGCAATGCCTTGTGTTTTTTTTTTACTCTCTAAATAGGCATCCGTTAGTCTCGTGAGACCATGGATTTACACCTTGGAAGGTTAACAGGGCGCAGGCCTGGGCAAGGTTGTATGGAAGACCGGCAGTTGCCCATGCTGCAAGTCTCCCCTCTCAGCGCCATCAATGTTGTCCAAGGGAAGGGCCTTAGGCTGATACAGCTTGGCACTGGTGTCATCGCTGAGCAATGTGTGGTTAAGTGCCTTGCTCAAGGACACAACACACTGCCTGAGCTGAGGCTCGAACTAGCGACCTTCAGCTCACTAGACCGATGCCTTAACCACTTGGCCACGCGCCAGTACTCTAAATATTGTTTGTAAAATAAACGATGTGTTTTGTCTAGGAAGTTTTTCGATCCCACAATGGACTGGAGTTGCTGAAGATTGTGGCGGAATCATTCTCAAGAAAAGTGAGTACTCCCACGTCCTCTTGGCTGCTATCCCTGAGCAAACCGAGTGAACACGACAAACATCTCCTGATGATGCTGGCCAGCGATAGAGGTGATTGTCCTCGTTACATCATTGTTCGTTAGATTGCCGTTGGTTTTAGAATTGTTAAGTTGGTTTATTAATATCACATGTACAGAGGAATAAGTTTTGCAGCCTGTCTGTGCAGATCACTTCAAAACACAAGTACGCTGAGGTGGTGGCTGTCTGTCATGTCTGACGATGACAGGAGACCTGTGCCAGAGAGTAATTAAAGTGGAAAAGCCATTGCACTGGAGCAGTTCCACTCTCTCAACCACAGAAGTCCGGGTATAGAGGTATGAGCAAGCGTCACAAACTGAGGTCTTCCTTGGTTGCAGTGGATGACCACGACATCTTCTGTGCCTCGTCATGCCCTTCGCTCTCCAGGGAAGTCATGTGATACCTGCCACTGAAACTGAAAAGTTTCTGGAAAAATTACGGAGGCAAGCGCACCAGAATTATTGGGAAATTCCTTGAACATTTTCATTAGGTAATTATATAAATGAGTTACATCTCCACTAAAGGGAGGTGTAATGCACTCCTTCCCTCCTCTAGCCTGCTGGTCACTATTGAGCAAGGTGTAGCACCTGCCCCCCCCACCCTGTTAGGGTCACAAGAAGCCATGGGAGCAGGTGGTGGATGGTCGTATGAGCAGCTGGTGCAGATCACAAGCCCTGGTTATGCGACCACTGACGCCAGGCAAACCATCTCTGAAGGGTATTGATAATGGCTGGGGTCACCCGTCTTGTAAAAACACTGCCCAGAAGAAGGCAATGGCAAACCACTTCTGTAGAAAAATTTGCCAAGAGCGATCATGGTCATAGACCATAGTCTCTTAAATCATACAACATGGCACATGATGATAATGAATTATATAAAAATACAAACAAGCATAAGGAGGTTAAAATACAACACAATAATAATTCTATAGCACAATCAAACAGTTTAGCAGAGGAAAGATGACCAGAAGCTGTAGTGAGACATAGATGCTACCACAGACTGGTTGGACAGAATGGTCTCATTGCCCAAACTCACCACCAGGCATTGATACCTGGCTTGGCTGGCAGTGGGGGGAGCCCTACCCACTAGATCTTTCTCACACAGCAGTGCAGACGCGACATTTACTCAACTCCTGCTTTGCCAACACCTAAGCATTTGTCAAGTACAAATGCCGCGAAGAAAAAGAATTTCAGGATGTATATTGTATACATTTCTCTGACATTAAATGTACCTATTGAAACATCTAGGAAAGGTTACACTGGGGCTTGTCGAGGGTTGTCCCACGCAGCTGTGTAACAGAGGACCCTGTTTTGTGCTACCTATTGGTGTAACTGTGTAAAATCTGTGTGATTCTGCACATTGTTGTTACTTGGCATGCCCTCTTCTCGCTACTGCCGTTGGGCAGTTAGCATTGAAGTTTCAGATCCCACACCACCAGGTTCAGGAACGGTTGTGACCATAGAAACATAGAAAACCTACAGCACAATACAGGCCCTACGGCCCAGAAAGCTGTACTGAACATGGCCTTACCTTAGAATTTACCTAGGGTTACCCATAGCCCTCTATTTTTCTAAGCTCCATGTACCTGTCCAGGAGCCTCTTAAAAGACCCTATCGTATCCACCTCCACCACCGTCGCTGGCAGCCCATTCCATATACTCACCACTCCCTGCGTAAAAAAACAACAAACAAACAAGAAACTTATCCCTGACATCTCCTCTGTACCTACTTCCAAGCACCTTAAAACTGTGCCCTCTCGTGCTAGCCATTTCAGCCCTGGGGAAAAAGCCTCTGACTACCCACACGATCAATGCCTCTCATCATCTTATACACCTCTATCAGGTCACCTCTCATTCTCCTTCACTCCAAGGAGAAAAGGCTGAATTCACTCAACCTATTCTCATAAGGCACGCTCCCCAATCCAGGCAACATCCATGTACAAACGTTTGTAAATCTCCTCTGCACCCTTTCTATGGTTTCCACATCCTTCCTGAAGTGAGGTGACCAGAACTGAGTACAGTACTCCAAGTGGGGTCTGATCAGGGTCCTATATAGCTGCAACATTACCTATCGACTCTTAAACTCAATCCCACGATAGATAAAGGCCAATGCACCGTATGCTTTTTTTTGCGTGTCCGTGCGTGCGTTCGTGATGATGTCTTTTTCATGGCTTTTACAAGGCGCGGAGCGAGAGAGAGAGACTGTGTGGCACGACACTCCACACACAGACATTTTCACAGTATTTTCCCTTTATTTTACGAGGTCGAGTTGCGATCTCGACACTCAACCCGGCACGGATGGAAAGCGTACTGGGGAGCGGACCCGACTGGTTTCGAACCCAGGAACCTCCGCTCCCGGGTCCGGCGCCGACGTCATTGCGCCACCAGCCGGCCCGCACTGTGTGCTTTCTTAACCCTAGAGTCAACCTGCGCAGCAGCTTTGAGTGTCCTATGGACTCGGTCCCCAAGATCCCTCTGATCCTCCACACTGTCAAGAGTCTTACAACTAATACTATATCTTGCCATCATATTTGACCTACTAGAATGAACCACCTCACACTTACCTGGGTTGAACTCCATCTGTCACTTCTCAGTCCAGTTTTGCATCCAATCGATGTCCCGCTGTAAACTCTGACAGCCCTCCACACTACCCACAACACCCCCAACCTTTGTGTCATCAGCAAATTTACTAACCCATCCCTCCACTTCCTCATCCAGATCATTTATAAAAGTCACAAAGGGTAGGGTGTATCCTTCACCCGAGTGGATTTCCATAACTTGCCCTTCAACTATCAGGCTTCTGAACCAGCGTGGATAACTTAATTTACTGCAACCCTGAACTGATTTCACAATCAGTGGACTCACTTCACTTTCAAGGACTTTACAACTCGTGTTCTCAGTATTTTTTTATTTGCAGAATTTGTCGTCTTTTGCACACTGGTTGTTTGTCAGTTATGTATAGCTTTTCATAAATTCTAAGGTATTTCTTTATTTGTCCTGTAAGTGGCAAGAAAATGAATCTCAAGGTAGCTTATGGTGATATGAACGTATTTTGATAACGTATTAACTTTGAACCCTGTTTACCTTGGTGATCCAGGTACGATACCAGCAAAGGAAGTTATCGCCATGTTGGGAGATGTCAAGGATCATTTGAGAGAGGTGAGCCCCCACAGACACATCCCGCCATTGGCAGAAGTCTTAGAATAAAATGTCTTTGGTGAGAGTGGTGAGGTTGTAGAACTTCAGCTGGCATTGGAATGATTGGAGTCGTGGGGAAGTGGGGGAGGAAGTGTGAATCTGGTATTCTCCACTAAGTGAGTTAATAGAACAGTGCTGACCCTTTGGGCCATGATGTTGTGCTCAACCTTTAACCCAGTCTAAGATCAATCCAACCCTTCCTTGCTATATAGCCCTCCATTTTTCTTTCATTCATGAGCCTATCTAAGAGTTTCTTAAATGTTTCTAGTGTAGTGCAATGGTAGGGGTCCATTACATCCTTTAAATACAACGGGACCCCCCCCCCCACCACCATTAACCAAGGGGTATGTGGACACCAAGTTGGGATCCCCTGCTCTAATGTATCTGTCTCTAGCACCACTCTCAGTAACGTGTTCCATGCACCCACCACTCCCTGTGTAAAAACAACTTGCCTCTGACATTTCCCCCCGCCATACTTTCCTTCAGTCACCTTCAAATTAAGCCCTCTCATATAAGCCATTACTGCCTTGGGAATAAGTCTCTGGCTGCCCACTCGATCTAGATCTCTTATCATCTTGTACACCTCTAACATGTCACTTCACATCCTCTTTCACTCCAAAAAAAAAGCCCTGGCTCGCTCGACCTATCCTCATCAGACATGCTCTCTAATCCTGGTTAAAAAGTCGCCAGGGCTGTGGAGAGGGTGTGGTGGAACTTTCCCAAGGAAAATTGGCGGATTAATGGTGGGTGAAAGATACAAAGTGTTATGTGGACACTGCACTGGCACAGCTGGTAGCGCAGCCACCTCTCAGTCCCAGAGACCTGGGGACAATCCCGACCTCAGGTGCTGTCTGTGTGGAGTTTGCATGCTCTCTCTGTCACCGTATGGGTTTACCTTTACCTTGGGTGCTTCAATTTCCCCCCATGTCCCAAAGCCCTGGTGGTTAGCCACAGTAAATTGGGCCCCAGTGCACGGGTGAGGGGTAGAACCTGGTATAATCAAGATGATAAGAGGCATTAATTAGATTAGATTGTAGATTATGAGAACATGCAGTCTTCTTTTATTGTCATTTAGTAATGCATGCATTAAGAAATGATACAATGTTCGTCCAGAATGATATCACAGAAATACAAGGCAAACCAAGACAAAAGAAACTGACAAAAACCACATAATTATAACATATAGTTACAACAGTGCAAAGCAATACCGTAATTGCATTAAGAATAGACCATTGGGCATGGTAAAAAAAAAGTCTCAAAGTTTCTCAAAAGTCCCATCATCTCACGCAGAGGGTAGAAGGAAGAAAAACTCTTCCTGCCATGAGCTTCCAGCGCCGCAAACTTGTCGATGCAGCACCCTGGAAGCACCCGACCACAGCCGACTCTTGAGTCCGTCCGAAAACTTAGAGCCTCCGACCAGCCCTCTGACACCGAGCACTGAGCACCATCTCTGCCGAGCGCTTCGACCCCGGCCCTGGCAACAGGCAATAGGCAAAGCCAAGGATTTGGGGCCTTTCCCTCTGGAGATTCTGGATCGCACAGTAGCAGTGGCGGCGAAGCGGGCATTTCAGAAGTTTCTCCAGATGTTCCTCCGTGCTTCTCACGGCTGTCTCCATCAAATCAGGATTGTGCACGGTACTTACTTAACAAATACGATATCATTTCGGAGCGGCTGCGCGTGCTGCGTCGCGCCACCATCTTCTCCTCCCCTCCAAGTGGATTTCTACAGACTTTTTCCCAGGTTGGAAAGGGGGGCACAATATTAAGGTGATTGTTGGAAGGTATTGAGAGGATGTCAGAGGTAGGTTTGTCACACAGAGAGTGGTGGATGCCAGGGGTGGTGGTAGAGGCAGATACGTTTAAGAAACTTCTAGGTAGGCACGTGGAGGTTAGAAAAATGGACTGAAGCATCAAATTGATCTTAGAATAGATTAAAGTGTCGGCAAAACGTTGTAGGCCAAAGGTCCTGTATTGTGCTGTAATTTCCTATGTTCTGTATAACACTTTACAGTCCCACTGATCAGGGTTCAATTCCCGCCGCTGCCTGTAGGAGTTTGTTCTCACATGACCGCGTGAGCTTCCTCCGGGTGCTGTGGGTTCCTCCCACTGCCCAAAGATGTAGCGGTTAGTCAGTAAGTTGTGGACAAGCTACACTGGCACCAGAAGCATAGTGACACTCGTGGGCTGCCCCCAACACACTCTCGTACTGTGTTCACACAAATGACCCATTTCACTGCATGTCTCATTGTACGTGGTTCCTTAAGTTTATTATAGTTGGTGTGGTAATGGGGTAAAGCTCCCACAATGGTGTGCACCTCAAATAGCCTCTGACAATCAAGTCCAGCTCCTGACTTTCAGGTGTGGCTTAGCTACGAAGCCCCGTGGAATTGTTTCTGCAGACAGGAGAAGGGGCAAAAGTGGGTTACTGGAGCCTTAAAACCAGTCACTTTGGGCATATGGGGTTCATCAGCTGTGGTTGGCAGCTGATCCAGGAGAAGGAAAACTTAAACTTCCATTGCCTCTAGGCTGCACCCACTCAAAGGGAAGGCTTCTGGAGCAAATCTGGAGTCGGAGTTCCCAAGGCAGTCCTACATTCAGTTCAACACTGACTGGCAACTTCTGTAACACCGCTGTTCCTTTGGGCTCATCAGCTGTGTGGAGAGGGGGAACCTGCTACATGGGCAACCGCTATGACAAAATATTGCACTGCCGTGGGTTGTGTATCAAGGCAGCCAGGGTGCAACATCCATGGTCGACCCTGACTGACGGAGGCATCTCTCACATGTGACAATTAAAGCTAATCTGTAATATCATAATGTCATCTCCATTTTCTCAGCCAGAGAATAGGCAATGAAATATGGCCCAATGATATCCAACGATGTTGCTATGGAGCGATCAAGGATCAACTTTAGTCACCCTCGACATTTGCATGTTTGCTGTGGTGTGACATGCAACCAGAAAAAAACAACATTCTGCAATTGTAAAGAATAAAGAATTATATAAGAATAGAGGTTAAAGTACAAATATGGAATAAAATGTGCATAAATACACATACACATCCACTCTAGCCTTTACCTCGTCTCACCTGCCTATCACCTCCCCATAGCGCCCCTCCTCCTTCCCTTTCTCCTATGGTCCTCTCTCCTCTCGTATCAGATTCCTTCTTCTCCAGCGTCTTGTTTGGAGACTGGGGAATACCATCACACTCAGATGTAGAAGGATACTTCAGTGCTGTTTCCATAACAATTTTGTTTTACCAGTCAGAGTTGTTGGCCCTGAGCTGAACCCCAAACTAGAGGACTGGTGGACCACTCTTAGTTTGGCCTCTATTCTTTGGCCTATTTGGCATGGACGGCTCTACCAATAGCCAAAGCATAAAACCTTGCCTCCAGTCAACATAGCTCTGTGGGTCATTTAGGCACATAAACCTTGAAACCATGGCAAGTTTGTGGTCCTCTTGGAGGTTGGCCCAAAATGTTAACTGCTTATTTATTTCCAAAGATGCTGCCTGACCTGCTGAGTTCCTCCAGCAGTTTGTGTGTGATGCTTTGGATTTCCAGCGTTTGCAGACTTTCTTGTGATTATAAAAACTGATTTAAAAAGCTAATGTTGGTGTCCCTGTGCTCCCTTTGTAGATCGGAATCCATAACATCAGCTCAGCCATGGGCTGCCAAGGGAGACCCAGCCAGCCTCGTGGGGATTATGGGAAGCTCTTCATTGTGCTGGTTATCATTGGCTCGATCTGTGCTGTGATTATCGTCTCGGGCTTTGTCTACATCTGCTGGCAGCGGCGGCTCCCCAAGTTAACCCACATGGTGAGTGCCACGTAGCAGACTGTGATGAATGGTTGATGTCAGAGTGGAACAGCGAAGAAGGTTGTCTAAGATTAAAATGAGATCTTAATCAAACTGGCCCTGTGGGCCAAGAAATGGCAGCTGCAGTTTAAGTTAGATAAATACGAGATGTTGTGTTTTGTTAGGACAAAGCAGGACAGTAAAAGGCAGAGCCTTCTGCAAGGTTTGAGAATAGAGAGACCCAGGGTAATTAAATTAGTAAATGGGTAAATTGGTTTATGATTGTAATGTGTATCAAGGTACACTGGAAAACTGTTCTACATGCCATCCACACAGATCACTTCATCACATTAGTATATTGAGCCGTACAAGGTAAAGCAATACAGAATGGAGACTGTAGTGTCACAGTTACAAAGAAAGTGCAGTACAGGCAGACAATAAGATGCAAGGGCCATGGCAAGGTAGATTGTGAGGTCAAGAGTCTATCTTGTCTTACCAGGGGACGGTCTTATAACAGTGGGGTAGAAGTTGTCCTTGAGCCTGGTGGTACGTGCTTTCAGACCTTTGTATCTTCTTCCCGATGAGAGAGAGGAGAAGAGAGAATGTCATGGTGGGTGGGGTCTTTGATTATGCTAGCTGCTTTTTACCAAGGCAACGAGAAGTGTAGACAGCGTCCATGGAGGGGAGGGGAGGCTGGTTTCCATGATGTGTTGAGATGTGCCCACAACTCCGCAGTTTTTTGTGGTCTCGGGCTGAGCAGTTACCAGGCCGAACCGAGATGCATCTGGTTAGTGTGCTCTCTATGGGCCATTGCTAAAAATTCGTGAGGGTCAGTGGGGACTTACTGAGTTTCTTTAGCTACCTGAGTAGAGGCACTGGTGACCTCTCTTGGGCATGGGCTCTTAGTGGTTGGTCCAGGACAGGCTGTTGATAATATTCATCCCTTCATAACTTGAAGCACTCAATCTTCTCAAACTCAGCATCGTTGACGTAAATACCTCCTCGTGGAGCTCATCGAGGCATTGAGTTCAAAAGTCAAGAGGTTATGTTGCAATTTTATAAAACTCTGGTTAGGCCACATCTGGAGTATTGTGTACAGTTCTGGTCACCCCGTTATAGGAAGGATGTCGAGGCTTTGGAGAGGGCGCAAAAGAGGTTTACCAGGATATGGCTTGGTTTAAAAGGCATGTGCTAACATGAGAGGCTGGGATAAACTTGAGCTGTTTTCTCTGGAGAGCCAGAGGCTGAAGGGAGATCTGATAGAGGCTTGTAAGATTATGAAAGACCTAGATAGAGTAGACAGGGTGTTTCTGTTTCCCAGGGTAGAAATAGCCAATACCAAGGGGCGTGCATTGAAGGTGAGAGGGGGTAGGTTCTAAGGGGATGTGAGGGGTAAGTTTTTTACTCAGAGAGTGGTGGACGCCTGGAATGCGCCACCTGCTATGGTGGTAGAGGCAAATACGTTAGGGGCTTTTAGGGGATGTTTGGATAGGCACATGAATATAAGGAAAATGGAGGGATATGGACATTGTGTAGATAAGAGGGATTGGTTTTTGGGTTTTTTTTAATTTATTCTTTAGCTGTTCTGGCACAACATTGTAGGGTGCTGTACTGTTCTGTGTTCTATTTTCTTTTCCCTGTACGCAGTTTTGCCTATTTCAGACTTGAACTGAGGTGAATTTCTCACAATGGCTTGCAGCCCTCTCCCACGTGTGCAAATAAACATATAAGGCAAATTTCTGATACCTGTCTGCAGATTCTGAAGAGATAAGACAAGTGATCAGATTGCTAAGGATGAGTTGGGGCAAGGGGCCTATTTCTATGCTGTATGCCACTATGATAATGTTTAATCTTGATATTTCTTGTTTATTGATGATATTAATATTATTTACTTAATTCCTTCCCATCAGTCCCATGGTGAGGAGCTCCATTTTGTTGAGAATGGTTGCCATGACAACCCAACCCTGGACATAACGATAGACAGCACAGTGGAGATGCAGGAGAAAAAGCCCAGCGTGAACGGCGATGCCATAGAACGTTCCGGAGGCTGGAATGCTCTGGTGAACAAAAGGTCGAAAGATGAGGGGGACAGTTTTGAGGAGGACACACACCTTTAAGGGCCTGCACCGCTTGAAGATTGGAGCAGAGGCTCTCACTGTTTGGTGAACCCAAGCACTTTGCAACAGAGGTGCTGTTGTTTTGTAAGGAATACTGCATCCATAAGAGTGTAAGGCATAGGAACAGAATTAGGCCATTCAGCCCATCGAATATGCTCTGCCATTCCATCATGGCTGATTGATTTTCTCTCTCAGCCCCATTCTCTTGCCTTCTCCCCATAACCTTTGATGCCATTACTAATTAAGGACCTATCAACCTCAATTTTAAATATACCCAATGACTTGGCCTCCACGGCTGTCATGGCAATGAATTCCACATATTCACCATCCTCTGGCTAAAAAAATTACTCCTTGTCTCTGTTCTAAATGGACGTCCTTCTATTCTGACGCTGTGCCCTCTGCTCCTAGACTCTCCCACTAATGGAAACTTCCTTCACACTTGCAGTCTATCTAGGCCTTTCAAAATCTACAACACCCCCCCCCTTTATCTTTGTGCTGTGGCATCTACAGAATACAAAGATCAAAACTGGAAGTGGGCAGCCAACACTATCTAGCCCCCATCATCAGTGATTGGCAAATAGAAGTTTGGCGGGGGGGGGCGGGGTTGGCATGTACCATGCAAGGAGGAACAGGAACTGCAGAACAGTTACCAGCTGTGGTCCATCACAGAACTTGGCGTAACATCTGGGGTATTTTGATATTTTGACATTTCTGAATTCGGGCGGCAAGATTACTTGAAGTTTCAATCCATGGCTGCCTCTTGTGTCAAACTCAAGCCACCTTCAGGTTGGAAGAGCAACATCCTATATTCCTTCTGGGAAGCCTCCATCCTGATGGCATAGATATCAATTTCTCCTTCCGGTGAACTCTCCTATCAGATTCTTTCTTCTCCAGCACCTGACCTTTCCCACCCACCTGGCTTCATCTATCACCTTCCACCTAGCCTCCTTCCCCTCCCCCCACTTTTATTTCAGGCATCTCCCCATCTTCCCTCTCAGACCTGAAGAAGGGTCTTGTCTCGGAACATCCACTGTTCACTCTTTTCCGTAGATGCTGCCTGACCTGCTGAGCTCCTCCAACGTTTTGCATGTGGTACTCTAGATTTCCAGCATCTGCAGATCTTCTCGCGTTTGTGATTTACTTGAAGCCGGTTCATTGTCTATACAAAGGGAGTTCATGTGGCTGGTAAAGTAGGTGTGTGCAAGGATCTTCATGTACAGGACCTGGCCTCTGCATTAATTGCCCAACCCTTGGTCATTGACCTGAAACGTTGACTTGTTTCTCCTTCCCTGAATGCTGACCGACTGGTTGTGCATTTTCATATTTTATTGCCCACCCCTACTGTCCTTGAGGCCATTGCAGAGGGCAGGATTAGTTTAGGTTTATTTGTCACACATACATCGAAACACAGAAGTGAAGTGTGTCATTTTGCATCAATGACCCACACAGTCCGAGGCAGCCCACAAGTGTCACTACACTTCCATTTTCAACATAGCATGTCCACAACTCACTGACCCTAACTTGTATGTCTTTGGAATGTGGGAGGAAACCGGAGCATTTGGAGGAAACCCACACGCTCATGGAGGGAGGGGATGTGTAAACCCCTTAGAGACATTGGATTGAATTGAACCTGGGTTGCTGGCGCTGTAAAGCGTTTCGCTAACCACTACGCTACCATACCGCTTTGTTCCTTCAGGTCAGGACAGCAGATTTCATTCAGTGAAAGATGCTGTTGAACCAGATGGGATTTTACAACAGTGTGGTAGTTCAGTAACCACTTTTACTGATGCTTTGCCTTAAGATAGAATTTCACATTTGTTTGTGTAGCATATAAATGCCGTGAAAATGAGCTTTTTGCAGCAGCAGCCCAGAACATAGAATAGTACAGGCCACTTCCCACCTGGGGGAATATTCTCTGACTGTCAACTCTGCTTATGCCTCTTATTATCTCATACACCTCCAAGTACAAGTTACCTCTCATCCTCCTTCACTCCAAAGAGAAAAGCCCTGGTTCACTCAGCCTATCCTCATACCACATGCCTTCTAATCCAGGCAGCATCCTGGTAAATCTCCTCTGCACCCTGTCTAAAGCTTTCACATCCTTCCCATAATGAGGCAACCAGATCCCAAGATCCCTCTGCTCCTCCGCACTGTTAAGAATCCTGCCATTAACCCTGTATTCTGCCATCAAGTTCAACCTTCCAGAGTGAATCACTTCACACTTTTCTAGATTGATCTCAGTCTGTTCTGCTTCCTGTCAGTGTCTCTTTCCTTTGATAATCTTCCACACTATCTACAACACCAAGTACATTACAAGATGAGGACAAACATAAGTTAACAGAATCTTAAATTACTATAACTTACAAAATCAACAACAAAATGAACAATAATAGTGCAAGTATTTGATTTGAAGATACAGTACAGTAACAATCTCAACCAGCCTGCTCTACCCAATTACACCCACATGACCAATTAACCTACTGACTCGCAAGTCTTTGGAATGTGGGAGGAAACCAGAGCATCTGGAGGAAACCCTGGTGGTCATGGAGAGAATATAAAAACTCCTTACAGACAGTAGTGGGAACTGAACCTGGGTTACTGGTGCTGTAATGGTGTTTTGTTAACTGCTAAAGCTGAGAGTGAAAAATATATAGTCTGAGGCAGTGTTAGGGCTTTTTCAGGTTGGTTCCAGAATCTGACTGCAGTGGGGAAGAAACGGTTGTTGTGGGTCTGTAGGCTGCTGTATCTCGTGCCTGATGGCAGCATTGAGAAGAGCATGTGGCCAGGATGGTGGGAGTCCCTGATGAACTGTGTTCTGACTTGTAATGGACTATCACCCCACTCCTAATGTCTTTCCATCATGGTCACAATAGACCCTTGAAGAGAACTTGAAGAAATAATGCTGATGATGAGATGCACTCATTGAGTGAGGTGCAAGGTCATTTTTTGTCTCTTAGCAGAAGTTGTATAACTGAGAAATTGAAAATAATGGTTTGACACAAATATGAAACCTAGAAAGTTGCTTGACATAGTGGGGAAAAAAATCACAGTGGACTATGGTTTTTGGATTCTTATTGTCACAGGTGGTGGGGTGGAGATACATCTATACCAAAGGAAGTGTAAGATGCTCCTTCCCTCCACTGGCCTGCAGGTCACCTGTGGGCAAGGTGTAGCTCCTGCTTAGTCCCCAATCAGGGTCACGTGAAGACATGGGAGCAGGTGGTGAATGGTTGTATGAGCTGCTGGTGCATATCACAAGTCCTGGTTATGTGACCACTGACACCAGGCCGACAATCTCAGAAGAGTATTGATAATGGCTGGGGTCACCTGTCTTGTAAAGACACTGCCCAGAAGTCGTCAAATGGCAAACCACTTCTGTAAAAAAAATTGCCAAGAACAATCATGGTCATGGAAACATAGAAACATAGAAAATAGGTGCAGGAGTAGGCTATTCAGCCCCTCGAGCCTGCACCGCCATTTATTATGATCATGGCTGATCATCCAACTCAGAACCCTGCCCCAGCCTTCCTTCCATACCCCCTGATCCCCGTAGCCACAAGGGCCATATCTAACTCCCTCTATAGCCAATGAACCAGCCTCAACTGTTTCCTGTGGCAGAGAATTCCACAGATTCACCACTCTCTGTGTGAAGAAGTTTTTCCTAATCTCGGTCCTAAAAGGCTTCCCCTTTATCCTCAAACTGTGACCTCTCGTTCTGGAAAGCTCATGACCACCTACATCATACAACATAGCACGTAATGATGATAATTGTCACAGGTACTAAGGTAAAAAGAAAAAAATGTTTTGTTTGCCAAAGGTACCAAATATTTAATAACAAAAAGCTACCCTTTTTAAATAACGGAACAGCATTAGGCACCTACCAATCTTTGGGAACTTCATTGGCTACTAATGAAAGAAATATCTTCTCAGGTGCCTCCGCAATGTCTTCTCTACCTTCCACAAAGTACAAGAATGAACTTGGTCACACCCTGGTGGATTACCCATCTTAATGTGCTGTAATGCTGCAAATACCTTATCCCTGGTGATATAAATGTCCTGCAAAACATCTTCACTTTTTCCCCCCTATCACTTGAACAACCATGATTTTCTCCTCTGTAGACACTGAAGAGAAATGGATGGCATGGTAGCATAGTGGTTAGCATAGGGTTCAATTCCTGCTGTTGTCTGTAAAGTGTTTATTCTTTCTGCCCGTGACTGTGTGGCTTTCCTTGAGATGCTCTGATTTCCTCCCGCATTTCGAAGATGATACAGTTTAGTAGGCTAGTTGGTCACATCACAGGCTCACTGTATGGAAGAGCCTGTTACTGCGCTGTATCCCTAAATAAATAATAAATTATCGAGGTAGTACAAAGGGAAAACCAATAACAGAATGCAAAATATTGAATGTTGAAAGGTCTTGACAGAGTGGATGTTGCGAGGACATTTCCCCTTGATGGGGAAGTCTAAGACCAGAGTGAGCCTGCGATGTTACCAGAATTGGGGTTGTCCATGTAGAACAGAGATGAGAAGGAATTTCTTTAGCCAGAGGGTTGTCAATCTGTGGAATTCGTTACCACAGGTTGCTGAGGCCAAACAATTGGGTATATTTAAGGCAGAGATTGATAGATCCCTGCTTAGACAGGGCATGAAGGGATACTGGGAGAAGGCAGGAGATTGGGGCTGAGAGGGAAATGGATCAGCCATGATGAAATGGTGGAGCAGACTCAATGGGCCAAATGTTTTAATTCTGCTCTTGTACCTTATGGTCTAATATTGTGCCACAGTTACTGAGAGAGTGCAGTACAGGCACACAATAAGGCACAGGGTCATAACGAGGTAGATTCTGAGGTGAAAAGTTCATTTTATTATATAAGAGGTCTGTTCAAGAGTCTGATAACTTTGGGAGAGAAGTCGTTCTTGAGCCCGGTGCTGTGTGTTTCCAATCTTCTACCTGATAGAAGGTGGGGATGAAAGGGAATATTCAGGGTGAGGGGGGTCTTTACATTGCTTGTAATTGGGTTTTAGTTGTCAGGTGGAGTTTGTGGCAGGATGTTATGGCCTTCAACCAAAATGGTGAAATAGATGGAACAACATGGCATGGTGAAACCCACCCGTTGGACCTGGGGTTGTATGGAGCCAGCCATCCTGATCCGAATCCCAATCCTGGTCTTTTAGTTTTGGGAAGGTGTGTTTGTACGTAGCCATACTGATCCCAATCCCAGTGTGTCAGTCTTGGGAAAGTGTATTTGTACGGAGCCCTGAAAGAGGTAGAAAGTGCCACTAAAATAAACAGCACTTATTCCATTCCCAAAGGGAAACTCTGAAATATTCCTGATAATTTTTCCCAAAGTGGAAATAGCTAAACCGGGGGCATGGTTTTAAGGTGATTGGAGGAAAGTATAGGTGGGGGCGATGTCAGGGGTAAGTTTTTTGTTTTTTTTTAAAAACGCAAAGAGTGGTGGGTGTGTGGGACCAGATATATTAGGGACATTTGGCTGGACACACAGGTGATAGAAAAATGGAGGGCTGTTAGAGGGAAGGATTAGATTGATCTTACAGTAGGTTAAAAGGTTGTCACATTATACAAGGGCCTGTACTGTACTATCATTGTTAATGCGTTGGTGAGTATACATTCTCTAACTCATCACCCATGAAATCCTACATGCTTGTAGAACACATTAAAAGCAATGATTTGTAGTGCTTGTATTCAGAGTCCAGGCCAGTACTAACCATATCTCATCAGGGTAGTGGGAAGGACGATGAATGTGATGGGTCTCACAGAAAACAGCCTATTTAATGGGAAAATCATGTAACTGAGCACAGAGAAACTGTTTCAACATCAGGGGAAGTGGAGTCTACAGCAACTTGTCCCAGTGAAAGCAGGGAAATCGACCCAAATAAGGTACAGCAAGTGGAGAATATTCTATGCAATCTCAGTAAGTCACCTTCTGACCTGGGACTCTACATGAGAGATTCGTAAGAATATATGAACTAGGAGCGGGAGTCAGCCATCTGGCCTGTCGAGCCTGTTCCACTATTCAATAAGAATATGGCTGATTTGGCCATGGACCTTTCCCCCCATAACACTTCATTTCCCTGCTATGCAAAAATCTAACTGTATCTTAAATATACTTAATGAGGTAGCCTCTAGTGCTTCCCTGGGTAGAAAATTCTAGATTCACTACTCTCTAGAAAAAGCACTTTCTCCTCATCTCTATCCTAAATCTACTTCCTCTGAATCTTGACACTATGTCCTGTAGTTCTAGTCTCACCTACCAGTGATAACAACTTTCTGTCCTTTATCTTCATAACTTTGTCTGTTTCTATAAGATCCAACCTCTTCATTTTCTGATTTCTAGTGAGTATAGTCCCAGGCAACTCAATCCTTCTCATAAAGCTAACCCTATCGTATCTGATGAACTTGATGCTGCCTGGACTATAATAGGGGGAGATTGGCCTCACTAGATCTTTAATCCCTGGAGCACAGGAGAGTGATAGCTGACCTTATGGCTGTTTATAAAACTGAGGGGTATGGAGAAGGTGGATAGTCAGGGTTGGGGAATCTAAAACAGATACAAGACAGGAGAGATTTAAAAGACCAGAGATGTAACTTCTTTAACTTCTTTACTGAGGGTAGTGAGTAGCTGGAATGAGCTGCCAATGGTTGAGTTGGGTACGATTGCAATATTTAGGAGGCAATTGGGCAGGTAGACGCAGAGACGGGGCTTGGAGGGTTATGCAGGCAACTGTGGCAAGCAGGGAGGTTGCTAGGGTTAGTATGGACCACTTGGGCCAATGGGCCTATTTTGGTGCTGTACAACCTCATCTGCCCAGCTTCCAAAGGCTCTCAAGTAAGGAGAGCAGAACTCCAGCTATGGCCTCACTGGTACCCTGATCACCTCCCTCGTCTCTGTTTCATTCATGTTTACCAGAACCTTCCAAATTGACTTACTGGGAAACGAGGCGTTGCCGTAAGTCAGCCGATGTTGATTACTTCCCAAGCAGAGCGGTAATGTTCAAATAGACTTGGTTAAAACCTTGTGTTGTGTTTTTTGTAGATCATTTAGGGAGATTGACCACTGTGATAGTTAATAATTCAACTGTCATTGTATCATGTCATCAGCAGGACAGTAGAAGGCGAATTAGACAACCTTTGCCCTCCTTACTCTAGTCACTGCTGTATTCCTCTTGGAGATGATCACTTTAACTGAAATAAAGTTGGTGCCAATCTGAAGCCTTGGCTGATAGATCTGTTTAAGTGCAATTGTCTTTCAACCATACATGTGAACACAGCCAAATGAAACATCATTCCTCTGCCTATGTGCAAAACACAGTACCACGTAGCACATATAACTCAATTGTAATAGCAGAAGAACACAGTTACAAAAAATAATATAACCCAAGTCCCTGAGCGTCATGGCTTGCAGACTGATGGTGCATGGATGTCGTCCTGGAGCCACGTTTCTGCAAGAACAAGCACACAGCAGTTCCTCATCTCGTGCAAGTGCAGCTGCAGATGAACATAATCCAGTTTATTTTCCACTAAGCGAACACTGGAGAGCAGCACCAACTGTGGATCAGGGTAGAAGAGGCATCTCTTCTGCTGACAGGAGTCACCCCACTTTGAATATTTCAAAACTATTCATAAAAAGTACAACATATCAGATTCATTTATCATATATACAAATACATGAGATGCTTCAAATGCACTTTGGTGGAAGAAATAAACAGACAATTATTTAGATGAGGAGTGAATTCAAAGTGCAGAGATGCAAAGGGACTTGGGAGTCCTTGTGCATGATAATCTAAAGGTTAACCATGTTGAGTCACTGGTGCAGAAAGCAAATGCAATGTTGGCATTCATTTCTATAGGTATAGAATGTAAGAGCAGGGATGTGATGTTGAGGCTCTATAAGGCACTCGTGAGACCACACTTGGAGTATTGTGTGCAGTTTTGGACTCCCTATTTTAGAAAGGATATATTGACATTGGAAAGGGTTCAGAGAATATTCACGAGAATGATTCCAAGAATGAAAGGGTTACTGTAAGAAGAACGTCTGGCAGCTCTTGGGCTGTATTCCCTGGAGTTCAGGAGAATGAGGGGGGATTTCACAGAAACATTCCAAATGTTAAAAGGCCTGCACAGATTAGATATGGCAAAGTTATTTCCCATGGTAGGGGAGTCCAGGACAAGAGGGCACGACTTCAGGATTGAAGGATGTTCATTTAGAACAGAGATACGGAGAAATTACTTTAGTCAGAGGGTGGTAAATCTATGGAATTTGTTGCCACAAGTGGCTGTGGAGGCCAGGTCACTTCATTTAAGGTAGAGATAGGTTCTTGATTAGCCAGGACATCAAATGGTATGGGGAGAAGTCAGGGGAGTGGGGATGACTGGAAGAATTGGATCAGCCTATGATTGGCAGAACACACACGATGGGCCGAATGGCCTACTTCTGCTCTTCTATCTTATGGTCTTCAATGCATTACCAACCAACCCACCAAAGCATGTACTGGGGGCAGCCCACAAGGGTCGCCACACATTCCAGTGCCAACATAGAATGACCAGTGTTCAGCAGAACAACACAAACAGCAGCAACAACAAAACATCAGGCCTACCACCTCCAGTACCTGGCACAGATTTGCAGCCGTCAGGCCTCTGGACAAAATGACCCAGGGTCTTCAATCTTCAGATTTCTATCTCTCGACTTCTCTGACCTCTGGATATCAACCCCAGGACTCGCTGTCCATGGGTTTGACCTCTAACCCCAGTGACCTGGGGTGGGTTCCACCGGCCCTCATGACTGTCCCCTGTATGGACCTTGAACTTGGGAGTTACTGACCAAGGGACCGCCGGTCTCCTCATTGCTTGCCAAACTGATGGGATTACTGATTGCAGGGTACATCGTGTGCTTCAAATCAGCACCTTCCCAGTAATATAAAATCAGTATGTCATGTTTGCAAACACCAAAGCTGCTGATGCGGCCTCTTGGGAGGTTAGTGTTGATAGGCAACAGAATCGCTGACTCCTGGCCAAGAGGCTGTCTGGTGTACAAAACTCTACGAGCCTGGAGAACTCATTCCAAGCAACAATTTGTGATCTGATGACTGGGTTCGGAACAACACACACACACAAAATGCTGAGCATTGAAACTGGCTGCATCACCCTTTGGTACAGAGGGGCCAGTTCACAGGATCAGAAAAAGCTGCCGGAAGTTGTAAACTCAGCCAGCTCAATCATGGGCACGAGCCTCCCCAGCATCGAGGGCATCTTCGAACGGCAATGCCTCAAAAGGCAGCATCCATCATTAAGGACCCCCATCATCCAGGACATGCCTTCTTCTCATTGCTACCATCAGGGAAGCGATACAGGAGCCTGAAGACACACAGTCAACATTTTAGGAACAGCTTCTTCCTCTTCGCCATCAGATTTCTGAATGACAATAAACTCATGTACACTACCTCACTATTTTTTCCTTTTTTTGCACTAATCATTTATTATATATATATATATCTCACTGTAATTTATATTTATTTATTATGTTGTGCAGTGCATTGTACTCACACAAATTTCACGACGTATACCAATGATATTAATCCTGATTCTGATTCAGGACTTCAATGAGTCTGGCAGCCATTTATGGAGGGGAATGAACTGCTGATATGTTGGGCAATTCCCTTCACCAGGACAGAACAAAAGGGAAGAAGTCAGAATAAAAGGGTGGGGTGGGGGTCCATGCCGACAAATGATAGGTGAGCCAAAAAAAAAAAGTGAGGTTCATTGTCCATTCAGAAATCTAATGGTGGAAGGGCAAAAGCTGCTCCTGTCCTGAGCTCGCCAATTTCATCAACTTTGCTCCCAACTTCCACCCTGCCCTTAAATGTACTTGACCCGTTTCTGACATCTCTCCCCTTCCTCAATCTCTCTGTCCCTACCTACTGATTTCCATGGCTATTTTGACTACATCTTCCCACCCTTTTCTCAGTTCTTTTGTCTCCGCCGCATTTGTTCCCAGGATGAGGCTTTTCTTTCCAAAGCACCAGAGATGTCCTCCTCCTTCAAAGAATGGTGTTCCCCTTCCTCTACGACTGATTGTTGCCTTCGCCCACATCTTCTTTATTTCCTGGACATCCACACTCACCTCATTTTCTTGCCAATTTAACAGTGATAGGGTTCCTCTTGTCCTCACCTACCACCCCATAAGCCTCTGCATCATTCTCTGCAACTTCCACCATCTTCAACAGGATCCTACCAAAAATACCTTTACTTCCCCTCTTCTTCCCCCCCCCCCGCCACATCCTCTGCTTTCTGCAAGGATTGCTCATTCCATGATTCCCCTGTCCATTTGTCCCTCCCCACTAATCTCTCTCCTAGTACCCATCCCTGCAAGCAACAGAAATGTTACACCTCCCCATTCACCTCCATTCAGGGCCCCAAAAAGTCCTCCCAGGTGAGGCAGCATTTCAACTGTTGGGGTCGTCTATTGTATTTTATGTTCCTGATGTGGTCTCCTCTACATTACTGAGACCCGACATAAATTGGGGGAACCACTTTGTCCAGCACCTCTACTTCATCGACCAAGAGCAGAATTTCCTAGTGGCCAACCATTTTAATTCCTATCCCCATTTCCGTTTCAACATGTTGGTCTATGGCCAATTCTTCTGCCACATTGAGGCCACTCTCAAAGTGGGGGAGTAACACCTCATTCTGTCTAGGTAGCCTCCATTCTGATGAAATGGACGTTGATTTCTCCCTCTGGTTTTTTTTCCCCTTTTCCTACTCACCTTCCCTTTTCTTCTATTCACCACTCTGTCCTCTTACCTCCTCAACACCTCCCCTCAGTGACCCTCCTCCTTCCCTATCTCCATGGTCCATTCTCTTCTCCTATCAGATTCCTTCCTCTCCAGCCCTTTACCTTTCCCACCCACCTGGCTTCACCTAGCTTGTCCTCCTGCTCTCCCCTACCTTCTTATTCTGACATCTTCCTCCTTCCTTCCCAGTCCTGATGAGGGGCCTCAGGCCAAAAAGTTGACAGTTTATTCATTTCCAGAGATGCTGCCTGACTTGCTGAGTTCCTCCAGCGTTGTGTGTGTGTTACAAGTGATATAGAAACATAGAAAATAGGTGCAGGAGTAGGCCATTTGGCCCTTCGAGCCTGCACCACCATTCAGTACAATCATGGCTGATCATCCAAATCACAACCCTATACCTGCCTTCTCTCCATACCCCCGATCCCTTTAGCCACAAGGGCCTTATTCTAACTCCCTCTTAAATATAGCCAATGAACTGGCCTCAACTGTTTCCTGTGGCAGAGAATTCCACAGATTCACCACTCTCTGTGTGAAGTAGATTTTCCTCAGCTCGGTCCTAAAAGGCTTCCCCTTTATCCTCAAACTGTGACCCCTCGTTCTGGACTTCCCTAACATTGGGAACAATCTTCCTGCATCTAGCCTGTCCAATCCCTTCAGAATTTTATACGTTTCAATCAGATCCCCCCTCAATCTTCTAAATTCCAGAGAGTATAAGCCTAGCCGATCCAATCTTTCATCATATGAAAGTCCTGCCATCCCAGGAATCAATCTGGTGAACCTTCTTTGTACCCCCTCTATGGCAAGAATGTCTTTCCTTAGATTAGGGGACCAAAACTGCACACAATACTCCAGGTGTGGTCTCACCAAGGCCTTGTACAACGGTGAGACCAGGTAAGGAGGGTTAAAGTAAGAAGCTGGGAGGTGATAGGCAGAAGAGGAGAAGAGTGCAGGCTAGTACTGACCGCATCACATAGGAGTGGGCAGGATGAAGAGAGTGATGGGGTCTTGCAGAAAACTGCCTATTTTACAGTATAATTATTCACATAGCAAACAGAAACTATTTAAACAGAGGTGTGTGTTACTGCCTGTTACGGCACTGGCGATTAGGGCAGCAATGAAGGTTCTCCATCTCTGGCATTGTTCAGGGCTTTCTTCATGTCAGTATCTTCTGCTCGGTTTTCACTGCTGTCAGTCATGGAAGTCCTAGGTGGGGTCTCAGGAATACCGTCACACTCAGATGTAAAAGGACTTGTCATTACTGTTTTCATAACAGAGTTTTGTTTGACCAGTCAGGGCCCGGGTGACCCTACTAAAAGCCAAAGCATAAACCCCTGACTCCAGCCAGCATAGCTCTCCAGGCCAATGAGGCACAAGAGCCTCCAAACCACGACAAGGTTGTGGTCCTCTTACAGGATTTAAACTGAGTTCCTTCCTCAGAAAGCCCCTACCAGGTTCGGTGTGTTCCAAAGTCCCATCTAGCAAAGACCTTCAAATACTCTGGAGTCCAGGTCAAGGGTCTCAGCTTTAAGATCAACTGTCCATTTCCCTCCACAGATACTGCCTGACCAGCAGAGTTCCTCCAACATATCGTGCGTCGATCCAGATTCCAGCAACTGTAGAGTCCCTTGTGTCTCCAAGCTACGCACTACGTGAGGAAACTGCAGATGATTTGCACATTGCCTTTTTGAACCATCGCAAGTTGTAAGGTGAGGGCATGAGCTTCGTCCCAGGCTCAGGCGGGAGGAACAGTTCCTCCTCCTGGCGGGCGGTGGCGCTGTGACAGGATTTGCACCTGGAGGACCTGTTCCCCCCTCCCGGCGGGCGATGGCGCTGTGACAGGATTTGCAGCTGGAGGACCTGTTCCCCCCTCCCGGCGGGCGACGGCGCTGTGACAGGCTTGCGTCGCGGCACCGCCCCCGAGGACGCATAAACAACCTGTCGGTCCTACGGCACCTCGGGTCAATGCATCGAATCGGCGGCTGGGCTTCGGAGAGAGATGGACATCAGCGAGCTCTTCGCCAGCTGTAGGAAGGGAGAACTCTCCAGAGTGCGGTGAGGATCGGGGGCGGGTATGAACTGTCAGCGGCTGAGGACGGTGTCGGGGGGATAGGCCGGGTCCATGGCCCGGATCAGTGACAGAAAGGGAGCGGGGACGGATTGCCTGGAGATGGTGGACTGGTGGGTCAGGGGCCAGAATGGCCGGGGGGGTGGGGTGATTGGTCGGCCTGTCGGAGGCGAGAGGTTGGGGGGGGGATTGACTGTGTGGCGAGGGGAGGGGTTGATTGAGTGAACTGGGTTGAGGGGTGGGCGATTGATTGGTCGACCTGTGAAGAGGAGTGGGTGGGATTGATTGGGCGGCCTGGGGCAAGGGAAGGGATTGATTGCCAATAGTCCTGGGTCGTATTTTAGAGTAGGTGACAAGTTACGGGGCTCCTGTATAATTGGTGGTGGTTGTTCATCCTCTCCAACGATGACAGTAAACCTATGCAAGAGAGTTTTTCAACTGGGAACGCTGTTGCACTGGGGTAGATCCACTCTCTTGACCTAGGAAATCCGAGTGCAGTGGTAATAGTAGTCATCCTAAACCAGGGTCTTCCTTCGTTGCAATAGGGGACCATGACTACTTCTATGCCTTGCCAAGCCCTTTGTTCTGCACAAAGCATTGCAGATTGGACATGACAAGCCTCTTCACTAGTGGTTCTATCCCTCCCTGGACACCCCCTACACCCGCTTAATGCTTACATTGCACTGCCCATGTCCCAGCCACTGGGGACTTCCCATCAAGTTTGTTCATTGACTGAACCAACCTACTTGAGATACTGGCACTATTGGCAGAGTTCAGAGAATGGTTTCACTTGACGAGTGTGAGGGTGTAACACGTACTACCTGCAAGGATGATGGTGGCAAAAATATCACCATAGGCAGGATTTTAATGACTATTTGGGTGCTACAAAAAACAAGTCATCATCATCATCGTGTGCTGTGACATGATGTGGGTGATCATGGTCTTCCATCTGTCTTTAGTTGCCTGTGGAGAAGAGACCCCCCTTCACACTGTTCTCCCTCTCTCTTTCCATGACCATGATTGTTCTTGGCAAATTTTTCTCAGAAGTGGTTTGCCATTGCCTTCTGCTGGGCAGTGTCTTTCCCAAATAAGTGACCCCAGGCATCATCATCAATACTGTTCAGAGATTGTCTGCCTGGCGTCCATGGTCGCATCAGCAGGACTTGTAAATGCTCCAGCTGCTCACATGACCTGCTCCCATGGTTTCACGTGACCCTGGTCGGGGGTGGGGGAGGCTAGGCAGGTGCTACATCTTACCCAAAGGTGACCTGCAGGCTACAGAGGGAAGGAATACTTTACACCTCCTTTGGTAGAGGCATACCTCCACCCCACCATAAAATTGGTGAATTGGTTTAGTATTGTTCAATGCACCAAGGTCTGGCCTTCTCCTTTGGCTTAGTTACTAAGCCCGGCAGAACTGTTTCTACTGACAGGAGAAGGGGCAAAGGCGGATTATTGGCATCTTAAAACCAGGTTATTCAGGCAGATGAGGCTCATCAGCTGTGGTTGCAGCTCATCTAGGAGAAGGAAAACTCTGATCTCAAATCTCCCTGGCCTTCTGTCATGGGAAGGGCTTTGGGTGTAAACCCTGAGGAAAAATCCAAAGCTGGAGTCCCTAAAGCAGTCCTACCTTGAGTTCAACACTGTCCTGCAACTCCTGTGACGCCGCTGGGGCAAACTGTATCATTCTCTGCCGTTCCTCCGATTCATCAGCTGCGTGGAAGGGGTGGGAGGGAAGCCCACTACATGGGCAACAGCTTGCTCTCCATCTGGTACTGCCCTGGCTTGCATAGCATGTAGACAGCTGGGATGCAATATCCATGGTCGACCATGACCAACACAAGGCTTCACTACCAAGGTACAGTTAAAAAGTTGTCTTGCACAACATTCATGCGGTTTTTTTTAGTACAACAGTGCATCAAGGCAGAACAAGGGAAAGCAATAACAATAACAGAGTAAGGAGTTACAGTTACTGTGGAAATGTGGAAATGTAGTGCAGGCAACTTCAAAGCGCAAGACCAACTAGAGCTGGATTGTGTGACCTAAACTTTATATTGTACTAGAGGACCAATCAATAGTCTTGGAACAGTGGGATAGAAGCTGTCTGTGAACCTGGTGATACATACTTCCAAGCTTTTGTATCTTTTGCTCAATGGGAGAGGGAAAAAGAAACCATTCTCAAAACCCCCAAACACCACTACTTTATAATTTCCTGTTAGTCTTTTGCTGCTTTATGCAGATACAATCAATGTATATAAGCTATCTTATGAATTTATATTTATTGTGTTTTTATTATTATGTTCTTTAGTGTGATTTTTTTTGGACTGCATTGGATCCAGAATAACAATTATTTCATTCTCCTTTACACTTGTGTTCTGGAAATGACATTAAACAATCTTGAATTTTGAAATCATATAGACGAGAAATGGGAATTGGCATTTATGCAAAGTTGGCTGCCAAATACAAAATGGACCAAGTAGTCTCCTTCTCTATTTACTCTGCTTGCTGAGAATCATATACAAGCACATTACTTGTTTCTGTTTAGCTCCTGAATATCAGCAGCAATACCAGACAATAGGAGCAGAATTGGGCCACTTGGCCATTTGGGAATGCTTTGTCATTCCATCAAGGCTGATTTATTTTCCCCCTTAACCTCATTCTCCTGCCTTCTCCCTGTAACTTTTGACACCTTACTGATCAGGAACCTATCCACCTCTGATTTAAATATACCCAATGACTTGGTCTCCACAGCTGTCCGTGGCAATGAATTCTACAGATTCACTACCCTCTGGCTAAAGAAATTATTTTTCAGCTCCTTCCTAAAGGGACACCCCTATAGTCCAAGGTTGTGCCCTCTGGTCCTCTACTCTCCCACCCTTGGTAGCATCCTCTCCATGTGTACTCTCTCTGTGCCTTTCAATGTTCAGTAGGTTTCGATGAGATCCCCTCTCATTCTTCTAAACTCCAGCGAGTGCAAGCCCAGAGCCGTCAAATGCTCTTCACACATTGTGAAGCTTATACGAACCTTTCCAGAGTGTTTCAGGAATGGGGCTTGTTTCACACCCATCTCCCTCTCCATTTTGGACAGCCAAGATCTACCCTTTGGATTCTGCTGGGGAAAATGTGGGGGAATGGGGAACCCAAGCAGCAAGATCAAAGTATTGAGTCTGGAGTTGGGGTGTAATGTTGAAGCTGTAGAAGACTTTGAGGCTTAATTTGGAGTATTGTGTGCAGTTTTGGTCACTTATTTACAGGAAAGATGTAAATAAGATTGAAAGATGACAGAGGAATTTTACAAGGATGTTGTCAGGAGTTATAAGGGAAGATTGAGTAGGTTAGAACTTCATTTCCTAGAACATAGAGGATTGAAGGAAGATTTGACAGAGGTATACAAAATTATGAGGGGTGTAGATAGGATAAATGCAAGCAGGCTTTTTCCACTGAAGTTGGCTGAGACTACTAGAGGTCTTGGGTCAAGGGTGAAAGGTGAAATGTTTAAAGGGAACACGAGGGGAAACTTCTTCACTCAGAGGGAAGTGAGTGTGTGGAATGAGCTGCCAGCACAAGTGGTGGATGCAATTTTGATTTCAACGTTTAGAGAAATGTGGATAATTACATGGATAGTAGAGATATGGAAGGCTGTGGTTCAGTGAGGTCAAAGGGACTCGGCAGTTTAAATGGCTTGGCATGGACTAGATGGGCTGAAGGGCCCTTTTCTATGACTCTATGCAGCAGACCTATACCAGGGATGTTCATATCAGCAAAATTATTTGTGAGTAAACCGTTGAATCATTAAATTGTGATCAATGTCTCGGTAGTACCAGTGCCTGAAGTAGGTAGTGAAAGTAGGGAAACAGGTTGTTTACTAGGACCTGAGCTAGTGGCATTATAACAGCTAACAACAACTGTTGGATGGGCAAACTGTGGAAGCCTGGTTTAATTTGGGTGATTGCTGGACTAATTGGCTTTAATAGTAAAAATATCTTAAACTGCATGCAGATTCTCCCATTCCATTTCACCATCAATTAGAATCCAAGTTTGTCACAGAAGTTCAGTCATTTGTAATTTTAGTTAGAGGAAAACAGAATGTGCCTAGTTGTGATTGAAGTTTATCCACTCTAGTTCAGAGACTGGATGGTTGTCAAGTACCTTCTCTACCTCCTTCCTGATGGTAATGGCAAGAAGAGGGCATGGCCAGGATGATGAAGAACCTTGATGGATGCTGTTTTCTTGTGGCAGCGCTCCTTGTAGATGTGCTCAGTGGTGGGGAAGGCTTTTCCTGTGATGGACTGGGCTGTGCCCACCACATTGTAGACTTTTCTGTCCCTGGGCTTTGGTGTTTCCATACCAGGATGTGATGAATCAAGGTTCCAGTGCACAAATTGCAAATGTTAGCAGAGAGGTCTAATACGTGGCTAGAGAAAGCAACATGTTGGCCTTTATTGCTGGGGAACTTTCGATACATTTGTGCAAGGTATTAGTGGGGTCACATTTGGAAAACTGAACAGTGTTAGACCTCTTGTCCAAAAAAAGGATATTGTAACATTGAATCGCCTTTGGACAGACCCATTGAGCTAATTTCTGGGATAACAGCATCATCTTACCAAGAGAAGTTGAACATTTTGAGCCTTTATTCCTAATTTAGAGAAATGAGGTGACCTTCAAACATCACATCTTAAGTAAGTTTGAGGTGGTCTTGAGATGTTTCCACTAATGGGCAAGTAATGAAGAAGGGAACATAGCAATAAATGAAAAATGAGAAATAACTTCTTTGGAATTTTCTGCCCCCAAGGGTAGTGAAGGCCATATTTGTATATATTTAAAATGGAGATTGATCTGGATGCTGGCACAGAAGAGGAGTTGAAGCCAGTATAGAGTGGTTGGGCATGTTTGAGAGGCCTGGTGGCCTATTCCTTCTTCTGTTTCCCCCCCCCCCTTCCTTCATCCAGAATGCTGTGGAAAAATATTAGGAGAGTGATACTTCGCTCAAAGAGCCGGTACATACAAATTAATTTGAGTACAGAACTTGGTGAGATAGTAAGAACTATTCTTAACTTGTGCAAATAAATAAAATAGAAAAACACTGAGGAAGTACCCGCCTTATTTGCGAGTAAAACAGCCTGTTGAGCAAGACTTCTGTAATTTCTGATTGGTTGTTTACTTGACTCAAAGCAAAGATGACATTTAAAATTTCAAAGCAAGTTTATTATCAAAGTATGTATGTGCCACTATATACAGCCCTGAGATTCATTTTCCTGCACGCACTCACAGTAGAACAAAGAAATATAATAGAATAAAAACCATACACAATGACTGACAAACAACACGTGCAAAAGACAAACTGTGCAAATATAAAATAGTGATGATAGTAATAAGTAAATAAATTGAGAACACAAGTTGAAGAGTATTTGAAAGTACATCCATTGATTATGGAATCAGTTCAGCATTGAGCTGAGTAAAGTTATCCACGCTGGTTCAGGAGCCTGATGGTTGAGGGGTAATAACTATTTTTGAACTTAGTGTGGTGTGGGACCCAAGGCTCACAACACCAGGTTCATCCTGTTTGGGTATCATTCTTTTCTAGTAGGGATTTGGAGGAATTCAGTGCAGGAAAATACAAATCCTGAGTACTTGGTCACAAAGCTATAATCATTAAGAAAGTGGATCGTGACTGTAAAGCTCCAAAATAATTTATGAAGATCAGTCAGTAATGCAGCTTAGTGTCTCAGGAGGGTGAAAGGGCCCCTTGAAAATGTTAGCATTTCCCCCCCCCTTTAAAGTCAAAGTCAAGTTTCTTGTCATATATTCAGGTACATGCATGCGCAGATGCAATGAAAAGCTTACTTGCAGCAGAATCACTGGCAATTAGCCTCAGATAAATAGCATTCACAAGAGAAACGAAGAAAATGATACGGTTTTTAACAAGAAAGAATAAATTAGAACAAAAAAGTTTTTCTTTTAGTACAAAGTGGTCAGTGTTGCTAAACTGTAGTGATTAAAAAAGGACCCAAATGCTGGCAAGTGCAACCAGTTTGGATGGACCATTTTGGTTGGCATGGGTTATTTGGGCCAAAGAGCCCATTTCTGTCCTGTATAACTCAGTGAAAGAATTCTTCCTTATATTCTGTCTAAACCAGATACACCACATTAGACCTACACTATAGGAAAGGTTTCCTATTGTCTACCCTAGCTATGCCCATCATAATTTTGTATGCCTTTATCAGGCTTTCCTGTGGTGTTTTTCCACAGTATCCAGGTGACTCCAAACCACCGTTCTATCTGATGCATTCATGAAGAGCCCCATTGTTTGTTGTCTGTCATTGGAAGTCTATGTGCATGCTCTTTAGTTGTGTTGGATGAGAAATGAGTTTCCTTGGTCAAAGTCACGTGAACTCACAACATCTCATTAGCCAAGAATGCACAGCAGCATCTATACTTTGAGGAGATTGAGGCATGCAAAGCTCTCCACCCCTAACAACTTTCTACAGGAGCACTATGGAGTCTCTTGTCCAGCTGCATCATTGTGTGGTAGAGGCTGTAAGGCATCGGACGCCAGACCCTACAGAGGACAGTAAAAACTGCCAAGAGGATCACTGGGGTCTCCCTACCCCATTTGTGAGATTAACCAGAAGTGTTGCAAACAAAGGGCCCCAAGCACTGTTGAGGATCCCTACCATCCATCCCATAATCTCTTTGGCCTGCTGCCATCAGGAAGGAGATACATGAGCATCAGGACTAGGCCTGCCAGGTGGGGAAGAGCTTCTTCCCTCCAGCTTTAAAATAATGAATACCCAATATCCTGCTACCGCACTAGGACAGAGCCGTTTATGGTTTACCTGTGCTGTGCACTACATGCATTTTGCATTATATTTTATTAACGCATGGTATATTTTGGTTTATGTGCTCTGTGTGATACACATTTTGTGGGTGCACTGTGGTCCGGACATGGACACACGTCCAGTCAGATGACCATAAACTTGAACTTGTAAACTTAATCAAAGTTAGTTGTTGTTTGAAACTAGCTGAGAGCTGGCTTTCATCATATGGGCATTGCGTACAAAAGTTGGGAGGTCAATGTATGACTGAACAGGGCATTGGGGAGGTTGAGTATTGAGTTATTTTGCAGATGTTATTAAAGAGTGCGGATAAGATTTGCAAGGTGTTGCCAAGGGAGTTATAGTGAGAGGTTAGACAGCTTAAGTATTTATTTATTTATTTATTTTAAAAGCGGCTAGGAGAGGAGAGAGAATTGATTTTGTAGAGGTGCACAAAATTGTGGAGTGGCATAGATGGGATGAATGCACTCAATGTCTCTCCTCCCCCACCCCCCCGTGTTCAAGGACTAGATGGAATAGGTTTCAGATGAGAGGGGGAAGATTTAATAGCAACTTGAGGGGCAACTTTGTTGTTACAAAAGGGTGATGTATACATGGAATGAGCTGCCCGAGGAAGCCGATGAAGCAGGTACAATAACAATTCTTAAAAGGCAGTTGGATAAGTAGATGTTTTGGAAAGGTTTAGAAGGTGTTGGATTAGACGGTTCAATTGTTATTTTCTTTGTGCTTAACCTGATAGCATTTTTATAACTACTTATATATATGTAGCTATTTAGTATGTTTCCTAGTGGTCACTATGTATAGTGCATATAAAATGTATTCACCCCCATTGGAATTTTCATATTTTATTGTTTTACAACATTAAAATCATAGTGGATTTAATTTGGCTTTTTTTGACACTGATCAACAGAAAAGACGTGTCAAAGTGAAAACAAATTTCTTCAAATTGGTGTAAATTTATTACAATTATTCAATACAATATAATTGATTGCATAATTACTCACCCCCTTCAGGTCAGTATGTAGTAGATGCACCTTTGGCAGCAATTACAGCCTTGAGTCTGTGTGGATAGATCTTTATCAGCTTTGCACATCTGGACACTGCAATTTTTCCCCATTCTTCTTGCAAAGCTGCTCAAGCTCTGTCAGATTGCATGGGGATCTTGAATGAAGAGCCATTTTCAAGTCCAGCCACAAATTTTCAATTGGATTGAGGTCTGGACTGGACTTGGCCACTCCAAGACATTAACTTAGCCGTTTTTAAGCCATTCCTGTGTAGCTTTGGCTTTATGCTTGGGAGTCATTGTCTTGCCGGAAAAGAAATCTTCTAAGTCACAGTTCTCTTGCAGACTGCATCAAGCTTTCCTCCACAATTTTCCTGTATTCTGCTACATTCATTTTGCCCTCTACCTTCCAGGGCCTGCTGCAGTGAAGCATCCCTACAGCACGATGCAGCCACCACCATGCTTCACAGTAGGGATGTTGTGTTTTTGATGATGTGCAGTGTTTGGCTTTCACCAGACATAACATTTAGTCTGATGGCCAAGCAGCTCAATTTTGGTTTCATCAGACCATAGAACCTTCTTCCAGTTGACTTCAGAGTCTCCCACATGCCTTCTGGCAAACTCCAACCGAGATTTCATCAGAGCTTTTTTCCAAACAGTGGCTTTCGCTTTGTCACTCTGCCATAAAGCTGCGACTGGTGAAGCACCCAGGCAACAGTTGTCTGCACAGTCTCTCACATCTCAGCCACTGAAGCTTGTAACTCCTCCAGAGTTGTCATAGGTCTCTTGGTGACCTCCCTCAGTAATCCCCATCTTGCACAGTTACTCAGTTTTCAAGGATTGCCTGCCTCAGGCGGATTTACAGCTGTGCCATATTCTTTCCATAGCTTGATGATTGACTTAACTGTACTCAAAGAGATATTCAGCAACTTGGGAAATTTTCTTGTATCCACCTTCTGATGTGCTTTCAAATAACCTTTTCACAGAGTTGCTTAGAGTGTTCTTTTGTCTTTGTGGTGTAGTTTTTGCCAGGATACTAACTCAGCAGCAGTTTAACCTTCCAGATACGGGTGTATTTTTACCACAATCAATTGAAACACCCTGACTGCACACAGGTGATCTCTATTTAACTAATTATGTGACTTCTAAAACCAATTGGCCGCACCAGTGATGATTTGGTGTGTCATATTAAAGGGGGTGAATACCTATGCAATCAATTACTTTGTGTTTTATATTTGTAATTCATTTAGATCATTTTGTAGAGATCTGATTTAAGTTTGACACAAAAGGGTCTTTTCTGCTGATCATTGTCAAAAAGAGCCAAATAAAATCCACTGTGATTCAATGTTGTAAAACAATAAAACATGAAAACTTCCAAGGGGAGTCAATACTTGTTATAGTTACTATTCATGTGGTTATTCAGTTATTGGTTATATTGGTTACACTTGTATGATTTTGGAAAGTTCTAGAAGCATCTCTGTTGTTGTTGAATAAGAGGTGTCTGATTGGTTGACTTGCCTCCAAATTTGAATGGAATGGTTCTTATCTGTAGGTATAAAAAGAGCTGACCATGTAGCGACACCATTATCTTTTGCTTCTTCTCCCCTTCTACTACTAGCCTCTACCTCTGGCTGATTTTCAATTTTCTTTGTTATGTTAACACTTAATAAGTGCTGCAAAGCAACAAGATTTTTGCCTCTTTCCTTACTTCCAAAGGGACCTTAGATTAAAAACATCAGACACTAACAAAGGTTAGGGGCTGAATGTGGGCAAATGAGATTAGTTTGGGTGGGTCTGTGTGTTTGGCATGGATCAGTTGAGCCGAAGGGCCTGTTTCCATGCAGTATAATTAACTGAAAATGTGCTAATTGTAATAAAGAGGAAATTGCATGATGCTATTGAAATGTTGATTTCAATGTCCTGTATTACATCTGAAATATTTACTGAATAAAGTGTTTTTAAAATTCTATTGTTGATTCTATTTCAAGAACAGCATGTTCTGCCTGGTGCTCTGGCCAGTAATTATGTCAGATGATATTAGAACAAATTATCGCCTTTTTTTGGGGGGGAGGGTAACTTCCTGTGACATTACAAGTGACTGTTTCAAAGGAGTTTTTGATCACTGTAGAGCAATGTAGAAAAAAATGCAAGCCTGCTTCCTCTTTTCTTAGAGGAAAGGGATTCTGCTGTTACTATCTGATGTAAATGTGGTTATCTCTTGATATTTAATGGGATTTGAGAGAAGGATTTCTATTGAGCTTGCACCATGAATGTTGCTTTACTTCATAAATTGATATTTCAGAAGTTTATGTTAAAATATTGGGTCCAGGTTTTGGAGGTAAGTGTTTCTTGCCTCACCTCCACATTTGGATTACTGCAAACTGTCCTGGCCGACCTGCTATAGGAAATACGCCACTAAACTGGAGAGGCTGCAGAAATTATTTACAATGATAATATTGGGGCTGGGGGGGGCAGGTTTGATTACAAGGAGGGATTAGTGTATGGGCCCTTTTGCTTTGCTGGTTCGGCTCAGCATTGTGGGCTGAATGGCCTGTTCCTGTGCTGTACTTGATTATGTTCTATGAGAGACTGGATAGGCTAGGACTGGAGGCTGAGAGTTAGGAGTCATAAAACACTGCAGCATAGAAACAGGCCCTTTGGCCCATCTAGTCCATGCCAAACTAAATTGCCTAGTCCCATTGCCCTCCATATCCTTTTCATCCATGCCCCTATCCACATTTCTCTTAAATATTGAAATCCACCACTTCTGCTGGCAGCTCGTCCCATACTCTCATCACCCTCGGAGTGAAGTTCCCCCTCATGTTCCCCTTAAATATTTCACCTTTCACTAGGGGTTCCCAACATGGACCCCTTGCTTAATAGTATTGGTGTATGGCATAAAAAAGATTGGGAACCCCTGATTTTTCCACTCTTAACCCATGACCCGTAGTTCTGGTCTCACCCAACCTTAGTGGAAAAATCCTGCTTGCATTTACTCTGTCTATACCTCTCATAATTTTGTATACCTCTATCAAATCTCCCCTCATTCTGTTAGGCTCCAGGGAGTAAAGTCCTTAACTATTAACATTTTTCCCTGTAACTCGGATCATCGGGTCCTGGCAACATTCTTGGAACTTTCTCTGCACTCTTTCATTCTTACTGATATGCTTCCTGTGAGTAGGTGACCAGGAGTATTGTACACAGTACTTCATATTAGACATTACCAACATCTTATACAACTTCAACATAACTCCTGGACAATACTTTTAATTCTGAAGGCCAATGAACCAGAAGCACTCCTTATGATGCTATCTACCTGTGATGCCACTGGAAGTCCTGGTTTGTCCTCCCAAAGTGCAACACCTCACATTTGTCTGCATTAAATTCCATCTGGCATTTTTCAGCCCATTTTTCCAGCTGGTCCAGATCCCACTGCAAGCTGTGATAATCTTCCTCGCTATCCACTGCACCTCCAGTCTTGGTGTCATCCATAAAATTGCAGATCCAGTTATCATTCAGATTGTTGATATAGATAACAAACAACAATGGACCCAGCATTGATCCCTGTGGCACACCACTATCTCCAATCAGGGATGCGACCATCTACTACCACTGTCTGATTTTTCCTGCGAAGCTAATGTCTAATCTAATTTACTACCTAGGCCTGAATGCCAAGCTACTGAACCTTATTGACCAACCTCCCATGCAGGACCTTGTCAAAGGCCTTGCTAAAATCCAGGTAGACAACATCCACTGCCTTGCCTTCATCAACTTTCCTGGTAATTTCCTTGAAAAACTCTATAAGGATGGTTTGACATGACCTTCCATGCTTAAAACCAAGTGACTATCCCTAATCAGTCCCCGTCTATACAAATACTTATATATCTAGACCCTTAGACTAACTCCCATAACTTAGCCACTACTGATGTCAGACTCACCAGCCTATAATTTCCCAATTTATTCTTAGCGTCTTTCTTAAACAACAGAACAGCATGAGCTATCCTCTACTCCTTGTCTAGCATCTCACCCATGGCTAAGGATGTTTTAAATGCCTCTGCAATTTCTACACTATCCTCCCACAAAGTCCCAGAGATTTGTCAGGCCCTGGGGATTTATCCACCCTAACTTCCCTCAAAATAGCAAACACTTGCTCCTCTGTAATCTGTATACAGTCCATGATCTCACTGCTGCTTTGCCTCACTTCTGTCTATTCTGTCCCCTGAGTAATTACAGATGCCAAAACATTCCATTTAATATCTCCCCCATGTCTTTCAGTTCCATGCATAGATGATCACTCTGATCTTCAAGAGGAGCATTTTGTTCCTTGCTGTCCATTTGCTCTTAATATCTGTATATCTGTAGAAGCCCTTGGGGATCTCCTTCATCTTGTCTGCTAGAGCAACCTCATGCCTTCTTTTTAACCCTCATGATTTCCTCCTTCAATGTTCTCTTGCATTTCTAATCCAACTGAACTACATCATTTGTTCCCTTTAGACTTTATATGAATTCCAGATGACAGCTTACTGATTATTTTTTAAAATGAGGCCTCATCCTAAATATGTGACCTCTGAAACAGTTTCCCTTTGTCGACTTGATCACATTTTCTTTTCACAACGAAAGTTATATTCAAATGCATTGGGGATTCATACTTTCTGTTTATGTAGTGGAGCTATGGGAACATAATTGGTTGGGAAACTGACGCTGAAGTGTTTCAGCAGCCGTTTTCCCTCTGGGTTTTGTGCAGTGTACTTCATCTTCTCATTGACCTGACGCAGGGGTGTCTGGCCCTTTTTCCAGAAGCCTTGGTCCTGATGGATGAGAGGTTTATCGATAATTCTCTGTCCACAGCCTCCTTGTCAAACCAACCTATCATTGATACTGTTTTGTAAATTACCCAGGGAGCAGGAAAACTCTGTTCTGAGAAGTAGCAGTGGTTAACTTACAATAAACAGATTGTAGTAATTCTGCAGCCACAATCATGAATTATAACGATGGTAGGGTATTTAAAGTCTGTGACTAAGATCCTTTGGCCATTATTTGTATTTGTTTAGGTATGAATCTTGGTGGCGCGAAGTGAAAGGGGAAGAGATAAATACAGAAAATTGTAACAACAAAGCATTAAGCGTGCATTTAATACTTATTTAGCTCTGTGCTTTGCATATAATCAGTTTACATGGTGGTAAAATTTTATCCTACTGTTGTGTATTAAAGATATATTAGTTACCATATTTTGCTACAGTTCTATAGGTATTCCAGTTGTATGTCATACACTTACAAAACATTTCCATTTTGCTAAATGTAATTGAACGTAGCATCCTCGAGTACAGTTGAAATGTTATTTATTGTTGTCGATAGTTCCTTGGCCATGAAACCACAGCGCCATCAATGAACCATTGCTTGCATCTTGTCTCTCAACAGCCACACTAAAGGACTGTTGCTGGCTGCAGGGCTGCATGTGTGGTTCAAGCTGTGGTTGGTTGCACCCTACATTTTTTCTGTATTATATGTTACGGGTTTTTAGGACCTTGTTACCTCTTAAATAAAATAAAAGAGACTTTATACAGTTGCTGCTGTCCATGTCCTTCACAGTCAGTGATCTAGATTTGAAGTGTTACTTACATACTTGGGCCTTTAACTCCCAGTGGAGTACTTACTGGCCATTGATGACCTCCCGTCCCCATCGACCTCTGAAGTCGATGGTATGGTTGGAGTTCATCTATGCTGCTGCAAACCATTGTATCTGCTGTACAGGGGACTGGCCGATACAGCTTCACCAGAGCCCTGTTGGCCAGCCTTACCCGTTTCCACCTCTCACGACAGGAATGTAGGGTTGGACTTTGAGGGGCAGATTTGAAGTGTGCTTACTTTTATAATGTATACAAATACAGTTCAAACACATTAAGCTTTCACAAACAGCCAATACATTAATTATCAAATACTCTATTTTTGTATTGTAGTTTGGCAACTATTTGTCAGGGTACTTGAGCGAATGCCCATCTCATTTTTGAAATATATTTCCAGGAGACCTTTACACCTGCCTGTGAGTGTAGATGGTTTAATATCACATTCAAAAGATGACAGTTTTGATAAGGGAGTGCTTCTTTTGTACTGTGTCATAGAGCCATCAAATCATTCAGAATAGAAATCTGCCCTTTGCCCAAGCCTATCCATACCATTTATCAAATGTACATTAACACTTATATCATTTTTACTTTTCCTTGGCACATAGCCTTCATTTGCCTCACTGAGTTACATGCTTGTCAAGATATTTCAATCAACACACATCAAAGTTGCTGGTGAACGCAGCAGGCCAGGCAGCATCTCTAGGAAGAGGTACAGTTGACGTTTCAGGCCGAGACCCTTCTTCAGGACTAACTGAAGGAAGAGCTAGTAAGAGATTTGAAAGTGGGAGGGGGAGGGGGAGATCCAAAATGATAGGAGAAGACAGGAGGGGGAGGGATGGAGCCAAGAGCTGGACAGTTGATTGGCAAAAGGGATATGAGAGGATCATGGGACAGGAGGCCTAGGGAGAAAGAAAAGGCGGGGGGGAACCCCAGAGGATGGGCAAGGGGTATAGTGAGAGGGACAGAGGGAGAAAAAGGAGAGAGAGAGAAAAAAAATAATGTGTGTATATAAATAAATAACGGATGGGGTACGGGGGGGGAGGTGGGGCATTAGCAGAAGTTTTATAAATAAATAACGGATGGGGTACGATATAAATAAATAATGGATGGGGTAAGATATTTCAATGTTGTGTCTCATCATCTCTGGGTGAAAATATTCTTCCTCATATCCCCTTCAAACTTCCTGGCCCTTAGCTTAAATCTGTGGCTTTTGGTTTTAGATATCTCTGCTAATGTAGAGTCATGGACCAGCATCTGGTCCGTACTGAAGATATTTAAACTGCATATTCCCATTGACCTGCACCAGGAACGGTCGTGAAATTCATTGTCAATACATACAGTACAGTACAATGCAATACATAATAATAGAAAAAAAGTGATTTACATGTAAGTATATTTATAAATAAAATAGTTAAATAAGTAATGCAAAACTAAAATAAAAGAGTAGCAAGGTATTGTTCATGGGTTCAATGTCCATTCAGAAATTTGATGATGGGGGGAAGAAGCTGTTCCTGAATTGTTGAGTGTGTGCTTCAGGCTTTTGTACTTCCTTCCTGATGGTAGCAATAAGAACAAGACATGACCTGGGTGATGGGGGTCCTTAATAATGGACGCTGCCTTTCTGAGGCATTGCTCCTTGAAGATGTCCTGGATCCTATGGAGGCTAGTGCCTATGATGGAGCTGACTGAGTTTACAACTCTCAGCAGGTTATTTTGATCCTATGCAGTAGCCACCCCCCCCCCTACCATACCATATGGTGATGTAGCCAATTTGAATGCTCTCCATGGTACATCTGTAGAAATTAGTGAGTGTCTCTGGAAAAGTTTCTTTCTATTTATTCTCTCTTATGCTGCTCATAATTCTGTTTACCTCAATCAGATCTTCCCTTAGCCTCATCCACAATAAGGAGAACAAACACATTATGTTGACTCCTTATAATTCTAATTCCTCACCCCAGGCAACATCCCAGCCACTCTGCTCTGTATCCTCGTTAGCACAATTACATCCTTCCTAACGAGTGGTGACTAGAACTGCGCGCAGTACTCCAATTGGGGGCGGCATGATATTGTAGTGGTTAACACAGCACTTTACGGTACCAGTGACTGGGTTCAATTCCCGCCGCTGCCTGTAAGGAATCAGAATCAGGTTTAATATCACTGGCATATGTCATGAAATTAGCAGCAGCAGTACATTGCAATACATGATAATATAGAAAAATGTAAGTACGTTAAGTATATATGTGTATATGAAATTGTTAAATTAAAAATAGTGCAAAAACAGGAATAATATATATAAAAAAGTGAAGTGCTGTTCATGGATTCAGGAGACATTTAGGAATTGAATGGCAAAGGGGAAGAAGCTGTTCCTGAATCGCTGAGTTTGTATGTTCTCCCCGTGACTATGTGGGTTTCCTCTGGGTGCTCAGGTTTCTTCCCACTGTCCAAAGCTGTACTAGATGATAGATTAATTGGTCATTGTAAATTGTCCTGTGATTAGGCTAGGATTAAATCAGGGGTTGCTGGGCTGAGTGGCTCGAGGGTCTGGAAGGGCCTATTCTGCGCTGTATCCCAATAAATAAATAAAACTCTCCAGTGATTTATACAATTGTACCATAACCCCTCAGCTCTTGTGTTCTGTGCCTGACAAGTGAAGGCAAATGTCCTGAGTGGCTTCTTAACCATTTTATCTACCTGTGCTGCAACTTTCAGAGATCCTTGGACGTATATACCAAGGTATCGCCGTTCTTCAGTATTCATTTGGGCCTACACTCATTGTCTATGTACCAGCTTATGTAGTGTTGTGGATAGCATAACGCTATTATAGTGCTAGTGACCCAGGTTCAACTGTGCCGGTGTTTGTAAGGAATTCGTGTGTTCTCCTTGTGACCACGTTTGTTTCCTCCGGGTGCTCCATTTTCTTCCCATGTTGCAAAGAGTTTGTAGGTTAATTGGTCATCTGGGTGTAATTGGGTGGCTGAGGCTTGTTGGGCTGGAAGGACCTGTTACTGTGCTGTATCGCTAAACAAATAAATTATTAATCATCCTAACGTGCATGAGCTCACCTCTGAAGGATTACTTTTCATTCTGCCGTCTCACTGCCTACCCTCCCAACTGATCAATATCATCATGTTCATTATCAATAAATCCACCAACTTCAGGTCATCTGCAAACATAGCTCCTATATTTACATCCAAACAGTTAGGTTTCCAACTCCCGTCCCTGTGGAACACTTCTGTGGAAAACCAAACCATCAGCCAAACCAAGCCAATTTTGGATCCAATTTCACCCTGTATCCCGTGGTTACTAACCTTTTGCATAAGTTACCAAGATATGGTCTTGTCAAAGGCTATATGCAAGTCTACATGAAACAAGCACACTCATTAATATCTCTTCCAAAAACTCAGTCAGTTGGCAAAGCAGGGTCTCCCATGCCATCATTGATTAATCACTTGCTTTCCACCTTTAGATTAATTCTGACCCTCAAAATTTCCTTACCACTGAAATTTTTGACAGTGGCATGATATTTGCTGTCTTCCAATCCACTGAGACCTGCCCAGATACAGAGAATTTTCGTAAATGATCACAAACGCCGTTTTAGAAAAGATATTAACAGAGCTTTACTTTTTTTTTCCAGCTATCTGGTTGAACAAAGGGATGTGGAATTAAATGTAAAAGATAAGTGGGACAGTACCCCATTGTAAGTACACTTCCTATCTACAAAAGTTTACTTGAGGCTCTGTTTCTGTTATAATTTTTCCAACTCTTACATTGTAAATTCCTAAATCCAGACTTACAACAGATGCTGCCTGTGTGTGCGTCACGCTGTAATTGCATCTTTCCTCCTTTTGCTATTCTGTTTATCTCAGCAATTTGCCTAACTGGTTTCTAGGTCAGCCTTATTGTGCTGTATCTAAGTGTCTGCACTTCAAAATTCAAAGTAAACTTATTATCAAAGTCAACATATACAACTCTGAGATTTATTTTCTTCACAATAAATGCAAAGAAACACACAATTACAAAATAAATAATAATAATAATAATAATAAATATTGAGAAAATTAAATGAAGAGTCCACAGTTCAGTGTTGGGGTGAGTGAAGTTATCCCCTCTTTTTCAAGAGCCTGAAGATTGAGGGGTAATAACTGTTCCTGAACCTATGAGTCCTGAGGCTTCTGTACTCCTTCCTGATGACAGCGGAGTGAAAAGTAGGGGTCCCTGATGATGGATGCTGCTTTCCTGTGACAGTGCTCCATGTGGGTGTGCTCAGTGGTGGGGAGGCCTTTACCTGTGATGGACTGGGTGTATCCACTACTTTTTGTAGGCTTCTCTGTTCAATGGTACTGGTGTTTCCATGCTAGGCTGTGATGCAACCAGTCAATATACAGTATTCTCCACTGCACATCTAAAGAAGTTTGTCAAAGTTTTAGATGACATACCATTTCCATAAGACATAGGAGCAGAATTAGGCCATCTGGCCCATCGATTCTGCTCTGTCATTCAATCATGGCTGATCGTTTTATTTTAATCTCCTCCTCAACCCCAGTTCCTGGCCTTCTCCCTGTAATCTTTGATGTCATGTCCAATTAAGAACAATACAGGAAGCACTTGTGAGAAAGGGAATAAGTTGACGTGATAATAGTGTTACTTTCAATCAATCAAGCTGTTTGTTTGATATTGGTGTTGAATGCCTTTTTAAGCTTTAAAAGGACATATTATTTTTGCATTGATGCTGACGGTTTGATTAGTATTTACTGTGCCATCTTGTGGATTTGTGCAAAGTACTAGATGGTTTCACTGTCTTTGGCATTGTGCGAAAGCCTGTTGCAGAGGATATGCTGGAACATGTTGTAAGCATGTGCAATCAAACCAAGGAAATGTTTGAAAGTTTCAAAGCTAAATGGACTGTATAAGAAAACTGTATAAGAAAACTTCTAGTGTACATTTAAACATTGAATAATAACTGCAGCTGTACACGTGACAAATTTTGCAGTTTGATTTTAGCTAGACCGTAAGAAAATTCAAAGTAAATTTATTATCAAAGTACAAATATGCCACCATATACTATCCTGAGGTATATTTTCTTGTAGCATTCACAGTAGATACAAAGGCACACAAAAGGATCAATGAAAAACTGCACACAATGTCTGATAAGCAACCATAGTGCAAAAAAAGACAAACAATGCAAATACAAAAACAATTATATTGGGAACATGAGTCGTAGAGTCCTTGAAAGTGAGTACATAGGTTGTGGAGCCAGTTCAGAGTTGAGGTGAGTGAAGTTATCTACACTGGTTCAGGAACCTAGTGGTTGAAGGGTAATAATTGTTCTTAAACCTGGTGGTGTGGGACCTGAGGCTCCTGTACCTCCTTCCTGAAGGCAGCAGAGAGAAAAGAGCATAAGACATAGCAGCAGCGTTAGCCTATCCAGCCCACCGAGTCTGCTCCTCTATTCAATCACGGCTAATTTATTTTCACTCTCAACCCCTGGATCTCAACCACTCTCGACACCTTGACTAATCAAGAATCTATCAACCTCTGCTTCAAATATACTCAACGACTTGGCCTCCACAGCTGTCTATGGCAATAAGTTCCACAGATTCACCACCCTTCTGATTAAAGAGCAGGTCTAAGATTTACTTATGAGTGCTTTCCTTAATGGTTGTGAGTCTTAACTGCCAAAAAATCAGCAGATTTTAAAACTTCAGCCGAGGAATATAAACAAGCTGCTGAAGCCTAATCTGATAATAACCAGGCTTGAGGAGGTAGTGGTGAGCAGTATTCTTGAGTAGCTGCAGTTCCTTTCTGAGGTACAAAGAGGTACAGTGTGGACTCAGGCACCTCATCCACACCACCTATCAACCAGCATTTACACTAATCCTACTTTAATTCCATTTTGTTCTCCGTACACTCTCACCAACTTCCCCCAGATTCTTCAGTGGATCTGTACACTAGAGCTGCTGGCAGCCTACCAATCTGTAGCTCTTTGGCATGTGCAAGAAATCCCAGGCAGTGTGTGTAAACTTAACACAGGCAGCACTGCTGGTCAAGATTGAACCCTTGTGGCTGGAGCAGTTCCTCTACAAGCTGTGCCATTTGCTGTCCTACCTCCTTCTGCTGAAAAGCTCCCATCTTGCTATTGAGCAGGGCCTTCTGAGAAAAAGGAACAATGCTTTATCTCTGGGTTAGAATATTGTGCAACTTGGAGGAGCAGATATAGGGGACAGTGTTCCCTTGTGTCTGCTGTTGCATTTTTGGTGATAGAGATCAGTGGTTTGAGAGATGCTGTCAGAATAGTTCCTGTGAGTAAGTACAGAGAGTTTTGTAAGATTCTAATTCACATTGATTTATCATATGTGTTGGGCACGTGGCCAAGTGGTTAAGGTGTTCGTCTAGTGATCTGAAGGTCGCTAGTTCAAGCCTCAGCTGTGGCAGTGTGTTTGTGCCCTTGAGCAAGGCACTTAACCACACATTGCTCTAGTGTCTGTGCGAGGAGTGGTGCCCCACACAGACTTCCAATCTGTGCCTTGTAAGGCCTGAAAATGCCCGACGCTGGCCTCTCATGGTCTGAATCGATGTTCCCTCCCCTCTCTATCACGTGTACATTGAAATGTCATCTCAATGCAGTCACCTGTATTAATAACCAACACAACCTAAGGATATGCTAGGGGTGTCACCACATATTCCGGCACCAACATGGCATGTCCATCAAAGTAAATTTTATTATCAAAGTATATATACTTTATGTCACCATATACAAACTTGAGATTCATTTTTTTGTGGACAGACTTAACAAATCTATAGAACAGTAAGTATAGCAAAACCAGTGAAAGACTGCCCAACTAGGGTATTCAACCAGAGTGTAGAAGACAACAAACTGTGCAAATACAAAAATAAAAAGGAAACAATAATATCAGTCAGCAAAAGGCAGTGGGTGAAAAGAGCTACCTTTCAGTCAGGTCCGTGTTCAAGATTTAAAAGCAGAGCTTCATGCCAGTTTTCTCTGAGTTGGACAATCCACAACAGGGAGCGCGTTTCAGAGCCACCTTTTAATCAGGACAGTGATGGAGATTTTAAAGGTGGAGTTTCACAGCAACTTATGAAAAAGAGCTTTGACCAGCGACCAATGGCAATTTAGGAGTGATTAACAAGAGCAAATTAAAGGAAACAGTGGCAAGCACAGTGGCCATTGTCTGAGCGGACAGTCAGGGTGGTCATCTTGAGACTTTAGCTCTTTGAGGCTTCAGCGAAGTGAGACTTCAGTTAGAGAAAGCAGAAGGAAAGCTCTAGGTTATTTTTTTTCCCTTCCAGCCCAATGAGCCCATGCCACCTATGTGACCAATTAACCTACGAACAGGTACGTTTGGACTGTGAGAGGAAACCGGAGCACCCAGAGGAAACCCACATGGTCATGGGGAGAACGTACAAACTCCTTACAGACAGCGGCGGGAATTGAACCTGGGTTGCTGTTATTATAATAGTGTTATGCTAACCACTACAGTACTGTGCCGTCTCCATTTTTTTAACTTCTGTGTAACAGTAACCAGGTAATGTGATTTAATGATCTACCTCATTTAGTTTGTTTGCAGTGCCACACAACATTCTGGAGCTTATCTTTAGTGTGAAGATACAATTTCACCTCCACAAGGACTAAGATGGTCACTTCTATCAATGCTATTATGAAACCAATTTTTGCACAACTAAAGTAAAAACTTGATAATCCTTAGGAATTTGATAATGCTGGGCTACATTGGATAAAACCCACTTTTAATACTTCTAGAGAGCCAGTGTGAAACTTTGGGATTTCCAAACAATCAGTTTGTGGATTATTGAAGTCTTACTGTATACAAACAGAATGGCTTCCTCTGCTCTTGCAAACATGATGCTCTTATCGAGTCATATAAAAGTACAACACAGGAAGGCCTTTTGGCCCATCTAGCCCATGCTAACCATTTAAACTATCTAGTGCCATTGGCCTGCACCTGGACCATAGCCATCCATAGCCTTACTATCCATGTATTTATCCAAACTTCTCTTATACATTGAAATCAAGCTTGCATCCACCATGTGTGCTAACAGCTTGTTCCACACTCTCACCACCCTCTGAGTGAAGAAGTTTCCCTTCATATTCATCTTAAACTTTTCACCTTTCACCCTCAACCCTTGTCCTCTAATTGTAGAATTGGGCTGTATACCCTGGAGTTCTGGAGAATGCCGCGGGGGGGAATCTCATAGAAACATTCAGAATGTTAAAAGGCCTGAACATATTAGATTTGGTAAAGTTACTTTCCATGGTAGGGATGTCTGGGACAAGAGGGCACGACTTCAGGATAGAAAAGAGATGCGGAGAAATTACTTTAGTCAGAGAGTGGTAAATCTGTGGAATTTGTTGCCACCAGCACTGTGGAGGCCAAGTCATTGGGTGCATTTAAGGCAGAGATAGATGGGTTCTTGGTTAGCCAGGGCATCAAAGGGGATGGGGTGAAAGCAGGGGAGTGGGGATGACTGGAAGAATTGGATCAGCCTATGATTGAGTGTCGAAGCAGACTTGATGGGCCGAAAGGCCTACTTCTGTTCCTATATCTTATGGTCTTATAGTCCGACCCAATCTTAGTGGAAAAGCTTGCTTGCATTTAACATCTTTATTTAAAGACAATTTTAAAATACTCAACTTAATGATTTTATAATTTTGTTGATTATCTTTACTTTCTGTATAATAGATACTACGCATGCCTGTGTGGACATGAAGAACTTGTTCGATATTTACTTGAAAATGGTATGTACGCTTTTAATCATTAAGGGCAGCAGAGTAGTACCATAGTTAGCATCATGATTTGCAGCACTAGCGATCCCATTCAGCGTTCAGTTCTTGCTGCTGTTTGCAAGGAGATTGTCCATTCTCCCCTGTGACTATGTGGATTTCCTCAGGGTGCTGTGGTTTTCTCTCACATCCCAAAAAAACATATGGTTTGGGTTGGTAAATGGTGGGCATTCTAAGTTGGTGCTAAAAGCAGGGTGACCCTTGCAGGCTGCCCCCAGCACATCTTCAGAATGTGTTGGTCATTGACGCAAATGACAGATTAACTCTCACTCTAGTATTCCTCCGAACCAAGGAGCATAACACAGTATATATAACACGCACACATACAAAGAAACAGTAATATTATCTTAAATAAATTAACAAATAATAAAGTTTATCTTTGCTTCATCCACTGTAATAGCCTGTTTCTCCCGATGGCCACCCACTTCAATTCCATTTTCTGTTTCCACACTAACTTGGACCACAAGGCATATGAACAGAATTAAGCCATTTGACCCACCAAGTTTGAACTGCTGTTTCATCGACTGATTTACTATCCTTCTTAACTGCATTTTCCTTCCCTTTCCCCATAAGCTATGACATCCTTACAAATTAAGAAACTATCAAACTCCAATTTATATATAACTTAAATATAACTATCAAACTCCAATTTAAATATAGCTTAAATAACTTGTCCTCCATGACTGACTGTGGCAATGAATTCCACAGATTCACCAACCCCTGGCTGAAGAACTACTGCCTCATCTCTGTTATAAAGGAGCGTCCTTTTATTTTGAGATTGTGCCCTCTGGTCCTTGACTCTTCCACTGTAGGAAACATCCTGTCCACATTCACTCTATCTACACCTCACTACTGCAGAGTCGTGTAGTGGTTAGCACAACTCTTTAGGCAACCCGGATTCATTCCTGTCACTGTTTGTAAAGAGCTTGTACATTCTCCCGTGACCACGTGGTATTCCTCTGTGTTCTCCCACAGTCCAAAAACATACCAGTTGGTAGTCTAATTGGTCACTGGAAACTGTCCCATGATTAGGCTATGGTTAAGACCATAAGACCATGAAGTATAGGAGCAGAAGTAGGCCATTTGGCTCAGCTGATCCAGTTCTTCCAGACATCCCCACTCCCCTGCTTTCACCCCATACCCTTTGATGCCCTGGCTAATCAAGAACCTATCTATCTCTGCCTTAAATACACCCAATGACTTGGTCTCCACAGTCAGTGGTGGCAACAAATTCCACAGATTTACCACCCTCTGACTAAAGTAATATCTCTGCATCTCTGTTCTAAATGGACGTCCTTCAATCCCGAAGTCGTGCCCTCTTGTCCTAGACTCCCCTACCATGGGAAATAACTTTGCCCTATCTAATCTGTTCAGGCCTTTTAACATGCGGAATGTTTCTATGAGATCCCCCCTCATTCTCCTGAACTCCAGGGAATACAGTCCAAGAGCTGCCAGATGTTTCTCATACGGTAACCCTTTCATTCCTGGAATCATTCTCGTGAATCTTCTCTGAACCCTCTCCATTGTCAGTATATCCTTTCTAAAATAGGAAACCTAAAACTGCACACAATACTCCAAGTGTGGTCTCATGAGTGCCTTATAGAGCCTCAACATCACGTCCCTGCTCTTATATTCTATATCTGTAGAAATGAATGCCAACATTGCATTTGCCTTCTGCACCACTGACTCAACATGGAGGTTAACCTTTAGGGTATCATACATAAGGACTCCCAAATCCCTTTGCATCTCTGCATTTTGAATTCTCTCCCCATCTAAATAATAGTCTTCCCATTTATTTCTTCCACCAAGGTGCATGACCATACATTTTCCAACATTGTATTTCACTTGCCACTTCTTTGCCCATTCCCTAAACTATTTAAGTCTCTCTGCAGGCTCTCTGTTTCCTTAACACTACCTGCTCCTCCACCAATCTTTGTATCATCTGTAAATTTAGCCACAAATCCAGTCATCTCATAGTTCTAATCATTGACATACATCGTAAAAAGCAGCAGTTCTAACACCGACCCCTGTGGAACTCCATTGGTAACAGGCAGCCAGCCAGAATAGGATTCCTTTATTCCCAATCTCTGTTTTCTGCCGATCAGCCAATACTCCACCCATGCTAGTAACTTTCCTGTAATTCCATGGGCTGTTATCTTGCTAAACAGCCTCATGTGTGGCACCTTGTCAAAGGCCTTCTGAAAATCCAAGTACATCACATCTACTGCAGTAGGTTTGTCAGGAAGGATTTTCCTTTCAGGAAACCATGCTGGCTTTGGCCTATCTTGTCATGTGCCTTCGTAATCTCATCCCTAACAATCAATTCCAACAACTTCCCAATCACTGATGTCAGGCTAGCAGGTCTATAGCTTCCTTTCAGCTGCTTCCCACCCTTCTTAAATAGTGGAGTGACATTTGCAATTTTCCAGCCATCCGGCGCAATGCTAGAATCTATCGATTCCTGAAAGATCATTGTTAATGCCTCCGCAATCTCTCCAGCTACTTTCTTCAGAATCCAAGGGTGCATTCCATCAGGTCCAGGAGATTTATCCACCCTAAGAGCATTAAGCTTCCTGAGCACCTTCTTAGTCGTAATTTTCACTGCACAAACTGCACTTCCCTGACACTCTTGAATATCTGGTATATTGCAGACGTCTTCCACTGTGAAGACTGATGCAAAATATGCATTCAGTTCTTCTGCCATCTCTGCGTCTCTCATTACAATATCTCCAGTGTCTTTTTCTATTAGTCCTATGCCAACCCTCGACTCTCTTTTACCCTTTAATACTTAAAAAAGGTTTTTGTATCTTCTTTGATATTAGTTGCCAGCTTCCTTTCATAATTCATCTTTTCCTTCCTAATAACCTTCTTAGTTTCCTTCTGCAACTTTTTAAAAGCTTCCCAATCCTCTATCTTCCCACTAGCTCTGGCTTCCTTGTATTCCCTCTCTTTTGCTTTTACTTTGGCTCTGACTTCACTTGTCAGCCACGGTAGTATCCTTTTTCCATTCGAAAATTTCTTCTTATTTGAAATATATCTGACTTGCACTTCGCTCATTTTTCGCAGAAACTTCCAGCCATTGCTGCTCTGCTGTCCTTAATGCTAGTGTCCCTTTCCAGTCAACTTTGGCCAGATACCCTCTCATGCCATTGTAATTTCCTTTATTCCACTGAAATACCGACACATTGGATTTTAGTTTTTCCTCCTCAAATTTCAAAGTGAACTCAATCGTATTGTGATCACTGTTCCCTAATGGTTCCTTAACCTTAAGTTCTCTTATCACTTGTGGATCATTACACAACACCCAATTCAGCACAGTTGAACCCCTAGTGGGCTCAACAACAAGCTGTTCTGAAAAACCATCCCTTAGACATTCTACATATTCTCTCTCTTGAGGTCCAGTACTGACCTGGTTTTCTCTAATCTACTTTCATATTAAAATCCCCAACGATTATCATGACATTGCCCTTCTGACACGCCATTTCTACCTCCTGCTGGAATTTGTAATCCACATCCCAGCTGTTGTTTGGAGGCCTGTATACAACTGTCATTAGGGTCCTTTTACCTTTGCCATTTCTTAACTCAACCCATAGAGACTCTACACCTTCTGATCCTATGTCATCCCTTTCTAATGATTTAATATTATTTCTTATACACAGGGCAACACCACCCTCTCTGCCTACTAGCCTATCTTTCCGATACACCGTGTATCTTTGGACGTTCAGCTCCCAATGGTAGCCACCTTTAGCCAAGTTTCAGTGATGGCCACAGCGTCATATTTGACAATCTGTAGCTGAATTTCAAGATCGTCCATTTTATTTCTTGCATGCATTCAAATATAGCACTTTCAGTCTGGTATTTGTTGCTTTCTGTTTTAACTGCACCACGCCTCTATTGCCCAGCAATTGATCCCACTGGCTGTGATTATGCCTCATCTCCTGCTTGTCTTTTCTATCATCTCTGTCGCACACTATCTTTGATTTATTTCTGTTTTCCCCTTCCTCAGCCCTATCGTTCCGGTTCCCATCCCCTTGCCAAATTAATTTAAACCCTCTCTAACAGCTGTATTAAACCTGCCTGCTAGGATATCGGACCCCTTTGGGTTCAGGTGTAATGTGTCCTTTTTGTACAGGTCGTACGTCCCCCAGAAGAGGCCCCAGTGATCCTGGAATCTGAAGCCCTGCCCCCTACACCAGACTCTCAGCCATGCATTAATATGCCTGATCGTGCTATTCTTGCATTCGTTAGCACGTGGCACAGGCAGCAATCCTGAGATTACTACCCTGGAGGTCCTGCTTTTCAGCTTCCTACCTAACTCCCTGAATTCTCTCTTCAGGACCTCCTCACTTTTTCTACCTATGTCATTGGTACCAACGTGTACCAAGGCTTCTGTCTGTTCACCCTCTCCCTTCAGAATACTCTGCACTCGATCCAAGACATCCCATACTTGGCAACTCACCATGCGGGTATCTCTATCAGGCTGACAGAACCTCCTGTCTGTTCCCTGGTTAAGTCAGGGAATTGCTATGCAGCATGGCCGAAAGGGCCAGAAGGGCCTGTTCCGTGCAGTATCTCAATAAATAAAATAAATATTGTATTGTGGTCACTAAAAGCCACTTAACCCACAGATCATTGACTTGGACGGAATCAAAGGTTATGAGGATAAGGCAGGAACTGGATACCGATTGTGGATGATTAGCCATGATCACAGTGAATGGTGGTGCTGGCTCGAAGGGCCGAATGGCCTACTCCTGCACCTATTGTCTATTGTCTATTGACCCTGACTTTATGTATATTTAAGGCAGAGCTTGATAGATTCTTGATTGATCAGGATATGAAGGGATAGGGGGAGAAGCTAGGAGATTGGAGCTGAGAGGAAAATTGGATCAGGGATCAGTCATAATGAAATGGCAGAGCAGACTCGATGGGCCAAATGGCCTAATTTGGCTCCTATATCTTATGGTCTTATGGTTGGATCTTTTTGTTACATAGTTGGATTGAAAATAACCTGTTCCCTCTGTTTTCTCCACGTGCTGACCTAGATATTGTTCTGCTTCATAAATTTCATTTTTGATACACTCAGCATATTTAAGGAACTCTTAAGATAGGCACATATATGAAAGAAAAATGGAGGGCTATGTAGGAAGGATCTTTGAGTCAAGGTCAGCACAACATCACGGGCCAAAGGCCTGTATTGTGCTGTAGTGTTCTATGTTCTATGTTAAATATTCAGAACAGTGATAACCAATTTCACCTGTTGGCATTAATTTAATCAGGCTAACATTTATTCTAGTTGCTTAAAATATTACCCTTGAGAAATAACAAAGGCAAACATTCCAAAGGCATTCGTTCTCAAACTGAAGGTTTGCTTGTTACAGGAGCAAAATGTGAAATCAATACGTTTGATGGGGAGCGCTGTTTGTACGGTGCGTTGAATGATTCCATTCGAAGATTACTGAAGGACTACAAGCAGATCACTGCCAAGTGTATGCAGAGGGATTATTATGATGACTTCCTCCAAAGGTAGTATATCGATGTTAACTTATAATTCTGACTTGCAGGTTGTGCACATGTTTGACCTATAACAATAGACAATAGGTGCAGGAATAGGCCATTTGGCCCTTCGAGCCAGCACCGCCATTCACTGTGATCATGGCTGATCATCCACTATCAGTATCCAGTTCCTGCCTTATCCCCATAACCTTTGATTCCACTGTCTTTAAGAGCTCTATCCATCTCTTCTTTGAAAGCATCCAGAGACTTCGCCTCCACAGCCTTCTGGGGCAGAGCATTCCATATATCCACCACTCTTTGGGTGAAGAAGTTTTTCCTCAACTCCATTCTAAATGGCCTACCCCTAATTCTTAAACTGTGGCCTCTGATTCTGGACTCACCCATCAGCGGGAACATGCTTCCTGCTTCCAGCATGTCCAATCCCTTCAGAATCTTATATGTTTCAATAAGATCCCCTCTCAGCCTTCTAAATTCCAGAGTATACAAGCCCAGTCGCTCCAATCTTTCGACATATGACAGTCCCACCATCCCGGGAATTAACCTTGTGAACTTACGCTGCACTCCCTCAATAGCCTTCCTCAAATTTGGAGACCAAAACTGCACACAGTACTCCAGGTGTGGTCTCACCAGGACCCTATACAGCTGCAGGAGGACCTCTTTGCTCCTATACTCAATTCCCCTTGTTATGAAGGCCAGCACACCATTAGCTTTCTTCACTGCCTGCTGTACTTGCATGCTTGCTTTCAGTGACTGATGTACAAGAACACCTAGATCTCGTTGTGCTTCCCCTTTTCCTAACTTGATTCCATTTAGATAATAATCTGCCTTCCCGTTCTTACCACCAAAGTGGATAACCTCACATTTATCCACATTAAACTGCATCTGCCCACTTACCCAGCCTGTCCAAGTCACCCTGCATTCTCATAACATCCTCCTCACATTTCACACTGCCTCCCAGCTTTGTGTCATCGGCAAATTTGCTAATGTTAATTTTAATTCCCTCATCTAAATCATTAATATATAATGTAAACAGCTGCTGTCCCAGCACTGAACCCTGTGGTACCCCACTGGTCACCGCCTGCCATTCCGAAAGGGACCCGTTAATCGCTACTCTTTGTTTTCTGTCAGCCAGCCAATTTTCAATCCATGTCAGTACTCTACCCCCAATACCATGTGCCCTAATTTTGCCCACTAATCTCCTATGTGGGACTTTATCAAAGGCTTTCTGAAAGTCCAGGTACACTACATCCACTGGCTCTCCCTTGTCCATTTTCATAGTTACATCCTCAAAAAATTCCAGAAGATTAGTCAAGCATGATTTCCCCTTTGTAGATCCATGCTGACTCGGACCAATCCTGTTACTGCTATCCAGATGTGTCGTAACTTCATCTTTTATAATTGACTCCAGCATCTTTCCCACCACCGACGTCAGGCTAACTGGTCTATAATTCCCTGTTTTCTCTCTTCCTCCCTTCTTGAAGAGAGGGACAACATTAGCCACCCTCCAATCCACAGGAACTGATTCTGAATCTATAGAACATTAGAAAATGATTACCAATGCGTCCACGATTTCTAAAGCCACCTCCTTAAGTACCCTGGGATGCAGACCATCAGGTCCCGGGGACTTATCAGCCTTCAGACCCAACAGCCTATCCAACACTATTTCCAGCCTAATATAAATTTCCTTCAATTCATCCATTACCCTAGGTCTTTTGGCCACTATTACATCTGGGAGATTGTGCCTTCCCTAGTGAAGACAGATCCAAAGTACCTGTTCAACTCGTCTGCCATTTCCTTGTTCCCCATAATAAATTCACTCGCTTCTGTCTTCAAGGGCCCAATTTTGGTCTTAACTATTTTTTTTCTTTTCACATACCTAAAGAAGCTTTTACTATCCTCCTTTGTATTCTTGGCTAGTTTACTTTTGTACCTCATTTTTTCTCCGCGTATTGCCTTTTTAGTTACCTTCTGTTGCACTTTAAAAGTTTCCCAATCCTCTGGCTTTCCACTCGTCTTCGCTATGTTATACTTCTTCTCTTTTATTTTTATGCTGTCCATTACTTCCCTTGTCAGCCACGGCCTCCTCTTACACCCCTTAGGGTCTTTCTTCCTCTTTGGAACGAACTGATCCTGCACCTTCTGCATTATTCCCAGAAACACTTGCCATTGCTGTTCCACTGTCATCCCTGCTAGGGTATTGTTCCATTGAACGTTGGCCAGCTCCTCCCTCATAGTACCATAGTTCCCTTTGCTCAACTGTAATACTGACACTTCCGAGTTTCCCTTCTCCCTCTCAAATTGTAGATTAAAACTTATCATATTATGGTCACTACCTCCTAATGGCTCCTTTACCTCGAGGTCCCTGATCAAATCCGGTTCATTGCACAACACTAAGTCTAGAATTGCGTTCTCTCTGGTAGGCTCCAGTACAAGCTGTTCTAAGAATCCATCTCGGAGGGACTCCACAAACTCCCTTTCTTGGAGTCCAGCACCAGCCTGATTCCTCCAGTCTACCTGCATGTTGAAGTCCCCCATAACAACTGTAGCATAACAGTGGGATCAAGACATGTCTAAGTTCCCTTCAAGGTGTTGCTAGAGAATGGGGAGTCTTTGTGAGCAGCTTCAAAGGGACTTATCACATATTCCCATTCAGGACTACTTTCTGTATATGCTGAAAGAGAGAGGCCTTGAAGAAGTTTCATATATATATATGATATGGCCACAACCAAGTGGGACCTTCTGCAACCTGTTCCCTTTATCCCAGCAATAACAGCTATAACCTACAGACCAGTATATTCCCCACAGCTCTCAGCTTCTCCAAATCCCTTTTGTTTTTGTCACCCTCCTTGGAATCCCTTCAACAGAACAAAATCTGAAATATCATTTGGCTTAGTACAATTTTTCCTCTCTTATGGTCTTGAACGTGTTTCTCGCCTTTTCAGTCTTCTGGAATGCCTGTGTTTCTTGACAGAGATTCATTGCATGTACATTGAAACATATAGTGAAATGCATCGTTTGTGTCAATGACCATTGCAGTCTGCGAACAATCACGCTTCTGTCGCCAACATAGCATGCCCACAACTTACTAACCTTAACCTGTACTACTTTGGAATGTGGGAGAAAACCCACGCGATCACAGGGAGAACCTGCAAACTCCTTTTAGCCATTGGTTGGGATTGAATACCTGAACGCTGGCTAATGTGCTACCGCTCCACCCCAAATGTCCAAAAGTTTGAAAATTTGAAATGTTTCATGATTTAATGGGTGCAGTGCAGGGCAGCACAGATACAGAGTGCTGAAAGGGATCCTGAGTCTAGGGTAGGGATGGGAAAGCAGTGTGATGTGGGGTCAAGTACCTGCATGCCTGGGGAAATGCTTGGGCCAGTTTGCAGACCAGAATGTTAGAGTTATAGAACACTACAGCACAGAACAGGTCCTCGAGCCAACTTACCAACTTGGTCTTCTGCTTTGTCCCATCTACCTGCATCCGGACTATAGCCTTCCACACCCCTCCCATCCATGTACTTATCCAAACTTATCTAAAAGTAGCAGTTGATCCTGCATCCACCACTTCCACTGGCTGCTTATTTCACATTCACTCCACCCTCTGAACGAAGAAGTACCCCCAGAGCTTCCCTTTAATTAGTTTACCTTTCACCCTAAACCTGTGACTCCTAGTCCCAGTCTCACCCAACCTGTGGGGGAAAAAAGCCTGCATCCATTCACCCTATTTACACCCCTCATAATTTTCTATACCTCTTTTAAATCTCCCCTCAAACTCCTACACTCGAGAGAATAAAGTCCTAACCCATTCAGCCTTCCCCTATTCAGCTAAACTCCACCAGTTCCAGCAACAGTCCCATAAATTTTCTTGGTACTCTTTCCAATCTTACTGATATTTTTCCTGACGGTAGGTGACCAGAACTGCAGCCAATACTCCAAATTTGGCGTCACCAATGTCTTATAGAACTTCAACATAACATCCAGGCAACATCCTTGTAAATTTTCTCTGAGGGTTGTCAGCACCCATTTCAAAATGCTGTTGCACCACTACTCTGCCAGACTGCTCCCTTGCAGAATGGGTTGTCCAACCCTTCCACTGACACACCTTGTTGAGAATGAAGCCCTACTTGCCAGACCACATTCTATGCAGGTAAGAGGGAGGGAGGCATGAGTGAGATGGGGTAGAGAGGGAGGCATGTGTGAAATGAGGGAGGGAGGGAGATAGGCGTGCACGAGATGGAGGGAGAGGTGTGCGAGATGCAGGGGAGCATGTGCGAAACGAAGCAGGGAGCCAAGTGTGTACAAGACGGGATGATTCTCATGGAGTACAAGGAGGGAGTGAAGTGTGCATAGGGTAGGGTGAGGGTGGGTGAGGTGTTTGATTGGGATAGGGAGTGGTGTGCTTGGGGAGAGAATGGGAATGGTCTGAAGTGTGTTGCTTATGAAAACATTCAAAAAATTAACTTTGTCACATGTACATTGAAATGTCAAAACATACAGTGAAATGTATCATTTGCATGAAATCAAATCAGTGAAGATTGTGCTGCAGGCAGTCTGCAAGTGTCACCATGCTTTCAACACCAGCATTCATGTCCACAGCTTAATAACCCTCATCTGTACATCTTTGGAATGGGGGTAAGAACCCACATGGTCACAGGGAGAACATACAAACCCCTTACAGATAGCGGCTGAAATTGAAAGACTTATCATATGAGGAGCATTCGTCGGTTCTGGATCTGTAGTCACTGGAGTTCAGAAGAATGAGAGGAGATCTCATTGAAAAGTATCAACTGTTGAAAGGCCCCGACAGAGTGGATGTTTCCTATGGTGGGGGAGTCTTAGACTCACCAATAGACTAGTGTGCTGCCTCATGCAGGCTGTGTTTACCATCCAGTCAACCTGTGTTATTTCTGAGTGAAGTGCTGATGACATGGATTATTTGCCAGCCTTTCCCTTATACAATTCATATTCATCTTAGTCCAGATTGATCTCTCCGTTTTTGCTTAAATGATACAAAACAAAAATATCTGTTACTTTTGTATTCATATCCTCTTATGGTAGAGGCTAACATACTTAATCACCAGATACACCAACGTGTTAACATTCTTATTAACATTATTTAAAGGCTGTTTTAGGTTTATGGAAGCCTTCGGGGTGAAAGGAATCCATTTGGGCTATTATGTCTGCAACATATCTTTTGAAATGGCAGAAATTGGATGTAGAGAGGATGTTTCCTATGGTGGGAGAGTCTAGGCCCAGTGAGTGGTGAATCTGTGGAATTCATTGCCACAGGCAGCTGGAGGGAAATGTTCTATATTAGTATAACTGAAGGAGTGTTTCGGAGTGCAACACATAGCCCGGCATTTCAAAGATGCGGGAAGTGATGGACTGATTCAAACATTAAAATTTACAAAGATGTTACTTGGACTTGAGTTAAAGGGAAAGATTTTATAGTTTTGGACATTATTCCCTGGAGCACAGGAGAATGAGGGGAGATCTTATAGAGATGTACACAATTATGAGGGGTATAGATAGGGTAAATCCAAGCGAGTGAGTGTGAGTGTGAGTGTGGAAGAGCTGCCAGTGGAAGTGGTGGATATGGGTTTGATTGCAACATTTAAGAGAAGTTTGGGTAAGTACATGAAAGGTAAGGAGGGCTGTGATACAGGTGCAGGTCAATGGGACTTGGCAGTATAGCAGTTTGGCTTAGATTAGATGGGCTGAAGGACTGATTCTGTGCTGTAGTACTCTATGACCATTGAAATATGAACACTGATGACACCACCTCAAGAAGTCAAAAGAAAACACTGTCAGATGTTCTGACTTTTCAACTTGAGCAACATGTCAGGAGGCTAAAGAAATTCAGCATGCCCCCTTTGACTCTCACCAATGGATATAGGTGCACTACAGAATGTATCATGGCTTGGTATAACAAATACTTTGCTCCTGACTGTAAGAAACTTAGAGCTGTGGACACACCTCAGTATTTCATGGTAACCAGCTTCCTCTCCGCAGACTCTTGACTACATTTTTCCTTAGCTCAGCAAAGCAGCAACATTATCAAAGACCCTATCCACTCTGGACATTCTCTCTTCTTCTCCCAAGCCACCATTGAGCAGAAGACATAAAATCCTAAGAGAATATACCACCAGGCTCAAGGACAAATTCTATAAGAATAGAAGTTGCAAGGCCATGACAAGGTAGATTGTGAAGTTAAGACAAAAGACCCAACTAATTCCCCTCCACCACTACCACTCTTCTCTGTCTAGTAGAACTAGTTCTCACTCTCAACAATTTATCCTTTGGCACCACCCACTTTTTCCAAAAGCAAGGGGTAGCCATGGGCCCTAGCTATGCCTGCCTTTTCAATGGCTACATGGAGCAGTCCATGTTTCAAGCCTTCCCTGGTCCTGCTCTACAATACTGTCTGTGCTACTTTCGTGTCTGTATTGGTGCTGCTTCAAGCACCTATGCTGAGCTCATTAATTTCATCAACTTTGCTTCCAACTTCCACCCTTACATTCTTACATTCATTTGGTCAATTACTGACACCTCTCTCCCATTTCTCAATCTCTGTCTCCATCTCTGGAGACAAACTGTCTACCAGCATCATTTATAAACCTGCTGATTCCCACAGCTGTCTTGATTATACCTCTTCCCACCCTATCGCCTGTAAAAATGCTATTCCCTTTTCTCAGTTCCTTCGTCTCCACTGCACCTGTCCCAGGATGAGGCTTTCCATTCCAGGTCACCAGAGTTGTTCTCCTCCTTCAAAGAATGGGATTTCCTTTCCTCCACCATTGATGTTGCCCTTATCCGCATCTCTTCCACATCCCGAGAAGTGCTCCCCCATCTTCCCGCCGCCTTAACAGGGATAGAATTCCTCTTGCCCTCACCTACCATTCATTAGCCTCCGCATCCAACACATCATTATCCACAAAGTCCACCATCTTCAATGGGATTCTACCACTAAACTGGTCTTTGTCTCCTCCCCACTAACCTCCTCCTGTCACATATCCCTGCAGGTGACAGAAGTGCTGTTCACCTCCATGCATGGCTCATTCACCTCCTCCCTCACTTCCACTTAGACCTCCAAACAGTCCTTCCAAGTGAGATGCACTTCACCTGCGAATCTGTTGGGGTTGTCTATTCTACCTGGTACTCCCAATGTTGCCTCCTCCTCCACATTAGTGAGATCCAACGAATATTGGGGGACTGCGTTGTCAAGCACCTCCACTCTATCCGCCAAAACCAGAATTTCCAGCTGCCTGCCAATTTTAATTCCTATCCTCTTTCCTGTTCTAACATGTCAGTCCATGGCCTCCTGTTCTACCACAATTAGGCCACTCTCAGGGTGGAGGAACAATGTCTTATATTCTGTCTTCTATTCTCCACTCTGGCCTCATCTCTTCTCCTTGCCTACCTATCACTTCTCTCTGGTGCCCTTTGTCCTTCCCTTCTTCCCATGGTCCATTCTTCACTCTTATCAGATTCCTTTCCTATCCACCTGGCGTCACCTATTATTTTCTAGCTCATTGGTCCCCAACCACCGGGCCGCGGACTGGTACCGGGCCGCAAGGAAACAATATGATTTAGCGATATGAAACAATATGAGTCAGCTGCACCTTTCCTCATTCCCTGTCAAGCCCACTGATGGAACTTGAACGCACGCAAGATCATTACATAAGGAGCCCCCTTCAAGTATCGCTGTCTCCCATCACCCCTCGATTGGACTGTCTTGTTGCAGGGAAACAAGCCCAGGGCTTCCACTGATTCAGCCATATTGGTGTGTTGCAATGATCTTATATGTTCATACAGGGAAAATATGCGCTGTGTGTTTAGTAGCCAAATGTAACTTAAAATGTTATGATGCTATTGACTTATATAAGTGACTTATAATTGACTTATCACTATATTCATGTGAGGAAAATATGCGCTGTGTGTTTAATATTAAGTTCGTTAGATAAACCCTTTTAGAAATGAAATTGAGGGTATTAGTCACTTATAAGTGACTTATAGAAACATAGAAACATAGAAAATAGGTGCAGGAGTAGGCCATTCAGCCCTTCGAGCCTGCACCGCCATTTATTATGATCATGGCTGATCATCCAACTCAGAACCCCGCCCCAGCCTTCCCTCCATACCCCCTGACCCCCGTAGCCACAAGGGCCATATCTAACTCCCTCTTAAATATAGCCAATGAACTGGCCTCAACAGTTTCCTGTGGCAGAGAATTCCACAGATTCACCACTCTCTGTGTGAAGAAGTTTTTCCTAATCTCGGTCCTAAAAGGCTTCCCCTCTATCCTCAAACTGTGACCCCTCGTTCTGGACTTCCCCAACATCGGGAACAATCTTCCTGCATCTAGCCTGTCCAATCCCTTTAGGATCTTATACGTTTCAATCAGATCCCCCCTCAACCTTCTAAATTCCAACGAGTACAAGCCCAGTTCATCCAGTCTTTCTTCATATGAAAGTCCTGCCATCCCAGGAATCAATCTGGTGAACCTTCTTTGTACTCCCTCTATGGCAAAGATGTCTTTCCTCAGATTAGGGGACCAAAACTGCACACAATACTCCAGGTGTGGTCTCACCAAGGCCTTGTACAACTGCAGTAGTACCTCCCTGCTCCTGTACTCGAATCCTCTCGCTATAAATGCCAGCATACCATTCGCCTTTTTCACCGCCTGCTGTACCTGCATGCCCACTTTCAATGACTGGTGTATAATGACACCCAGGTCTCGTTGCACCTCCCCTTTTCCTAATCGGCCACCATTCAGATAATAATCTGTTTTCCTATTTTTGCCACCAAAGTGGATAACTTCACATTTATCCACATTAAATTGCATCTGCCATGAATTTGCCCACTCACCCAACCTATCCAAGTCACCCTGCATCCTCTTAGCATCCTCCTCACTGCTAACACTGCCACCCAGCTTCGTGTCATCCGCAAACTTGGAGATGCTGCATTTAATTCCCTCATCCAAGTCATTAATATATATAGTTGACTTATCACCTATATTCCGGTTGTGATTAACACCCTCCCCCCGGTTGGCCAGACCGCAAGAATATTGTCAATATTAAACCGGTCCGCTGTGCAAAAAAGGTTGGGGACCCCTGTTCTAGCTAGTCTTCCTTCCCCATCCCTCACCTTTTTATTCTGGCATTTCCCCTTGCCTTTTAAATTCTGAAGAAGGTACCCATCCTGAAATGTCAACTGTTTATTCATTTCCATAGATGCTGCCTGATCTGCTGAATTCCTCCAGCATTTTGTGTATTGTGAGGTTAGGAGTCCACCTGATTGTACAAGGGAACTATTGTGCATTAAGGACACAACCTCACAATCTACCTTTTAATGGCTTGCTCCTTACTTCCTGCTTGCACTGCAATTTTTCTGCAAATGTAACTAACACAACTGCATTCTTTTATTGTTTTCCCTTGTACTTAGTGTACTGATGTGATGAATGAATTGATCTGTATGGATGGCATGTAAAACAAGAGTGTTTCACTGTACATGTACATGACAGTAATAAACCAGTTTTACTATTCTCCGTTTTTCTTGATCAGGTTACTGGAGCAGGGACTTTACAGTGACATTTCCTTCCTAGTTCATGGTGAGATGTTCCGAGCCCATCGCTGTGTGCTGAATGCACGCTCGACGTATTTTGCAGAAATGTTTCAGACTAAGTGGAAGGGAAAGAAGGCGATAGCCCTTAAGCATCCGCTGGTAAGTTAATGCATTGTTTACCCGTGCAAATAATTCATATCTCAGAACAGTTGTCATGGATTCATAGAGTACTGCAGCACAGGAACAGGCCTTTTGGCCCATGTATTATTCAAAGTATTATTCAGTCTAGTGCCATTGATCTGCACCCAGACCATTGTCCAAATTTCTCTTAAATGCTTAAGTGCTGCATCCACCACTTGTGCTGGCAGCTCATTCCTCACTCTCACCGCCTTCTGAGGGAAGATGTTCTCTCTCAGGTTCCCCTTAAATATTTCACCTTTCACCTTTAACCTATGACCTTTAGTTCTCATCTCTCCCAACCTCAGTGGAAAAAGCCTGCTTGCATTTACCCTATCTGCACCCCTCATAATTTTATATACCTCTATCAAATCTCCCCTAATTTTTCTACATACCAGGGAATAAAGTCTTAACGGTTAAGTCTTATGGTTGGGTTGCATTTCTAGAAAGTGGTCCACATCATGAGTTGCCATAATGCGAAGCTGCATCATAGGCACATGCAACAAGAAATGCAGGTTGAAACAGAATACGTATATTTTTTTAAAAATTTAAAAAATTCATTTATTCATTCTCCATAAATTTTGTTGGAGCAATTTTTTATTCTGATTTTTGCTGATTCAGATTTTTTTGCTAGTAAATATAAAGAGGGTAAATGGAATGTTGACATCGAGTGTCAGAGGGATTGAATTAAAGTGGCCTTCATCAGTTGTGGGATTGAGTTTAGGAGCCGAGAGGTAATGTTGCAGCTATATAGGACCCTGGTCAGACCCCACTTGGAGTACTGTGCTTGGTTCTGGTTGCCTCACTACAGGAAGGATGTGGAAACCATATAAAGGGTGTAGAGGAGATTTACGAGGATGTTCCCTGGGTTGGGGAGCATGCCGTATGAGAATAGTTTGAGTGAACTTGGCCTTTTCTCCTTGGAGCGACGGAGGATGAGAGGTGACCTGATAGAGGTGTATAAGATGATGAGAGGCATCGATCGTGTGGATAGTCAGAGGCTTTTTTCCCCAGGGCTGAAATGGCTAACATGAGAGGGCACAGTTTTAAGGTGCTTGGAAGCAGGTACAGAGGAGATGTCAGGGTTAAGTTTTTTACGTGAAGAGTGGTGAGTGCGTGGAATGGGCTGCTGGCGGCGGTGGTGGAGGCGGATATGATAGGGTCTTTTAAAAGACCCTCTAGATAGGTACATGGAGCTTAGAAAAATAGAGAGCTGTGGGTAACCCTGGGCAATTTCTAAGGTAAGGACATGTTTGGCACAGCTTTGTGGGCCAAAGGGCCTGTATTGTGCTGTTTTTTTTGGCTATGTTTCTAAAGAGAAAGAAAGTTGTGTTGCAATCATACAGTGTACTAGGAAGGCCACACCTGGAGTACTATATACAATTCTGGTCTCTTTACTCTGAGAAAAGACATACTGGCTTTGGAGGCAGTGCAAAGGAGTTTCTCCAGGCTGATCTGGAGATGAGGAGATTGAGTCGCTTGGAGTTATACTTGCTGGAATTCAGAAGAATGAGAAGGGATCTTATAGAAATCTCTTTTCTATTATTATGAAGGGATTGATAAGATAGAGACAGGAAAGTTATTTATACTGAAGTGAGACTAGAATTAGGAAAAATAAACTTAGGGGAATAATAGATTTAGGGGAGTAGGTTTACGATAGAAATGAGGAGAAAATGCTTTTCCCAGAGAGTAGTGAATCACCGGAATTCTCTGCCCAGGGAAGCAAAAAAGGCTAAATATATTCAAAGTTCAAAGCAAATTTATTATGAAAGTACATATATGTCACCATATACAACCCTGAGATTCATTTTCTTGTGGGCATACTCAATAAATCTATAGAATAATAACCATAATGAAATCAATGAAAGACCACACACACTTGGGCGTTCAATCAGATTGCAAAAGACAACAAACTGTGCAAATACAAAAAGAAAGAAATAATAGTAATAATAAATAAATATTAAATTAGACACAGATTTTTATGTAGCAGGGAAGTTAAGGACTATGGGGTTAAGGCAGGTAGGTGTGGCTAAATCCACAGCCAGATCAGCCATGACCTTACTGAATGACGGAACAGGTTCAACCAGCCAGATGGTTGACTCATGCTCCTCTTATTGTTTATATTCTTCCGTAAGGGTGAATCTCCAATACCTGAACCTCCATAATGTACCAGTTACTCAACATTGTCAGCTTTTTTTGATAATAACTTTCAGATTTGGCAGAATAGGACTCTCTTTTTGGATGATAGTTGAATTTGAATTAAAACTGTGGTCATTGACCAGTAAGGTCATGCATATTCCATTCCTCACTTACTCTTGCAAAGGTGCTGTTGACTTGTTCTCGATTTAGTTAGTCTGCCATCTGGTGGTTATTTTATTCATGCCTGTCTAAAACTGGGAGAGATCATCCACTCATCTGTCATCAGGTTGTGTGGTTGGTGGAGAATGGAGAGATGAAAGGAGCAGCCCCTCTTGGAATACTGAGAAGGCAGGGCAGGAGATGTGTCCAGTTGTAGAATTTTGTTCAAGGTGGTAGAAAAACTGAATTAGAATTAGTTATTGCCACATCTACTGAGATACAGTGAAAATCTTTGTTTTGCATGCTATCCAGACAGATCTTTTCATTACATCAGTGCACTGAGGTACCACATTATCAGGTCCTATGGTGAGAGACCCTCACCATCCAGTACATGCCCTCTTCTCATTACTACCATCAGGGAGGAGGTACAGGAGCCTGAAGACCCGTGTTCAACTCTTTAGAAATGGCTTCTTTCTCTCTGTCATCAGATTTCTGAACACTACCCTTTTTGCATTATTTATTTATTTATATATATATTCTTATTCTAAAACATAGCATTTTAATGTATTTCTGCTGCAAAGCAACACATTTTGCAATGTATGTCAGTGATAATAAACCTAATTCTGAATCTTGTTGAAGGTGATAAAAACTGAATTGCAATCGGTTTATTACTGTCTCAAGTACCAAGGTACAGTGGAAAAACATTGTTTTGCATGCCATCCATACAGATCATTTTATTGCAACAGTGCGTTGAGGCAGAACAAGGAAAACAATAACAGATTGATCTGTTGAATATGACGGGAGGTGAGGTGGAACACAAGGACACTGCAGTTTCAACAGATTGCAGATAACTCTATAACGCTGTAGCAGTTCTTCTGAAGGTTACCCATGTAATACTAACTCAGTTTTTCCTCGCTTTATTGCACTGCTGATCTGCTGTGTGTTCCCGATACAGTTACTCAGTATCAGAGACCGAGCACTTGAATAGTCAAGGCACAGGAGGATATGAATCAGGTGGGCAAAATGGTCAGCATGGGCAAAGTGGGCCAAATGGTCCATTTCTCAACTGTATGACTCTAAGAGTAGGATTGCCCACCAATGATTCCTGCTCTGACCTGACCTGTATTTCATACTTTGATGTGACCCTTGGTTTTTCTGTCTTTCTCTAACTGCATTTATTAAACTAACATCTAGATAGCTTCTTCACCACTTATCACCATAACAATTTCGCCTTTTCTTTGTCCTTATGCACCCCTCTCCCACCGCCTCAGCAACTTAAAACTGTAGTTTCCTCTCTTTCCTAGTTCTGAAGAGTAGACTTAAACACAAGAGATGGCTGGAAATCTGGAGTGACAGTGCTTGAGGAACTCAGCAGGTCAGGCAGCATCTGTAGAGAGAAATAAAGAGCCAACTTTGCAGGCTGATGAAGGGTTTTGGCCCAAAAAGCATGTTCTTTATTCCTCTCCACGGATGCTGCCTGACCTACTGTGTGTTACTCTGATGAGTAGTCATTGAGCTGCACTATTAAATCTGTTTCTCTTTCTGCAGATGCTGCCTGACCTGCTAAGTGTTTCCCGCATGTTCTATTGTAGCCAATTTCTAGTTTCTGCAGTTTTTAGGTTTTAAATGCTTGATAATGCTAGATTATTTATTTTGCCAGAGTAGCATGAAAACAAAGTACATATGTTTTAAATGTAAAATCTTTCTCTCTTTCACACAGATTAATCCAATGGCCTTCAGGGCAATTCTGCAGTATTTATACACAGGTATGGAATACTAAACTTTGCACGAATATATTTATTTATTCAGATACAGCACAGAATATGCTCTTCTGGCATATTTGAGCCATGCCACTCAGTAACACCCAATTTAATAGGACGATTTACAATGACCAATTAACCTACTAATTAGTATGTTTTTAAACTGTGGGATGCAGCTGGGGGACCCGGAGGAAACCCATGTGGTCACGGGGAGAACGTACAAACTCCTTACAGGGAGCAATGGGAATTGAACCCAGGTCACTGGTGCTGTAAAATGTTGCTCTAACCACTCCGCTACTGTACCACCCTAATACTTGGAACTCAAATACTTGGAGATACTCGAATATAGGTGATAACTGTGACTCAGTACTGTTGCCTTTGAAACAATGGGTTGTGCATTCAAGTTTTACACTGCTAGCCATTTGACCAAAAATACTGTTGCATATTTTAGACTTGCTCCTGAGGGAGGGGTGCTCTACATTTAAAATTCAGAAGTTCGAAGTAAGTTTATTATGAAAATATGTATATATCACCACATACTACCCTGAGATTCATTTAAAAGCTACACACAAAGCCTGACAAACGACCAACGTGCAAAAAAAAATACAATATGTGCAAGTATTTAAAAAAATAATTAGTACCTGCATCCTGAGAACATGAGTCATCAAAGGTGAGTCCATAGGTCAGTCACAGAGAAGTACAGCACAGAAACAGGCCTTTTGGCCCATCTGGTTCATGCCGAGACCATTTAAACAGCCTACTTCCATTGATCTGCACTGGGATCATAACTCTCTATATTCTTACTGTCCGTGTACCTATCCAAACTAATCTTAAATATTGAAATTGAACACACATGCACCACTTGCTCTGGCAGCTCATTCCACACTCTCACAGCCCTCTGAGTGAAGAAGATTTCCCTCATGTTCCCCTTAAACTTTTCACCTTTTACCCTTAACCCATGACCTCTGGTTGTGGTCCCACCCAACCTCAATGGAAATAACCTCCTTGCATTTACCCTATCTATACCCCTCATAATTTCATATACCTCTATGAAATCTCTCAATCTTCTATGTTCTAAGGGATACAGTCCTAACCTATTCAGTTTTTCCTTATAACTCAGGTCCTCCAGACCCAGCAACATCCTTATAAATTTTCTCTGCACTCTTTTCAACCTTATTTACATCTTTCCTGTAGGTAGGTGACCAAAATTGCACACAGTACTCCAAATTAGGCCTCACCAGTGTCTTATACAATTTCAACATAATATCTTATCTCCTGTACTCAATATATTGATTTATGAAGGCCAAAGTGCTGAAAGCTTTCTTTACAACCCTTTCTACCTGTGACGCCACTTTCAATGAATTATGGAGCTGTATTCCCAGATCCTATCTTCTACCATACTCCTCAGTGCCCAGTGTGGAAGGTCGTGGGATCAGTTCAGAGTTGAGGTGAGTGAGGTTATTCACGCTGGGTCAGGAGCCTGATGGTTGAAAGGTAATGACTGTTCCCACGCACCCCTCATATAAACTCTTCTCCCTCCTGCTATCTGGAAAAAGGCACTGAAGCATTCAGGCTCTCATGACCAGACTATGTAACAGTTTCTTCCCCCAAGCCATCAGGCTCCTCAATACTCAGAGCCTGGCTTAACACCAACCTACTATACCCTCTACTGTGCCTACTGTCTTGTTTACTATTTGTTATTATTTATTGTAGTGCCTGCACTGTTTTGTGTACTTTATGCAGTCCTGGATAGGTCTGTAGTCTAGTGAAGTTTTTGTGTTTTTTCTTAGGTAGTTCAGTGTAGTTTTTGTATTGTTTCATGTAGCATCATGGTCCTGGAAAACGTTCTCTCATTTTTACTATGTCCTGTACCAGTAGTTATGGTTGAAATGACAATAAAAAGTGACTTGACTTGACTTGACTTGAACCTGGTGCTGTGGGACCTGAGACCCCGTACCTCCTTCCATCCTTCAGGAGAGACAAGCCTATGTGCAGTCTGTTTCCCACCCCCACCTCCAAACCTCTCACAGATGAATATAAAGGATCTCCTAATTAAAAGAGAGAAGTGTTTTCCACAATGTCCTGAAATGATATTTTTCTCTGTCTACAATTTACACATTGCTGTTTTTGAAAGCTTGCTGTGTACAATTTGGGAGCCTGCAGACTGGAGGCTTGGAGGCCTGCCCTAGATTTGGAGGACACTCTGAATGTGTGTGGGTGGGAGGGACGAAGGGAAGGGGTTTGTTTTGTTGCTTGTTGTGTTCTGTGCTGTTCTGAGCACTGTGAGCTTGCTATGGTGGCGGAATGTGTGGCGACATTTGGCGGGATGGCCTCAGCACATCACTGGGTAGCGGTGGTTGTTAACACAGACGATACGTTTCACAATACACTCTGTAGCCCCTTCATTAGGTACAGGTGTGGAACCCAAAGTCGCCCTTTGCTGCTGTAGCCCATCCACCTCAAGGTTCGATGTATGGTGCGATCAGAGATGCTCTGCTGCACACCACTGTTGTAAGGTGTGGTTATTTAAGTTATTGTTGCCTTCCAGTCAGCTTGCTTATCCACTCATCCATCTCTCCCTCCCTCCCTTCCTCCTCTCCACCCCCCCCCCAACCTTTCTGGCCCTTCGAGCCATATCGCCCTGATTTAATCCTAACTTAATTTACATGACCAATTAACCTACCAACTGGTACGTCTTTGGAATGTGGGAGGAAACCAGTGCGGTCATGGGGAGAACATACAAACTTCTTACAGGCAGTGGCAGGAACTAGTCCGGCCATCTCCTCTGATCTCTCTCATTAACAAGGCATTTTTGCCCACAGAACTGTTGCTTACAGGATTTTTTAGGTTTTTTTTGGCACCATTGTCTGTAAACTCTAGAAACTTCTGTGCGTGAAAATCCCAGAAGATCAGAAGTTTCTGAGATACTCAGTCCTCTCCATCTGGCACCAACACTCATTCAAATAGCAAAGTTACTTTGATGATATTTTTCCTCGCTCTGATGTTTAGTCTGAACAACAACTGGACTGCTTGACTACGTCTACATGCTGTTATGCATTGAGTTGCGATTTGATTAAATATTTGCATTAATGAGCAGCATGTAGAAACATAGAAAATAGGTGCAGGAGTAGGCCATTCGGCCCTTCAAGCCTGCACCGCCATTCAGTATGATCATGGCTGATCATTCAACTCAGAACCCTGTACCAGCCTTCCCTCCACACCTCCTGATCCCTTTAGCCACAAGGGCCATATCTAACTCCCACATTAGATGTGTATCTAATAAAGTGGCCCTGAATGGCATGTTTCAAAATACATGTGATAAATAGCTGAATATGATTCTGGTTGTTATTCTGACGCTGACAGAGTGATTTTACTTCAAGTATGCTCAAATAAGGAGAGAAACATTATTTAAATGCATACTTAAAAAACTGATATTCAGCTGTTTATTGATTACAGCTCAGTGTTCAACACCATCATACCCTCAGTACTAATCAACAAGATCCAAAACCTGGGCGCCTGTACCTCCCTCTGCATCTGGATCCTTGACTTCCTCACTGGGAGACCACAGTCAGTGCGGATTGGAAACAACATCTCCTCCTCACTGTCAGTCAACACCTGTACACCTCAAGGATGCATGCTCAGACCACAGCTCTATTCTGTCTATACCCATGACCATGTAACTAGGCACAGCTCAGATGCCGTCTATAAATTTGCTAATGACACAACCTTTGGTAGCAGAATTTCAGATGGTGACGAGGAGGTGTACAGAAGTGAGGTAGTTCAGTTGGTTGAGTGGTGTTGCAACAATAACCTTGCATTCAAAATCAGTAAGTCCAAGAAATTGATTTTGGACTTCAGGAAGGAGAAGGTGAGAGAAGTCAAGATGTCAACAGTGGAAAGGGTGAGCAGTTTCAAGTTCCTGTGTGTTAACATCTCTGAATATTTATCTTGGGCCTAACATGTTCATGTAATTACAAAGAAGGCAAGAAAGCAGCTATACTTCGTGAAGAGTTTGAGGAGATTTGGTATGTTACCAAAGACTCTAGCAAATTTCTACAGATATACCGTGGAGAGCATTCTAACTGGTTGCATTACCATCTGTTATGGAGGGACCACTGCACAGGATCAGAAGAAGCTGCAGAGGGTTATACATTTAGCCAGCTCATCATGGGCATTAGCCTTCCCAGCATCAAGGAAAATAGTCTTCAGAAGACTATCTTCAAAAAAAGATGCCAAGTCATTCTGTCAGTGTCAAAAAGATGGTATCTGTCACCTATGACATGCCCTGTTCTCATTGATACCATCAAGGAGAGGGTACAGGAGTCTGGGTGCCACGGTAGCATAGTGATTAGCGTGACACTATTATAGCTTGGGCGTTGGAGTTAGTTCCGATGTCATCTGTAAGGAGTTAGTATGTTCTCCCTGTGAATGCGTAGGTTTCGTCACGGTGCTCCGGTTTCATCCCACATTCCAAAGACCTGCCAGTTAGTAGGTTAATTGGTTATTGTACATTATCCCATGATTAGGTAAGGGTTAAACAGGAGGGTTGCTATATGGTGCGGTTTGATGTGCTGCATCTCTAACTGAAATAACTAAAGCACACACCCAACATTTTTGCAACACCTTCCTCCCTTTCGCCATCAGAATTTTGAATGGACAATGAATCCATGTACACCACCTCCCTATTTTTTGATCTCTTTTTGCACTATTTATTTAATTTAACTTTATATATACATTTCTTAACGTAATTTATAGTTTATTTTTATTATGTATATAGTGTACTGCTACTCCGTAACAACAAATTTCTCAACATAGATATTAAACCTGATTCTAATTCTGATTCTGAGCTTTATAAAGCAATGTCATAGAGTCACAGAGCACTACACCATAGAAACAAGCCCTTTGGCCCGTCTAATCTGTGCTGAACTGTTATTCTTCCTCATCTCATCGACTCACATGTGGGCTGTGGCCTTCTGTATCCCTCCATTCACTGATCTATACAAACTTCTTTTAAACGTGGCAATAAAAACTGCCTCCACCATTTCCGCTGGCAGCTTGTTCCACACTTGCACCACCCTCTGAGTGAAGACGTTCTTTCTCAGGTTCCCCTTTAACATTTCACCATTTACCCTTACAGACATCCCACCCTGCAAAAACTGATTTCAGGGAGGTAGCCCCATCAATTTGCGGGAGACTCCCGGAACTTCCGGGAGAGGTGGGATGTCTGCAATAGAGTAGCTCCTTAGCAGCCAGCCAGCTAGTTTAAATAATGTTAGCTATGCTAATGAACGAATGACACCTGTTAAACTCACCTCAACACGTCTTTTATAGTCTTAACCCACCATGGGCAATAGAAAAGTCACTGTTGCAAACAGTGCAGCCAGCAACACTGTCATTATTTTGACCCCTATTAGGCAGGGGTACACTTTAGTGTAGTCTGGGGTGATGTACATTTTATATTTTCTTTTTTTTTGGAACACTCTGCCATGGCGTGCTCTCTCTCGCTCTCGTCGCTCGCGCGCTCTCTCGTGCTCTCGCTTGCTTTCTCGCGTGCTCTCGTGTTCTCCCTTGCTTTCTCTCTAGCTTTCTCTCTCGCTCTCTCGCTTGCTTGCTCTAGCGCTCTCGCTTGCTTTCTCTCGCTCGCTCGCTCTCAAAAAAATTGATTTCCGTGATATTGTATGTAATTTGCGGGCATCAGAGAGCCACTATTAATATGCGGGAGACTCCTGGAACTTCCGGGAGAGGTGGGATGGCTGCCCTTAGCCTGTGACCTAGCTGTAGCTTCACCCAATCTCATTGGAAAAAGCCTGTTTGCATTTGCCCTATCTGTACCCCTCAAAACTTTGTATCCCTCTATCAAATCTCATTCTCCTGTGCTCCAGGGAATGAAGTCCTAACCTATTAAACCTTTCTCTATAACTCAGGTCCTCAAGTCCCAGCAACAAGTGAGGATTGATGACAGAAAGCCAGCATGAATTTGTTAAATGCAATTATGTGCAAGTAGGCTTATCGAGTTTTTGATCAAGTAGGAAATGAGGGAAATGCAGTTAATATTACAGTATATAATGTGAGCTTTCAAAACACATTTAATAAGATGCAACATAATGGAGCTGTCATCAAGATGGAAGGCATGGAAATGGAAGAGCTGCAGAGCGTGGATAGCATATTGACTCCTTCTGCAGTTCTGAATTTGTAATACATTCTGTATTGTAACTTGTACAAACATCTGTCTATCAAAGCCCTTTGTAAATATGAAGACCTTTTAAATTAATTTTTTTAGTTTTCTGCATTAAAGAGAATAATTTTGATTTCTGTTTCTTCCCTTTTTAATAGGCACCTTAAATTAGTGCTGTTCCAGTTGACTTCCTTAGACATTATTTTTACCAAGATTCAAGATTGTTTATTGTATTTTTTTAATATACGAGTGTAAAGAAGAATGAAATGATTGTTACTCTGGATATGCTGCAGCATTAAAAACACAATATGCATAAAGAACACAATAAAAACACAATATAAATATAAAAGCACTCCTATAAAAGACAATGTACAAGTAATTGTTATATACAGGACTGATTTTACGTACATAAAGTGATGCTAGATGATCTGTATGTGGCGGCAGTGTGTTGTAGGTGGGTAAGTTGTTGATCGGGCTGATGACTTTGGGAAAGTAACTGTTTCAAAGAAACTATCACAATCTGGTCATTACAAAAAAGTTTTATAATAAATTTCTTGCTTTTGCATTTATGTTTATATTTATAAAGCCAAGAGTCTCCTAGATAGGCATATTGATGAAAGAAAAATGGAGGGTTATGTGGGAGGAAGGGTTAAATGGTCAAAAGGTCGGCACAACATTGTAGGTCGTGGGACTTGTACTGTTCTACATTATGTTCTATGTTATAATGCTGTGTGCATTTTAAAAATATCTTTACCAGCTCAGCATTTTACCTTCAGCAATTTTCAAATCAAATCAAATCAAGTTTAATTGTCATTCAAACCATACATGGATACAGCTGAATGAGACAGCGTTTCTCTGGAGCCAAGGAGCAAAAACATACATGCGCATTCAAAATAATGAGAAAGGAAAAAAAGAACATAGTGATGTAAGAAAACAAATTGTTAGACCGAAGTTCCTGAACGAAGTCCCGCAAATTGATGGTTCCTGGCCGTCCAGCCTGTAATTCCACTGATCCACCACTAGAGGGCAGCATTAGAGGCCACCCCCAACTGAGCCTGGACACCACACTACCCCGCAAGCCGGGGGACTGAGGCTTGGTCCAAGTTGTCTCTCCACCAAACAAGTGAAGCAGGCCTGACACAAACAATGTACAACAGGGTCTTGGACGCTGCCTTCACGCCAACTCGAAGGCACAAACTCTGGTGCCTCTGAGTGGTATGCATGGTCTGCATCTTCATTTTCTTGTTTCCACAGGCCGCCTAGACATTGAAGTAGAAAATGTGGAAGATTTTAAAATCTTGGCAAAGCAGTGCAAATTAGAAGAGCTTATCAGTGAAGTAGAAAGGAAATGCAAGAAAGTGTACGAGTTTGGTAAGTTCTTGCAGTATTCAATGTACTAAATCACTGAAATCTCCAAAACAAAATATGTTTTCTTTAGCCATAAGAAAACTGGAGGGCTATGTGGGAGGGAAGGGTTAACTTGATCTTTAGCCAGAGGGTGGTGAATCAGTGGAATTTAGGCAAATGGTGGTTTATCTGGAATTCATCGCCACAGACGGCTATGAAGGCCAAGTCATTTGGTATATTTAAGCAGAGGTTGATAGGTGCTTGATGTGTAATGAGGTCAAAGGTTATGGGGAGAAGCAAGAGAATGGAGTTGATAATAAATCATATATAATGGAATGGTGGAGAAGACTCGATGGGCTAAATGGCCTAATTCTGCTTCTATGAATTATAGTCTTTGAGTCAGTTAAACAGTTGGCACAACATTGTGGGCTGAAGGGCCTGTACTGTGCCGTACTGTTCTGTGTCCTATAAGCTTCCTTGGTTACAGAATCTGAAGATAAAGGTAGCATTTTATTACTTGCAGGATCTTCCAAAGTGCTCTGTAATTAATATATCACTGTTTTGTGATGTAGGGAGTGTGATGGCTAATCTGCAGACAGCACTGTCCTTTATGTGATCAGATAATTAAAGTCAAAGTCAACTTTATTGTCATCTGCACAGGTGCACTGAAAATCTTACTTGCAGCAGCATCCCAGGCAAAGAGCATCAGATAAGCAGCATTCTTGAGGAAAAACATAACTTCAACATAAATTGTACATGACTTTTTACTAGGAAGTACACAATTAAATTCAACAAAGTCTATTTTGGTTTGTGGTGAAGACATTTTTTCCCAATGTTGGAGAATCAAGAACTCAGAGGCCATAAGTTTTAGGTGAGAGGAGAAAGATTTAAAAGAGAATTTTAGGGACAATGTTTTCATACAAAGGGTGGCACATATGTGAACTGAGCTTCCAGATGAAGTTGTTGAGCAAATACAGTAAGAACTTTTAAGAGACAGTGGACAGGTACGTGGGTAGGAAAGGCTTTGAGGTTTATGGGTTAAACATTGGTGAATGGGATTAGCTTGGATGGGGCAAATTGGTCAGCATGCAACAGATGGGCCAAAAGGTCTGTTTCCCCGCTGTATTACTCTATAATTCAGTAGAAACGATCTTATAGCATGGTTTTAAAAAGAGCAGTGGAGTAATTCCCAGTGTTCTGGTATTTATCTCACACCCAACATCACTATTGGAAATTATCTGGTTATTAGCACATTGCATTTTCCTACATTACAAGTGTGATTCTACTTCTGAAGTACTTAATTGCTTTGAAATGAACATGAGTGCAATATAAAAATAAAAGTAAGTAGGGAATTACTTTAAAAGGTTGGTAGAGTGGTTATATTTTTTTAATACAGTCTCTTCAAAGCCTGGGACCTGGGTGAAAATCTTAACTTTGGAACCTCAAGAGAACGGCAGACTACAAGACGATTTGGCCATGCTTGCGGACTGTGCCCTGCCACCTGAGCTTCGGGTAAGTCTTGTCTTATTAGAGTATATCTTGCAAAGGATTTCAGAAGATGTTGAATGATTAATGTTTCCTGAAATACAGGAGGTTAGGAAAAGTCAGATTACTGAGGTTGGAGTAAATGTACGCTTGAGCGGGAGAGAGAGAGAGAGGGAGAGAGGGAGGGAGAGAGAGAGAGAATGATCAATTATCAAGGATACTGGCATACACTATAGGTGAAGGAAAAATTTATGTACACATTTGGAGTGCACATCCTATAAAGATGATGGAGGCTATTAAACTTTCAAAAGAGGAATGGATATATATTTGAAACAGGATTTTTTACAGGGCTACACTGCACTGCAATAGGATAGGAATTTTACTTGGTTAGTTAATTTGCTGATTTGGAACAGACACAATAGGCAGAATGGTCACCTGTGCTAGACACACTTTGATTGTTTAGTGAGCCTGAGATTTCCAAAGAGCACTGGGGAATATTTGAGCAAAAATTGCAGTATCTAATACAATATTAATTCCAAAATATGAAACGTACAGTACTGTGCAAAAGTCTGAGGCACATATATATATATATACTGTATTTGTCATCGTGGAGCGGGGAGCAAGTTGGAAATCTGGTGGGAGCAAAGGATGTTGGGAATGGTGAGGATAGAGGGCTGAGGGATGGGTGAGGGACAGGTGGCAGGGAAGGAGTGCCAGGGGTAAGGGGGGGCACAGGTACAGACACAACCAGCCCTAAGACACCAGGCAAGTTCATTTGATTTCAAACAATTAGTTTATTGATCATTATAGAATGCCTCTCTGTGCTTCCCACTACCCACTCTCCTCCTTTCTCCTTTTGCCAACTGTGATTTCCCTCTCTCCCTTCCCCCTTTCCCACTCTCAGTCCACAGTAGAGACTCATATCAGAACCCGGTATATCATCACTCACATCTGTCACGAAATGTGTTTTTTTTTTGCAGCAGTACACTGCAATACATAAAATTACTACAGTACTGTGCAAAGTTTCTAACTATATATGTGCCTGTGACTTTGGCACAGTACAGTAAATGGAGTAAGTATTTGACATAAAAATGTAGAATATGTTCATGTCATCGTTTCTTCTCTCTTCAACACACAAATGACTTAAAGTACAGGAATCTAGAGTAACAAACAATCTGCTGTAAGAACTCAGCAGGCTGAGCTGCATTTCTGGGAGGAAAGAAAATGTTAAATGTTCCGTGTCGAAACTCTGCAAAAGGACCAGGTTCTCATGCATGGCTTCAACTGGAAATGTCAATTCCTTTTCCTCCACAGATTATATGCTTCAACAAACAGCATTGGGGTAAATATTTAGGTACCTGATTTTAATGAATTTAAAGGTATATATTAATTAGAAAACTAGCTTCCTGCATTTCTTCAAGTGGTGTCACAAGTCCTTTTACCCCATCTGACATGGGGTCTGGGCTTGACATGTCATTCAAAAAATGGTAATTTTGAAAGTACAGCTGTTCCATTTCAGAATCAGATTTTATATCACCGGCATTTGTTGTGAAATTTGTTAACTTATCAGCAGCAGTACAATGCCATACATGATAATATAGAAATAAATCAATCAATCAATCTGTCACTGTAAATATATGTATGTGTGTGTACATACATAATATATATATAATTGTTTAAAATAGTGCAAAAACAGAAATAACGGAAGTGCGGTGGTGTTGAAGGGTTCAATGTCCATTTAAGAATTGAATAGCAGAGGGGAAGAAGCTGTTCCTGGATCACTTACAGTATGCCTTCAGGCATCTGTACCTCTTTCCCAATGTTAACAACGAGAAGAGGGCATGTCCTGGGTGATGGGAGTCCTTAATAATGGACCCTGCCATTCTGAGGCCCTGCTTCTTGAAGATGTCTTGGATCTTCAGTACTATTCATTGCTGACTGGGACATCAGTCCTGATATTACATAGCATAAAGAACATAGAACAACACTTCAGCTCTAGTCCATGTCAAACTATTAATCTGCCCAGTCCCATCGACCTGCACCTGGACCACAGCCGTCCATACCCCTCCCAGCCATCTACATTTCCAAATTTCTCTTAATTGTTGAAATCAAAACCACATCCACTTGCGCTGGCAGCTCATTCCACCATACTCTAAGTGAAGGAGATCCCTCTTCATGGTCCCCTTAAATATTCCACCTTTCACTCTTAACCCATGACCTCTAGTTCTACTCTCAGCCAACCTCAGTGGAAAAAGCCTGCATTTACCCTGTCTATACTTTTCTTAATTTTGTATACCTCTATCAAATCTCCCGTCATTCTCCTACGCTCGAGAGAATAATTCCTGACCTGCTCAGCCTTTCTCTATAACTCAGGTCCTCAAGTACTGGCAACATTCTTGTCAGTTTTCTCTGCACCCTTTCAATCTTACTGATACCTCTCCTGTGGGTAGTTGACCACACAACTACACACAATACTCCAAACTAGGCCTCCCCAATGTCTTATACAACTTCAAGGTAACATCTCAACGCCTGTACTCAGTACTTTGATTTATGAAAGCCAATGTGCCAAAAGCTCTTGTTATGACCCCATTTGCCTGTGTAATGTGCCCCAATATCAAGAAAGTGTCTGAGAAATTTAATTTTCTGAGTGAGTCCAAGAAAATTGCTTCCATTCATCTCATTTGGTCACCTAGGTCATTTTTTCTGCTGTAATTCCAAAGAATGCGTGGGGATCTTATCAAAACATATAAATTTATGAAAGGAATAGTTAAAGTTAGAGGCAAGAAAGTTGCTTCCACTTAGATAAATGAGACTAGAACCAGGGGACATACTCTCAAGATTTGGGAGTAGATTTAGGACAGAGATGAGGAGAAGCTGCTTTTCCCAGAGAACAGTGAATTTGTGGAATTCTCTGCTCAGGGAAGCAGTAGAGACCACCACATTAAGTATATTTAAGACCCAGTTGGATAGATTTTTGAGATAAAGATTAAAAATTGGCTTTATGTGTCACATGTTCATTGAATCATACAGTACTGTAAAGTGTTCCTTTTGTGCAAGTGAAACCACACTTCAGGTGCCAACGTAGCATGCTCACAACTCAATGACTGGATGTCTTTGGAATCTGGAGGAAACCAGAGTACCTGGAGGAAGAGCACAGGGTCATGGGGAGAACATACAAACTCCTTGCAGACAGCAGCAGGAATACCAGACAGTGATGCAACCAGTCAGAATGCTCTCCACGGTACATCTGTAGAAGTGTGCGAGTGTCTTTGGTGACGATTGACGGTTGTGGGGAAAGGCTGGTGTGTGGAGCTGAGTCCGTGGCCAAATCAGCCATGATCTTATTGAACGGAAGAGTGGTCTTGATGGGCCAAATGGCTGACTCCTGCTCCTGGTTTTTGTGTTCTCGTTCTATAGACATTTCTGCACTTCCAAATGAAATCATAGAGCAGAGAAACAGGCCCTATGGCAGACAATATCCATGTTGACTATCAAGTACATATCTATCTAAATTCCCTTTACAAGGACTTGGTCCATAGTTCTCTATTCCTTGACAATTCAAATTCTTGTCTGGATGCTAAGTGTTCTCAGAGTACCTTTCTCCACAAACACTTTGCCATTGTTTCTCACATTCCGATTACTCTCTTTTTTTCAAGAACTCTTCCTCTGATCCCCTCTAGCATAGCAGTTAGAGCAATTGCTGTACAGAGCTAGACCATAAGACATAGGAGCAGAATTACACCATTCAGCCCATCGAGTCTGCTTCGTCATTCCATCATGACTGATTTATTATCCCTCTGAACCCTTTTCTCCTGCCTTCTTCCCTTAATGATTCAGGCCCTAACAGCTCAAGAGTTTATCAACCTCCACTTTAAATATACCCAATGACTTGGTTTCCACAGATGCACCCTCCTCCCCCAGCTAAAGAAATTCCTCCTCATCTCTGTTGTAAATGAATGTCCTTCTATTCTAAGGATATTCCCTTTGGTCCTAGATTCCCCCACTTTAGGAAGCATCCTCTCCATATCTAGACTATCTAGGCTTTTGAATATTCAGTAGGTTTCAATGAGATCCCCCTCACCTTATTCTTCTAAAGTCAAGTGAATACAGGCACAAAGCCATCAAACACTCCTCATACGTTACTGTGGAAATCTGACTTTACAAAATTTCTCCCATATAATTCACAGCTTTTTTCTAGCTAGTAATAATAATAAAATATGTCATGGTATTCATTAGTGAAAGGATACAGATATATATCCATAATGGAGACTCGAGACTGTAGATGCTGTATTCGAACATTTTTACATCTCTGGTTGAAACCCTTCATCTGGACTGAAGGGTAGAACGGTGATAGTCAGTAGTTTAATTATGGGTAGTATTAGAGTGATTCTTCAATGGAATGAAAGAACTATGGCAAGTATGTGAAATACGATATGGGTCACTATGGGAGATGGATATTCCTGACTTCGGAGAGATCAGTTTATGGACAGTTCTCAGGAACGGAGTCCTTACATGCCCAACCACTGTCTTTATAAACGTTTCTGCTTTACTGTCCTTCTAAATCAATGTTTTTAACCTGATCCTGCTCTTTCATTTGCAGGTTGGATTTGGTGAGCTACCTTTCGACAGCACAGACAACTTCAGCAGCTACCCAGACCTGAGCTTCAGAGTGGAAGGCTACATCTTCCTTTGTCATAAGGTCTCTATGTTGGTGTTATTTTATAAAGCTAACAGCACAAACCAGGCCCTTTGCCTCGCTGTGTGCACTGACCATCAACCATCTAGTTACACAGATACACTATTCAACCAATTTTGTGTGTAATTCTCCATACATTCTGATTAACTCCAGAGATGAGTTACAGAATCGTACAGCATGGAAGCAGGCTCCTTGGCCCAACTCTCCCATCCTGACCGTGTTGCCCAGCAAGCTAGTCCCACTTGCTTGCATTTAGCCCATGGCCGCCTAAACCTCTCCTAACCATGGGCTTTTAAATTTGTTAATGTGCCAGCATCAGCGCTATTTCTGGCAGCACTTACCACCCTTTGTGTGAAGAAGCTGCCCCTTTTAAATCTCTCCCCTTCGATCTTAAACCTAAGCCCTCTCGTTTTTAATGCTCCTAGTGATGATACCTCAGTGGTGGCAGGGTATTTATTAGTCTCACAGTCAGAGGGAAGAAGCTGTTACTCAGTGTGGCAGTCATAGTCCTGATGCTCTACCTTCTTCCTGCTGGTAGAGTGTCAAAGAGATAGTGGGATGGGTGGCAGGGATCCTCGACAATGCTTTAGGCCCTTCGCATACAGTCCTTCTGGTTAATGTCACAAATAAGGGGGAAGGGAGACCCCAGAGATCCTCTTGGCAGTTCTTACTGTCCTCTGAGGGTTATTGTGGTCTGTTGCCTTTCAGCTTCCATTTTTGATTCTCAGAAATCATTAAATAATGATTTGTTATATGTCAAATAGACTTATTTAAATGTTAATAAGAAGTTACATCAAGAATGTTACAATTATGTTGTAAAAATTTACAACATGGACCTGGCTATTCAGCCAATGTTAGCCAAAAAACATTCAAGTTAGACATCCAAAATTCTGGAGGAACTCAGCAGGTCAGGTAGATCTTTGGAGGGGAATAAGCAGTTTATGTTTTGGGCCAAGACACTTCATATGGATTGCATAGTCCTGTGGTGCACAGGCTTTGACGCTGGTCCTTTATTTTGTGCTTGCAGGCATTTTTTTGCAGTCGTAGCGATTACTTCAGAGCACTTTTGCAGGACCATTTCTCTGAGAGTGAGCAGCTTCAGAGTCAGCCCAGTATTCCCATGGTGACGCTGCACAATGTGACAGAAGAAATCTTCATTCGAGTCCTCTACTACATCTACAGTGATGAAACCGAGGTAAGATAGGGTGACCAGTCAACAGGTTCAGGTTCAGATTTATTTTATTTATTTATTTATTTATCTGAACAACACACTTTTCGTCCCTCTTCCCTCCGAGAGAAGGCTTAGGAGCTTGAAGACTTGTACGGCCAGATTTGGGAACAGCTTCTTTCCAACTGTGATAAGACTGCTGAACGGATCCTGACCCGGATCTGGGCCGTACCCTCCAAATATCCGGACCTGCCTCTCGGTTTTTTTGCACTACCTTACTTTCCCTTTTCTATTTTCTATTTATGATTTATAATTTAAATTTTTAAATACTTACTATCGATTTGTACTCCAGGGAGTGTGAAACGCAGAATCAAATATTGCTGTGATGATTGTACGCTCTAGTATCAATTGTTTGGCGACTATAAAGTATCGCATGAGCATTGAAGCATACAGTGAAATGTGTTTGCGTTAACAATCAACTCATCTAAGGATGTGCTGGGGGCAACCCACAGGTGTAGCCACACAATTTGGTGCCAACAAATCATGCTCAGTCTTGTTGAACGGTGCTCGGGCTTGATGACACAACATCACCAATGTTGTTTCAAAGGAACGGGACGAAATAAAAACAGACATTGCTGGATCTTCTTAGCAGGCCAGCAATCTATGGATATTGAAGCAGTTAACATTTTAGTTTAATGATCATTCATAAGAACATGGTTGTGTTAATTCTGTTTCTCTGTAAGAATGCTACTTTTTCTGCTTGATATTTTCAGTATATTCTGTTTTTATTTAAGATTTCCAAAATAAGCACTTTTATGCATTTAGACAGTAAATCTCTTTTCAGAATTGATGCTTTTGTTCAAAGTTCAGATTCAAAGTAAGTTTATTATCCTAAGTACATATACGTCACCAAATGCAATCCTGAGATTCATTTTCTTGTGGGCATTCACAATAAATACAAAGAAACACAATAGAATCAGTGAAAGACCTCATACAACACGAATGGACAAACAACCACTGTGCAAAAGACAAGAAAGTGCAAATACAAAAGGAGAAAAAATTAATAATAAATAAGTGATAAATTTCGAGAACATGAGATGAAGAGTCCTTGAAAGTGAGTCCAGAGGTTATGGGAACACAGTTCAATGATGGGGCAAGTGAAGTTGAGAAGTTATCTCTTATAGAGATGGTAAGAGCCTAAAGAGCCTATAAGAGCCTAATGGTTGAGTGGTAACAACTATTCCTGAACCTGTTGATGTGAGTCCTGAGGCTCCTGTACCACCTTCATCATGGCAGCAGCGGGAAGAGAGCATGGCCTGGATGGTGGGGATGAGCGGGGTCTTTGATGATAGATAGGACAGCGTTCCTTGTAGATGTGCTGAATGGTGGAGAGGGCTTTACCTGTGATAGACTGAGCTGTATCTACTTCTTTTTGGAGGCTTTATTATTAAAGGGAATTGGTGTTCTCATACCAGGCCGTGATGCAACCAGTCAATATAGAATTCACTGCACATCTATAGAAGATTGTCACAGTTTTGAATGACATGCTGACATTTTTGTCTGTTTACTCCAGTGGTTCTCAATCTTTTTTATGCCATGAACCCCTACCATTAACCAAGGGGAATGTGGACCACAGGTTGAGAATCCCTGATCTACGTTAATCTCACTTGCCTTCATTAGGACTGTATCTTTCTATGTCTTGTCTGTGTAAATGTCTCTTAAATTTAGTAATTATATCAATCTTATGGTCATCATCATCATTATGTGCTGTACGAAGTAGGCGAGATGTACCAGCTGCCCGTTCGACCATCCACCACCTGCTCCCATGGCTTCATGTAACCCTGTTCAGGGGGGCTAAGCAGGTGGAACACCTTGTCCAAGGGTAGCCTGCAGGCTAGCGGAGGGAAGGAGCGCCTTACACCTTTTTATCAAGCCATGATGGAATGGTGGAGCAGACTCGATGGGCTGAATGGCCTAATTCTGCTCCTATGTCTTATGGTCTTAGGGTCCTTTGGTAGAGACGTATCTCCATCCTGCTATCCAAATTCCAATGATAGCAAGTTCTAAATATTAACCAATCTGTCTGAAAATTAACTTAACCACCAGATCCCCTCTAAAATTCCTTCCTCTCACCTTAATCTATGACCTCTTTCTTTTGATATCCCTACTATGGTTATGATCATACTAATATGGTTATCATACTACCATGGTTATCTGTCATACTATCTACACCTGTCATAATCCTGCATGTTTTTAATCAAGTTGTACCTCAGTCCTTGTCAGTTGAGGGAAAACAAGCCCTTCCTATCTTAGCTGTCCCCATAACTAAAGCCCTCCAGTCCAGGCAATATCTTGGTGAATCTTTTCTTTTAAAAGAGGTTTTTTTTAAACAATATGCTCTATTTGTCGCATGTACGGTACATTGAAACATACAGTGAAATGTGTTGTTTGTGAAAATGACCAACACAGTTGTGCAGAGGAGACTTACAAGGATGTTGCCTGGATTGGAGGGTGTACCTTATGAGAATAGGTTGAGTGAACTTGGCCTTTTCTCCTTGGAGTGACAGAGGATGAGAGGTGACCTGACAGAGGTGTATAAGATGATGAGAAGCATTGATCATGTGGATTGCCAGAGGCTTTTTCCCAGGGCTGAAATGGCTAACATGAGGAGGCATAGTTTTAAGGTGCTTGGAAATAGGTACCAAGGGGATGTCAGGGGTAAGTTTTTCACACAGAGAGTGGTGGGTGTGTGGAATGCACTGCTGGCGGCAGTGGTGGAAGCGGATACAATAGGGTCTTTTACGAGCATCTTAGGTACATGGAACCTAAAAAAATAGACGGCTATGCACTAGGGAAATTCTAGGCAGTTTCTAGAGTACATTACATGCTCAGCACAACATTGTGGGCTGAAGGACATGTAATGTGCTGTAGATTTCTATGTTTACAGTAGGAGAATGTGTTGGGGCAGGCCACTAGTGTTACCATGCATCGAACCGCCAACATAACATGCCCACAACTTACTAACCTCAACTTGCTCGTCTTTGGAATATGGGAGGAAACCTGAACACCTGGAGGCAATCCACACCATTACTGGGAGAATGTACAGATTCCTAACAGAGAGCGGTGGGAATTGAACCCCGATCACTGGCGCCACAGCACTGTCCTCGCTACGCTACTGTGCCCATCTCTTCTCTGTACTCCCTCCCGCACAATTCCATGCTTACTGTTGGCATATTTCACTGAATTTTAAATAATTTTGGAAGAATCTCCAACAGTTCCCCCAGGGATGATGAAATGTGTGTTAGGATGTTTATTATTCATTGATGGGTAAATAAATTGGTTCTCCTGAGATCCCACACTTAATTAGATTTGCATTTGTAAAATAGAGGAGGGACTCGTCACCATCTGTGCAGAATATGGGTTTTAATAAGTTAAATTGAGGCACATATGTAAAAGAGAGCTTTCTATTTTCTTACACTGCAGATACATTTATTGATAGTGAACCTGAGAAAATTTTCATGTGTTTTATTCAAAATCACTTTCCACATTTGATTAGCAGCCTGCTGATACGATAAGTTGCTGATTTATTTTCATATTCTGGTGTAACAAGATCTTTTGTAAGCAGAGTGGGTCCAAATGACCTTCAGTACTGTAGAATTTTCTGAGTAGGTATTTTTCATTGATTCACAACTAAATTTATGGCTGAATTTCACCTGTTTCTTGTCCTCCCAAAGTTTGAAGGGGTATTTGAAGGAATGGTTGATACTCTACCAGTTTAAAGAAGGAGATAACATTTATATAGTGCCTTTTGTGTTGAGTTGAAAGTATCTTCAAACACATAACTACTTTGTGAAGTGTGCTCCCTGCTATGATTTAGGTTCAGGAGCAGTAACACATGGTAAGCTCACAAAATCAATATATTAATGATTATTGGTGTTACTTGCGATCGGCATTGTTCAAGTTGATGAGAAGAATCTTCTTTGAAAAAAGGGCCATGGTATCTTTTGACCACCTGATAGTGTTTATTGTTTCTTCTAAAGGATAGCACTTCCAAAGGAGAATTCCCTTTATACAGTACTAGAATATTAGTCTAGATTTTAGCACTTAAGACTCTGCAAGTGATAGACAGGTCAGCAGAAAACATCACTGGCTGCAGACTACCATCACTGCAGGACTTGTATATGTCCAGGACAAAGAAATGGGCAGGAAAAAACATTGTGGACATTTCCCACCCTGAAAACTGCCTTTTCCAAAAGTTTCCTTCTTGAAAGCGCTTAGGGCCATTAAAGAAAAACCTCACATACCTTACAAGTTTCTTCTCCCAGACAGTTAATCTGATCAACCATTCTAGATATTCCCTCTAACTATTACCCCCGTCACTGCACTGTTAAACTTAAAGCCACATTTTGTAATGCTGTTTATATCATAAATACTTACTTCAGTGGTTGGTAAGTTGATGGAGAAGCTCCTGAGAGGCAGGATTTATGGACATTTGGAGAGGCATAATATGAATAGGGATAGTCAGCATGGCTTTGTGAAAGGCAGGTCATGCCTTACGAGCCCGAATGAATTTTTCGAGGATGTGACTAAACACATTGATGGTGGTAGAGCAGTAGATGTAGTGTATATGGATTTCAGCAAGGCATTTGACAAGGTACCCCATGCAAGGCTTATCGAAAATGTAAGGAGGCATGGGATCCAAGGGGAGATTGCTTTGTGGATCCAGAACTGGCTTGCCCACAGAAGGCAAAGAGCGGTTGTAGACGGGTCATATTCTGCTTGGAGGTCAGTCACCAGCAGTGTGCCTCAGGGATCTGTTCTGGGACCCCTACTCTTCGTGATTTTTATAAATGGCCTGGATGAAGAAGTGGAGGGATGGGTTAGTAAATTTGCTGATGACACAAAGATTGGAGATGTTGTGGATAGTGTGGAGGGCTGTCAGAGGTTACAGTGGGACATTGATAGGATGCAAAACTGGGCTGAGAAGTGGCAGATGGAGTTCAACTCAGATAAGTGTGAGGTGGTTCATTTTGGTAGGTCAAATATGATGACAGAATATAGTACTAATGGTAAGACTCTTGGCAGTGTGGAGATCAGAGGGATCTTGGGGTCCGAGTCCATAGGACACTCAAGGCTGCTGCGCAGATTGACTCTGTGGTTAAGAAAGAAATGGCCTTCGTCAATTGTGGGATTGAGTTTAAGAGCCGAGAGGTAATATTGCAGCTATATAGGACCCTGGTCAGACCCCATTTGGAGTACTGTGCTCAGTTCTGGTCACCTCACTACAGAAGGATGTGGAAACCATAGAAAGGGTGCAGAGGAGATTTACAAGGATGTTGCTTGGATTGGGGAGCATGCGTTATGAGAATAGGTTGAGTGAACTCGGCCTTTTATCCTTAGAGCGACGGAGGGTGAGAGGTGACCTGATAGAGGTGTATAAGATGATGAGAGGCATTGATCATGTGGATAGTCAGAGGCTTTTTTCCAGGGCGGAAATGGCTAGCACGAGAGGGCACAATTTTAAGATGCTTGGAAGTAGGTACAGAGGAGATATGAGGGGTAAATTTTTTACGCAGAGAGTGGTGAGAGCATGGAATGGGCTGCCGGCGACGGTGGTTGAGGTGGATACGATAGGGTCTTTTAAGAGACTCCTGGACAGGTTCATGGAGCTCAGAAAAATAGAGGGCTATGGGTAACCCTGGGTAATTTCTCAGGTGAGGACATGTTCAGCACAGCTTTGTGGGCTGTAGGGCCTGTATTATGCTGTAGGTTTTTTATGTTTCTATGTTTCTATAAATACATGCTGGTATTTATACAGGTATATTTACGGACAATTTATTCCATATCTGTCCTTTAACCCCTAACTTTATTTTCATATAATTCTCTATTCTTTATTCTTTATAATTGTTGAATGTTGGTATTTTTGACAAGGAAGATGGCACCACTGACTAACAGCAACATTTTGCAGACTGCTCACAAAACTACTAGATACTCTTCTTCTAAGCACACTTCTGAACTGCATCGAGTGCAGCCTGTATTTCCATTTTAAGGATGTATTTTTGATCCAACTGAATGACCTGGTGCTTTTGCGATCTCCTGGGGATTTGGCGAGGAGAGTACAGGGGCAGCCATTGCTGGGGGTGGCTGCATTGATTCCTAGTGGCGGAACATGAACCCATGGTTGGGTCCATTACTCCATGCCAATTAAAACGTTGAGCAAGCTTAAAATTGGCAAGTATGAGAGTGGAAAATGAAGAGGTGTTCAGCAGCACCTGGTGCGTTTGACTGGTCTCCCTCTCTTCCCACTGCTGCTGGCAGATGGTGCAGGAATATTGAGACCCATGCTGCTGTGTTTGGGAGCATAAATCGGGCTCCTGGATGGGTTTCACTCACCTCAATGCTGAATGCGTTCCACAGCTGTGGACTCACTTTCGGGGGCTCTGCAGTTCATGTTCTATGTCCTCTTGTTTACTTTTTTTTTGCTATTTACGCGATTTGATCAAGGTGCTTCGGCGCTGAATTAACTCTGCAGCCATTGGGCTCCTGGAATGGCTTTTCTCGCCTCCACAGCTCGTGGCTGTGTACTCGCTTTTGGGGACTCTGCAGTAAATGTTCTGTGTGTTATTTGTTTACTTTTTATTGTTTGCACAACTTGATGTTTGTTTCACACATTGGGTATTTGATGGTCTTTATTGTGTGGGGATGTTTCTTTGTTTTGTGGTTGCCTGCAGGAAGACAAATCTCAAGGTTGTATACTGTATATGTACTTTGATAATAAAACATGCAAACTCTGGTTAGGCCACACTTGGAGTACTGTGTACAGTTCTGGTCATCTCACTATAGGAAGGATGTGGAAGCATTGGAAAGGGTACAGAGGAGATTTACCAGGATGCTGCCTGGTTTAGAGAGTATGCATTATGATCAGAGATTAAGGGAGCTAGGGCTTTACTCTTTGGAGAGGAGGAGGATGAGAGGAGACATGATAGAAGTATACAAGATATTAAGAGGAATAGATAGAGTGGATAGCCAGCGCCTCTTCCCCAGGGCACCACTGCTCAATACAAGAGGACATGGCTTTAAAGTAAGGCGTGGGAAGTTCAAGGAGGATATTAGAGGAAGGTTTTTTACTTAGAGAGTGGTTGGTGCGTGGAATACACTGCCTGAGTCAGTGGTGGAGGCAGATACACTCGTGAAATTTAAGAGACTACTAGACAGGTATATGGAGGAATTTAAGGTGGGGGGTTATGTGGGAGGCACGGTTTGAGGGTTGGCACAACAATATAGGCCGAAGGGCCTGTACTGTGCTGTACTATTCTGTGTTCTATGTTGCACCCTGGCCAACACACCACAGCAAATTCGTAATACATGTAAATGTACATGACGAATAAAATTGATCCTTGATCCTTGATCTTTGTTCCTTGGAATACCCTGATGAGAAGAGAGAATTGGTTTGAGCCACATCTGAACCGAAATCTTTTTGATTCCATGAAGGTAACAATCCACTGTTAAGGTTTAGGATACCTGAGAAAGGAAAAGCATTTACAGTTCACAGGAATGGCATAGTGGCATAGTTGTTAACGTAACGCTGCTACAGTGCCAGTCACCGGGGTACAGTTCAGGCACTGCCTGTAAGGAGTTTGTACATTTTCCCTGTGACCATGTGGGTTTCCTCTGGGTGCTCTGGTTTCCCCCCACAGTCCAAAGTTATAAGTTAGTAGATTAATTCGTCACATGGGTGTAATTAGGCATCTCAGCCTTGTTGTGCTGGAAGGACCTGTAACAATGCTGTATTCTAAATAAATAAATAGACAAACAATTTCCAAAAGTATTTCATCAATACAATAATTTTTTAAAGAATCATCACTGTAGTTGAAAGTTTCTTTGTATGCAGACCCAGCCTAGTAACTTAACCAATGTGCCCAGGTAAAGGTTAATTGTCACATAGGTGTAATTGGTCAACGAGAAGGGTCTGTTGCCATGCTGTATCTCTGAATAAAGAAGGAATTGTGGCTGTGGGCTTTGGGTGTGTGAAAAGTGAAATAGATATTGCGGGGAGATGGGAGCAATAAAACTGAGCTTAAGTACCCAGGGCATGGACAAAAAATGAGAAACAGTGTTACTGGAATTACTGCAACACACATCAAAGTTGCTGGTGAACGCAGCAGGCCAGACAGCATCCCTCGGCCCGAAACGTCGACTGTACCTCTTCCTAGAGATGCTGCCTGGCCTGCTGCGTTCACCAGCAACTTTGATGTGTGTTGCTTGAATTTCCAGCATCTGCAGAATTCCTTGTGGTTACTGGAATTACTGCATGGAAACCTTCCTGAGGCATTTTTAATACAGACAATGTGACTGTAAAGGTTTCAGTCATATTCTTGTCAGTGTTGCATTGTGATGTCTCACTTCAGGAAGAATCAAGAGGACAACTCAAACAGGCTGGATCTGGCGTGACATCTATATTTCAATAAAATCCAAGCTTCAGGGCACAAGTGACCCTATGACACAGCCGGCTGTTAAGCTTGGCTCAGTTGCTAGGCATTTCAGGATAACTGTAAGGAAATGCTTCTGCATGCACAGGATGGTAAAAGCTCGGAACTTTTCTGTCAAATGCAGTTTGAAGTTGTGTCGTAGCATGGAAACAGGCCCTTCAGCCCATCTTGTACATGCCAACCCAACCACGATGCCCATCGAAGCAAACCTGCATTTGGCCCATATCAGTCTTAACCAGGGGTTCTCAACCTTTTTTTTATGCCATGGACCCTTACCATTAACTGCGGAGTCTGTGAACCCCAGGTTGGGAACCTTTCCTATAAACCTTCCCTATCCCTGTACCTCTCTGAGTGTCTTTTAAATACCCTATTGTACCTGCCTCAACCACTTACTGATTCAATTTACTCAGCAGCCTCTGTGTGAAGAAGTTGCCTCTCAGGTTCTTATTAAATCTTTCACCTTTTACCTTAAACCTGTGCCCTCTAGTTCTTGATTTCCCTTCTCTGGGAAAAAGACTGTGTGTTTCTCACGATTTAATACACCTCTATAATGACATCCCCCACCCATCTTAACGTGCCCAACTTCTCCCAATAACCCAGGCGTTTGCATCTGGCAACTTTTTGGGCACCACAGTAGCCTAGCGGTTAGCACGACACGATTACAATTTGGGGAGTTCAGAGTTCAATTCCCACACCCTCTGTGAGCAAGTTTCAATATTCCTTTGTGTGTGGTGTGTGTGTGTGTGTGTGTGTGTGTGTGTGTGTGTGTGTGTGTGTGTTTCTTCCACAGTCCAAAGTAGGTTAGTAGGTTAATTGGTCATTGTAAGTTGTCCCGTGATTAGGTGAGGATTAAATTGGTGCGTTGCTGGCTGGTGCAGCTCAAAAGGGCCTATTCCACCTTGTATCTCTAAATAAATGAAACAGTTTTTTTGGCAAATCTTGGCAATTGTTAATGTAAAATCTCTTACAAGGCAACAGATGAGCCTTGTGAAGATTTGAGAAGCTGTGGACTTGTGCACCTCTGTTCCTGTGTGAAATGGTACTTTGCAGCCCCAGTCTCCTGCCTTCTCACTGTATCCCTTCATGCCCTGACCAATCAAGAACCTATCAGCTGTTATTTAATGTTGATCCAGTCCTGATGAAGGGCCTCGACCTGAAACATTGACTGTTTATTTACCTCCTGGCCTGCCGGGTTCCTCCAGCATTTCAGCTATTTAATGCTGCTTGAACTGATTGGCAGTTTCAAAAAATCAGGTACGTAATACTGCAGTACTGGATTTTGCCACTAGGGAGCACTGGTGATTTGCAAATTGAAAAATAGTCTCCCAAGTTGAGGCAAAGGTATGATTGATTACAAATATTGCCATGATCTACGAATTTCAATTTGAATTTATTAAATTTTGTAGATTATTAAAGGGAATAAACATTTATTTCAGTGACAATTCCATCAGAAGTACTGTGCTGTATTAAAAGCAAATCAAAAATAAATAATGGATGTTCTCTCATCCTACTTTGAAAGTCATACACTGTAATAGGTCGTGGATAATTATGCACTGTTGGCAGCCATTCAGCCCATTAAGTCTATTCTGTTTTTCAGTTGGATCATGTACTTCAGCTCCAGTTTGGAACTTCTGCTGTCTATCTCTTGGTATTATTAAGGGATGGAGAGCAGATCTTGAACTATGTGGGGTGGCATGGTAGGGCAGTTAGCATTGCCATTTACAGTTCCAATGATCACCGATTCCTATCACTCTTTGTAAGGAGTTTGTATGAGTTTGTACCTTCTCCCCATGACCATATGGGTGCTCTGGTTTCCTCCCACATTCCAAAGACGTACAAGTTAGTTAGTAGATTGTGCTTGGACTATGTTGGTTATTGATGCACACAGTACATTTCATTATGTTTGGATGTACGCGTGACGAATAAAGCTAATCTTTTCCTCTTTATTTAACAATCTTTCTGATAAGATCTTAAAAATTCCAACTCAAAGAGCATTAGAACACATTGAGAAAGCAAGTAACAACAACAGGAATTCTGCAGATGCTGGAAATTCAAGCAACACACATCAAAGTTGCTGGTGAACGCAGCAGGCCAGGCAGCATCTCTAGGAAGAGGTACAGTCGAGATTTCAGGCCGAGACCCTTCGTCAGGACTAACTGAAGGAAGAGTTAGTAAGAGATTTGAAAGTGGGAGGGGGAGGGGGAGATCCAAAATGATAGGAGAAGACAGGAGGGGGAGGGATGGAGCCAAGAGCTGGACAGGTGAGCTCACCAGCAACTTTGATATGTGTTGCTTGAGAAAGCAAGTTCTAGGTTTCTATAATTATTCTTATGAAAAAACATTTTGTTTATTTCACTTCTGATGATCATATAAAACATTGGCGATCGGTTTGTTGGCTTGGATAAGATGAGGGCTTGGGGCTGAATAAGTAATGGGAAGGGGATGCATGATAGAATCATTTTTGGGAGGGGTACTGTAAATTCATTGAATTTGCCAATCAACTTTGCCTTATTGATTCCATGCCCACTCAGGTTATGTGGCAGGGTTGAGATACGTCTCTATCAAAGGTTTAAGGCACTCCTTCTCTCTTTAACTATACAGTGGCATGCAAAGGTTTGGGCACCCCTGGTCAAAATTTCTGTTACTGTGAATAGTGAAGTGAGTAGAAGGTGAACTGATCTCCAAAAGTCATAAAGTTAAAGATAAAACATTTTTTTCAAAATTCTAAGCAAGATTATTGTATTATTTTTGTTTTGTACAATTTTAGAGTGGAAAAAGAAGGAGCACCATGCAAAAGTTTGGGCACCCCAAGAGATTTGAGCTCTCAGATAACTTTTACCAAGGTCTCGGACCTTAATTAGCTTGTTAGGGCTATGGCTCGTTCACAGTCATCGTTAGGAAAGGCCAGGTGATGCAAATTTCAGAGCTTTATAAATACCCGGACTCCTCAAACCTTGTCCCAACAATCAGCAGCCATGGGCTCCTCTAAGCAGCTGCCTAGCACTCTGAAAATTAAAATAAATGATGCCCACAAAGCAGGAGAAAGCTATAAGAAGATAGCAAAGCGTTTTCAGGTAGCCATTTCCTCAGTTTGTAATGTGATTAAGAAATGGCAGTTAACAGGAACGGTGGAGGTCAAGTTGAGGTCTGGAAAACCAAGAAAACTTTCTGAGAGAACTGCTCATAGGGTTGCTAGAAAGGCAAATCAAAACCCCTGTTTGACTGCAGAAGACCTTCAGGAAGACTTAGCAGACTCTGGAATGGTGGTGTACTGTTCTACTGTGCAGTGACACCTGCACAAATATGACCTTCATGGAAGAGTCATCAGAAGAAAACCTTTCCTGCGTCCTCACCACAAAATTCAGCATCAGAAGTTTGCAAAGAAACATCTAAACAAGCCTGATGCATTTTGGAAACAAGTCCTGTGGACTGATGGAGTTAAAATAGAACCTTTTGGCCGCAATGAGCAAAGGTATGTTTGGAGAAAAAAGGGTGAAAAGAACACCTCTCCAAGTGTTAAGCACGGGGGTGGATCGATCATACTTTGGGCTTGTGTTGCAGCCAGTGGCACGGGGAACATTTCACTGGTAGAGGGAAGAATGAATTCAACTAAATACCAGCAAATTCTGGAAGCAAACATCACACCGTCTGTAAAAAAGCTGAAGATGAAAAGAGAATGGCTTCTACAAAAGGATAATGATCCTAAAGACACCTCAAAATCCACAGTGGACTACCTCAAGAGGCGCAAGCTGAAGGTTTTGCCATGGCCCTCACAGTCCCCCGACCTAAACATCATCGAAAATCTGTGGATAGACCTCAAAAGAGCAGTGCATACAAGGTGGCCCAAGAATCTCACAGAACTAGAAGCCTTTTGCAAGGAAGAATGGGCGAAAATCCCCCAAACAAGAATTGAAAGACTCTTAGCTGGCTACAGAAAGCGTTTTCAAGCTGTGATACTTGCGAAAGGGGGTGTTACTAAGTACTGACCATACAGGGTACCCAAACTTTTGCTTTGGGCCCTTTTCCTTTTTTATTATTTTGAAACTGTAAAAAATGGAAATAAAAGTAATCTTGCTTAAAATATTAAAGAAACGTGTCATCTTTAACTTTATGCCTTTTGGAAATCAGGTCATCGTTTACTTGCTTAGCTATTCACAGTAACAGAAACTTTGACCGGGGTTGCCCAAACTTTTACATGCCACTATATCTCCTCTGCCTGTACATGACCTATATCCCTCCATTCCCTGTATGTTTATGGTTTTATCTAGCACCTGCTTAATCTCTACCATTATATCTGCTCCAACATCACCTCTGGCCGCCCATTCCAAGCATCTGCCACTCTCTGTAAAAAAAAAAACTTGCCACATGCATCTCCTTTAAACTTTCCCCCCTTCATGCTTGCCCTTAACATTTGAAATTTCTAATAACTCTTCTCGGGCTTCAAGCCGGTAACAGGTATTGATTATAATTGATTCTTTGATGACAAACACTGCTGTCTTCTTCAGGGTTGATGCCTGGGCATGTCTAGTCTAGTGGTTTGTCTTCATCCAATCAGGTTCCCTTTCAGAAACCGCCTGTCCTCCCTATATTTCCACATTTTCTGGAAGGATCACCAGGATCCTGAAGAAACACTGGATTAATACCATTCACAAACTCGTAAGGAAGCTGAAGTCACAACGTATGCAGGTCAGAGATGGCTGGCGTTTACAGGATCCCCTGTGAATGCAGAGCAGCGTATATTGGCCAGACGGGATGAATGGTGGAAACACGCATCAAGGAGCACAGGAGGTGTATCCACAGTAGCAGAACATTGCATTCGCAATGGCCATAGGATTGACTTTGAGGGCACAAATCTACTATGCCGTGCCAATGGCTTGTAAAACCTGGTAAAGGAAGCCATTGAAATAAAACTAAATGAAACGAATTTTAACAAAGCTGAAGGTTTTGCTCTAAAAACTGAAATTTGATTGTAAACAAGGTAGGAGAGCAGAAGTCTGATTGGATGAGGATGGAGTACAGAGTTATAAATAGCACCAGACTAGACATGTCTAGGCATCATCCCTGAAGAAGCTGGCAGAGTTTGTCATTCAGACGTCGGTTATAATATACCTGTCCTGGCTTGAAGCCCAACAAGAGTTTATTTGTCATTAATGCTGGGAAGCACTAGACCCTGTTATTTTCATTTGAAGTTCTCCCCTGAGAGAAAAAAATTAAATCTATGTGTGACTCTTATCAATTATAAATCTTCTACCCAGTCACCTTCAATCTCTGATGTTCTGGAGAAAACAGCCCAAGTTTATCCAATTTCTTCTTGTCGTTCTTATTAAGGACAATCCCTGCACCATGAGAGTGTTGGTTAGTGTGAGAATTCCTTCACACCCATCACTGTCTATTGAGAATACTTCATAAACTCTTCCTGACACCCAGCAATGGCAAAGTTAACTAGAAACTTACTTAACTGTTCTGTAGCACTGCCATTTGTTATCAGCAACAAAAAATCTGCTGGAGGAACTCAATGGGTTGAGTAGTAGTCTATATTGGAGCAAACCTCCCCACCTCCAACCTCAGGCAACATGCACACAAAATGCTGGAGGAAGTCATTGGGTTGAGTAGTAGTCAATATTAGAGCACTGTTCCCACCTCAGGTAACATGCACAAGATGCTGGAGGAACTCAGCAAGTCAGGGAGCATTGGTGGAGGGGAGTAAACAGTCAATATTTCAGACCAAGGCTCTTCATCAGGACTGGAAAGAAAGGCGACAGATGCCGGAATAAGGTGGTGGGGGAGGGGAAGGAGTACAAGGTGGCTGGTGATAGGTTAGATCACGTGGGTGGGGAAGGGGGTATGAAGTAGGAAACTGAGAGGTGACAGGTGGAAGAGGCAAAGGACTGAAGAAGAAAGAATGTGATAGGAGAGGACAGTGGACCAAGGAAGAAAGGGAAGGAGGAGGGGAAACCAGAATGAGGTGATGGGCAGGGGAGGAGAAGAGAAAGGGTGAGAAGGAACCAAATGGGGAATGGAGAAAGGGAAAGGGGAGGAGGGGAAGTTACCAGAAATTAGAGAGTTTGGAGAAAACCCAGTTGGAATATACGGTTCTGCTCCTCCAACTTGAGTGTGGCCTGATGTGGCTGTGGAGGAGGCCACGGACCAGAATGCCTGTCATCCTCCCTCCACCGCTAACCCACCTTCTCTTTTACCTGGTCTCACCTATCACCCACCCCTGTCTACTTGGTGCAATCTGCCTGTGATTTCCACCTCTCCTCATTCTGTCAATTATGGCTCCTGTCTTTCCACTCCCCGCCATTCTTCTTTATATGTTGGCCATCTCCCCCTTTCTCTCCCAGTAGTTTTGCGGCAGCAATACAAAATAAAAAAATCAAAGAAAGGTTAGATGAGATTAGATTATGAAGACACGCAGTCCTCTTTTATTGTCATTTAGTAATGCATGCATTAAGAAATGATACAATATTTCCTGCAGTGTGATATCGCAAAACACGGGACAGACCAAGACTGAAAAAAACTTAACAAAACCACATAATTATAACATATAGTTACAACAGTGCAACAATACCATAACTTGATGAAGAAGTCCATGAGCACAGTAAAAAGTTCAAAGTCTCTCAAATGTCCCACATCTCACGCAGGCAGGAGAAGGAAGAAAAACTCTCCCTGCCATGCTCGACCACTCTGAGTCATCTGAAAACTTCGAGCCTCCGATCAGCTCTCCGACACTGAGTACTGAGCACCATCTCTATCCGAACGAGTCGACCTCAATGTCTGTCGCCAACAGCAGGCAAAGCCGGGGATTTTGAGGCCTTCCCTCCGAAAGATTCCCGACCACACGGTAACGACAGCAGCGAACTGGCGTTTCAGAAATTTCTCCAGATGTTCCTCTGTGCTTTCACGTCTGTCTCCATCAAATCAGAATTGTCCATGGCCCCTATTTGACGGATACGATATCATTTTTCACCGGAGGGCTGCGCACGTGTGGCGCGCTGCTCTCTCTCCTCCCGACAAGCTTTATTTGCCACATGTACATTAAGACATACATTGAAATGTGCTGTTTGTGTCCGAGGATGTGTGTGGTGAGGAAGTGTTGGCGTGCTTCCAGTGCCAGCATAGTGTGACCACAACTTACTGATCCTAATCCATACTTCTTTGGCCTCGGGGAGGAAACTGGAGCACCCGGAGGAAACCCATGCCGTCAAATGGAGAATGTAGAAACTCCTTACAGACAGGCAGGAATGGAACCTGAGTCGCTGGCACTTGTTCTAGCTGCTACACTTCAGCACTACCCTACAGTAGTACACAAAAGACATAAAAATTATTATGTTATAAAAACATGTAACTTGACAGTCAAAGCCAAGCATCACATTGAAATAAAACAAAAGAAAGGAAACCCATTCAAAATGCCGGTGAAGCTATGGAGGGGAATAAATAGTCAAAAGTTTTGGCCTGTGACCCTTCAGGACTGGAAAGGAAGGGAGCAGGGCCAGAATAAGAAGGTGGGGGTGGGGGTGAGGGGAGGGAGTGTAAGCTAGAAGGGGATAGGTGAAACCAGGTGAAAGGGAAGGTGGGTGGCTGGGTGGGGTGGATGAAGTGAGAAGTTCAGAGGTGACAGATGGAGGAGGTAAGGGGCTGAAGAAGTAATCCGATAGGACAGCAGACCCTGAGTGATAGGGAAGGAGGAGAGGCACCAAAGGCTGTTGATGGGCAGGTGAGGAGAAGACTAAGGGTAAGAGGGGAGCCAGAATGGGAAATGGAAAAAGAGAGAAAGAGTAGGGAAATCACCATAAGTTAGCAGATTCGATGTTCATGCCCTCAAGTTGGAGGCTACCCACACAGAATTTGAGATGTTGCTTCTGCAGCTTGAGTGTGATCTCATTGTGGCAGTTGAGGCTATGGACTCATTCCTTGGTATGTTGGAATGGAAATGGGAAGAAGAATTAAAATGGGATGCTATTGGGAAATCTCTTAAGTGTAAAAGCAAGGAAATTAGTTTGTGAGTCTTGACAAGAGCATTACAGCCCTAGTTGTTCATTCTCCCTTTCTCCTGCTTGCAGTTATCCCCGGAAAATGTGTATGAGGTGCTGTGTGTTGCTGACATGTATCTTCTGCCAGGCTTGAAGAGGCTATGTGGAAAGACCCTTGCAACCATGCTGACTGAGGACACCGTAGTCAGCATCTGGAAGACAGCAAAACTCTTCAGACTTTCCCGGCTGGAAGATCAGTGTACAGAGTATATGGCTAAAATCATCGAGAAGGTAATTTTTATTTGTGCTCTGGTGGGTTAATAGGTCGGAGGTGTTCAGCAGGTCTGGCAGCATCTGAATTCAACCTGAAACATTCACTGTCCATTTCCTTCCATGGATGCTGCCTAACCCACTGAGTTGCTCCAGCATCACATTCCTTGTTCCATATTCTAGCATCTGCAGTTTCTTGTATGTCCATGACCGAATTAGCTACTCTAGGGTGATTGTGTGTGAATATTAATGATATTTCATAATTCAAAGCTCAGATAATCAAAAAAAAAAGCTGGTTACTAATGACAAGCCTTTTTTGTCAATTGGTGTACAAAATTGAAGTTCTTGGCATGCTCTGAAGATTGTTGACTGGACTCTAATGCTGAGAAATTTGTAATTTTTGCTTGTGGACAAAATGCCTTCATGTGAAGGTTGATAAAGGAAATAATAAAATTGTTCAATCTGAATTGTACTCTCATCTGGCACACCAGCAATACACTAGGATGTTAGGAATGGGAAAAGGGGTCGGCAAGAAAACTTTTGCCCAGCATGTAACATAGCTTTAGAAATATTATCAAAGAGTGAGATAGAACAGTACAGCACAGGCCCTTTGGCCCACAATGTTGTACCAACCTTTTAACCTTCTCTAAGATCAGTCTAAACTTTCCCTCCCACATAGCCCTCCATCTTTCTTTCATCCATGTGCCTATCTAAGAGTCTCTTAGACATCCCCAATGTTTCTACTATCATCCTGGCAGCCCATTCCATGCACCCACCTCTCTCTGTGTAAACAAAAACTACCTTTGATAGTGTTGTGATAACCACTGTGCTACTATAGCACCCATTGATATTTAAGCATTGTTATTTAAGAGAAGAATTTGAGGGTTCAAATAGATAATTGGATTGGTCTCTGATTTAATGACTTGTTTATTTTTATGAGCTGTTTATCAATCTTGAGTAATGTTTGGCCTACCCTTTAAATTGCTGCTCTTTTCATGCACTGGCAGTGTTCACTCAGAAATGCTGGGGCACTAATTCGATATCTTTGTGGAGTAGTGATTGTTGTCCCAAAAAGAATGTTGTGTTATTTAGGGGGAATGATAGTTCCATGATCTTAAATGATGTATTCATTTGGAAGTCATTGTACTGATTTATTTTTTGTTGCCTGGTCTGGAAAAGAATTGCCGCAGATTTCATAATAATACTAATAGCAGCAGGAATATGCTCATCAAACAGCCTTTTCCAAAAGCTCCCTTCTATAGGGTTATTAAAACAAAAACTTCACGCCAATTTAAAATTTTCTTCCCCCGGGCAGTTAATCTGATTAACCATTCTACTTAGCTTCCCCCTCTATATATTAACCCCTTCATTGCACTGTAAACACTTTAAACCACTTTTTATAATGCTGCTTACATTGTAAATCTGGTATTTATGTATTTAGGCACATTTTCTCCCATATGCATACTTCTAACATCAGTTTTATATAATTTGTTATCCTTTATAATTGTTGAATGTTTTTTGTTGCATGTCACACACTGACTAACACGCAACAGCAAATTCCTAATACATGTAAACGTATGCAGCAAATTGTTGATCATTGATTGACTTTCCAAGAATGGTCTGAAGCTCATCATTGACCTCCACTTGATCTTCCCACACTATCCTCATAGTCCTTGAGTCATGTAGTATTCAAAAGCCTCAGTTTTTGGTAAATTGGAGAACTGACCCTCAATCTTTAAGTGAAATATTTTTCCTCATCTTAGTTCTGAATGGCCGACTTCATAGTGTGAATTTGTGGCACTTTGTTCTAGGGTTCCAAGCCTGAAGAAACTTCCTCCCAGCACTCACTCAGTAAAGTTTATTAAGCATTTTATGTTTCAATGAGAACACCTCTCATTAGATTTCTAGGGAGTATTTCCCTAGCCGTCTTGATCTTAGTTGTAAAGCAATGCCGCAGATCAGAACTCCATCGTGTAATCAGCATGAAATCGGTAGAGTAAGCTGCTCTTCCTGTATCATGCCCCCCTCAAAGATCTACTAAGCTCTAGTCCCAATTATGAACTGTACTGGAAGACTTGGGACTGTGTTTGTCTCGGAGTGCTATCGCCCAATCTGCCCAGGATTTTGTCATTAGAGCTGATACAAAATTTGCAAGATCATTGATTTCGGGGTTTTGAAGGAGAAAAATTAGGCAAGAATATTTTAAGACATACCTGGCTTCACATTATTTAAATATGCTCTTGTGGTCGCGCTGATACGCAACGAGTGAAAGCAACACACTGAGTCGAGCAGGGTCTGGTTGAACTGTTTACTGTTCTGTCTGTCTGTATCTTGTTTTACGGCGGCCGGCATCCAGCTTAATGGTGCATTACCGCCACCCTCTGCTCCAGAATGTGCACTAGACATACATTCTAAATCCCTTCACCCAATCGCGCACGCGCACACACACAAACCTACACTTCACCCTCCCATCTTTGACCATCCTAGTATCCTATTACTGTTTATCCGTCATATCCTATAAAAAACCCCTGTACCCCTTAAAAACGCTAAAAATACCCGGACTTGTGCTCTCCCACCCATGCCCAGCAACCCTTTTAATGTGAATTCCTGCATCCCCAACTCCCTTAATTTAATTCTCATCATCTCTCTCTGTCTCCCATACTTCCTGCAACACAAAACTACATGCTCTACTGACTCCTCTTCCCGACATTCCTCACACAATCCTGTCTGGTGTTTCCCTATCATTTTCAATGTTTTGTTTAATGCACAATGCCCCAGCCTTAACCTAGTCCACACAATTTCCTCTCTTCTGTTTCCATTACCTACCCTAGTAACTGCAACACTCTTTTGTATTTGATATAAATGCCTCCCTTTCCCCTCCCTGTCCCATCTTTCTTGCCACATTCGGTTGACTTTTTCCTAGATTACACACTTAACCTCTGCTTTACTGATACTAATGTGCATTTCCATATTTTCTTTCTTTAACGCCCTCTTTGCCAACTCATCCACCCTGTTTACTGTTTCAATCCGCACGCGCTTGTGCGCGCTCCCAGCATCCCCCGCTCTTTGCGGGGCGGAAGTGACATCGGCTTCCGGGCCGAGGTCTGCCCCTCAGAGCCCTCTCGGTTGCCGCTGGCTGCAGACTCGCCCGCGACTGCTGGAACCAGTTCGCTTGCGGCGTGGTCGAGCCGTCACACTGCTATTTTAATTTTTCACTTTTGTGGATTCCAAGTCTTTGTGGATGTTTGGAAAATTTTGACACAAGGCTGTCAAAATTTTCCCAGGGAGTTTTGTTGTTAGGGCTCCTCTGACCTGCCCATGTGAAGACACAGTCTGAAGTCCGACCACCACCTAGGGCCTTGCAGCTTGGCTCCAGGAATGACTGAATAAGCAGTTTGGCCATTAGGATTGGCAGAGGTGGGTTCTAGGGGATTAGTGGTCACAGCAGTGAATGTAGGCATCAGGTTCCACTCTGGAAAATCCAGCTCAATCCCTTTTTGCAACAGGGATTTTTCAGTCTCTTTTTCAAAGCTGCCAGCTGGCTCATAACAAGGCATTTTATCTGGTCTGCAGTTTTGGCCCAGTGCTGAACAAGGTTGTTTAGCAGTCTTAATTTTATTGATGTGGGGGACCAGAAACTAAACCTTTGCATGGGGCCATCAGAAAACAGAGGTTTTGTCTGTTTATACAGAGGAGGCGAGATAGTCCTGGCTTGAGGTTCACGAAGTTTGAATTTGCCACCTTGCATTCTGTTCTTCCTGGCTAACTAAAACAGAATCAGAATCAGGTTTAATATCACCAGCATATGTTGTGAAATTTGTCTTTGTGGCTGAATATAATGCAATACATAATAAAAACTGTGAATTACTGTAATTAAATATATTAAATAAGTAGTGCAAAAATGTAGTGAGATAGTGTTCATGGTCAATGTCCATTCAGAAATGGGATGGTAAAGGGAAAGAAGTTCCTGACTCATTGAGTGTGTACCTTAAGGCTCCTGTATGTCCTTCCTGATGACAGCAATGAGAGGAGGGCATGCCCTAGGTGACGGGCGTCCTTGATAATGGACGCTGCCTTTCTGAGGCACCACTCCTTGCAGATGGTTATAGTCACTAAATCATTGTGTGTTTAGACCTCATTAGTTGCATAAATTAGCTATAAATATCACATTCAGAGTGTATTCAGGTTCAAAGTAAATTGATTATCAAAGTGCGTACATGTCACTGTATCCTACCCTGAGATTCAATTTCCTGCTGGCATTCAATTTCCTGCTGGCATTCACAGCAGAAAAGAGAAATACAATAGAATCTGCAACACAATAGCACACAAAGTGTGACACACAGTCAATGTGCAAAAGAAGACATCTGTGTAAATTAAAAAGAATAAATAAGTAAATAAATAATACTGAGAATATGAATTGTGCAGTCATTGAAAGTGAGTCTGTAGGTTGTAGAATCAGTTCAGAGTTGAAGTGAGTGAAGTTATCCACACTGGTTCAGGAGCCTCACACTCAGAACACTGGAGGAACTAAACAGGCCGGGTAGCACCTATGGAAAGGAATAAAGAGTCAGTATTTCTGATGAGGGGTCTTGGCCTGAAACGTCAACTCTTTATTTTTTCCCCTCGATGCTGCTTGACATGCTGAGTTCAAATAAATTTATTATCAAAGTACGTTTGTACATATATGACACCATATACAACACTGAGATTCATTTCTGTGGGCATACTCAATACTTCTGGAGAATAAAAAGCATAATAGAATCAATTAAAGACTGCAGCAACTTGGGTGCTCAACCTCGGTGCAAAAGACAACACAATGTGCAAATACGAAAAAGAAAGAAATAACAGTAATAAATAAATATTTAGAACATGAGATGAAGAGTTCTTGAAAGTGAGTCCATTGGTTGTGGGAACATTTCAATGATGGGGCAGGTAAAGTTGAGTGAAGTTATCCCCTCTGGTTCAGAAACCTGATGGTTGAGGGGTAGAAACTGTTCCTGAACCTGGTGGTGTGAGTCCTGAGGCTCCTGTACCTTCTTGATGGCAGCGGCGAGACGAGAGCGTGTCCTGGGTAGTGGAGGTCCCCAATGATGGGTGCTGCTTTTCTGAGACAGCATTTCGTGTCGATGGGCTCATTGGTGGGGAAGGCTTTACCCATTATGGACTGGGCTGTATCCACTACTTTTTGTTAGAGTTCCTCCAGCATTTTGTGTGTGTTACTCAGGATTCCGGCATTGTAGAATCTCTTGTGTTTGTAGTTCAGGAGCCTAATGGTTGAATGGTAATAACTGTTCCATTGTTCACTGATACATTGAGGCATTGTAGTAGTGTAGAAAATTCTTGAATGCTAAATAAGTAAAATTTTTTTCAAATTAAAAAGCATTCTTTGAGTATTGTTCAGTTCTGCAGTAATTTTTTTCTCTACTAACAACAATGTGCTTATTTTGTTTAACCTATAAAACATTTCCATTGAATTAACTGTCAAACAGCTTTGTAGAAATCCCTCCATGGTGCCTCACATTATACAGAAGTGGAATTATTAACCATTGGAGTTCAGTCCATCACCTAGCAGTTTTGATTGTATACAAAATGTACTTGCATAGCACAGATGGCGTCTCTCAGGAAACTCTCAAATAAATTACTTTGAAGGGTAGAGATGTAGAAAAAATGTGGTCATGTTCCAGTCAGCTTGACAGCTACATACAGGCGCCACAGGGGAGCTCACCCAGCTTATGCCCAGAATTGAAATGGTGCCTCTGATAAAAATTACTCTTCTGGCATCTGACCACTGTCACATTAGCTGTGGAAACACTGGCACCAAGGTGTAAATGCTTCAGGGATAATCTGTAATATGTATTACATACCTTACCCCGCCCCCATGCTTTCTTCTCACACCTGCCATTGGGAATGAGTTTCAGGAGCCTTAGGGCCCACATCAAATGTTCAAAGTAAATGTTATTATCAAAGTACATATATGTCATCATATACAACCCTGAGCTTCATTTTCATGTGGGCACACTCAGCAAATCTATATTATAAAGATCAACCAGAATTCGGAGGACAACGAACTGTGCAAATGCAAATATTGTAGGAGAGTCGACAAAAAATCAACATGAGTGTAATTACTTCTAATATACACTTTATTCCACTCCCAAACAAATGGCGACGTCGTATATATGTAAGAAAAAACCCAGCCCTCAAAACGTAGTAGCGTACAATGTAACACATAACATACATGGCAAACTTAATCCTTAACAACCAGGGTGACTTCTGCCCAATGAAATTAAGGAGTCTCTACAATATAAATAAATAGCAGTAAATAATGAGAACATGAGATAATGAGATAAAGAGTCATAAAGTGATATAATTGGTTGTAGGAACATTTCAGTGGTGGGGCAAGTGAGTGTAGTTATCCCCTTTTATTCAAGAACCTGATGTCTGAGGAGTAGAAACTGTTCTTGAATCTTGTGGTGTGAGTCCTGAGGCTCTTGTATCTTCTACTCAATGGCAGCAGCAAGAAGAGAGCATGACCTGGGTGGTGGGGATCTCTGATGTTATGGATGCTGCTTTCCTATGGCAGCATTTCATGTAGATGTGCTAAATGGTTGGGAGGGCTTTACCAGTGATGGGCTGGGCCGTATCCGCCAGGTTCAGGAACGGTTATTATCCTTCAACCATCAGGCTCCTGAACCAGCAAGGGTAACTTCACTCACCTCAGCGCTGAACTGATTCTACAACCGATGGACTCACTGTCAAGGAGTCTACAACTCATGTTCTCAGTATTATTTATTTGTCTATTTTTTATTTGCACAGTTTGTCTTTTTTTGCACATTTGGTTGTTTGTCAGTCGATTGTGTGTATTTTTTATTGATTCTATTGTATTTCTCTGTACTGTGAATGCCTGAAAGAAAATGAGTCTCAAGGTAGTATATGGTGATAATAAATTTACTTGTACTTTGATTTGGACTAGTATTCTCCCTTTAATCAAATATATTAAAATCAGTGAATATTCACCATGATGCTTTCTGTTTCTCCAGCTCTACATCAGACCAGCATGTACAAAGTGCTGAAGGAACTCAGCAATTCAGGAAGCATCTGCATATGGGAATAAACAGTCAACATTATTCCCCTGAGCTGCCGAGTTCCTCCAACATTCTGTGCGAGTTGCTCAAGATTTTTAGCAACTTCAAAATCTCTTATGTTTATGATTTGGTACTCTACCTCAGAGGAAACTGTTTTAGGTGAAACCTTGGACTTTGCAGTTGGGACACAACTGTTCTTTTAACAATGTTGAAAATGAGTTACGTTTTATACTGTACCTGTTTAAGAGAGTAGGCGAGGGCTCAGATTAACATTTCATTTGAACGATGGCACTGCTCACTGCTGCTGTGGAGTGTAAGACAGTGTAAGTCATGCATGCCCAGTCTTCTGAGTATGTGGTGGCCAGAGGAACTGAGGTCAGATATGATGTTGAGGATTTATGGAGTCATACTGTGCAGAAACGGGCCCTTTGTCCATCTAGTCCATGCTGATGTCTTCTGCCTAGTCTCATTGACCTGTACTGGATCATACTTCTCCCATCCAGTACTTACCCAAATTTCTTAAATGCTGAAATTGAACCCATATCCACCACTTCTGCTGGCAGCTTGCTCCACACTCTCTCCACCCTCTGGGTGAGGAACTTCCGCTTCAGGTTCTCCTGAGATACTTCATCTTTCACCCTTAACTTACGACCTTCAGACTTAGACTCATCCAACCTGCAAGCATTCACCCTATCTGTATCCATAATAAATTTGTATACGTACCTCTTTATGATCTCCCCTCATTCTCCTGCACTCCAGGGGATAAAGTCCTAATCTATTCAACGTTAAAATTCAGGTCCTCAAGTCCTGGCAGCAACCTTGTAAATTTCTCTTCACTCTTTCAAGCTTATTGATAGCTTTCCTGTAAGTAAGTGACCAGAGCTGCACACAGTACTCCAAATTCAGCCTCACCAAACTCACAACAACTTCAACATAACATCTCAACTTCTGTACCCAAACACTCAGATTTAAGATTTACAGTGCCTTGAAAAAGTATTCAGCTCCCACAAGTATTTTCACATTTTATTGCACATTTTCTAAATTTAAAATGTATTGAAGCAGGATTTTTTGAGCTAATCTATAAAAGATAGTGCGTCATGAGAAGAATGATATGGAGAGGATGTTTCCTGTGCTGGGGGGCGGGGGTGAGCAGGAGAGAGGTCTAACACCAGAGGACACTGTCTCAGAGTACATAGAACATAGAATAGTACAGCACATTACAGGCCCTTCAGCCCATAATGTTGTGCTGACCCTCAAACCCTGCCTCCCATCTAACCCCCCACCTTAAATTCCTCCTGTCTAGTAGTCTCTAAACTTCACGAGTGTATCTGCCTCCACCACTGACTCAGGCAGTGCATTCCATGCACCAACCACTCTCTGAGTATAAAACCTTCCTCTAATATCCCCCTTGAACTTCCCACCCCTTACCTTAAAGCCATGTCCTCTTGTTTTGAGCAGTGGTGCCCTCAGTAAGAGGCGCTGGCTATCCACTCTATCTATTCCTTTTATTATCTTGTACACCTCCATCATGTCTCCTCTCATCCTCCTTCTCTCCAAAGAGTAAAGCCCTAGCTCCCTTAATCTCTGATCTTAATGCATACTCACTAAACTGGCAGCATCCTGGTAAATCTCCTCTGTACCCTTTCCAGTGCTTCCACATCCTTCCTATAGTGAGGCGACCAGAACTGGACACAGTACTCCAAGTGTGGCCTAACCAGAGTTTTATAGAGCTGCATCATTACCTCGTAACTCTTAAACTCTATCCCTCGACTTATGAAAGCTAACACCCCATAAGCTTTCTTAACTACCCTATCCTACCTGTGAGGCAACTTTCAGGGATCTGTGTACATGTACCCCCAGATCCCTCTGCTCCTCCACACTACCAAGTATCCTGCCATTTACTTTGTACTCTGCCTTGGAGTTTGTCCTTCCAAAGTGTACCACCTCACACTTCTCCGGGTTCAACTCCATCTGTCACTTCTCAGCCCACTTCTGCATCCTATCAATGTCCCTCTGCAATCTTCGACAATCCTCTACACTATCTACAACACCACCAACCTTTGTGTCATCTGCAAACTTGCCAGCCCACCCTTCTACCCCCACATCCAGGTCGTTAATAAAAATCACGCCTTGTGCAGGCAAGCCAATTCTGAATCCACCTGGCTAAACTTCCCTGGATCCCATGCCTTCTGATTTTCTGAATAACCCTACCGTGTGGAACCTTGTCAAATGCCTTACTAAAATCCATATAGATCACATCCACTGCACTACCCTCATCTATATGCCTGGTCAGCTCCTCAAAGAACTCTATCAGGCTTGTTAGACACGATCTGCCCTTCACAAAGCCATGCTGACTGTCCCTGATCAGACCATGATTCTCTAAATGCCCATAGATCCTATCTCTAAGAATCTTTTCCAGCAGCTTTCCCACCACAGACGTAAGGCTCACTGGTCTATAATTACCCGGACTATCCCTACTACCTTTTTTGAACAAAGGGACAACATTCGCCTCCCTCCAATCCTCCGGTACCATTCCCATGGACAACGAGGACATAAAGATCCTAGCCAGAGGCTCAGCAATCTCTTCCCTCACCTCATGGAGCAGCCTGGGGAATATTCCGTCAGGCCCCGGGGACTTATCCGTCCTAATGTATTTTAACAACTCCAACACCTCCTCTCCCTTGATATCAACATGCTCCAGAACATCAACCTCACTCATATTGTCCTCACCATCAAGTTCCTTCTCATTGGTGAATACCGAAGAGAAGTATTCATTGAGGACCTCGCTCACTTCCACAGCCTCCAGGCACATCTTCCCACCTTTATCTCTAAATGGTCCTACCTTCATTCCTGTCATTTTTTTGTTCTTCACATAATTGAAGAATGCCTTAGGATTTTCCTTTACCCTACTCGCCAAGGCCTTCTCATGCCCCCTTTTTGCTCTTCTCAGCCCCTTCTTAAGCTCCTTTCTTGCTTCCCTATATTCCTCAATAGACCCATCTGATCCTTGCATCCTAAACCTCATGTATGCTGCTTTCTTCCACCTGACTAGATTTTCCACCTCACTTGTCACCCATGGTTCCTTCACCCTACCATTCTTTATCTTCCTCACTGGGACAAATTTATCCCTAACATCCTGCAAGAGATCTCTAAACATTGACCACATGTCCATAGTACATTTCCCTGCAAAAATATCATCCCAATTCACACCCGCAATTTCTAGCCTTACAGCCTCATAATTTGCCCTTCCCCAATTAAAAATTTTCCTGTCCTCTCTGATTCTATCCTTTTCCATGATAATGCTAAAGGCCAGGGAGCGGTGGTCACTGTCACCCAGATGCTCACCAACTGAGAGATCTGTGACCTGACCCGGTTCATTACCTAGTACTAGATCTAGTATATCTAGTATGGCATTCCCCCTGGTCGGCCTGTCCACATACTGTGACAGGAATCCATCCTGGACACACTTAACAAATTCTGCCCCATCTAAACCCTTGGAACTAATCAGGTGCCAATCAATATTAGGGAAGTTAAAGTCACCCATGATAACAACCCTGTTATTTTTGCACCTTTCTAAAATCTGCCTCCCAATCTGCTCCTCTGTATCTCTGCTGCTACTAGGGGTCCTACAGAATACCCCCAACAGAGTAACTGCTGCCTTCCTGTTCCTGACTTCCACCCATATTGACTCAAAAGAGGATCCTGCTACGTTACCCACCCTTTCTGTAGCTGTAATAGTATCCCTGACCAGTAATGCCACCCCTCCTCCCCTTTTTCCCCCCTCTCTATCCCTTTTAAAGCACTGAAATCCAGGAATATTGAGAATCCATTCCTGTCCTGGTGCCAGCCAAGTCTCTGTAAGGGTCACTACATCATAATTCCATGTATGTATCCAAGCTCTCAGTTCATCACCTTTGTTCCTGATGCTTCTTGCATTGAGGTACACACACTTCAGCCCTTCTGCCTTACTACCTTTACACCGTTTATTCTGCTTCTCTTTCCTCAAAGCCTCTCTATATGTTAGATCTGGCTTTACTCCATGCACTTCTTTCACTGCTCTATCGCTCCAGGTCCCAACCTCCTTGCAAATTAGTTTAAACCCTCCCGAACCATGCTAGCAAACCTACCTGCAAGGATATTGCTCCCCCTTGGGTTCAGGTGCAACCCATCCAATCTGTACAGGTCCCACCTTCCCCAGAAGAGATCCCAATGATCCAAAAATCTAAAACCCTGCCCCCTGCACCAACTCCTCAGCCACGCATTCAACTGCCATCTCTTCCAATTCTTGCCATCACTATCACGTAGCACTGGCAGCAATCCTGAGAACGTCACCCTTGAGGTCCTGTTCTTCAGCCTTCTGCCTAGTTCCCGAAACTCACACTTCAGGACCTCATCCCTCTTCCTGCCAATGTTGTTGGTCCCAACATGTATCACGACTTCTGGTTGCTTTCCCTCTCGTACCAGGATATCGTGCACCCGGTCAGAGACATCCCAGACCCTGGCACCCGGGTGGCAACAAACCATGCGGGTGTGGAGGGATGTCTGTTTAGAATGGAGATGAGGAGAAATTTCTTTAGCCAGAGAGTGGTGAATCTATGGAATCTGTTGCCACAGGTGGCTGTGATTGTCTGTAATTGCCCCCCCTTCACCATTCCCCATTTCTCATTTCCTCCTCTCACTTTATCTCCTTACCTACCCATCACCCCCCTCTGGTGCTCCTTTCCTTCCCTTTCTTCCCGTGTTCTTCTGTCCTCTCCTGTCAGATTGCCCCTCCTCCAGCCCTTTATCTCTTTCACCAATTGACTCCCCACTTCTTTGTATCACTGCTCCCCCTCTCCTGGTTTCACCTATCACTACTGTCTTCTCTTCCCCTCACTTCTTACTCTGACTCTCATCTTTTTTTTTTCCAGTCCTGATGAAGGGATTCTGCCCAAAACATCAACTGTTTCCTCTTTTCCATAGATGCTGAGTTCCTCCAGCATTTTGTGTATGTTGATTTAATAATATGGTAGATTTTCAACAGACTAAACCAAAATGAAGACAAAAGAGCATTCAAGACAAGTCAGGGAAATGATAATAGAGAAGCACAAATCTAGGGAAGATTACAGGACTATCTTAAAGGTACTGCACATATCTTGGAGCTCAGTGCAGTCTATCATGAAAAAGTGGAAAAAATACGAAAACACAGCCACACTACCTAGGTCAGGACGTCCCTCTAAACTTAGTCACTAGAGAAGAATGGCACTTGTAAGAGAGGCTACTGTGACACCAACAGTCACTGAGTGAGCTGCAGAAGTCAGTGGCTGCACCTGGAGATGAAGTTCACGGCTCCACAATCTCTGAGGCCTTGCATAAAAAAGGTATTTTTGGAAGAGTGGCAAAGAAGCCCTGGGTAAAAAAAAACATATCCTTGCCCGTAAAATCTTTGCAAAGCATCACTTACTGTAAAGATGTAGAAGAAGGTCTTGTGGACAGATGAGACTAAAGTGGAACTTATTAGCCTCAATACTAAGCAATACATGTGGTGTAAATCTAATACTGTGCATTAGCCAGGTACACTATCCCTACTGTAAAGTATGGTAGAGGTAGCATCATGCTACGGAGATGTTTTTCTGGAGATCTGGTCAGGATTGATGGGAAGATGAATGCTGCTAAATACAGAGTGATCCTGGATAAAAACCTGTTAGCCTCTGCCAGATAGTTTAAACTGGAGAGGAAGTTCATCTTTCAGCAGGGCAATAACCTAAAGCACACTGCCAGAGCAACCATGGAGTGGCTTCAAATGAAGAAAATTGACGTTCTTGAGCGGCCTAGTCAGAGTCCTGACCTTCAACTGATCAAACATTTCTAGCAAGACCTCAAGATTACTGTGCACTGCTGCTCCCCAACTAACCTGGAACAGCTTGAGGAATTTTGCAAGGAGGAATGGGCAAATCTTGCTCCATCACGTTGTGTCAAGCTAATAGAAACTTATCCAAAAAGACTACTGGCTGTTATAGCTGGGAGAGGTGTTCAACTAAGTACTGAGCAAAAGGGAATGAATACTTTTGAACTGTTGTCTTTTCAAGTTTTGAAATTTTACTTTTCCATGCTTTACCATTTTCCTGTTTTTGGGCTCTACTGTGAAAAAAGGAACATGTGATTGACAAATAAAAAATTGCAGTTAAATTGATCAAAATCCCTGATTGTAATACTCAGTTATGTGAACAAAGGGTTGGTGGCTGAATACTTTTACAAGGCATTGTATGAAGGGAGGGGAATTTATCTCAATTCTCAACACTTTTGTTTCTACTTTGTAGCTTGTGGAATCAGAGGAGTTTGCTCAAGTGGTAAAAGAGGACGCTACAGCTGTAGAGGCCCGCCAGGAGACCGACTCTATCCCCCTTGTAGATGATATCCGCTTCCATGTTACTAGCAACGTACTGACTTACAGTGCTATCGAGGAAGCTAACCAGAAACTGAAAGCTCTGGATGAACTCCTGGCTAGACTGGAACTCGAGTGTTAAATTGCTTTGCAGTTGTGTCTGGCTGCATCGAAGGCCTTGGAGATCAGCACTGAAAACAGTGAGCCTTTGCTCTGGCAATACTTTAACTTGTTTTGTAAGCTTGACTGCATCTTTACACGATAAAAATCAAGGACATTTATGAGACAAGATGTGCCCCATTTTGTTGGAAGTTTAAAGCAATAAGGTAGAAATGTTACAAGTGTTCCAGCTAACACAATTATCGAATTTCAACAATCAATATTTTCTGCAAAATATTTCGAGTATCAAGATTGGTACTTCAGTTTGCTGCATTCTTGTTAGACATCTGTTGTGAACTGAATAGCCACCAAATGCCACCAAATTCTTGACAGTGTGCATCTTAACCAGCATTTGAATAAAAAAACGGCTAAATATTGACACCTTATCAATCATAATCTGTTATGAGTGAACATCTGATCAAATATCCTCATCCAAAATGTTCCTTTGGTTACTTTTTCCTCTTTCATTGTGAAGCTTTGACTTTATAGTGTTTTCTGTCCTTTTATTTAAGGTGTTTATTATTTGCTGTTTTTTTTAAAAACCTCTACTATGAAGATCCAAAGTTGCTGAAAGTTTGCACAAGAAAACATTGGTCCTAGGAATGAGCACACTAACATCATGGTGCTGTTTTTATCATTTATATAACAGTATTGGTAACTGCACCAGCCCGGCCCAGTGTAACTGTCTGGCAGGCCAAAGAAAAATGTTGGCAGGAAAGCTGAACGTCTGCTGTTGCTGAGATTTCTTGATGATCAGTTCATTTTTGGTTTATTGCTTGGAGCCCATGTGACGCATCTCAAGTATTAAATCCCTAAAGGAGCAGCTACGTGTGATGAATCTGGAAATGGATCACTTATCTGCTAATAACTGGATATGGGCGAAGTACAATGCTGTTATTTTCTCCTCCAAGTTGAAATTGATTATTCCATCTTTACCTATTTTGTTTAACCTCTTGATAAACGCTAGAGATGTTTGATTATGTACTTTGTCCCAGATTCTGTACTGTTATTCATGCAGGCCCACAGGTAATTAGGTCCTCTGAGCCTACTCTTCTCATTGTTAGTCATAGCATCTTTAACACTTTAATCTTCAATCTGTATCCGTGCCCCCTTTGAGCTTGTGAGTATGGAGCTTTCCACGATGCCGTCACTCTTTCTCAGATCATTCTGTAGGGATGCTGATAATGAAGAGGGTGCCACTGTTTACCTCATCCCTGAGTGTGAATTGGCCAACCTGTCATCACATGCTGAACCGTTCTCCTGTCCTCTCCACATAGCTCTGTCCCCATCACCAGATTATTTCGAATCAAACCACTTATACTAGTGCCCAATTAACCCGGAGATCCTTCAAACCCACAGCCTTTAATAGCAGCTCACCCTGCACCTCCTCGTTAAGCTACCTGAGTAACTAATTATAGCACTTCTAATTTCAATCATTTTGGATTCCGGATGCAAAAGTCCACTGGTTCAATGATTACATTTAATATCATAGAATGTCTACCGTATACAACCTGAAATTCTTACTCTTCTCAGACATCCACAAAACAGAAGAAAACCCCAAAGAATGAATGACAGAAAAATATTAGAACCCCAAAGCCCCCCCACAAGCAATAGCAAAGGTTCAACCCTCCCTCCCCTTGTTCCAGCAGGAAGAATCACCACCCACCACCCACCAAGCAAGCAACAGCAGAGCCCCCAAATAGAGACCATGATCCGCAGTCCAACAAAAGCCATTGTTCATCCAACAATTCGACATGTCACAGGCTAACAAGGGAGAGAGAAGTGTCTCCCTTTCCACAGCGAGAGGTGAGACCAACAACCAGCTCATAGTTACCATGTTACAGTCTGCAGCGTCGCTCTTAAGCACAATGTGAAGTTGCTTTAAAAATCATATTTCCAGATCATAGCTCAATGTTTGGCCCATATTGCACAAAAATTGGAAATTCTTGCTTAATGATTGTTACTGAATAGCTATGACAGAATATATCCTTTATTATTTTATCGAGTTGAGATTGTATATGATATTTTTATATGTCAAACCCCTTTGGCCCACCAAAACAGCAGATACTAAAAATATTACAACTCTCCGGCGCTATGGACATTGGTTATTCTCCTCCTCATTTAATTATTCAGTGCTTCTTTCCAGGTTCACTGTCATGAAGATTTGTTACAGGTGCTGTCAATTTCAAGAGATGAAATTCAGAAATAAGCACGGGTAGTTTCACATTAAAATGTGAGATTTGCTCTCTATGCAAATGAATGTTAATGATCTAAGTTATTTATAAACCTCAATATGTTGCTACCAGCAGGAAGTCTTAATTTTTTTTTGTTCTTGGATGAAGAAACTGCTTTCCTCATTGAGTCATTTCTGATTATTTAGTAGAAATTCAATTGAGTGGGGTAACATTGGGGATACAAGTTGCTTATCATATGTATCTGCTGGATATTAAAGATCAAGTTTTAAATGGGGTTGAGTCTTAATGGACTAAACTTAAAATTATAAGACCATAAGACATAGGAGCAGAATTGGGCCATTCAGCTCATCAAGTCTGCTCCACCTTCCATCATGGCTGATTTGTTATCTCTCTCAACCCAATTCTCATGTCTTTTCCCCGTAGCTTCTGATACCCTTACTAATCAAGAATCTAGCAACCTCCGCTTTAAGTACACCCAATGTCTTGACGTCCACCGCCGCCTGTAGCAATGAATTCCACGGATTCACCACCCTTCTGCCTATATAGGTTCCTCCTCATCTGTTTTAAAGCAACGTCCTTGTATTCTGCAAACAACAGGAATTCTGCAGATGCTGGAAATTCAAGCAACATACATCAAAGTTGCTGGTGAACGCAGCAGGCCAAGCAGCATCTATAGGAAGAGGCGCAGTCGACGTTTCAGGCCGAGACCCTTCGTCAGGACTAACTGAAGGAAGAGTGAGTAAGGGATTTGAAAACTGGAGGGGGAGGGGGAGATGCAAAATGATAGGAGAAGACAGGAGGGGGAGGGATAGAGCCGAGAGCTGGACAGGTGATAGGCAAAAGGGGATACGAGAGGATCATGGGACAGGAGGCCTAGGGAGAAAGACGGGGGGGGGTGACCCAGAGGATGGGCAAGAGGTATATTCAGAGGGACAGAGGGAGAAAAAGGAGAGTGAGAGAAAGAATGTGTGCATAAAAATGAGTAACAGCTGGGGTACGAGGGGGAGGTGGGGCCTAGCGGAAGTTAGAGAAGTCAATGTTCATGCCATCAGGTTGGAGGCTACCCAGACGGAATATAAGGTGTTGTTCCTCCAACCTGAGTGTGGCTTCATCTTTACAGTAGAGGAGGCCGTGGATAGACATGTCAGAATGGGAATGGGATGTGGAATTAAAATGTGTGGCCACTGGGAGATCCTGCTTTCTCTGGCGGACAGAGCGTAGATGTTCAGCAAAGCGGTCTCCCAGTCTGCGTCGGGTCTCACCAATATATAAAAGGCCACATCGGGAGCACCGGACGCAGTATATCACCCCAGTCGACTCACAGGAAGGACTGTTTGGGGCCCTGAATGGTGGTAAGGGAGGAAGTGTAAGGGCATGTGTAGCACTTGTTCCGCTTACACGGATAAGTGCCAGGAGGGAGATCAGTGGGGAGGGATGGGGGGGACGAATGGACAAGGGAGTTGTGTAGGGAGCGATCCTTGCGGAATGCAGAGAGAGGGGGGGAGGGAAAGATGTGCTTAGTGGTGGGATCCCGTTGGAATTCTTGTATCAGAATCCTTGTATTCTGATTCCCATGCCATCCTCCCGCCACCCTACCAGGGATAGGGTTCCTCTTGTCCTCACCTACCATTCCACCAGCCTTTGTGCCCAGCACATAATTCTCCGTAACTTTCACCATCTCCAAAAGGTTCCCACCACCAAGCACATCTTTCCCTCCCCACCACTTTCTACTTTCCGCAGGGATCACTTCCTATACAACTTCCTTGTCCATTCGTCCCTCCCCACTAGTCTCCCTCCTGGCACTTATTCTTGCAAGTGGAACAAGTGCTATATCTGCCCCTACACCTCCTCCCTCACTACCACTCAAGGCCCCAAACAGTCCTTCCAGGTGAGATGACTCTTCACCTGTGAGTCCGGTATTGTATCCTGTACTCCCAGTGAGGCCTCCTGTATATTGGTGAGACCCAACATAAGATTGGGAGACTGCTTTGCTAAGCACCTACACACTGTCTGCCAGAAAAAGTGGGATCTCCCGGTGGCCACCCATTTCAATTCTACTTCCCATTTCCATGCCGGCATGCCAGTCCATGGCCTCCTTGACTACCATGTGCCGTGATGAGGCCACATTCAGGTTGGAGGAGCAACACCTTATATTCCATCTGGGTAGCCTTCAACCTGATGGCAAGAACATCGATTTCTCAAGCTTCCAGTAATGCCCCTCCCCCACTTCAGCATTCTTCATTCCCATTTCCCTCTCTTGTCTTATCTCCTTACCCGCCCATCACCTCCCTCTGGTGCTCCTCCCCCTTTTCTTTCTACCATCGCCTTCTGTCACCTCCTATCAGATTCCTCCTTCTCCAGCTCTTTATATCTTTCACCAATTGACTTCCCAGCTCTTCACTTTGACCCTCCCCCTCTCCTGATTTCACCCATCACCTACTACCTTGTATTTCTTACTCGTCATTTTTTTTCTCCAGTCCTGATGAACGGTCTTGGCCCAAAGTGTTGACTGTTTACTCTTTTCCATAGATGCTGCCTGGCTTGCTGAGTTCTTCCAGCATTGTGTATAGCTGGGATTTCCAGCATCTGCAGATTTTCTCTTGTTTGTCCTTCTATTCTGATGTTGTGCCCTCTGGTCCTAGACTCTCTTGCCGTAGATAACATCCTCTGCATGCCCACTCTATCATAAGCTTTTCAATATTAGGTACGTTTCAATGAGATCCCCCCCACCAATCTTCTAAACTCCAGTGAGTACAGGCCCAGAGCTATCAAATGCTTTACTTACATTAAGCCTTTCATTTCTGGGATCATTCTCATGAAAGTCCACTGAACCCTCTCTGACACCAGCACATCCTTTCTTCGATCATCATCATTATGTGCCATGTCATATGATGTGGGCAATCATGGTGACCACGATTGTTCTTGGCAAACGTTTCTACAGAAGTGGTTTGCCATTGCCTTCTTCTGGGCAGTGTCTTTACAATTTGGTCGTCCCAGCCATTACCACTACACTTCAGAGATTGTCTGTCTGGCGTCAGTGATCGCATTACCAGGATTTGTGATGTGCAGCAGCTACTCATACGACCATCCACCACCTGCTCCCATGGGCTTTACATAGCCCTAATCAGAGTGGCTAAGCAGGTGATATACCTTGCCTAGGGTCACCTGCAGGCAGGCGGAGGTAAGGAGCCCCTTACACCTCGTTCAGTAGAGATGTATCTCCACCCTGCCGCCCACTTCTTAGATAAAGGGCCCAAAACTGCTCACAATACACCAAGTATTATCTGACCAATATGAAAAGGATCATATTTATGTCAGTTAGCTTCTGTACTAAAACAGTGTAATTCCTGTGTGATAATTTTACCTCATTACTTTAAATTGATCCCATCTGCCAACATCAGTAATTACCATAGCTACAAACACAATCTGCGTTTGCATCCGGAATCTATAATGGCCCTGTTGAGTGATGTTGCATTTAAGGTCTGATAGCTGAATAGAGAGAAAAAAAAACAAATCCCTGCAAACACTGGAAATAGAAGGTCCCGGGGATACACAAAATGGTTCAGTGATGATTTGTGATGAGGGATGCAGGGTTACGTTTCTAAATTGCTAAATCTTCATTGAAAGGCTTAGATTGAGTGGATGTGGCAAGGATGTTTCCAGTAGTGGGGGAGTCTAGGACCAGAGGGCACAGGCTCAGAACAGAAGGACGTCCCTTTAGAACAGAGCGAGGAGGAATTTCTTTTGTCAGAGGGTGGGCGTAACTCTGTGGAATTCGTTGCCACAGAGGGCTGTAGAGGCCAAGTCAATGGGTATATTTAAAGCAGAGGTTGATAGGTTCTTGATTAGGTTACGGGGAGAAGGTAGGTATTGAGAGGGATATTAAATCTACCATGATGGAATGGCAGAGTAGGCGCAATGGGCCAAATGGCCTAATTCTGCTCCTGTTTTATGGCCTTGTGAGCTGGACTAGTGAGGAAACAAGTGTGGGGGGAGAAGGCAGGTGTGAAGATGATGAAGGAAATGCTGTGAGAAGGTGGGGGACAAGACTACCTAGTTGACTGTCTAGAGTTTGATGCCAATTAAGAGGGGGGAATGAATGCCTGGTAATTGTAGCAGATCGAACTGGAGAAATGCATACATCAAAGGATAAATGAGTATAGTAGTGAGCAAATTTGGCCATTCAGCCCATTGAACCTGCTTCACCATTCCATCAAGTCTGATTTTTTTAATCCCTCTCAACCCCAATCTCCTGCCTTCTCCCAATAACCTTCACCTTTGATATACGCGCGCATGCGACACACACACACACACACACACACACACACACACACACACCACAGAGGTATATATGCACGCAGGTACACATTCACACAAAACTTTCATGTACACTTTAGTTTGCATATAGTAAATACAGTATGCAAACATACAATATATGTGAATATGTAAGTGTATACCACATAGACTGACACACATTCACATAGATACTTATATACTGCATTGTGCAAAAGTCCTTAGCTAGTGTGCCTATGAGTTTTGCATAGTACTGAATATTGGTTAAAATAGGTAGATAGTTGGGAAACAGAAATAAAAAGTAGTTAACTTTGTATTAGCTTAGTAGTATTAAGCATTATTGGGTAACTGGAAAGACATAATATACACTGCTGTGCAAAAGACTTAGGCACCTGAGCTACAGTATATATATGTGCCAAAGACTTTTGCACAGTATTGAACATGTAGACATGTATTCAAGGACATATGGAAAGATGCAGTACATTCAGATATACAGTCTCAGCTGCACACACAAACTCACACAAATAGACATACATATAGGTATACATTCAGCCACATAAACATATGCTCACACACAAATAGAAAAACACACACACACACATTCTGGCGTGCACATGCATACATACACACATACTCTGGGTTACAGAGTATTAGCTTTAAGGAAAGGTTGAACAAACTTGGATGTTTTATTTTTTGCAGCTTCGGAGACTGAGGGATGACCTTTTAGAAGTTTATAAAATTGAGAGGTATAGGTAGGGGAGATAGAGTCTTTTCCCCAGGATATACTGTTTATGTCCATAAGACCATAAGATATAGGAACTGAATTCAGCCATTGGGCCCATCGAGTCTGCTGGCCATTTGATCATGACTGATCCTTTTTCTCTCTCTGCCCCAGTTTTCTGCCTTCTTCCCATATCTCTTCATGCCTTGCCTAATTAAGAATCTATCAACCTGTGCCTTAAATATACCCAGTGACTTGACCTCCATCGCTGCCTGTTGCAACAAGTTTCATAGCATCACCACCCTCTGGCTAAAGAAAATCCTCCTCCTTTCTAAATGGATGTCCTTCTTTTCTGAGGCTGTGCCCTCTGGTCCTAGACTCCCCCACCATAGGAAACATCTGCTTCACATCCACTCTATTAAAGCCTTTAAACATTTGATAGGTTTCATGAGCTCCCCCCCTCCTTCTTCTGAATTCCAGTGAGTACAGGTCCAGAGCCATCAAATGCTCCTCATATGATAAGCCTTTCAATCCTGGAATCATTTTTGTGAACCTCCTTTGAACCCAAATACTTGAGAAAGCTTTAAGGCGAGGAGAGTTTTAGAAGGTAGGTTTTTTTTTCCACACAGAGTGGTAGTGACCGGAATGTATTGCCATGTGAATGGTCATAGCAGATACAATAACAACGTTTTAGATACATTAAGGAAAACTCAGGAACAGGCAGGGATTGGAGAGGTACAGACTCCATGTGGGAAGATGGGATAGACGTGATAGTCCGAAGGGCCTGGTCCTAGGCATGGTGTACTATAAGGATCAGTGCAGTGACTCTCAGTCCATTGTAAACATGTCACCAATTTGGATGTTGATGTAGGAGGTATGATTGATAAACTTTCAGATAATTTGTGCTATTGTCATAGTTATACAGATTATCTTTAGCTACTGAATTACCTTAAGATATAAGAGTAGAAATAGGCTATTCAGCCCATCAAGTCTACTCTGCCATTCCATCGTGGCTGATTTATTATCCCTTTCAACCCAATTCTCCTTGCCTTCTTCCTGTAACCTTTCACACCCTGACTAATTAACAATCTATCAACCTCTGCTTTATATATATATCCAATGATTTGGCCTCCACAGCCATCTGTGGCAATGAATTCCACAGAGTCATTACACTCTGGCTAAAGAAATTCCTCTTCAGTTGTTTCCTAAAGGGACGTGCTTGTATTTTGAGGCTGTGCCCTCTGGTCCTAGACTCCCCCGCTGTAGGAAACATCCTCTCCACAAATGTCATAGGAATGATATTGATAAATTGGTTAATTGGGCAGAGGAGTAGCAGATGGGATTTCATCCTAAAACATCAGTGGTGCTATGTTTTGGGAGGCTAATACACACTGAATGTTGAGAATTTATGCCTTTATCAGTCACGGCATGGAATATAAGAGCAGACAGACTGTGGATCAACTATGTAGATTTTCTCTTGTGTCAGAGCTGGAGTTCAGGTCCCTGCACTATAGGAATGTTATGATTACACTGAAGATGATCAATGTAACACATTTGTATTGCAGCCGAAGTACAGTGCAATACTGTACATAAAAAACTATACAATATGAAGTATATAAAAATATAGAGTGGAAAAAGACAGCAAAATCAGTGGGTGGGCTGGCTAATTGACCATTCAGAAATATGATGGTGGAAGGGAAGAAGCTGTTCCTAAAACATTGAGTGTATCTCCTCCCTGATGGTGGTAATGAGGAGAGGGCATGTCCTGAGAGAAGGATGCTGCCTTTTAGAGACATTGCCTTTGAAGGTGTTCTCGATGGTGGGGAGACTAGAGGTCATAATCGAGCTGGGTGAGTTTGCAACCCTCTGCAGACGTTTTCCAATCTTGTGCACTTGTCCGTCTGTACCAGACAGTGGTGCAACCACTTAGAATGTTCTCTACAGTGTATGTAACCTGCTGAGTTCCTCCACCTTTTCTGTTACGGATTTCCAATATTTGCAGAATCCCTTGTGTTTTGGAGTGTTTTAGATTGAGAATTAATGAGCTCATGACCCAGGTATTAATTAAGCAACCGTTTGGGTGAGATATGAAACAGCCATGGATTCTTCAAACAATCTTGTTTCTCCCATAAGCCTTACAATTGGCAGTATATTAGTGCTGAGATCATTGCTGGAATATTATATGAAGTACTGTGAAAATGATTTATTTATTGGTTGTTGGTACTGTGTGCCATGCTGTGTAGAATCAACCTGTATCATGGTTCCAATGCTTCCTGCACCAAGTTGTACCCACCCTGCACAAAAAGGGGAAGATCACAAACACAAGAAATTATGCAGATACTGGAAATCTAGAGTAACACAAACAAAATACTGGAAGAACTCAGTAGGTCTGGTAGCATCTATGGAGTGGAATAAAGAGTCGACGTTTTAGACCCAGATCCTTCATCGGGACTAGAAAGGAAGTGGGCGGAAGACAGAGCAAGAAGGAGGGGGAGGGGAAGGATGGAACCAGACAAGGGAAAAGGTGGGTGCACAGGTGAAGGAGGGGTGGATGAAATGAGACGATCAGAGGTGATAGGTGGAAAAGGTAAAGGGTTGAAGAAGGAATCTTATAGGAAAGGAGAGTGGACCATGGGAGAAAGGGAAGGAGGAGGGGCACCAGGAGGAGGTGAGGGGAAGAGAAGAGGTAAGAGGGGAGCTAGAGTGGGGAACTGAAGAAGGAGGAAGGCAGAAAAAATTACCAGAAGTTATGAGAAATCAATGTTCATGCCATCAGGTTGGAGGTTACCCAGATGGAAAGTAAGGTATTGCACCTCTGACATCATCGTTCTTGTGATCTTTTGAGATCAGTTTGCTTAACATCCCACTGGTTTCACCTGCAATACTTTAAGTCATTCATTAGAATTCAGTTATGCACTGAAGTTTCTTCCTGCACATATTTTGTTCTGCTGCAACTAAAATAAAACAGCAGGGGTCCTTTCTTCCATATTCACATTTTGAACCTTGTTGCAAATATTTTCATCAAAGCCAATATTGTCAATGCTGTGTGATAAAAGCTTGCCATAGCGGAATTGGATCTGTGCTGTTGGTACAATGATAGCAGTGTACTCTTCTAAAGTCATGGTTTCATGGCCTTTTGTACTACCACATTCATCAATGTCCAGCAGATGTTGTCACATCTCATCTGTATATCAAGATAGAATGCAGGAGGGATGGGTCAGATTGATCTTAGAGTAGGTTAAAAGGTTGCTGCAGCATCGTGGGCCAAAGGGCCAGCACTGTGCTGGAGTGTTCTATTTTCTATATTCATTGCATACAACCACACTTATTGATGTTCTATACATCATGCATTTTTAAAAACTACCCCTTTCCCTGTGAACTCTGAGACATAGGAGCAGAATTAGGCCATTCAGCCCATCTGCTCCACCTTTTTATGGGATAGACCCTGTTTGGGGTGTTGGTGGTTTTCACCCAATGGTCAGTGTCTGGTATGGTATGTTGGACAGAACGATCACTACCTGTCACTCTTGACTTCTTCAGCTCTACCTGGGAAATTCAATTTGCCAGAACATCCAGCAATAATTGGAATGTGTCAGCAAGTGAAATGATCTCGGGTCCAAGAGCTCTCATCCAATTTTCCCATGACATACAAGCAGTCTGATGCTGTGCAAACTCGAAGCGACAGCCCTTACCTTGAGCTTCAGCGGAATTAAGTTCTGGTTTATATTAGTTTTGCTTTCACTAGCTGTGAAAGAGTTTATGTGTCTATGGTGTGAGGAAATGAGTTTAACAACGTTCCTTGTTTCTGTTTCCCCGTGGCAAAAGTTAACACTGCAGTGACTGATGGTGTATGCTGCAGCTTTCTGTCACCATTCCAATTGCAGCTCAGAGTAACTAACTCCCAAGTAATTCCCAGTGAACCCTATGAAATCCCCAATAACTTTTGGTCACCTACCTACAGGAAAGATGTAAACAAGGTTGAAAGAGCACAGAGAAAGTTTACAAGGATTTTGCTGGGTCTGGAGGACCTGAGTTGTATGGAGGGATTGAATAGGTTAGGATTCTGTTCCTTGGAATGTAGAAGATCGAGGGGATATTTGATAGAGGTATACAAAATTTTGAGGAGTTTAGATAGAGGAAATGCAAGGAGGCTTTTCCCACCGAGGTTTGATGGGACTACAACTAGAGGTCATGGGTTAAGGGTGAAAGGTGAAAAGTTTAAGGGGAACATGAGGGGAAACTTCTTCAGATGGTCATGAGAGTGTGGGATGAGTTGTCAGTGCAAGTGGTGCACGAAGGCTCGATTTCAACGTTTAAGAGAAGTTTGGATAGGTACATGGATGGTCCTGGTGCAGGTCGATGGAAGTAGGCAGTTTAAATGGCTTGGCACAGACTAGATGGACCAAATGGCCTGTTTCTGGTGCTGTACTTTTCTACAACTCAATGACTTGATAGAGTGTAAAAGTTTACAAGAGGCATAGAAGGAGTAGACTAGCATGTACCTTTTTTTTCTAGGGTGGCAATGGTCAATACCAGAGGTACTCTTTTTGCAGTGAGCAGAGGGAAGTATAGGGGGATGTCAGAGGTACGTTTTTCCACACAGAGAATGATAGGTGCCTGGAATGCACTGCTAGGGGTAGTGGTAGTAGAGGCTGAAACATTAGAAACGTTTAAGAGACTCTTAGTAGATAGGTGCATGGACATAAGAAAAATGGACGGCTGTGGACAAATACTCATTAACAATGACTTTTTTTAATAAGGTTAAGTCTTTATTCCCTGGAGCGCAGAAGAATGAGGGGAAATCTTACAGAGGTGTACAAAATTATAGGGGGTATAAATAGGGTGAATGCTTGCAGGTTTTTCCTTCTGTGTTGGGTGAGACTAGAACTGGAGGTCATAGGTTAAAGGTGAAAGGTGAAATATTTAAGCGGAACCGGGGGATTTTCACGCAGAGGCTGGAACCTGGATCACCCACAGAAACAATTTTTTTGTCATGGGAAACTGTCTTTACTGGACCGGGTCTACATGACACACAATATTGTCTTCTGACGTGTGCAAGTTAGCTGCCAAATTTCCTTCGTTTCAGGAATGCCATCACTTCCAAAGTGCTTCACTGGCTGTAAAGCACTTTGGCACAAGACACCACACTCAGTGGCTAGTTTATTAGGGACACCTGCACTCCTGCTCATTAATGCAAATATCTAATCAGCCAATCCTGTGGCAGCAACTCAATGAATAAAAGCACACAGACATGGTCAAGAGGTTCAGTTGTTGTCAGACCAAACATCAGAATAGGGAAGAAATGTGATCTAAGTGACTTTGACCGTGGAGTGATTGTTGGTGTCTTGAGTATCTCAGAAACTGCTGACCTCCTGGGATTTTCACACACACACACAGTCTCTAACGTTTACAGATAGTGTTGTGAAAAAACAAAAAGACATTCAGTGAATGGCAGTTCTGTGGGCGAAAATGCCTTGTTAATGAGAGAGATCAGAGGAGAATGGCCAGACTGGTTCAAGCTGACAAGAAGGCAACAGTAACTAAAATAATGACACGTTACAACAGTGGTGTGCAGAATAGTACCTCTGAACACACAATACATCGAATCCTGAAAGAGATGGGCTACAGCAGCAGGAGACCATGAACATACACTCAGAGGCCACTTTATTAGGTACAGCAGGTACTTAATAAAGTGGCCACTGAGTGTAAATAGGTCTTTTTCCAGATGTCTTTTCCACTGTAATGGGAAGATGAACCACACCTACTGGGAGCGACAAATGAGTACAAAAGCTAAATTTAGCCATAAAGCTCATATTCCCAGAATAAATAATTTAATATAGAAACTACTGAATGATTTCTTAGGAGGAAACAAAAAGAAAAACTTAAAATTTTTTTTTTAATTTTGAAGGCAGACTTGCGATTTTATGACAATGTTGTGTGTCTTTCTGATGAGGTGAGATGCCCACAGGTGGAACAAAACAAGTGATGAACTTGTTCAAGCTTTGAGTGAGGGGAAGGTCCAGCTTTCGCCGGGGTTGAGAGGCTTCCGACACACACTTCAACGAAGAGCCTTCATCTCATCTACAGAATGGAAACCTATGATTGCTCGACTTGGGTGTGAGGAGTGCAGTCTTGGGTCATTGCTTAGCATACGGTGTTGGAAAGAGTTCAACCAACAAGGTTTGATGTAAGTGTAAAATAAAATATATGGGTTGGCATTGTAAAATGGATAATTTGCCATGAAATGCAATGGCATTATTTGAAAGAAGGAAATAGTTAACAATGAATGCAGTTTTTAAAAAAATTGTAATTTGTTTCTTCTTTGTAATCATTGTTGCTAACCTGAAGCAGATTTCCTGGCTCTTTGGTTCCTTAGAGTCTGGTTGTAAGGCAATTTCCTTCGGCGGTCTGAGAAGTAGATGTAAGGTATCTGAATCTTAGATATTTTAAGGTAATACCGTCAGTACAATGGCCGACAAGCTGTCATGTGCATAGTTGGTCTTGGAAATGACGTTACTTGTATTTGATCCAGTTTTCCCTTTGTTGTACTCCTAATCCATATTCTATAAAACTTAAATGCCGTTATAACACCGAGAATCTCTCTGAGTGTGGGCTCCACAGTTTTCTCCCAGGACACAAAGAAATGCTTTCAGACAATGGGGGACAGACGAGCTGAGGGAAACTTCACTGACAAGTGGGAGAAGTCGGCACACAGGAAAGGAAACATCTCTTTAACTTTCAAAGTCTTGCCAGAGCCTGAGTTCCACAAAGTTCTGATGAAAGTTGCTAGGCAGAGTTTGTTTTTGTTTTAAAAACACCATGGGAAAAGAAAGGGTTTTCTTCGTTACTTCTGATTTGAAATTTATTTTCAACTACATTTCCCCAATTAATTCTATTCCATAGAAATCCGTGCCTTCAGAATTTCCAGTATCACAAATCAGTTGCATTTTCAGATGGTAATCGCTCCATAAGCCATGCTTTCAAAGACGCCAACACCTCATTAACAATATCTGGCTGCTCATGGTGGAGGTCATGAAAGGCACTCTGAAAGATCTGGCAGAAATTCATAAGAATGAGAAGTAGGAATGACTGAACATCAAAAGACCATTGAAATGCATTATTATGCTTCAAAAACATCTTCTTAGTGCTTCAGAAACTCAAATTTACTTGTTAATGAAATGAAAGAAGAAGTTATTCCTTCACCAAGGAGTTCTAACTGGTTTTAGTAACATTCTAACCTGTTGTATCACTAACATGAGAAAGTGCAGGTGCTGGAAATCCAAAGCAACACCCACAATATGCTGGAGGAACTCAGCAAGTCAGGCAGCATTTATGGATATGAATAAGACCTTAAGACATAGGAGTAGAATTAGGCCATTTGGCCCATCAAGTCTGCTCTGCCATTCAATCATAGCTGACCCTTTTCTCCCCCTCCTTAGCATCACTTCCCGGCCTTCTCCCCATAACCTTTGACGCCATGTCTGATCAAGAACCTATCAAATTCTGCCTTAAAGACACCTAAAGACCTGACCTCCACAGCTGCCTGTGGTAACAAATTCCACAAAGTCACCATGCTCTTGATGAAGAAATTTCTCTGCATCTCTGTTTTAAATGGATGCATCTCTATCCTGAGTCTGCGCCCTCTTGTCCTAGACTCCCCCACCATGGGAAATATCCTTTCCACATCTACTCTGTCTAGGCCTTTCAACATTTGAAAGGTTTCAATGAGATTCCCCCCTCATCCTTCTAAATTCAAGCGAGTACAGACCCAGAGCTATCAAACGTTCCACGTATGATAATCATTTCATTCTCGGAATCATCCTTGTGAACCTCCTCTGAACCCTCTCAAAATGCCAGCATATCTTTTCTTCGGTGAGGAGCCCAAAATTGTTAACAATGCTCAATTGAGGCCTTGATGCCATGTCTGATCAAGAACCTATCAAATTCTGCTTTAAATACACCTAATGACCTGACTTCCACAGTTGCCTGTGGTAACAAATTCCACAAATTCACCACGCTCTCAGCGTCTTTTAGCTTAAGCTTTCTAATCACCTCTGGTTCATTACATAACACCCAATCCAGTATAGCTGATCCCAGTAGGGTCAATGCCAACTGCTCTAAAATGCGATCTCGTAGGCATTCAACAAACTGATTCTCTTGAGATCCATTACCAACCTGATTTTCCAATCGACCTGCAAGTTGAAATCTCTCAAGACTATCATAACATCGCCTTTTTGACACACATTTTCTATTTCCTGTTGTAATCTGTGGCCCACATCAAAGCTACTGTTGGGAGGCCTGTATATAACTGCCATCAGGGTCCTTTTGCCCTTGCAGTTTCTTAACTCAGCCCACAAGGATTCAACATCTTCCAACCTTATGTCACATCATTCTACTGATTTGATGCTATTCTTTACTATCAGAGTCACGCCAACCACTACCCCCCACCCCGCCTACCTTCCTATCCCTCCAATACAAAGTGTAACCTTGGACAGCTCCCAACTACAGCCATCCTTCAGCCACGATTCAGTGACGGCCACAACATCAGACCAGACTATCTGTAAAAGTGCAACAAGATCATCCACCTTATTTCTTATACCCCATGCACTGAGATATAATGCTTTGCATGCTATATTTACTACCCTTTTTGATTTTGCATCCTTAGGCTTGCAGCCAATAGGCTGATTATTTCCTGGCAAAATTTACACATTACTATTTAAGTATTTATAGTTTTATTACTATTTATTATAATGGTGCAACTGTAACGAAAACCAATTTCCCCCGGGATCAATAAAGTATGACTGTGACTATGACTTAATGTACTGATAATCACCCTAATGGCTGCAATTTTGTCCTATCATCTGCCCTTCCTGACAGTCTGACTGCACGCTATCTTTGCTTTTTTACCATCCATACTGTCCTCAGCACAATCAATGGACCAAGTAGTATAATTCTGCTGCCATGTTTTATGGTCTATGTTCTATGACTAGGGGGTCTGAGTTATAGGGAGTGGTTGTCCAGGCTAGGTCGATTCCTTGGAATGAAGGAGACTGAAGGGTAACCTTACAGAGTGTTTAAAATCACAAAAAGTGGATGGTAACAGTTTTTCCCCAGGTAGGGAGTGCAAAACTAGGGGACATAGGTCCATTTTAAATTTCTCCTCCCTCATCCTAAGCCTGAAGGGCAACTTTTCTCATATTGAGCGTGGTGGGTTGCCAGTGAGACGGGGACAATAGTATCATTTTCCTGGTAACATCCTCGTAAATCTATTCTGCACTCTTTCCGATTTAATCATATATTTCCTATGAGGGGATGTCACAGAGAAATGGTATTTTATTAGATTGGCATTTGGGACATGCCTGTCCTAGCATGTGAAATCACCTCCTAGCAGTGGACTGGGCGTATGAGATCAATAGAGAGATCCAACAGGCAGAAAGCTGTTTCTGCAATGCTTTGCGGAGAGTGACAGACATGACAAGGCACAGAAGAAGTCATGGTCATCCATTGCAAGCAAGGAAGACCCCAGTTTGTGATGGTTACTCATTCCACTAGACCCATTTTGCTGAGCTCGAGTGAGTGGGAAATGTTCCAGTGCAACTTTTTTTTCCACACAGGTCTCCAGTCATTATTGGATATGATGGACAACCAATAGATTGGCATGGATGAATTAGGCTAAAAAGCCTGTGTCTGTGACTGTATAGCTCCATGAAACTTTGAATCTATATACTGTTATGAAGGAAGGTGGCGGGGGGTGGGAGTTGGGGAACAGAGGTTGGAAGGTGACAGGTGGAACAAGATGTCTTCTCCCTTTGTTCATCTTTCCACGTCCACCAAAACTCCCGTCTGGTTCCATCTTCCCCTCATGGTCTCCCTATCCAGTTCCACAAGTTCATCAACCCCACCAGCCCTTCCATATCACAATGCTATATAGACCATAAGACCATAATACATAGGAACAGAGTTAGGTTATTCAGCCCATCAATCATGGGTGATTTATTCTCCCTTTCAATCCCATTCTCTTGCCACTCTCTGTAGTCTTTGACACCCTTACTAATTAAGAACCTATCAGCCTCTGCTTTAAATATGCTCTCTGACTTGGCCTCCACAGTCATCTAAAGCAATGAATTCCACAGATTCAGCACCCTGTGGCTAAAGAAATTCCTTCTCACCTCTTTATTCCTTGGTCCACCATCCTCTCCTATCAGGTTCCATCTTCTTCAGTCCTTCCTTACTTCCATCCATTACCTCCTAGATTCTGACATCATTTCCACTCTCACCCTCCCCGTCCCTCTCCCCACCCTCATATTCTGCCTCTCTTCTACTTTCTTTCCAGTCCTGACAAAAATTCTCAACTCGAAACATCTCAACTTGTTGACAAAACACTTTTCTGTCTGGCCTGCTGAGTTCCTCCAGCATTTTCTTGTGTGTTTCTTGAAATGTCAGCTGCTCATTTCCCTCCACAGATGCTACCTGACCCACTGAGTTCCTTTGCTGCCTTGTATGTTCCTCTAGATTTACAGCCTCTGAAGCCTCCCTTGTGCCTGCACCTCAAACTAGTATAACCCTGCATTTGAGTATTTATTTAAAGATACAGTGCAGAAAAGGCCCTTCAAGCCATGCCACCCAGCAACCCTTGATTTAAACCTAGCCTAATCACAGGACAATTTACAAAGGCCAACTAACCTACTAACCAGTATATACTTTGGACTGGGGGAGGGAACCAGAGCACACCCAGATGAAACCCACATGCACACAGGAAGGAACACACAAACTTGCTTACAGAGGGCACCGGAATTGGACTCCAAAATTCAAGGCTCTGGAGCAGAATTAGGCCATTGGACCCATTGACTTTGCTCCAGCATTTCATCATGGCTGATCCATTTCCCTCTCAATCCATTCTCCTGCCTTCTCCCCATAACTTTTCACATCCTGACTAATCAAGAAACTATCAACCTCCCCCTTAAATGCCCCCAGTGACTTGGCTTCCATAGCCACCCGTGGCAACAAATTCCACAGATTCATCATCTCTCTGTCTAAATAAATCTCCTTTCATCTCTGTTCTAAAGTGATGTCCTTCTATTCTAAGGTTGTGCCCTCTGGTCCTTGACATCCGCACTATAAGAAATATTCTCTCCTGTCCACTCTATCTAAGCTTTTCAATGTTAAGTAGGTTTCAATGAGACTCCACGCCCCCCCATCCTTCTTAATACAAGCAAGTACAGGCTCAGAGACTTCAATTGCTGCTCATATGGTAACCCTTTCATTTCCAGAATAATTCGCATGAATCTCTTCTGAACCCTCTCCAATGTCAGAACATCCTTTCTTAAATAAGGGACCCTAAACTGCTCATAATACTTCAAGTGATGCCTCATCAGTGCTTTATACAGCCTCAACATTACATTCTTGCTTTTATATTCTAGTCCTCTTGAAATAAATGCTAACATTGCATTTGCCTTCCTCACCATCGATTTAACCTGCAACTTAACCTTTAAGGAATCCTGCACATGGACTCCCAGGTCCTTTTGCACCTCAGAGTTTTGAATTTTCTCCCACTTAGAAAATAGTCTATCCTTTCATTCTTTCTACCAATGTGCATAACTATATACCCTCCTACACTGTATTCCATCTGCCGCTTCTTTGCCAATTTTCCTAATCTGTCTCAGTCCTTCTGCAGCCACTCTATTTCCTCAACACTACCTGCCCTTCCTCCTATCTTTGTATTGTCTGCAAACCTGGGCACAAAGCCATCAATTCCATAATCCAAATCATTAGCTTACAACATGGAAAGAATCAGTCCTATCACAGACCCCTGTGGAACACCACTAGTCACTGGCAGCCAATCTGAAAAGGATCCCTTTGTTCCCATTCTTTGCCTCCTGCCAATCAGCCAATGCTCTATGCATGATAGTATATTTCCTGTAATACCCTGGGCTCTTATCTTGTTTAGCAGCCCCATGTGCAGCACCTTGTCAAAGGTCTTCTGAAAATTCAAGTATACAACATCCATCAATTCTCCTTTGTCTATCCTGCTTGTTATTTCTTCAAAGAATTCCAACAGATTTGCCAGGCAAGGTTTTCTCTAAAGGAAATCATGCTTACTTTGGCCTATTTTGTCATGTGCCTCCAAGTATTCTGAGACTTCATCCTTAATAATCAACTTCAACATCTTCCCAACCACTGAGGTCAGACTAACTCACCTATGGTTTCCTTTCTTCTGCCTCTCTCCATTCTTGAAGAGTGGAGTGTCATTTTCAATTTTGCAATCTTCCAGAACCATTCCAGAATCTGGTGACTCTTAAAAGGTCATTACTAATGCCACCACAATCTCTTCAGTTATGTCTTTTAGAACCCTGGGGTGTAGTCCATCAGGTCCAGGTGATTTATCTACCTTCAGACCTTTTGTTTCCCAAGTACCATCCCTCTAGTAATGGCAACTGCACTCTCTTCTGCCTCCTGACACTCTCGAACTTCCAGCGTACTATGAGTGAAGACTGATGCAAAATACTTATTCAATTTGTCCACCATTTCCTTGTCCCATTTCTATCTCTCGCGTAATTTTCCAGTGATCCAAAATCTACCCTTGCCTCTCTTTTACTCTTTATATATCCCAAAAAACATTTGGTATCATTTTTGATATTATTGGCTAGCTTACCTAAATATTTCATCGTTTCCCCGTTATGTTTGTTTTTTAGTTGCCTTCTGTTGGTTTTCAAAAAGTTCCCAATCCTCTAGCTAACCACTAATTTTTGTTCTATTATTTGCCCTCTCTTTTGCTTTTATGTTAACTTTGACTTCCCTTGTCAGCCACGGTTGAGTCATTCTGCCTTTAGAATACTTCCTCTTCTTTGGGATGTACCTATCCCATGCTTTCCGAATTGCTCCCAGAAACTCCAGCCATTGCTGCTCTGCTGTCATCCCTGCCAGTGTCCTCTTGCAATCAACTTGGACCAGCTCCTTTTTCATACCTCTGTAATTCCCTTTACTCCACTGTAGTACCAATATATGTGACTTTAGCTTCTCCTTCTCAAATTGCAGGGTGAATTATATCATATTATGATCACTGTTTCCTAAGGGTTTCATTACATTAAGCTCCCTAATCGTCCAGTTCATTACACAACATTTAATCCAGAATTGCTGATCTCTAGTGGGCTCAATCACAAGCTGCTCCAAAAAGCCATCTCAAGTCATTCCACACATTCTCTCTCTTGGATGAAGTTGATTCTAGCATCAACTTGATTTTCCCAATCTGTCTGCATATTGAAATCCCCCATGACATTGCCTTTTTGACATGCATTTTCAATCTTTCATTTGTAGACCTCATCCTGGCTACCGTTCAGGAGGCCTGTAGATAACTTCCATCAGGATCTTCTTACCCTTGCAGTTTTCCACAAGGATTCCCACTCTAACCACAAGGATTCAACATCTTCCAGTCCTATGTTATGTCTTTCTAAAGGTTTGATTTCAGTTTTTACCAGCAGAGCCACTCCACCCCCTCTGCCTGCCTGCCTTTCCTTATGATTGTGTATCTCTGGATAGTAAGCTCCCAACTACAATCGTCTTTCTGCCATGACACCATGATATTCACAACATCATACCTGCCAATCTCTAACTGCGCCACAAGAACATCTAACTTACTCCCTATACTGCATGCATTCAAATATGCCACCTTCAGTCCTGCATTTGTCACCCCTTTCAATTTTGTCCCCCTTTTACGCTGCAACCCATCCCACTGACTGCAATGTTGCCCTATCATCTTCTACTGTGGCGCCCCATGTATTATCCCAAGTATTTAAGAGTTAAGCAAACTTATGTTACACCAGTTTTAGTATTTTGTTCGTGTGGAAAGATGCATCACCTTAAACGTTTTGTCTATGCTTGCCACCTTGCCGTACATGATGAAGGAACCCCTGATGTCTGAGAGTGCGTCCCAATCACCATGCATTATCAACAGAGGAGAGCTGATGGTGGGGAAAACCTTTTCTATCTTACTTAGTGCATGTAACACCTCAACAAAGTACTTTACATTCACTGGTCCGTTACAGACGAGAGGATCATTTATGTAGCTCACCACCTGCAAAAATGAGAATGGTTTTCAGCATGCTGGCAGCTGAGTGAATCTTAGTAACTAAATGAATCACTTGAAAGCAAAATTCAAAGTAAATTTGTTATCAAAGTACATCTATGTCACCCTGTGCAAATATGAGATTCATTTTCTTGCAGGTGTTCAGAGTAATTACAAAGAAACGATAGAACTAATGAAAGACAGCAACAAAGAAGATGAACTAACAACCAATGTGCAAAAGGCAACAAATGGTACAAATGCAAAAAGAAAATATAATAATAATAAATAAGTGAGCAATAAATATCGAGAACATGAGGTGAAGAGTCCTTGAAAGTGTGTCATAGGTTGTGGGAACAGTTCAGTGTTGGCTCAGTGAAGTTGTTCCATCTAGATCAAGAGATTGAGGGGTAATAGTTCTTGAAACTGGTGGTGTGAGTCTTGAGGCTTCTGTACTCCTTCCTGATGGCAGCAGTGAGAAGAGAGCATGACCTGGATGGTGGGGGTACTTGATGATGGATATTGCTTTTGTTTGACAAAGATGAGAACATAAAAAGATCAGAATCACCAGAAAGCATCAGTAAGACCAAGGAATTGACAGTGGACTACAGGAATGGAAAGTCAAGGGAACACACATCAGCCCTCATCGAGGGATTAGCAGTGGAAAGGGTGAACACTGTCAAGTTCTTGGTGTCAACATCACTGAGGATCTATCTTGGGCCCAACATATTGATGCAATTACAAAGAAGTTACTACAGTGGCTGTGTTTCATTAGGAGTTTGGGAAGAATTTGTATGTCACCAAAGACTCACAAGTTTCTGCACATGTACCGTGTAGAGCATTCTAAATGGTTGCATTGCTGTCTGGTATGCAGAGGCCACTGCATAAGCTATAGAAAGTGGCAAACTCAGCCAGTTCTATCATGGGCACTAGCCTCCTCACCACTGCGGTGCCTCAAAATGGCGGCATCAATCATTAGGGACCCTCATCACCCAGGACATGCCCTCTTCTCATTGCTACTATCGAGGAGGAGATACAGGAGCCTGAAGACACACACTCAAAGTTTCAGGAGAGGTTTCTTCCCCACCCCCATCAGATTTCTGAATGGACAATGAATCCATGTACACTACCTTACTATTCTATTTATTTATTTAATTTATTTTTAGAAATATATTTCTTATTGTAAGTTATAGTTTTTTATTATTAAGTATTGTAATGTACTGCTGCTGCAAGCAACAAATTTCACAATGCATGCCAGTGATATTATTATCACTGACATACAGTATGTTGTAAAATTGTTTGTGTAGCAGCAGTACAATGCAATACTTTAAAAGTTACAAGTTAGAAAATAAATAAATATTGCAAAACAGAATAAAATGGATTCATGGACCATTCAGAATCCCGACGACAGATGTACATACTGAGCCAATGTATACTAGAGGTGGAGGGTAGAATGGTTGATAAGTTCCAATCAAGTGGCCTACTTTATCCTGGATGACATTGAGTTGTTGAAGGTTGTTGGAATTGTACTTTTCCAGTCAAGTGGCAAATGTTCCAAAGTTCAAAATTAAACTAAATATATTACAAAGTGTGTATACTACCCTGAGATTCATTTTCTCACAGGCATTCATGGTAGAATAAAGTAATACACTAGAATGAATCAGAAACAAAACACAAATAAAGACTGACAAACAACCAATATGCAAAGAAGACAAACCATCCAAAGACAAATAATAATAATAATCACATGGCAAACATCATTCACCAAAATCTTGCTTTAAAATACAAACTTATTAAAGAAGCCTGATCCAGTTTTAGAGTCGGAATACCACAAATTATATTATGACAGATAGGGCAATTACATAATAATCTGTTATTACAGATAGGACAATCCATAATAACCATCCAGATATAATAATAGAGGATAAATAAGCAAGAACAGCTTACTTAATAGATACAGCCATTCCAAACACACATAACTTACAGAAATCAATAAGTGAAAAACACCAGAAATATGCTGAATTAGAAGAGGAAACTGAAAGACTTTGGAACATGAATGTATACATTGTCCCGATAATTTCCACCCCCCCCCACTTCACCATTCCCCATTGCCTTTTCCCTCTCTCACCTCATCTCCTTGCCTGCCCATCCCCTCCCTCTGGTGCTCCTCCCCCTTTTCTTTCTTCCATGGCCTTCTGTCCTCTCCCATTAGATTCTCCCTTCTCTGGCCTTGTATCTCTTTCACCAGCTCTTTACTTCACCCCTCCCCCTCCTAGTTTTACCTATCACCTTGTGTTTCTCCCTCCCCTTCCCCCACCTTTCAAAACTACTCTTCTTTTTTTTCCCAGTCCTGCTGAAGGGCCACGGCCTGAAACGTCAACTGTACTCTTTTCCCATAGATGCTGCCTGGCCTGCTGGATTGGGCATGGAACTAGCAATCCTATCCTTTGAAAACCTAGAACTACAGAAACGCCAACAGAAGCTCCAAAGACCCCATCCTTAAGAAGACTTAAGAATGCATGCGGTGAAAGTGGAGGCCACAAGGCCAATCAACCTTCCTTCAGCCCAGGACTGAGGACTGTGGCAAGCTGCTGTTGGTTGTCCTATGTCCCAGTAAGGGTGATGGGGTCAGGAAGAAGAGGTAAAATATACTTTGAACCATTGAAATATTATTAGCTGTTTTCGTATTATCTTGGGAAGTAGGGAAGTTTTCACTGCTGATATTTGATACAATTCAAAAGGACTAAGACGTGAAAGGCTATGAACAGCACTGGCAAATGGGATCAGTATATTTCTTTATTTAATTGTTTGTTTTATTTCTTACATCCAAGGGGGGTAAAAATCTTTATATTGCGTCTCTGTCGCAATATTCAAGCAAGAAAGAGGAGAAATGAGGGAAGGTATTGCCCAAACCCTGAAATTGTATATATAATTGTTTTGCATAATGTATGTACAGTCAGATATGCAATCAGATCAATGTGTATTGATCAATCTGATGACCTGGTGAAAGAAGCTGTCCTGAACCCTATTGGTCCTGAACCTAATCTATGTAAATAAGCTATTTTATGTATATATAGAGCTACATCAACAGATTCATATAGAATCCATTGAATTCCTTATTTAACTAGGAAAAGACCGACACACCTCATGTTCGTTGGTGGATATTGCATGGGGATCTATGTACCCCAGGGGTAAGCGTGGTAACATGTGATACATCACTTTGGCCAGAAACATCTAGAGTAGAGAAAACAAAAAGAATTTGAGTAAAGTCCCTGCCCTTGATTAGACGCTGTTCTCGTAGAGATCTGGGGCTGTGGACAACTGAGATGAGAAGATGTACGTCACCGATTGGATCCCAGCACACATCAGGAACTTGGGGCTGGAGGTCTCACGGCATTCTTACACACTGGGATTAAAATTCCTCGGTCACAGTGGGGGGGGGGTGTATGTTTGGGTCACCGAACTGAAATGAAGAGCCAATCATAGTGGACAAAATTGGTGTCAGAGACATGAATGGCCTTTTCTGGAGTATATTTGGAATGTAGAACATAGCCCAGCACTGGGAAAGGTGCTCCGGCCCATGTCGTCATGCCAAACTAATTAAATTAGTAATTAAACATCAAATGTAGTGAGCGGGAAAATAAATCAGGCACAATCGAATGGTGGAGCAGACTCAATGGGCTGAATTGCCTAATTATGATCCGATCTCTGTGGTGTAACTCATCTCTTCTGCCACTCAATGTCCATATCCCTCCATTCGCTGTACTTTCACCTCATAGCCTCTTAATTGTCTCTGTAGTATCCATCTTCACCACCACCCCTGGAAGCACATTCAAGGTACTTGCCACTCTGTGTAGAAGAACTTGCCCTGAACTTTCCCTTTAAATTTACCGCGTCCCACTTTAAATGCATACTCCTTACTATTAGACATTTTGAACCTAACAAGAAGACACTGGCTACCTACTCTGTCTTTGTTTCTCATAATCTTATAATCATCTACCCGTTCTCCTCTCAGCATCTGCAGCCTCAGAGACAGCAACCCAAGTTTGTCTAACCTCTCCATGTAGCACATATCCTCTAATCCAGGCAACATCCTGGCAAACCTCTTCTGCACTTTCTCCACAGCCTCCTGTAATGGGGTGAATGCAAAACTCTAGATCAGGGGCTCCCAATCTGGGGTCCACAGACCCCTCAGTTAATGGTAGCGGTTCAAAAAAAAAGGTTGGGAACCCCTGCTCCAGACGCAGCCTGATTAGAGTTTTATAAAGCTGACACATAACTTCTTGACTCGAACTCAAAGCCTTGACTAATAAAGGCAAGAACACAAACGCCTTCTTTACCACATAGCTACCTTCAGGAAGATATGGATTTTAACCCCAAGATTCCTCTGTACATCAACACACTTAATTATCCTGTCATAACTGTGTACTGTCTCTTTGCATTTGGGGCGTATGGGGTATTCGGGGAGAGGCAGCTCCTCTGGTGAATGGACTCGTTGTGTCCAGTCTGGGGCAGCTCTCTCGCCTTTGGTCCCCACCAGACATTCAACTCTCATCTGTGGCTTCAAGTAACTGTTGGCGTGCAACGGTGGCCACACCCTGGTACACCACTTCGACAGGTGGGCTAAACCAGGTGAGGGTAGCCGTCGGGCCTCATACCCCGGTGAGGTAGGGACATGCCTGTCCTAGCATGTGAAGTCAGCTCTGGCAGACTGGGGGGCGGGGTGCGATGAGATCTATAGTGAGATCCAACAGCCAGGTGGTTCTGCAACGCTCCGTGGAGAGCAAAGGACATGATGAGGCACAGAACAAGTTATGGCCAACCATTGCAACCAAGGAAGACCCCAATTGTGACGACTACCTGTCCCACAGAAGCTGGATTTTGAGGTCAGGTGAGTGGAACTGTCCCAGTGCAGCAGCTTTTCCATTTTAAAATCTCTCCTGTACAGGATTCCTGTCATCATCGTATACGATAGAAACTGCCACCCCCTTTACATTTGACATCCCAAAGTGCAACACCTACACTTGAAAGGATTAAACTCCATCTGCCATTTCTCTGCCCATATCTGTAACTGATTTATATCCTGCTGTGTTCTTTGGCAATCTACACTATTCACAGTGCCACTGATCTTTGTATCATCTGCAAATGTGTTGGGAAACAGGATTAGTGTGAATTAGATGGGGACAACAGAGACAGCAGAAGCTGGAGTCTGGAGCAACACACAGTCTACCAGAGGGACCCAGTGGGTCAAGTAGCATCTGTCGGAGTCATTGCCATTGAGTCCTAGAGCACGGCTGCACAGAAACAGCCCCATTGGTCCATGCTGAACTGTTACTCTGCTTAGTCCCACTGATCCGCACCTGGACCATAGCCCTCTGTACCCCTTCCATCCATGCACTTATCCAAACTTACCTGAAATGTTGAATTTGAACCCACACTTCCCCGGAGAGAAAGGAATTGTCGACATTTTGGGGTCAAGACCCTGCATCAGGACTTAGATCTGATAGTTTCGACCCAAAATGTCGATGATTCCTTCTCCCCTCACAGATGCTCCTCGACTCCCTGAGGCCTAGTGGTCACTTAGAACTCATTGTGCCCAGTGGGGTACCATGGTAACAGAATGATCAGACCTGCTCTGACTACATGGAGCAAGAATGGGTGCCGGAGCAAATGGAACCTAATAGTACTGGAAACATCTGGTGTTTCAAGAGTCTGTTTTTACCTTAATTGGAGTTGCTGATTCAGGATTCATGAGGACCAGGGGTGCTAGAAAAATTGCCCCTGCCACAATATTTGGTCTCTTGTTCATGATATAGATTTGTATCAGTCCTCCCTGGAATGCAAGAAGTGGCAGAAATGGAAGAATAAAGACATTTATTTAGCTCCTGTCACCGCTTAGAGCAATCCCAAGGCTAGTAAGTTATTTTTAAGTTCAGACACTCTGAGAACATTGAATATAGAAGACTACAGGGATAATTCAGCAAACACGCGAAATCGCAGATGTTGGAATCCAGAACAAAATGCTGGAGGAACTCAGCAGGTCAGGCAGCATCTACAGAAAAGAGTAAACAGTTGATGTTTCAGGCCGAGACCCTTCTTCGGGACTGAGAAGGAAGGAGGGGTAAGGGGAAAGAGGCTAGCTAGAAGGTGATAGATGAAGCCAAGTTGGTGGGAAAGCTCAAGGGTAGGAGAAGAAGGAATCCGACAGGAAAGGAGTGTGGACCATAGGAGAAAGAGGAAGAGGAGGGGACCCGGGGAAGTAGTAGGCAGGTAGAAGACGTAAAATGTAAGAGTGGAGAATAAAGGAAAAGGGGAAGAAATTTTGTTCAGGCATCTTTTCCCTTGCCTGTCAGTCCTGAAGAAGGGTCTCAGCCTGAAACGTCGACTGTTTCAAGATTCAAGTTCAACTATATTTATGATCAAAGAATATATAAATTACACAACCTTGAGATTTGCTTGCTCTCAGGTAGCCACAAAACTACCTGAGAAGAACCCAAGAAACCCCAAAGAACCCAATTAAAGAAAAAAAAGAATAAAAATAAAAATAAAAGACCAGCACTCGATGTGCTAGAGAAAGAAAACAAAATACAGAGCATGCAAACAACTGAAGCGAACAACGGCGTTCTGAACCAACGGAGTCCTCAGATCAGAACCCCAGTGTAGGCCCACAGCCTCTTTTCCACAGATGCTGTTTGACCTGCTGCGTTCCTCCAGCATTTTGTGTGTGTGTGTGTTGCTAAGGATAAGTCAGCAACGTGTGTGCCAATCATGGTGCCAAATCATGCTAAAACAAACTGCCATATATCTCCATGTTCACATGTTCATCTAAAAGCCTCTTAAGTGCCACTATTGCCTCGGCCTCCACCACGGCCTCTGGCAGTGGATTTCAGGCACCCACCACTCTGTGTAAAAACAAAAACTAATCATACGCACCCCCTTTAAACCTCTTTCCTCTCATCTTAAAGCTATGCCCTCTAGAATTTGACATTTCCACCATGGAAAAATGCTCTAACTACCCTGTCTCTGCCCCTCAACATTTTATAAACTGCTGTCCGGTCTCCCCACAACTTCTGATGCTTCAGAGAAAACAATCCAAGTTTGTCCAACCTTTCCGTATAGCTGAACCCTCTAATCCAGGCAGCAAATCCTGGTGAACCTCTTCTGCACTCTCTCTGAAGCCCCCAAGCCCCTCATGTCATGAGGCGACTACAGAAGGTGGGTAAAACTAGCAATCACTTTGAACAAAGCAATTGCTACAACACTGTCAGATAATCTGATCTTGTGTTGATTGAGGGACAGATATTGCAAAATGATGGCGATACCAGAGTAACACCAGTCCCCTCTACCAGCGGATTGGGGAGTAGGGGCCACTCTGGCTAGAAGAGGTGACATCTCAGACTCGAGTTAACGGCAGCCAGCTTCCACACTGATGTCCTGGAGGCTCTTGTTGCTTGGATGGTTTGGTAGTACAGTGTACAGCATTCGTTACATTGAATCTGACTGATGCCCTGAGCATGTTTAACAGGATAAAATCCAAGGCAGAGTACAAAGTAAATGGCAGGATACTTGGTAGTGTGGAGGAGCAAAGGGATCTGGGGGTACATGTCCTCAGATCCCTGAAAGTTGCCTCACAGGTAGATAGGGTAGTTAAGAAAGCTTATGGAGTGTTAGCTTTCATAAGTTAAGGGATAGAGTTTAAGAGTTGCAGGGTAATGATGCAGCTGTGTAAAACTCTGGTTAGGCCACACTTGGAGTATTGTGTCCAGTTCTGGTCGCCTCACTATAGGAAGGATGTGGAAGCATTGGACAGGGTACAGAGGAAACTTACCAGGATGCTGCCTGGTTTAGAGAGTATGCATTATGATGAGAGATTAAGGGAATTGGGGCTTTACTGTCTGGAGAGAAGGAGGGTGAGAGGAGACATGATAGAAGTGTACAAGAGGAATAGATAGAGTGGATAGCCAGCGCCTCTTCCCCAGAGCACCACTGCTCAGTACAAGAGGACATGGCTTTGAGGTAAGGGGTGGGAAGTTCAAGGGGGATATTAGAGAAAGTTTTTTCACTCAGAGAGTGGTTGGTGCGTGGAATGCACTGCCTGAGTCAGTGGTGGAGGCAGATATACTAGTGAAATTTAAGAGACCGCTAGACAGGTATATGGAGGAATTTAAGGTGAGGGGTTATATGGGAGGCAGGGTTTGAGGGTTGGCACAACATTGTGGGCCGAAGGGCCTGTACTGTGCTGTACTATTCTATGTTCTATGTTCTATGATAGAGAAGAGGGAAGTGCAGACAACACGCTGGTAAGGGGAAGGAATCTGTAAAGACTTCCAGACTATAGAAGTTGTGTTGGTGACGATGGTTGGGCAGCACCATAATGTAGTGGCGAGCATAACGCTTTACAGTGCCAGCGATCAGAGTTCAGTTCCTATCTGTAAGGAGTCTGTGCATTCTCCCCATGACCACATGGGTTTCCTCCTGGTGCTCCGGTTTCCAAAGACATACAGGTTAGAGGTAGTAAGTTGTGGGCATGCTACATCAACACCAGAAACGTGACCTGGGATGGTGAGGGTCCTTAATGATAGATGCCAGCTTCCTGAGGCACTGTCTCTTGAAGATATACTCAATGGTGGGGAGGCTTGTGCCCGTGATGGAGTTGGCTAAGTCTACAATCCTCTGCAGCCTCTTTGAATCCCTGCACATTGGAGCCTTCCTACCAGCTAGCGATGCCACCAGTCAGAATGCTCTCCACACTACATCTGTAGAAATTTGCTAGAGTCTTTGATGGCATACCAAATCTCCTCAAACTATTAATGAAGTATCGCCATCGGCGTGCCTTCTTCATGATTGCATCAATATGTAGGGCCCAGGAGAGACCCTCTGAGATATTGACAGCTGCTCACCCTCTCCATGACAAACCCATTGATGAGGACTGGTCTGTGTTCTCCTGATTTCTCTTTCCTGAAGTCCACAATCATCCCTTGGTCTTTCTGATATTGAGTGTGAGGTTGTTGTGACACCACTCAATATGCCGATCTATCTCACTTCTGTATGTCTCCTCATTGCCATCTGAGATTCCGCCAGCAGCAGTGGTGTCATCAGTGCAAGTGGATAAGATGGTAAAGAAGGCGTATGGCATGCTTGCCTTTACTGGTAGGGGTGTTGAGCACAGAACATAGAACATAGAATAGTACAGCACAGTACAGGCCCTTTGGCCCACAATGTTGTGCCAACCCTCAAACCCTGCCTCCCATATAACCCCCCACCTTAAATTCCTCCATATACCTGTCCAGTAGTCTCTTAAACTTCACTAGTGTATCTGCCTCCACCACTGACTCAGGCAGTGCATTCCACATACCAACCACTCTCTGAGTAAAAAAACCTTCCTCTAATACCCCCCTTGAACTTCCCACCCCTCACCTTAAAGCCATGTCCTCTTGTATTGAGCAGTGGTGCCTTGGGGAACAGGCGCTGGCTATCCACTCTTTCTATTCCTCTTATTATCTTGTACACCTCTATCATGTCTCCTCTCATCCTCCTTCTCTCCAAAAAGTAAAGCCCTAGCTCCCTTAATCTCTGATCATAATGCATACTCTCTAAACCAGGCAGCATCCTGGTAAATCTCCTCTGTACCCTTTCCAATGCTTCCACATCCTTCCTATAGTGAGCTGACCAGAACTGGACACACTACTCCAAGTGTGGCCTAACCAGAGTTTTATAGAGCTGCATCGTTACATCGCGACTCTTAAACTCTATCCCTCGACTTATGAAAGCTAACACCCTATCTTAACTACCCTATCCACCTGTGAGGCAACTTTCAGGGATCTGTGGACATGTACCCCCAGATCCCTCTGCTCCTCCACACTACCAAGTATCCTGCCATTTACTTTGTACTTGGAGTTTGTCCTTCCAAAGTGTACCACCTCACACTTCTCCGGGTTGAACTCCATCTGCCACTTCTCAGCCCACTTCTGCATCCTATCAATGTCTCTCTGCAATCTTTGACAATCCTCTACACTATCTACAACACCACCAACCTTTGTGTCGTCTGCAAACTTGCCAACCCACCCTTCTATCCCCACATCCAGGTCGTTAATAAAAATCATGAAAAGTAGAGGTCCCAGAACAGATCCTTGTGGGACACCACTAGTCACAATCCTCCAATCTGAATGTACTCCCTCCACCACCACCCTCTGCCTTCTGCAGGCAAGCCAATTCTGAATCCACCTGGCCAAACTTCCCTGGATCCCATGCCTTCTAACTTTCTGAATAAGCCTACCGTGTGGAACCTTGTCAAATGCCTTACTAAAATCCATATAGATCACATCCACTGCACTACCCTCATCTATATGCCTGGTCACCTCCTCAAAGAACTCTATCAGGCTGGTTAGACACGATCTGCCCTTCACAAAGCCATGCTGACTGTCCCTGATCAGACCATGATTCTCTAAATGCCCATAGATCCTATCTCTAAGAATCTTTTCCAACAGCTTTCCCACCACAGACGTAAGGCTCACTGGTATATAATTATCCGGACTATCCCTACTACATGTTTTGAACAAAGGGACAATATTCACCTCCCTCCAATCCTCCGGTACCATTCCCGTGGACAACGAGGACATAAAGATCCTAGCCAGAGGATCAGCAATCTCTTCTCTTGCCTCATGGAGCAGCCTGGGGAATATTCCGTCAGGCCCCGGGGACTTATCTGTACTAATGTATTTTAACAACTCCAGCACCTCCTCTCCTTTGATATCAACATGCTCCAGAACATCAACCTCACTCATATTGTCCTCACCATCATCAAGTTCCCTCTCATTGGTGAATGCCGAAGAGAAGTATTCATTGAGGACCTCGCTCCTCCCTTCCACAGCCTCCAGGCACATCTTCCCACCTTTATCTCTAATCGGTCCTACCTTCACTCCTGCATCCTTTTCTTCTTCACATAATTGAAGAATGCCTTGGGGTTTTCCTTTACCCTACTCGCCAAGGCCTTCTCATGCCCCCTTCTTGCTCTTCTCAGCCCCTTCTTAAGCTCCTTTCTTGCTTCCCTATATTCCTCAATAGATCCATCTGATCCTTGCTTCCTAAACCTCATGTATGCTGCTTTCTTCCACCTGACTAGATTTTCCACCTCACTTGTCACCCATGGTTCCTTCACCCTACCATTCTTTATCTTCCTCACCGGGACAAATTTATCCCTAACATCCCGCAAGAGATCTCTAAACATCGACCACATGTCCATAGTACATTTCCCTGCAAAAACATCATCCCAATTCACACCCACAAGTTCTAGCCTTATAGCCTCATAATTTGCCTTTCCCCAATTAAAAATTTTCCTGTCCTCTCTGATTCTATCCTTTTCCATGGTAATGCTAAAGGCCAGGGAGCGGTGGTCACTGTCCCCCAGATGTTCACCCACTGAGAGATCTGTGACCTGACCCAGTTCATTACCTAGTACTAGATCTGGTATGGCACTCCCCCTGGTCGGCCTGTCCACATACTGTGACAGGAATCCGTCCTGGACACACTTAACAAACTCTGCCCCATCTAAACCCTTGGAACTAATCAGGTGCCAATCAATATTAGGGAAGTTAAAGTCACCCATGATAACAACCCTGTTATTTTCGCGCCTTTCCAAAATCTGCCTCCCAATCTGCTCCTCTGTATCTCTGCTGCTACCAGGGGGCCTACAGAATACCCCCAACAGAGTAACTGCTCCCTTCCTGTTCCTGACTTCCACCCATATTGACTCAAAAGAGGATCCTGCTACATTACCCACCCTTTCTGTTGCTGTAATAGTATCCCTGACCAGTAATGCCACCCCTCCTCCCCTTTTTCCGTCCTCTCTATCCCTTTTAAAGCACTGAAATCCAGGAATATTGAGAATCCATTCCTGCCCCGGTGCCAGCCAAGTCTCTGTAATGGCTACTACATCATAATTCCATGTATGTATCCAAGCTCTCAGTTCATCACCTTTGTTCCTGATGCTTCTTGCATTGAGGTACACACATTTCAGCCCTTCTACCTTAGTGTCTTTACATCGTTTATTCTGCTTCTCTTTCCTCAAAGCCTCTCTATATGTTAGATCTGGCTTTACTCCATGCACTTCTTTCACTGCTCTATCGCTCCAGGTCCCAACCTCCTTGCAAATTGGTTTAAACCCTCTCAACCCATGCTAGCAAACCTACCTGCAAGGATATTGCTCCCCCTCGAGTTCAGGTGCAACCCATCCAATCTGTACAGGTCCTACCTTCCCCAGAAGAGATCCCAATGATCCAAAAATCTAAAACCCTGCTCCCTGCACCAACTCCTCAGCCACGCATTCAACTGCCATCTCCTCCAATTCTTACCATCACTGTCACGTAGCACTGGCAGCAATCCTGAGAACGCCACCCTTGAGGTCCTGTTCTTCAGCCTTCTGCCTAGTTCCCGAAACTCACACTTCAGGACCTCATCCCTCTTCCTGCCTATGTCATTGGTCCCAACATGTATCATGACTTCTGGTTGCTTTCCCTCTCGTACCAGGATGTCGTGCACCCGGTCAGAGACATCCCGGACTCTGGCACCCGGGAGGCAACAAACCAAGCATAAGAGTAAGGAAGTTATGCTGCAGCTATATTAAACTTTAGTCAGACTGCATTTGGAGCAATGTGTGTAGCTCTGGTTGCTCCACTATAGGAAGGATGTGGAGACTGTGGAGGGGGCTCAGAACAGGTTAACCAGGATACTATCTAGGTTACAGTGTATGTGCTATAAGGACAAGTTGCACAAACGTAGGTTGTTCTCCTTAGAGCAGGGACCCAACCTGTTTTATGCCCTGGATCAATACCATTAAGCAAAGGGTCCATGGACACCATGCTGGGAATCCTTGCCCCACAGCATCGAAGACTGAGGAGAGACCTGTGAGAAGTCACTAAAATTATGACAGGCTCTGACAGTCTGAATTCTTTCCCCAGGGTAGAAATGTCAAACAGTGGAGGACCTGCTTTTAACATTGTGGGTGGAGGTGAGTTTTTTTTTACACACAGAGAGTGGAAGGTGCCAGGAACAGGTTACAAGGGGAGTTTAAGAAGATTTAAGATAGAAACATAAATATGAAGGGAATGGAGGGATATGGATGAAACACAGGAAGAGGAAAATTAATACAAATTAACGTCAAGATTGGCAAAACATTGTGGCTGAGTGGCCTGGCCAGTGCTGCATGGTTGAATGCTCAATCATTGAGTCTGAGTTCCAGGTTATGTTACTCACCCCCTTGTTCATGTGTAGAAACACTGAGAAAACTGAATGCTACCCAGATTAATTCATTTGTATCTTTTTATTTTTATATGTTTTAGAGATACAGCACAGTGACAGGCCTATCCAGCCCAATGAGCCCACGCTCCCCAATTACACCCATATAACAATTAACTGACTAACCTGTACATTTTTGGAATATGGGTGGAAACCGGAGCACCTGGAGGAAACTCACGTGGTCACCGGGAGAATGTATAAACTCCTTACAGCCAGAGTCAGAATTGTCCCCGGGTGGCTGGTGCTGTAATTGTGTCACACTATCGTAACTTTTTGTTCCATGAAGCTACTTACCATGGAGAAGGAAATGGTATAAAGCTTTAGATTTGGATGCTGCCTCTTCATTATGTCGATGTGTTGCAGGCAGTCACGGATGTAAATTCTGAAATCCGATATATTCAGACGCTTCCCTTCACTCTGTCCGTGTCCAACTGAGTGAGGAGGAAGAAGATTTAGATGTTAACGAGGAGCCACCCCCCCCCACAAAAGTCAAATGAGATATCCAAACGAGGGCGATACTCACTGTAAACAATCTGCTGGCGGAGTTCTGGGACAACATACAAAGTGCAGGTCAGGCTGCATTTCTGGAGGGAAGTGGACAGTCGACATTTCAGGCTGAGACTCAAAGTGTCAACTGGCTACTTCCCTTCATGAATGCATAATGGCTTGGGACAGCAACTGCTTTGCCCATGACTGCTAGAAACCACAGAGGATGATGGATACAGCTCAGTACATCACAGGAACCAGTCTCTCCCCCATAGGATTCCATCTACACTTTCCCACTACTGATGTCAGGCTCACTGGTCTATAATTTCCTGGTGTATGGTTAGAGCTTTTCTTCAATAGCGCAACAACACTGGCTACCCTCCAATCCTCCAGAACCTCAGCTTTTGCTAAGGATGATTTAAATAGCTCTGCTAGGGCCCCAGCAATTTCCGTACTTGCCTCCCGAGAGAACACCTTTCAGCCCCAGGGATTTATCTACCCTCATTTGCCTCAGGACAGCAAACACCTCCTCTGTAATTTGTAAAAATTTAGAGAATATTTATCATGCAAGTGTTTTTACACAGAGAATAAATTAAAATTAAATTGGCAAATTGGTTTATTATTGTCACATATACTGAGGAACAGTGAAAATGATCTATATGGATAGCATGAAAACAGATAGCATGAAAACAGATAGCATTGAGGTAGAACAAGGTATAACAATAACAGAATGTAGAATAAAGCGTTTCAGTTACAGAGAAAGTGCAGTGCAGGTAAACAATAAGGTGCAAGGTCATAATGAGGTTCCTTCAAGAGGACCACAAACCTCGTCATGGTTTGGAGGCCTGGGTGCCTCTATGACCTGGAGAGCTACTGTATGTCAGCTGGAGTCAGGACTTTATGCTTTGGCTCTTGGTAGGGTTGCCCATGCCAAACATGTCAAAGGGTAGAGGCCAGACTAAGAGTGGTCTACTGGTCTTCCAGGATTTGGGGTTCAGCCCAGGGCTAACAACCCTGACTGGTAAAACAAAACTGTTACAGAAACAGCAATGAAGAATCCTTCTACATCTGAGTGTGATGGTGTTCCTGAGTCTCCACCTGGGTCTTGCATGACTGACAATAGTGAAAACCGGGCTACTGATACGATGAAGGAAGCTCTGAGCACTGTCAGAGATGGAGAACCTTTATTGCTGCCCGAAACGCCATTGGAGTAACAGGCGGTATAGAGTGATAATGAGATAGATTGTGAGGTCAAGAGTCCATCTTATCATACTAGGGAACCATTCAATAGTTTTATAACAGTCAGCCTGGTGGTCCATGCTGTCGATCTTTCTCCTTTGGCTCCTTCCACTTCCTCCAAACTAAAGGTGTAGCTATGAGCACCCGTATGGGTCCTAGCTATGCCTGCCTTTTTGTTGGCTTTGTGGAACAATCTATGTTCTGTGCCTATTCTGGTATCTGTCCCCCACTTTTCTTTCGCTACATCGACGACTGCATTGGCGCTGCTTCCTGCACGCATGCAGAACTCGTTGACTTTATTAACTTTGCCTCCAACTTTCACCCTGCCCTCAAGTTTACCTGGTCCATTTCCGACACCGCCCTCCCCTTTCTAGATCTTTCTGTCTCTAGAGACAGCTTATCCACTGATGTCTACTATAAGCCTACTGACTCTCATAGCTATCTGGACTATTCCTCTTCTCACCCTGTCTCTTGCAAAAACGCCATCCCCTTCTCGCAATTCCTCCGTCTCTGCCGTATCTGCTCTCAGGATGAGGCTTTTCATTCCAGGACGAGGGAGATGTCCTCCTTTTTTTAAAGAAAAGGGGCTTCCCTTCCTCCACTATCAACTCTGCTCTCAAACGCATCTCCCCCATTTCACGCACATCTGCTCTCACTCCATCCTCCCGCCACCCCACTAGGAATAGGGTTCCCCTGGTCCTCTCCTACCACCCCACCAGCCTCCGGGTCCAATATATTATTCTCCGTAACTTCCGCCACCTCCAACGGGATCCCACCACTAAGCACATCTTTCCCTCCCCACCTCTCTCTGCATTCCGCAGGGATCGCTCCCTATGCAACTCCCTTGTCCATTCGTCCCCCCCATCCCTCCCCACTGATCTCCCTCCTGGCACTTATCCGTGTAAGCGGAACAAGTGCTACACATGCCCTTACACTTCCTCCCTTACCACCATTCAGGGTCCCAGACAGCCCTTCCAGGTGAGGCGACACTTCACCTGCGAGTTGGCTGGGGTGATATACTGCGTCCGGTGCTCCTGATGTGGCCTTCTACATATTGGCGAGACCCAACGCAGACTGGGAGAGCGTTCTGCTGAACACCTACGCTCTGTCCGCCAGAGAAAGCAGGATCTCCCAGTGGCCACACATTTTCATTCCACATCCCATTCCCATTCTGACATGTCTATCCACGGCCTCCTCTACTGTAAAGATGAAGCCACACTCAGGTTGGAGGAACACCACCTTATATTTCGTCTGGGTAGCCCCAACCTGATGGCATGAACATCGACTTTTCTAACTTCCGCTAATGCCCCACCTCCCCCTCGTACCCCATCCGTTATTTATTTATATACACACATTCTTTCTCTCACTCTCCTTTTTCTCCCTCTGATCCTCTGACTATACCCCTTGCCTATCCTCTGGTTCCCCGCCCCCCCTTGTCTTTCTCCCCGGACCTCCTGTCCCATGATCCTCTCATATCCCCTTTGCCAATCACCTGTCCAGCTCTTGGCTCCATCCCTCCCCCTCCTGTCTTCTCCTATCATTTTGGATCTCCCCCTCCCCCTCCCACTTTCAAATCTCTTACTAACTCTTCCTTCAGTTTGTCCTGACGAAGGGTCTCGGCCTGAAACGTCGACCGTATCTCTTCGTAGAAATGCTGCCTGGCCTGCTGCGTTCACCAGCAACTTTGATGTGTGTTGCTTTTGCAGTTTCTGCCTGATGGGAGAGCGAAGCCGGGGTGGGTGGGGTCTTTGATTATTTTGTCTGATGGAGTGATAGTGGCATGGAAAGCAATGCCAGAGGGTTGACAGAAGAATGTACAATAACAACATTTAGGAGTCATTTAGACAGGCACATACACAGACGGGGAATAGAGGAACATGGACCATGTACAGCCAGATTAGTTTAAATTGGCATTGTGGCCAGCGCAGAGATCTGTGCCAAAAGGACTGTTACAGTTCTGTTCTATGTTCCAATTACATAATGATAATTAAGGCCACTCTCTCATTCCATTGCAAAGGCAGATTCGTGTGTGAGTGTTCACAATAGATGAGTAGTGGTGGGAACTTAGAGACACTGTACAGTGCCTGAATGATCCAGGAATACGTCAACCCACAATCACCAATCCAAGACAGGCCACTCCAACACAGGCACCACACAGTTCACTGTTGAGGACGTCTTCCAGAGATGGTTCCTCAAAAGGCAGCATCCATTGCCAAGGACTCTGACTATCTAGGATAGCCCTCTTACTACCATCAAGAAGGTACAGGAGCATGAAGATCCAACCTCAAATCTTCTTCCCCTCCACTATTAGATTTCTGAATGGTCCATGAATCCATGAAAACTACCTCATTATCCATAGTTTGCGCTATTTATTAATTTTGGAATTTTTAGCATAGAAACAGGCCCCTGGCCCATCTTGTGCATGCCAAACTGTTATTTTGCCTAGTCCCATCGACACGTACCTGGACCACAGCCTGCCACATCCCTCCCATCCATGTACCTGTCCAAATTTCTCAATGTTGAAATTGAACCTGCATCCACCGATATCAGTTGATGGTAATAAACCTGATTCTGATCCCGATTGTGAGATGATAAAATCATAAAATGATGGAAGAACTCAGCAGGTCAGGCAGCCTCCATGGAGTGAGAAACCGAGATGATATTTGTCAGTGACATTTTATCAGAAATGTAAAAATTGGAGAAAAGGGTTGTTGGTTAAGAAGGAAGGAAGGAAGTATCTATAAAACAAGTAGCTGGAATAAGTCAAGGACAGTGGAAAAAGACAAAGCAAATGCCTTTGTTGTTGCCATGGCAAGGAATGGAGTCCACCACTTTGTGAGGCAGTTCTTGTGACCACCTTTTTGTGAACTGTTTCCTGAACTAACCCTTGCTGGATTAAAGCAATCGAAAGTGGATGTAACGAGGCCCCTATCAATAATATTGTAAACCAGAGATAATTTCCAAATAATAAATTATTCATGGAGTGTTCTTTGATAAGGTAGAATGATCAATACAGAAGAACAATCTGTGTCTGTGAACTGAAGTAACTGGGCTGGCTGTAACTGTTTGAAATGGTCTGCTTATACTTTTTCTACTTATACTTTATACTTTATTGTCGCCAAACAATTGATACTAGAACGTACAATCATCACAGCGATATTTGATTCTGCGCTTCACACTCCCTGGATTACAAATATAAAAAATAGTAAATATTAAAAATTTAAATTATAAATCATAAACAGAAAATAGAAAAATGGAAGTAAGGTAGTGCAAAAAACCGAGAGGCAGGTCCGAATATTTGGAGGGTACAGCCCAGATCCGAGTCAGGATCCGTTCAGCAGTCTTATCACAGTTGGAAAGAAGCTGTTCCCAAATCTGGCGGTACGAATCTTCAAGCTCCTGAGCCTTCTCCCGGAGGGAAGAGGGACAAAAACTCTGTTGGCTGGGTGGGTCGTGTCCTTGATTATCCTGGCAGCACTGCTCCGACAGCATGCGGTGTAAAGTGAGTCCAAGGACGGAAGATTGGTTTGTGTGATGTGCTACGCTGTGTTCACGATCTTCTGCAGCTTCTTTCGGTGTTGGACAGGACAACTTCCATACCAGGTTGTGATGCACCCTAGAAGAATGCTTTCTACGGTGCATCTATAAAAATTAGTGAGGGTTTTAGGGGACAGGCCAAATTTCTTTACTTTTCTCAGGAAGTAAAGGCGCTTGTGGGCCTTCTTAGCAGTGACCTCTGCTTGGTTGGACCAAGTCAGGACATTTGTGATATTGACCCTGAGGAACTTAAAACTTTTGACCTGTTCCACTTGAGCACCACCAATGTAAATTGGGTTGTGCGGTCCGTTACTCCTTCTGAAGTCAACAACCTTCATCTTGCTGACGTTGAGGGATAGGTAATTGTCTTCGCACCATGCCACCAGGTTCTTAATTTCCTCTCTGTACTCAAACTCATCATTACCCGAGATACAGCCTACAATTGTGGTGTCACCAGCAAACTTATATATTGAGTTTGATGGAAACTTGGCTACACAATCATGGGTGTACAGTGAGCACAGCAGGGGGCTGAGTACACAGCCTTGTGGGGCACTGGTGCTCAGAGTGATTGTAGAGGAGAGCTTGTCCCCTATTTTTACAGCCTGGGTTCTGTCTGTGAGGAAGTTGAAGATCCAGCTGCAGATCTGAGTGCTAAGGCCCAGGTTCCGGAGCTTAGGAATCAGTTTATTTGGAATGATGGTGTTAAAGGCAGAGCTGTAGTCAATGAAAAGGAGCCTTACGTATACATCTTTATTCTCCAGGTGTTCTAAGGAGGAATGTAGGGCCAGAGAGATGGCATCTGCCGTTGACCTGTTGCTCCGGTAGGCGAATTGCGAAGCGTCGAGGTTGACCGATAGGCTGTGGTTGATGTGTGCCATAACCAATCTCTCGAAGCACTTCAAAGCAATTGATGTCAGAGCCACAGGTCGATAGTCATTCAGGCATGCCACACTGCTCTTCTTCGGCACTGGGATTATCATTGCTTTCTTAAAACATGAGGGGATCTTAGACTGAAGCAAGGAGCAGCTGAAGATGTTAGCAAACACTCCAGCTAGCTCGCTTGCACAGGCCCGGAGAACCCGTCCCGGGACACCATCTGGGCCCATCGCCTTCCTTGGATTTATCTTCAAGAAGGCCCTTCTAACATCCTCCTCGGTGATGATGAATCTCAATGCCACCAGGTCTAGATCATCTTGGAGGGAGCAGGACACTCCTCTTCTGTGCGAATCTTGCGTAGAATGACACTTCACCTGTGAGTCGGCTGGGGTGATATACTGCATCCGGTGCTCCCGATGTGGCCTTCTATATATGGTGAGACCCGACGCAGACTGGGAGACCGCTTTGCTGAACACCTACGCTCTGTCCACCAGAGAAAGCAGGATCTCCCAGTGGCCACACATTTTCATTCCACATCCCATTCCCATTCTGATATGTCTATCCACGGCCTCCTCTACTGTAAAGATGAAGCCACACTCAGGTTGGAGGAACAACACCTTATATTCCGTCTGGGTAGCCTCCAACCTGATGGCATGAACATCGACTTTTCTAACTTCCGCTAATGCCCCACTTCCCCCTCGTACCCCATCCATTATTTAATTATATACACACATTCTTTCTCTCACTCTCCTTTTTCTCCCTCTGTCCCTCTGACTATACCCCTTGCCCATCCTCTGGTTCCCCCCCACTTGTCTTTCTCCCCAGACCTCCTGTCCCATGATCCTCTCATATCCCCTTTGCCAATCACCTGTCCAGCTCTTGGCTCCATCCCTCCCCCTCCTGTCTTCTCCTATCATTTTGGATCTCCCCCTCCCCCTCCCACTTTCAAATCTCTTACTAACTCTTCCTTCAGTTAGTCCTGACGAAGGGTCTCGGCCTGAAACGTCGAGGGTACCTCTTCCTAGAGATGCTGCCTGGCCTGCTGTGTTCACCAGCAACTTTGATGTGTGTTGCTTGCGTAGAATACGTTAAGTTCGAGTGGAAGAGAAGCGCCACAGTTATTGATGCTCCCAGCCTTTTCTTTGCGCCCAGTGATCTCATTTAGACCCTGCCATAGTCTACTGGCATCCCTCTGGTTAGCCTGATCTTCCAATTTGGCTTGATATTGCCTCTTGGCGCCCTTAATGGCTTTCTGGAGTTCACGCCTGGATTCCATGTTTCAGGGGAATGGCAAGGGAATTACATCAGAGGCATAAAATGACCCAAAAAAAATTCCTATCTTCCAATTCCTTTTATTGCCCCAAATTGGCAAAAGGAGTTGGCAGTTCCCTGTGGAGCCGTCTGCATTTATCACCTCTCTAGTGAGGGAGTTCGGGAATCATGCACTGCCCTCTGACCCTGGCCAGGGGTCAGCAGTGGAAGGTGTGAGCAGCTTCAAGTTCCTGGATATCAACATCTCTGAGGATCTATTCTGGGCCCAACACATTGATGCAATCACAAAGAGGGCGGTTATATTTCATTAGGAGTTTGTGGAGATCTGGTATGACACCAAAGACTTGAGCAAGTTTCTATGGAAGTACCATGGAGAGCCTTCTGACTGGTTGCATCAGTGTCTGGTGTGGAGGCACCAATGTACAGGATAGGAAAAAACTGCAGAGATTTGAGTCCTGCTGAAGGGTTTTGGCCTGAAACGTTGACTGTATTCTTTTCCATAGATGCTGCCCTGGCCTGCTGAGTTCCTCCAGCATTTTGTGTGTTGCAGGGGTTTGTAGTCTCAGCCTGTTCCACCATGGGCAGCAGCCTTCCCACCATTGAGGACATCTTCAATAGGCAATGCCTGAAGAAGTCGGCATCCAGCGTTAAGGACTCTTCACCATCCAGGACAAAACCTCTTCTCATTGCTGTCACCAGGGAGGAGATACAGGAGCTTGAAGACATGCACTCGACATTTTAGGAACAGCTTTCTCCCCTCTGACATCAGGTTTCTGAACGGTCCATGGACATGACCTTACTTTTTGCTCAATTTGTGCACTACTTATTTTTTAAAATATTTGTTATTATAACTTGTCTGGGTGGCGGGATGGAGATACTTCTCTACTAAAGGAGGTGTAAGGTGCTCCTTCCCTCTGCTCGCCTGCAGGACACCCTTAAGCAAGGTGTAGCACCTGCTTAGTCCCCTGATCAGGGTCACGTGAAGCCACGGGAGCAGGTGGTGCGTATAACAAGTCCTGGTGATGCGACCACTGACACCAGGCAGACAATCTCTGAAGGGTGTTGGTAATGGCTAGATCACCTGTCTTGTAAAGACACTGCCCAGAAGAAGGCAATGGCAAGCCACTTCTGTAGAAAAATTTGCCAAGAACAATCATGGTCATGGAAAGACCATGATCGCCCACGTCATACGACACTGCACATAATGATGATGGTGATGATGATGATTATAACTTGTAGCAATTTTTAATGTACTGCACTGTACTGCTGCCACAAAACAACAAGTTCTATGTCATACGTCAGAGATAATAAACCCGATTCTGACTCTACTGGAGTGTTTTGCTGGGAATTCTGCCCATTTCACCTGTGAGGATAGATAGAAGCAACAAACCCATTGCCTCCAATAGAGGGAGGAGGAGGATGAAGGCCAGCCCCTCTGCATTGACCACACCACAGCTGGGCTTTTTTCTCAACAGTGGTTTTCTGTACCAACCTCAGTTTTCCCTAAACTCAGAAGAATCCATCAACCTCTGCCTTGAAGATACCCAGGGACTGCATCTCCACAAAGGTTAACTACCCACAGGGTGGAGAGTTGATCTCGATCCACCCTGTAAAGCTGAATTACCTTATTTTGAGACTGTGACCTTTGACATATTCAGATACCCGGAACATGGAAAACATAATCCTTGACAAAATAGACATAGACATAGACATACTTTATTGATCCTGAGGGAAATTGAGTTTCGTTACAGGGATTTCCAGATGCTGGACTTCTGAAGCAAAACACAAAATACTCGAGAAACTCAGTGGGCCAGGCAGCAGCAACTGATGAAAATGGAGAGTCAATGTTCTGGATTGAGATCCTTCATCAAGACCGGACAGAAAGAGAGGAAGAGAGGAGATAGTTAACACAAGAGGTGGGGGTGGGTGTGGGAAATGGTGGAATGAGCCTGTGGGTGATAGGAGGATCCAGGTGAGAGGGGGTGATAGGCAGGTGAGGCATGGAGAAGAATGGGAAATGGAAAAAGAGGTGACAGGTGGAAGTGACAAAGGGCTGAAAAGACGGAATCTGATAGAATCTGAAGAGAAAGAAATGGGGAGAAGAACCTGAGGGTGGAATGCATGGGGGAAGGGAAGAACAAAATGGTGAGGGAGAGGAAAGAGATGGGGTGATGGGCACTGGTGGGATAGGGACAAAGGGGACAGATAGAAGTGGTAATTGGGAATTAGAGAAATTGATGTTCCTGCCATTAGGTTGGAGGCTACCAAGGTGGAATATGAGATGTTGTTCCTTTAATATAACTTTAACATATTCTTTGTATCAATTTTTGTGTTCCCTAATCCTCCCACTTCCCAGTCTCTGCCATGATCTCCACTCCCCTCCGCACCCCACCCCCATCCGTCTGCCCAGCACCCCTCACCCCTTCTCCCCTGGATCCACTTATCAGCAGATCTTCCTCAAACCCTCACCCCCACCTCTTTATACTGGATGTCTTCCACCACCGAAGGGTCTTGACCTGAAATGCTGAATGCCCATTTCTCTCCACAGATACAGCCTGAGCTGCTGAGCTCCTCTAGCATTTTGTGTGTGTTGCTCTGGATTTCCAGCATCTGCAGTCTCTTGTGTCTCCTTAGAACTTTGTATATTCCAATGCTATCACCTCTTAATCTTCCAAAAGTTTCATCGGAGAGATTAAAGACATCTGTTCGATTTAATTGGGTTGATTTTAAATGTACGATTCAAGCATTGACTTGTGTTTTAATTTTTATTGAATTTTTTGCCAATTTTCAAATTGTATTTTTCACTTTTAGGCTTTACATGTTTGTGAATGAGATCTCTGCAATCCTTCAAGCCGTTTGACAGCTTTCACAGTCAAATTTGTCGACCCTACACCTACCGCCCACCCTCCCATTCTCAAAGCTTTTTAGTAGATTCACAGTTTGAGGAGACTGCACTGCCAAACTTGTTGGACTGGTTTCCAATGGTGTTTGGAATATTGAGAGGTGATATCACCGAAATATGTTTAGGTTTAGGAAGCAGTTGACTAGCGAGCATGGGCAGTGAGCCATCACAAATGAAATTTGGCCCATTATCTTTTGTTTTATGTTGTGCATCTTCGGGATTAGTGCACAGGTTTTCCCGTGAACTAGCCTTGGATTCTGCACGAGGGGGGTAATTAACCTATCAATCCATGATTCTTGGTTCAATAGTTTAATTGGTACACTTGGAAGGGAAAACACACACACGTGATTAGGCTAGGGATAAATCAGGAGTTGCTGGGCAGCGTGGTTCCAAGGGCCGGAAGGGCCTATTCCACGATGTATCTCCATAAAACGAAATACCTTTGAGTGACTTTTTGTGTGTGGCAGATGCTGAACACTGAAACGTGATGTGGCTGAGAATAAACGCGTTGTAAACTCCTGTTGTGTGGTCGTGCGCAGATCCAGCGCCCAACACCTACCATGATCATGCGAGAAGACGAGCAAGGAAAGCTCCAAGAATAACTCAACTAAGTTCTCGTAGCGGCCACTGTGTTCACCCGCATCATGTATTATCATCATTAGTGCTCTGGAGGATTTAGCAGCAAAATGAATTAAACAGCAGGTCAGATCAGGGTCTTCAAAGTATAGCATTGAGTATTACAACACAGAAACAGGCCCTTCATCCCTGTTGACCATTGTGCCCTTCAAGTTAGTCCTAGTTACCTGCCTTTGGTCCATATCCATCTAAGCTTTTAGTAGTTACTTAGCCAAATGTCTGGCTAAAACAAAAACTATAAATATTGTTATTGTATCTACCTCAAATACTTCCTCTGGCAGCTTATTCCATAAACCCACCACCCTCTGTGTGAAGAAGTTGCCCCTCAGTTCCTTTTTAAATCTTCTCCCCTCACCTTAAACCTATGCCCTCAAGTTTTTAGTTCCCCTTCCCTGAGAAAAAGCCTGTGTGTGTTCACCCTGAGAGTAGACAGTCGATGTTTCCATCCGAGACCCTTCATGAGCCCTGATGAAGGGTCTCAACCTGAAACGTTGAATGTCTGCTCTTTTCCACAGAAGCTGAGCTCCTCCTGCATTTTGTGTGTATCGCTTGGATTTCCAGCATCTGCAGATTTTCTTGCGTTAACGATTACGAGAATTGGAGTTGAAAGGGAACTGTTCACACACAATCTCACTGAACATCCATCCCAGCTAAGGAGGATGGGAGGCAACCTGATAGAAGTGTACAAGATGATGAAAGGTATTGATAGAGTGGATAGCCAGAGACTTTTTCCAGGGGAAATGGTTAATACCAGGGGTATAATTTTTAAATGATTAGATGAATGTACAGGGGTGATGATAGAGGTAAGAGTTTTACACAGAGTGATGGGTGTGTGGAATACACTGCCAGGGGTGAGGGTAGAGGAAGGTACATTAGGGGCATTTAAGAAACTCTTAGGTGCATGGATGATAGAAAAATGGAGAGTTATGTGGGAGGGAAAGGTTAGATTGGTCTAGTAGTTAAAAGGTTGGCACAACATCCTGGGCTGTAATGTGCAAACATAAGAGATTCTGCTGTGAATCCAGAGCAACACACACAAAATACCTGAGGAAATCAGCAGGTCAAGCAGTGTCTATGGAGAGGAGGGCCAAGACTCTTCATCAGGACAGGTGGTCTTGTTTATTAAAGACATCAGGGCTTGTGTGTTCCTCTCCACAGATGCTGCCTGACCTGCTGAGTTCCTCCAGCATTTTGCGTCTGGTGGTCTTGGCTGTAATGTTCCATATCCCCTCTGCCCCTCGATCATTCCCGCTCCCACCTCCCGTTTTCCAATCAAACCGTCTGTGACTCCCCCAGATCGGAATCTCCACACAAGAAGTTCGTGCCTGCTGTCGAGCTAACCTGACTGGTGTCTTTGGCATCCAGTATCTACAGAACAGGCGACTCCCATCTGCATTGATGAAATGTGGGAGGTCCCGGTAAAATAAACCTTGAGGGGTCCTTCTTTCATCGGCTTCAATCGGCCTTCGGGGACAGTAACAGCAATGACATAAAACACGAATCATATTTTCGAGAGAAAGCCGAGGGTGGGGATCGTCGGCGACTCGGCGAGCTGCATCTTAACGCTTTCCGTTGGTAACGCCAGACCCAGCGGCCATTTTAATAACTCTCCGTTGACCCGCGCGCCTTCGTTACGGGGACGCATTCTTCATCTGTGAAGACTAAACGAGTCGAACAGGTTTGAAATTAAAATAGAACCCCTCAAAGACTTCAAACGAATAACCGTTCTGGAGCGCCAAACTACCACAGAACGCCGAGGGACTCGTGCCGAGGTTGCCTGCCATTCTACCATTATATCCAAACGCCAAGGCATTGTTGAGAATATTCTTACACCTTCTTCTAAGGACGCGGGACTCAGGAACGGGTTTGTCATAAATACGAGAGATTCTGCAGGTGCTGGAAATCAATATGCTAAGTACAGGAGGATATCAACAAGTCAGGCAACATCCATAGAATGGAATAAAGAGTTGAAGTTTGGGGCGAAGTCCCTTTATCAGGACTGGAAAGGAAGGGACAAGAATCAGCATAAGAAGTCGGGGTGAGGGGGAGAGGGAAAGGAATACAGGCTGGAAAGTGATAGGTGAAGCCAGGTAGGGGGGGAGGTAGGCGTGTCTACTGGGACTTTCCACATTTCACCAATGCAGATACTGGAGATATGTAGGTACTGGATCCCAAAGACAGGCTAGCTCGACAGCAAGAAGGAAGGTGGCACGGTGGTTAGCACAGCACTTTACACCTCAGGAGCCCTGGGTTCAATTCCCAAAAGGAGTTTGTACGTTCTCCCCGTGACTATGTGGGTTTGCTCTGTGGGCTTTGGTTTCCTCCCACAGTCCAAAGACGTACTGGTAGGTAGGCTAATTGGTCATTGTCAAGTGTCCCTAGGATTAAATTGGGGGATTGCTGGGCGGCATGGCTCGAAGAGACTACTTCACACTGTATCGCAATAAACAATACATTTTTCTTTGGAGTTTATGCCCCATGCGTGGGCATGACTGGCCCTGATCAAGTTGAAGATTCCTTCTTCAGCCCTTTACCTTTTCCAACTATCACCTCCCAGTTTCTCACTTCAACCTCCTCCACCACCCACCTACCTTCCCCTTCACCTGGTTTCACCCATCACCTGCCAGCATTTACTCCTGCCCTTCATCTCCTTATTCTGGCTTCTTTCCCCTTTCTTTTCAGTCCCAATGAAGGGTCTCAGCCAAAAATATCTACTGTTTATTCCTCTCTATAGATGCTCCCTGACTTGTTGAGTTCCTCCAGCATTTTGTGTGTGTTAACAGGATTGTTATCCTTTGAGCTGACAGTGAGATTAGACCAGAAGGTACAGGAGCCTCAGGACTCACACCAGCAGGTTCAGGAACAGTTATTAACCCTCAGCCATCAGGCTGTTGAACCAAAGGGGATAACTTCACTCGATTTCTCTCACTCCATCACTGAACTGTTCCCACAACTTATCATCTCACTTTCAAGGACTCCTCATGTTCTCGATATTTATTGCTTATTTCAAAGTTCAAAGTAACTTTATTATCAAAATATATGTATGTCACCATATACAACTCTGAGATTTATTTTCTTATGGACATACTCAACAAGAGTAATGACCATAATAGAATCAATGAAAGACTGCCCAACAAGGGCATTCAATCAGAATGCAGAAGACAAACAAAGGTGGAAGAAGTATTCTAAAGGAAAGATGATACAACGGTGGGTAACATGAGAAGTCAAAACCAAAGAGAGGGTATATAATAGAGCAAAAATTAGTGGGAAATTAGAGGATTGGGAAGCTTTTAAAAACCAAGAGAAGGCAACTAAAAAAGTCATTAAGAACGTAAAGAAGTAATACGAAAGTAAGATAACCAATAGTATTAAAGAAGATACCAGAAGTTTCTTCAGATATATACTTGTGAAGGAAAGGTGAGAGTGAATATCAGACCACTGGAAAATTATGCTGGAGAGGTAGTAATAGGGAACATGGATGAACTGAATAAGTAATTTGCATCAGTCTTTACTGTGGAAGACACTAGCAGTATGGTGGAAGTTTCGGGTGTTAGAGATCATGAAGTGCATGAAGTTAACATTACTAGAGAGAAGGTTCTTGGGAAACCGAAAGGTCTGAAGGTAGATAAGTCACCTGGATCAGATGGTGTACACCCCAGAATTCTGAAAGAGATGGCTAAAGAGATTGTGGAGGCATTAGTAATGATCTTTCAAGAATCTCTAGATTCTGGAATGGTTCAAGAAGACTGGAAAATTGCAAATGTCACTCCACTCTTCAAGAAGGGAGAGAGGCAGGAGAAAGGAAACTATAGGCCTGTTAGTCTGAAATCAATCATTGGAAAAATGTTGGAGTCGATTATGATAAAATAGGCCATAGTCAGCATGGTTTCCTTGAGGGAAATCTTGTCTGACAAATCTGTTGAATTCTTTGAAGAAATAACAAGCGGGATAGACAAAGGAGAATCGGTCGACTTTCTTGGATTTTCAGAAGGGCTTTGACAAGGTGCCACACATGAAGCTTCTTAACAAACTATGAGCCCATGGTATTACAGAAAAGATTCTAGCCTAGATAAAGCAGTGGCTGATTGGCAGGAGGCAAAGAGTGGGAATAAAGGAAGCCTTTTCTAGTTGACTGCCAGTGACTAGTAATGTTCCACAGGGATCTGTGTTGGGACCGATTCTTTTTATGTTATATGTCAATGATTTGGTTGATGGAATTGATGGTTTTATTGCAATCTTTTCAGATGATATAAAAATTGGTGGAGGAACAGGTAGTTTTGAGGAGGTAGAGTGGCCACAGAAGGACTTAGACAGATTATGAGAATGGGCAAGTAAATGGCAGAGGGGAATACAGTATCAGGAAATGTATGGTCATGCACTTTGGTAGAAAAGAAATGAAAGAGGCTTGATTATTTTCTAAAGGGAGAGAAAATACAAAAAATGAGGCACAAAGGGACTTGGCAGTCCTTGTGCAGGATTCCCTGAAGGCTAATTTGCAGGTTGAGTCATGATGAGGGTGGCAGATGCAATGTTAGCATCCATTTCAAGAAGACTAGAATATAAAAGCAAGGATGTCATGTAGAGACTTTATAAAGCACTGGTGAAGCCTCACAGAGTATTGTGAGCAGTTTTGGGCCCATTATCTTAGAAAGGATGTGCTGAAACTGGAGAGGGTTCAAAGGAGGTTTACGAAAATGATTCCAGGATTGAATGGCTTGTCTTATGGGGATCATTTGATGGTTCTGGGCCTGTGTTTACTAGAATTCAGATGAATGAGGGGTGACCTCATTGAAATCTATTGAATGGTGAAAGGCCTTGATAGAGAGGATTTTTCCTATGGTGGGAGAGTCTAAGACCAGAGGACACAGCCTCAGACTAGATGAGTTTCCTTTAAGAATGGAGATTTAGGAGGAATTTCTTTGCTAGAGAGTGGTGAATCTGTGGACTTCTTTGCCACAGGCAGCAGTGGAGGTCAAGGCTTTATGTATATTTAACGCAGAGGTTGATAGATTCTTGATGGGTCAGGGCATGAAAGGATACTGGGGAAGGCAGGAGATTGGGGCTGAGAGGAAAATTGGATCAGCCATGGTGAAATGGCGGAGCAGACTCGATGGGCCACGTGGCCTAATTCTGCTCCTATATCTGATGGTCTTATGGTCTAAGACAACAAACTGTGCAAATACAAGAAGAAGAAATAACAATAATAAATAAATAAGCAATAAATATCAAGAACATGAGATGAAGTGTCCTTGAAAGTGAGTCCATTGGTTATGGGAACACCTGCCTATTTATTTATTTGCCTATTTGTTCGTTTGTTTGTTTATTTATTTATTCTTTTCGTATTTGCACAGTTTGTTGCAGTTGTTTGTGTGCTTTGTTTTGTGCAGCCTTTCATTCTATTATATTTCTTTACGTTTACTGCGAATGCCTGCAAGAAAATGAATCTTAGGGGTTATACATGGTGACATATATGTTCGTTGATAGTTAATTTGCTTTGAACTTTGAAGAGGTCAGCTGATTCATTGAACTCAGTATTGCATATGTACGTATTCTGTTCCCCCCAACCAAGGAATCATCTGGGAGAGGCAAGAGCCCATGGGAGAGAAAAAAATCATCACACGGCGAAATTCCTCTTAGCTTTCCATCAAGCATGAAACTGAGAAAATTAGCACGCAAGTGTAGCAAATGGTCAAGGAGACCAATGGTGCATTGACCTTTATTGCTAGGGTGTCAGAGACTAGAAGAGGTGAACTTCTGAGCAACCTCGGGTACTGCTTTCATGAATGTTATACTAACACTGGAAAAAAGGGAAGGCCCCTCGACCACAGTGTTGTGCCGACTAATTAAACCTAATTAATCTAAAGATGAAGATTTTCTTTATTTGTCGCATGAGTCAGAGAACACTGCAGCAAAGAAACAGGCCTTTTGGCTCATCTTGTCCATGCTGAACTACTACAGTGGCTTGTCCCATCAACCTGCACCCAGACCAAAGCCCTCCATATCCCTCCCCAAAGGTTTACTTATCGATATTTCCCTTGAATTTTGAAATGGAACCCACATCCACTGACAGCTTGTTCCACACTTCAACCACTCTCTAAGTGAACAAGTTCCAGCTCATGGAACATTCCTTAAACATTTCACCTTTCGCTCTTAACCCATGACCTCTAATTCTAGCCAAATGTACATTGAAACTTTGAAACATACAGTGAAATGTTTCTTTTGTGTCCACGACCAACACCGTGTGAATATTTGCTGGGGGCAGTGTGCAGGTTTCGCCATACTTCTAATCTAATCCTTTTCCCCACACATCACTTGAAAACCTCCTTCTCTGCATATTAATGACCCTTTCTGAGAATCTTTTATGGGTTCGTATGAAACAGAAACACAGAAACCATCACCACCTTTGGCAGTGCAATCCAGCCACCCACCACTCTCTGTAAAATTCTTGCCCCACACTTTCAGATCCAGATTCAGATTTACTCATCACATGTACATCGAAGCATACAGTACAGTGAAATGCACCGTTTGCACTGACAACCAACACACCCGAGGGTAGCCCACTAGTGTTGCTGCACATTCCTGCAGCAACATAGCATGCCCATCATGCTCAGCAGAACACAACAGGCAACAAAACAACAACAGCGAAACAAGACACACACACACACACACACAGACACACACACACACACACACACACACACACACACACACACACACACACACACACACACACACACACACCCCAAACAGGCCATCTTCAACTTCCAGCCTCCGCTGGTCCCAGACGCACAGGCATTGAGCACAGACTTCCCCAGCAAGCTTTCTGAGATTCACAGACTTGAGACATTGGATAACAACATCTCCTTTGTGCTTTTCCTCACTCACCTCTGGCTCTCTACTGTTGGACATTTCGGTCCTGGGTAGAAAATGTCGACCTTCTATCTATTGCTCACGTTACTTTATAAACTGCTGTCAAATCCTTCCTTGGTCTCCGTTGCACTAGAGAAAGTGGGCACCACGGTAGTGCAGTGGTTAGCGCAACGCTGTTACAGCTCAGGGCCTTCCTGAGTTTGGAGTTCAATTCCGGCGCCGTCTGTAAGGAGTTGGTACATTCTCCCCGTGAACTGCATGGATTTCCTCTGAGTTCTCCGGTTTCCTCCCAGACATACAGGTCAGTGGATTAATTGGTCATTGTAAATCGTCCTGTGATTGAGCTAGTATTAAAAAAAGACACGTATGTGGGTTGCTGGGCGGTGTGGCTCATTGGGCCAGTTCTGTGCTGCATCTCCAAATACATTTTAAAAATTAAATTTTCCAGCCTACGGGACAATTCATTGGGATAGTTGCTGGGATGAGAGGGTTGTTCAAAGATGAAGGATCTAGGATCAATTTTATTCATTATGTACATTTACGTGTATTAGGAATTTTGCAGTGGTGCGTTGCTCACAGTGGAACATGCAACAAAAAACAGCATTCACCAGTTAACAACAAATAAAGAATCATATAAAAAATAAAGTTAGAATCAGGATCAGGTTTAATATCACAAGCACATATATATTTGTGTGTGTGTGTGTGTGTGTGTGTGTATGTGTATGTATGTGTTGGTGCATGGCCAAGTGGTTAAGGCATTGATCTAGTGATTTGAAGGTCGCTAGTTCAAGCCTTGGCTGAGGCAGCATGTGTGTCCTTGAGCAAGGGGAGGAAGGTGTCAGAAATGGACCAGGTAAATTTGAGGGCAGGGTGGATGTTGGAGGCAAAGTCGATGAAGTCAGCAAACTCAACATGGGTGCAGGAAGCAGTCCCAAATGTGGTCGTTGTAGCACAGGAAAAGTTGGGGAGTGATACCAGTGTAGGCTTGGAACATAGACTGTTCCAGGTAGCCAACAAAAAGGCCGAAATAGCTGGGACCTGTGTGAGTGCCCATGGCTACACCTTTGGTTTGAAGGAAGTGGGAGGAGCTGAAGGAGAAATTATTGAGAATGAGTACCAGTTCCACCAGATAGATGAGAGTGGTGGTGGTTTGGGGGGGGGGGGGGCGAGGACAGGTTGGGTCTGTTATCTGGAAAGAAGCAGAGAGCTTTAATGCCCTCTTGATGGGGATGGATGTGTATAGGAACTGGATGTCCATGGTGAAAATGAGATGATCAGGGCCAAGGAACTTGAAGTCATTGAAAAGACCCAGAGCCCTTTATCTCTTTCACCTATCAGCTTTCCAACTCTTAACTTCACCCCTTCCCCTCTCCTGGTTTCACCTGTCCCCTACCACCTGGTACTTCTTCCTCCCATCCCCCCTCCCCCCACCTTCTGCTCTAACTTATCACCTTTTTTTCCAGTCCTGCTGAAGGGTCTCGGCCTGAAATGTGATCTGCTTGCTCTTTTCCATAGATACTGCTTGACCAGTTGAGTTCTTCCAGCATTTTGAGTGTATTGCTTGACATTAAACAATTTTGAATCTTGAGGTCAGCCATGATTGTATTGAATGGCAGGCCAGACTAGAGGGGCTGAGTGGCCTGCCCCGCTTCTATTTTCTTGTGTGTCTTTGTTCTAGACACCAGCCACCCATCTCTCTTTACAGTCACTTCCAAGGAATCTTTGCCCTTGGCCACATCCTATCCGGACGTATCACAGCCTGCTATGACAACTCTTATTGGTCTGGGACCAGAGTACACCACAGAATTATTTTCATTTTATAATCCTGCTCGAGCTCTCAGTTCTGTTTCTGCCAGTCTCCTAAATTTAAACAATCTCCCTCAAAAGATTCTTGCCAGGTCAGCTTTTTTGAACTATGCTCCTAAACTATAATTCAATATCTAAAATTATAAGGGTTGCAGAGTCAGTTGACACTTCTAAATGCCCGCTCAAAATCTATTTATTTAACCTTGCTTTTAGTGAACATCTTTTTGTCTTTTTTCATGTTTATTTTAATTTTTAAATTTTATTTTCATGTTTGCACTTTTATACCATTGTAAAGGACTTTAAACTACATTGTCTGTATGAAAAGTGCTCTATTAGTAAAATTATTATTATTATTATTAACTGCTCTGTCTGTGACCACAAGAAATTGCAGAGAGTTATGGGCACAACTCAACAAATCACAGAAACCAGTTTCCCTTCCATGGACTCTACCTACACCTGGCTGCCTTGATAAAACAACCGACACAACCAAAGACCACCCCACTCCCCACCATCCCAGACATTCTCTCTTCTCCCCTCTCCCGTCCACCTGAAGGGTTGAGACTGAATACAAGCTAGGCTTGAATAACTGTACTATTATTTCACAGAATTGTGTTTTATAGGCATCCATTAGTCTCGTGAGACCATGGATTTGTGCCTTGGACGGTTTCCAGGGCACAGGCCTGGGCGAGGTTGTATGGAAGACCGGCAATTGCCCATGCTGCAAGTCTCCCCTCTCCACGCCACCGATGTTGTCCAAGGGAAGGGCACTAAGGCCGATACAGCTTGGCACCAGTGTCATCACAGAGCAAAGTGTGGTTAAGTGCCTTGCTCAAGGACACAACATGTTGCCTCAGTTGAGGCTCAAACTAGCAACCTTCAGGTCACTGGTCCGATGCCTTAACCACTTGGCCATGCGACAACAGAATTGTGTTTACTCTGTGGTTAGGATGTGGAATGTACCACCAAGTGAAAAAGATATGAACAGAAAAGCAATATTTAAGGAGAAGCAAGGTCTACAGTTAAAAGTGAAAAGGAAAGGAATAGGCCCAACCCAGCATCCTACCTTCCTCTCCACCTGGTCTCACCTATCACCTGTCAGCTTGTACTCCTTCACCTCCCATGCCTTCTTATTCCACCTTCTTCCCCCCTCATTTCCAGTCCTGATGAAGGGTCTCAGCTTGAAATGTTGACTGTTCATTCCTGCCTGACTTGCTGAGCTCCTCCAGCATTTAGTGTGTGTTGTTCTGGATTTCCAGCGTCTGCAGAACCCCTTGTTTTTTTTAGGAAAGGAATACTGTTGGGTGAGATGAGGGTCACTGGTGCATGAACACTTTCCTTGACCAATTGGGTTGAGAGATTTTTTTTTACTAAAGTTGCCCTCTGCCTGGCATGGTAGCATAGTGGTTAGCACAACACTTTGCAGTACCAGCGACCCCCGGTTCAATTCCCGCCACTGCCTGTAAGGAGTTTATATCAAAGTTGCTGGTGAACGCAGTGGGCCAGACAGCATCTCTAGGAAGAGGTACAGTTGACGTTTCGGGCCGAGACGTCGGCTGTACCTCTTCCTAGAGATGCTGCCTGGCCTGCTGCATTCACCAGCAACTTTGATGTGTGTTGCTTGAACTTGCAGCACCTGCAGAATTCCTCAGGTTTCGGAGTTTGTATGTTTTACCTGTGACGCGTGGGTTTCCTCCGGGTGCTCCGGTTTCCTCCCACAGTCCAAAGACGTACCGGTTGCTAGGTTGATTGGTCATTGTAAATTGTCTGGTGAATAGGCAAGGGTTAAATCGGGCAGCGTGACCCGAAGGGCTGGAAGAGCCTGTTCCATTCTATACAGTATCTCAGAAACTAAATAAATAGATTTCGGAGCAGTCCATGAACTCATGGACACTCTCTCGCTGTTTTGCTCTATTTCTACTCTATTTATATTTATTATTGTAATTTATAATATATGTTTTATGTTTTATGCCATACTGCTATCACAAAACAACACATTTCATGACATACACACAAGAGAATCTATGGCTGTTTATTCCTCTTATTTGGTGAGTTCCTTCGTCACTTTGTGTCAGCTTCCCTGAATTTCACATTTCATAATGAATTTCACAATGATAATAATCCTGACTCTGATCAAGATGGTGCTCATGTTGCTAAACTGTCATGATTAGACCATAAGGTGTGGGAGCAGAACTAGGCCCATTCAGTCCACTCCTCCATTTCATCATGGCCATCTATTTCCCTCAGCGCCCAATCTCTTGTAACCCTTCATGCCCTGACCAACCTCTGCCTTAAAACACCCAAAGACTTGGCTTCCACAGCCACCTGTGGCAACAAATTTCACAGATTATCCACTCCCTGGCTAAGGAAATTCCTCCAAAGGCATCCGTTAGTCTTGCGAGACCATGGATCTGCGCCTGGAAAGTCTTCGCTCTCTAGGGCGCAGGCCTGGGCAAGGTTGTATGGAAGACCGGCAGTTGCCCATGCTGCAAGTCTCCCCTCTCCACGACACCGATGTTGTCCAAGGGAAGGGCAAGGGCCAATACAGCTTGGCACCAGTGTCATCGCAGAGCACTGTGTGGTTAAGTGCCTTGCTCAAGGACACAACACGCTGCCTCAGCTGGGGCTCGAACTCATGACCTTCAGCTCACTAGTCGAATGCCTTAACCACTTGGCCAAGGAAATTCCTCCATCTTCATTCTAAATAGATGTCCTTCTCATCTGAGGCTGCGTCCTCAGGTCTTAGGCTCCCCCACTATAGCAAACATCCTGTCTACATTCACTCTATGGAGGCCTTTCAACATTCGATAGCTTTCAATGAGCTATCATTCTTCTGAATTCCAGTGAGTACAGGCACAGAGCCACCGAACGCTCCTCATATGATAAACCTTTCAATCCTGGAATAATTTTCGTGAACCATTAGGGTTGTGCCCGTTAGTTCAGGAACCGAATGGTTGTACGGGAGGTTTAAGGCAAATGTTTGACTTATTCAGGGGAAATACTGCTTCTGATGACAGGTCACCACGTTTCTCCCTCTACAGATGCTGCCTGGCACACTAAGTATTTCTAAAGTAACACACACACACAACCACACAATGCTGGAGGAACTCAGCAGGTCAGGCAGCATCTATGGAGGGGAATAAACAGTCGACGTTTCGAGCCGAGACGCTTCATCAGGAACATCTGTTTTTGACCCCTTCCTTACACCTCAGAAGCAGAGAATCAATTAGCGACATCGGATTCCCAGCGACACAAATGCCTAGCCGTTCACGTGAACAGTGAAGTGTTCTCTCTGTGTATGTGTGTCTGTGTGTGTTATTTGTGGCAAAGCGCAGAAATAGATTGCTGGCGAACGCACACAAAGAGCTTCCTCCTCTCGATGAAACAAAACCCTAAATTAGCCCGTGGAGGGGTGGACGAGGACCGCCAGAGGCAGTCGATGTGGTTTCCGCGATCTGCATAGAAGGAAGTGTTAAAAAAAACCTTCCACAAGATCTCAGAGCGCAATGTGAAGCGAGCGGCGAGAGCTCGGTCGAGCAGACGTTCTGATAACGAGGTAAGGACTCCCTTTCCCCGTGTTCTGTCATTGTTCCGTGCTCCGTTACGGTTATTTATTTGAGGGCACCCCGGAGTTCTGTCTCCGTTTCGAACGCCAGCGTGTCGGGATGAGAGTGTGTTCGCATCGTAGAGGGCACGGCTCCCCGGAGAGTTGACATCATGGCGCGGACCTTATTGTCCATAAACAGTTAGAAACACACAGCAGTGGTGTAACTTTCTAAATTGTTCTCTCTCTCTCGCTCTAACCATGTGTACCAAGAGCTGCTGCACTGACACTATGCATCAGAAGACGCAGGACCGGTTGACCCCTCAAGGGCTGCGGTACGGAGACCTGCGGCACTTTGTCAACGAGGATGGAAATTACCTGTACTGTCGATACTGGGAACCTACAACTCCCCCCAGGTAAGCTCCCTCCGTGAGTGGCTGTCCCTCAGAGGGCTCGAGGCGGCCAGTGAGCTTATCGTGGCGTGTACTGTGCAGGTGTGAACACAGGGGATTCTGCAGATACCGGAAACCCAGAGTAACGCACAAAACGTTAAAGGGACACAGCGGGTCAGGCAGCCTCTGCGGAGAGGAATGAGGAGTCGATGTTTTGGGCCAAGACCCTTCATCGGGTACAGGTGGTGTGCAAAACAAGTTCTTCCCAGCACTTTGGCATCAATTAACCAATCAGAAATAGATCAGCTGGAAAGTTGGACAAACTTGGATTCTTTTCTCTGGAGCCGCGGGGGTAGAGGGGAGATCTGACAAAGGTTTATAAGGTTGTGAGAGACATATAGAGTAGACAGGGTTGTCATTAGGCTTGCCAGGGATAAAATATCTAATACCAGAAAGCATGCGTTTAAGGTGAGAGGGTTGTTTTAAGGAGGTGTAAGGGGCAAGTGTTTTTTTCAGAGGGTGGGAGTAGAGGCGGATACATTAGGAATTTTAAAGAGATTTTTAAGGGAATGCGTTTTGGGAAGTCACATGGGAGTAAGACATAAGTGATTGTATGAAGGTATCGGCTCGAGACGTCGAGTCTTCCTGTTTGTTCCTAAATGTTGCCGAACCTGCTGAGTTCCTCCAGCATTTCGTGTGTGTTACTGTAAAAGTATATCTGATCATTGCCGGTTAGAAAGCAGAATGTTTGGTAGGGATCTAGGGGGCGTGTTGCAATGCTGATATCGGAGGGAGCGGCATTCTCAGGTGTCAGGCGAACACTGGAGACAATTACGCTTATTAAGTCCTTTAATATACGCGCTAGCAAGCGATTCCTAGCTTCGAAAATCAATACGTAATAAGGAACTTGACGTAATGTTTCCTCGAGTTCAGAGCTGCTTCCATTCCGCTGTTGAATGAGAAAATCAAAGCCCGTTTATCCAATTAATAAGGACAGGGACTGGGATATAAATCTCTTTGGATTAAGGGCGCGGTTGGATAATCGATGTGAAGGTCAAAGGATACGCGGGCTCGTTTATACCACGGGCAATTCCCTCTTGTGCGCCCTCCTTTACAACCGTGGGGCGAAACGGTGGCGGTTAGCATAACGCTGTTGTAGAACCATAGACCTGAGTTCGATTCCCGCTGCTGTCAGTAAGGAGTTTAACCAAACTGGTTCGAATAGGTTATTTCCGTCAGGAAAGAGGCTACGTAGTCAACAGGTCATTTATCGGCATCAATGCACGGGACAGGAGAACCTCGGCACTTTCTGGAGTAGGTGACATGTTTGGCACAACATTGTGGGCCGAATGGCCTGTAATGCGCTGTAGAGTTCTATGTTCTAGAACCACCAGACCCAAAAACAGTTACATCCATCCTAAAACCGTCAGGCTGATCAACACCTTCACTCATCAACCCGCCCCAACGCCACTACATATCACTTAGCGTGACTTTGTCTATGTATATAACTGTTACTCATGTTTTATTCTGTTATTTATGCTGATTGTGTTTTAATGCTGCAAACGACCCGCAGTAACAATCTCTTCGTTCTCCTTTGCACTCATATACTGAAGAATGACAACAAACAATCTTGAATTCTCCCCTAAGCAATTGAAAAAAAGTCTCGCATCTTTGTTCAGGCCGCCTCTCCCACTCTACGAGTTTCTCTCTCTTTCTGCCCCGATCGGTTCGCCCTAGTCTTGGCCGCCGCGCATTCTGATTCCCACGCTATGAACTTCCCGTCCTTCCGCCCTCTCCCCCCAGTTAACGATCTTCCAGACAGCTCGCCTCACTTAACACTATGGTCTCCGCCAAACTTTTACTTCGCCTTCCTGGGCCGTGCATTAACCTGATGTTAGCGCTGTGATCTCGAACATCTTTGCATATGCATTGCCGTACATTTGAAAGCTAAATTGGTCACATGTTCTGAGATACTGTGAAAGACATTTAGCATGCCATCCTTGCAGGTCATTACACAGTGCATCGAGGGAAAGCAAAAAGAGAGAATAGAGCGTCACTACCAAGAGAGAATCTGCAGATGCTGGAAATTCAAAGCAACGCGCACAAAATGCTGGAGGAATTTAGCAGGCCAGGCAGCGTGTATGGAAAAGAGCAAACAGTTTCAGGCTGATTCCTGAGGAATAGTCTGAAACATTGACTTTTCCATTGAGACTGTCCGACTTGCTGAGTTCCTCCTGCACTTTGAGTGTGTTGCAGTGAATAGAGTGTAACAGGTACCGAGAAGAGCAGTGCAGGCGGGCAATAAAGTTCAAGGTTATCATGAGATAGATTGTGAGGTCGATTCCACGTTAACGAAATAGGGGACCACGCAATAGTCTTATAACACCAGGGTGGAAATTGTCCTTGAGCCTGGTGGTACATGCCTTCAGGCTGGTCTACGTTCAAAGTGTCCACTCTTCACTCTTTTCCAAAGATGTGGGAAAGATCCCCCTGCATTTTGTGGGTGCTGCTTTGTATCTTCTGCCTGATAGGAGAGGGGAGAAGAGAGAATGTCTGGGGTGGGTGGGGCCTTTGTTCAAAGTTCAAAGAAAATTTATTAGCAATGTACAGATATGTCAGCATAAACAACCATGAGTTTTATTTTCTTGCAGGCATTCACAGTAAGTACAAAGAAATAGTCATAGTCATACTTTATTGATCCTGGGGGAAATTGGTTTTCGTTACAGTTGCACCATAAATAATTAAATAGTAATAAAACCATAAATAGTTAAATAGTAATATGTAAATTATGCCAGGAAATAAGTCCAGGACCAGCCTATTGGCTCAGGGTGTCTGACCCTCCAAGGGAGGAGTTGTAAAGTTTGATGGCCACAGGCAGGAATGACTTCCTAAGACGCTCTGTGTTGCATCTTGGTGGAATGAGTCTCTGGCTGAATGTACTCCTGTGCCCAATCAGTACATTATGTAGTGGATGGGAGACATTGTCCAAGATGGCATGCAATTTAGACAGCATCCTCTTTTCATTCACCACCGTCAGAGAATCCAGTTCCATCCCCACAACATCACTGGCCTTACAAATGAGTTTGTTGATTCTGTTGGTGTCTGCTACCCTCAGCCTGTTGCCCCAGCACACAACAGCAAACATGATCGCTCTGGCCACCACAGACTCGTAGAACATCCTCAGCATCGTCCAGCAGACATCAGGAAAGCATCCATCTGCATCGCTGTCAGCTTCTCCCCCAGCAGAGCAGGGCGGATGGTGTTGAACACACTGGAGAAGTCAAAAAACATAACCCTCACAGTGCTCACTGGCTTGTCCAGGTGGGCGTAGACACTGTTCAGCAGGTAGACGATGGCATCCTCAACTCCTAGTCGGGGCTGGTAGGTGAACTGGAGGGGATCTAAGTGTGGCCTGACCATAGGCCAGAGCAGCTCTAGAACAAGTCTCTCCAGGGTCTTCATGGGTCAAATGAAGAAGAAAATAATAATAATAATGATAAATATCGAGAACATGAAATGAAGAGTCCGTGAAGTTAGTTCAGTGTTGGGTGAGCGAAGCTATCCCCTCTGTTCAAGAGCCTGTTGAACAGAGAAGTTTAGACAGTCCGTAGAGGGGAGGCTGGCTCCTGTGTTGTGTTGAGCTGTATCCATAATACTGCAGCTTCTTACACCCTAAGGCAGAACAGTTGCCACAACAAGCCCTGATGCACCAGGATGGGATATGCTATGTGGTGCTTCAATAAAAAATGGTCATTGTTGTTGTTGAAACGTGAAATTATATAGAACCTAGAACATACAGCTCAGGAGCAGGCCCTTCATCCCACTGGATTGTGTTAAACTAGTGAATCCTAATTACTCTGATCTCTTCATGGTCCATATCCCCCTATTCTCTGCACATTCACATGCCTATGTAAAAGATTCTTAAGCACCCCTGTCCTAGGTGTCTCCGTCACCACCCCTGGTAGCACGTTACAGGCACCTGCCACTTTCTGTGCAAAAAAAAACATGCATCTCCTTTGAAATTCCCCCCACACCTGAAATGCATGCCCTATTTTGGCCTTAAAAAGATACTGGTGGTCTACACTATCCATGCCTCTCGTAATCTTATAAACTTCTCTCAGGTCTCCCCTCGGCCTCCACCGATCCAGAGAAAGTAACCCAAGTTTGTCAGAATCAGGTTTAGTATCACTGACCTGTCTTGAAGTTTGTTGTTTTGCAGCAGCAGTACCAGGCAATACATTTAAAAATACTATAAGTTACAACAAGAAACTCAAGGAAGTCTGCAGATGCTGGAAATCCCAAAACAACACCCACAAAATGTTGAAGGAACTCAGCAGGTCAGGCAACATCTAAGGAAGAGAATAGTTAGTCAATGTTTCCAGCCCAGACCCTTCTTCAGGACTGAGAAGGAAGCAGGAAGATGCCAGAATAAAAAGGTGGAAGGGGCAAGAGGCTAGCTGGAAGGTGATAGGTGATGCCAGGTGAGTGGGAAAGGTCAAGGCTGGATAAGAAGTAATCTGATGGGAGAGAAGAGTGGACCAGAGGAGAAAGGGACAAGGGAGGGGATCCAAGAGGACGTAGTAGGCAGCTGAGAAGAGGTAAAAGGTCAGAGTGGGGAATAGAGGAAGTGGGGGGGGGGAGTTTGTTTGTCAGAAGGAGAACTCTGTAATCATGCCATCAGGTTGAAGGCTAGCCAAATGGAATATGAGGTGGTCCTCTTCCATCCCGAGGGTGACCTTTCTTATAAGAAGCATACAAGTGCAAAAAGAGAGCAAAATCGTAAGGCAGTGTAATGAATTCATGGACCGCTCAGAAATCTGATGGCAGAGGGGAAGAAGCTGTTTCTAAAACATACAGCTCCTCTACCTCCTCCCTGTTGGCATGTCCTGAGTGGTGGGGGGTGGGAGGTCCTTAAAGATGGGTGCTGCCTTTTTTGAGATAGCACCTTTTGAACATGTCCTCGATGGTGAGGACATCCTCTTGCCCCCTTCAAAAGCTCTTCTGCAACCTTTCTGAATTCTCCACACCCTTCCTATAATGGGGCAATCAGAACTGAATCCAGTGCTCCAGTTACAAGGGAAAATTTGCTTCTGCAGCTAGTTTGCAAGAAGATAATTGGCAAAAATCACCAGGGGAGGTATGATGATTATGTCAGGCAGTGGGTAGTCTGATTTCCAGAGCACTGCCCTGTAAAAGTGAATGGAGCAGATTCACTAGGAGTTTCCATAATGGATACCGGCCTCAGGTTTGCCTGGACCACTGGAAAATCTGAGTTGGTGGGAATTATTTGTTAAATCTTTCAAAGGGCTAGCAGAGAAAAATGATAGCTGTCACTTTCTTTTGGGTTATAGAATACGACAACTACAACCTTTACGCCCTGCTGCAAGGTTTTGACCCAGAACATTTCTATCCCACTCCCCCTCTCCCATGCTCCAACTCTGCAGAGTCCTACAGCATGGACACAGGCCATTTGGCCCATCTGGTCCATGCCAACTGTGTTGCGCAGCAATCTGGTCTTATCTGCTCACTGTTGGCCCATAGCCCTCTAAACCTCTCCTATCAGTGCACTTATCTAAATGGCTTTCAAATGTGCTACTATGCCTGACTCAACTGCTATTTCCAGCAGCTCACTCCAAATATGCACCTCCATTTGTGTGAAGAAGCTGCCCTGGACACCCCTTTTAAATCTCTTGCCTCTGATCCTAAACCAATGCCCTCTTGTTTTTAGTATCCCCCTCCCTGGGGGAGAAAAAGATGGATCTTTCACTCTGTCTATGCCCCTCATAATCTTATTCGCCATTATCAGGTCACTTCTCAAATGTCGGCTCTCTACTCTTGTCCACAGATGCTGCCTGCTCTCCTGGGTTCTTCCAGCATTTTGTGTGCATTACCTTGATTTCCAGCATCTGCAGATTTTCCCTTGTTTGCACATCTTAATCTCCTACGTTCCAAGGAAGAAAGTCTGAGTCTACATAACCTGTCTTTGTAACTCAAGTCCAGGCAACATCATGGTAAATCTTTTCTGCACTCTTTTTAGTTTAATACCATCTTTCCTTTAATAGAGTTACCAAAACTCTACATAATAATAAGTACAGCCCTGTCAACATCTAGTACAACTACAGCTTAACTTCCTAACTCGTACACTCTGTAACCTGTGTGTTGAAGGCCAGTGTGACAAATGCCTTCTTCATCATCCTGTGATGCTGCTTTCAGTGAACTACGGACTTGCATCCCTGGGTCCCTCTGTTTCGTAATACTCCCCAGGGCCCTACCATTCACTGTATAAGTCCTACCCTGGTTTGATCTTCCAAAATGCAATACTTCACATTTATCTGGGCTGAAAGCTATTATAAAGCATTGATAGGGAATTGCTTCTGCATGTTCACTTTCACATGCTGTGTGATTTATTGGCCATAACGTCTTTGCCTTGAAACGAAAGTGCTGATTATAGACTACGGAAGAGAGAGTAAAAGGTCCAGGAATCAGTCATCCTTAGGGGATTAGAGCTAGAACTTTAATTTAATTGGAGTTATCATTTTAGACAATCTATTCTGGGATCAGCATGTAAGTGCCATTACACAGAAGGCACGGCAGTACCTCTACTTGCTTAGAAGTTTGTGTAGATTTGGCCTGTCACCTAAAACTTTGACAAACTTCTATAGATGCACAGTGGAGAGTATCCTAATTGGTTGCACCAAGGCCTGGTATGGAAATGTCAATGCCAAGGAACAGAACAGAAAGTACTTGATACAGCCCCGTCGATCACAAGAAAAACCCTCCCCGCCACTGCAATATGGAGCACTGCCACAAGAATGCAAATCCATCATCAAGGACCCCCACCACCCAGACGATGCTTTCTTCTTGCAGGAGTTTCAGTGAGCCTCCCCCCATTCGGTTCAGGAGCAGTTATTTCCCTACAACCATCAGGCTCCTGAACCATTGAGGATAACTTCTCACCACAAATCTGACTGGATTCTCCACAGATTGCACAGTTTGTCTTTTCCATGTTGGTTGTTCTACAGTCTCGATTTATTCAAGATCGTTTAATGTCATTTCCAGTACACAAGTATAAAGGAGAACAAAATAATGTTTACTCTGGATCTGATGCAGCACAGAAAAAATACAATAAGGTAAAGAACACAATATTAAGAAAAACACAATACAGTTGACAGCTTATTGGGAGTGCAGTGTTATGTATTTCACTGGAACGGGGCTGCACGAGGACATACCCGATCAAAACTTTGCCATGGACGGCTTACAGACCATTCGGGCTGACCGGAAGAGCACTGAGAGTGGTAAGTGTAAGGGAGTTGGGTGCTCACTGTTCAGGTTAACAACAAATGGTGCAATCCGGGTCATATTGCAATAGAGGAACGTGTTTGTAGACCGGATATTGAACTTTTTGCTGTTGGACTTCAGCCGTATTCCACCGAGATACAACACTGGGCGGCACAGGAGGTCATTCCTGCCTGTGGCCATCGAACTTGCAGCTCCTCCCGTGGAGGGTCAGACACCCTGAGCCAAAAAACTGGTCCTGGACTTATTTTCCATCTGGCATAGTTTGCATTTTGTTGTTTGATTGTTTGTGGTTTTTGTGTTGCCATAGAACCATAGAACCATAGAAACTACAGCACAGAAACAGGCTTTTTGGCCCTTCTTGGCTGTGCCAAACCATTTTCTGCCAAGTCCCACTGACCTGCACATGGACCATATCCCTCCATACACCTCCCATCCATGTATCTGTCCAATTTATTCTTAAATGTTAAAAAAGAACCTGCATTTACCACCTCGTCTGGCAGCTCATTCCATACTCCCACCACTCTCTGTGTAGAAGCCCCCCCTAATGTTCCCTTTAAACTTTTCCCCCCTCACCCTTAACCCATGTCCTCTGGTTTTTTTCTCCCCTTGCCTCAGTGGAAAAAGCCTGCTTGCATTCACTCTATCTATACCCATCATAATTTTATATACCTCTATCAAATCTCCCCTCATTCTTCTACGCTCCAGGGAATAAAGTCCTAACCTATTCAACCTTTCTCTGTAACTGAGTTTCTCAAGTCCCGGCAACATCCTTGTAAACCTTCTCTGCACTCTTTCAACCTTATTTATATCCTTCCTGTAATTTGGTGATCAAAACTGAACACAATACTCCAGATTCGGCCTCACGAATGCCTTATACAACCTCATCATAACAGTCCAGCTCTTATACTCAATACTTAGATTAATAAAGGCCAATGTACCAAAAGCTCTCTTTACGACCCTATCTACCTGTGACGACACTTTTAGGGAATTTTGTATCTGTATTCCCAGATCCCTCTGTTCCACTGCACTCCTCAGTGCCTTACCATTAACCCTGTATGTTCTACCTTGGTTTGTCCTTCCAACGTGCAATACCTCACACTTGTCAGTATTAAACTCCATCTGCCATTTTTCAGCCCATTTTTCCAGCTGGTCCAAGTCCCTCTGCAGGCTCTGAAAACCTTCCTCACTGTCTACTACACCTCCAATCTTTGTATCATCAGCAAACTTGCTGATCCAATTTACCACATTATCATCCAGATCATTGATATAGATGACAAATAACAATGGACCCAGCACTGATCCCTGTGGCACACCACTAGTCACAGGCCTCCACTCAGAGAAGCAACTCTCTACCACCACTCTCTGGCTTCTTCCATCGAGCCAATGTCTAATCCAATTTACCACCTCTCCATGTATACCTAGCGACTGAATTTTCCTAACTAACCTCCCATGCGGGACCTTGTCAAAGGCCTTACTGAAGTCCACGTAGACAATATCCACTGCCTTCCCTTCATCCACTTTCCTGGTAACCTCCTCGAAAAACTCCAACAGATTTGTCAAACATGACCTACCACACACAAAGCCATGTTGACTCTCCCTAATAAGCCCCTGTCTATCCAAATGCTTGTAGATTCTGTCTCTTAGTACTCCCTCCAATAACTTACCTACTACTGACGTTAAACTCGCCGGCCTATAATTTCCCGGATTACTTTTCGATCCTTTTTTAAACAACGGAACAACATAAGCCACTCTCTAATCCTCCGGCACTTCACCCGTAGGCAGCGACATTTTAAATATTTCTGCCAGGGCCCCTGCAATTTCAACACTAGTCTCCTTCAAGGTCCGAGGGAACACTCTGTCAGGTCCCGGGGATTTATCCACTTTAATTTTCCTCAAGACAGCAAGCACCTCTTCCTTTTCAATCTGTACAGTTTCCATGGTCTCACTACTTGATTCCCTCAATTCCATAGATTTCATGCCGGCTTCCTTAGTAAATACAGACGCAAAAAACCTATTTAAGATCTCCCCCATTTCCTTTGGTTCCGCACAAAGCCGACCACTCTGATCTTCAAGAGGACCAATTTTATCCCTTACAATCCTTTTGCTCTTAATATACTTGTAAAAGCTCTTTGGATTCTCCTTCACTTTGACTGCCAAGGCAACCTCATGTCTTCTTTTTGCCCTCCTGATTTCTTTCTTAAGTATTTTCTTGCACTTCTTATACTCCTCAAGCACCTGATTTACCCCCTGTTTCCTTTTCATTTCATACAACTCTCTCTTCTTCTTTATCAGAGTTGCAATATCCCTTGAGAACCAAGGTTCCTTATTCCTATTCAATTTGCCTTTAATCCTGACAGGAACATACAAACTCTGCACTCTCAAAATTTCCCCTTTGCAGGCTTCCCATCTACCAATCACATCTTTGCCAGAGAACAACCTGTCCCAATCCACGCTTTTTAGATCCTTTCTCATTTCTTCAAATTTGGCCTTCTTCCAGTTCAGAACCTCAACCCTAGGACCAGATCTATCCTTGTCCATGATCAAATTGAAACTAATGGTGTTATGATCACTGGAACCAAAGTGCTCCCCTACACAGACTTCTGTCACTTGCCCTAACTTGTTTCCTAACAGGAGATCCAATATTGCATCCCCTCTAGTTGGTCCCTCTATATACTGATTTAGAAAACTTTCCTGAACACATTTTACAAACTCTAAACCATCTAGACCCCTAACAGTATGGGAGTCCCAATCAATGTATGGAAAATTAAAATCCCCTACCACCACAACTTTATGTTTCCTGCAGTTGCCTGCTATCTCTCTGCAGATTTGCTCTTCCAAGTCTCGTTGACTATTGGGTGGGGATATTTATGCTCTATTCTTGGGTGGTGCCATCACGATGTTACTGGCCCTTCTCTAGCACCTTTCTGTATACACATCCTTGATGGTGAGTAGGCTGGTGCCGGAGATGTGTTGGGCACTTTTCACCACCTGTTGTAGAGCCTTCCTTGTCTGCGTCAGTGCAGTTTCCAGACCGAGCCATGATGCAATTTGTAAGGATGCTTTCTCCTGCGCATCTGTAGAACGACATGAGTATAGATGTGCAAGGTCCAGCTATGGGCACGTTGAGGGCACGTGGCCAAGTAGTTAAGGCATTGGACTAGCAACCTGAAGGTCGTGAGTTTGAGCCCCAGCCGAGGCAACGTGTTGTGTCCTTGAGCAAGGCACTTAATCACACATTGCTCTGCGGTGACACCGGTGCCAAGCTGTATGGGTCCTAATGCCCTTCCCTTGGACAACATTGGTGTTGTGGAGAGGGGAGACTTGCAGCATGGGCAACTGCCAGTCTTCCATACAACCTTGCCCAGGCCTGCGCCCTGGAGAGTATAAAGACTTTCCAGGCGCAGATCCATGGTCTCGCAAGACTAACGGATGCCTTTACTAGTCCAGCTCTCTTCAGCCTCCTCGGAAAGCAGAGGTGTTGGTGAGCTTTTCCGATTGTGTTGGATGTGTTCTGGGACCAGGAGAGGTTGTGTTCTCCTGGGAGTTTGAAACTGCTCACAATTTCCACCACCGTGCTGCCGATGTAAAGAGGGGTGTGAGTGGTGCGAGCCCTCCTGTGGTCGATAACCATCACCTTTTGTTGACATTGAGGAAGAAGTTACTTGCCTGCTAGCAGGCCTTGAGCTCTTCCACCTACTCTCTGTAGGCCACCTCATCATTTTTGGTGCTGACCCCCACCACTGCGGTGTTAAGAGCGAACTTGACGATGTGATAGCTGGGGTGTTTGACTGTGCATATGTTAGCAGAGTGTACAGCAGTGGGCTCAGCATACAGCCCTGGGGGGAGGGCACCCATGTTGGTGAAGATGGGGAGGGAGGAGAGGTTGTGCATCTTCACTATCTGGGGCATGTTCATTAGGATGTCCAACACCCAGTGGGACAGTGGTGTATTTAGAACGAGCAGTAGGAGTTTGTTCACCAAGGTCCGTGGGACAATAGTGTTGAATACTGAACTGAAATCCAGAAATAAGCATCCTTGTTTTCTAGATGTGTCAGGGCCACGTGAATGACAGATGCTATGGCATCTGTGTAGAGCGGTTCTGTCGGTAAGCATACTGGTGAGTGTCCAGTGTGACAGGAATAGAGTTTCGTATAGTTTTTCCATAAACTTGATTGTATTTCTCTATGTTCCTGTAAATGCCTACAGGCAAATAAATCTCAAGTTTGTACAGTATATGGTGAGATAAACGTTACTTTGATAATGAATTTACTTTGACTTTGAAGTGCAGGTTCCATTGTAGAGTAGCAGATCCAGAGTACATACTGACATCAGTGCGATGGTGTCTAGACAATATTCATGATTTTGTTTGAAGGTTCCCTGCTCTTCTTTGATATGGTCCTATGAGTTTCTTTTATGCCTGTTTGAGAAGACTTTTCATCCGAGTGGCAGCATCTCGAATGTTAGTGGTCCTTCAGCACATGAAGACGGGAGAGGCAGCAGAGACACAGCTCCTCAGTAAATATGAGGTAGACGTGAATTTGTGCATAGGCAAAGATAACGTAAACTTATTAGCAAAGTACGTATATTGCACCATATACTACCTTGGGATTTATTTTCTTGTAGGTATTTACAGGAAAATAAAGAAATGCAATAGAATTTATGAAACAATATACAAGCAAAGACAATCAACCAATATGTAGAACAGTGGTTCCCACCCTGGGGTCCATGGATCTCTTGATTAATGGTATTGGTCCTTGCATAAAAAAGTTGGGAACTCCTGGTGTTGAAGAAGAGAAATTGTGCAAGTAAAAAAGAAATATGGAGAACGAGTTGTAGAGTCCTTGAAAGTGAATCTGTAGGTTGTGAAATCAGTTCAGAGTTGTGGTGAGTGAAGTTATCAACACTGGTTCAAGAGATTGATGGTTGTAGGGCAATAACTGTTCTTGAACCTAGTGGTGTGGGACCTAGGGATTCTGTACCTCCTGCCCAAAGGCAGCAACCCGCATCCCTCTGCATTTTCCTGTCAATATGTCTTTTAAAGGGTATTGTTGGAGTATAGTGTTCAGTTTTGGTCACCTCATTACAGGAAGGATGTGGAAGCTTTAGAGAGGGTGCAGAGAGTAGTTACCACAATGTTGTGTCTTATGAGGTTAGATTGAGCATGCTACAGCTTTTCTCTTTGGAGTGAAGGAGGAGGAGAGGTGACTTGATAGAGTTGTATAAGATGATAAGAGACATAGATCAAATGGACAGCCAGCACCTTTTTCCCAGGATGAAACTGGCTAAAATTAGAAGACATAATTTTAAGGTGTTTGGTGGAAATTATAGGGGTGTTGTCAGATGTAGATTGTATACACAGAAAGTAGTGGGTGCAGTGAATGTACTGACAGGGCTGCTGGTACAGGCAGATACATTGGGGACATATAAGAGACTCTTAGATAGGCACATGGGTGATAGAAAAATGGAGGGAGGGTTATGTAGGAGGGAAGGGTTTAATTGATCTTGGAGTAGGTTAAAAGGTTGGCACAACATCATGGGACAAAGGGCCTGTACTGTGCTCTATTGTTCTATTTTCTATGGTGATCAAGTTACAGTGCTTGCCCAGACCAGTACTGATGCACCAGCTGAGATTTTGCATTTTTCCTTCTGAAATAGGACTTGAACCTAGTAACCTTCTGACACAAGAGTGACAATACTTTCCCACAAATCCATGGCTCAGTGCCAGACATGTCCTGCCTTGTTACTGCGGTCAGAGTAGGCGTGTAGGCGTGTGGATGCTTGGTTTGGGATTTCTTCAGTGCCAGGGCTGCTGTGTCCAGTAATGAGCTATTCCTGGGAGCTACAGTTTTTAAAGGATGGAATACAAGAGCCAGTCCTCCGTTGTGTAGAGCGGGGCTGCCACATGAACTATGTGGGAGTAGGTGGACCAGGGGTCAAATACTCTGCCAAAAAAAAAAACAAAGAAAAGCTTTGAGTTTCAAAGATTTGGAGAGAAAACAAAAGTTTCAAACATCTTAGAACTCCAGGCTGAAGTAAATTCATCTCCTTCAGAGTTCTGGAGTAAATCATAGGGGATAGTCCCTGGAGCATTGGTGACAGGCAGTGAAATTGGGAGGTTGTGGCAAAGCTCTTGCATGTAGGCTTTACTCTGAGTGTATAGACTATGGCTAGAAAGTATATTTTGTTACTTTAGGACTTCCAAAGTACTTTGATAAAATTCCCACACTGGACTTGGCTTTAGGGGCTGGACAAACTTCTCTGAGGTTCACCACCTTGTTGTGGTGGAGAGGCATGTGAGTCCCTTAGATCCTGAGAGCAATGCTGTCCGGAGCTTAACTCCTGGTAGGGTCATCCATGATGGGAAGGTCAAGGGGGAGGTTCCAGACAAAGAAGGACCCTACCAAGGGCTCATTGGTGGAGCTGACAGAAGATGACACATCACAATGGCAGTGACGGGTCCCCAGTCATCTTGCATTCCATGCCACTGGACCCTGACCTTATCTGTCAAGGACTGTGTGGTGGCTGCCCTTGCATCAGTCATCCCACGTTAAACAAAGTCATGCAACAGGCATTCTCCATTAAGGGAATCCACCCTAACACCCTTGTTATGTGGAGGCCAAGTCATTGGGTGCATTTACTTACTTTAGAAATTACCTAGGGTAACCCTCTATTTTTCTAAGCTCCATGTACCTGTCCAGGAGTCTTATAAAAGACCCTATCGTATCCACCTCTGCCACTGTCACCGGTAGCCCATTCTACACATTCAACATTCTCTGTGTAAAAAAAAATGTACCCCTGACATCTCCTCTGTACCTACTTCCAAGCACCTTAAAACTGTGCCCTCTTGTGCTAGCCGTTTCGGCCCTGGGGGGAAAAAAAGAGCCTCTGACTATCCACACGATCAATGCCTTTCATTATCTTGTACACCTGTATCAGGTCACCTGTCATCCTCCGTCGCTCCAAAGAGAAAAAGCCGAGTTCACACAACCTAGTCTCATAAGGCATGCTTCCCAATCCAGGCAACATCCTTGTAAATCTCCTCTGCACCCTTTCTATAGTTTCCACATCCTTCCTGTAGTGAGGTGACCAGAACTGAGCACAGTACTCCAAGTGGGGTCTGACCAGGGTGCTCTATAGTTATATTATGTGTGAATGAATGGCCTAACTCTTCTTCTATGTTTTACTGTCTTGCTATTACCACAAAACCTGTGTAAAATCATGAGGCGCACCGATAGGGTCAATGCAAATGGGGAAACGAGAAACAGAGGGCATAGGGTTGAACGTGAGAGGGAAAAGGTTTACTAGGAACTTGAGGGACAGCATTTTCCCTGTAACCATCCAGGAAGTGTTGCCAGAGGAAGTGGTTGAAGCAGTTACATTAACCACATTCAATAAGTATACGAAACTGGAAAGTGAAGTTCAAAACTGCTGAATGGATCCTGACCCGGATCTGGGCCGTGCCCTCCAAATATCTGGACCTGCCTCTCGGTTTTTTTTTTGCACTGCCTTACTTTAACTTTTCTATTTTCTATTTATGACTTATAATTTAAATTTTCTATCGATTTGTAATCCAGGGAGCACGAAGCACAGAATCAAATATCGCTGTGGTGATTGTATGCTCTAGTATCAAATGCTTGGTGACAATAAAGTAAAGTGAAAGGTCAAATTTAATTGTCATTCAACCAAACGTGTGAATAGAGCTGAAAGAAACATTGTTCCTCTTGGGCCAAGCTGCATCACACACAGCACTCAGCACATATAGTTACAACAACACATGCAGTCACAAAACAAAACTAGCGCGCGTGGCATGGCCCGAAGATTGATAGTGTCCCGCAGCCACATTTCTGCAAGAACATGCACGTAGCAGTTTCTCATCTTGTGCTGGGTCAGGCACAGACCAAGGCAATCATGCTTGTCGTCAGGGGAGCAAGGTTCGAAGAGCTGTATCCCTAAATAAATCAATAGATAAATAATGAAGTAGCAGGCCGTAGTAATCCATGCACAGCAAGATCCCACAACTAACAAAGTGATACACAAAGAGACCTTGTTTGAGTGGTTTGAGATGAATGAGATAAAGCTGGGAGTACGCTGGGAAAGAATTACCTTACCTTTTTTTAGAAAATAAGCTTTGGCTTCTGCTGTTACGCTGCAGGTGATATTTATTTGTTGATATACAGCGTGGAACAGGCCCTTATTTGTAAATGTGACAAATAAAATTAATCTTTATCTAAATTGGACTGAAAGACCTTCCTCTTTGGTGAAGTAAAGGTGGACGTGAGACCTGAATGAAGGTCCAGTAATTCAGAATCTGTAATACCGGGGTGGGTGAGGAATAGAACAGAAGGAACAGACTGGAAGTTGAGGCCCAAGTTCCTGTGATTAGCAAATCCAGGAGTCAATGCCAGAGGTAGAAGCCCGAAGGTTGAAGGCTGGTGAGTCCGGACGTCAAAGCCTCTGGGTCAGTGTGTCCAGAAGTCCGAGGACTGAAGTCTGCGAATTTAGATCAGGGTCTGAAGGTTGTCGGCCGGAGGCGGCCTGTCTTGGGGTTGGAGGCTTGTCTGTGTGTGTGAGTGGGAGGCTGGGAAAGGGGGACATTCTGCTGCTGCTGCTGTTGTTTCTTGTGTTGTTCTGCTGAACATTGTAGGTATACTATATTGGTGTTGGAATGTGTGGCAGCACTTGTGGTGTTGATTGTGAATGCAAAAGACGCTTTTCATTGTATGTTTTGATGTGGTTGTGGTGAATAAACGAATCTGAATTTGAATCTGCGTCTGAACTTGTACACCATTTACAAATGATTTTGAGAAAATCAAAGTTATAGTAAATTTATGATCAAAGGATGTATATGTCACCAGATACAAACTCCAGATTAATTTTCTCGTGGGTATTTACTGGAAAATAAAGAATTATGAAACTATACATAAACAAAGACTGACAGACAACCAATATTCAAAAGAAGACAACTCATGCAAATAAAAAAAGAGACCTATGCATTGGAGCAGAATTAGGCCATTTGGCCAATCGAGTACACTCTTCCGTTCTATCAAGGCTCATTTATTATCCCTCTCAACCCCATTCTCCGGCCTTTTCCAAGTAACCTTTGACCCTCTGACTATTCAAGAACCTATCAACCTCCGCTTTAAATATACTTAATAACCTGGCCTCCACGTCTGTCTGTAGCAAAGAATTCCACAGATTCACCACCCTCTGACTAAACAAATTCCTCCTCATCTCTGTTCTGCCGAGAATATGAGATGTAGAGTCCCTGAAGGTGAGCCTTTAAACCGTGAAATCAATTCAGAGCTGAGGTGAGTGAAGTTATCCACGCTGGCCAGGAGTCTGACGGTTTCTGAACCTGGCGGTGTGGGGACCTGAGGCTCCTGTACCCCCTGCCCGATGGTTGAAGCGGAAAGGGAGCATGGCCTGGATGGCCAGGGCATTTCGGCAACAACTGTGTCCTGTTGTCACGTGCACCAAGTCTCTGGAGAGCCGTAGGTGGTAGATATGGAGCAGTCTTTTATTCAATAAAATGAGACACGGCAGGTATCATGTTGAGACCCTTTTGGAGGAAGAAGCCCGCAAAATATTACATGATGTTTTATATGGTAAAGCTCAAAGGACAATTCTATATTTACAATGTATCTACAATGCTACCCATTGAATTACATATAACTTTCACGCCTCCTTCTTCATACCCACGCTACAAACACCCAAGTGAATTTTAAATCATCATTTTCTGGTCTTCCAATTCTGTAGTTCTCGGCTTTTAGGAACCCATTGTCCAGAGCTGCATTTTAAATTTAATCTACACACTCTATTCAGATCTGAAGATTGGTGGCTGAAGTTAAAGTTTGCTAACTCCCCAAGTCCAGAATATGCTATAACATGTCCCAAGTAGGAATGGAGGTAAGGTGGGGTAGAAAATGGACAATGCTGCAGAGAGAAATATCCAGGCTAATGGATCTGTGGAACTTTTAGACTAAGCAATTCAGCGAAAGGTCAATTCAGATCATTAGCCCAATGTATGGATGCTTGGGGAAGTGCTGACTGTGGCTGATTAATCACGTCTGAAGGCAAGTAGTATGCAGCAGGGGATTTGGTCGACACTGGTTCTTATAAACTGCGCTATTCAGGCATCCCATACTGTATTCAAAATGTCAAACAGGCTTGCGGATTCATTTAGCGTCAGCAATTGTCCTGACCTGTCTATGTATGTTAATTATGTTCGTATTTCATCATGGGTGGTTTGCATAGTGGACTTACAATGCAGATAAAGTCACTGTTGTGATCCGAACACTAAATAAGAGTTGGAGTCTTACAGCACAGAAGCAGGCTCTTCAGCCCGTCTGGTCCACGCAGACCAAGGTTCCCATCTACAAATCAGAATCAGGTTTATTATCACTGACATATACTTCATACTTTATTGTCGCCAAACAATTGGTACTAGAACGTACAATCATCACAGCGATATTTGATTCTGCACGTCACACTCCCTGGATTACAAATATCAAATACTAAAAATATTAAAAATAGTTAAAATTAGTAAATATTAAAACATTAAATTATAAATCATAAATAGAAAATAGAAAAATGGGAAGTAGTGCAAAAAAACTGAGAGGCAGGTCTGGATATTTGGAGGGTACGGCCCAGATCCGGGTCAGGATCCGTTCAGCAGTCTTATCACAGTTGGAAAGAAGCTGTTCCCAAATCTGGCCGTACGAGTCTTCAAGCTCCTGAGCCTTCTCCCGGAGGGAAGAGGGACGAAAAGTGTGTTGGCTGGGTGGGTCGTGTCCTTGATTATCCTGGCATATGTCATGAAATTTAAAACTGCAGATGCTGGAAATCCAGAGCAGCGCAGGCAAAATGCTGGAGGAACTCAGCAGATCGGGCAGCATCTATGGAGATGAATAAACGTTTTGGGCTGATACCCTTCATCAGGTCCTACCCGGTCTGCTGAGTTCCTCTAGCATTTTACGTGTGTCGTCATGAGATTTGTTGTGCTGCAGCAACAGCGCGGTTACGAAGTGCACTGACAATATCAGAACCCAGTTGCAGAGGAAAGACAGACTCTGATGTAGAGATGATGACCAGAGTTTATTCTTAATAATTCCTAAAGAACTTAGGTGGCTTGACCGAGCGGCACTGAGAGAAGTAAACATTCTCAAAACTAAGACCTCGTGGTTAGCAGTCGTCGGGTATCCACTTAAATAAGACAAGTAAGCATGAATCTCTGAGCCTATCAAAATAAACTAACAAGCTTCAGCAGAAGGCAGCAAGAGCCTGCATTATAAAAGGAAAGTCACTTGAGAAAAACACAAATGACTAATGACTCTTGTTAAGCAACAATTAACCAATTCTAGTGCTCCAGAATGTGAAAAAGTCTAAGGAGCTGGTGGTAGACCTGAGGAGAGCTAAGGTTCCGGTGACCCCTGTTTCCATCCAGGGGGTCAGTGTGGACATGGTGGAGGATTACAAATACCTGGGGATGCGAATTGACAATAAATTGGACTGGTCAAAGAACACTGAGGCTGTCTACAAGAAGGGTCAGAGCCGTCTCTATTTCCTGAGGAGACTGAGGTCCTTTAACATCTGCCAGACGATGCTGAGGATGTTCTACGAGTCTGTGGTGGCCAGTGCGATCATGTTTGCTGTTGTGTGCTGGGGCAGCAGGCTGAGGGTAGCAGACACCAACAGAATCAACAAACTCATTTGTAAGGCCAGTGATGTTGTGGGGATGGAACTGGACTCGCTGACGGTGGTGTCTGAAAAGAGGATGCTGTCCAAGTTGCATGCCATCTTGAACAATGTCTCCCATCCACTACGTAATGTACTGGGTGGGCACAGGAGTACATTCAGCCAGAGACTCATTCCACCGAGATGCAACACAGAGCGTCACAGGAAGTCATTCCTGCCTGTGGCCATCAAACTTTACAACTCCTCCCTTGGAGGGTCAGACACCCTGAGCCAATAGGCTGGTCCTGGACTTATTTCCTGGCATAATTTACATATTACTATTTAACTATTTATGGTTTTATTACTATTTATTATTTATGGTGCAACTGTTACGAAAACCAATTTCCCCCGGGATCAATAAAGTATGACTATGACTATGACTAAAAAGCTCAGAGCCCAGTGCTCTCCGGCGCCTCACACAGGCCCAAAGAACTGATTATGTTACAGTGCAATACATAAACATTGCCATGAATTACATTAAGAATATATAAAATATAAATTAATAGTGCAATAAAAAGCAAAATAGTGAGGTTGTGTTCATGGGTTTATGGACCGTTGAGAAATCTGATGGCAGAGGGGAAGAAGTGGTTTATAAAACATTGAGTGTGGGTCTTCAGGCTCCTGGACCTCCTCCCTGATGGTAGTAATGAGAAGAGGCATGCCCTGGGTGGTGAGGATGATGGATGATGGATGATGGATGTCGTCATCTTGAAGATCCTGAGGATATCCTTGTTGCTGGGGAGGGTAGTGCCTGTGAAGCAACTGGCCAAGTCTACAACCCTCTGTGTTATTTTTCTGATTCTGTGCATTGGGGCCTAGAGACCAGATGGTGATGGAACCAGTCACAATGCTCTCCACAATACATCTGTAGAAATTTGCTAGTCTCTGATGGCATAATAAATTTGCCTGAGTTTTCCCCATATCCCCCTAAACATTTCCATCCATGTACTTGTCCAAGTACCTTTTAAATATTATTAATGTACCTGCCTCAACCATTTCCTCTGGCAGCTCATTCTATACACTGACCACCCTCAGGATATAACAGTCGCCCTTCAGTTCCCTATTAAATCTCTTCCCTCTCACCTTAAACCTGTCCCCTCTGGATCTTGATTCCCCATTCCTGGGAAAAAGCCAGTATGCTCTCATCTTGTCTTTACCCCTCATGATTTTAAGTATGGCCAATGTCACAGGAACTCTGTTAGGTTCTTGATAAATTTTCAGTAACTGTAACACAATTGGAATAATTTTCAGACAGGGACCCCTTCATCAGGATCGTCTTGGCCTGAAATGTCAGAATCAGAGTCCAGTTTAATATCACTGGCATATGTTGTGAAATTTGTTGTCTTGTGGCAGCAGTACAATGTAATAGAAAAAATATATATATTTACTGTAATTCACAGTTTGTATCTGCCACCTTGTGGTGTAGTGGCATCTGCACCGGACTCCAAGGCGAGTGGTCCCGGGTTCGAATCCGGCCGGCTCCCTGCACGCTTTCCATCCGTGCTGTGTTGAGCGTTGAGCTAGCAACTCGGCCTTGTAAGAAAACAGACAAAAATACTAAAGAAATGGGAAAGTTGCCACCCGATGCACTACAAGGCACAGGAAGGAACAACAACGATAGATACATCACCCAGGGCATGCCTTCTCATTGCTATCATCAGGAAGGAGGTACGGGAGCCTGAAGGTACACACTCAATGATTGTGGAACAGCTTCTTCCCCTCTCTGCCACCAGATTTCTATTTTTTATTTCTACTTTTGCATTACTTATTTAATTTAACTATTATTTATATATATTTAAAATAGTTAAGTATATATAAATTTATTAGTTTATCTATAAAATAGTTAAATTAAAGAAGTAATGCAAAAATAGAAATTAAAAAATAGCGAGGTAGTGTTCATGGGTTCAATGTCCATTCAGAAATCTGGTGGCAGAGGGAACGAAGCTGTTCCTGAATCGCTGAGTGTGTGCCTTCAGGCTCCTGTACCTCCTTCCTGATGGCAGCAATGAGAAGAGGGCACGTCCTGGGTGAGGGGAGTCCCTAATAATACCTTTTTGAAGGATCAGTCCTTGAAGAGCTCCTTGTCGACTGTTTATTCCACTTTGCAGTTGCTGCCTCATCTCCTGAGTTGTTCTGGCATGTTGTGCGTGTGGCTGCAGATTTCCAATATCTGCAGAAACTCTGGTAATTAATAAAATCATTTTCCGTGTGCTGTGATTATGAAACTGCCTCGGAGATTGGGGCCATCAAATGGAACAGAAATCTGAGTTGCCTTTTTAAACAAATTTCACTTTTTAGTCAAACAGTCCAAAGATTTCTGAATTTCTCTGTTGTGCGCACTGTATATGGAATTCTTGTAGTTGGGCAGGAAGTTCGAATGGGAAGGGTAAAATCAAGTTGCCATGGTCCATTGACAAACAAGTAACGTAGAAGTTCTGCTGAAGAGAGGGAAGTTGCTTGGAAGAATTTCATTTGAAATGGTTTGGGCAATTTCTTAGAGAATTGAGTGGAGAGGAGCATTTAAAATGGTGGTGCACGCAGGTGCAGCAGCTTCCACGGGGACAACCAAGGTGGTGTTTGTCTTTTTTAAGCATATTTGTTACAATCGCAAGACCCCACTGGAACTTAAAGTACTTCAGGTCAACCCCATCAGTGAGTTGCTCACTGGTGGAGAAGCAGAAGGAGGAGGACTTGGTATGGACCGTGATGCTACTGCGTCAGAGAGGTGTCAGTATATAAGGGAGGTGTGCAGTGTAACAGCAAGTGATAGTCTTTCCTGATCGTAAGACCATTTTAGACATTGGTGGTGTGGCGTGCTGCAAGTCCAATTCACTGTTTTATTGGTGAATGATGGGGACAGATGGCAAGGGAGCTGTGTGTCCTCGGACCTCACGAGGACTACGCTTTAAACTGCTGTGTTCCCTGTTTGCAGCGGCCCAGGAGAAAGGCACTGGAGTTGATGTGCTCCACTGGAGTGCCGGAGGTGGTGTTGTGTAGTGTCCATGCTTGAGTTGGTGCTGGTCTCCAGTAATCACTCGGCAGAAGACAAGATGTATTCAACTGCAGACTGCTGCAACATTCATGGACTCAGGAACTTGTTCTATTTTTTTTGTGTGTGTGACTGTATTTATATGTGCTTTGTGTGTCTTGCGCTGTGAATAACTGTTGGTACTGTGTTTTACACTTTGGCCCCAGAGTAACACTGTTTCATTTGGCTGTATTCATGTATGGATGAATGACAATTAAACTTGAACTAGAACTGAAAGGCAGAACCACAAACATTGTTAACAGGGCCACATGCAGAGCTCATGGTGTTACAAGAAAGATCCTAGCATGGACAGATTTTTTAACTGGCAGGAGTCAAAGAGTGGGTCCTTTTCCGGTTGGCTGCTGGTGTTCCACAGGGGTCAATGTTGGAACTGTTTCTGTTCCTGTTATACGTTAATGATCTGGATATTGGAATCGATGAGTTTGTGGAAGATACGGAGATGGGTAGAGGGACAGGCAGTGCTGAAGAAAAGGGAATCTTAAATACAAGAGGTTCTGCAGGTGCTGGAAATCCAGAGCAACACACACAAAATGCTGGAGGAATTCAGCAGGTCGGGCTGCACCTATGGAAATGAATAAACGTTTGATGTTTTGGGCTGAGACCCTTCATCAGGTCCTGCCCGACCTGCTGAGTTCCTCCAGCCTCTTATGTGTTTTGTCATGAAATTTGTTGTGTTGCAGCAGCAACACTGAAATGATGTGTGCTGGCAATATCGGAACCCAAGTGCGGAGGAAAGGCAGACTCCGATGTAGACACGGCGACTAGAATTTATTCATAAGAATTCCAAAAGAACATCGCTAGCTTGTCCGAGCGGCATCTTGAGAAGTAACATTCTGAAATCTAGGACTCTGTAATTAGTGCTAATCAGGCACCCACTTAAATAATACAGGTAACACAGAATCCCCGAGCCTATCAGAATAAATTTAAGAAGTTTAAGCAGAAAGCACCAGGAGACTGCATTACAAAGAGAACCACTCAGGGAAAACTTTGTTAATGATGTGTGATGTTAATGAACTGGATGTAGCAATTGATGGCTTTTTGGCCAAATTTGCAGATGAACAGAGATAGATAGAGGGATAGTGTTGAAGAAACAGGGGGCCTTAAACACAAGAGGTTCTGCAGATTCTGGAATTCCAAACTGACAGACACAAAACGCTGGGTGATCCACAATGTCTGGCAGCCTCCATGGAAATGAATAAACTGTTGACACTTTAGGCTGAGATTCTTCATCAGGACTGGGAAGGAAAGGAGAAGATACCAGAATTAAAAGGTGGTGGTGGTGGTGGGGGGGGGGGGGGTGAGGAAGAGGGGAAGGAGGATGCACTGGCATGTGATAAGTGAAGCCATATCAGTGGGAACGGTAAAGAGCTGGAGAAGAAGGAATCTGATAGGAGAGGAGAGTGGACCATAGGAGAAGGAGAAGAAGGTGGGGTACCAGGGGATGGTGATAAGCAGCTGAGGGTAAGTGGTAAGAGGCCAGAGTTGCATATAGAAAAAGAGGGAAGGGAGAGGAGAAGTTACTGGAAGGAGAAATCAATGTTCATACCATCAGGGTGGAGGCTACCGAGGGGAAATTGAGATGTTGCTCCTCCACCCTGAGACTGGCCTCATCGTGTCTTGGGGATAGGAATTAAAACGGTTCACCACAAGGGCAGTCCACTTTAGGCGGACACAGCAGAAATGCTTGCCCAAGCAGTCCTCCAATTTACGTCAGGTCTCACCAATGTCGAGGAGGCCACTTTAGGAGCACCAGATACGGAAGGACGGCCCCAACATAGAGTTTGGAGGATGAAATAGAGTGCAACATAGAAACAGGCCCTTCAGCCCTACCTGCCTATGCTGACCAAGAAGTCGCATCACAAATAAGGGAAGATCTGCAGACGCTGGAAATCAGAGTAATATACACAAAAACCTGGAGGAACTCAGCAGGCCAGGCAGCATCTGTGGAAAAGAGTAAACAGTCCAGACTTATGGCTGAAACTCTTCATCAAGAGTGGGGGAAAAAAAGCGATGAGAAGTAGAGTAAGAAGTTGGGGAGGGGGGAATGGAGGAAGAAGTACATGGTTGTAGGTGATAGGTGGAACAGGAAGAGGGGAGGGGTGAAGTAAAGAGCTGGGAAGTCAGTTGATGAAAGAGATAAAGGGCTGGAGAAGGGGGAATCTGATAGGAGAGGACAGAAGGCCATGGAGGAAAGAGATTGGGGAGAAGCACCAGAGGGAGGTGATGGGAGGCACGTAAAGAGATAAGGTGTGAGAGGGAAATGGGAATGGGGAATGTTGAAGGTGGGTGGGGGGACAATTACTGGAAGTTTGAGAAATCAATGTTCATGCCATCGGGTTGGAGGCTACCCAGACAGAATATAAAGTGTTGCTCCTCCAACCTGAGCGTGGCCCCATCACGATAGTAGAGGAGGCCATGGACTGATATGTCAGAATGGGAATGGGAAGTGGAATTAAAATTGTTGGACACTGGAAGATCCCACTTTTTCTGGCAGATGGAGCATAGGTGCTCGGCAAAATGGTCCCCCAATCTGCGCCGGGTCTCCCTGATGTACGGGAGACCACACTGGGAGCACTGGATACAGTAGATGACCCCAGCAAACTCGCAGGTGAAGTGTTGCCTCACCTGGAAGAACTGTTTGGGGCCCTGAACGGTAGTGAGGGAGGAGGTGTAGGGGCAGGTGTAGCACTTGTTCCGCTTGCAAGGGTAAGTGCCAGGAGGGAAATCAATGGGGAGGAACGAATGGACAAGGGAGTCGCGTAGGGAGCGATCCCTGTGGAAAACAGAAAGTGGCGAGGAGGGAAAGATGTGCTTGGTTGTGAGATCCCACTGGAAATGGCAGAATTTAGAATGATCAGCAAAGTTTCCTCAAGGGAAAATCTTGATTGACAAATCCGTTGGAATTCTTTGAAGAAGTAACAAGCAGAATAGATAAAGGAGAATCGGTTGATGTTGTGTATTTGGATTTTCAGAAGGCCTTTGAAAAGATTCCACACATGAGGCTGCTTCACAAGCTACGAGCCCATGGCATTGCAGAAAAGATTCTAGCATGGATGAAACAGTGGCTGATTGGCGGGAGGCAAAGTTTGGGAATAAAGGGAGCCTTTTCTGGCTGGCTGCCGGTGACTAGTGGTGTTCCTCAGGGGTCTGTGTTGCTACCAATTGTCTTTATGTTATTTGTCAATGATTTGGATGATGGAATTAAAGGCTTTGTTGAAATGTTTGCAGATGATATGAAGATAGGTGGAGGGGCAGGTAGTTTTGAGGAAGTAGAAAGACTATAGATTTAAACGGATTAAGAGAATGGGCAAAGAAATGAATACAGTGCCAAGAAGTGTTTGGTCATGCACTTTAGAAGAAATGAAAGGGTTGACTATTTTCTAAATGGAGAGAAAATACAAATAAACTGAGGTGCTGAGGGATCTGGGAGTCCTTGTGTAGGATTCCCTAAAGGTTAATTAGCTGGTTGAGTCAGTGGTAAGGAAGGCAAATGTGACATTAGCATTCATTTCAGGGGACTAGAATATAAAAACAAGGATGTAACACTGAGGCTATATAAGACATTGCTCAGACTGCATTTGGAGTATTGTGAGCCATTTTTTCTCCATTTCTAAGAGAGGGTCCAGAAGAGGATTGAGAGAATGACCCTGTAAATGAAGGGTTAATATATGAGTAGGATTTGATAGTTGCTGGAGTTTAGAAGAGTGGGGTGGGGATCTCATTGAAACCTCCTAAATTTTGAATTAGACATGGAGAGGAAGTTTCCAAGAGTGGGACTAGAGGGCACAGCCTCAGATTAGAAGGAAGTCTCTTTAGAACAGAGATGAAGAGGAGTTTTTTAGTCAGATGGTAGTGCATCTGTGGACTTCATTGCCACAGATAGCTGTGGAAGCCGAGTCATTTAAAACAGAGGTTGCCATATTTTTGATTAGTAAGGGTATCAAAGGTTACAGGGAGAAGTCAGGAGAATGGGGTTGAGAGGGATAATAAATCAGCCATGATCAAATGGTGGAGCAGACTTAATGAATTGAATGGCCTAATTCTGAACCTATGTCTTGTGGTCTTATGCAAATTGGTGGTGGCATCAGTCAGATAGAGATTCTCAGCCAGATGGTTGTGAATCTGTGGACTTCACAGAGCACAGAAACAAGCCCTGTGGCCCAAATGGTCCATGCCAAGCATGATCCCCATTCTGCCCACACCCCTTTCAACCTTTCCTGTCTGTGTACCCGTCCAAGTACCTTTAAGTGGTTCTAAACTAAACGGTGGTAGGGAGGTTTCTGGTGGGATGGGCTATAGAAACAGAAGAGCACACAGGGTGGCTACTGAGTGTACAGGAGACTGTCTACTGGTCATTACCCAGACTTGGTAGCAAAGCTACCAAGACTGGAGCCTAAATAGTCCAGGTTATTTAACTTTTCAAAGACATTGGCAAAGTGGAAAAGACTATTCAGTTTTGATGATTAAGAATGAGTAGGGGGAAAAAGCAGCAGGTCCAGTTTGGAAGGAGCTAAGAAAGAGAAAGAAATAGTGGGGATTGTAAGCACGTTCTCAAAGCGTAGCAGTAATGTAGGTCAAAGTTAAATCAGGAAAGTAGAAGCCTGTATAACAAGGTAATTCGATAATCTTGGGGGACTTCATATTTAAACTGGCCAGTGGTTTAGAGAGATTTGGGCCAAATACAGGTGAATGGGACTAGCTTAGTTGGGAATCATAAACACAAAATACTCTACAGATGCTGGGGTCAAAGCAACACTCACAACACGCTGGAGGAACTCAGCAGGTTGGGCAGCATCCGTGGAAACGATCGGTTGACGTTTCGGGCCGGAACCCTTCGTCAGGACTGTAGAGGGAAGGGGCAGGGGCCCTATAAAGAAGGTGGGGGGGAGGGTGGGAAGGAGAGGGCTGGTAGGTGGCAGGTGAAAAACCAGTAAGGGGAAAGATAAAGGGGTGGGGGAGGGGAGGCAGGGAGGTGATAGGCAGCTGGGGGAGGGGACAGAGTGAAATAGGGATGGGGGAGGGGAGGGGGAGGGAATTACTGGAAGTTGGAGAATTCAATGTTCATACCGTCTGGGCCTTGGTATAAACATTGAATTCTCCAACATCCGGTAATTCCCTCCCCCTCCCCTCCTCCATCCCTATTTCACTCTGTCCCCTCCCCCAGCTGCCTATCACCTCCCTCATGGTTCCGCCTCCTTCTACTACCCATTGTGTTTTCCCCTATTCCTTCTTCACCTTTCCTGCCTATCCCCTCCCCCACCCCTTTATCTTTCCCCTTACTGGTTTTTCACCTGGAACCTACCAGCCTTCTCCTTCCCACCCTCCCCCCACCTTCTTTATAGGGCCTCTGCCCCTTCCCTCTACAGTCCTGACGAAGGGTTCTGGCCCGAAACGTCGACTGATCGTTTCCACGGATGCTGCCTGATCTGCTGAGTTCTTCCAGCGTGTTGTGAATGTAGCTTAGTTGGGAATCTTGGTCAGTATGGAGCTGAAGGGCCAGTTTCTGTGCTGTATAACTAATTCATCCTCCATACCCAATGTACAAGTGTGGTATAGCAGTTAGCATTATGCTCTTCCAACGCTGTGACCTGTGTTCAGTTCCTGCTGCTGCCTGTGACGAGTTTGTACATTCTTCCTGTGATAGTGTGGGTTTCCTCCAGGTGCTCTGGTTTCCTCCCACATTCCAATGACGTACAGGTTAGTAGGTTAATTGGCCACATGGGTGTAATTGGGTGGCACAGTGTCGTTGGGCCAGAAGGGCTGTATCTCTAAATAAAAATTGTGTCAGGCCTCCGCCAGTCAGGGTCAACCATGGGTATTGCATCCTAGCTGTCTAGATGTGTAAGCCAGGACAGTACAATATGGAGAGCAAGCTGTTGCCCATGTAGCAAGCTCCCCCTCTCCACGCATCTGATGAACCCGAAAGAACGGCAGAGACCGATACAGTTTGGCACCAGCAGCATCACAGGAGTTGCCAGTCAGCATTGAAATCACCATAGGATGATCTTAGGGACTCCAGCTCTGGATTTTTCCCTTGGGATTTACTCCTGAAGCCTTCCCCGTGAGGGGGTATAGCCCCAAGGCAGCGGAGGTTTGCGATCAGAGCTTCTCCTAGATGAGCTGCCAACCACGGCTGACGAGCCCCATCTGCCCGAAGCGACTGGATTTAAGGTGCCCGTAACCCGCCCTTGCCCCTTCTCCTGTCAGTAGAAACAGTTCCGCTGGGCTTAGTAACTAAGCTGCACGTGAAGGCCAGGAGCTGGACTTGGTTGTCAGAGGCTATTCGAGACGTGCACCATTGAGAGCATTGGATAGGCAGTGGGAGCTCAGCCCCAATACTCCAGCCCCACCACCCTCCCCTTGGGAAGAAATCAAATAAAAATAAAAAAAATTAGAAAATCATGTTGGCAATAATAGTGCTGGAGTTATAGAACCATACAACTTGGAAACAGGCCCTTCAGCCCATCAATTTCATACTGAGCTTTGTTGCTGATCTACTAATCCCATTTGCCTGTATTAGATGCAAGAATTTAATTTTTTATTTATTTAGCGATACAGCACAGTAAGAGTGCATAAGACGGGACTGCACAAACACATAGAGCTGGGGTGCACACGTACGCAGAACAGGGTGCAGGACAGGATCCGAGGGAATCTGGAGCACCAAGATGGGTTTTGCACAGGATAGACAAGTGCAAGGTGCAAGTAAGCATGGGAATGGACGCACAGTTGCATAAGACAGTGGCTGTAATATACTTGCATGTCTTAAATTACTTCCCAAGGGTAATTTCCAAGAACAGTTTCCAAGAAAGCCTTGCGTAGCACCTGGAGTGAACGATGGCTCAGATCCAAGCACACAGCCTCGGCTGATGCCCTAGTGTAGAACTGTGGGGATCTCTGCATAGAGGAATGGCTGTGCTCAGGGAACATTTCAGTCAGATCAGACTTTATACCAGTGTCCCGATAGGCACCGAAGGTAAAGATCACTTTTTGAGTAAGGGTTCAGGATTCCAGACTCTAATTTATTTATCATGTGTACACCTAAACCTAAAAATGTGTTGTTTGAGCTAACAACCCACACCCCCGAGGGTGTGCTGGGGCAGGCCCGCGAATGTCACCACACACTCCAACGACTACATAGCCCAACCACCACGCCCGGCGCAACAACACAGAACACAATAGTCAACCTAACAACACGAGCAAAACAAGCCCTGTTCCTCCCTCCCACCTACGTACATCTTTTAACCTTAGGACAGGCCTTATTCGGACTTCAGCCTCCAGCAGTCTTGGTCTCAGACTCACAGAAACTGGGCCTTCGACTACCCCAACAGATACGCAGACTGGGGCTCTGGTCAACGGAATTGACTTACAGACTTCCGACACGACCCTTGTTCCTTGATCCTGGATTTTGACCCCAGGGCCCACTGATAATCAAATGGAGGGAGGGAACATCGATTCAGACCATGAGAGGACTGTGTCGGGCATTTTCAGGCCTTACAGGGTGCAGATTGGAAGTCTGTGTGGGCACCATTCCTCGCACAGACACTAGAGCAATGTGTGGTTAAGTGCCTTGCTCAAGGGCACAAACACGCTGCCACAGCTGAGGCTCGAACCAGCGACTTTGAGGTCACCAGACGAACGTCTTAACCACTTGGCCACGTGCCCAACAAATCAAATACTAGGCCTCAAACTCTGGACATGCCGCTGATGGGGCCTTGAACATTAGGCCTTACCAAGTGGGAGGTTTGCACCGATGCCTTGGATAAGATCCACTACTCAGCTGACATCATCATTGCCTTTTGTGGGATCACACAGTGCACACATGGGTTGTCATAACTCCTACGGTACACAGTAATTACATTTGGATAACCACTTAGTTGGGTGTGAAGTGACTGGATGTTGAGATGGGTATGGTGATAGTGATCACATTTTTGTATGAAATCTTCAAAAGGCGATGTCTCAAAAAGGCAGCATCCATCATTAAGGACCCCCAATACAAGGACATGCCCTCTTCTCATTGCTACCATCAAGGAGGAGGTACAGGAGCCTAAAAACACACACTCAGTGTTTCAGGAACAGCTTCTTCCCCTCCACCACCAGATTCCTGAATGGACAATGAACCCATGTACACTACCTCACTATTTTTTGCTCTGTTTTTGCACTACTTATTTAATTGATTTTTTTTAATATACAGAATATTGTTTGGTTCCTTAAGGTTGTCATTGCCAAGGGAGGTAGTGGGGATAAGCTCCCTCTATGTATTAAATACTCTCAATAGTGTGCGTCTCAAATAACCTCTAACTACCAAGTCCAGCTTGCGGTCTTCACGTGTGGCTTAGCTACTAAGCCCAGTGGAACCATTTCTACTGACAAGAGAAGGGGAAAAAGTGGCACGTTAAAACAATCGCTTCGGGCAGAAGGAGCTCGTCAGCTGTGGTTGGCAGCTCGTCCAGGAGAAGAAAAACTCTGATCTCGTACCTCTGCTGCCTTGTGGCTATACCCACACATGGGGAAGGCTTCGGGAGTGAACCCCGAGGAACAATCCGGGATTGGAGTCCCTAAGGCAGCCCTACGTTGGGTTGAACACTGACTGACAATTCCAGCGACGCCACTGGTGCCGAACTGTATCAGTCCCTGACGTTCCTTTGGATTCATCAGCCGCGGGGAGAGAGGGAGCCCGCGTCAAGGGCAACAGCAGCTCTCCGTATCGCACTACCCCGGCTTGTGTATCATGTAGACAGCTACAGCATAGTCGACCCCGAGCAGTGGAAGGCCTGGCCTTTCTGATTCTGGTTCACCATGAAACTCACAACACTACTTTCTACTCATTTGTCTTGTAACCTGCTGTAAACAGCATTCTTACAAGGCTGGATTCCAGCCAGAGTCAGCAGCCTGGCTGACAGCCAATTCCCTGCCAGATCTGGTCCATGACCCTTCCCCACCCTCTCCTCACTGAAGCCATTAACTCCTTGTTGAGATGTTGCTCCCTGGCCTGGCCATGTAACCTCTGAAGCAAGCAGAGTCCAGAGAACAGTACTGTAAAGAAACAGACGCTTCGGCCAACGTGTGGAACCAAACAAATTAGAACATGTTTAGGCTGCATGGTAGAGTAATAGTTAGTGTTATGCCAGCAATCCGAGTTCAATTCCCACTGCTGCTTGTACGTTCTCCCTGTGACTGCATTGACATCTGTCTCTTTTGGTTAATATTGAGGATATCAAGAAGTATAAGATCCTGGAACTCTTTTATCCCTATTCCACTGCCTGTGTTTGGGAGCTCGTTGTTACTCTATTGTGTGAGCACGTTTATATGGGATGCCCTTCAATAGATTCAAACTGCTCCTTACTCTGCATAGACATGAATTGAGAGGCCATAAGATATAGGAGCAGAATTAGGTCATTCGGCCCATTGAATGCACTCCACCATTTCATTGTGGCTGATCCATTTCCCTCCCAACCCCTTCTCCCTGTATCCTTTCACGCCCCGACTAATCATTAACCTCTGCCTTAAATGCACCCGGTGACCTGGCTTCCACAGCTGCCTGTGGCAACGAATTCTGTACGTTCACCGCAACACACTCAGGGTGCTGGAGGAACTCAACAGACTCGAAACATCGACTGGTTACTCTTTACCATAGATGCTGCCTGGCCTGCTGAGTTCCTCCAGCATTTGCAGTGCTTTGATTTCCAGCGTCTGCAGATTTTCTTGTATTTGTGATTTACCACAGATTCACCACCCTCTAGCTAAAGAAATTTCTCCTCATTTCTGTTCCAAATAGACGCCCCTCTATTTTGAGGATGTTCCCTCTGGTCCTCGACTCCCCCTCTAAAGGAAACATCCCCTATCCAGGCCTTACAACATTCAATAGGTTTCAATGAGGTCTCCACCCCACCTCTCATTCACTAAATTCCAGTGAGTACCTGCCCGGAGCCTTCAATCACTGCTCATATGATAACCCTTTCATTCCTGGAATCATTCTCGTGAACCTCCTCTGAACCCTCTCCAACGTCAGCACATCCTTTCCAAGTAAGGGGCCCAAAACTGTTCACAATACGCCAAATGATGCCTCACCAGTGCCTTATAAAAAACCTCAAAATTGCATCCTTGCTCTTGTATCTGAGTCCTTTTGAAATGAATGTTAACATTGCATTTGCCTTCCTCACCACTGACTCAACCTGCAAATTAACCTTTAGGGAATCCTGCACAAGTCCCTCTGCGCCATGGTTTTTTTGAATTTCTCTCCACTTAGAAAATAGCCTATGCTTTTATACCTTCCGCCAATGTGTTGACCATACATGTCCGGGCACTGTATTTCATCTGCTACCCCTTTACCCATTCTCCTGTGTGAGTCCTTCTGCAGCCTCTCTGCTTCATCAACACAAGCCGCTCTTCCACTTATCTTCATATCGTTCACAAACCAATCAATTTCATCATCCAAACTGTTGACGTGCATTTTCAGAAAATATTCTGCTTGGATGGGCTAAAGAAGAATGATCTGTTCCCCAATATGTAGGGCAAACGGTAGTGTAGTGGTTAGCACAATGCTTTTCAGAGCCAGTAATGACTGATCGGGGTCCAATCCCCATCATTGTTGTAAGGAGTTTGTATGTTCCCACAGTGACCCAGTGTGTTTCCTCTCACATTTCAAAGACATACGGGTTTGGGTTAGTAAGCTGTGGGCATGCTATATTGCCACTGGGGGGCGGGGGTGGTGGTGACACTTGCAGACTCCCCCCAGCATGATCTCGGCTTGTGTCCCTGTCAGTGAGCTACTCATTGGCAGAGGAGCTGGAGCAGCTAGATTTGGTGCGGAGCATTTTGCTACCTGCTTCGCAGAAGCATCAGAGTTGGTGCATGAAGATGGTGTGCAGTCTAACAGCAAGTAATTATCTTGGATGTCTTTCTTGTGATTGCAAGGCCCTGTTGGACATTGATAATGTAAAATACTGCAAGTCCATTTCAGTATGGTTTATTGGAGAGACTGGTGACAGGGGAGCTTCTTGGCCTCAGGGGCAACGAGGACTAGGCCTCGAGCCGTGGGCTTGCCTGTTGCAGCAATCCAGGAGGGGAGACACAGGAGGTGGAGTAGCATGGTGTCCATGCTGGGTTGGGGACTGTCCTGCCCAGTGCTGCCCTCCAGTGTTCATTTGGTGCAAGGCAAGCTGGGTTGCGTGTATGCACGCATATTAATGTTTGCCTGTGGACTGCTGAGAGCTTCTCATCCTTACTGACAACATCCATGCACCATCAATCTGCAAGTTATGTCACTCAGGGACTTGGGCTACATTATGTAGTATTTTTGCGTGTGACTGTATGTTTACTGCTATCTTATATGTGCTATATGTGCTTTGTGCTGTGTATGACTGTTGGTACTGTGTTTTGCACCTTGGCTCCAGAGAAACACTGTCTTGTTTGGCTGTATCCATGGGGTTGTCATGGTGTGAGCTGACAAACAACTGAACCCAGGTGCGGAGAAACGACGGACTCCCATGTGGAGACAGAAACAAGAGTTTATTCATAGAAATAATGGAACGTTGGTGCTCAACCAAGCAACACTGTGAGACGAATCACTCTCGAATCACAAGGACCCCATGCTAAGTGCTGGTCAGGAGTCCATTTCAAATAATCACAGTCCTCGGAAAACCCGTCCCAGTCAAAATAAACTCGACAAGATTAAACAGAAAGCAGAATAGTTCAACAACTCTACATACAACAACAGTTAACAATTACAGGACTCATGTCAACTTGAAATTGGCTATTGATGTAAATGATGCATTTCACTGTATTTTTTAATGTTTTGATGCACATGTGACAAATAAAGCTACATACATCAAAGTTGCTGGTGAACGCAGCAGGCCAAGCAGCATCTATAGGAAGAGGCGCAGTCGACGTTTCAGGCCGAGACCCTTCGTCAGGACTAACTGAAGGAAGAGTGAGTAAGGGATTTGAAAGCTGGAGGGGGAGGGGGAGATCCAAAATGATAGGAGAAGACAGGAGGGGGAGGGATGGAGCCAAGAGCTGGACAGGTGATTGGCAAAAGGGGATACGAGAGGATCGTGGGACAGGAAGTCCGGGAAGAAAGACAAGGGTGGGGGGACCCAGAGGATGGGCAAGGGGTATATTCAGAGGGACAGAGGGAGAAAAAGGAGAGTGAGAGAAAGAATGTGTATGGTATGAACATCGACTTCTCTCACTTCCGCTAATGCCCCACCTCCCCCTCGTAGCCCATCCGTTATTTATTTTTATACACACATTCTTTCTCTCACTCTCCTTTTTCTCCCTCTGTCCCTCTGAATATACCCCTTGCCCATCCTCTGGGTCACCCCCCCCCATCTTTCTTCCCGGACCTCCTGTCCCATGATCCTCTCGTATCCCCTTTTGCCTATCACCTGTCCAGCTCTCGGCTCTATCCCTCCCCCTCCTGTCTTCTCCTATCATTTTGCATCTCCCCCTCCCCCTCCAGCTTTCAAATCCCTTACTCACTCTTCCTACAGTTAGTCCTGACAAAGGGTCTCGGCCTGAAACGTCGACTGCGCCTCTTCCTATAGATGCTGCTTGGCCTGCTGCGTTCACCAGCAACTTTGATGTATGTTGCTTGAATTTCCAGCATCTGCAGAATTCCTGTTGTTGACAAATAAAGCTATTCTTTAGTCTTTAATCTATCTTCATCTTCATCTTCAAAGTATAGCTCTTACCCAAACAAAAGGTCTTGGACAACACAATTGCTTGAGCCAGGAGGAGACACACAAGACTGCAGATGCTGGAATCTTGAATAAATACACAAAATAGTCATAGTCATGGTCATACTTCATTGATCTCGAGGGAAATTGGTTTTCGTTACAGTTGCACGATAAATAATTAAATAGTAATAAACCATAAATAATTAAATAATAATATGTAAATTATGCCAGGAAATAAGTCCAGGACCAGCCTATTGGCTCAGGGTGTCTGACCCTCAAAAGGGAGGAGTTGTAAAGTTTGATGGCCACAGGCAGGAATGACTTCCTATGACGCTCTGTGTTGCATCTCGGTGGAATGAGTCTCTGGCTGAATGTACTCCTGTGCCCACCCAGTACATTATGTAGTGGATGGGAGACATTGTCCAAGATGGCATGCAACTTGGACAGCATCCTCTTTTCAGACACCACCATCAAAGAGTCCAGTTCCATCCCCACAACATCACTGGCCTTATGAATGAGTTTGTTGATTCTGTTGGTGTCTGCTACCCTCAGCCTACTGCCCCAGCACATAACAGCAAACATGATCGCACTGGCCACCACAGACTCATAGAACATCCTCAGCATCGTCCGACAGATGTTAAAGGACCTCAGTCTCCTCAGGAGTACTGGAGGAACTCAGTGGGTCAGGCAGCATCTGCGGAGGGAAGTAGACAGTTAATGTTTTGGTTCAAGACCTTTCATCAGGACTAGTAATCTAGATGAAGGGCCTTGACCTGTAATGTTGACTGTCCATTTCCCTTCACAGATGCTGCCAGACCTGTTGAGTTCCTCCAGTGCCTTGTGTGTTGCTCTTAAGTGTAGTGAGACTTGCTCCCAATGTATAAATGTGGGAGCATTGTTAAAGCTGACTATTTCTTTGTCCAGCTGGATGTGACAGAATGCCAGAATGCACGGGAAATGGGGCCAACAATCACCAGCTCAGGATATCACACCAACATGTTTTTCTGTATTCATGCACGGGGGACTGGCTCTCTCCCATCTTTCTTTCCAGTCCTGTTGAAGGGCTCCGGTCCAAAATGTTGACTGTCTATTTCCCTCTATAGATGCTGCCTGACTGGCTGAGCTCCTCCGGAGATTAGTGTGTTGCATTTCAGTAGCCTGGTAACATGGAAAATTTCTCATGCTTCATAGGAAAGACAACCGGGTCAGAAATGACTGAAACATATGATGAGATATCAAATCAGAAAGGGTGTTGGTAGAAGAGGTGAACATAGAACAATACAGCACAGTACAGGCCCTTCAGCCCACAATGTTCTGCCGACCGTTTAACCTACTCCAGGATCAATCTAACCCTTCCCTCCTACATAGTCCTCAATTTTTCTATCATCCATGTGCCTATTTATTATTCTTTTAAATCTCCCTGAAGTATTGGGCTCTACCACCACCCCTGGCAGCATATTATACACACCTACCACTCTGTGTTTAAAAAAAAACAATCTCTTATATCCCTGTTATACCTTCCTCTCATAATTACCTTAAAATTACGTCCTCTCATATTAGCCATTTCCACCCCGGGATGAAGCCGCCGGCTGTTCACTCTACTAATGCCTCTATCAAGCCACCTCTGATTCTCCCTCACTCCGAAGAGAAAAGCCCCAGCTCGCTCAACCTATCCTCATAAGAAATGCTCTCTAATCCATGCAGCATCCTGGTAAACCTCCTCTGCACCCTCTCTAAAGCTTCCATGTCTTCAACACTCCCCGTGTGGTCCAACCAGGCTACAATCACCAGATCAAAAATGATACCGAGACATGCAATGGGATATCAAGGCTGGAAAGAAGCTGGTAGAAGAGGAGAAGAAAGCAAGAGAGAAATGCAGAAAGATTTTGAGAGGAGATTTATGAGCTCAGGGACTTGCTAGCTGAACATATATCGGCCAAAGATAAAAATGATGGAAGTGGAGGAATGCAAAGCTCATGGGTGGCACTGAATGAGGTAATAGATGGAATAAATGGGTTGGAAGCCCAAAGTGAAAAACTTAATGCTGGATGTGGAACTATAAACAAGAGATTCTGCAGATGCTGGAAATGCTGAGCAACACAAACAAAATACTGGAGGAACTCAGTAGGTCAAGCAGCATCTACGGAAGGGAATAAACAGTGACGTTGTGGGACAAGGCTCTTCATGAATGAAGGGCCTCAGCTTGAAACATTGACTGTTCATTTTTCTCCATGGATGCTGCCTGACCTGCTGAGTTTCTCCAGTTTTTTTTGTATGTGTTGCTCACTGAAATCATGGCCATGGCTGTATCTTACTGATAGCTTTATGTCCTTGCTATCTTGTATGTGCTTTGTGCTGTGTGTGACTGTTGGTACTGTGTTATGCACCTTGGCCCTGAAGTAACACTGTCTTCTTTAGCTGCATATATGGGTATTCATGTTTGGTTGAATGATAATTAAACTTGTTTTGAATGGATTAGTGGACAGTGGAGACAGCACACTTACAGGTGAAGGTTCCATGCCAGATCCCATTGAATCATACAGCATGGAAACATGTCCTTTGGCCCAACTTGTCCATGCTGGCAATGGAGCCCCCAAGTCCTATCTGCCTACGTTTCACTTATCTCTCTAACTCTTTCCTATCCACATACCTATCTAAATAAAATTTCAAATGTTATTGTACCCACCTCTGTCACTTCCTCATGGGGTGGCCAGTAGCGTGGTGGCTAGGCAATGCTTTACAACACACCTGCCGTAAGATTGGGCTTTGATTCCCACTGCTGTCCATAAGGAGTTTCTATATTCTCCCCATGACTGTGTGGTTTCCTCCCACAGTGCAAGAAATGTAGGAGTGTGCTATGTTGACGCTGGAAGTGTGACGACACTTGTGGGCTGCCTACCACATTCCTTGCTGATTTGGTTTGATGCAAACGATGCATTTCACTGTGTGTGTTGATGCTTCACTGTGCATGTGACAAATAAAGCTAATCTTTTCTTTCTTTTCCTCTGACTGCGTGAGTTCCCTCCGGGTGTTCCTGTTTCCTCCGCCCATTCCAAAGGCGTGCAGGTTATGGTTAGTGAGCTGTGGGCATGCTATGTTGGTGCTGGAAGCATGGAGACCTGCGGGCTGTCCCCCAGCAAGTCCTCAGACTGCACTGGTCTTCGATGCAAATGGAATATTTCACTGCTGGTTTCGGTGTTTCAAAGCGCATGTAACAAGTAAAGCTAATCTTTATTATTCCACTGGTAAATCCTCTTCACCTCATTCTTGCAGGGCTCTGGTGATGATACTACACGGCGCTGGAGAACATAGTGGGGCGTACAGCAATGTTGCCACAATGCTCGTCAACCAGTCCCTCTTTGTCTTTTCCCATGATCACAGTGAGTACTGTCCTCTGACTGTTAACTCCCTGTGGGAAACAGCATCACCATTTTCCAAAGGATTGAGATACGTGGGGCAAATGATCAACTATCTTGAGCAAGAATCAGTTCCCAGCAGTCGCTGCTAACTCCCAAAGTCACCCTTGGTAAGCTGGTGACTCCGTCTATACTTCTGCTTGGTAAACCAGCCCTCACTATCAAAGACCGCACCCACCCCAGACATTCTGTCTTCTCCCCTCTCCCATCGGGCAGAAGGTACAGAAACCTGAAAGCATGTGCCACCAAGCTCAAGGGCAGCTTCAGTCGTACCGCTTCAGTTTTTTTAAGTGTCCCCTAGTATCAAGATAATGTGGATAAATGTGAGGTGGTAAGAACAGGAAGGCAGATTATTATCTAAATGGAGTCGTTAGGAAAAGGGGAAGTACAACGAGATCTAGGTGTTCTTGTACATTAGTCACTGAAAGCAAGCATGCAGGTACAGCAGGCAATGAAGAAAGCTAATGGCATGCTGGCCTTCATAACAAGGGGAATTGAATATAGCAGCAAAGAGGTCCTTCTGCAGCTGTACAGGGCCCTGGTGAGACCACACCTGGAATATTGTGTACAGTTTTGGTCTCCAAATTTGAGGAAGGACATTCTTGCTATTGAGGGAGTGCAGCATAGGTTCACAAGGTTAATTCCTGGGACTGTCATATGTTGAAAGATTGGAGCGACTGGGCTTGTATACACTGGAATTTAGAAGCATGAGAGGGGATCTGATTGAAACATATAAGATTATTAAGGGATTGAACACGCTGGAGGCAGGAAGCATGTTCCCACTGATGGGTGAGTCCAGAACCAGAGGCCACAGTTTAAGAATAAGGAGTAGGCCATTTAGAACGGAGCTGAGGAAAAACTTTTTCACCCAGAGAGTGGTGGATATGTGGAATACTCTGCCCCAGAAGGCTGTGGAGGCCAAGTCTCTGGATGTTTTCAAGAAAGAGATGGATAGAGCTCTTAAAGATAGCGGAATCAAAGGTTATGGGGAGAAGGCAGGAACTGGATACGGATTGTGGATGATCAGCCATGATCACAGTGAATGGCAGTGCTGGCTCGAAGGGCCGAATGGCCTACTCCTGCACCTATGTCTATTATCATAAAATGAACTCTTGACCTCGTTGTGATCTTGCACCTCTCTGTTTACCTGGATTGTAATTTCTCTGCAACAGTAACACATTAATTTGCATTCTCTTATTGTTTTACCTTGTTCTACCTTGATGCACTGTGTAATGATTTGATCTGTATGAACAGTATGCAAGACAAGCTTTTCACTGTACATCAGTAATGAGACAATAATATTCCAATTCCAAGCACCTCCCCCCGGTCCCTGCACTCAAGTGCTGGCTCAGCCTGTGAAGTCTACATCCCTCAGAAGAACATATTATAAAGAGCTCTACCCAACAGTTCTGAAGAAGAGTCCCTAACCTGAAACTTTGACTAGTTTCTCATTCCACAGATGCTACTTGACTGGCTGAGTTCTTCTGGCACCTTTATTCTTGTTTCAGATTCCTGCATCATAGCCTTACAGGCAAATCCTGTGTTACAGTTTTGGTGTATTCCTAGAAAATGGTCCAAATCATGATTTTCTATAGCACCTACGTATGTGACAAGGAACACAAAATGAAAAAGTAGTTGTGTTTATCTGCTATTTTCACATGCATTCTGTAAGATCAAATTTTATCCTACATCTCAAATTTCTTGCTAGTGATTTGTAAATTCTACAAGGGTGAATTTCTGTAATGCAAGCAGTTTGGGTCAAAAGAGAGAATTTGTAGAATGTCTAAGGGATGGCTTTTTAGAACAGCTGGTTGTTGAACCCACTAGGGGATAGGCTGTGCTGGATTGGGTGTTGTGCAATGATCTGGAGGTGATAAGAGAGCTTAAGGTTAAGGAACCCTTTGGGAACACTGATCACAATATGATCGAGTTTATTTTAAAATTTGAGAAGGAGAAGCTAAATTCCAATGTGTCGGTATTTCAGTGGAATAAAGGAAATGACAATGGCACAAGAGGGGAACTGGCCAAAGTTGACTGGAAAGGGGCACTAGCAGGAACAACAGCAGGGCAGCAATGACTGGAGTTTCTGCAATAAATGAGGGAAGTGCAAGACAGATATATACCAAATAAGAAGAAATTTTCGAATGGAAGAAGGACACTACTGTGGCTGAGAAGTGTAGTCAGAGCCAAAGTAAAAGCAAAAGAGAGGGCATACAAGGAAGCCAAAGCTGGTGGGAAGATAGAGGATTGGGAAACTTTTAAAAACTTGCAGCAGGAAACTAAGAAGGCCATTAGGAAGGAAAAGATGAAATATGAAAGGAAGCTGGTGACTAATGTCAAAGAAGATACTAAAAGCTTTTTTAAGTATATAAAGGGAAAAAGAGAGTCGAGGGTAGATATAGGACCAATAGAAAATGGTGCTGGAGATATTGTAATGAGAGATGCAGAGATTGCAGAGGAACTGAATGCGAATTTTGTATCAGTCTTTGCAGTGGAAGACATCTGCATTAAACCAGACATTCAAGAGTGTCAGGGAAGTGAAGTATGTGCAGTGAAAATTACGATTGAGAAGGTGCTCAGGAAGCTTAATGGTCTGAGGGTGGATAAATCTCCTGGACCTGATGGAATACACCCTTGAGTTCTGAAGGAAGTAGCTGGAGAGATTGCGGAGCCATTAACGATGATCTTTCCAGAATCGATAGACTCTAGCATTGTACCGGATGACTGGAAAATTGCAAATGTTACTCCGCTATTTAAGAAGGGTGGGAGGCAGCAGAAAGGAAACTATAGACCTGTTAGCCTGATATCAGTGGTTGGGAAGTCATTGGATAGGATTGTTAGGGATGAGATTACCTGTATTCCTTGGAGTGCAGGAGAATGAGGGGGGATCTCGTAGAAACATTCCGAATGCTAAAATGCCCGAACAGATTAGATATGGCAAAGTTATTTCCCATGGAAGGGGAATCCAGGGCAAGAGGGCATAACTTTAGGAATGAGGGATGTCCATTTAGAACAGAAGTGCAGAGAAATTACTTTAGTCAGAGGGTGATAAATCTGTGGAATTTATTGCCACAAATGGCTGTGGAGGCCAAGACACTGGGTGCATTTAAGACAGAGATAGATAGGTTTTTGATTAGCCAGGGCATCAAAGGGTCTGGGGAGAAGGGAGGGGAGTGGGGATGACTGGAAGAATTGGATCAGCCCATGTTGAATGGTAGAGCAGACTTGATGGGCCAAATAACCTACTTCTGCTCCCATGCCTTATGGTCTTATGGGTTACCTGTATTTGAACATAGAACATTATAGCTCAGTACAGGCCCTTTGGCCCACAATTTGTGACAAACTTTTAACCTACTTTAAGATGAATCTAACCCTTCCCTCCTACATAGCCCCCCATTTCTCTATCATCTATGTTTCTATGTAAGAGTTTCTTAAATGTCCCTAATGTATCTGCCTCTACCAGCACCCCTGGCAGGGTTTTCCACTCTCTGTGTTTAAAAAAAATACTCACCTCTGACAATCCTTCCTCTACTTTGCTCTAATCACCTTAAAATTATGCCCCTCATATTAGTTATTCCTGCCCTGGGAAAAAGTCTGGCTGTCCACTCAATCTCTGTCTCTTATCATCTTGTCTAGCTCTATCTAATCACCGCTTATCCTTCTTCACTGCAAAGAGAAAAGCCCAGGCTCTCTCATCCTAACTCCTTATGACATGCTCTCTAGTCCAGGCAGTATCCTGGTAAATTTCCGCTGCACCCTCTCTAAAGCTTCCATATTCTTCCTATAATGAGCTGACCAGAACTGAACACAATATTCGGAGTGTGGTCTAACCAGGGTTTTATAGAGCTGCAACATTACCTCGTAGCCCTTGAACTCAACCCCCTGACTGATGAAGACCAACTCACTTTCTCGGTAGTAATTTGTGAATTCTATAAGGTTAAATTTTTGTGCTGTGAACAGATGGATCATCGGAAAAAGGGTCTAGTGCTTTTCCGGCATATATAATGAATAAACTTTTCTTGGGCTGGGTACAGGAATTAATTTTTTTTATTGTGTCACACCAGACAGTCAGCCATTCTTGTCTGGCGTGTGGTGTCAGGATTGGTCTCCTTTCGGATTAACCGGGTCACGATATGAACATTCCTGATTGGACCCTTTTTTTTTTACGAGGCCCAGTGGCTAGCTTGACGCTCAACCCGGAACGGATGGAAAACGTGCTCGGGGGGGTGGCCTTGGATTCGAACTCGGGAGTCTTCGCTCTGGAGTCCAGCGCTGATGCCATTGCACCACCAGCCAGCCAAGGAATCAATCATAACCGATGTTTCAATGAAAAACTCTGCCATCATTTTCAGGGATGATGCCTGGGCAAATCTAGTCTGGTGGCATTTATACACCTGTATTCTGCACCTCCTGATTGGTTAGTCCTCATCCAATCAGGATTCCTCTCCTACCTTGTTTACAATCAAATTCCAGTTCTTACTTGGAGCAAGATCTTCGTCTTTGTTAAAATTCTTTTCCTCTAGGTGGATCACCTCTTCTACCCCTTTCCTTTCCGTCCTGATGAAGGGTCTCGGCCCGAAATGTCAATTGTTTTTCCCCCTCCATAGATGCTGCCTGACCTGCTGAGTTCCTCCAGCATTTTGTGTGTGTTGCTTTGTATTTGCTTTCTGAGATAACTTGTATTGTGACAATACCTGAAACAAAATGTGGTTAATGGTTAAATACATGTAATTTCTTACTGTAGCTATGATAAACACAGAATATGCCTTTCTCTCAACTTTTAGGATACCAGGAACAGGAACGGGATGAGTCTTATTTTTAGGGTGTTGGTTGAGGGGAAAAAAGTTGGCCGAGCTATCAAGAGAATACAGCTGGTCTTTTTTTATGAATGGTGCCAAGAGATTTTAAATATACATTTAATAACTGCAGCCTTTGACTACGTAGCTGACCTACTAATACCAGTTGAACAGGCTAGAGTTTGCCATCTTTTCTGTAGAACAATACCTTCAAGAATGTAGCATACCCCAGTACTTAATGTGACATACCCAGTAATTAAGCTATACCACATGCATTGTAAATATCTGTTTAGCATGGACTGGAGTTGCAATGCAATCTTGCTGTCTTGAGCATTGACAATAAAGTTCTATTCGATTCTATTCTATTACACACTAAAAACACCCTTTAATGATTAGTTCACTTGAATCTCATCCCTAATTTGTTTGAATTCTGGATTTGATAACCTCCTGACTTTGAATGGAGCTATCCACTTAGTTAACACTCTTCTTAGGCATCCGTTAGTCTTGCAAGACCATGGATCTGTGCCTGGAAAGTCTTCACTCTCCAGGGCGCAGGCGTGGGCAAGGTTGTATGGAAGACCAGCAGTTGCCCATGCTGCAAGTCTCCCCTCTCCACGACACCAATGTTGTCCAAGGGAAGGGCATTAGAACCCATACAGCTTGGCACCAGTGTCATCGCAGTGAGTAAGTGCCTTGCTCAAAGACACAACACGCTGCCTCGGCTCACGACTCACAACCTTCAGATCGCTAGTCGAACGTCTTAACCACTTGGCCACGTGCCCACAGTTAACACTCTAACATTCTAACACCCTAGCAGAACAATTATCACACAGGATCATGCCAGATCCTGGTCTGTGGAGTAAGGAAATGGAGTTCATAACTTTTTTTCACAGGGGTATCAGTAAAGATATAAGACCATCAAATATAGGAGCGGAATTAGCCAACTTGGCCCATTGAGTCTACTTCAGCATTCAATCATGTGTTTTTTTTTTAACCTCAGCCTCATTCTCATGTCTTATTGCCATGACCCTAACCCATTTACCAATCGGGGCATATCAATCTGTCTTAAGCAGACTGGATACCATCCGTGTCTACAGATTCAATAAACTCCGGCTGAAGAAATTCCTCCTCATCTCTATTCTGGGGGGGTGTCCCTTTACTCTGAGGATGCACCCTTGATTTAAAGAAACTGGGGGAGATGGCTCAATGCTGGGTGGAATAGGTTTGAAAGGGTGTCTCAAAGGAAGCAAGAGTAACAGAGAGGTTTACAGAAGGCATTTGGACCAGGGAGATGAAGTAAAAATTAGAATTGAGAACATTCAGGAGGTTAGAATCGGAGCAGGGCGGATATTTGAAAGGTTAAGAGGCTAGGGGAAATACAATCATGATATAGGGATGACACAGTCACGTAGTGGTTACAGTGCCAACAATTCAGGGTTCAATTCTGGCTGCTGTCTGTAACGAGTTTGTACCTTCTCCCCATGACCACAAAGCTCAAAGTCAAGAGTAGATATATGTTACCGTATACAACCCTGAGATTCATTTTCTTGTGGGCATACTCAATAATAACCATAATAGAATCAATGGAAGACTGCACCAGCTTAGGCGTTCAACTAGTGTGCAAACATGGGTGCTCCAGATTCCTCCCAATTCCCAAAGATGTAGACGTTCGTAGTTAATTGGTCTTATGGGTGTAATTAAGCAGCGCAGGCTTGCTGGGCTGGAAGGGCCTGTCACTGTACTGTGATTCTAAATGAAATAAAATAAATCCATGCGGTGCAGCAGAACATCCATCAACCTATTGTACCCAGCAACACCTCTGAAGTTGTACCCACCCCCATCTTTTGCTGCAGCCTTGCATATTTTTACTTGATAAAAATATACCTAATTCTCTTCCTGACATTGTCTTTACTTCTCCCTGGTTCTCTTGTATTGACATTGAGATGCAAATATCTCTGGCTCCTTTGGCATGGCCAGAGGTTGCTTTAGCCTAATGAACTGCCTAGTACAATTTTGGTTGAAGCCAGATTTTAAATTTCAAAGTAAATTTATTATTAAAGTGTATATATGTCACCTCATACTATCCTGAGGTTCATTTTCTTGCAGGAATTCACAGGAGAATAAGGAAATACAATGGAATCAGTGAAAAGTCACACACAAAGACTGATAAACAAACTGTGCAAATACGAAAAAACAATAAACAAATAAGTAAATAAATAACGCTGAGAACTTGAGTCCTTGAAAGCGAGTCCATAGTTTGTGGAATCAGTTCAGAGTTGAGGTTATCCCCTCTGGTTCAGGAGCCTGATGGTTGAGGGGTAATAACTGTTCCTGAACCTGGTGGTGTGGGACCTGATGGTTGAGGGATAATAACTGTTCCTGAAGCTGGTGGTGTGGGACCTGATGGTTGAGGGATAATAACTGTTCCTGAAGCTGGTGGTGTGGGACTCCTGTACCTCCTCCTTGATGGCAGCAGTGAGCAGAAAGCCTGGCCTGGATGGTGGGGTCCTCGATGATGGATTCTGTTCTGAGTTAAATCTGTCCTTTAGCCACTCATTTTAGGTTGAAACAAGAGTTTTTGCTTTGCTTGTGTCTATTTTGGCAATTTCCATTATCTTCTGTTTCATGGGCGTCCCCTTTTACCTCCCAGCGGCACACGGGAGGCTGCCTGGACAAGAGGGAATGCCCTGTGAGGATAGGTTGAGCAAGCTAAGGCTTTCCTCTAGGACAAAGGAGGGTTGACAAAGGTGTAGAAGATGATAAGAGACATAGATCGAGTGGATGAACAGAGACCTTTTTTCCTAGCATGGAAATAGCTAATACAAGGGAGGAAGGTATAGGGGGATGTCAAAGGGGAGTTCTTTTTACACAGAGAGTGGTGAGTGCCGGGATGCTGGTAGAGGCAAGTACATTAGGGGTGCTTAAGAAACTCTTTGATCGACACATGGAATATAGAAAAACTGAGGGCTATGTAGGAGTGAATGGTTAGATTGATCTTAGAGTAGCTTAAAGGTTCCTTCCACCCAACCACCCACCCACCCACACAGACAGACAGTCCTCCAACTGCAGGAGAAGCCTCCGTGGCTCCAGCCTTCATTGGACTCACAAACAAAGGGACTCTTAGCTTCCCTAGTGAACTCCAGGACTTGTACACCCAGGGCTTCGGCCATCAGCCCTTGACTTCTGATCGACCTTCGGGCTTTGATCTTTGGTATTGACACCAGGACTAGCCGATGACGGGATGGCGAACTCTGAACTTGCCGATTCGTGTACTGCCCCTCATGTCTGTAGCTCACATGGACGCCTGATCCTGTGGCTTTATCAGGCATTGGTCGGAGCACACTTGGAGTATTGTGAACAGTTCTTGGCCCCTTATTTGAGAAATTACGTACTGGCATTGGAGAGGGTCCAGAGGAGGTTCCTGGGAATGAGTCCAGGACTGAAAGGGTTAATATATGAGTCATGCTTGATGACTCTGGGCCTGTACTTTAGAAGAATGGGGGTGGGGAAGAATCTCATTGAAACCTACTGGATATTGAAAAGCTCAGGTAGAGTGGATGTGGGGATGATGTTTCCTGTAGTCAGAGAGTGTTGGACAGCCTCAGAGAAGAAGGATGTCCCTTTAGAACAGAGATGAGAAGGAATTTCTTTAGCCATAGGGTGGTGTATCTATGGAATTCATTGCCACAGATGACTGTGGAGGTCAAGTCACTGGGTATATTTAAAGCCATTGTCATTGAGAGGTTCCTGATTAGTAAAATCATCAAAGGTTATGAGGAGGCCAGAGAATGGGGTTGACAGAGATAATAAGTCAGCCATGAGGAATGGTGGAGTAGTCTCGGTGGGCTGAATGGTCTCATTTTACTCATTGTCTTAAATTGGATGCATTCTCTGATGAGGTTATTGAACTAAAAATAAAATGTTCAAAGAAATAATTGGTGATGCTCCGGGGAAAAGAGCAGATGAAGAGGATTAATTGGATAACTCCTCTGTAAAGCAAACACCGCCCAAAAGTCTTCATTAGTGATGCAATTCTATCAGCTGGAATTTCAGATGAGCTCAAATTTATGGAGTGTGGAAGGGTGGGAGGCTGCTCAGGGAGACCTTTGGATTCAGAGAACGTGGAGATGCAGGCACACGGAATCAATGCCTGCATTATAATGAGGCTTTACTCTAAAAGAGATTGACGAGGGTGGTGAATTCACGCACCAGACACGTGTTGTTAATATTAGGGTTTGAATGTTTTATGGGGAAGTGTTTAGGTGACAAGCATGTAAAGTGAATGTAATTCTGAAAGATCTTCTCTCACCACCTGTTGTAGATTCCCATCCCTCTCCAGAGACTTACTATTATTAATAGTTAGTATTATCAAGGATCCCACTCGTCTATCCAGCATCCTCTTTGACTTTCTCCCATCAGGCTGGAGACTCCAATGCACAAAGGCAAGAATGGTCAGGATGAGAAACAGTTTCTTCCCTTAGGCCTTTAGGGTACTGAACTCCCTGCCACATCACATTCAAAGTGTCACAGGTTAATCTGTTCTGTATTTTACAATACTTAGATATGCATTTTACTTTGTTTATTTATGCATATTTCATCTGTAGATCTTACCCTGACTTTCATAAGTTATCTGCTACATGTGTTATGTATACTACTGTGCTGTAAACCCCGGTTCAGCAAAATGTTGCCTTATTTCTATATACATTATATATGTGTATATAGTTAAAAGACATTAAACTTGATGACTTGAGTACACCATTTCAGGGGTCCCCAACCTTTTTTATACTATGGAGCCTTGCCACTAACTGAGGGGTTCATGCACCCCAGGTTGAGAACTCCTGATAGGTGAACCGTCTAGCGCAGGACTCTGGCAAAACTGCTTGGTCAGTTTAAAGTTCAAAGTAAATGTATTATGTTACCATATACATCCGTGAGATTCATTTTCTCGTGGGTATTCTCAATAAGAGAAATAGAATAGAATCATGCTACATGCAAAGACTGACGAGCAACCAATGTGCAAAAGAAGACAAATATTAAATAAATAAACAGCTAAATAAATAGATAAGTGAATAAATAATGCTGAGAACCTGAGTTGTAGAGTTATTGAAAGTGAGTCTGTAGGTTGTATAATCAGTTCTGAGTTGAGGTGAGTGAAGTTATCTCCACTGGTTCAGGAGCCTGATGATTATAGGGTAATAACTGTTCCTGAACCTGGTGGTATGGGACCTAAGACTCCTTCCTGAGTTAGAGATGCTCTCTTTTAAGTAAGATCTTGAGGGACATCAAAAGGGTGAATGCATGCAATCTTTTCCCCAGTGTTGGAGAATCAAGAAATAGAGGGTATATGTTGAAGGTGAGAGGGTCAAGGTTTAATTGCAGCCACAAGAGACTGCAGGTGCTGGAATCTGGAGGAACATGTTGGTGGAGGAACTCAGTGGGTCAGGTAGCATCAATGGAGGGGAGTGGATAATCATTTCCTTGGTCTTGCTGATGTTGAGTGCAAAGTTGTTATTGCAATGCCACTCAACCAGCTGATGTGTCTCACACCTGTCCTGTGTAAGTTGCCTCACAGGTGGATAGGGTAGTTAAGAAAGCTTATGGGGTGTTAGCTTTCATAAGTCGAGGGATAGAGTCTAAGAGTCGCGATGTAATGATGCAGCTCTATAAAAGTCTGGTTAGGCCACACTTGGAGTACTGTGTCCAGTTCTGGTCACCTCACTATAGGAAGGATGTGGAAGCATTGGAAAGGGTACAGAGGAGATTTACCAGGATGCTGCCTGGTTTAGAAAGTATGTATTATGATCAGAGATTAAGGGAGCTAGGGCTTTACTCTTTGGAGAGAAGGAGGATGAGAGGAGACATGATAGAGGTGTACAAGATAATAAGAGGAATAGATAGAGTGGATAGCCAGCGCCTCTTCCCCAGGGCACCACTGCTCAATACAAGAGGACATGGCTTTAAGGTGAGGGGTGGGAAGTTCAAAGGGGATATTAGAGGAAGGTTTTTTACTCAGAGAGTGGTTCGTGCGTGGAATGCACTGCCTGAGTCAGTGGTGGAGGCAGATACACTAGTGAAGTTTAAGAGACTACTAGACAGGTATATGGAGGAATCTAAGGTGGGGGCTTATATGGGAGGCAGGGTTTGAGGGTCGGCACAACATTGTGGGCTGAAGGGCCTGTACTGTGCTGTACTATTCTATTCTATTCTATGTTCAAAGAAAGCATGGCAGCGCCTGTACTTTCTTAGGAGTCTGCGGAGATTAGTCATGACATCTAGAACTTTGGCAAACTTCTATAGATGTGTAGTGGAGAGTGTATTGACTGACTGCATCATGGCCTGGTGTGGAAGCACCAATGCCCTTGAATGGAAAATCCCACAAAAGGTAGTGGATTTGGCCTTGTGCATCATGGGTAAGGCCCTTCCAACCAATGAGCTCATCTATGTAAAACACCGTTGTAGGACAGCAGCATCTGTCATCAGAGATCTCCACCACGCAGGTCATCCTCTCTCCTCGCTGCTGCCATCAGGTAGAAGGTACAAGAGCCTCAAGACTCGCATCACTAGGTTCAAGAGCAGTTACTACCCCTCAACCATCAGGCTTTTGATTGAAAAGGGATAACTACGTTCATTTGCCCCATCATTGAAATATTCCCACAACCAATTATCTTACTTTGAGGGCTCTTTATCTCATTATTTCATATTTATTCTTATTTATTTATATTTTCATTTGCACAGTTTGTTGTCTTCTGCACGCTGGTCGATCTTTCATTGATTCTGTTATAGTTACTATTCTATAGATTTGCTGAGTATGCCCGCAGGGAAAAGAATCACAGTTGTATGAGATATGTACTTTGATAATAAAATTTACTTTGTACTTTGTAGACCACCTCATCACCATCTGAGATTCTGCTGACAACAGTCCTGTTAATGGGGAGTTTATAGATGGCATTTCCACAGACGTGGGTGTTGCGAGTGCAGAGCAGTGGGTAAAATACCCATGCTGGAGGTGAGCCTGTATATTGATTGTCCATGAGGAGGAGACATTACTATCAAACTGTACTGACTGTGGTCTCCCATTGAGGATCCTGGTGATGAAGGAGGTACAGAGGCTGAGGTTTAGTAGGTGGTGATGAACACTGAGGGGCTGATGGTGTTGAATGTCAATCTGCAATTGCTAAGCAGCAGTCTGGGGTATGCCTTGCAATTATATAGATACTCCAAACCAGAGTGGAGAGCCAGTGAGATTGTGTCTGCTGTTAAAGCATTAGGCAAGTTGCAGTACTTGCTCAGGCAGGATTTAATTCTGGTCATGACCAACCTGTACTGAGATACAGCAAGAAACTTTGTTTTGCATCCATCTATAAACACCATTTCATTATACCAGGGCTTTGAGGTAGTACAAGGAAAACAAAACCACACACAGTGTGTTACACTTACAGGGAAAGGTCAGTGCAGTTGGATAACAAAGTACAGTTACAACGAGGTAGATTGTGAAGTCAAGAGTCCATACAATTGTACTAGGGGACCACTCAATAGTGAGATAGAAGCTGTTATAAAGCCTGGTGGTACATGCTTTCAGCTTTTGTATCTTCTGCCCGATGAGTGGGAGTGAGAAGCAAGAATGTTCCGGGTGGGTATTTGGTTATGCTGGCTGCTTTCTTAAGGTAGTGAGAAGTGTAGACAGAGTCCATAGAAGGAAGGCTGGTTTCCATGATTTACTGAGCTGTGTCCACAACTGTCTGCAGCTTTTTGCAGTCATGTGCAGAGCAGTTGCCATACCAAGCTCTGATGTACTGAATCCGGACAGCATGCTCTCGATAAAAATTGGTGAGGGTCAATAGAGAGATACCAGGTTTCCATATCCTCCTCAGGAAGTAGAGGCATTGGTTTGCTTTCTTGACTGTGGCATTTATATGGCTGGAGCAGGAGAGGCCAGTGGTGACGTTCACTCCTAGGAGCATAAAGCTTTCAGCTCTCTCAACCTCGGTACAGTTGATGTAAGTCAGAGATTGTGCAGCACCCCCCCCCCCGCCCTTTTCTCAAGTCAACAACAAGCTCTCTTGTTCTGCAGTGTCAGAGATGATTTAACGTGGCAATTAAAGTCAGAATCCTTGAGATTATATACGGTGCCACAGCCCACAAAAGTGACGCTATTACAGCTCGGGACGTCGGAGTTTGGAGTTCAGTTCGGATGCCATCTGTAAAGAGTTTGTGCATCCTCCCTGTGTTCATTTGTGTTTCCACCGGGTGCTCCAGTTTCCTCCAGAGTCCAAACATGTACCAGTTAGCAGGTTGATGGCTGAAAATTGTCCTGTGATTAGGCTAGGGTAAATAGGTAGGTTGCTGGGTAGTGCAGTTCGTTGGGCCGGGAGGGCATATTCCACGCTGTAACTCTTAATAAACAAAGTACGCATAATGTCATAATCAGGAAATCTGGGGAAGGCGATAAGGAGAGTTTGATCCCATGATAGCAACAGCACAACTATAGTGTTTTAGAGGCTAAATCCATTGGGAATGAATTAAAGACATGAGAAAATAGATTACCTTAATAGGAGTTAAAGGCAGACTGGCTAATTGTGGAAACTGGAACATTGAGGCGAATATGTAAAATATGTTAAGGGCTTGAACTAATGATAATGAAAAGTATGAATCATCTCTAAAGAAGATAAACTGGCAAGAATAGAAACAATCAGCAGTACTTTTTTCCACAATTTATGTGAAGTTTGTTTTTAACTCAGTAGTTATAAATTATAACCAAATAGAGAGAGCAGCTGGATCAAATCAGGGAAGATAAATCAGTCTACTTTTAATTTATTGAGATTGTGTTTAAGAGCCGTGATGATATGTTGTAGTGTTATAAAAACCTAGTCTGATCATACTTGGAGCATTGTGTTCAATTCAGGTCACCTCATTTTAGGAAGGATGTAGAAGCTTTGGAGAGGATGCAGAGGAGATTTACCAGGATGATGCCTGGATCAGGGAGTATGTCCCATGAGGAAAGGCTGAGCAAGCTAGATCTTTTCTCTTTGGAGAGGAGGAAGATGAGAGGTGACTTGCTAGGGATAAGATGATAAGAGGCTTAGATTGAGCGGACAGCCCAAGAGATCAGCAGTTTCTGAGATACTCACACCACCCCATCTGGCACCAGCAATCATTCCACGGTCAAAGTCACTTGGATCATATTTCTTTCCCATTCTGATATTCGGTCTGAATAACAACTGAACCCCTTGACTATGTCTGCATGTTTTTATGCATTGACTTGCTGCCACGTGATTGGTTGATTAGGCGTTTACATTAATGAGCAAATGTGCAGGTATACCTAATAAAGTGGCCACTGAGTGTATGTCCTATGTTTTTTTGTGAACACCTGGATATAAGAGGCTCCAACATGCAATGTTTTGAGACAAAGATTGAGAAGGATGCCAAGCTCTGTTTCAGAAGGACCTTCTCATCCAATTGTTCAATCTAACTTACTTGCTGTTCTTTGCCTCCTTCTGCAGTTGGCCACGGGCAGAGTGAAGGCCAGCGCCTGAGTGTGCCTAACTTCAGTGTATATGTCCGTGACTGCCTACAGCACATCAACATGATGAAATACCGTTTCCCAGATCTGAAGATCTTCCTGTTGGCACACTCCATGGTAAGTGTCTTTAGAATAAAATGGGTTGAACACACACATGATCCTATTCTCACAAGTGTATCTGTGGCGAGAGAGTAGGTAAAAACTCTAAAACAAGAGAAAGTCTGCAGATGCTGGAAATCAAAGTAATGCACACAAAATGCTGGAGGAACTCAGCAGGCCGGGCAGCATCTATGGAAAAAAAGGAACCATTTGACGTTTCAGGATGAGACCCTCCATCAGGACAGGAAAAGGCAGTATTGGAAGGGGGAAGGGTGAGGTAAAGAGCTGTGAAGTCAACTGGTGAAAGAGATAAAGGGCCGGAGAAGGGGGAATCTGATAGGAGAGGACTGAAGGCCATGGAAGAAGGGAAGGAGGAGGAGCACCAGCGGGAGGTGATAGGCAGGTAAGGAGATGAGGTGAGGAAGAGAAATGGGAATGGTGAAGGAAAGGGGAGGGCAATTTGAGAAATCTATGTTCATGCCATCAGATTGGAGGCTACCCACATGGAATATAAGGCGTTGCTCCTCCAACTTGAGTGTAGCCTCACTGAGGAAGCCATGGACTGACATGTCGGAATGGGAATGGGAAGTTGAATTAAAATGGGAGGCCAGTAGGAGATCCCGCTTTTTCTGGCTGGTGGAGCATAGGTGCTTGGTGAAGCGGTCTCCCAATCTACATCGGGTCTCACTGATATACAGGAAGCCACACTGGGAGCACCGGATACAGTAGATGACTCTAACAGACTCACAGGTGAAGCGTCGCCTCACCTGGAAGGACTGTTTCGGGACTTAAGTAGTAGTGAGAGAGGAGGTGTAGGGGCAGGTGTAGCACTTGTTCCGCTTGCAAGATAAGTGCCGGGAGGGAGACCAGCGGGAAGGAACAAATGGACAAGGGAGTCGCGTGGGGAGCGATTCCTGCAGAAAGCAGGAAGTGGGGGGGGAGGAAAGATGTGCTTGGTGGTGGGATCCCGATGGAGATGGCAGAAGTTACGGAGAATTTACTGGACATGGAGGCTGGTGAGGTGGTAGGTGAGGACGAGGAGCCCTACCTCTGGTATGGTGGTGGGAGGACGGGGTGAGGGCAGACGTGCATGAAATCGAATAGGTGTGGGTGAGGGTAGTGTTGAGGGTGGAAGAAGGAAAGCCCCTTTCTATGAAGAAGGACTTCTCATTAGTTCTGGAATGAAAAGCCTCATCCTGAGAGCAGATGCGGTGAAGGTGGAGGAATTGAGAGAAAGGGGGATGGCGTTTTTTCAAGTTACAGGGTGGGAAGAGGTATAGTCCAAGTAGCTGTGAGAATCAGTGGGTTTATAAAAAAATAATCAGAGGAAAACTGTCTCCGGAGATAGAGACAGAGAGATTGAGAATAGGGAGGGAGGTGTTAGAAACGGACCAGGTAAATTTGAGGGCAGAGTGGAAGTTGGAGGCAAATTTGAAGAAGTCGACGAGCTCTGCATGGGTGCAGGAAGCCGCACCAATGCAGTCGTCAATATAGCGTAGGAAAAGTTGGGGAGTGATACTTGTGTGAGCTTGGAACATAGCCGACAAAAAGGCAGGCATAGCTGGGAGCCGTGTGAGTGCCCATGGCCCCTTCTTTTGAGAGTGAAAGGAGCCAAAGGAGAAGTTATTGAGAGTGAGGTCCAGTTCTGCCAGATGGAGGAGAGTGGTGGTGGGGAGGAACTAGTTGTGTCTGGTGGGTAAAAATTCTTCAGGATGGCTATCTCGGGGTGGTATCAGTAAGGATGTATATCATGCTTTATAACTTCTTCATGGTCCCTCTGTGCATCTTTTCCTCATTTGTCCTCCATTCCATCTGGCCTTAAGTGACCAGAATCTATATTCCTACAGATCATTCCCAATCTTTTTTCCTCAGCATCTCCCTCTCCCATCCTATCCCCATCTCCTCCCTTCCCTACACTAACCTGTTCAGAGATGGTTTGTAGATTGTGTTCCGTGGTGGCGTAGTGGCTAGCACAATGCTCACAGCACCAGCGACTCGGGTTCGTTTCTCGACACTGCCTGTAAGGAGGTTGTATTTTCTCTCTGTGACCGCGTGGGTTTCCTCCTGGTGCTCTGGTTTCCTCCCATAGTCTAAAGACGTACCATTGGCAGGTTAATTGGTCATTGTAAATTGTCCTATGATTAGCCTAGGGTTAAATCTGTGGGTTGCTGTGCGGTGTGGCTTGAAAGTCTGGAAGGGCCTCCTTCACACTGTATCTCAATAAAGAAAGAAAATTCCCTTCTGCCTTCTGATGCTTGCCAATCATTCCTCTCTGCAAAGCACGTTGAGTTGGAGTCACACAGCTCGGAAACAAGCCCTTCCACCCACCATGTTCATGCTAGCCATCATCCTGCCATATTAATCCTACTTACCGGCGCCTGGTCTGCAGCCTGTTAAACCTTAAAAGACAAAAAGGATAAAAAGATTAGCTTTATTTGTCATATGTACATCAAACCATTCAGTGAAGTGTATTGTTTGCGTCTAATCAAATTAGTGAGGATTGAGCAGTCCGCAAGTCACTGTGGAAGAAACCCACGCAGTCACAAGGGGCACGTACAAATCTCCTTACAGACAGTGGCAGGAGTCGAACCCTGATTTTATAACTGGCGTTGTAGTAGCATTATGATAAATACTACACTACTATGCCTTGGCATATTTGTTACCCTGACTCTTCACTCTTCTGTCCCTGTTGAGGTACTTGAGTATGTTTTTTGAGGCTGCTGTCTGTAAGGAGTTTGTACATTCTCCCCATGTCTATATGATTTGCCTTTGGCTACTCTGGTTTCCATAAGACCGTAAGATATAGGAGCAGAAGTAGGCCATTCGGCCCATTCTGTCTGGTCCGCCATTCAATCTTGGGCTGATCCAATTCTTCCAGTCATCCCCACTCCCCTGCCTTCTCCCCATACCCTTTGATGCCCTGGCTAATCAAGAACCTATCTATCTCTGCCTTAAATACACCCAATGACTTGGCCTCCACAGCTGCTCGTGGCAGCAAATTTCACAGATTTACCACCCACTGACTAAAGTAATTTCCCTGCCTCTCTGTTCTAAATGGACGTCATTCAATCCTGAAGTTGTGCCCTCTTGTCCCAGAATCACCTACCATAGGAAATAACTTTGCCATATCTAATCTGTTCAGGCCTTTTAACATTCAGAATGTTTCTATGAGATCCCCCCTCATTCTCCTGAACTCCAGGGAATACAGCCCAAGAGCTGCCAGACGTTCCTCATACAGTAACCCTTTCATTCCTGGAATCATTCTTGTGAATCTTCTCTGAACCCTCTCCAATGTCAGTATATTCTTTCCAAAATAAGGAGCCCAAAACCGCACACAATACTCCCAAGTGTTGTCTCACAAGTGCTCGATAGAGCCTCAACATCACATCCCTGCTCTTATATTCTATACCTCAAGAAATGAATGCCAACATTTCATTCGCCTTCTTCACAACCGACTCAGTCTGGAGGTTAACCTTTAGGGTATCCTGCACAAGATTTTCCAAGCCCCTTTGCACCTCTGCATTTTGAATTCTCTCCCCATCTAAATAATAGTCTGCCCGTTTATTTCTTCCACCAAAGTGCATGACCATACACTTTCCAACATTGTATTTAATTTGTCACTTTTTTGCCCATTCCCCTTAACTATCTAAGTCTCTCTGTAGGCTCTCTGTTTCCACTCCTCCACCAATCTTTGTATCATCTGCAAATTTAGCCACAAATCCATTAATACCATAATCCATATCATTGACATACATCATAAAAAACAGTGGTCCCAACACTGATCCCTGTGGAACCCCAGTGGTAACCTTTATTCCCACTCTCTGTTTACTGCCGACCAGCCAATGCTCCACCCATGCTAGTAACTTCCCTGTAATTCCATGGGCTTTTATTTCGCTAAGCAGCCTCATGTGTGGCACCTTGTCAAAGGCCTTCTGAAAATCCAAGTACACCACACCTACTGCATCTCCTTTGTCTACCCTGCTTGTAATTTCCTCAAAGAATTGCAGTAGGTTTGTCAGGAAGGATTTTCCTTTCAGGAAACCATGCTGGCTTTGGCCTATCTTGTCATGTGCCTCCAGGTACTCCACAATTTCATCCCGAACAATTGATTCCAACAACTTCCCAACCACTGATATCAAGCTCACAGGTCTATAGTTTCCTTTCTACTGCCTCCTACCCTTTTTAAATAGTGGAGTAACATTTGCAATTTTCCAGTCATCCAGTACAATACCAGAATCTATCAATACTAGAAAGATCATCATTAATGCCTCCGCAATCTCTCCAGCTACTTCCTTCAGAACCTGAAGGTGTATTCCATCAGGTCCAGGAGATTTATCCACCCTCAGACCATTAAGCTTCCTGAGCACCTTCTCAGTTGTGATTTTCACTGCACATACTTCACTTCCCTGACACTCTTGAATGTTTGGTTTAATGCAGATCTCTTCCACTGTGAAGACTGATGCAAAATACGCATTCAGTTCCTCTGCCATCTCTGCATCACTCATTACAATATCTCCAGCGTCATCTTGTATTGGTTCTATATCTACCCTCGACTCCCTTTTGCCCTTTATATACTTAAAAAAGCTTTTAGTATCTTCTTTGATATTAGTCACCAGCTTCCTTTCATATTTCATCTTTTCCTTCCTAATGACCTTTTTAGTTTCCTTTTGCAAGTTTTTAAAAGCTCCCCAATCCTCTGTCTTCCCACTAGCTCTGGCTTCCTTGTATGCCCTCTCTTTTGCTTTTACTTTGGCTCTGACTTCACTTCTCAGCCACGTTCATGTCTTTCTTCCATTCGAAAATCTCTTCTTATTTGGCATATATCTGTCTTGCACTTCCCTCATTTTTTGCAGAAACTCCAGTCATTGCTGCTCTGTTGTCCTTCCTGCTAGTGCCCCTTTCCAGTCAACTTTGGCCAGTTCCCCTCTCATGCCATTGTAATTTCCTTTATTCCACTGAAATACCGACACGTTGGAATTTAGTTTCTCCTTCTCAAATTTCAAAGTGAACTCGATCATATTGTGATCTGTGTTCCCTAAGGGTTCCTTAACCTTAAGCTCTCTTATCACCTCCAGATCATTGCACAACACCCAATCCAGCACAGCCGATCCCCTAGTGGACTCAACAACAAGGTGTTCTGAAAAGCTATCCCTTAGACATTCTACAAATGATCTCTCTAGAGGTCCAGTGCTGGCCCAGTTTTCCCAATCCACTTTCAGGTAAAAATCCCCATCGATTATCATGACATTGCCCATCTGACACATCTTTTCTATCTCCTGCTGTAATTTGTAATCCACATCCCGGCTGCTGTTTGGAGGCCTGTATTCAACTGCCATTAGGGTCCTTTTCACACTTGCCATTTCTTAACACAACCCATAGAGACTCTACACCTTCCAATCCTATGTCATCTCTTTCTAATGATGTAATATTATTCCTTATACAGAAAGTCACATCACCCCCTCTGCCTACTAACCTATCTTTCCGATACACCGTATATCCTTGGACATTCAGCTCCCAATGGCAGCCATTTTTTAGCCAAGTTTCAGAGATGGCCACGACTTCATATTTGCCAATCTGTAGCTGAATTTCAAGATTGTCCATTTTATTCCTTATGCTGCATGCATTCAAATATAACACTTTCAGTCCAGTATTTGTTGCTTTCTGTTTTAACTGCACCATGCCTCTATTGCCCTGTAACTCATCCCACAGGCTGTGATTAAGCCTCATCCCCTGCTTGTCTTTTCTATCATCTCTGCACACTATCTTTGATCTATTTCTGTTTTCCTCTTCCTCAGCCCTATCACTCTGGTTTCCAGTCCCCTTCCAAATTAGTTTAAACCCTCCCTAACAGCTCTATTAAGTATGTCCGCTGGGATATTGGACCCCTTTGGGTTCAGGTGTAACCTGTCCTTTTTGTACAGGTCATACCTCCCCCAGAAGAGGCCCCAATGATCCAGGAAACTGAAGCCCTGCCCCCTACACCAGATTCTCAGCCACACATTAATATGTCTGATCGTGCTATTCTTGCATTCGTTAGCACGTGGCACAGGCAGCAATCCTGAGATTACTACCTTGGAGGTCCTGCTTTTCAGCTTCCTACCTAACTCTCTGAATTCTCTTTTCAGGACCTCCTCCCATTTTTTTCCAATGTTATTGGTACCAACGTGTACCAAGACTTCTGGCTGTTCACCCTCTCCCTTCGGAATACTCTGCACCTGATCCAAGACATCCTGTACCCTGGCACCTGGGAGGCAACACACCATGTGGATATCTCTATCAGGCTGACAGAACCTCCTGTCTGTTCCCCTCACTATGGAATCCCCTATGACTACCGTATTCTTCATCTTCCTCTTTCCCTTCTGCGCCATCGTACCAGGCTCAGTGCCAGAGACCCGATCGCCTTGATCGTCCTCAGTCAGGTCATCCCCCTCAACTGCATCCAAAACGAGATAATGATTACCGAGGGAGGTGGCCACAGGGGTGCTCTCTACTATCTGAGCTCTTCCCATCCCTTCCCTGACCGTCACCCACTTACCTAACTCCTGCAGCCTCAGGGTGACTCACTCCCTGTAGCCCCTCTCTATCTCCTGTTCACTCTCCCAAATAAGCTGTAGGTCATCGAGCTGTTTCCTCCCACTTTCCAAAGTTGTACGGCAATAGTAGGTTAATTAGTCTTACGAACTTACTGACTGTTATACCACAGGCATTTAGGGCAGCAATGAAGATCCTCTATCTTCATCTATCCTTGGCCATCTTCTCTGATGTGCCCCAGGTGTGGATCAGGGTCCTCAATCACACACAGATGCAGGATTCTTCACTGCTGTTTCCAAAACAATTTGTTTTTTGACCAATCAGGGTTGTTAGCCCTGAACTGAACCCCTGAACCTAGAGGACCGGTGGACCGCTCTTGGTCTGTTATCTACACTTTGACCTGTTTGGCGTGGGTGACCCTACCAAGAGCCAAAGCATAAAGCCCTGACTCCAGCCAACATAGCTCCCCAGGTCTTTGAGGCATGCAAGCCTCCAAACTATACGACGAAGTTGCAGTCCTCTTGGAAGGGTTAAATCGTCACATAGGTCCAATTGTGCCACGTGGGCTCACTGGGCTGGAAGGACCTTTTAGTGTGTTGTAACTCTAAATCGGGGCTCCCGATCTTTGATATGCCATGGACCCTTTCCATTAAGCTTAATTCTTTATTCGTTATAATTGTTGAATGTTATTGATTTTTGTTGCACGTCACACCCTGAATAACATACCACAGCTATTTCCTAATACCTGTAAATGTATATGATGAATAAGTTTGATCCTTGATTTAAAAAAATTCTGAATCTGCCATAATTTTATATATCACATTTGTACCTTAATATTCCTCAAGGCTGTGTTGCATTCTCATCCTGAAACATCACAGTGGCTCGACCCCTGCATGTGTGCTCCAAAGTGTTAATTACCAGACATTGTGGCTAATTAGATATCAGAAGGCAGCTTGCTGCAGTGACGTTGAAATTATTTGTTAATCCGGTTTCCTGGATCTTGTGGATATTTCAGCCCAGTCCTGATGTTTCGGGTGCTGAGGACATCTCTGTTATTAGCTCTTTGACTAGTTCTGGTGCTTTTTGCAGCAAGAAAGCTAACCGTGCATTCGTTTAACAGCCGGAGCCCCTGGGGCGAGGGGGATGTTGCTTAATGATTAATTCATCCTCTGATTGACCTTTGAGCCATTGAGAGAATGCAGAAAGCAGTATGATCAGGTCTGGAGCAGATGCAATGCACAGAATATCATCTGTTCCTTTAGTCCCTGCCCACTCTTCTTCAGAGCGGGAAGGTTGGCATCATGGTCAGCCAAGACACGATGGGCCGAGGGGCCTGTTCCTGCGCTGGTCTGGCTCCATTCTCTCAGCCCCCTGAACAGGGAACTCCACAAGGCAGAAAGGGCGCCAGCTTTTACCTCCGCAGTCTCTCCACTGGGTGTGCATTGCCCAGTGTGTTTGGGAGTGAATCTAATATCTGATTTGTCTAGTGTGCCAACAAGCACACTCAGATCACAGATATCCACTCCAAATGGCAGTGGGTTAGCCAGCGAGGAGCTAATGGGTGGTGGGAGCTGGAAGTAAATTCAAAGTAAATTTGTTATTGAAGCACATACAGTATATGTTACCATATTCTACATTGAGATTAATTTGCTTGCTGGTATTTACACAGCATCAGAATAGAGGGCCATCCCTTTAGAACAGAAATGAGGATGAATTTCTACAGACAGAGGACGATGAAGCTGTGAAATTCATTGCCACCAACACCTGTGGAGGCCAAGCCATCGGTTATATTTAAAGCAGAGATTGTTAGATTCTTGTTTAGTTAGTGCACCAAAGGTTAGGGAGAGAAGGAAGGAGAATGGAGTTGAGAGTGATAATGGATCAGTAAGGATGGAATGGTGGATCAGACTTGATGGGCTGAATGACCCAATTCTGTTCCTACATCTTATGGTCTGATGGAAAATAAGTCTGTAGGTCATAGAATTATTTCAGAGTTGTGTTGAGTGAAGCTATCCACGTCTGTTCAGGATCTTGATGGTTGTAGGGTAATAACTGTTCCTGAACCTGATGGTGTGGGATCTGAGGTCACACCGTTCTGCCAGGTGATAGTAGCAGCGAGAAGAGAGCATGGCCTGGATGGTGGGGGTCTTTGATGATGGATGTTGCTTTCCTGTGGCAGTGCTCCTTGTAGATGTGCTCAATGGTGGTGAAGAGTTTCCCTGTGATGAACTGGGCTATATGCACCACTTTCTGTAGTTTTTACCATCCCTGGGCATTGGTTTTATCATACCAGGTCGAGATGCAACCAGTCAGGATACTGTCCGATCTGCATCTTCAGAAGTTTGTCAAAGATTTTGGTGAAATGCTGAATTCTGCAAGCTTCTAAGAAAGTCAATGAAGTAAGTAGTGAGATGAAGTGTTGGGATCGACCTGGGTTATTTACTCAACAGCAGTAATATGACGTATCAGTATTTCCACTGCTGTCTTAGGAATGGGATCTTCATGTACCTGTATTTATCTCTCAAACAACGGCTCTATAAAAGATTATCTGCTCATTATCTCATTACAGTCGTTGAGTTATAAAGGGAGACAGTATAGAAACAAGTGTTGAAGTTGAATGATTTCACGCTAGCACCAACCTCCCATTTACACTTTGCCTGTATAGATCCCATTTTAATCTCCCATTAACTTGGCCCAAATTCCACCACACACTCATGCACTAGTCAAAATACAGCAGCCAGTTAACTTGCCTATCTGCACATCTTTGGGATGGGGTGGGGTAACTGGAACACCCAGGGCAACCCATGCAGTCACAGGGAGAGCGTGCACACTCCATACGGACAGCGCCTGAAAGTAAAGAGTTTAGTTTTAGTTTTATTTGTCGTACATACATCAAAATATTCAGTAAGATATTCTGTTTGTATCAACAACACAGTCCTAGGATGTACTGGGGACATGCCCAAAGTGTTGCTATGCTTCCAGCACCAACATACCACGCCCAAAAATTACTAACGCTAACAATGTGTCTTTGGAATGTGGAAAGAAATTCAATGGGTTTCGATGAGGGGTGGCCTGATTGAAACCTATCGAATGTTGAAGGGCCTTCCTTGACAGAGTGGATGTGGAGAGGATGTTTCCTATGGTGGAAGTGTCTAAGACCAGAGGCCACGGCCTCAGACGAGAGGGGCGTCCTTTTAGAATGGAGATGAGGAAGAATTTCTTTAGCCAGAGAGCGAATGAATCTGTGGAATTCATTGCCACATGTGGCTGTGGAGGCCAAGTCATTGGGTGTATTTAAGGCAGAGGTTGATAGATTCTTTTTAGTCAGGGCATGAAGGGATATGGGGAGAAGGCAGGAGATTGGGGCTGAGAGGGAAATGGATCAGCCATGATGAAATGGTGGAGCAGACTCGATGGGCCAAATGGCCTAATTCTGTCCTATGGTCTAAGTGTGCCATTTGTGTCAACAAGAAACACACTCTGAGGATGTGCTGGGAGCCGCCCACAAGTGTCGCCATGTTTCTGGCGCCAGCATAGCGTGCCCACAATGTACTAACCCTAACAGTGCATCTTTGGACTGTGAGAGGAAACCAGAGCACCCGGAGGAAACCCACACGGTCACGGGGAGAACGTACAAACTCAGTACAGACAGCGGCGGGAATTGAACCCCAGTCAGCGATCACTCGGAAGCATTGCACTAGCCGCGACACTACTGTACTACCTGAAGTTAAGGTTGAAGCAGGGTCCGTGGATTGGTGTGGCCACTGTTGCCAGGGTCTTTCTGTGCATGCACTGTCTGTTGTAGAGACTCAAAGGAATGGGGAATTAATGCTGACATCGCAATTGACAATCCTCGGGCTCTGAACCTAATGAATACCCTACCACCACTGAGGTCTTGTCACTGGGACAGCAAGCTGTTTACTATTTACCTGTGCCGCATTTTGAATTACATTTTATTAACTTATTTTTCGTAATATTTTGTTTTATGTGCCGTGTGTGATATGCACCGTTATCTGGAGAAACGTTTTATTTGGTTGTTTATATGCTCTTTTCTTGCTGCTACAGCGGGAAGAAGGTACAGGAGCCTCAAGACTCACACCACCAGGTTCAGGAACCATCCTCAACCATCAGGCTCTTGAACCAGAGGGGATAACTTCACTCGACTTCACTTGCCCCATCACTGAAATGTTAACACAACCATTGGACTCACTTTCAAGGACTCTTCATTTCATGTTCTTGGTATTTATTGCTTATTATTATTTCTTATTTTTGTATTTGCACGGCTTGTTGTCTTCTGCACTCTGGTTGAACACCCAAACTGGCTGGTCTTTCATTGATTGTGTTATGGTTATGATTCTATAGATTTGTTGAGTATGCCCACAAGAAATTGAATCTCAGGGTTGTATATGGTGACGTACATGTACTTTGATAATAAAATTTATTTTGAACTTTGAATAATAAACTTGAACTAGAATACATCTGGTGAAACACAAAGAAACAAATTACTTTACAACCAGTACTCTGATACGTCCTTGAATCAAGAAGTTAGAAAGCAGTGGATAAGCAAGCAGTGTGCGGAGCTTGCAGGCACAAAAGTCTGCTGGGGCTAGGACTCGGAAGTATGCATTGGAGCCATACACTGGAACGCCAGAGGCTGAAGAGTGGCCTGGTAGAAGTTGGTGAAGTTATGAGAGCAATAGATGGAGAAGGTTGTCCAAGGTTACAACCCAACATTAACAGGATGCAGAGCTGGGCTGAGAAGTGGCTGGTGGACTTCAACCCAGGCAGCACAGTGGCTAGCGCATCACTTTACAGTGTCAGCAGCCATTGCTCAATTCCTGCCGCTGTCTATAAGGAGTTAGTACGTTCTCCCCGTGACCTCATGGGTTTCTTCTGGGTGCTCCCGTTTCCTCCCACAATCCAAAGACACACAGGTTAGTAGGTTAATTGGTTACCTGGGTGTAATTGGGCAACGCAGGCCAGGAAGGCCTGTTACCAGGCTGTCTCTCTAAGTAAATAAAGTCAAGTCCAGAGAAGTGTGAAGTGATTCACCTTGGAAGATCGAATTTGAATACAAGGTTAACAGCATGATTCTTGTCAGTGTGGTGGAACAGAGGGATCTTGGGGTCCACGGCAGAGATCCCTTAAAGTTGTCATGCAAGTTGATAGGGTGATTGAGAAGGCATAAGGTGTGTGGTCTTCATTAGTCGGGGGACTGAGTTCAAGAGCCGTGAGGTAATGTTGCAGCTCTATAAAACTCTGCTTAGACCATTGTGTTCAGTTGTGGTCGCCTCATTATAGGAAGGATGTGGAAACTTTAGGGAGGTTCCAGAGATTTATCAGGATGATGCCTGGATTAGAGAACAGGTCTTATGAAGATAGGTTGAGTGAGCTAGGGCTTTTCTCATTGGAGTAACTGAGGATGAGAGGTGACTTGATAGAGGTGTATAAGATTATGAGAGGCATTAATTGAGTAGACAGCCTGTGACGTATTCCAAGGGCTAATACAAGAGGGCATAATTTTAAGGTGATTGAAGGAAAGTATTGGGGGGGGGGTGGCGGGGATGACAGAGGTAAATTCTTTACACAGTGTTTTGGTGGTGCATGGAACACCCTGCCAGGAGTGGTGGTAAAGGCAGACACAATTAGGGGCATTTAAAAAAAATCTTAGACACCTGGATGATAAAAAAAAATGGAGGGTGATGTAGGAAGAACACACATCAAAGTTGCTGGTGAACACAGCAGGCCAGGCAGCATCTATAGGAAGAGGTACAGTCAACGTTTCGGGCCGAGATCCTTCGTCAGGACTAACTGAAAGAAGAGCTAGTAAAAGATTTGAAAGTGGGAGGGGGAGGGGGAGATCCAAAATGATAGGAGAAGACAGGAGGGGGAGGGATGGAGCCAAGAGCTGGACAGGTGATTGGCAAAAAGGATATGAGAGGATCATGGGACGGGAGGCCCAGGGAGAAAGAAAAGGGGGAGGGGGCAAGCCCAGAGGATGGCCAAGGGGTATAGTGAGAGGGACAGAGGGAGAAAAAGGAGAGAAAGAGAAAGAATGTGTGTATATAAATAAATAACGGATGGGGTACGAGGGGGAGGTGGGGCATTAGCGGAAGTTAGAGAAGTCAATGTTCATGCCATCAGGTTGGAGGCTACCCAGACGGAATATAAGGTGTTGTTCCTTCAACCTGAGTGTGGCTTTGTCTTTACAGTAGAGGAGGCCCTGGATAGACATGTCAGAATGGGAATGGGATGTGAAATTAAAATGTGTGGCCACTGGGAGATCCTGCTTTCTCTGGCAGACAGAGCGTGGGTGTTCAGCAAAACGATCTCCCAGTCTGCGTCGGGTCTCGCCAATATATAGAAGGCCGCATCGGGAGCACCGGACACAGTAGGAGGGAAGGGTTAGATTGATCTTAGTAGGTTAAAAGGTCAGCACAGTTGGCCAAAGGGCCTGTACTGTGCTGTAATGTTCTATGTACATGAGGCTAAAGATTTACAGATAAGGGATAAGCTTTATTTGTCACATGTACATCAGAATATCGAAATGTGTAATTTGTGTCAATGACCAACGCAGTCTGAGGAATTGCTGGGTTAGCCCATAGTTGAAATGGGTCAGGATTAAAACGTTAACATCTACAAGGCAAGCCATTTTTAGACTGAGACTGGTTGGTGCCTGGGATGGGTCGTCAGGGGAACTGGTGGAAACAGATATCACAGTGTCATTTAAGAGCAATTTGGACAGACACGTGAACGGAGTTCAAAGTTCAAAGTAAATTTATGATCAAAGTATGTAAATGTCACCATATGCTGCCCTGAGATTCATTTTCTTGCAGGCATTCACAGTAGAACAGAGAAATACAACAGAATCAATGAAAAACTGTACACAGAAACTGACAAACAACCAATGTGTAAAAGAAAATGAATACGAAATATATAAATAAATACATAAATAATACGGAGAACGTGAATTGTATTGGCCTGGAAAGTGAGTCCATGGGTTGTTTAGTGTTGAGATGAGTGAAATTTTTATCCACACTGGTTCAGGGGCCTGATGGTTGAGGGGTAATAACTGTTCCTGAATCTGATGGTGTGGGGCCTAAGACTCCTGTACCTCCTTCCTGATGGTAGCAACGAGAAGAGGGCATGTCCTGGGTGGTGAGCGTCCTTGATGATGGAAGCTGCTTTCTTTTGTCAGCGCTCCTTGTAGATGCGTTCAGTGGTGGGGAGGGCTTCGCCTGTGATGGACTGGGCTGTGTCCACCACTTTCTGTAGATCTTTCCATTCCATAAACAGACATCCCACTTCTCCCGGAAGTTCCGGGAGTCTCACGCATATTAATAGTGGCTCTCTGATGCCCACAAATTATATACAATATTCCGGAAATCGATTTTTTTGAGAGTGAGTGAGAGAGCGCGAGACAGAGCAAGAGAGAGAGCGCGAGAGAGCATGAGAGAGAGCGACCACGAGAGCGCGAGAGAGTGAGAGAGCGAGAGAGCGAGCGTGTGAGAGAGAGAGCGAGAGAGTGTGCGAGAGAGTGAGCACGAGAGCAGCCATGAGAGCGAGAGAGAGAGAGAGAGAGAGAGAGAGAGAGAGAGCGAGAAAGTGAGTGCGTGAGAGTGAGAGAGAGCGCGAGACAGCGAGCACGTGCCATGGCAGAATGTTCCAAAAAAAGAAAATATAAAACGTACGTCTCCCCAGGCTACACTAAAGTGTACCCCTGCCTAATAGGGGTCAAAATAATGACAGTGTTGCTCGCTGCACTGTTTGCAACCGTGACTTTTCTATTGCCCATGGTGGGTTAAGACTGTAAAAGACATGTTGAGGTGAGTTTAACAGGTATCATTTGTTTATTAGCATAGCTAACGTTATTTAAACTAGCTGGCTAACTGCTAAGGAGCTACTCTATTGTAGACATCCCACCTCTCCCGGAAGTTCTGGGAGTCTCCCACAAATTGATGGTGCGACCTCCCTGAAATGAGTTTTTGCAGGGTGGGATGTCTGCATAAACAAGAGAAAATCTGCAGTTGCTGGAAATCCAAGCAACACCCACAAAATGCTGGAGGAACTCAGCAGGCCAGGCAGCACTTATGGAAAAAAGTACAGTCGACGTTTTGGGTCGAGACCCTTCGGCAGGACCGGAGAAAAAAAGATGAGTAGATTTTTACAAAAAGGTGAGGAGTAGTGTTTCCATAGCAGGTGGTGATCCTCTGGAATGCATCGTTACTGACAGACAGAGAATGGAGGGATATGGAACATGTGCAGACAGGTGGGATTAGTTTGGACTGGCATGACAAGGTGGGAAGAGCGTGTTCCTGTGAAGTACCGATCTATGTTCCATGTTCCACTGCCCTCAGGAGCATTTTCTCAGCCAGTACATGGTAAGCCCATCAAGAAAGGCTTCAACGTTCTATTCAAACATCTGTCTCATTTACCCTCATTGCCTCTGCCTCCACAACCTGCCAAAAATTCACAGCTGCCCGGCTGAAATAAAAGTTCAATTTCCTGGAGATGCAAAAGGACAGAAGGCGCAGTAATCTATAACAATACAAAGTCTGCTAGAGGAACTCAGCGGGTCAAGCAGCATCTTACAGGGGAAAGGAATTGTCGATGTTACAGGTCGAAACCCTGCATCAGGTACCCATTATTTTCTCTTCCCTCTCTCCACGACATGTACTGTATATCTCTCCTTCGGTATGGAGACTAGACCTACTCCAAGTGCGGTTCTGTCAAGGCTGTCTAAATTCAGTAAGGTGTATGGCCCTGTACTCAACCCTTCTTGCAAGAAATGTCAGCACACTTGAGCTGTAAGGTCTTGACCCAAAACATCGACGGTCTATTTTCTTCCACAGATGCTGCCCAACCCATTGAGTTCCTTCAGTGCCTTTGTTTGCAGCTCCAGATTCCCAGCATCGGACCATAAGACCGTGGAAGCAGAATTAGGCCATTTGGCACATCAAGTCTGCTCCACCATTCCATCATGGCTGATTTATTATCCCTCTCAATCCCATTCTCTTGCCTCCTTCCATAACTTTTGATGCCCTTGTTAATCGGGAACCTATCAAACTCCGCTTTAAATATACATTGCCTCCACAGCTGTTTTTTAGCAATGAATTCCATAGATTCACCACTCTCTGCCTAAATAAATTCCTCCTCAACTCTGTTCTAAATTGATATCCCTCTATTCTAAGGCTATGCCCTCTGGTCCTAGACTCCCCTACTGCAGGAAACATCCTCTCCACGTCCATTCCATCCAGGCCTTTCAATATTTGATAGGTTTCAATGATATTCCCCCGTTATTTTTCTAAACTCCAGTGAGTACAGGCCCAGAGACATCAAGCACTCCCTATAAGGTAATGCTTTCATTTCAGTGATCATTCTCATGGACGTCCTCATGATCAGCATACTATTTGTGTTTCCAATGCTTCCCATTTCTTAAATAAATCCTGATTTATTTAAATTTAAAGTTAAATTTAAGTTGAAGTTCAAGTTTATTGTCATTCACCTATACACATGTAAATCAACAAATGAAACAATGTTCCTTCAGACCAAGGTGCAAAACGCAGTACAGGTACATATAACTCACACACAACACATAAAGTAATATTACTACAAATAAATTAACAAATAATAAAATATATTCCAGAAGATTGAGCAGTTTCAAGTTCCTGGGTGTCAAGATCTCTGAGGACTTAACCTGGTCCCAATATGTCAATGCAGCTATAAAGAAGGCAAGACAGTGGCTATACCTCATTGGGAGTTTTTGTATTGCATTGAACTGCTGCTGCTAAGTTAACAAATTTCATGACACATGCCAGTGATAATAAACCTGATTCTGATTTAGCACAAGGTGCATTTATGACACAAGTTCCTTATGGTTGTTCTAGCTGGGACTGGTAATGTGGACAAGCTCCCACCACCTATTAAATGCTTCTAATGGCATACACCTCAAATAGGCTCTGACAACCAAGTCCAGCTCCTGGCTGTCACATGTGGCTTAGCTACTAAGCCCGGTGGAACCATTTGAGAAGGAGTAAAGGTGGGTTACTGGTGCCTTAAAACCAGTCGCTTTGGGCAGAGGGAGCTCATCAGCTGTGGTTGGCAGCTCATTTAGGAGAAGGAAATCTCTGATCTCAAATCTTCACTGCCTTGCGGCTATGCCCACTCATGGGGGAGGCTTCGGGAGTAAACCCTGAGGGAAAAATCCGGAGCTGGAGTCCCTAAGGCAGTCCTACACTGAGTTCAATGCTGACTGGCAACTCCTGCGACACTGCTGTATTGGTCTCTGCCGTTGCTTTCAGTTCATCAGATGTATGGAGAGGGAGAGCTTGCTACGTGGGCAATAGCTTACTCTCCATATTGTACCGCCCTGGCTTTGCATATCTAGATGGCTAGGACGCAACATCCATGGCCAACCTTGCCCAACGGAGGCCTCAGAATGACACAAGTTAGAAAGTAAACAGAATAATGCTACTGGTCCTTCATAAGTGATGAGATGTGGGTGGTGGCAAGGTCTGAGTTGGTGAGACCTGGCTGTTTTTTTCCCTTCTGGTCAAGATGGAGCCAGTGTACAATGCTCCTTCAGTCGACATCTTCTGGATAGACCGCAAAACCATTTACTTCACTTCTTTTATGTCTGTTTTTCATCTTGAATGTGATTATGAAACTGCTAGAGCTGTTTGGAGATTGATTGAGCAACTCAGCACTTTGCTATCTGTGAGGAGGTTCCGGAAACTAGCGAGTACGAACCTCGAGGTGAAACAACTTCAAGACTGGCGTGAGCCAGTGTTCAGCTCCATTTTGCCAATTAACGCTTCCATTATTCACTGATTAAAGTGACGCAGAAGTGAGGCAAGTGCGGAGGGTGAGCATTGATGGCCTTTTGATTGCTGGTGGGATCACTCTGCTGCTGAAGTTGAAGCCAGTGTGGCCTACTGCTGTGCCCGAAGCCTCTCTTTTGATGATGCTGGTGAATGTTACTGAGGTTTTTGCATATGGATTTTGAACTATGGACTTTTTTTTTCAATCTTATGGTTTTTATATTCTGTGCTTTCACATTGTTTCTTGTTTTTTTTGTGCAGGAAGAGAGGGATTTGGGGATCGATGTTCTTGTTGCATTTCACGTGGACGGGGTGGCTGATGATCATGTTGGTGGGTTTGCTGTTTCTTGCTGAACTGACTTGTGTGGTTTTTCTTTGTTTTATGGCTGTCTGGAGAAGCAGAATCGCAGAGTTGTATACCGCATATATACTTTGATAATAAATGAGCCTTAGATGGGGGAATCTCATTGAAACCAATCGAATATTGAAAGGCCTAGATGGAGTGGATGTGGAGAGGATGTTTCCAACAGTGGGGGAGAGCTGCCTCAGAATAGAAGGATGACCCTTTAGAACAGTAGTCGCATGGACTGCGGGAAGAAGCTGCTTTTCATCCTAACAGTCCTTGTTCCCAGCTGGATCGGGGAGCATGCCTTATGAAAACAGGTTGTGTGAACTCGGCCTTTTCTCCTTGGAGCGACGGAGGATGAGAGGTGACCTGATAGAGGTGTATAAGATGATGAGAGGCATTGATCGTGTGGATAGTCAGAAGCTTTTTCCCAGGGCTGAATGGTTGCCACAAGAGGACACAGGTTTAAGGTACTGGGGGAGTAGGTAGAGGAGATGTCAGGGGTAAGTTTTTTACGCAGAGTGGTGAGTGCGTGGAATGGGCTGCCGGCAACGGTGGTGGAGGCGGATACGATAGGGTCTTTTAAGAGACTTTTGGATAGGTACATGGAGCTTAGAAAAATAGAGGGCTATGGGTAAGTGATGCACTATCAATTACTCCAAAAGACTGGAAGTAGAGTAAGTACTGAAAGGCTTTTATTAACAGTAGAATGGGACCTCATCCATGCTGAGTATCTGCCCTGGACTGAGAGGAGGAGCAATGGCACAATCGCCTTTATTCAGGGGTCTGTGGGAGGAGCCATGGGAGCAGTCAGCAGAGGGGCGTGTCCAGACAGGTAACTCAGTTACAACATATATTTATGGTTTATCACAGTAAGCCTAGTAATTTCTAAGGTAGGGACATATTCAGCACAGCTTTGTGGGCCGAAGGGCCTGTATTGTGCTGTAGGTTTTCTATGTTTCTATGCTACTTTGCTGGGATTCAGACTTGTGTCTCCTGGTTAGTGGTCCAGAACTCTGCTGATTTGAGGGAGCTCAAACGGTATACCAAGGGTTCCCAATCTGGAGTCCACGGACTCCTTGCTTAGTGGCACTGGGCCGTGGCATAAAAAAAGGTTGGGAACCGCTGCTGTATGCTAAGGGGAGAGTGGAATGCACACACTGGAGTGCTCAGTTCATTCACTTTAAACAGTAACATTTAGTCTGCAGCGAGGTCAGTGAGATGGTGCTGAGTGGAGAAAGGAACAGAAATCTAAGATGCAACTACACAAAGCAGGCTCAATAGGGCTCCTAATTACTGTAGGATGAAGTGGGATAGACACAGTGGGAGCGAGACAGAGAGAGAGAACAAGTTCCTCTGTTCAGACGGGCTTTATTTCCACGTTACATTGATTCATGCTGATTTTAATTCACACACAAGCACAGAGTGTTAATTGTGATTTTTTTAAAATTCCAAGTGATGCTTACTTTATATTTCTAGTCAGTTTTATTTTCAACCGTGTGAGCTATTCAGAATCAGAATCAAGTTTAATGTCACTGACATAGGTCGCAAAATTTGTTGTTTTACGGCAGTAGTACAGCGCAATGCATTAAAAAAAAGCTACAAATTACAGCTAGAAATCTGAAGATTTGTATATAAACCTCCTGCCGGATGGTAGTCGTGAGAATAGAGCATGGTGTGTTTGATTTCTACAGATGTACTGTGGAGAGCATTCCAACTGGCCGAGTCACTATCTGCGGCAAGTTGTTCCCACTGAGGTTGGGTGAGACTAGAACTAGAGGACGAAGGTTAAGAGTGAAGGGTGAAATGTTGAAGGGGTAACTTCTTCACTTAGTGCGAGCCTTGAGCAAGCTGCCAGTGGAAATGATGAATGCAGGTTCAATTTCAAAACTTAAGAGAAGTTTGGTTAAGTACATGGATATGAGGGGTATGGAGGGCTATGGGCAGGGTACAGGTCATTGGAACTAGGCAGAAGCATGAACTAGATGGGCTGGAGGGCTTGTTTCTGTGCTGTAGTGCTCTTTGATTCTATGATTTATATTGCTTGTTGATTTAAATAAATTTTGCTTAGCACAAGCAAATAAAGAATTAAATCCAAAGCAGCCATGGGAGAGAAATAAAGGCAGATTAGATGCTCTCCCCAACACCTTCCCAATAAATCTCATGGCACGACAGATTCTCAAGCCTTAACGATATTACTTACACAGCCCGTTGTTTAGATTCATCTAATAATTTGACAGTCACCATCATTTATACTCGCTTTCCAATGCCAAGTTTATTTAAATAACAAAATCCAGTTTTCAGAATGATGTGATTTGAATTTACATCAGCTGATTATTCGCTCTCTCTGAGCTATGTACTCCTAACTCATAGTATCATAGCTCAGACTGCTGCTTCAGAATCAGAATCAGGTTTAATATCACCGGCATATGTTGTGAAATTTGTTAACTTTATGGTAGCAGTACAATGAAATACATGATAAATATAGAAAAAACTGAATTAAAGTAAGAATATATATGTATATTAAATAGTTGTTAAAATAAGTCATGTAAAAACAGAAATTTAAAGCAGTAGTGAGGTAGTGTTCATGGGTTCGATGTCCATTTGGAAATTGGATGGCAGAGGGGAAGAAGCTGTTCCTGAATTGTTGAGTGTGTGCCTTCAGGCTTCTGTACCTCCTCCCTGATGGTAGCAACGAGATCAGGGCATGTCCTGGGTGGTGGGGGTCCTTAATGACGGACGCCGCCTTCCTGAGGCATCGCTCCTTGAAGATGTCTTGGGTGCTACAGATGGAGCTGACTAATTTTACAACTTGCAGCAACTTACTTCAACTCTGTACGGTAGCCCCCCTCTCATCCCCCAGCCCCACCCCATACCAGACGGTGATGCAGCCAGTTAGAGTGCTCTCCACTGTACATCTGTAGGAGTATGTTTTAGGTGACAAATCAAATCTCGTCAATCTCCTAATGAAACATGGTTGCTGTCTTGCTTCTGGTGCCCGTGGGTGGGGTTGGAAGAAATTATGTTGGAAGATTAAACTCAAATTGCTCAAATGGAATGCTGAACTTCGGAGGTTCCCGTACACCTGCTTTTGAGCATTGGCATCTCATTTTTATTTATTTATGCAGATTTTGGAATCCCTGTCTGTATTTATTGACCATCCTTGATTACCCTTGGGAAGGTGGGTTTGAAGGATCACCTTACTTACTGCCCATTACACCGCTGCTGTTTAGGGCAGCAATGAAGGTCCTCCATCTCTATCGGTGTTTAGGGTTTCCTTCATCATGTCAGTAGCTTCCTCGTAGTGTTCAGTACTGTCAGTCCATGGAAGTTCTAAGTGGAGACTCAGGAATACCGTCACACTCAGATGTTGAAGGATTCTTCATTGCTGTTTCCGTAACAGTTTTGTTTGACTAGTCAGAGTTGTTAGCTCTGAGCTGAACCCCCGAACCTGGAGGACTGGTGGACCACTCTCTACCCTTTGACCTGATTGACATGGGTGACTCTACCAAGAGCCAAAGCAAAAAGCCCTGACTCCAGCCAACAAAGCTCTCTGGGTCATTGAGGCACACAAGCCTCCAAACCAAGACAAAGTTGTGGTCCTCTTGGAGGGTGAAGGATCAAGGATCAACTTTATTCACATACATGCATTAGGAATTTGCTGTGGTGTGTGGGAACAGCATGCAACAAAAAATAACAACATTCAACAAGGCACTAAGAGGCATAGATCGAGTGGACAGCCAGAGACTTTTTTCCCAGGGCAGAAAATAGTAACACAAGGGGTAGGTATAATTTACAGGTGATTGGAGGAAAGTATAGATGGTATGTCAGAGGTATGCTCTTGACACAGAAAGTTCTGGGTGCATTGAACACCCTGCCAGGGGTGGGGGTAGAGGAAGATACATTAGGGACACTTAAGAAACTCTTTGAAAGGTACATCATGAAGCCACCATGGTTCAGGGTTGACCATGGATGTCGCGTCCAAGCTGTCTAGCTACGCAAGCCAGGGCAGTATAATATGGAGAGCAAGCTCCCCCATCTCCACACAGCTGATGAATACAAAGGAATGGCAGAGGCCGATACAGTTTGACACCAGCAGTGTTGCAGGAGTTGCCACTGTTGAACTCAACGTAGGACTGCCTAAGGATTCCAGCTCCAGATTTTCCCTCAGGGGTTTACTCCTGAAGCCTTCTCCATTAGTGGGTATAGCCCTAAGGCAGCGGAGGTCTGAGATCAGAATTTTCCTTCTCCTAGATGAGCTGACAACCACAGTTGACAAGCCCCATCTGCCTAAAGCAACTGGTTTTAAGGTGCCAGTAACCCACCTTTTTTCATTCTCCTGTCAGTAGAAACAGTTCCGCTGGGTTTAGTAGCTAAGCCACACATGATGGCCAGGAGCTGGACCTGGTTGTCAGAGGCTATTAGAGACGCACGCCATTGGGAGCATTTAATAGGTAGTGGGATCTAGTTCTGGGCCTGGAGCAAGTCACTGGGCAAAGAAATCTGGGCTCAGAGCCTTTCGCAGCAGTGGTGTCTGGGCCCTGGTGTGAGTTACAATTCACTGTTTAGACTATTTAAACACCGGCCCAGATTGGAGGCGAGAGCCAATTTCGCTTGCTCTCCGTGATGGTCACTCGTCTCTCCAGGGTGCTGGAGCCTTTTGCTGTTCTGTTATTTAGTAAATTTAAACACCGGCCCCGAGAGACTGAAAAGACAGGGTTTCCGTTGGGAAGAGAGCCAGTTTCACTCATTCTTCACAATGGTCATCTCCATGGCATGGAGGCTATGAAGACTGCCCCAGCTGCTGTTCTCCAGGCCCGGTAATATGATGAACTGATTAGTGAGGCTTTGGGCCTGCTCCAGGCTGCCCCGGGGTTCGGATCTGAGGACTCAGTTTTGGTTTGAATGCTGTTGTTAGCTTCAATTGTTTGCACGATTTGTATTTTTTTCCTCTCTAGTTCATCTAGTGTTCGTCTTTTTTTTTAATTGTGTTCTTTTCTGTTTCTTGCTTTGTGGCTAGCTGTGAGCAAGCAAGTCTCAAGGTTGAATAATTATACATTCTTTGACAATAAATGAATCTTGAATCTTTAACTGCCAAGGTGTAAGGCGGTTGATTATAAAATCTCTGGGAACCGCCAGAATCCTCAAAACGCTGGTTAAACTCTGGTTAGGCCACGTCTGGAGTGCATACGGTTCTGGTCACCTCACTGTAGATAGGATATTGAGGCTTTGGAGAGCATGCCCTCAAAACCAGGATGCTGCCTGGTATAGAGGGCAGGTGCTATCATAAGAGTTGGACAAACTTGGGTTGTTTTCCCTGGAATGGTGGAGGCTGACGATAGATCTGATCGACAAGATTATGAGAGGCATAGACAGAGTGGACAGAGAGTATTTGTTTACCAGGGTAGAATGATCTAATACCAGAGGGCATGCATTGAAGGTGAGAGGGGGTAGGTTCAAGGGGGATATGAGGGGTAAGTTTTTTTACTCAGAGAGCGGTGGATGCCTGGAATGTGCTGCCTGGTACGGTGATAGAGGCAAATACATTAGAGGCCTTTAAGAGATATTTAGATAGGAACATGGATGTGAGAAAGATGGAGGGATATGGAGGGATTAGTGTTCGGGTGTTTTTGATTTATTGTTTAGCTTGTTTGGAACAACATTTTGGGCTGAATGGCCTGTTCCTGTGTTCTGTGTTCTATCTTCTATGTTCTGTGTTCCCCTCCAAGGGAATTAGTGAAACGGATGGGATTTCAATCTGGTCATCATCGCAAATGACTGATCTACTTCTAAATCCCTCGTTATTAACTGAATTTAAATTCCACATCTTTCTCATTGGGATTTAATCTCTGAACTCGGAATTCCAGTTGCAGTCATTGTAGTGAGAAGGAAAATGCAATGCTAGCATTCTTTTCCAGAGGTTAAAATAGAAAAGCAAGCTTTATAAGGCATTGATCAGATCACACTTGGAATATTGTGAGCAGTTTTGGGCCCCTCGTCTAAAAAAGGGTGTGCTTCTGAGACTGTCTGGAGGACGTCTCCAAGAATGATCCTGGGAATGAAAGGGTTAATATACCAGGAGAGCTTGATGGCTTTGGGCCCGTATTCACTACTGTTTAGAAATACGAGGGGAGATCTCACTGAAGCTTATTGAATATTGAAAGGCCTAGATAGACTGAATGTGGGGAGGATGTTTCCTATGGTGGGGTAGTCTAGAACCAGAGGGCGTAGCCTCAGAGTAGAGGGGGTCATCCACTTAGAGATGTAGAGGAATTTACTTAGCCAGGGGATAGTGAATCTGGGGAATTCATTGCTACAGACAGCTGTGGAGGTCAAATCATTGGGTGTATTTAAAGTGGGGGGTTGATAAGTTCTTGATTAGTCAGGGAGTCATAGGTTACAGGGAAAAAAGCAGAAGAATGGGGTTGAGAGGGATAATAAATCAGCCATGATAGAATGGTGGAGCAGACTTGATGGGCTGAATGGCCTAATTCCACTCCTTTGTCTTATGGTCTTATCACATTGCAGTGAAGGGGCAAGCCATTAGAAAACTAACTACTGTAAAAATGTATTTGCTGGACATGCTCCATATCCCTCCATTCCCTGCCTGTTCATGTGGCTGTCTGCCTAAATGCCTTTCAAATGTTGCCATCATGTCACCATCCCTGAAAGCGGGTTCCACTCTGAGTAAAAAACCTTGCCCAACAATTCACCTTACATATTTCCCTTTGTCCCCCTAGTGTTTCATATTCCCACCTTGGGGGGAAAAAAAACGTTAACTTCTTAACATCTCCCAATGTAGGAATGTTTTTCCTTGCAAAACACGATCTTTCTTTCTCTGTAAACACGAGGAATTCTGCAGATGCTGGAAATTCAAGCAACACACATAAAAGTTGCTGGTGAACGAAGGGTCCTGACGAAGGGTCTCGGCCCGAAACGTCGACTGTACCTCTTCCTAGAGATGCTACCTGGCCTGCTGCGTTCACCAGCAATTTTGATGTGTGTTGCTTTCTTTCTCTGTATACCTTTACACTAACAGGGAAAATAATGCTAATTTACTGTATCAGAAGAACCTTCCAAAATTCTTCACAGGAATCATCAGGCAGCCTGCAAATTTGATGGCATGAACATTGAATACTCTAACTTCCGGTAATTTCTCTCCCCTCCCCCTTTCTTTCCGTTCCCCACTCTGGTTCCTTTCTCACCCCTTCTCTTCTCTTCACCTCCCTCTGGTTCCTTTCCTCCTTCCCATACTCCTACAGTCCACCCTCCTCCCCTATCAGATTCCTCCTTCTTCAGCCCTTTAGCTCTTCCACCTATCACCTCCTAGCTCCTTGCTTCGTCTGCTCTCCCCTTTGCACTACCTCCCTCCTCACCTGGTCTCACCTATCACCGGCCGGCTGGTACTCCTTCCTCTCCCCCCACTTTTGTATTCTGGCTTCTGCCCCTTCCCTTTCCAGTCCCGATGAAGGGTGTTGACATGAAGTGGTGACTGTTTATTCCTCTCCATAGATGCTGCCTGACCTGCTGAATTCCTCCAGCATTCTGTGTGTGTTACTCCACAGGAAGTGTAGTTTCAGGCTTCTAGCGAAGAGCAGTTAATTAAATTGTAAATTGCAACGAGGCAGTTCCAGTGTGTGACTGTGAATGAGATCCCAGCATGTGAAAGCCTAACACTCACTGCCTGAGGCGCTTTAATTGAGATCCAAAAGTAGAACAAAAAAGCCCTGACTCTGTTAATGCTCGAGGAATTGATGCTGTATTTTTGTGCGCCATGCTGTGAGGGTGATGCAAAAAAACGGCAGAGCTGGCAAGTGGGATCTGCACTGTAAATTCTGCAGGAGAGAAGGGCTTCAGAGGAGACAGGGAGCTGTATGAAGATTTTGCGAAGAATTTAAGGAAAGATATTCATCTAGACAAATTGTATAGGCAGACAAGGCAGGATCCCACTAATAAAGGGTGATGCCGGTGATGCATTAGACAGATCTATTATCATTGGGTGAGGCAGTGAATACAAGGACAGGGTAGTTATGAGAGAACTTGCACAGAACAATTTGACTACAGGAACAGGACATCTTTTAGTTGGTTTAAATTGGGAAGTTGGTAAATTGCACCCTGACCTGCTGAGATCCCTCAGCATTATGTGTGTGTTGCTCCAGATTTCCAGTACCTGCAGTCTTTTATGCCTCCATTAAATTGGTAAATTGGCCAATTATCTTTGAATCCTGCCGCCGTCTTTAAGAAGTTTTGTACGATTCCCACCCACTCCCACCCCTGTGACAATGTGTGTTTCCTTTGGGTTCTCCAGGTTCCTCCCACATGCCAAAAATGTACGGTAAAGGTTGTTGGCCTGCTATGTTGGCACTGGAAGTGTGGCAACATTTGTGGGCTACCCCCAGCGACATCCTCAGACTAACTCAAAACAATACATTTCCCTGTATGTTTTGATGTTTTCATGTATATGTGAAAAATGATGCTGATAACCAAAATATGGACAGTGAAAAATTTTGTTTTGCATGCCATCTGTACAGATCATTTTATGACTGGTGTTGGTAATGGTTTATTATTGTCACATGTACCAAGCTGGTCTTGCATACTGTTCATACAGATCAGATCTTTACAGTTTATTGAGGTAGGAGAAAGGCAAAACAATACAGAATAAAGTTCAACATCTACAGAGAAAGTGCACTGCAGGTAAACGGCGATGTACAAGATCGTACTGAGGTGAGGGCAAGAGTCCATCTTACCGTCCAAAAGGTCTGTTCAAGAGCCTGATAACAGTGGGATAGAAACTGTTCTTGAGCTTGGTGGTACGTGCTTTCAGGCTTTTGTATCTTCTCTCAGATAGGAGAGGGGAGAAGAGAGAATGTCAGGGGTGGGGTCTTTGATAATGCCGGCTGCTTTACTGAGACAGTGAGAAGTGTAGACAGAGTCCATGGAGGGGAGGCTGGTGCATTGAGGTATTACAAGGGAAAAACAATAACAGATTGCAGAATGAAGTGTTACACTCCCAGAGAAAGTGCAGCATGTACGGACAATAAGTTGCAAGGGTCACATTGGGGTAGGTTGTGAGATCAGGAAACTATCTCATTGTTCTGGAGGACCATGTTTAATTGGATTATTTTTTCAAAAGGTAAAAGTGAAAAGCTTTGTTTTTTTCATTCATTGAGATACAGCGTGGAGTAGGCCTTTGAGCCACGCTGCCAGCAATCCGCAATTTAGACAATTTACAATGACCAAGTAACCAACCAAGCAGTGTGTCTTTGGAACGTGGAGGAAACTGGAGCACCCGGAGGAAACCCATGCGGTCACGGGGAGAATGGACAAACTCCTTAAAGGCTGTGTTGCATGCCATCCAGACAGGTCATTCCATACCTGAGTACACCGAGGTAGGACAAGGGAATACAGAACATCAGGTTACATGTGCAGAGAAAATGCAGTGCAGGAAGGCAATAAGGAGCAAGGACCTGTGATATTAAGATGTTATTGCAGCGGTGATGTTGCACCTTGCATTCTGGGTGAAGTTTTGGTCTCCTTGTTTGAGGATGGATCTTCTTGCCATGTCAGATATGGAGTCATTTGACAGGGAAACAGGATCTTTGGGCCAGCTCATCCCTCCCACGCCAGATGTTCTTTTCTCTCCCCTCAAAGTAAACTACAGTAAATTTATTATCAAAATACAGAAATGTCACTATGTGTAATAATCTTTCAAGAATCGCTAGATTCTAGAATGGTTCCAGAAGACTGGGAAATCGTAAATGTCACTCCAACCTTCAAGAAGGGAGGAAGTCAGAATAAAGGAAACTATGGGCCAGTTAGTCTGACCTCAGTGTTTGGGAAGATGTTGGAGTCGATTATTAAGGATGAGGTCTCAGGATATTTGGTGGCGCATGATAAAATATGCTGCAGTCAGCTTGATTTCCTCAAGGAAAAGTCTTGCCTGAGATATCTGTTGGAACTTTTTGAAGAAGTAATGAGGTGGATAGACAAAGGAGAATCAGTTGATGCTGTGTACTTGGATTTCAGAAGGTCTTTGAATTGGGAGATTTTGTGCATGATTCCCTAAAGGTTGAGTCTAGGGTGAGAAAGGCAAATGTGATTTAAGCATTCATTTCAAAAGTATAGAATATAAATGTAAGGATGTAATGTTGAGACTTTGTAGTCATAGTCGTAGTCATAGTCATACCTTATTGATCCCGGGGGAAATTGGTTTTCGTTACAGTTGCACCATAAATAATAAATAGTAATAAAACCATAAATAGTTAAATAGTAATATGTAAATTATGCCAGGAAATAAGTCCAGGACCAGCCTATTGGTTCAGGGTGTCTGACCCTCCAAGGGAGGAGTTGTAAAGTTTCATGGCCACAGGCAGGAATGACCTCCTATGACACTCTGTGTTGCATCTCAGTGGAATGAGTCTCTGGCTGAATGTACTCCTGTGCCCACCCAGTCCATTATGTAGTGGATGGGAGACATTGTCCAAGATGGCATGCAACTTGGACAGCATCCTCTTTTCAGACACCGCCGTCAGAGAGTCCAGTTCCATCCCCACAACATCACTGGCCTTATGAATGAGTTTGTTGATTCTGTTGGTGTCTGCTACCCTCAGCCTGCTGCCCCAGCACACAACAGCAAACATGATAGCACTGGCCACCACAGACTCGTAGAACATCCTCAGCATCATCCGGCAGATGTTAAAGGACCTCAGTCTCCTCAGGAAATAGAGACGGCTCTGACCCTTCTTGTAGACAGCCTCAGTGTTCTTTGACCAGTCCAGTTTATTGTCAATTCGAATCCCCAGTATTTGTAATCCTCCACCATGTCCACACTGACCCCCTGGATGGAAACAGGTGTCACCAGTACCTTAGCTCTCCTCAGGTCTACCACCAGCTCCTTAGTCTTTTTCACATTAAGCTGCAGATAATTCTGCTCACACCATGTGACAAAGCTTCCTACCGTAGTCCTGTACTCAGCCTCATCTCCCTTGCTGATGCATCCAACTATGGCAGGTGTTATAAAGCACTGGTGAGGCCTCACTTGGTGTATTGTGAACAGTTTTGGGCCCCTTATCTTAGAAAGGATGTGCTGAAACTGGAGAGGGTTCAAAGGAGGTTCATGAAAGTGATTCCAGGATTGAATGGCTTGTCATATGAAGAAAGTCTGAGGGCTCCAGGCCTATATTCATGGAATTCAGAAAAATAAGGGGTGACTTCATTGAAACATATCATATGGTGAAAGACCTTGATAGAGTGGATGTGGAGAAGATGTTCCTTATGGTGGGAGACTATGACCAGAGGACACAGACTCAGAATAGTGGGGCGTCCTTTTAGAATGGAATTGAGGAGGAATTTCTTTAGACAAAGAGTGGTGAATCTGGGGAATTCTTTGCCACAGGCACCTGTGGAGGCCAAGTCATTGGGTATATTTAAGGCAGAGGTTGATAGATTCTTGATTAGTCAGGGCATGAAAGGATACGGGGAGAGGCAGGAGATTGGGGCTGAGAGAAATAGATCAGCCATGATGAAATGGTGGAGCAGACTCGATGGGCCAAATGGCCTCATCCTGCTTCTGTATTTTATGGTCTCTTATATAGCCCTGAGATTAATTTTTTTTGCAGGCAGTCACAGTAGAACAAAAAAATAAAATAATCAATTAAAAACTACACACAAAGACTGACAAACAATCAATGTGCAAACAAGATAAACTACAAATGCTGGATCAAGAGCTTGACTAATGATGGAAAGTTCAAAAAGTAAATTTATTATCAAAGTACATATATGTCACTGTATACAACCCTGAGATTCATTTTCTTGTGGGCATGCATGGTAGATGCAAGGAAACAACATAGAATCAATGAAAAACCGCACACGTCAAGATGGACAAACAACCCATGTGCAAAAAAACAACAAACTGTGCAAATATGAGAAAAAGCAATAATAATGATGTTGTTGTTCGTCCATCGTACGTCGATGAGAACCTCGACACCATTATTGATGGTGTCGAGACGAGCGTGTGACTTGGATTTAACTGAGGGAGAGTTGCGCAGCGTCAGCCTCACTCTCTCTTCTCAATTCCCATCTGGATCCAGTGGCAAGACAGAGTCGAGACGGCTGGAGATGGGACTAGGCGCAGTGGATGACCAGGACGTCTTCTGTGTCTTGTCCTGCTCTACACGTTCCACGACGCTTGCAGAGACCGCCTTCTTGACCGTTGGACCTTCCATTGGTCTCGTCCGCTCAATCCGCCGGAGTCTGTCTTCACATGCTGGGATAGACAACTCCCTATCTCACCGAGGGTTTGAGACCCGTCGGCTACCCTCACCTGGTTTAGCCGGCTTGTTGAAGCTGTTGCCCGGGGTGTGGTCGCTGTCGCATGCAAACAGCTACGGGGAGCCACAGGTGAGAGCTGAGTGCCAGGTGGGGACCAAAGGTGGACTAACCGCCTTGAAAAGGATGCGACATGTTAGCCCACCAGAGGTGCTACCCCTCCCTTACACCCCATAATAATAATAATGATAATAAATAAATAAACAGTAAATATTGAGAACATGAGATGACGAGCCCTTGAAAGTGAGTTGATAGGTTGTGGGAACAGTTCAGTGATGGGGTGAGTGAAGTTATCCCCTCTGGTGCAAGAGCCTGATGGTTGAGGGATAATAACTGTTACTGAATCTGGTGATGTGGGTCCTAAGGCTCCTGCACCACTTTCTTGATTTCAGCAGTGAGACGAGAAGAGAGAGATGCTGCTCTCCTGTGGCAGTTCTCCATGTAGATGTGCTCAATGGTGGGGTGGGGAGAGCCTTTTCCTGTGATGGGCTGCTTTTTGTAGGCTTTTCTGTGCCTGTGCAGTGCTGTTTCCAGTCCCCATCTATGCATGCTCTCCCATGGGGCAGAAGATACAAATCCTGAAGGCACATGCCACCAGTACACATGATAATAATAAACCAATTTAACTAAGGTTGCTTCAGGAGTCCTCTCAAGATAGTTGATCATTTGTCCCACGTATGTCAATCCTTTGGAAAATGGTGATGCTGGGGGCGAACAGTTTCCCACCAGGAGTTAACAGTCAGAGGACAGTACTCACTGTGATCATGGGAAAACACAAAGAGGAACTGGTTGACGAGCATTGTGGCAACATTGCTGTACGCCCCACTATGTTCTCCAGCGCCGTGTAGTATCATCACCAGAGCCCTGCAAGAACGAGGTGGGGAGGATTTACCAGTAGAATAATAAAGATTAGCTTTATTTGTTATATGCGCTTTGAAACACCGAAACCAGCAGTGAAATATTCCATTTGCATTGCAGACCAGTGCAGTCTGAGGATGTGCTGGGGGCAGCCCACAAGTGTTGCCGTACTTCTGGCGCGCAGCTAGCATGCCCACAACTCATTAGTCCTAACCCGTATGTGTTTGGAATGTGGGAGGAAACCCACGCAGTCACAGGGAGAACGTACAAACTCCTCACAGAGAACGGTGGGTTCTGCTATAAGACTATTGAACCGCTCCCTAGAATGATCAGATAGACTCTTGACCTCACAATCTACCTTGTGGCCTTGCACCTTACTGTTTGCACTGCCCTTTCTCTGTGACTGCAAACAATGTATTCTGCAATCTGTTATTGATTTTCCCTTGTACTACCTCAGTATTCAGAGAGTACAGCCTCAGAACACAGGGACGTCCTTTCAGAATGGATAAGAGGAGAGATTTCTTTAACCAGAGAGTGGTGAATTTATTATCGCAGGGGTCTGTGAAGGCCAAATCTTTATGCATATTTAAGGCAGAGGTTGATAGGTTCTTGGTTAGTCAGAGGCTGAGTACAGGGCTACGGTAGGAAACTTTGTCACATGGTGTGAGCAGAATTATCTGCAGCTTAATGTGAAAAAGACTAAGGAGCTGGTGGTAGACCTGAGGAGAGCTAAGGTACCGGTGACCCCTGTTTCCATCCAGGGGGTCAGTGTGGACATGGAGGATTACAAATACCTGGAGATACGAATTGACAATAAACTGGATTGGTCAAAGAACACTGAGGATGTCTACAAGAAGGGTCAGAGCTGTCTCTATTTCCTGAGGAGACTGAGATCCTTTAACATCTGCCGGACGATGCTGAGGATGTTCTACGAGTCTGTGGTGGCCAGTGCTATCATGTTTGCTGTTGTGTGCTGGGGCAGCAGGCTGAGGGTAGCAGACACCAACAGAATCAACAAACTCATTCGTAAGGCCAGTAATGTTGTGGGGATGAAACTGGACTCTCTGATGGTGGTGTCTGAAAAGAGGACGCTGTCCAAGTTGCATGCCATCTTGGACAATGTCTCCCATCCACTACATAATGTGCTGGTTGGGCACTGGAGTACATTCAGCCAGAGACTCATTCCATCGAGATGCAGCACAGAGCGTCATAGGAAGTCATTCCTGCCTGTGGCCATCAAACTTTACAACTCCTCCCTTGGAGGGTCAGACATCCTGAGCCAATAGGCTGGTCCTGGACTTATTTCCTGGCATAATTTACATATTATTATTTAACTATTTATGGTTTTATTACTATTTATTATTTATGGTGCAACTGTAACGAAAACCAATTTCCCCCGGGATCAATAAAGTATGACTATGTAGGGATTTGGTGAGAAGGCAGGAGATTGATTGAGAAGGAAATGGATCATCCATGATGAAATGGTAGAGCAGACTCGATAGTCCGAATAACCTAATTCTGCTCCTATACCTTATAAGTCTTCTGATGTGATGAAACAATCTGTACAGATGGCACACAGAACAAAGTTTCTGAGTTTATTGCTGTCCATATACCAAAGTAAGCACACTTAACGATTACCAGTCATCATGAAGTCATGAAAAATTGTTTCCAGCAGCATCACACATGCATAGGTTCAAACAGCACACAGAATATTAATTACACATCAGGCTTGATGAAAAAGGACTGGGACAAACAAAACATTGCTGCAAAAATGAAACATCATCAGAATCTACTTGAGCTATAGGGAAAGGCTAAATAGATTAGAGGTTTATTTTTTGGAGCGTAGAAGAACAAGGGGAGATTTAATAGAAGTTTATAAAATTATGAGGGGTATATAGATAGGGTATGGCTGGCAGTGTGGAGATAAGTCTTGACCAATGGAGGTGTAAGGCATTCCACTAGTCTGCAGGTCACCCTTGGGGAAGGTGTAGCACCTGCTTTGCCCCCTGATCAGGGTCACGTGAAGCCATGGGAGCGAGTGGTGGATGGTCGTATGAGCAGCCGGTGCAGATCACACGTCCTGGTTATGCGACCACTGACGCCAGGCAGACGATCTCTGAGGAGCACTGAAAATGGCCGTGGTCACCCATCTTGTAAATTTCCTGCCTGGAAGAAGGCGATGACAAACCACCTCAGTAGAAACATTTGCCAAGAACAATCATGGTTGTGGATGGAACGTGATTGCCAATGTCGTACGACATGGCACATAATGATGATGATGATGAGATAGGGTAAATGCAAGCAGGTTTTTTTCTACTGAGATTGGGTAAGACTAGAGCTAGAGGTCATAGGTTAGGGGTGAGAGGTGAAATATTTAAGGGAAACTTGAAGGGGACGCCTTCACTCAGAGGGTGGTGTGAGCATGGAATGAAGTGCCAGCAGACATGCCCTCTTCTCCTTGCTATCATCAGAAGCCTGAAGAGAAACACTCAACATTTTTGTGGACAGCTTCTTCCCACCGCCATCAAATTTCTGAATGGACATCGAACCACTTTTTTCCTTGTCTTTTTGCACTTTTATTTAATTTAACTTTTAGACATATATACTTACCATAATTTATAGTTTTTATCATTATGTATTGCACTGTACTGCTTGCATAAACCGACAAATTTCTCCACATGTTCCAGTGATAGTAAGCTTGATTCTGATTCTGATAACGATAACGTAATCATTGAAAGACCACACCAGCTTGGGCGATCACCTGTGTGCAAAAGACAGGAAACTGTGCAAACACAAAGAAATATAGAATTAAATAAACAGGCAATAAATAATATTGAGAACGTGGGAGTCCTTGGAAGTGAGTCCGTGGGATGGGGAGTCAGTTCAGTGTTGAGTTTTGCAGATGTATAAAACTTTGGTCAGTATGCATTTGGTCTACTCTGTGCAGCTCTGGTCATTCTATTACAGGAAGGATGTGGGGGATGAAGAAATTCACTAGGATATTGCCTGGATTAGACATTATTAGCTGCAGTGAGAGATTGGGCAATCTTTCGATTGTTTTTTTTCCGGAGCATCAAAGGCTGCGAGAAAACTTGATAGAAGTTTATAAACATTTTGAGAGGTCTGGAGAGGATGGAAAGGTCATTTAGTAGAGGGCAATCCTTTAGGGTGACAGGGGGAGTGTTTAAGGCAGATGAGTGAAGCAAAATGTTTTACATGGAGAGTGGTAGGCACTTGGAGATAAAAATAAAAGATCAGCTTTATTTGTCACAGGTACATCAAAAAAAGCAGTGAAATGGGTCATTTGTGTCAACTCAAACCAGCGAGCATGGTGCTGAGCAGCCTGTAGGTGTGGCTGCACTTCCTGTGGCAATGCAGCATGCCCAGAACTCACTAACCCTAATCCACACGTCTTTAGAATGTGGGAGGAAAGTGGAGTGTTGGGAGCAGGAGTTCACAACTTTTTCATGCCATGGAGCCTTACCATCAACTGAGGGGTCCACGGACCCCAGGTTGGGAACCCTTGGAGGAATCCCCTGTGGCCACAGGGAGAATGTACAATTCCTTACAGACAGCGGCAGAAATCGAACCCTGATCTTACAGCTGGCGCTGTAAAGCATTGCGCAGACCGCTTCACTACTGATGGAAGCAGATATGACAGGACGCACCTAGACAGGCAGGGAATGGAGGGAATGGACCATGTGCAGTCAGATGCGACTAGTTGGAATTGGCACTATGGTCAGCACAGACGTTTTTCTTTGCTGTACTGTTCCAAAGCTATAAACAATCTGCTGAAAGGACTTAGTGGTTGTTGTACTGCATTCCGAACAATCCTGAGACTATATGCTGGTCTAGATTTAGAACAATAGAATATAGCACAGTACAGGCTCTTTGGCCCATGCTGTTGTGCTGCCCATTTAACCCACTCCAAAATCAATCTAACCCTTCTCTTCTACACAGCCCTCTGGTTTTCTATTGTCCATGTGTCTATCTAAGAGTTTCTTAAATGTCCCTAATGTATCTGCCTCTACCACCACCCCTGGCAGGGTGTTCCATTCTTCGTGCAATAAATGTACCTCTGAAATTCCCCCCCCCCTTTACTTTCCTCCAATCACCTGATTATGCCCTCTTGTTTCAGCTGATTGTGCCTGGGAAAAAGTCCCTGGCTGTCCACTCTATCAATGGCTCTTATCATCTCATACACCTTGGTTCTAGGGAATGAGACTGAATGAGAGGAAGGACGATGCCAGAGTATTGGGGAGCTGCTAATGGTGTTTGCAAAGGTGGGGATCAGGTAAATTACTCAAGCCTCTCTAAGTAGCTGTTATGTCCAGACAGATAGAATCAGAATCAGGTTTAATATCACCGGCATATCAAAAGTTCAACAAAAATTCATAAGTACATTTATTATTGAAGTATATACCACCTTGAGATTTGTCTTCTCACAGGCATCCACAAAACAAAGAAACACATTGAAACCCACAAAATAAACCCTCAAAACAAAGACCACGAAACACCCGACGTGCAAAAACAAGAGCAAATCGTGCAAACAATAAAAAAAAACTACAGAACATGAACCACTGGGTCCCTGAAAGTGAGTCCACAGCCACAGAGCCGGTTCAGTGTGCAGCCGGTCCAGGAGCCTGATGGCTACAGGCCACAGCCACAAAACTGTGAAATTTGTTGCTTAGCGGCAGCAGTACATTGTAGTGCACATTACTAAAAAATATAAATTACAATAGGAAAAAATATATAGTATATTAAATAAGTAGTGGAAAAAGAGAGCAAAAAGAGAAAAGAAATAGTGAACACAAGGAATTCTGCAGACGCTGGAATTTCAAGCAACGCACATGAAAGTTGGTGGTGAACGCAGCAGGCCAGGCAGCATCTATAGGAAGAGGTACAGTCGACGTTTCGGGCCGAGACCCTTCGTCAGGACTAACTGAAAGAAGAGATAGTAAGAGATTTGAAAGTGGGATGGGGATCCGAAATGATAGGAGAAGACAGGAAGGGAAAAACTGTCCAGCTCTTGGCTCCATCCCTCCCCCTCCTGTCTTCTCCTATCATTTTGGATCTCCCCCTCCTCCTCCAACTTTCAAATATCTTACTAGCTCTTCTTTCAGTTAGTCCTGACGAAGGGTCTCGGCCCGAAACGTCGACTGTACCTCTTCCTATTGATGCTGCCTGGCCTGCTGCGTTCACCAGCAACCTTTATGTGTGTTGAAAGAAATAGTGAGGTAGTTTGCAAGAGTTTGTTGTCCATTCAGATGGTGGGGGGGGAAGAAGCAGTTGTTAGAACATTGAGTGTGGGTCTTCAGGCTCCTGTACGTCCTCCCTGACGGTAGCAATGAGAAGAGGGCACGTCCTGGTGATGGGGGCCCTTAATGATGGGTGCCACTTCTTTGAGACATCACATTTTGAACATGTCCTCCATGCTGGGGAGGCTGGAGCCCATGATGCAACTGATTGCATTTACAACTTCCTACAGCATGTTCTGATCCTGTGCGGTGGTCCCTCCACACTAGCTGGTGATTGACCAGTTAGGATGCTGTCACATTTTAATGGGATGGGACAAGCCTTCATTTAGAAAGGCAGAGATTGAACAGGGACATGCAGTGTGGATTTGACACTCTGATTAACTGAATGATGTTCTGTTCGGAGGTAACAAAAATGATCAAGCAGCGCAGAGCTGGTGTGAGCTGATTAACAGCCTTCTCTCACCTCGCTAATGTAGCCCTGTGTGCTCTTGTACTTCAGGGAGGATTGATTGCTATCTATGCCATGCACGACAGACCAGAAGACATCGCCGGGGCGATCTTCATTTCACCTTTGGTTACCCTGAATCCTGAGTCAGCACGACCCTGGAAGGTAATAGTCAGCTGACTCATTGAGCACGCAGAAAATAAAGCAGGGTAAAAGGCCCTTCGGCCCAACAAGCCCGTACTACACAAATTACACCACCTACTAACCCCTACGGTGTTTGGAATGTCCAAGGACGTGCAGGGGGCAGTGTGCAATGTCGCCATGCCTCCGGTGCCAACATAGCATGCCCACAGCTCACTCATCTTAACCCATACGTCTTCGGAATGTGGGAGGAAAACCGGAATACGCGGAAGAGACCCCCGCAGTCATGGAGAGGACGTGCCAACCCCTTACAGACAGCGGCTGGAATTGAACCGGGCGGCTGGTGCCGTAATAGTGTTTCGCTAGCGACACTGCCAAATCTTGAGTTCAGTCAGTCCACGCATCTCACCTATTCCAACTCCCAGCTTACGTTCAAGCTCTAAGTTCAAGTTTATTGTCATGGGAATAGATACACAGGGTATCCCATGAAAATTAAGTTAACAAATTTCACGACATGTGCCGGTGATAATAAACCTGATTCTGATTCTTTCTGCAGAACAGTACATTACAAACAATATAAGTTAACATCAAATGAAATTAACATCGAATTTGTGTTACTTACATAACAAACTAAGTACAATACTAGTGTAAGATGAGAGAGGGGAAAAGAAATCTATTCCGAGATAGTGTTACAGTTTTTGTTCAAGAACCTCATGGTAGTGGGGCTGAGGTGTGGGTCTTCAGGCTCTTGTAGCTCCTGCCTGATGGTAGCAGCATGAAAACTGCATGGCCCGAATGTTGGGGCTCTTTAGTGCTGGATGTCACCTTCCTGAGACACCAGCTCACGTACGTGTTCCTCGACGCTGGGGAGAGCTGGACCCCGATGAAACTAGCTGAGTCCATGTTACTGCTGGGATTCCATTCCACTGGGCCCACAGGAAGCAGGCTCCTTATGCAGCCTTCTTGCACAACCCCGTCAGCATGTTCCACACACCCACCATGCTCTCTGCAACAAGTCCCACCTCTGACAACCCCCATAAAATATCTTCCTCACTCTAAACAGATTCCTCTGGTTTTTGCCATTACTGGGTAAAGAGTGCCGGCTGTCCTTGCTGTCTATGACTCTCATAATCTTTTACACCTCTATCAAGTCATCTCATCCTCAGTTCCAAAGAATAAAGCCCCAGCTCACTCAACATACCTTTATAAGACATGCTCTCTCATCTAGACACCATCCTAGTAAATCTCCTCTGTATCCTCTCCAAAGCTTCCATATCCTTCCAATAATGGGGTGATCAGAGTGAACACAATATTCCAAGCATGGCTGAAACAAGAGTTTTATAGAGCTGCAACGTTACCTCACGGCTCTTGAACTCACGTCACTTTATGTTTTGATATACCTGCAACAAATAAACTTGAATCTTGATCTTGAAATCTTGGTCGATCCCCTGACTAATGAAGAACACATTATGCACCTTCATAACCACCCGATCAACTGGTGTGGCAACTTTGAGGGATCTATGGTCTTAGACCCCAAATCCCTCTGTTCCTCCACACTCCTAAGTATAACCTAATGGGAGAACCATTTCTGGAAAGGAATGACATTACAAGTTTCACACATTCTGTCCCTTTGAAAAAACACACATCCCACAATGTTTACATTGGAAATTGTAGTGAGCAATCCAGCTGGAAGATTACTAACACATTCCTGCAGATGAGGAAAAATAACAGTCGCTCATTTTCAGTTTGCAATTTTAACATGTGTGCGCTTTTCCTTGAGAACTAGTTCTTTATTTTTAGGAGTGAGAATTGTTTTTGCTTTTTTCTTTTTGATAGCCACTTTCTCACTTTCCTCCACTCTTGGGAATATGTCAGGCTACTTCTAAGTTCGATAGATACTTTATTGAACCCAAAGGAAATTTCAGTGTCACAGTAGCATTACAAATATACAGGTATAAATATTAAACGAGAAGTAGAAAGAATAAAAAATAAGTTACCACAAACAGTCGAACAGGAGGGGGTTACCACTTCCCCAGCTGTAGGTTGACTCATTATAGAGCCTAATGACTGAAGGTAAGAATGACTTCATGTAGCGCTCTTTGGAGCAGCGCAGTTGTCTTAGCCTATTACTAAAAGTGCTCCTCTGTTCAGCCAAGGTGGCACGCAGAGAGTGAGAAACATTGTCCAGAATTGCCAGGATTTTCCGTTCGACCACAGCCTCCAGTGTGTCCAGTTTGACTCCTATAACAGAGCCAGCCTTTCTAATCAGTTTATTGAGCCTGTTGGCATCAACTGTGTTGATAACATTGCCCCGGCACACCACTGCTTAGAAGGTTGTACTGATGACAACAGAGTGGTAGGGCATGTGAAGGAGATGCCTACTTACTCCAAAGGACCTCAGTCTCCTCAGGAAGTAGAGGCAACTCTGGCCTTTTTTGTACACAGCCTCTGTGTTGGTGCTCCACTCGTCCGCCATCCAGGTTCATAGGTTAAGGGTTAAAGGTGAAATATTTAAGGAGAACCTGAGGGGGTACTTCTTCACTCAGAGGTGGTGTGAGGGTGTGGAATGAGCTACCAGCGGAAGTGATAAATACAGATTCAACTGCAACATTTAAGAGAAGTTTGGATAAGTACATGGATGGGAAGGGTATGGAGAGCTATGGTGCAGGTGCAGGTCAATGAGACCAGGCACAATAAAAACTAGATGGGCCAAAGGGCCTGTTTCTGTATTGTAGCACTCCATGACTTTCTATATCAAAACTTCCAAATGGATCTTGCCACAGTCCATAGAGTACAACACTTCCTAGCTAAGATTCTGATCCCCTGAGCCACAGCTGTTATGTTACTGCCAAAGCTGTTTGAGGAATTTAAAGAGTGAATATTATGGTAGTTGCCAAAGAATTTTCATCCCAATTGATTATGTTTCGTCTGAATAATAATCAATCACATCCGAGTTCCAATCTAAACTTTGTGTCAGTTCTAACGTTAATAGACATACACTTTAGAACAATAGAACATAGAACACTACAGCACAGTACAGGCAATTTGGCCCATAATATTGTGCTCATCTTTTCATCTACTCTAAATTCAATCTACCTGTTCCTTTCCACTGAGCACTCCATTTTGCTATCATCCTTGAGCCTATCTAAGAATCTTTTCAATGTTCCTAATGTATCTGCCTGTACCACCACCCCTGGCAGTGTATTCCACACATCCACCACTTTTTATGTAAAAAAAATAACCTCTGACATCCCCACCTATACTTTCCTGCAATCACTGTAAAATTATGCCCTCTTGTATTAGCTATTTCAACCCTGGGAAAATGTCTCTGGCTTTCCACTGGTCATCTTTTATACCTCTATCACATCAGCTGTAATCTTTCTCATCTCCAAAGAGAAAGGCCCTTTCTTGCTCAAACAATCCTCATAATCTATGCCCTCTAACCCATGAAGCCCCCTGGGAAACCTCCTCTGCACCCTCTCTAAATCTTCCACATCTTTCCTATAATGAGACGACCAGAAATGAACACAATATTCCAAGTATTGGCTAACCAGAGTTTCATGGAGCGGTAACATTACCTCGTTCAAAGTTCAAAGTAAATTTATTGCCAAACTTACCAAGCTTTTCTTGCGGGCACACTCAGTAAATCCAAGAACCATAACAGAATCAATTGAGGGACAGTACCCAACAGGACGGACATGCAACTACTATGCAAAAGCCAACAAATTGTGCAAATACAAAATAAATAATAATAATAATAATAATAAATAAGCAATAAATATTGAGGACATGAGATGAAGAGTCCTTGAAAGTGAGTCCATGGGTTGTGGGAACAGTTCAGTGTCTGGGCAAGTGAAGTTGTCCCATTAGTTCAAGAGCCTGATGGTTGAGGAGTTCCTGAACCTGGTCGTGTGGGTCCTAAGGCTCCTCTACCATCTTCCTGTTGGCAGACCTTCCTCTTGAACTCAGTCCCCTGAATAATAAAGGCCAATCCCCCATATGTATTCTTAACTACCCAATAAAGTTGCGTGGCAACTTTGAGGGATTTAAATCTTTTCTTTGCAGCTGATAGAGTCTTGGAATGACTGAGGTAGAACATAGATCAAAATAAGGTCACATGCTTCATCTGTACTTACCTTGTTTCCTCCTCTCCAGGTGTTCTGTACCAAACTGCTGTGTCACCTGATGCCAAATATGTCCCTGGGAGTCATGAATCCACAGTGGCTATCCAGAGATGAAAAGGAGGTGAGTTCGGCTTAACATTTCTGACGAATGGGGTTAATAGTTTCTGTGGTTGAGAGTGTGTGCCAGTCAAAGTCACAGCTCAAGACAGTTATGGACGGCTCATTATAGGAAGGATGGCCCGGTCTATCACAGGTAAAGCCCTCTCCACCACTGAGCACATCAACACAAAACACTCTCTCAGGAAAGTAGTATTCATCATCAGGGACCACACCACCCAGGACATTCATGAATTTCACTACGACCATCAGGAAGAAGGTAGAAGAGCCTCAGGACTCACACTGCCAGGTTCAGGAACAATTAGTTCCCCTCAACCACCAGGCTCTTGAACCAAAGGAGATAACTTCATTCAACTTCACTTGCTCCATCACTGAACTGACTTCAAAGCCTCTGGACACACTTCCGAAGTCTCTTCATCTCATGTTCTCAATACTTAGACTATAAGATATAGGAGCCGAATGAGGCCATTTGGCCCATTGAGCCTGCTTCACCATTTCATGACGCCTGGTCCAATTTTCCTCTCAGCCCTAATCTCCTGCCTTGTCCCCGTATCCCTTCATGCCCTGACCAATCAAGAATCTGTCAACTCTGCCTTAAATATACATAAAGGCCTGGCCTCCACAGATGTTTGTGGCAAAGAATTCCACAGATTCAGTACTCTCTGGCAAAATAAATTCCTCCTCATCTCTGTTCTAAAAGGATACCCCTCTATTCTGAAACTGTGTCCTCAAGTCTTAGACTCTCCCACCATAGGAAACAACCTCTCACATCCACTCAATCAAGGCCTTTCACCATTCGATAGGTTTCAATGAGATCATCCCTCATTCTTCTGAATTCCAGTGAATATAGGCCCAGAGCCTTCAAATGCTCTTCATATGCCAAGCTATTTAATCCTGGAATCGTTTTTTGTGAACCTCCTTTGAACGTTCTCCAGTTTCAGGACATCCTTTCGAAGATAAGGGGCCCAAAACTGCTCCCAGTACTCCAAGTGAGGGCTCACCAGTGCTTTATAAAGTCTCAACATTGCATTCTTGCTTTTATGTTATAGTCCTCTTGAAATGAATACTAACATTGCATTTGCCTTCCTTACAACAGATATTAGTTCCCCCTCCAGTTCAGGTGCAAACCTTCCCTGGAAGAGAACCCAATGATCCAAAATTCTTATGCCCTCCCTCCTACACCAACTCCTTAGCCATATATTAAACTGTATAATCTTCCTAGTTCTGGTTTCAATAGCGCATGGCATGGGCAGCAATCCTGAGATCACAACCCTGGAGGTCCTACCCTTTAACTTAGCACCTAACTCCCTGAACTCTTTATACGAAACCTCCTCACTCATTCTACCCATATCATTGGTACCTACATGACTTCTGGCTGTTCACCCTCCCATTTAAGAATTCTGAGGACTCAATCTGAGATATCCTGGACCTTGGTACTGGGGAGGCAACATACCACCCAGGAATCTCGTTCTTGCCCACAGAACCTCCTGTCCATTCCCTTAACTAATGAGTCCCCTATCACCACACTGTGCCTCTTCTCCCTCCTTCCTTTCTGGGTCACGGAGGCAGACTCAGTGCCAGAGACCTGACCACTGTGACTTTCCTCTGTTAGGTCAACCCCCCACAGTATCTAAAGTGATATACCTCTTGTTGAGGGAGATGACCACAGGGTTACTCTGCACAGGCTCCTTAACCCCTTATTTATTGCTTATTTATTTATTATTATGTTTTATCCTTTTTGAATTTGCAATTTGTTTTCTTTTGCACATTGGTGTTTGTTGTCTTTGCTGTGTACGGTCTTTTATTTATCCAAATGTGTTTCTTTGTTTCTATTGTGAATGCCCGCAAGACAATGAATCTCAGGGTGGTATAAGGTGACATCGTACGTATATGTACTTTGACAACAAATTTACTCTGAACTTTGAACTTTTTGAAATTTGGGTGTCAAGATTTTATAGAAGGTCAGAAGAGGTTTACCAGGATGCTGTCTGGATTCGAAAGCATGTGCTATAATGAAAGGTTGGACAACCTTGTGTTGTTTTCTCTGGAGCGACAGAGGCTTGAAGGGAGATCTGATAAGATTGTGAGAGGCATAGATAGAGTAAATGAGACAGTATCTTTGCCCAAGTATTGAAATGTCTCAATCTGGAGGGCATGCATTTAAGGTGAGAGGGGGTAATTTCAAAGGCGATGTGAAGGGCAGTTGTTTTTTACACAGAGAGTGGTGGTGCCTGGAATGTGCAGTCTGCAGTGGTGGCAGAGGGAGATACTTTAGAGACTTTTAAATGGTGTTCAGGAATGTGAGGGGAATGGAAGGATATGGATATTGCGTCGGCAACAGAGATCAGTTCAGTTGGCCACTTGGTTATTAATTTAAAAGGTTTGGCACAACATTGTGGGCTGAATGGCCTGTTCTTCTGCTCTTCTGTTCAAATTTTATTTTTGAGGTAACATACATCAAAGTTGCTGGTGAACGCAGCAGGCCAAGCAGCATCTATAGGAAGAGGCGCAGTCGACGTTTCAGGCCGAGACCCTTCGTCAGGGTCTCGGCCTGAAACGTCGACTGCGCCTCTTCCTATAGATGCTGCTTGGCCTGCTGCGTTCACCAGCAACTTTGATGTATGTTGCTTGAATTTCCAGCATCTGCAGAATTCCTGTTGTTTTTATTTTTGAGGTGGTGGCATTGACAAAGGATCCTGCCTAATTGTATCATGTCCTGCTATGGAAACACCAATCCCCAAGAAGAGAAAGCCTTTCGAAAGTGATGGACACAGCCTAGTCTATCACAGGAAAAGCCCTCCCCACTATTGAGCACATTTAAAAGGAGTGCTACCACAAGAAAGCACCATCCAGGCCACGCTCTTACCTAACTACTGCCATCAAGAAGGAGATACAGGAGCCTTAGGACCCACACCACCAGCTTCAGGAACAGTTATTACCCTTCAACCATTAGGCTCCTGAACCAGCATGGATAACTTCACTCACCTCAACTCTGAACTGATTCCACAACCTACAGACTCACTTGTAAAGACCCTATATCTCAGGTTCACAGTGCCATTTATTATTTTTAATTATACGATTTGTCTTCTTTTGCATATTTGTTTTTTGTCAGTCTTTGCATATAGTTTTCATTGTATTTCTTTGTTCAACTGTGAATGCTTGCAAGAAAATGAATCTCAGGGTTGTATATGGTCAATACAAGAGGACATGGCTTTAAGGTAAGGGGTGGGAAGTTCAGGGGGGATACTAGAGGAAGGTTTTTTACTCAGAGAGTGGTTGGTGCGTGGAATACACTGCCTGAGTCAGTGGTGGAGGCAGATACACTAGTGAAATTTAAGAGACTACTAGACAGGTACATGGAGGAATTTAAGGTGGGGGATATTATGAGAGGCAGTGTTTGAGCATCGATACAACATTGTGGGCCGAAGGGCCTGTACTGTGTTGTACTGTTCTATATTCTATGTAACATATACATACTTTGATAATAAATTTGCTTTGACTTTGATTTTGAGAGTCAATAAGGCAGCTTGACGTGTACTCAAAGTGTGGCCATTGGGAGTTTGAAGGATATTAGAGGAAGGGTGGGTCAGACACCCTGAGTCAATAGGCTGGTCCTGGACTTATTTCCATCTGGCATAGTTTGCATTTTGTTGTTTGATTGTTCGTGGTTTTTGTATTTCTATATTTATGCTCTATTCTTGGTTGGTGTGGCTGTAACGAAACCCAATTTCCCTCGGGATCAATAAAATATATCTATCTATCTAAGGATGTTCAGGTAGGATTTCTTCATTATGTTTCATCCTAGTGTCTTTGTGATCCACAGATTCTTTGGAAGTCAAGGATGAGGCATAAACCTTGTTGTTTATGACCATATTTAAAATTCAAAGTTCGAAGTAAATTTATTATCAAAGTACACATATGTCACCAAATGTAACCCTGAGATTCATTTCCTTGTGGGCAGACTCAATAAATCTATATAATAATAACCTTAATAGAATCAATGAAAAGCCACCTAGATTGGGTATTCAACATGAGTTGCAGAAGATTCCAGAGATGTATAGTTGTGGGTATGAAATGTTGGTGTTGGAACTGTGGTGGGCTTCTCAGCTCAATACTCACTGATTAGATGCATTTCATGGTATGTTTCGGTGTACATGTAATAACTAAAGCTATTCTTTAGTCTTTAAAATCTTTTGCTTGAATTGTGCCCTATTGTAATAGTACAGGAGGTCAAGGACCAATAGGTCAAGATGGGAGGGGGTGGATAATTAAAGTGGCAGGGAACAGGAAGCTCAGGCCACCTCTGCAGATTTTGAGCAGGTAGTCTGAGAGGTGGCCACCCGATCGGCGTTAAGGAAATCACACTGTGGACGTTGAATACAGGACACTGCAAATGGATGGCCGCTTCACCTGGAATGTCTGGCTCCCTGGAAAGTTGGAAGAGAAATGTTGAAAAGGGCAAGTGTTGTATCTTTGGTGATGGCATCATGCAATGCCTTATGATGGGAGGTGAGGGTAATAGATGAGGAAGGAATAGGGTGAATAGATTCTCACTGGTCGAGTTATCACCGATTAACTATACTCTGAAAACTCACAGTCGTTCTTTGATCGCACTTTATTGACAAGTGCACAAGAAGAAGAGCCCGAGCCCCTGTCACCCACACAGTTCTGAAGTCTGAGCAGAGAAGTGCTATTTTTATACAGAAATTAACTAGCAGTAATAATGACCATTTGTAAACTACGTATGTTCAAAAGTCAAAGTAAATTTATTATCAAAGTACATGTATGTCACTACACACTACACTGAGATTCATTTTCTTGCAGATATTCTCACAGTAGAACGAAGAAATACAACAGAATCAATGATAAGTTACACACAAAGACTGACAATCAAGATGCAATCAATGTTCAAATTTCTTGCTTGCAAAATCAATCGCCATTAACGTTATAGATGTTAAAATTCAATAGAAACCACAAGCTAACTAATGGTGATACTTTGAAGTTAGTAATGTGTTGGTGTGCGTGGCTTGCATCTTCTGTTACATGCTTATCTTATCTCCATATGCCAAATGGTTCCGGTCCCCTGCTATGCAAAGGGAAGCTAAGCTCTTCAAAGCTTTTCTTCCCTGGGCTGTCTGTACACCATCTGCAATGTATCTTTGCCTGGACATTATTTTAACACTTGCTTTGGTGGCAGGGTGGAGATGCATCTCTACCAAAACAGGTGTAAGGCGCTCCTTCCCTCCGCTAGCCTGCAGATCACTTGCTTAGCCCCCAGTCAGGATCACGTGAAGCCATGGGAGCGGGTGGTGGATGGTTGTATGAGCAGCTGGTGCGTATCACAAGTCCTGGTTTTGCAACCACTGACGCAAGGCAGACAATCTCTGAAGAGTATTGATAATGGCTGGGGTGATGATGATGATGATGATGATGATGATGATGCCACAACTTCCACAACAGGGTGGGGCAGCATTGCCCTTGTGATCCTGATATTTCTGGAACAGCCTGGTTAATCGATTATTGAGGACACTTGAAGAGAATTGAACAATAGTCATAGTCATACTTTATTGATCCCGGGGGAAATTGGTTTTCGTTACAGTTGCACCATAAATAATTAAATAGTAATAAACCATAAATAATTAAATAGTAATATGTAAATTATGCCAGGAAATAAGTCCAGGACCAGCCTACTGGCTCAGGGTGTCTGACCCTCCAAGGGAGGAGTTGTAAAGTTTGATGGCCACAGGCAGGAATGACTTCCTATGACGCTCTGTGTTGCATCTCGGTGGAATGAGTCTCTGGCTGAATGTACTCCTGTGCCCACCCAGTACATTATGTAGTGGATGGGAGACATTGTCCAAGATGGCATGCAACTTGGACAGCATCCTCTTTTCAGACACCACCGTCAGAGAATCCAGTTCCATCCCCACAACACCACTGCCTTACGAATGAGTTTGTTGATTCTGTTGGTGTCTGCTACCCTCAGCCTGCTGCCCCAGTACACAACAGCAAACATGATCGCACTGACCACCACAGACTCGTAGAACATCCTCAACATCGTCCGACAGATGTTAAAGGACCTCAGTCTCCTCAGGAAATAGAGACGGCTCTGATCCTTCTTGTAGACAACCTCAGTGTTCTTTGACAGAAAGGACATGTAAAAGCTGTCAGTCACACAGCACAGAAACAGGCCCCTCAGCTCAGCTGGTCCATTCTGACCAAGATTCCCACCTAATACATATTATTGGTACATATTGGGACCAATGACAGAGGAGATAAGGTGAGGAGGTCCTGAAGAGAGATTTTGGGGAGCTAAGTAGAAAGCTGAGAAACTGGACCTCCAGGGTAGTAATCTCTGGTTTGCCACCTGAGCCACATGCCAATGAGGGTAGGAGTATGGTAGGTGAATGCGTGGCTGAGGAACTGGTGCAGGAGGCTGGGGTTCAGATTTATGGATCATTGGGATCTCTTCCTGGGAAAGTTTGACCTCAACAAAAGGGACAAGTAACACTTGAACCCGAGGGTGTCCAATATTCTTGTGGTCAGGTTGGCTAGCGTTGATCGGGAGGGTTTAAACTAATTTGGCTCCCAGTGGCCACACATTTTAATTCCACATCCCATTCCCATTCTGACATGTCTATCCACGGCCTCCTCTACTGTAAAGATGAAGCCACACTCAGGTTGGAGGAACAACACCTTATATTCCGTCTGGGTAGCCTCCAACCTGATGGCATGAACATTGACTTCTCTAACTTCCGCTAGGCCCCACCTCCCCCTCGTACCCCATCTGTTACTCATTTTTATGCATACATTCTTTCTCTCACCCTCCTTTTTCTCCCTCTGTCCCTCTGAATATACCTCTTGCCCATCCTCTGGGTCAACCCCCCCCCCCCGTCTTTCTTCCCGGACCTCCTGTCCCATGATCCTCTCGTATCCCCTTTTGCCTATCACCTGTCCAGCTCTCGGCTCTATCCCTCCCCCTCCTGTCTTCTCCTATCATTTTGCATCTCCCCCTCCCCCTCCAGCTTTCAAATCCCTTACTCACTCTTCCTTCAGTTAGTCCTGACGAAGGGTCTCGGCCTGAAACGTCGACTGCGCCTCTTCCTATAGATGCTGCTTGGCCTGCTGCGTTCACCAGCAACTTTGATGTGTGTTGCTTGAATTTCCAGCATCTGCAGAATTCCTGTTGTTTGAATACAAAAGTAAGCTAGCCAATAATATTAAAGAGGATATCTAAAAGTTCTTCAGATACGCAAAGTGTAAAAGAGAGGTGAGAGTGTATGTCAGACCACTGGAAAATGATGCTGGAGAGGTAGTAATTGGGGACGAGAAAATGGCAGACAAATTGAATAAGAATTTTGCATCAGTCTTCACTGTGGAAGATACGGTGGAAGTTCCAGGTGTGAGGGGTTATGAAGTGTGTGAAGTTACTATTACTAGAGGGAAGATTCTTGGGAAATTGAAAGGTCTGAAGGTGGATAAGTCACCTGGACCAGATGGTGTGCACCCCGGAGTTCTGAAATAGGTGGCTGAGGAGATTGTGTAGGCATTAGTAATGATCTTTCAAGAATCAATAGTTTCTGGAATGGGTCCAGAAGATTGGAAAAATGCAAATGTCACTGCATACTTCAAGAAGGGAGAGAGGCAGAAGAAAGGAAACTATGGGCCAATTAGTCTGACCTCAGTGGTTGGGAGGATGTTGGATTCAATTATTAAGGATGAGGTTTCAGGGTACTTGGAGGCACATGATAAAATAGGCTGTAGTCAGCACGGTTTCCTCAAGGGAAAATCTTGCCTGACAAATCTATTGGAATTTTTTTCAAGAAAAACAAGCAGGGTAGACAAAGGAGAATTGGATGATGTGTAATTGGATTTTCAGAAGATCTTTGACAAGGTGCCACACGTGAGGCTGTTTAACAAGCTACAAGCCCATGATAATACAGGAAAGATTCTAGCATAGATAAGGCAGTGGCTAATTGGCAGGAAGCAAAGAATGGGAATAAAGGGTGCCTTTTCTGGTTGGTTACCAGTGCCTCGTGGTGTTCCACAAGGGTCTGTATTAGGATCAATTCTTTTTACGTTTTATGACAATGATTTGGATGATGTAATTGAATGCTTTGTTGCAAAGTTTGCAGATGATACGGAGATAACTGGAGGGGCAGGTAGTTTTGAGGAAGTAGAGGAGCTACAGAAGGACTTAGACAGATTAGGAAAATGGCCAAAGAAGCAGTAGATGGAATACAGTGTTGGGAGGTGTACAGTTGTGCACTTTGATAGAAAGGAATAGAAGGGTTGACTATTTTCTAAGTGGAGAGAAAATACAAAAAACTGAGGTGGAAAGAGACTTGGGATTCCTGTGTAGATTTCCCTAAAGGTTAATTTGCAGAATGAATCTGTGGTGAGGAAGGCAAATACAATGTTAGCATTTGTTTCAAGAGGACTAAAATATAAAAGCAATGATGTAATGTTAAGAATTTATAAAGCACTGGTGAGGCCTCACTTGCTGTATAGTGAAGGGTTTTTAGCCCTTTATCTTAGAAAGGATGTGCTGAAACTGGAGAGCATTCAAAGGAGGTTTACGAAAATGATTCCAGGACTGAATGGTTTGTCATACAAATAGTGTTTGAGGGCTCTGGGCCTGTATTCACTAGAATTCAGAAGAATGAGGGGTAACCTTATTGAAAACTATTGAATGGTAAAAAGCCTTGGGAGAGTGTATGTGGAGAGGATGTTTCCATTGGCGGGAGACATAGCCTCAGAATAGATTTTCAAATAGTTGAAGAAGAATGTTTTTAGCCAGAGAGTGGAGAATCTATGGAATTCTTTGCCACAATCAAGAGGCCAAGTCTTTATGTGTATTTAAGGCAGAGGTTGATAGATTCCTGATTGGTCAAGGAATGAAGGGATATAGGGAGAAGGCAGGGGATTGGGGCTGTGAGGAAAATTAGATCAACCAGGATGAAATGGAGGAGCAGACTTGATGGGCCAAATGACATAATCCTGCTCCTTTATCTTATGGTCTTATGGTCTAAACTAGTCCCATTTGCCCATGTTTGGTCCATATCCCTCAATCCTTTCCTATTTAGGTACCTCTCCAGGTGTCTTATAAATGCTGTTAATATACCTGCCTAAACCATTTCCTCAGGCAGCTCGATCCATATCCCCACTACCCTGTGGATGAAAAAATTGTCTCTGAAGTTCCTACCCTTGTGGGCAGAGTTAAGGTGCTGCAAGGGTAAAAATACCCTGATAGGAGTTATAAACGAGCTTCCAAACAGTAGTCAGGATGTGGGATATAAATTTCACTGGGAAATAGAACAGGTATGCAACAAGGGCAATATTACAATTGTCATGGGAGATTTCAATGTGCAGGTAGCTTGGGAAAATCAGGCTGGTGCTGGATCCTAAGAGAGGGATAATTTGTAGAATGCCTTGGAGATGGCTTTTTCGAGCAGCTTGTGGCTGAGCCCACTATGGGAAAGGCAATTCTGAACTGGATGTTGTGTAATAAGCCGGATTTGATTAGGGAGCTTAAGGTAAAGGAACCCTTGGGAGGGAGTGATCTTAATATTATATATTTCACCCTGCACTTTGAGAGGAAGAAGCTAAGTCGGATGTATCAGTATTACAGTGGAGCAAAGGAATGCATGGCTTATGAGAGAGGAGTTCACCAAACTTGATTGGAATGGGGTCGCTAGCAGGGATAACAGTAGAACAGCAATAGCTGGAGTTTCTGGGGACAACTTGTAAGGTGCAGGATAGATATATCCCAAAGATGAAGTATTCTAAAGGGAGGATGAGACAACCGTGGCTGACAAAGGAAGTCAAAGACTGCTTAAAATCAAAAGAGGGCATACAATATAGCAGAAATGAATGGGAAGTTAGGGATTGGGAAGCTTCTAAAAACCAACAGAAGGCAACTAGAAAAATCATGTGGAGAGATAAGATGAGATATGAAGGTAAGCTTGCCAAAAGTATCAGAAGTTTTTTCAGATATATAAGAGTTAAAGAGAGGTAAGAGTGGACATTGAATTGCTGGAAAATAATGCTGGAGAGGTAGCAATGTGGGACAGAGAAATGGTGGAAAAACTTGTATTTTGCGGCAGTCTTCACTGTATGTCAGAAATTTGAGAATGTCGGGGCAGAAATGAGTGTCGTTTCTATTTCTAAGGAGAAGGTGCTTGGGAAGCTGAAAGATCTGAAAGTAGATAAGTTATCTGGACCAGATGGTCTACACCCCAGGGTTCTGAAAGACGTGGCTGAAGAGATTGTGGAGGCATTAGCAATGACCTTTCAAAAATTACTGCATTCTGGAATGGTTCTGGGGGACTGGAAGTTTGTAAATGTCACTCCACTCTTTAAGAAGGAAGAGAGGCAGATGAAAAATTACAGACCAGTTAGCCTGACTTCATCAGTTGAGAAGATGTTGGGAGTCCATTATTAAGGATGAGGTTTTGAGGTTCTTAGAGGTGCATGATAAATGAGGCTGAAGTCAGCATGGTTTCCTTAAGGGGATATCTGTTGGAATTCTCTGAGGGAATAAAAGGCAGGATAAACAAAGGAGAGTCAGTGGATATTGGTTACCTGGATTTTCAAAAGGCCTTTGACAAAGTGCTGTATGTGAGGCTGCTTAACAATATAAGAGCCCATGGTATTACAGGAAAGATACTAGCATGGATAGAAGATTGGCTGACTGGCAGGGGGCAGAGAGTGGGAATAAATAGGGTCTTATCTGGTTGACAGCCAGTGAATAATAGTGTGCCACAGGAGTTGTTGTTGGGACCGCTTCTTGTCATATTGTATGTCAATGCTTTGGATGATGGAATCGATGGCTTTGTGGCCAAGTTTGCAGACGATATGAAGATAGATAGAGTTACAGGTAGTGTTGAGGAAGCAGGGAGTCTGCAGAAGGACTTAGATGAATTGAGAGAATTGCCAGGGCCCTAGCAGAGATATTTATAGCATCCTTAGTGATAAGAAAGGTTACAGATGATTGAAGGATAGCCAATGTTATTCTGTTGTTTAAAAAAGGCTCTAAACACAAACCAGGAAATTACAGGCTAGTGAGTCTGACATCAGTTGTGGGAAATTTCTAAGGGACCAGATACAGTATATATTTTGATAGACATGGACTGATTAAGGATAGTCAGCATGTCTTTATGCTTGTTTGGTCATGTCTAACCAATCTTCTAGAGTTTTTGAGGAAATTACCAGGAAAGTGGATGAAGACAAGGCAGTGGATGTTGTCTACATGGATTTTAATAAGGTATTTGACAAGATCCTGTATGGGAAGCTGGTCAAGAAGGTTTAGTCGTTTGGCATTCGGGATGAGATAGTAAATTGGATTAGACATTGGCTTTGTGGGAGAAACCAGAGAGTGGTAGTAGAGGTTTGCCTCTCTGACTGGGGGCCTGTGATTAGTGGTTTGTTGTAGGGATTGGTGCTGGATCCTTTGTTGTTTGTCATCTGTATCAATGATCTGGATGATAATGTGATTAACTGGATCGGCAAATTTGCGGATGACAGGAAGATTGGGGATGCAGTCAACAGTGAGGAAGGCTAACGTGGCTCACAGAGGGGTCTGCATCAGCTGGAAAAATGGGCTGAAAAATGGAAGATGGAATTTAATGCAGACAAGTGCAAAGTTTTGCACTTCGGTAGGACCAACCAGGGTCGGTCTTACACAGTGAATGGTAGGGCACTGAGGAGTGTGGTAGAACAAAGGGATCTGGGAATACAAGTCTATAATTTGTTGAAAGTGGCATCACAAAGAAAGCTCTTGGCACATTGACCTTCATAAATTAATGTATTGAGTACAGGAGATGGGATGATAAGTTGAAGTTGTATAAGACACTGGTGAAGGATATTTTGGATTATTGTGTGCAGTTTTAGTCACATACATACAGGAAAGATGTAAACAAAGATGATAGAGTACAGAGAAAATCTACAAGGATTTTGCCAGGTCTTGAGCACTTGAGTTACAAGGAAAGATTGAATAGGTTAGGACTTTATTCCTTGGAATGTAGAAGATTGAGAGGAGATTTGATAGAAAATTTTGAGGAGTATATATAGGGTAAATGCAAACAAGCTTTTTCCACTGATGTTGGTTGGGACTACAACCAGAGGTCATGACTTAAGGGTGAAAGGTGCGAAGTTTAAGGGGAAACATGAGAGGAAACTTCTTCATTCGGAAGGTCGTGAGAGTGTGAAATGAGCTGCCAGCATAAATAGTGCATGTGAGTTCTATTTCAATGTTTAAGAGAAGTTTGGATAGGTACATGGATAGTAGGGGTATGGGGGGGGGGGCTATGGTTCCAGTGCAGGTCAATGGGAATAAGCAGTTGAAATGGTTTTGGCATGGACTAGATGGGCCCCAAGGGCCTGTTTTTGCTGCTGTATTCTTCTATGACTCTATGACTCAATAACAAGAAGTGGCAGATGGAATATAGTGTAAGGAAGTGTATGATCATGCACTTTGGCCGAAGGAATACAGAAGGCTTGTCCACAGAAGGCAAAAAAGTGGTTATAGACGGGTCATATTCTGCATGGAGTCTGGTGACCAGTGGTGTGCCTCAGGGATCTGTTCTGGGAACCCTACTCTTTGTGATTTTTATAAATGACCTGGATGAGGAAGTGGAGGAATGGGTTAGTAAATTTGCTGATGACACAACAGTTGGGGGTGTTGTGGATAGCGAGGAGGGCTGTCAGAGGTTACAGTAAGACATCAACAGGATGCAAAACTGGGCTGAGAAGTGGCAGATGGAATTCAACCCAGATAAGTGTGCGGTGGTTCAGTTTGGTAGGTCAAATATGATGGCAGAATATAGTATTAATGGTAAGATTCTTGGCAGTGTGGAGGATCAGAAGGATCTTAGGGTCTGAGTCCATAGGACAAAACTGTGTGCAGTTTTGGGCCCCCTATCTTAGAAAGGATGTACTGATGTTGGAGAGAGTTCAGAGAAGATTTACGAGGATGATTCCTGAAATGCAGGGGCTAACATATGAGGAGCGTTTGTCGGCTCTTGGATTGTATTCATTGGAGCATAGAAGAATGAGAGGGGATTTCATAGAAACACTTCGAATGTTGAAAGGGTTGGACAGAGTAGATGTGGAAAGGTTGTTTCCCTTGGTGGGTGAGTCCAGGACAAGAGGCCATAGTCTTAGAATTAAAGGGTACCCAGTTAAAACAGAGATGAGGAGAAATTTTTTTAGTCAGAGGGTCGTGGATTTGTGGAATTCATTGCCACATACAGCTGTGGAGGCCCGATCATTGAGGGTGTTTAAGGAGCAGATTGACAGGTATCTAATTAGTCAGGGTATCAAGGGATACGGGGAAAAAGCCGGAAATTGGAACTAGATAGGTGAATAGTTTAGCTCATGGGGGAGCTGCGGAGCAGACTCGATGGGCCGAATGGCCTACTTCTGCTCCTTTGTCTTGTGATCTTGCGATCTTGTGACATGCAAAGCTGCTGCTGTGGTTAAGACAGCATACGGTGACTCATCAATCATGGGAATGAGTTCAAGAGCTGAGAGGTAATATTACTGCTGTATAGGACCCTGGTCAGACCCCACTTGGAGTACTGTTCTCATTTCTGGTCACCTCACTACAGGAAGGATGTGGAAACCATAGAAAGGGTGCAGAGGAGATTTACAAGGGTGTTGCCTGGATTTGGGGGTGTACCGTATGAGAATAGGTTGAGTGAACTCGGCCTTTTCTCCTTAGAGCGACGGAGGATGAGAGGTGACCTGATAGAGGTGTATAAAAAGATGAGAGGCATTGATTGTGTGGATAGTCAGAGGCTTTTTCCCAGGGCTGAAATGGCTAACACAAGAGGGTACAGTTTTAAGGTGCTTGGAAGTTGGTAGAGAGGAGATGTCAGGGGTAATTTTTTTTTACGCAGGCAGCGTTGAGTGCATGGAATGGGCTGCCGGCAATGGTGGTGGAGGCGGATAGGATAAGGTCTTTTAAGAGACTCCTGGATAGGTACATGAAGCTTAGAAAAATAGAGGGCTATGGGTAACCCGAGGTGATTTCTGAAGTAAGTACATGTTCAGCACAGCATTGTGGGCCGAAGGGCCTGTATTGTGCTGTAGGGGTAGGTTTTCTATGCTCCTATGTTTTTATGAATAAAGACATAGGTTATTTTCCAGCCGGGGAGACAATTCGAAACCCAGAGCTGCAAAGGGCCTTGGAAGACCTTGAGCAGTATTCCCTGAGGGTTAACTTGCAGGTTAGGTTGATGGTAAAGAAGGCAAATGCAAGGTTAGCATTCATTGTGAGAGGACTAGAATATAAGAGAAAGGATGTGATGCTGAGGCTTTATAAGGTATTGGCCAGACAGCACTTGGAGTATTCTGTGCAGTTTTGGGATCCTTATCTAAGAAAAGAAGTGCTGACATTGGAGAAGGCCCAGAGGAAGCTTACAGGAATGATTCTGGTATTGAAAGGATTAACATACGAGGGGCATTTGTTGGCTCTGGGCCTGTACTCGTTGCAGTTTAGAAGAATTCGGGGGAGCTCACTGAAACCTGTTGAATATTGAAAGGCCCAGACAGAGTGGATGTGGAGAGGATGTTTCCTGTAGTGAGGAGTTCAGGACCAGAGAGCACAGTTTCAGAATCGAGTGACGCTCATTCAGAACAGAGATGAGCAGTAGAACTGTGGAATTCATTGCCAGAGATAGCTGCATAAGCCAAATCATTGGGTGTTTATAAGGCAGAGGTTGATAGGTTCTTGGTTAGTCAGGGTGTTGAGTGTTATGGAGAGAAGGAAGGAGAAAGGGGTTGAGAGGGATAGTAAATCAGCCATGCAGACTCAATGGGCCAAGTGGGCTAATTTTACTTCTACGTCTTACGGTTTTATGGTCTAAATCTCTCTCCTCTCAGCTTAAGCTTGATTCCCCTGAACCCTAGGAAAATTACTGTATGCATCCACCCTAACACTGCCCCTCATGATTTTATACACCTCTGTAAGGTCACCCCTCAGCTTCCAGCACTCCAATGAAAACAGGCCCAACCAACTCAGTCTCCCTTCACAACTCAGTCCCTCTTCACGACTCAGTCCCTCTTCACAACTCAGTCCCTCAGGTCCCAGCAGATCTTTGTAAATTTCCGCTGTGCTCTGACACAGAACGTAGAATAGTACAACACTGTACAGGCCCTTCGGCCCATGTTGTTGTGTTGACACCTTTAACCTACTCTGAGATGAATGTAACCCTTCCCTCCTCCATAACCCTCCATTTTTCTATCATCCATGTGCCTATCTAAGAGTCCCTTAAATTTTCTAATGTATCTGCCTTTACCACCACTACTGGCAGGGTATTCTATGCAGCTACCACTCTCTGTGTGAGCAACTACCTTTGACATTCCCCCTATACTTTTCTCCAATTACCTTGAAAGTGCCCCCCCCCCCACCCCATATTAGCCATTTCCATGCTGAGAAAAAGTCTCTGGCTGTCCACTCTATCTACGCCTCTTATCTTGTACAACTCCATCAAGTCACCTCTCATTCTCCTTCATTCCAAAGAGGAAAACCCTAGCTCACTCAATCAATCCTCATTAGACATGCTCTCCAGTCCAGGCGGCATCTCCTCTGCACCCTCTCCAAAGCTTCTACAATCTTCCTACAATGCAGCGACCAGAACTGAGCACGATGCTCCAAGGCAACGCACACAAAATGCTGGAGGAACTCAGCAAGTCAGGCAGCATCTATGGAGATGAATAAGCAGTCAATGTTTCAGGCTGAGATCCTTCTTCCCTGGTGTGCCACAGGGATCAGTGCTGGGTCCATTGTTATTTGTCATCTATATCAATGATCTGGATGATAATGTGGTAAACTAGATCAGCAAATTTGCTGATGATACAAAGATTGGAGGTGTAGTGGACAGTGAGGAAGGTTTTCAAAGCTTGCAGAGGGATTTGGACCAGCTGGAAAAATGGGCTGAAAAATGGCAGATGGAGTTTAATACAGATACAGGTGTGAGGTACTTTGGAAGGACAAACCAAGGTAGGACATACAGGGTAAATGGTAAGGCACTGAGGAGTGCAGTGGAACAGAGGGATCTGGGAATACAGGTACAAAATCCCTAAAAGTGGCATCACAGGTAGATAGGGTCGTAAAGAGAGCTTTTGGTACATTTGCCTTTATTAATCAAAGTATTGAGTATAAGAGCTGGAATGTTATGATGAGGTTGTATAAGGCATTGGTGAGGCCAAATCTGGAGTATTGCGTTCAGTTTTGGTCACCAAATTACAGGAAGGATATAAATAAGGTTGAAAGAGTGCAGAGAAGGTTTACAAGGATGTTGCCAGGACTTGAGAAACTCAGTTACAGAGAAAGGTTGAATAGGTTAGAACTTTATTCCCTGGAGTGTAGAAGAATGAGGGGAAATTTGATAGAGGTATATAAAATTATGGTGGGTATAGACAGAGTGAATGCAAGCAGGCTTTTTCCACTGAGGCAAGGGGAGAAAAAAACTAGAGGACATGGGTTAAGGGTGAGGGGGGAAAAGTTTAAAGGGAATATTAGGGGGGGGTTTCTTCACACAGAGAGTGGTGGGAGTGTGGAATAAGCTGGCAGACGAGTAAATGTGGGTTCTTTTTTAACATTTAAGAACAAATTGGACAGATACATGGGTGGGAGGTGTATGGAGGGATATGGTCTATGTGCAGGTCAGTGGGACTAGGCAGAAAATGGTTCAGCACAGCTAAGAAGGGCCAAAAGGCCTGTTTCTGTGCTGTAGTTTTTCTATGGTTTCCATGGTTTCAGGACTGAAAAGGAAGGGGGAAGATGCCAGGCTAAAAAGGTGGGAGGAGGGGAAGGAGGATAGCTAGATGGTGAGAGGTGAATGCAGGTGGGTAGGAAAGATAAATGGCCGGAGAGGAAGGAATCCGTAGGAAAGGATGGTGGACTATAAGAGTAAGGGAAGGAGGAGGGGACCTGGGGGAAAGTAATGCTCCAAGCGTGGTCCAACCCAAAGTTCTATAGAGTTGCTGTTGAACTCAGTCTCTCGACTAATGAAGGCCAACATACCATACACCTTCTTAACCACCCTATCAACTTGTGAGGCAACTTTGAGGAATCTATAGACATGGACCTCAAGATCTCTCTGTTCCTCCACATTGCTAAGATTCCTGCCATTAACCTTGTATTCTGCCTTTACGTTCAACCTTTCAAAGTGAATCACTTCACACTTCTCCGGATTGAATTACATCTGCCACTTCTTAGCCCTACTCTGCATCCTATCAATGTCAGGTTGTAGCCTACAGTAACCTTTCACACTATCCACAACACCACCAACCTTCATTTCATCTGCAAACCTAATAACCTACCCTTCCACTTCCTTATTCAAGTCATTTACATTTTTGAGCTCGTCCAAATTCAGTGTCAATCAGAATTCTAGCTGAAACTTGAAAGGGAGAGAACAAAGCCTGAAATTTCCAGCCAGTCAGTTAGCATCCACGTAGAGAGCAAAATCCTGTGTGAATGTTACAGGTGCTAATCTGCTGTTAGATAAAAAACAGGCAAAGCACTGTATCTCAAAGACAAGAAAATCTGCAGATGCTGGAAATCCAGAGCAGCACTCTCAAAATGCTGGAGGAACTCAGCAGGCCAGGCAGCATCTATGGAAAAGAGTAACCAGTCCTGATGAAGGGTATTGAACTGAAACGTCGACTGGTTACTCTTTTCCGTTGATGCTGCCTGGCCTGCTGAATTCCTCCAGCATTTTGTGGGTGGTGCAAAACACTTTATCTGTTGCGTTTGATGGTGAAACTCTTAGCTGACTCACCCCATGATGAAAGGTGTGCTGCAGTCGCTCAGGTTTAAAGTGGGTGTCCGTGGAGCCTTGCTGATTGAATAGAGAGTCAACAGGAGGCATCAGAGGATTCATCGGGAAGGGACTGGACTGGGGAGGGGGGCAGCTCGGAGTGATGAAGTCAAGAAATAATTTTGGTGAGTCAAAAATATGAGTCTGCTCAGACAGGTCTTCTTGTGTTAGGGCTTGTTTTTGGAACTGCAAGCCTGTTACAATAATGATAAAGATCTAGCCACATGCTAGAGTTTCTTAAGTGCAGTACAAACCACAAAATTTAGTTTGCGCTTTCTTAAGCAGCAAGTGGACCAGAGTGAAAAACTTCACTGGCCCCTTCACGGAACTGTTCCCACAACCTATGAACTCACTTTCAGGGACTCTTCACCTCATATTCTCAACATTAATTGCTCATTTATATATTATTAGTTGTTGTGTTTCTTTCTTTCTTCTTTGTTTGTGTTTGCAAAGTTTGTTGTCTTCTGCACAATGGTTGTCAGCCTGTTGGTGCTGTCTTTCATTGATTCTATTATGGATTTATTGAGTATGCCCACAAGAAAATGAATCTCAAGGCTGTATAAGGTGACATATGTACTTTGATAATAAACTTACTCTGAACTTTGAACATACAGCACATTGTTTTGTGAACTACACTGCTCTACACTTCTCACTGTCTAGATAAAGCAGCCAGCGTAATCAAAACAACCACCAAAGATATCCTCTCCTACATTGAGCAGAACAACCAAAAACCTCAAGGCATACCACCAGGTTCAAGGACAGTTTCTACCCTGCTGATGTAAGACTATTGAACTGTTCCCGAGTATGATAAGGTTGATTCTAGACCTCATTATGGTCTTGCATATTAATGTCTGCCTGCACTGCACTTTTTCTGTGGCTGTCACAGATTATGGTGTATTCTGGTATTGTTTGTCTTTATACTTGTCATAGTCCCGACTAAACAGCAACCGGTATCTAAGTCTCGACACTCCATTTCCCCAGAATATGGTTAGCTGTCGCAGTCCCTTTAAGACTCAGATGGCCAATTACTGCCTGCCACATTCCTCCGTCGACATTCTTTCCTTAAAGGCCTCGTGCTGAGCACCCAGTATGAACTACAGAAGCTAGGGGTTTTGTGTTTGAAGTGAAGGAGAATTAGATTGGGCTTACACGAGGAATTCTTCAGATGCTGGAAATTCAAACAACACACATCAAAGTTGCTGGTGAACGCAGCAGGCCAGGCAGCATCTCTAGGAAGAGGTACAGTCGACGTTTTGGGCCGAGACCCTTCGTCAGGACTAACTGAAAGAAGAGATAGTAAGAGGTTTGAAAGTGGGAGGGGGAGGGGGAGATCCGAAATGATAGGAGGAGACAGGAGGGGGTGGGATGGAGCCAAGAGCTGGACAGGTGATTGGCAAAAGGGATATGAGAGAACCAGAGGGACAGAGGGAGAAAAAGGAAAGAGAGAGAAAGAATGTGTGTATATAAATAAATAATGGTTGGGGTACGAGGGGGAGGTGGGGTATTAGCGGAAATTAGAGAAGTCAATGTTCATGCCATCAGGTTGGAGGCTACCCAGATGGAATATAAGGTGTTGTTCCTCCAACCTGAGTGTGGCTTCATCTTTACAGTAGAGGAGGCTGTGGATAGACATATCAGAATGGGAATGGGATGTGGAATTAAAATGTGTGGCCACTGGGAGATCCTGCTTTCTCTGGCGGACAGAGTGTAGGTGTTCAGCAAAACGATCTCCCACTCGGCGTCGGGTCTCGCCAATATATAGAAGGCCACATCGGGAGCACCGGACGCAGTATATCACCACAGCCGACTCACAGGTGAAGTGTTGCCTCACCTGGAAAGACTGCCTGGGGCCCTGAATGGTGGTGAGGGAGGAAGTGTAAGGGCATGTAGATTGTGCTTAGCTTTTTAGCTGGTTTGGCACAACATTGTGGGTCGAGTGGTCTGATCCCCTCCTGTACATCTCTATGTTCTATGTTCTGGAGGAGACTTGATAAGAGGCATAGATTGACAGCCAGAGACATTTTCACAGGGCACGAGTGGCTAATATGAGCGGGCATAATTTTAAGTCTATTGGAGGAAAGATGGCTGTAAAAGCTTTTATAGATATGTAAAAAGGAAAAGACTGATAAAGACAAATGTAGGTCCCCTGCAAACAGAAACAGGTGAATTGATTATGGGGAGCAAGGACATGGCAGACCAATTGAATAATTACTTTGGTTCTGTCTTCACTAAGGAGGACATAAATAATCTTCCAGAAATAGTAAGGGACAGAGGGTCCAGTGAGATGGAGGAACTGAGCGAAATACATGTTAGTAGGGAAGTGGTGTTAGGTAAATTGAAGGGATTGAAGGCAGATAAATCCCCAGGGCCAGATGGTCTGCATCCCAGAGTGCTTAAGGAAGTGGCCCAAGAAATAGTGGATGCATTAGTGATAATTTTTCAAAACTCGTTAGATTCTGGACTAGTTCCTGAGGATTGGAGGGTGGCTAATGTAACCCCACTTTTTAAAAAAGGAGGGAGAGAGAAACCGGGGAATTATAGGCCGGTTAGCCTAACGTCGGTGGTGGGGAAACTGCTGGAGTCAGTTATCAAGGATGTGATAACAGCACATTTGGAAAGCGGTGAAATGATCGGACAAAGTCAGCATGGATTTGTGAAAGGAAAATCATGTCTGACGAATCTCATAGAATTTTTTGAGGATGTAACTAGTAGAGTGGATAGGGGAGAACCAGTGGATGTGGTATATTTGGATTTTCAAAAGGCTTTTGACAAGGTCCCACACAGGAGATTAGTGTGCAAACTTAAAGCACATGGTATTGGGGGTAAGGTATTGGTGTGGGTGGAGAATTGGTTAGCAGACAGGAAGCAAAGAGTGGGAATAAACGGGACCTTTTCAGAATGGCAGGCGGTGACTAGTGGGGTACCGCAAGGCTCAGTGCTGGGACCCCAGTTGTTTACAATATATATTAATGACTTGGATGAGGGAATTAAATGCAGCATCTCCAAGTTTGCGGATGACACGAAGCTGGGTGGCAGTGTTAGCAGTGAGGAGGATGCTAAGAGGATGCAGGGTGACTTGGATAGGTTGGGTGAGTGGGCAAACTCATGGCAGATGCAATTTAATGTGGATAAATGTGAAGTTATCCACTTTGGTGGCAAAAATAGGAAAACAGATTATTATCTGAATGGTGGCCGATTAGGAAAAGGGGAGGTGCAACGAGACCTGGGTGTCATTATACACCAGTCATTGAAAGTGGGCATGCAGGTACAGCAGGCGGTGAAAAAGGCGAACGGTATGCTGGCATTTATAGCGAGAGGATTCGAGTACAGGAGCAGGGAGGTACTACTGCAGTTGTACAAGGCCTTGGTGAGACCACACCTGGAGTATTGTGTGCAGTTTTGGTCCCCTAATCTGAGGAAAGACATCCTTGCCATAGAGGGAGTACAAAGAAGGTTCACCAGATTGATTCCTGGGATGGCAGGTCTTTCATATGAAGAAAGACTGGATGAACTGGGCTTGTACTCGTTGGAATTTAGAAGATTGAGGGGGGATCTGATTGAAACGTATAAGATCCTAAAGGGATTGGACAGGCTAGATGCGGGAAGATTGTTCCCGATGTTGGGGAGGTCTAGAACGAGGGGTCACAGTTTGAGGATAGAGGGGAAGCCTTTTAGGACCGAGGTTAGGAAAAACTTCTTCACACAGAGAGTGGTGAATCTGTGGAATTCTCTGCCACAGCAAACTGTTGAGGCCAGTTCATTAGCTATGTTTAAAAGGAAGTTAGATATGGCCCTTGTGGCTACAGGGGTCACGGGGTATGGAGGGAAGGCTGGGTTCTGAGTTGGATGATCAGCCATGATCATAATAAATGGCGGTGCAGGCTCGAAGGGCCGAATGGCCTACTCCTGCACCTATTTTCTATGTTTCTATGTTTCTATGGCGGGGATGTCAGAGGTGGAGGTAGGTTTTTTGCAGAATGGTAGGTGCATGGAATGTGCTGCCTGGGTTGGTGGGTAGAAGCAGATACATTAGGGAGATTTCGTTGTGGCTATCCCTCGAGGTCGAGGATGATGGTCTTCATTCTGAAGTGGCCCACAGAGTGAAGACGCCTGTACGTGGATTTGTTTAACGTGTACTTAATGTTGCACTCCAAGAAGCACACGATACTTCACAAATCAATCAACTGATTCCAATGCCATGGAAACCACGATGATTGGAGCTGATGGATTTGTTGCAGCCTTCGTGCACCTTCACAGCCGTTGAGTTCGAAGTAACTTCATCCACCTGTTCCACCGTTGAGGTCTTGGTTGGATTGTTCTTTGTCAGGGACCTCACCCTCGACCTTACCGCCATGGGTGATCCTACCAGGAGCATAGCTCCAGACGGCATCGCTTTTGGGATCTCAGGACCACACAAGCTTCTCCACCACGACAAGGTGACAATCCACGGAGGAGAGGGAGATTTAATAGACGTAGACGGGCACATGGACGAAAGAAAAATAGAGGGCTATGTGGGAGCAAAAGGCTAGATTGATCTTAGAGCGGGTTAAAAGTCTGGCACAACATTGTTGAGTAAAGGACCTGTACAGTGCTGCACTGTTCTATGTTCTAACAGCATGCAAGTCAAGCTTTTCACTGTACCTTGATATATGTGACAATAATAAACCAACTTGAATTGTAATTCCAATAAATTTAGGTGAACAAATGTACACTGGAGCCTGCACACTGGTAAATGCAGGCCAATCGTAAGCAGGCATCTCTGTTTGAGGCCCTCCATTAGTCAGGGTCGACCATTGATATTGCTTTGTCGTTGTCGAGGTGATATGCAAGCAAGGGGAGTTCGATATGGAGAGCAAACCGTTGTCCATGCAGCAGGCACCCCCTCTCCGTGCAGAAACCAAAGGAACAGCAGGGACTGATATAGTTTGGCACCAGCAGTGTTGCTGGAGTTGCCAGTCGGCATTGAACTCAATAGAGAGCTGCCTTAGGAACTCCAGCTCTAGATTCTTCCCTTGGGGTTTACTCCCAAAGCCTTTCCCATAAGTCGGTATAACTGCAAGGCAGCGGAGGATTGAAATCTGAGCTTTTCCTTCTCCTAAGTGAGCTGCCAACCACAACTGATGAGCCCCATCTGCCTGAAGAAGCTGGTTTTAAGGCACCAGTAACCCACCCTTGGCCCTTCCTCTCTCAGTAGAAATAGTTCCCCCGGGCTTAACAGCTGAGCCATATGTGAAGGCCAGGACCTGGACTTGGTTGTCAGAGGCTGTTTGAGATGCACATCTCTGGGGGCATTTAATACATTATGGGAGCTTATCCCCACTGTTTCCATGGCTATGACAACTGGAAGGAATCAAAGTTAATGAAAGCCAATTGTAAATGAATTTCATGACATATATGTGTGATGATAAACCTGGTTCTGATATGGGTCTCTATTGTGGACTGAGAGTGGGAAGGGGGCAGGGAGAGGGGAATCATGTTTGGGAAAAGGGGGAAGGGAGAGAGGAGGGAGCGGGAAGCACCCGAGAGACATTCTGTAATGATCAATAAACAATTGTTTGGAATCAAATGACCTTGCCTGGTGTCTCAGGGCTGGGTGTGTCTGCACCCACGCCACTCCCACCCCGGCACTCCTTCTCTGTCACCTGTCTCACACCCCTCCCGCAGTGTCCCACCCTCACTATTCCCAACATCCTTTGCTCCCACCAGATTTACAATCTTGTTCTCTGACGAATACAGTACTGTGCAAAAGCCCTAGGCACCCTGGCTATATATATGGCCCGAGAAAGTTAGCACAGGACTGTTTGGCGGAGAGCACTCTGACCTTTTGCATCACCACTTGGTAAGGAGGCACTGCAGGAGGGTAAAGAAAGGGCCGCCAATGGTGCCAGCTCTGTCATGGGTATGAGCTTCCCCACCGTTGAGGACATCTTCAAGAGCAGGTACCTCAAGAAAGTGGCGTGCATCACTACAGAGTTACTGAGAGGGTGCAGAGCAGGCAGACAGTTAAAGATTACTGACCCCCCAGCATTTACCATGATATCTTTTGGATCTTTCAGATTCAAAACTTTAATGAAGACCCTCTCTGTTATCACGGAGGCATGAAGGTGGGATTTGCTGCTGTACTGTTAAATGCACTAACCGGTCTGGAGAACATACTGCCTACCATCACGGCGCCAGTGCTGATCTTACACGGCGATGCGGACAAAATGTGCGACATTAAGGGCTCACACGTCATGTTCGAGACGGTAACCAGCACTGACAAAACACTGAAGGTGATTCTCTCTTCCCTACACGTCTCGGTTAAATTAAGAACTTGATCACTGTCCAGCCTTAGAGTCAGAGAGTAATAGAACATTGAAATAGGCCCTTCAGCCCAACCATGGTGCCCAACATGTGCCTGTGTTTGGTCCATATCTCTCTGAGTGAGTGAGTGAGGGAGGGAGGCCTCCGGCAGTCAGGGTCGACCAGGGATATTGCGTCCTCACTGTCTAGATAAACAAGCCTGGCCTGTATGAAATGAGAACTGTAGTCCATGTAACAGGCTCCCCCTCTCCACACATCTGATGAACCCAAAGGAACAGCAGAGACCAATATAGTTTGGTATCAACAGTGACTCAGGAGTTACCAGTCAGTTACCAACGTAGGACTGCCTTAGGGACTCCAGCTCTGGATTTTTCCCTCAGGGTTTACTCCTGAAGCCTTCCCCATGAGTGGGTATAGCTGCAAGGCAATGGAGGTTTGAGATCAGAGTTTTCCTTCTCCTAGATGAGCTGCCAACCATGGCCGACAAGTCCCATCCGCCCAAAATATCCGTCTAAACCAACCTTTTTTAATGCCATGGACCCTTACTACTAACCAAGGGGTCTGGTGACCCCAGGTTGGGAACCCCTGCTCCGAACCACTCCTATCTATATGCTTATCCAGATGTCTTTTAAATATAGTTAATGTCCCTCTTAAGTTTTATTCTTCTCTTATGTCTCATGGACTTCATCTTCCTTTCCAACCTTGGATGTATTTCAATTGCAGCAACAGTTTATAAGACACTGGTGAGGCCTAATTTGGAGTACTGTGTGCAATTTTGGTGACCTACCTGCAGGAAAGATGTAAATAAGATTGAAAGAGTACAGGGAAAATTTACGAAGATGTTACTAGGTCAGGAGGACATGAGTTATAAGGGAAGATTCAATAAGTTGGGACTTTATTCCTTGGAATATAGAAGATTGAGAAGATTGAGAGCCTTAACCCCTGTTTCTGGCAGCTCATTCTGAATACACACCACCCTCCGCGTAAAGCTGCCTCTGACATCCATTTTAAATCTCTCATGTCCGATCTTAAACCTACCCCCTCTCGTGTTTAGCAACACCCTCTCTGGGAAAAAGACTGTGTACTTTCACCATGTCTATGCCCCTGATGATCTTACCTCCTCTGTCCATCACCCCTCAATCTCCTACAGTCCCAGATTAAAGTCCTTGCCAACACAACCTCTCCTAGTAACTTAGGTCCCCAAGTCCAGGCAATGTCTTGGTAAATCTTACTTTCCTTGCTTTTGGAGTATTGTGTTCAGTTCCTGTTGTATCATTATAAGAAGGATGTGAAGCTTTAGAGAGGGTGCAGGAGAGATTTACCAGGAAGATGCCTGGATTAGAGAGCATGTCTTATGAAGGTAGGTTGAGTAAGCTAGGGCTTTACTCTTCAGAGTGAAGGAGGATGAGAGGTGACCTGATAAGAGGCATAGATCAGTGGAGAACCAGAGACTTTTTCCCAGGGCAGAAATGGCAAATACCAGGGGCATAATTCGAAGGCAGGGGTTCCCAACCATTTTTATGTCTGTGGACCCTGGGTGGCGGGGGATCTCCTGTTTTAAGTTGATTAGAGGAATACACAGGGGGGATGTCAGAGACAAGTACTTTACACAGAAAGTGGTGGTAGAGGCAGATAAATTTGGGATATTTAAGAGACTCTTAGATAGGCTCGTGGATGATAGAAAAATAGAGGGTTATGTGGGAGGGAAGGGTTAAACTGATCTTTGAGTAGGTTAAAAAACTGGCACTACATTGTGGACTGAAGGGCCTGTACTGTGCTATACTCTTCCATGTTCTGTGTTCTGTGAACAGCACAATACAATTCAGAGCACAAGGTTGTACCAGTGTTTTAGTCTACTATAAGTGGTAGATATTACTCTGTAATGTTTTATATTCTATGTAAGATGCAGATGCATCTTGAATATACTTGCCCCTTTAGTTATAGTTTGTTTATTTTTGTTACCTCTGTTGTTTTCCTGAATTATCATCTTTTCCATTCTCTCTTCCTTCTGAAACACCCCTTCACCTCAAGCCCATCTCCTAACTCCAGTTTTAGAGTAATATTCAATTGCCTGCTGTGTGTCGGTGAACTGTATCCGAGCTAATGGGGCACCTCAGTGCCAAGATTTCTGTGTGATCATCTTGGTCTCTTTGAATTTTGTCCAGGTTTTTGAGGAGAGCTTCCACCAGCTTCACAAGGAGCTTCCAGAGGTCGTGAAGGAAGTGTTTTCATTAATACAAACGTGGTTGAATGACAGGCTGCCTCCGGTGAATATATGAGTCCAATCTGAAAATAAGAATGTTTATCATGGAATCTGTTTAATTTATATTGGGGATGAATGTTTGAGGAGGGGGGCGGGGTGGGCTGAGGGGAAAATCTAATTTCATGACTCTTGACTGACAAAATAAAAAAAACTTTTTAAAAATCAGAGGATTTTTCTTGTGTTTCCGATGCTTCCACATGTGGAACGCTCATTCCTCAATCCCAAATCAACAGCTATTCCAATTTGTTTCTTGGTACAGATTTAATTATTGGTTTAGTTACTCGGTTTAATTAACTTCGCAAAATGTTGTGGGTTGCATCCTGTGCTAAACACCAGAAATTCTGCAGGTGCTGGAAATCCAGAGCAACATGCACAAAATACTGGAGGAAGTCAGCAGGTCAGGCAGCATCGATGGAGAGGAATAAACAGTTGACAGTTTGGGCCGAGACCCTTAGTCAGGACTGGAGAAGACCGGGGCAGAAGCCAGAACGTTGAGGGAGAGGGCAAGGAGTACAAGTTGACATTTGATAGGTTAAACTAGGTGAGTCGGAAGGTGTGTGGATGGTAGGGGTGCATGAAGTAATAAGGTGGCAGGTGATAGGTAGAAAAGATAAAGGGCTGATGAAGAAGGAATCTGATAGGAGAAAAGGGTGTTACATGGGAGAAAGGGAAGGAGGTGGGAAACCGAGAGGGAGGTGAATGATAGAAGAGGTAAGAATGAGAATGGAAAAAGAGAGTAAGGGAGGGTATAGAAATTATTGAAAGTTAGAGAAACCTTATGTTCATGCCATCAGGTTAAAGGTTACCCAGATGAAATATGAGTTGTTGCCTCTCCAACCTGAAAGTGGCCTCTCTGTGGCAATGGAAGAGGTCGTGGACTGACTAGTCAAAGATGTATGGGTTAGTTGGTTAGTTGGTCACATGGGTGTAACTGGACAGTGTGGGCTCCTCGGGCCAGGAAGGGCCTGTATCTCTAAATAAAAAAAACAATATATGAACATGTGATTCTATTCAATGCAAGTTTGAATTCAAATCAGGTTTATTTGCCCATTTGTTTTATATAATGGCTGTCCATCCTGTTGCGCTGTAGATAACTTGCAATATATACATAGAACGTCAATCTCCACAATAGCTTCAGCTGCAGATTAGAATATGCTTCTTATTTAACCATTAATGTTTTCTATTACATTATTATGTATATAAACGAGGAGCAATTCTTCTGGTTTTTTTTGTTATTGTATCTTTCTCCCTCATTTCTTTGCCTTCCAGTCTGACTGATGTTGATGTGGAACGTCAGGTGATGTTCTGGGACCACTTGGTGAGCTTGAAGCCGCATCTCACATTGACTGATTTAGTTGGTGCCCTGTACATGGAACTGGGGGATTCAGGGAGAGTATTCAGATCTATTTGTGTATCATCTCCTGTAACTCCAGTTCATACGTTCTCTGAATTGTTGGTCACCGGTCACCTAACCTCCTCCCCCGCTTACCTCTTATAGGCAGACTAAGGGGGCGATGTGACGCAGCCTTACAATAAACTACAAGAGTTTGAGGAACCAGATTGCTAAGTACGGACAGCAAGCAGTGATCATGCAGAGTGCACGGCATTGTGAAGGGTCGCCCTTCCCAGCAGCTTGGTAACCATGAGAGCCCAACTCCCGTCAGGAATTAGACCCCCCCCTCCCTTTAGTATCAGTGATGGACACATTTATCACGCGTTGCAACTGTGCAATGGTACAAATAAAGCCTGGGCTTCTTTCTACTTGGGAACACCTAGAGCTGAAAGGTTCCTGATGAAGGTTTTTTACCGATAATTTGGTGAGTACCTTCCATGATCCTGTGGGGATTGGTAACATGCCGGTCTTGTCGACACTATTCTTGGCAAAATGTGAGAGAACATGCTTATGAGGTCACAATTCTAGGAATTTGGCTGGCAGATGGCTCAGATATGTGAATGGTGAGTTCCAAAGTTGTCATTCTTTGGATTTGAACCAACTCTCGCCCTTGTGCATGCCTCTTTGCAATATCTAAGCATAATCCTTAAGATCCATATTGGGAGTTCTGTTGCCTCTTGGATTGGGGCAAATAGAGGTAACCCTGGAGCAGGGCAACTAATTGAGAACTAACATTTAATGGAAAGGCAAAGGGGGATAGAAGAAGTATATCCCCATTCACTCCATCGATAGATGGACAAGGAAGTCCATATGTCCAGTGCTCTGTCGTAATTTGTTCTAAGTTTGTGGCCAATAACTACTTAAACATACTGTTCTCAATAAAAGTTTTTGGTACCAGTGGCTGATTTTAAATTATTTGCATCATGTTTACCTCAGTCTCTCCCTAAATATATTCAACTCTAGTATAGATTTGACTGGTTTCTTTATAAGTTGCCTGTTTGTGATTCTTGTCTTTGATCCAATTTCTATTCAGCACATTGAATTCACCAGCCACTCTCAGTATGTCCCTGTGTAGTTGATGGAAAGCACGGGAAGACCGGGAAGGAATTAAGAAGGTGATGAAGCAGTGAACCCCTATTAGGGTTTCCCAACTTGGGGTTCATGGACCTCCTGCTTAATGGTATTGGCCCATGACGTAAAGAAGGTGATGAGCTAGTTAGATCCCTCAAAGTTGCCATGAAAGTTGGATAAGGTGATTAAGAAATGTATAATTGTGTTGGGTTTCATTAGTCAGAGGATTAAGTTTAAGAGCCATGAGATAATGTTAAAGCTCAGTAAAAGCCTGGCTGGACCACGCCACCCAAGTCGCGTATCTGAGTATATGACTTGAAGGCATACGGGAGGATGATAGATCAGTTGGATGAGTGGTTCACAGCAACAACCTTGCACTCAACATCAGTAAGAACAAAGAATAGATTATTATTTCAGAAAGGGGTAGACAAGGGCACACGCCCAGTCCACACTGAGGGATCAGAAGAGGAAAAGGTGAGCATTTTATAGTTCCTGGGTGTCAACATCTCCGAGGATCTATCCTGGGCCCAGAATATTGATGTAGTTTTCAAAGAAGCATGACAGCGGATATATTTCATTAGGAGCTTGAGGAGATTTGATATGTCGCCAAAGACACTCACAAATTTCTGCAGATGTACCATGGGGAGCATTCTAACTGGCTGCATCACTGTCTGGTGTGGGGGGAGAGGGCACTGCACAGGATCGAAATAAACTGCAGAAAGATGTAAACTCAGCCAGCTCCACCATGGGCGCGAGTCTCCCCAGCATCCAGGACATCTTCAAGGAGTGATGCCTCAGAAAGGCAGCATCTATCACTGAGAACCCTCGTCACCCAGGACATGCCCTCTTCTCATTGCTACCATCAGGAAGGAGGTACACAGCCTGAAGACACACACTCAACAATTCAGAAACAGCGTCTTCTCCTCTGCTATCAGATTTCTAAATGGACATTGAACCCATAAACACTACCTCGCTATTTTTTTCTTTTGTTGCACAATTTATTTATTTTAACTTTATATATAATTTACAGCTTTAATTCTTATATATTGCAATGTACTGCTGTTGCATAGCAACAAATTTTATGATATATGCCGCCTATATTAGACCGGATTCTGATGTTCCATTTAGATTAGATTATGAGGACACACAGTCCTCTTTTATTGTCATTTAATAATGCATGCATTAAGAAATGATACAATATTCCTCCGGTGTGATATCACAGAAACACAGGACAGACCAAGACTGAAAAACTAACAAAAACCACATAATTATAACATATAGTTACAACGGTGCAACAATACCATAACTTGATGGGCCACTGCACAGCATCAGAAAAGGCTGCAGAGGGTTGTAAACTCAGCCACCTTTATCATGGGCACCAGCATCGAGGGCATCTTCAAAAGGAGATGCCTCAAGAAGGTATCCATCGTTAAGTGCTTCCACCATCCATCAGTAACGACCATCACCAAACCCTCTTCTCATTACTACCATCAGAGAGGAGGTACAGGAGCCTGAAGATGCACACTCATCATCTCCTTCCCCTCTATCATCAGAATTCTGAACAATCCACAAACCCATGAACACAACTTGACTGTCTCGCTCTCTTTTTGCAACTTAATTTTATAATGTATTTCCTATTCTAACTTGTAGTATTTGTTAATGTTTTGCACTATTCTGCTGCCACAAAGCAACAAATTTCTCGACACATGCAAAATGCTGGATTCTGGAGTCAGGAGAGCTCAACAAGCAACACTGTAAACTGTAACTTTGAAACAGTGAGCTGTTGGTCTCTCCTCTTGCTGTGGGTGGAAGGGGTGACACCTCTCTCTCCCTTGTTAGTGAGAGAGAGAGCCTGGGGCATGTTGAACTGTCTGGTGAACATGGTTTCTTTATTTTTCAATCTTTTTATTAGTTTCATAAAGATATAAACATGATATAGTAATAGTACAAAGTTATTGGGAATACATTGTTATAATTAACATGAGTGATTATAAAGCCAGATAACACTTAAATGATAAAACTCCCAATCATATCGGATACAAATGAATAATATAAAACGAAGAAAGATATCTAAAAAAAATCATGAAAAAGGAAAAAAAAATAACCCCCCAAAAAAAACTAATCTAAACAGGATTAATCAACTAAACTAAAAAAAAAGTCCTCGGCTGTTTTTTAACATCGTAAAAAAAGAGAGAAAAGAAAACCTTAGTGTCGACCACTCCGTTCCTCTCAACCAACACTACAGAGAAGTAAAATAAGTTTGGAAATGGTCAAATTACATCATATGAAAATGCTGAATAAATGGCCTCCAAGTCTTTTCATATTTAATGGAAGGGTCATAAACAACACTTCTAGTTTTTTTCCAAATTTAAACACAGCATAGTTCGTGAAAACCAATGAAATATGGTAGGAGGATTAATCTCTTTCCAATTCAGCAAAATGGATCTTCTAGCCATTAAAGTAAGAAATGCAATCATCCGACGAGCTGAAGAGGTTAAATGATTTGATTTCTGACGTGGTTTCTGATGGACTTGTAGACCCTGGTCTCTCTTTGGGGGCTCTGCTGGTGCTAGTATGGGGGGTGGTGGGGGCACTGATGCTTTCTGCTGGAATAATTGGGTGGGGGTGTTGATGCTTTTGCTGCTGGTTGTCTGGGGGAGGGGTCTTTGGGGTTCTAATGTTTGGTCTGTCATTCATTCTTTAGGGGTTTTCTTCTGTTTTACCGTTGTCTGTGGAGAGTAAGATTTTCAGGCTGTATATTATATACATTCTCTGAAATTAAATGGAGCCATTGAACTCAGCATCTATTGAGAGGGATAAGCAGTTGACGTTTCTGGCTGAGACCCTTGGTCAGGATTTCCAACATCTGCAGAATCTGTTATGTTTAAAATTTCCACAACACATGTCCGTTATAATAAACCGGATTCTGACTCTCTTTCCTTTCCAGCTAATCACACCCTTCCTCTCTCATAGAAACCAGAACTACACACAATATTCCAAGTGTTAAATTGTGGAAAGAATTTAATTGGCGGGAATCAAATTACAAGTCCTCATCTGATATATGAGGATTGTTTAAAGAGCAACTGAACAGAGTGCAGGATTGGTTTGCTTCTGGGAGAAGGAAAGATGGGGATGACGATGTAAGACAACCTTGGATCAGGAGAGAGATTGTGAATTTAGTCAAGAAGAGAAAGGAAACATATGAGGTTTAGGAAGCTAAAATCAAAAAGACGCTCTGAAGAATGTAAGGAAGGGAGAAAAGAAGTCAGGAGGGATAATAGGGGTGGCTAACACAATGCTATCACAGCTCCCAGGGAAAGGGGTGCTAAAAACAGAGGGCTCAGATTTAAGATCAGAAGCAAGAGATTTAAAAGGGACATCGGAGGCGGCTGCTTCACAGAAAGGGTGGTGTGTATTTGGAATCAGCTACAGGAATAATGGTTGAGTCAGGCACCTTAGCAACGTTTTAAATCCATTGAGATAATTATATGGATAGAAATCATTTAAAAGTCTATGGGTCAAGTGTGGGCAGATGGGACTAGCTCGCTGAGCAACGCATTTCAGCAGGGACCAGCTGGGCCGAAGCGCCAGTTTCAATGCTGTATGATTCTACGTCTGTGACCCTCCCTATGTTTATAATTTCCAACACTTCATATTCTTCCTTCTCAAGTCAAGTCAAGTTTATTGTCATTTTGACCATAAACTGCTGGTACAGTACACAGTAAAAACGAAACAATGTTCCTCCAGGACCCTGGTGCTACATGAAACAACACAAAACTACACTAGACTATGTGAGACAGCACAGGGCTGCACTAGACTATGTAAAACAACATAAAAACTACACTAGACTACAGACCTGCACAGGACTACATAAAGTGCACAAAACAGTGCGGGGCAGTACAATAATTAGGAGTCTAGGTGTCAGTCAGTCTCGGCTCTGATTATTGAGGAGTCTGATGGCTTGGGGGAAGAAGCTGTTGCACAGTCTGGTCGTGAGAGCCCGAATGCTTCGGTGCCTTTTGCCAGATGGCAGGAGAGAGAAGAGTTTGTATGAGGGGTGTGTGGGGTCCTTCACAATACTGTTAGCTTTGTGGGTACAGCATGTGGTGTAAATGTCTGTAATGGCGGGAAGAGAGACCCCGATGATCTTCTCAGCTGACCTCACTATCCGCTGCAGGGTCTTGCGATCCGAGACGGTGCAATTCTCGAACCAGGCAGTGATGCAGCTGCTCAGGATGCTCTCAATACATCCTCTGTAGAATGTGGTGAGGATGGGGGGTGACAGATGGACTTTTCTCAGCCTTCGCAGAAAGTAGAGATGCTGCTGGGCTTTCTTGGCTTGGAGCTGGTGTTGAGGGACCAGGTGAGATTCTCCACCAGGTGAACACCAAGAAATTTGGTGCTCTTAATGATCTCAACGGAGGAGCCATCAATGTTCAGCGGAGAGTGGTCACTCCGTGCTCTCCTGAAGTCAACAACCATCTCTTTTATTTTGTTCACATTCAGAGACAGGTTGTTGGCTCTGTGGCAGTCCGTTAGCCGCTGCACCTCCTCTCCGTATGCTGACTCATTGTTCTTGCTGATGAGACCCACCACGGTCGTGTCATTGCTGTTAACATTAGTGTGATATCTCCTTCCTTGACAATAGATGCAAATTGCAGCACAGTAACGTGGCGGTTAGTGCAATAATTTGGAGCACCAGCGATCTCTGACTGGGGTTCAATTCCCACTGCTGCCTGTAAGGCATTTTGTATGTTCACCCTGTGACCACGTGAGTTTCGTCCGGGTGCTTCCCAATTCCAAAAGACATACGATTAGGCTTAGGGTTAGTGTTGTGGGCATGCTTTGTTGGCACCAGAAGCGTGGAGATACTTGCTGGTGCCCCCAGCACATCCTCAGACTGTGCTGGTTGTTTAAGCATATAACACAGTTCACTGTCATGTTTTGCTATTTCAATATACAGCACTGTGCAAAATCTTAGGCTCATATATATAACTAGGTTGCCTCTAGCTTTTGTACAGTGCTGTAATTGTCTGGTGCTTCCCACTCCCTCCCTCTGCTTTCCCTTCCTCTTTTCCCAATCATGATTCCTCTCTCCATGCCCCCTTCCCACTCTCAGTCCACAATACAACCCACATACAACCCACAGGGGAGGAGAAGATGGCGGCGCGACGCAACGCGCGTGGCCGCCCTGAAATGATATTGTACTTGTAAGTAGCAGCCGTGCACAATCCGGATTTGATGGAGGCAGCCGTTTGAAGCATGGAGGAACATCTGGAGAAACTTCTGAAATGCCTGCTTCGCTGCCGCTGCTACTGTGCGATCGAGAATCTCCGGAGACAAAGGCCCCAAATCCTCGGCTTTGCCTGTTGCCTGTTGCCAGGGCCGGGGTTGAAGCGCTCGGCAGAGATGGTGCTCGGTACTCGGTGTTGCAGAGCTGGTCGGAGGCTCGAAGTTTTCGGACGGACTCAAGAGTTGGCTGTGGTCGGGTGCTTCCAGGGTGCTGCATCGGCAAGTTTGCGGCGCTGGACGTTCATGGCAGGAAGAGAGTTTCTTTTCTTCCTTCTACCATCTGTGTGAGATGATGGGACTTTCGAGAGACTTTGAGACTTTTTTTTTACCGTGCCCATGGTCTGTTCTTTATCAAATTATGGTATTGCTTTGTACTGTTATAACTCTATGTTACAATTATGCGATTTTTGTCAGTTTTTCAGTCTTGATTTGTCTTGTGTTTCTGTGATATCATTCTGGAGGAACATTGTATCATTTCTTAATGCATGCATTACTAAATGACAATAAAAGAGGACTGTGTGTCCTCATAATCTAATCTAATCTAATCAGAATCAGGTTTGTTGTCACTCACATGTCATGATATAGTTCTGCGGCAACAGTACAGTGTAATACATAAATTTACTACAACAGTGCTGTACAAAAGTCTTAGGCACCCTAGCTATATAAATGTGCCTAGGACTTTTGCACAGTACTGTACAAGTGACAAATAAAGGTCATCTGTATTGTTTTACCACAGATGTATCTTGGATATATGAACATGTAGCCCGATGTGTCTCTTACAGGAACCACCCTTTCCTTTCCTATACTGTTTCCTTTTATGTATTTATAAAACAGCTTGAGATTTTCCGAGTGTTTCCTCCCTGGCCTTTTTCATCTTGCCCAGTTCACCTCTGCCCTCGTTCAGTGTTGATCTTTGGATATTTGCAATAATCCTCTCTTCATCCAACCTTGTGCAAGCAATTTCCTTAAACATCAAGATGAAGAAGGAAATGGTTCATTCATCAGGAATGCTGCAGGAAATTTTAATAGTAATAATAGAGCTCAGCATCTCAAAGGAGAAAACAGAGTTTTTATACATCTGGGAACTTAGTGTTTTCCTACACTCACCGCATTTTTTGAATGACGACAGCGTCAACCCTTCAACCAATTTTGTTCTTGCCTGAAAAACACCATCAGGTTATCCTGAGACTGTCAAAGGCACAGTGCGCTTTTATTCTGTTTTCTCACAACAGCTTCTAAAGTGCTGATAGTAACACACACAAAATGCTGGTGGAACTCAGTAGGCCAGGCAGCACCTGCGGAAAAGAGTACAGTCGGTGTTTCATGCCGAGTCCCTTCAGCAGGACTGAAGTGCTGGTAAAGTGTTGTTGCTGGTTAGAGAGAAGAGTTTGACTCCAGTGGGTAAATGCAGTAAATAACTTGGAATGTTGTGTTTCCACATTCATCCTGTAATGAAGCGACCAGAACTGAGCACAATACTCCAAGTGTGCTCTAACCAGGGTTTTATAGAGTTGTAACATTACCTCACGGCTCTTGAACTCAATCCCCAGACTAATGAAGGCCAACAGAGCATATGTATTTATTGATTTTTATTCATTGAGATACAGTGCGGAGATATAGTGGGCATGTGGCCAAGTGGTTAAGGCATTGGACTAGCGACCTGAAGGTCGTGAGTTCGAGCCCCAGCTGAGGCTATGTGTTGTGTCCTTGAGCAGGGCAGTTAATCACACATTGCTCTGCGACGACACTGGTGCCAAGCTGTATGAGTCCTAATGCCCTTCCCTTGGACAACATCGGTGTCGTGGAGAGGGGAGACTTGCAGCATGGGCAACTGCCGGTCTTCCATACAACCTTGCCCAGGCCTGCGCCCTGGAGAGTGAAGACTTTCCAGGCGCAGATCCATGGTCTCGCAAGACTAGCGGATGCCTTTACTTTACAATGTGGAAGAGGCCCTTCTGGCCCTTCGAGCCACGGCACCTAGCAATACCCTGATTTAACCCTAGCCTAATCACGGGACAATTTACAATGACCAATTAACCTGCCAACCACCACATCTTTGGACTGTGGGAGGAAACTGGGGCAGCCGGAGGAAACCCACGTGGTCAGGAGGAGAACGTATGAACTCCTTACAGGCAGCAATGGGAATTGAACCTGGGTCGCCTGTTCTAGAAAGCGTTGCGTTAACCACTACGCTACTCTGCCTTCTTAACCAACCAATCAATCTGTGCAGCAATTTTGAAGGCTCAATGGATATGGGCCCCATGAATGCATAAGGTATGCTGTGTAGAGGGATTTGAGAGTGCTTGTGCATGAATCACAAAAGGTTGGTTTGCAGGGGCAGCAGGCTATTAAGAAGGCAATTGGAATGTTGGCCTTCATTGCTAGAGGGATAGAATTTAAGAGCAGGGGGGTTATGCTGTGACTGTATAGGGTACTGGTGAGGCCGCATCTGGAGTACTGAGTGCAGTTCAGCTTTGGAGGCCGTACAGAGGAGGTTCAACAGGTTGATTCCAGGGATGAAGGGGTTAAACTATGAGGAGAGATTGAGTTGCCTGGGACTGTACTTGCCAGAATTCAGAAGATTGAGAGGAGATCTTATAGAAATATATAAGATTATGACAGGGATAGATAAATAGAGGCAGGAAAGTTGTTTCCACTGGTAGGTGAGATTAGAACTAGGGGACATAGCCTCAAGATTTGGGGGAGTAGATTTAGGATGGAGATGAGGAGGAACTGCTTTTCCCAGAGAGTGTTGAATCTGTGGAATTCTCTGCCCAATAAAGCAATGGAGGCTACCTCAATAAATATGTTTAAGACAAGGTTGGATAGATTTTTGCATAGTAGGGGAATTAAGGGTTATGGGGAAAAGGCAGGTGGGTGGAGATGAGTCCGTGGCCAGATCAGCCATGATCTTATTGAATGGCGGAGCAGGCTCGACAGGCCAGATGGCCGACTCCTGCTCCTATTTCTTATGTTTCTTTGGTTGGGTCAATGGGCCTAAGTCATGTTGAAGCTGCAGAAAACCATGGCTTGGCTACATTTGGAATATTATGCGCTGTTCTGGTTGTTGCATTTCAGGAATGACGTGGAGGATTTGGAGAGGGTGCAGAAGAGCTTCTGGATGTTGCCTGGATTAGAGAGTCTGCATTACAAGGAGAGTTTGGTCAAACTTGGATTATTTTCTCCATAGTATCTGTGACTTGGGGAGATCTGATACAAGTTTATAACATTTTGAGCGACATTTACAGCATTGAATAGATAGTCAGGGTCTTTTTCCCCCATGGTATAATAGTTTAGATCAGGGGTTCCCAAATCTAGGTTCCAGTGACCCCACGTTTAATGGTATTGGTCCATGGCATAAAAAGTTGGGGACCCCTATTTTAGATGAAATAGCCTTAAGGTGAGAGGGGGGAAGTTTAAATGAGATTTATAAGGGTTTTTTTACACACAGAGTGGTGGGTATCTGCAATGTGCTACAAAGGATAGTGATGGAAACAAATATGCCAGCAACATTTAAAAGGCATTTAGACAGGCAAATGAACAGACAGGGAATGACGGATTAAACCATATGCAGACAGATGGGATTAGTTTCAATTGGCGCCACGGTCAGTACCAATACTGTGGACCACTGTGTGTTCTTGTGCTGTGCTGTTCTTGTTCGTTATGAGCCATGTCATATGACGTGGGCGATCATGGTCTTTCCATGATCATAATTGTTCTTGGCAAATTTTTCTATAGAAGTGGTTAACCATTGCCATCTTCTGGGCAGTGTCTTTACAAGATGGGTGACCCCAGCCATTATTAATACTCTTCAGAGATTGTCTGCCTGCCGTCAGTCATCACATAACCAGGACTTGTGAACTTCCGGTAAGATTGCAGCACATATACACACATCAGCATCTTGGGGGCCAACCAAAGGAATGCGTAGTTAGTATGTCTACCCTACTCAGGGTGAAACCACGGGACGAGACACGATATCAATAAAAAGTTTATTGAAGCTACAGCTATAACAAGCACCAGCTATAGCGAGATGATATCAGTCGTGACTGGGATCCAAGCTCTCTACTGGGAGTTGGTTCTGTTAAATCAAACCAAGGGATTTGGTCAAGTTTTTTCTGTGTAAGTATTGCGAATTGACTTTCCGTGGATGACTCTCCATTTCATCCAATGAACCAAGAAACAACATGGCAACCCACCCAAGATCAATGAACCAGCAGGGGAATGGAATGCCTCACTATGTTGTGGATTCAATATGGTCAGATTAATAATTTTATTTCTCATTCAAGGGATCTGAATTTGATTTTCTGGAAGAACTGATTATTTTAGCAAGGACTTTGATAAGTGACTGAATGAGATTTACTTTGTTTAAAAGTTAGGATTTTGGAGAAAATGTCGTGAAAGGAGTTAAGCTGTGTATGTATATGCGCGTGTGTATATATATATATTTGGTTGGGGGGAAGGTTGAATTTGAATTTGTAAGCATACTGACATGAAACAGAAACTGAGTTTAACCATAATGCTTAGTAATAGGAATTCAATATGCTTCCTAACTAACTAATGATAAATAAAAAGGCAAATTTTTGTCTGTAAACCTCTAAATAAGGAATAACACTAGATCGAATTGGTTAGAGAAATTGGAGTAATAAAAGTTATTCTAATGAACCTTATTAACTAAAGAAGAATTTGGTTTTTGTTTGATAACTGAGATTTGGAACCTAAACAGAATATTAGAATTTTAAATTGTTCTTACTTGTGTAAATATTTTGTACATATTGCTATTTTTTTATAAACAAAACTTACTTCCAGTACTTCACAGAGTCTTGTCATCTTCAGAAGTTTTCTGATGACTCTGCCATAGTTGGATGCATCAGCAAGGGAGATGAGGTTGAGTACAGGGCTACGGTAGAAAACTTTGTCACATGGTGTGAACAGAATTATCTGCAGCTTAATGTGAAAAAGACTAAGAAGCTGGTGGTAGACCTGAGGAGAGCTAAGATACCGGTGACCCCAGTTTCCATCCAGGGGGTCAGTGTGGACATGGTGGAGGATTACAAATACCTGGGGATACGAATTGACAATAAACTGGACTGGTCAAAGAACACTGAGGCTGTCTACAAGAAGGGTCAGAGCTGTCTCTATTTCCTGAGGAGACTGAGGTCCTTTAACATCTGTCAGACAATGCTGAGGATGTTCTATGAGTCTGTGGTGGCCAGTGTGATCATGTTTGCTGTTGTGTGCTGGGGCAGCAGGCTGAGGGTAGCAGACACCAATAGAATCAACAAACTCATTCATAAGGCCAGTGATGTTGTGGGGATGGAAATGGACTCTCTCACGGTGGTGTCTGAAAAGAGGATGCTGTCCAAGTTGCATGCCATCTTGGACAATGTCCCCCATCCACTACATAATGTACTGGGTGGGCACAGGAGTACATTCAGCCAGAGACTCATTCCACTGAGATGCAGCACAGAGCGTCATAGGAAGTCATTCCTGCCTGTGGCCATCAAACTTTACAACTCCTCCCTTGGAGGGTCAGACACCCTGAGCTAATAGGCTGGTCCTGGACTTATTTCCTGGCATAATTTACATATTACCATTTAACTATTTATGGTTTTATTACTATTTATTATTTATGGTGCAACTGTAACGAAAACCAATTTCCCCCGGGATCAATAAAGTATGACTATGACTGTATGTTTTCTATTCACTGCCTCCTTTCGATACCTAGAGCTTCTGATGGCCACTAGCACCTGGTGTAGCACTCTGTAATTAGACTTCTCTCATAAAGTGTGCACCAACCAGTCACATGAGATAAGACAAGCAGCACACAGCTGTTACATTATGGTTAATAAATCTTGGGCATGCTATGTTGGTGCCAGAAGCATGGTGACACTTGCCTCCAGTACATCCACAGACTGTGTTATTCGTTGATGGAAATGACACACTTCACTGTATGTTTCGATGTTTCCATGAGCCATGTGACAAGTAAAGCTAATCTTTAATCTTCGAATCATAGAAACATACAGCACTGAAACAAATCCTTTTGCCCCCGCATCCACACCGACTGTGATGCCTGTCTCCTCTAACCATATTTGCCTGTCTCCTCTAATCCCATTTCCCTGTCTCCTCTAATCCCATTTCCCTGTCTCCTCTAATTCCATTTGCCTGTATTTCATTTGAAGATTATTTAATGTCATTTCCAGTACACAAATATAAAGAATAAAATAATGGTTTCAATGCAAAAAACATAATAAATACACAAAATAGGTTATATACACAGATTGATAGTATATGCATAGAGGGACGCGAGGCACAGGAGTGTCTGTACATAAGGTGACTGGCAGGTCATGATAAAGTCGTGGTGGTTGGGATTATGGAGGGGGGTGGTTTGGTGGGTGGAGGTTGTTGATCAGCCTTACTGCTTGGAAAATAATTGTCTTTTGTTGGGGCAATATGTAGCCGAATATTGGAACTGGAATTGGAATTGGTTTGTTAAATCCTGTCTTGCATACTCTGCTTGTGCAGATCAAATCGTAACACAGCACACTAAGGTAGAGCAAGGTAAAACAATAACAGAATGCAGAATAAAGTGTAACAGCTACAGAGAAAGTGCAGTGCAGGTAACTGATAAAGGTGCACACTCATAATGAGTTAGACTGTGACATCAAATATCTAATTTATTGTGCTAGGGAACTATTTAATCATCTTATAACAGTGAGGGAGAAGCTCTCCTTGAGCCTGATGGTAAGTGCTTTCAGGCATTTTATCCTCTGCCTGATGGGAGAGGGGAGAAGAGAGACTGAGCTGGTGGGTGGGGTTTCTGATCAAACTGGCTGCTTTACTGAGGCAGTGAGAGGTGCAGACAGAGTCCGTGGAGAGAGGCTGGCTTCTGAGTCGTGCTGCGCCACGTCCACAATTCTTTGCTGTTTCTCGCGGTCACAGGCAGAGCAGTTGCCATACCAAGCTGTAATGTATCCAGATAGGATGCTCTCAATGGTGAATTGATAAAAATTGTATTGTGCACTGTGAATCCTGTAAATGTAGAATACAGAACATATAGAACAGTACAGCACAGTACAGGCCCTTATATACCGACTCAATAATCAATCTAAGCCTCCCCTCCTTCATAGCCAATAAACAGTCCATCTTTCTTTTATCCACGTGCCTTTCTCAGAGTCTCTTAACTGTCCCTAAAGTATCACCCTTGGCAGTGTGTTCAATGCAGCCATCCCCCCAGTCTCTCTGTAAAAAATCTACCTCTGACATCTCCCTGAAACTTTCCCTCCACTCACCTTAAAGGATGTCGTCTGGTATTTGCCACTGATGATCTGGGAAAAGAGAGGAAGCTGCCTGCTCTATCTATGCCTCTTATAGGTCTATCCAGTCAAAGTTCAAAGTTAATTCATTATCAAACTTTACCCTATACTGCCTTGAAGTTTATTTTATTCCAGACATTTATACCAGTTCAAGTCAAGTTTATTGTCATTAAATTGTATACATGTATACCTTCAAACCAGACGTTTCTCCAAACCAAGGTGTAAAGCACAGTAGTACACATAACACTCAATAGCTTAGGGAAAGTAAAAATGTAATCTACAAATGAATTACACATAAACAAAGTAGAGAGCATAAATGAAATATTGTAGTGTACAGAACAAATTAAACAGTGACACTTTGAATGCGATGCAGCATTACAGGAATATGAAAGAGTTTTACAAAAAAACTAGACATAAGCAAAGTCTGGCAAACAACTAATGTGCAAAAGAAGAAAAGCAGCAAATAAAAATCAAGTCACCTCTCATCCTCCTTCACTCCAAAGAGAAGCACCCTAGCTCACTCAACCTTTCTTCATAAAACGTGCTCTCTAATCCAGGCAGCATCCAGGTAAAACTCCTCTACAGCTTCTCTGATGCATCCACATCCTTCCTAAAATGAAGAACTGAGCACAATACTCCAAGTGTGGTCAAACCAGAATTTTGTAGATCTGCAACATTATCTAGCGGCTCGAGCTCAATCCCCCGACCACTGAAGGCCAACACACCATACGCCCTCTCAACAACCCTACCAATTTGCAAAGTATCTTTGAGAGATCTATAGACTTGGATGCAAGGTCCCTCTGTTCCTCCACGCCGCTAATAAACTTTCCATTAACTTTATATTCTGTCTTCATGTTCAACCTTCCCGCTTCACGTTTTTCTGGGTTGAACTCTGTCAGCCACCTCTCAGTCCATCTCTGCATTCTACCAATGTCCCGACGACCTTCCACCAACCTTCATGTCATCTGCAAACCGCCCTTCCACTGATAAAAATCACACAAAGAGTAGGGGTCCAAGAACAGTTCCCTGTGGAACACCACTAGCTATGAATCTCTAGGCAGTATACACTCTATCTACTACCACTCCCTGCCTTCTGTCGGCTGGGTGTTTCTGAATTCATTATGCCAAGTTTCCATGTCTGCTGACTTTCTGGATCAGCCCCTTTCTCTTAGGGATCAGGGCCAATTCAGAAGTACATCCTCTTAATAAAGATCTCAGACATATTCAGTGTGCTTGCTCTAAGCATCATACTCCAGTGACCTTATCCAGTGTTTACACAGATGCACCAATTGTTTATAAGTCCGCATGGAAAGATCGTTCCTGCCTTGTAACCTAATCGTATGTGAATTAACACACAAGCCAGCTGCAAGCTGCCCTCTCATTGTGCCAGTTGTGGGAACCAGTCATATTTGGCCTTTGTTTCACAGAATCCTGGTTAACCCCTTCCATACTGGATGCAGCGATCCACATCGACGGGTTTACCGTCAAGATAGATCTATAGAGTCTCTGAAAAGCAGAGGTGGAGGAGTATGCCTCATGATCAACTCTTCTTGGTTCACAAATATATCAGTGCTGTCCCAATTCTGCTCACCAGACCTGGAATATCTAGCAGTAAAGTGCCGTCCTTTTTACCTACCATGGGAGTTCTTTGGGGACATTTTGGTAGCAGTTTACATTCCACCTCAGGCCAATGTCAAGCAGGTTTTAGATGATCTGAGTAATTGGATCAACATTCACGAAACAGCACACTCTAATGCCTTCAACATCGTTTTGGGAGATTTTAACCAGGCCAGTCTGAAAAAATCACTAAGCAATTACCATCAACAGATCACTTGCAATACCAGAGGAAACAACACACTGGACCATTGTTACACCACCATGAAGAATGCCTACTGTGCTATTCCACGCCCTCACTTCCGGAAGTCTGATCACCTAGCTGTACTTCTACTCCCTGAGTATAGGCAGAGACTGAAGACTGCAGCACCAGCAGTGAGGACCAAGAAGGTTTGGACAAGGGAAGCACAGGAGTGCCAACAGGACTACTTTGAATCAGTGGACTGGACCGCATTCAGGGATTCATCTTCGAACCTGGATGAGTACGCCGCAGTTGTTACCAACTTCATTAAAACCTGTGTGGATGAGTGTGTGCCTACAAAGACTTACTGCACATTCCCGAACCAAAAGCCGTGGATGAACCAGGAAGTACATCACCTGCTGAAGGCTGGATCTGTGGCATTCAAGTCCGGCAACTCAGGCCTGTACCAGAAAACCAGGTATGATTTGCGGAGGGCTATTTCAAGAGTGAAGAGACAATTTCGAGTGAGGGTGGAGGCGATATCAGATGCACAGCAACTCTGGCAGGGACTGCAAAACATTACTTCCTACAAAGTGAAACCCAATAATAAGAATGGCAGTGATGGTTCACTACCAGATGAACTCAATGCCTTCTATGCCCACTTTGAGAGGGAGAACACAACTACAGCTGTGAAGATCCCTGCTGCACCTGATGACCCTGTGATCTCTGTCTCAGAGGCCGATGTTAGGCTGTCTTTAAAGAGAGTGAACCCTCACAAGGCAGAAGGTCCCGATGGAGTACCTGGTAAGGCTCTGAAAACCTGTGCCAACCAACTAGCGGGAGTGTTCAAGGACAATTTCAACCTCTCACTGCTATGGGCTGAAGTTCCCACTTGCTTCAAAAAGACAACAATTATACCAGTGCCTAAGAAGAATAATGTGAGCTGCCTTAATGACTATCGCCCGGTAGCACTCACACCTACAGTGATGAAATGCTTTGAGAGGTTGATCGTGACTAGACTGAACTCCTGCCTCAACAAGGACCTGGACCAATTACAATTTTCCTATCACCATAATAGGTCAACGGCAGACGCAATCTCAATGGCTCTCCACAAGGCTTTAGACCACCTGGACAACACAAACACTTACGTCAGGATGCTGTTCATCAATTATAGCTCAGCATTTAATACCATAATTTCCACAATCCTGATTGAGAAGTTGCAGAACCTGGGCCTCTGTACCTCCCTCTGTAATTGGATCCTCAACTTCCCAACCGGAAGACCACAGTCTGTGCAGATTGGTGATAACATATCCTCCTCGCTGACGATCAACACTGGCGCACCTCAGGGGTGTGTGCTTAGACCACTGCTCTACTCTCTATATACCTATGACTGTGTGGCTAGTCATAGCTCAAATACCATCTATAAATTTGCAGATGATACAACCATTGTTGGTAGAACCTTAGTTGGTGACGAGAGGGTGACGAGAGAGTGAGATATGCCAACTAGTGGAGTGGTACCACAGCAACAGTAAGATGAAAGAGCTGATTGTGGACTTCAGGAAGGGTGAGACAAAGGAACATATACCAATCCTCATAGAGGGATCAGAAGTGGAGAGAATGAGCGGCTTCAAGTTCCTGGGTGACAAGATCTCTGAAGATCTAACCTGGTTAGATGTAGTTATAAAGAAGGCAAGACAGTGGCTATACTTTATTAGGAGATTGAAGAGATTTGGCACGTCAACAACTACACTCAAAAACTTCTATAGTTGTACCGTGAAGAGCATTCTGACAGGCTGCATCACTGTCTGGTTCGGAGGGGCTACTGCACAGGACCGAAAGAAGCTGCAGAGGGTTGTAAATTTAGTCAGCTCCATCCTGGGTAATAATCTACAAAGTACCCAGAACATCTTTAGGGAGCGGTGTTTCAGAAAGGTAGTGACCATTACTAAGGACTTCCAGCACCCAGGGCATGCCCTTTTCTCACTGTTACCATCAGGTAGAAGGTACAGAAGCCTTATTTCTCTCTCCACTCGATTATGTATTGCATTGAACTGCTGCTGCTAAGTTAACAAATCCTCACGTCACATATCGGTGATAATAAACCTGATTCTGATTATATCAGCTATAATACAGAGGCTAACAGCATGTAATCTACTTGTGAACAGCAACAGAACAATTGGTGCTACATGTGGGTTACTTGGTGGGTTTCATATTGGATTATCTTGGTCTTATGTAACTGAGTAAAATACCTACTTTGACTTTCAATTTGCTGCACACATAGAACACAGAATATAACATTTAGATCATCACAGCTCAATACACGCCCTTCCGCCACGATGTTGTGCTGACCCCTTAAATAACTCCAAGATCAATCTAACCCTTCTGTCCTACATAGCCTCCAGTTTCTTTCATCCATTTGCCAATCTAAGAGTCTCTAATGTATCTGCCTCTACCACCATTTGTCAGCACATTCCACACACTCACCACTCGTAGCGTTACTAAAAACCTACCTTTGACGTCCCCCCTATACTTTCTTCCAATCACCTGAAAATTATGCCCCTTGGTGTTAGCGATTTCTACCCTGGGAATAGGTCACTGGCTATTCACCTGATCTGATCAACCATTCTAGTTATCACCCCACCCCCTCTATCTATTACCTCAGTCACGGCACTGCACTGTAAACACTTTAAAACACTTTTTATAATGCTGTTTACATTGTGAATACATGCTAGTATTTATGTATTTATGCACATTGTATTCCATATCCATCCTTCTAACTTTATATAATAATTTATTTGTTATAACTGTTGAACGTTGTTGTTTATTGATGCATATCGTTCCAGCACACTTCAGAATTCCTATTACATGTATATGTATATGATAAATAAATTTGATCCTCGATTCTTCGTTGATGAAGGATGGCCATGTCAGAGTTTGGATCTGGCCAGCAATACTCACCATCAACATGTGCAAATGGAACGCAGGACTCCCTCAACACCACTGAGGTAATGTTTAGTAATGGCCACTGTGCTCTATTGCACAGTGTATTATCATCACCAGAGCCCTGGAAGAATTTGCGGAGCGAGAAATTGACCAGAGGAAGAGCTGACATCATCTTCAACAGAAAACAAGGAGCATTAAATTCCACATTACAATGTGAAAGCTTTACAGAAGGTGCAGTGGAGCTTTTCCAGGATGAGAGAGAATGTCTATAGGTTCAGCGAGCTAGGGCTTTTCTCTTTGGTGTGAAAGAGGACGAGAGGTGACATGATAGAAGTGTATAGATGATTCGAGGCATGGATAGAGTGAACAACCAAAGACTGTATTAGCCATTTCCAGAGTGGAAATGGCTAATACAGCGGGTATAATTTTAAAGTGATTGGAGGAGAGTATAAGGGGGATGTCAGGGGTAGGTTCCTTATACAGAGAGTGGTGGGTGTGTGGAATGCGTGTAGAGGTAGAGGCAGATACATTAGGCAGATTTAATGGACTCTGATAGGCACTTGGATAATAGGAAAAGAAGTGGAGGCTTATGAAGAAGTGAAGGGTTAGATTGGATCTTTGAGTAGGTTAAAAGGTTAGTAAAACATTATGGACCAAAAGGTCTGTACTGTGCAGTAATGTCGTATGTTTTGTTCTATGTTTCAAAGCACCACACACAAATTGCTGCAGGAACTCAGCAGGTCAGGCAGTTGGAGTTAAGGCCAATAAGTATTTATTTATTTATTTATTTGTTTGTTTGTTTGTTTGTTCATTTATTTAAATCTTACATCCATCCCACAACGTGAGGGAGTAAAAATCTTTGTGTTATGACTCCGTCGCAATGTACAGTCAATCCTGATTTTATTGGATGGTAGGGTGGGTTACTGGGATTAAGAGACCAACTCCACCTCCTGCTTCTTTTGCCAAGGCCACTTGAACACGTTTTTTTGTGACTGTAGTCAGTTAAAGCATAACTAGTGAGTTACAAATCACCTGGACTTCTTATTGGAGATGCAGCTGTACGTGCTTGGGGTTGTTTTTTCTCTAATGCCAGTCAGATACAGTAAACAGGATTTGTCTGTCAGGGATTGTTTGTACCAGGGATTAAAAGGATGGATAAACTTTGCACAACTCTATAAATATTGTACAATTTAGTCCAGGAACTTCCTGAAAAAAATAATAGTCTAGTTCTTGTTTGTTCAACTTGACTAGTTGAAACGTGGCTTGGTATAGAAGTTCCAAAGCACGGGAAAACAAGAGGCTGTGGAGATTAGTGAACACAGCCGGGTCCATCAAGGCACAGCTCTCCGCACCACTGTCAGCATCTACGGGGCGCTGCTCAACAAGTAGGCATCTGTCATCAAGGATCCCTACCATCTACCCATGCCCTCTTCCCCCACTGACCATCAGCTGAGGGGGACACAAGCTGGAAGTCCCACTCCACCAGGTTCATGAACAGCTACTGTACTTCCCTGCTACATTAGTTTCTTGAACTGACCTGCACAATACTGACCCCACCTCAGCAATATAACATGACAGATCACCTCTTCCACTTTCATGGACTTCTCCCTAATTATTTCTTGTATTTTGCACAAGCCCTTTCTGCGTGTTGTCTGTATCTACATGTTTGTGATATTCCTGCAAATAAAGTTTTCACTGTATTCACCCAGTACCTCACTGTACATAACACCACATGACAATAGACTCACCTTGGCTTCAAGGCAACTGCTTTTATTTACTGGCCATTATGGCCGCTAGCCTCCAGCACACCTTCAAGGAGTGAAACCTCAAAAAAGCGTTGTCCATCACCAGGTCATACATTGCTCTCATTGCTACCATAAATAGGGAGGTTCAGGAGCCTGAAGTATACACACACTCAACAACTTAGAAACAGCTTCTTCCCCTCTGTCATCCGATTTCTGAATGGATAATGAACCCATGAACACTACCTCACTACTTTGTTATTTCTGTTTTTGCACTACTTATTTAATATATATACTGTATATACTTAGTGTAATCCAGTTTTTCTCTATTATTATGTATTGCACTGTACTGCCTTTGCAAAGTTAACAAATTTCATGACATATGCCAGTGATATTAATCCTGATTCTGATTAATATTAATCAATATTATCTTATCGGGAGAAGATGGCGGCGCGACGCAGCTCGCAGCGGCCACTCCGGTGAATGATATCTGTTATCTGTCAAGTAGGGTGCCGTGCACAATCCTGATTTGATGGAGACGGACGTGAGAGCACGGAGGAACATCTGGTGAAACTTCTGAAATGCCTTTTTCACTGCCGCTGCTACTGTGTGGTCCAGAATCTCCGGAGGGGAAGGCCCCGAGTCCTCGGATTTGCTTGTCGCTCAGTGGCCGGGGCAGGGTCGAAGTGCTCGGCAGAGATGGTGCTCGGTGCTCAGTGTCGGAGGGCTGGTCGGAGGCTCGAATTTTTCGGACGGACTCAGAGTCGGCTGAGGTCGGGTGCTTCCAATGCAGTGGCAAGTTTGCGGTGCTTTGGAGGTTCATGGCAGGGAGAGTTTCTCCGTTCTACCATCTGCATGAGATGATGGAGCTATAGGGACTTGAGACTTTTTTTTTACCGTGCCCATGGTCTGCTCTTTATCAAATTACAGTATTGCTTTGCATTGTTGTAATTATATGTTATAATTATGTGGTTTTGTCAGTTTTAGTCTTGGTTTGTCCTGTGTTTCTGTGATATCTTTCTGGAGGAACATTGTATCATTTTTTAATGCATGCATTTCTAAATGACAATAAACGAGGACTGAGTGTCCACATAACCTAATCTAAAAAAATACTTTATTGATCCTGAGTGAAAAATTCTTTTGTTACAGCAGCAATATTTAAAAAACACTTAGCAGTGTGCAGATTTAACTGATAATGTACAGAATAATAATATACACAATAATAAGTTGCCATTGTGCAATAATGTGGAATAATATTGTACAAAATAATAACACAAAGGCTATTGCACAATGATGTGTTTTCTCCTGTCACACAGAGATGAACTGTTGTATGTGCTCATTGCATTTGGGAGGAAAGATTTTCTGTAACAGTCCTTGTGACAATGGAGCAGAGTGACTCTATTTGAAAGAGTGCTTTCCAACTGCTTATTCAGTTGGTTATGGAGAGCAACACACACAAAATGCTGGAGGAACTCAGCAGGCCAGGAAGCATCTATGGAAAAAAAAAGTGCAGTTGATGTTTCGGGCCTTCTCTCCAATACTAACTCAAAAGAGTTATTGAGTGAAGATGCAGATCCTGGAGTTCGGCTCAGACGGTCACTCGCCCCTGGGCAACCACACTCCAACAGAGCCAGAATCAGCATCCAAATCAGGTTTAACATCACTGGCATACGTCGTGAAATTTAACAGTGCATTGAAGTCGCATAAGGTAAAATTCTAACAGAACACAGAATGAAGAGTTACAATTGTACTTAGTGTACTTACTATTCTATTACTAATAACCGTATAAATCTTTGTAGCTTTGTAGCTCTATGCTCTTTTGGCATAGCTGCACCAACATTTCACCTGCAAAGTGAGTACAAGCTGAATTCACAGTGAGTGAAGGGAATTGGAAGGTAATCAAAAAAAACCCCAAAAATGAAACCCTCCTACCTACACAATGCCCATGTCCCTCCAACTTTGTTGTATTCATGTGTCACTTTCATGATATCCTGGAATGGCATGGAAACCACGACGATTGGAGCTGATGGATTTGTTGCAGCCTTCATCCGCCTTCACAGCCGTTGAGTTCGAAGTATCTTCATCCGCCTGTTCCACCGTTGAGGTCTTGGTTGGATTGTTCTTTGTCAGGGACCTCACCCTCGACCTTACCGCCATGGGTGACCCTACCAGGAGCATAGCTCCAGACGGCATCGCTCTCGGGATCTCAGGACCGCACAAGCTTCTCCACCACGACAAGGTGACAATCCATGGAGAAGATTGAGGTATTTACCCAAAATATATGGTCTTACTCTCTAAGGGTATTTCACATTCAAGGATGTCTTGTAGGGCATTATGTATCCCACTCCAATAGTCTTTGATAACGGGGCATTCCCAGAAAACATGATAATGGTTTGCATTTTGATTTCCACAATTTCTCCAGCAAGCAGTGGGGTTACGATCATAATGGGATATCTGAGAGGGTGTAATAAAATATCTTATCAAGTTTTTCCACCCGAACTCACTCCATTTCTGTGAACTGGTACACTTCCATTGATACCTCCATATTATTGTCCAGTCTTCCTCAAATATTATTACCCCTCCTTCCTTCTCCCATTTTATTTTAATGTATGAAGTTGAATGTGTTTTAAGATTTGACAAACTCTTACACACGCTTGAAATTGTTCTACTACCGTTGTCTGAATTATATGCTTTTCTAAATAGCTCTATCAGACATGTACTTGCCTTGGTTACATTTTTAACCATCCTATTAACATAATGTGGCATCTGTAAATACCAGGAAAAGTCTTGTTTTTTTAATAAGTGTTTCTCTTTGAGCATTTCACAACTGAACAGTGTTCCTTCTTTCATTATATTGCAAATAGCTGTTATTCCTTTAGTTGTCCAGTCCTTAAATCTAGCATCCAGTTTAGTCAGCGTAAAATCCGAGTCATATGCACACCATTTTAGAATTGCAATGTCCCTCTCTAGTTTATATTCTTTTATAATAGTTTTCCATATTTTAAGAGTCCATTTCACCCACGAGTTGTCAATATTATTTATGTAACTTTGTAGGTTGTTATCAGCCAAAATTGCCTGTATGGGGATGGAAAGTATCCTCTCCTCAATGTTTTTCCATTGAGCGCCATATGATGGGTTGCACCAGCATATCACGGCTCTCAACTGTGCTGTAAAATAATAATCTCTAAGAGAAGGTAGGCCCCATTCTTCCCCCCCCCCCTTTTCCTTGGCTAATTGCAAAGTTTTGAGATGAACCCTAGGCCTTTTACCTTGCCGTATATATCTTGATAGCATCTTGTTCCATTCATTGAATTGATTTTGGTTTATCTCTATTGGTAGGGTCTGAAAGACAATAGACAATAGGTGCAGGAGTAGGCCATTCAGCCCTTCGAGCCAGCACCATCATTCACTGTGATCATGTGCTCATCCAAGAGATATAGTAGTCTGGGCAGTATATTCATTTTAATAGATTCAATCCTTGAACTGAGACCAAGAAAAGGAATTAGGTTCCATCTTGTTATATCTTCCTTAATTTTTTTATATATAGGCTGATAATTGCATTCTGATAATCTTGCCAAATCTTTTGGCATAATGATGCCCAAATACCTGACAGACTGTTTGCCATGCTCAAGGATATGTACTTTCAATTTCTCTTGGTGGGCTATAGTTATATGAAAGTAGTTGGGTTTTATCTATGTTGATCTTGTATCCTGATAATTGGCCATATTGTTCAAAGGATTGCATCAATTTAGGTAAAGAGTGTGTTGGTTGCCCTAGATAGATCAAAATGTCATCCACGTAACAGGCCAACTTATGCTCTGTCCCTTTAACAGTACTTCCCCTGATATCTTCATTTTGTCTGATGTGTTGAGCTAATGGCTCCAGATATAATGCGAAGAGTAGCGGTGACCATGCACAACCCTGTCTCGTGCCCCTTTCTAGGGTAAAACTATTTGATAAATATCCATTGATTTTAATCCTGGCAGTAAGATTGTTGTATAGTGCCTGTATCATTTTAATAATTGTGTCATATAGACCAAATCTATGTAAAACTCTGTAAAGAAAATTCCAATTAACCAAATCAAATGGCTTTTCAGCATCCATGCTTATCACTATTGCTTCAATTTCATTTTTTTATATGATCCATAATGTGAAGTGTCCTTCCTATATTGTCTTGTGTTTGGCGTTGTTGTATAAAACCTGTCTGATCATTATGTATCAGTGTAGGTAGAAACTCTTCTAATCATTTGGCCAAGATGGAGGTAAATATTCTACAATCCACATTAAGAACAGATATTGGTCTAAATGGCCCACATTCCATTTTATCCTTGCCTTCTTTCGGTATAGCTGAGATTATCGCCTCCTTCCAGCTGGGTGACATTTGCGCCTTTCTTAGAGCCCAGTTCAGTGTGGGGAGCAAAACAGGAATTAACTCACTTCTAAACTCTTTATACCACTCTGTCGTATATCCATCTGATCCTGGCGACTTGCTTAATTTAAGCCTACCAATTGCAGTTTTTAGTTCAGCTTCAGTTATGTCAGCAGTTATCGTTCTATTTTGTTCTTTGCTTAAAGTGGGTAACTCTAAAGAATTTGGTAAGGTGTCAATTTGGGTTATGCTTCCCCCTGGAACTTTGGAATATAGGGTTTTGTAAAACATTTCAAAAGCTTCTTGAATTTCACTTAGCTTATTTTTTTTTAATCACTTTTGTTCTTGGATCCCTAATTCTATGAATTGTATTTTCTGCTATCTTTTTTTTTCTGTTTCCATGCCAGTATTTTCATAGATTTAGATCCACTTTCGTAGTGTCTCTGTTTCAGAAACATTAAAACTTTTTCTAATTTCTTGTGTAGCCAAACTATTAATTTCATTCCTATTTTTAAAAATTTCCTCTAGTGTATCCTCTGCTAAACTCAATGTTTTTTTTCTAGTTCCTTCAGCTTATTTTGTAATTCCTCTAATGTATTATTTCTTATTTTTTTTTTATATGGTATCACTATAATTTTCCCTCTTAAGACAGCCTTCAGAGTATCCCATAGAATGGGAGGTGAAACCTCTCCATTATCATTGAATTCTAAGTAAAGACCAATTTCTTTTTTAATTTGTTCCTTAAAATAGGGATCATTGAGTATACTTGAATTTAGTTTCCAAATAGTCTTCTTTGGTTGTAGGTCAAAACCAACAGATAAATATATAGGTGCATGGTCACTTACATCTATTGTCCCAATTCCACAGGTGATTATTTTGTCTTTATCTTTTCCAAATGTTATGAAGTAGTCTATTCTTATATATAGGGAATGGAGGGCAGAATAATGAGTGTAATCCCTTCTGTCGGGGAAAAGGTCCCTCCATATAGCAATTAGACCAACATCTTCAAAAAGAGTGTTAACTTTCTTATGTAAGGCCTTTGTTTCATAAGTTTTTCTATTGGAAGAGTCTAACTTTGGTTGTAATTGTAAATTTAAATCTCCCCCACATATGAAGAGACCTTTTCTTTCTGTTACCATAATATTAATAATTTTCTGGAAGAAGCTAATATATATCACTTCTTGGGGTGTGGAAATATTCAATAAAGTAACTGGATTTCCATCTATATTCCCCCTTACCAGAATATATCTGTCCTCCTTATCTCCCATTTCAAATACTTTTTCAAAATGTTGCTTGCTTGAGATGAGAATAGCAACTCCTCTTCTATGTCCTGATTTACATGAGGAGAAAGACAAATTAGTGAAGCCCATTCTCTTTAATTTTCCATGCTCATTATCACTTAAGTGAGTTTCCTGTAAATGTACTGCATGGGCTTGTCCTTTTTTCATTTTTGATAGAATTTTACCGTGCTTGACTGGATTCAACAGCCCATTGACATTAAAAGAAATGAATTTTACTTTGTCCTTAGCCATGTGTATTTATCTGTTAGTATATCATTGAAATTTGAAGAATATAACTTAGTCGATCTACTCCCTGAAAAAATAAGAGCCAAGAAACGTGAATAATAGAAAAAAAGGTAACAAAGGTGTGATTCCAAGGCTGGGGTCTCTAGATGACCCTGGGTTGAGCTAGAAGAAACGTCTAGCCGTGGGGTATAGCCCCTCCTATCTGTGGGTTGACGGCCCCCTTTGCAGTACCTATAAAAGTAAGTAAAAAAATCTATGCAACACACATAAAAGTTGCTGGTGAACGCAGCAGGCCAGGCAGCATCCCTAGGAAGAGATGCAGTCGACGTTTCAGGCCGAGACCCTTCGTCAGGATTTCGTGGGCCTGAAACGTCGACTGCACCTCTTCCTAGAGATGCTGCCTGGCCTGCTGCGTTCACCAGCAACTTTGACCTGTGTTGCTTGAATTTCCAGCATCTGCAGAATTCCTGTTGTTTGCGTTTAAAAAAATCTATGTCCATTACACAGAAATGACTTCCCTGTGTATTCCTCCCATGTATATATTCTCATTTAGGTGGGGGAAAAGGAATGAATAATGAATAAATGAATTTTTAAAAATTGAGTACGTAATATAAAATCCTCATTATAATCTATTTTTGTTTCCGTTTAGTTTACCAGCACTTTTAAAGTTAGCAGGGTACAGGGTTTGGAATTTAATCTTTTCTTGCTTTAATATTCGTTTTGCTTCGGAATATTCCTTATTCCTTCCGTTTCTGTAGGACCGCCGGGGGGGGGGGGGTGAGTAATCATGATCGAAATGTATTAACTTCCCGTTCCAAAAAACCCTTTTCTTACCCCAGGCCCTTCGTAGAATCTCTGCCTTACTCTTGAATCGAAGTAATTTAAGTACTATTGAGCACAATTTACCTTCTCTGTCTCCGGGAGGCCAGGGGACAAGCGAACGACGCGTCCTCTCAATTTCAATCTCCAAAGTCAGGGGAACCTTCAGCGCGTCCCTCAGCAGCTTGTCTACAAAGTCTATCATCGACAATCCCTCCGCTCCTTCAGGAACATTATAAATCCTGATATTTTTCCGTTACGATTTCCCCTCTTGGTCAAGCAATTTACTTTCCTGTTGATTTAATATTTTTATCGTCTTACTTGGTATCTGTCCACGCGATCTTCCACCTTCTCAATTCGAGTCTCTGCCACCGCTATTTTCTGATTGACGTTGGCGAGCTCTAACTTTATATCACTGAGTTGCTGTTTTATATCTTTTTGGACTTCCCTTATCTCCTTCAAAATCTTTATCCTATTTGCCGCTTCGCCTGAATGAGGCCCAGCATCAGCCTCGCCGCGCACTGCACCTCTCTCTTCCATCGGCTCGGCAGTGATGCTTTTTTTAAATCTCCATTCTTTCTCCCCTTATCAGCTCAGATATTTTCAAAAGATCTTATACTTGATGGATTAACGGGGCAAAATATGCGTTTTTCCAGAGGAGCTGTTGATTTAAGCTGCCATTCTAAACGATGACGTCACCGGGCCCCAGTTGAAGATATTCTGGTCAAACTGATGGAGCCATCATTACCGGGTCGTGCAAGCAGGACGAGGGAGATCTACCACCTCGTATGATAACCCTTTCATTCCTGGAATCATCCTTGTGAACCTCCTCTGGACCCTTTCCAATGCCAGCACATCTTTTCTAAGATGAGGGGCCCAAAACTGTCTACAATACTCAAGGTGAGGCCTCACCAGTGCCTTATAAAGCCTCAGCATCACATCCTTGCCTCTTGCCTCTGTATTCTAGGCCTCTTGAAATAACTGTGAACATGGCATTTGCCTTCCTCGCCACCGATTCAACCTGCAAGTTAATCTTCAGGCTGTTCTACGCAAGGACTCCCAGGTCCCCCAGCAACTCAGATTCCTGGATTTTCTCCCCTAGAAAATAGTCCGCACATTTATTTCTACTACCAAAGTGCATGACCATGCATTTACCAGCATTGTATTTCATTTGTCACTTTCTTGCCCATTCTCCTAATCTGTCTAAGTCCTTCTGCATCCTACCTGTTTCCTCAACACTACCTGCCCCTCCACCAATCTTCGTATCATCTTGGCAACAAAGCCATCTACTCCATCATCTAAATCATTTATATACAGCATAAAAAGAAGTGGTCCCAATACTGACCCCTGTGGAACACCACTAGTCACTGGCAGCCAACCAGAAAAAGATCCTTTTATTCCCATTCAGCCAATTCCCATTCCTACCAATCAGCCAATGCTCTAACTATGCTAGTAACTTTCTTGTAATACCATAGGCTCTTAACTTGGTAGGCAGCCTCATATGTGACACCTTGTCAAAGGCCTTCTGGAAGCTTGAACCAGTCTGGCCATTCTCCTCTGACCACTCTCATTAACAAGGTATTTTCTCCCACAGAACTGCCATTCACTGATTTTTTTTTAAATTTTCACACCATTTGCTGTAAACTCTAGAGATTACATGAAAATCCCAAGAGATCAGCAGTTCCTGAGATACTCAAACCACCCCATCTGGCACCAATGGTCAAAGTTACTTAGATCACATTTCCCCCATTTTCATGTTTGGTTTGAACAACAGTTGACCCTCTTGACCATGTTTGCATGCTTTTATGCATTGAGTTGCAGCAATCTGATTGGCTGATTAGATATTTTCATTAACAAGCAGGTATACAGGCGTACCTAATAAAGTAGCCACTGAGTTTATAATGTGTAAACAACCTCTTAGGTGCAGAGATGTCAGGACACAGATAGCAACAACCGCTTGTACATTTCCTCGGGACATTAGAAGAGTTTGGAGCACAAAGTAGCCAAGATAAGCAACCAGTTGGAAGATGCTGAGGCAGAGGCAAAATGAAAAAGAGTAAGAACACTTACGGTCTTCATATTTGTTCTTCTGATATAATGTCTTTGTTTTTTGTCTTGTTGTTTTTGACATCAGTGAAATATAGCAGTCAAAGGGGAAAATATGTACTGTGTATAAGAATGTGGTGAGGGATTGGTGAACTTTGTGAAGGAGAGCAGTCAGTAAACACTCTGCACACTTAAACATTGACTTGACATTCTGTTGTCATGGCGCTGAGTGTGACTTCAACATCTTCCCCGGTATCTTCTCATACAGGTTGGCTTTTTGATGCCTTTTCCACCATACACTTCATGAATATTCTATTTCTTTAGTAATGGGGTCGTGTATATGAGTATATGTTGTTGGTATACTGTATTTAAGGTATATACTTCAGTTTATTATGTAATGTGTTTGTAACTACATTGTAGGGTGCATCATATTCTGATTCTGTTCTTAAGTTAACCTTAGGACAAGAGGGCACGACTTCAGGATTGAAGGACGTCCATTTAGAACAGAGATGTGGAGAAATTACTTTAGTCAGAGGTGGTAAATCTGTGGAATTTGTTGCCACAGGTGGCTGTGGAGGTCAAGTCATTGGGTGCATTTACTTACTTTAGAAATTACCTAGGGTTACCCATAGCCCTCTATTTTTCTAAGCTCCATGTACCTATCCATGAGTCTCTTAAAAGACCCTATCGTATCCGTCTCCGAAACTGTCGCTGGCAGCACATTCCACACACTCACCACTCTCTGTGTAAAAAAGCTTACCCCGACATCTCCTCTGTACCTATTTCCAAGCATCTTAAAACTGTGCCCTCTTGTGCTAACCATTTCAGCCTTGGGAAAAAGCCTCTGACTATCCACACGATCAATGCCTTTCATCATCTTATACACCTCTATCGGGTCACCTCTCATCCTCCGTCGCTCTAAGGAAAAAAGGCCGAGTTCAGTCAACATATTCTCTTAAGGCATGCTCCCCAACCTAGGTAACATCCTTGTAAACCTCCTCTGCACCCTTTCTATGGTTTCCACATCCTTCCTATAGTGAGGCGACTAGAAATGAGCACAGTACTCCAAATGGGGTCTGACCAGGGTCCTATATAGATGCAACATTACCTCTCAGCTCCTAAACTCAAACCCATGATTGTTGAAGGCCAATGCACCCTATGCCTTCTTAACCACAGAGTCAACCTGCGCAGCAGCTTTGAGTGTCCCACGGACTCAGAGCCCGAGATCCCTCTGATCCTCCACATTGCTAAGAGTCTTACCATTAATATTATATTCTATTCTGCCATCATATTTGACCTACCAAAATGAACCACCTCACCTCACACTTATCTGGGTTGAAAGTCCATCTGCCACTTCTCGGCCCAGTTTTGCATCCTATCGATGTCCCACTGTAACTTCTGGCAGCCCTCTACACTATCCACAACACCCCCAACCTTTGTGTCATCAGCAAATTTACTAACCCATCCCTCCACTTCCTCATCCAGGTTATTTATAAAAATCGCAAAGAGTAAGGGTCCCAGAATGGATCCCTGAGGCACACCACTTGTCACTGACCTTCATGCAGAAAATGACCCATCTACAACCACTCTTTGCCTTCTGTGGGCAAGCCAGTTCTGGATCTACAAAGCAATGTCCCCTTGGATCCCATGCCTCCTTACTTTCTCAATAAGCCTTGTGATATCATTCTGGAGGAACATTGTATCATTTTTAATGCATGCATTTCTAAATGACAATAAATGAGGACTGAGTGTCCTCATAATCTAATCTACTGCTCTACCTTCATCAACGTGTTTAGTCACATCCTCAAAAAATTCAGTCAGGCTCGTAAGGCGTGACCTGCCTTTGACAAAGCCACGCTGACTATTCCTAATCGTATTATGCCTCTCCAAATGTTGCCTCTCAGGATCTTCTCCATGAACTTACCATCAAAGTTCTTGATTAGCCGGGCATCAAACGGTATGGGGAGAAGGCAGGGGAGTGGGGATGATCAGAAGAATTGGATCAGTCCATGATTGAATGGTGGAGCAGACTCGATGGGCTGAATGGCCTGCTTCTGCTCCTATATCTTAACTTTATGGTTTTAATTTTGTGGGTAATTAAAGGTAGTATGTGGTGCCTAAACAAAATAGTGCTCATCATTCTCGGTAGGAGAAAGAGAGATTGAGCTGCCAGGACTTCGCACTGGAGATATTAATTGTGTTTTCTGGTTTATATCTTTTTGTAAATATTGGCAGTTGTCTTTTCGCTATTAGCACTCTTTTTTTTAAGTTTAAATTTTGATACATTTAATAAACACCCTTGCACAAATGTGCCAAGCGACTCAACACCATTTTTTTATCTTTGGGTTGAAAACCACGTATCGTAACAACTTACAGTTGTGAACACAATCCAGTCTGCCATGAAAACCATCCTCCCACTGTAATCATGATCTCTCTCACTCTGCCACCCACCTATCGGGCAGAAGATACGAAAGCTTGAGAACACATGCTGCCAGGCTCAAGGACAACGTCACTCTTGAACAAACCTTTTATTCAATCTTGCCATGGGAAATCAGTCAATATAATTTATGACTTGTCCCATCCCACTTATTCTCCCTTCCCCCCCACCCCTGGCCAAAGAATCAAAAGCTTGTGAACACATACTGTCAACTCAAGGACAGCTTCTGCCGCGCTGTTTTAAGACTCTGGTCTGATATAGATTATCTCTTTTTTGTTTCTGGTTTCTGGTTGCTTCTTTTTCATTTTGTGTGATTTTGTTCGGGGGGAGGGGGGACTAGTTCTGCAGCCTGCAGTCAACGAACGTCACAGCACTAGATTGAATTGACCTGAACTGAAACAGAACATTGCTGGACTGCTTCAATGACTCTGTGTCGTGATATTGTGTGTTTTTTGTTCATTTTTTTGACATTTGCACAATTTGTTCTTTTTTATGCATTGGGAGTTTGAAAAGATTCCATTTTTTTGTTTCATGGTTGTCTGTGGGAAGAAAAATCTTGTGGTTGTATACTGTGTACATATTTTGATAATAGATGTACTTTGAGGCTTTTGATAGTTGGATGCATCAGCAAGGGAGATGAGGCTGAGTACAGGGCTACTGTAGGAAACTTTGTCACATGGTGTGAGCAGAATTATCTGCAGCTTAATGTGAAAAAGACTAAAGAGCTGGTGGTAGACCTGAGGAGAGCTAAGGTACCGGTGACCCCTGTTTCCATCCGGGGGTCAGTGTGGACATGGTGGAGGATTACAAATACCTCGGGATACGAATGGACAATAAACTGGACGGGTCAAAGAACGCTGAGGCTGTCTACAAGAAGGGTCAGAGCCGTCTCTATTTCCTGAGGAGACTGAGGTCCTTTAACTTCTGCCGGACGATGCTGAGGATGTTCTACAAGTCTGCGGTGGCCAGTGCTATCATGTTTGCTGTTGTGTGCTGGGGCAGCAGGCTGAGGGTAGCAGACACCAACAGAATCAACAAACTTATTCGTAAGGCCAGTGATGTTTTGGGGATGGAACTGGACTCTCTCACGGTGGTGTCTGAAAAGAGGATGCTGACTAAGTTGCATGCCATCTTGGACAATGTCTCCCATCCACTGCATAATGTACTGGTTGGGCACAGGAGTACATTCAGCCAGAGACTCATTCCTCCAAGATGCAGCACAGAGCGTCATAGGAAGTCATTCCTGCCTGTGGCCATCAAACTTTACAACTCCTCCCTTGGAGGGTCAGACACCCTGAGCCAATAGGCTGGTCCTGGACTTATTTCATAATTTACTGGCATAATTTACATAGTACTATTTACCTATTTATGGTTCTATTACTATTTATTATTTATGGTGCAACTGTAACGAAAACCATTTTCCCCCTGGGATCAATAAAGTATGACTATGACTATGACTATGACTATGAATCTTTGATTCCTCATTTATCTGCCTGCACTGCACTTTCTCTGAAACGGTAACACTGCATTCTATTATTGCATTTTCTTCTGTTCTACCTTAATATATTAAGTTTGGAATGAGCTGGCTGGATGGCCCATTGTCAAAGCCTTTCACAATATCACAGTGCACGTGATAATAACAAACCAGTACCAATTGCAAATTAAGTGGCGGTGTGGAGACTCGTCTCTACCAAAGGAGGGAGAAGGTGCTCCTTCCCTCCACTAGCCTGCAGTTCACCCTTGGGCAAGGTGTAGGACCTGCTTCACCAACAAACCCTGCCCTTCCCAGTCAGGGTCACGTGAAACCATGGGGAGAGGTGGTGGATGGTCATATGAGCAGCTGGTGTATATCACAAGTCCTGGTTATGTGATGACTGATGCCAGGCAGACAATCTCTGAAGAGTACTGATAATGGTTGGGGTCACCCGTCTTGTAAAGACACTGCCCAGAAGGTGGCTATGGCAAAGCACTTCTGTAAAAAAAAATTGTCAAGAACAATCATGGTCGTGCAAAGACCATCATTGCCCATGTCAAATGACATGGCATGTAACGATCAAAACAATTGCAAATATCAGGAGAATAGTGTCCCAACAAAGAGGAACTAGAGATTGTCACAAATGCAAGGCCCTGCATAATCTGTTGTTTGAGGTAATAACGCAGATCAGAGCAAGAAAGTAATTAAAGACGAGAGTAGAATAATTCACCTCTTTACCTACTCAAGTAAAGTATGAACATCATTTTATGGTAAATGTGAAATAAAATCAGATTATTAGGGTCACAGAGTCATAGAACACTACAGCACATAAAAAGGCCCTTTGGCCCATCTAGTCCTTGCCAAACTATTAATCTGCCTAGACTCATCAAGCTACACCTGGACCATACCCCTCCCATCCACGTCCAAATTTCTCTGAAGCGTTTAAATTGAACTCGAATACAATCAACACAGCTCTTTTACTCCAAGGTTTATAGTTTTACAAATGTTATGAAGTTGCACTATAAAGTAGTGCCAAAGGACCATAGTTTTAATTTCCTGGTTGAAGGAGATTTTACTGGGTAAATTTGTAACCAACTCCGACTGTGTTCACATTCCTGTGAAAATGGTAAATCTCTGGTCGATACTGTGTAAATCAGGCTTGTTATCACAGACACTTGTCATGAAATATGTTGCCTTTTGTGGCTTGAGCAAATTCCACATTTTATATACTAACACACTGGTGTGTACAGGGTATCTACTAGACCACAAGCCACACCATATAGAAGCAGAGACTGCTCCACCAGTCTGTCCAGAAATGGAAGGATATGGACACTGTGTAAGCAAATGAGATTAGTTTAGTTGGTCATGCACGCACGCATGATTCACCGGTACATCCTCTAATTCACACCAACTTACAATCTTATCTCGATCCATCTTCGCACTACTTAACGCGACGACTATACAGCTTTACCGAAAATCCAGATCCGGGCGGTAGCCCCCACTTGTAACGCTCAGTTATATTGGCTCGTATATATCTAGGGGAAATCCCACCCAGCACCTGCCTCAACGCTTCCCACGGAGTTGATGGCCGCCCGAATCAAGCCCAAACATCAATCATCAGCCAGCACACCCAGTAAATTTTAACAAGTACACTTTATAGGTATTACTAATTCTATAACATTAATATAAATTCGATACAGAAAAGGAAGTAATGGAAAAAAAAAGGCGCCAGACTTATCAAATTCCAAGCTCTTCGCACGCAACCGTTGGAGCTCAATCAATTCCTGACGACCACCCGGATCCTGTCAACTCACGGCTCGGGACCACCCGAAGTGATCGAACGGAGCCTTTCTGCACGTCCGCTGTCCTCCCCATCTCTCCTCCGACTCCCCGTCTCTCCACTGTCCTCCTCGTCTCTCCTCCGACTCCCCGTCTCTCCTCTGACTCCCCGTCTCTCCCCCGTCCTCCCTGTCTCTCCCTCGACTCCCCGTCTCTCCACCGTCCTCCCTGTCTCTCCTCCGACTCCCCGTCTCTCCACCGTCCTCCCCATCTCTCCTCCGACTCCCCGTCTCTCCACCGTCCTCCTCGTCTCTCCTCTGACTCCCCGTCTCTCCTCCGACTCCCCGTCTCTCCACCGTCCTCCCCGTCTCTCCTCCGACTCCCCATCTCTCCTCTGACTCCCCATCTCTCCTCCAACTCCCCGCCAAAAACCCCGTCCACAGTCATATGAGACAGCATTATCATCCGAAAACAAAACGATACATGACCACCCATTGGCTAATAGCACCCTGCTGTCTGTATTAACCCAAGCAACTGTCTAGTTAGAGGCTGTCTCAGCATTTAGCATAACAAAGAAGCCATTTAAAATTTAACAAAAAAAGAAAGACCCTGTACATTAATTTAATTGGTTCAGCACAACACTGTGGGCCAAAAGTCCTGTTGTTTCTGTGTTCTACTTCTTCACTCTCATCAACAATGGAAATGTGTCTGTGCCTTTACTGGCTCGGCTACACACTATTTTGAGTTTTTATAAACACGAGAGATTCTGCAGATGCTGGAAAACAAGAGTAACTCACACAAAATGTTGGAGGAACTTAGCAAGTCAGGTAGCACTTTCAGAGAGGAATAAAGATAAACTAGGAGGGAGGGAGAAGATGGCGCCGCGACACAGCAACAAAGCCGTTCCGAATTGATATCAATATATGTTAACTAGGGGGCTGTGCACAATCTGGATTTGATGGAGACAGCTGTGAGAAGCGCAGAGGAACACCTGGAGAAACTTCTGAAATGCCCGCTTTGCTGCCGCTGCTACTGTGCAATCGAGAATCTCCGGAGGAGAAGGCACCAAATCCTCGGCTTTGCCTATTGCCTGTTGCCAGGGCTGGGGTTGAAGCGCTTGGCAGAGATGGTGCTCAGTGCTCGGTGTCGGAGAGCTGGACGGAGGTTCGGAGTCCGACTGTGGTCGGATGCTTCCGGGATGCTGCGTCGGCAAGTCGGCGGCGCTGGAGGCTCACCATCTGCATGAGGTGATGGGACTTTCGAGGGACTTTGAGACTTTTACCATGCCCATGGTCTGTTCTTATCAAATTACAGTATTGCTTTGCACTGTTGTAACTGTATGTTATAATTATGTGGTTTTTGTCAGCTTTTAAGTCGGTTTGTCATGTGTTTCTGTGATATCATTCTGGAAAAACATTGTATCATTTCTTAATGCATGTGTTACTGAATGACAATAAAAGAGGACTGCGTGTCCTCATAATGTAAAAAAAGGATTCAACGTTTTAGGCCAAGACCTTTCATCAAGACTGGGAAAGAAGGGGAAAGAAGCCAAAATAAGAAGGTGGGGGGAGGAGGAGGAGGATAAGCTGGAAGGTGATAGGTGAAGCCAGATGGCTGGGGGAGGGGGATGAAGTAAGAAGCCGGGTGGGGGGGCGGGGGCGTTGATGTGGAGGTGATAGGTGGAAAAGGTAATGATGAAGGAATCTGATTGGAGAGGAGAGTGAGAAGGTGAAGGAGGAGAGGTACCAGAGGGAGATGATAGGCAGATGAAGAGAGGCAAAGAGGTAAGAGGGGAGCCAGAGTGCGAATTGAAAAAGAGGGAAGGGGGGGGGAAGGCTACCAAAAGTTTAGACAGTTAATCAACAAATGCAAATGTTGACACAGTTTTAATTAATTATGTATTTTTTGGGTATCCAAAAATTGCTTTTGTTCCCAGACACTTCTCTCCCCCCCCCAACCAAACCTGACAACATATTCAACCTCAAGACATTTTAGAAGGATGCTTAGAAGCGTTTTTTAGAGTTGAATCAGTCTAAGTGGTCCCTAAGCCACTTTCTAATCAGCACTTTGAGTTCTGCGACGATGCTTGGTGTCTCCTTATGTATATGGTGCAAAGCATTCTTGAAGATCTAGCGGAAGAGAAGACAGTAACTAAACAGCAATACGGAAAGATTTTTCAAAATAGAAACCAAGTCAATTGAAGGGCAGGGCGGGAGTTGGAGGCAAAGTTGATGAAATTGGTGAGCTTAGAGTGGGGGCACTGGTACAGTTATCAACGTAACACAGAAAGAGTTGGGGAGCATTACCAGGGAAGGCTTGAAACATGGACTGTTCGAATAGGTAACGAAAGGCAGGCATTGCTGGAGCCCATGCGAGAGCCCATTTCTACACCTTGGGTTTGATTTATCAAAAGAAACCAAGTGAATTTAAGGACACAGAAAACTTTGCACTGACATAAATTGCACACCTGGAGAACTGCATACACTATAGGAAGGATGCTGAAGCTTTGGAGAGGATGCTGTCTGATTTAAAGGGCACGTGCTATCATGAGAGGCTGGACAAACTTGGGTTGTTTTCGTTGGAGCGCGAGAGGCTAAGGGGAGATCTGATAAAGCTTTCTAAAATTATGAGAGACAAAGATAGAGTAGACAGCGAGTATCTGTTTCCCAGGATTGAAATGTCTAATACCAGAGGGCATGCACTGAAGGTGAGAAGGGTAGGTTTAAGGGGACATGAGGGGCAAGTTTATTACTCAGAGAGCGGTGGACCCCTGGAATGCACTGCCTGTCATGTTAGAGGCAAATACACTGGAGGTTTTTAAGAGACATTTGGACAGGCACATGGATGTAAAGAAGATGGGGGAATATTGACGTGGTGTAAGTAGGAGGATTAATGTTTGGGTGTTTTTGATATGCTTTTTAACTAGTTCGACCCAACACTGCGGGCTGAATGGCCTGTTCCTGTGCTGTACTCATCAATGTTCTATAACACCTGAAATAACACAGTCTGATTCCATGAACAATTAGTTACTTCTGAAGGCCAAACAAAGCAAAACTAATAAAGTGGCCACTGAGTGTATGTTTGTGGTCTTCTGCTGTAGCCCACCAACTTCAAGGTTTGACGTGTTGGCGCTCAGAGATGCTCTTCCACACACCACTGTTGTAACGTGTGGTTATTGGAGTTTCTGTCATCTTGAACCAGTCTGGCCATTCTCTGCTGACCTCTCTTATTAACAAAGTTTTCATGCCCACAGAGCTGCCACTCACTAGATGTTCTTTTTCATTTACCGCACCATTCTCTGTAACCTCTAGAAACTGTTGTGTATGAAAATGCCAGGAGATCTGCAGTTTCTCTGATTATCAAACCACCCCATCTGGCACCAAAATTCTCTCCACAGTCAAAGTCACTTAGTCATTTCTTCCCCATTATGATGTTTGGTCTGAACAACAACCGAACCTCTTGACCATGTTGGCTTGCTTTTATGCATTAAGTTGCTGCCACATGATTGGCTGATTGGATATTTGCATCGACAAGCAGGTGTGCAAGTGTACCTGATAAAGTGGCTACTGGATATACATGAGGAAATTTTCTGTTTTGTAGCAGCGGTGCAGTACAATACATAAAAATTGCCATGAGTTATGAACAAAATAAATAGCACAAAAGATGAATAGTGAGGTAGTGTTCATGGGTTTATGGACTGTTCAGAAATCTGGTAAATCAAACAAGTGACCGACTTGGGGAGAAATGCTCATCCCTCTTAATGAAGCTACTTTCCTGGTGAAGATTTCATGAGGAACAAAGTGAATGAGGAAAGAGTCTGAAGACTTGGATTCTACACGCACAGGTGACCAATGAAGATGTCACTATGTTGAAAAGAAGAAGTCAGGCAGTGAGGATCAGCTTTCTGGTTTTGTCTCTCAGCAGTGAAATGCAAGGACATGACGGGGACATGGCCAGCCCACACCATGAGCAATGATCAGCACAAAGTTTAACGCACCTGTCTTCATCAGTCAGGGCACTGAGTACATGAATTGGCTCATTAGGTTCCAGCTGTACAAGACATTGGTGAGTCCATACTCAGAATACAGTGGGCAGCTCTGTTTTCACCTGAGGCATAGGAAGAATTAATTGAGCAGGAAAGGTGTGTAAAAGATGCTGGTAGGAATGGAGGATTTGGCTTATAAGAAGAAATTGGATAGGCTGAGTCTCTTTCCCCAGAGTGTAGAAAGCGGAGGGGGTGACCTTGTGAAGGTCAGCATGGTAGCGTAGCAGTAGGAGTAACACTTTAGTGTGCTAACGATTAGGATCGGGGTTCGATTCCCGCTGCTCTCTGTAAGTTGTTTCTATATTCTCCTCATGGTTTCCTCCAGGTGCTCCAGTTTCCTCCCACATTCCTCTTTTGCACAGTATGGGCTAGGGTTAGTAAATTGTGGGTTTAGAGCAGAATTTTTTCTATACCATGAACCAAATGGTCCCTGGACCACAGCTTGGGATCCTCTGATTTAGATGGATATGGACCAAATACAGAAAATGGAACTGGTTCAAGTAGATAATGTGGTAAGCATGAATGAGTTTGGCCAAGTGCACGTTTCATAGAGTTATAGAGTCATAGAGCACTACAACACAGAAACAGGCCCTTTGGCACATCTAGTCCATGCCGAATTGTTATACTACCTAATCCCTTTGACCTGCACTCAGACCATAGCCCTCCATACCCCTCCTCTCCAAATACTTTTCCAAACTTCTCTTAAATGTTACAATCAAACCCACATCCACCACTTTGCTGACAGCTCGTTCCACAGTCACAACCCTCTAGATGATGACATTCTCCATTAGGTTCTCCTTAAATATTTCAGCTTTTGCCCTTAACCCATGACCTCTAGTTCTAGACTCATCCAACCTCATTTGAAAAAGTCTGCTTACATTAGTCCTATCTATACTCCTCATAATTTTACATGCCTCCATCAAATAGAACATACAATTTTACAGCACAGCACATGCCCTTCTGCCCGTGATATTGTGCCTGTTGTGTATTTAATATTTCAATAATATTTGGGTAATATTGTAAATATATTGTTTGATTAAGCATTCTTTGTTGTTTGCATAGTGCATTGCAGATTATATGTAAAAGTATGTAAATGGCATACGTCGTCACGCCGCCATGATATACGTGCATGCCTCACTTCAAGTGGAAGACAAAGTTAGACTCATATTCCCCACTCTCTTGTTTTCCTTTCAATTAGTTTAATGTCTTAGAGTTGCAAAACACAACAGTAACAACCTTTTAACCTAACTCTAAAATCAATCTAACCTCATTCTTCTATGATTCAGGGAAATAAAAATCCTAACTGATTCAACCATCTCCTCTTTCAGTGCTGTACACAGAGGATCGCAACTTAATCTAAAACATAGGAAAATGAATAACCTTCAGTGTCTTGTCCTGGCTAGCCACGTTCTTATACAAGAGGAAAGAGCCTTGGATTTCACACATTTTATCTAATTCACCATGTGCAATCAGCATAGGCACTGTGATGGTGGGTATTATCTCCTTGAGCTTGGCCACAGCATTTAACACCTGGATGGTATATCTCATACTATAAGGTCCTAAGGTGCTGAGAGGGTCGTCCACGATCTTTTGCACCTGCATAAAAACCAAAAACACAACCCGTGAGAGGCTTAAACAGAGGAGGAACAGACATAGTGTTCACAACAGGAATTCTGCAGATGCTGGAAATTCAAGCAACATACATCAAAGTTGCTGGTGAACGCAGCAGGCCAGGCAGCATCTATAGGAAGAGGCGCAGTCGACGTTTCAGGCCGAGATCCTTTGTCAGGACTAACTGAAGGAAGAGTGAGTAAGGGATTTGAAAGCTGGAGGGGGAGGGGGAGATGCAAAATGATAGGAGAAGACAGGAGGGGGAGGGATGGAGCCAAGAGCTGGGCAGGTGATAGGCAAAAGGGGATACGAGAGGATCATGGGACAGGAGGTCCGGGAAGAAAGATGGGGGGGGTGACCCAGAGGATGGGCAAGAGGTATATTCAGAGGGACAGAGGGAGAAAAAGGAGAGTGAGAGAAAGAATGTGTGCATAAAAATGAGTAACAGCTGGGGTACGAGGGGGAGGTGGGGCCTAGCGGAAGTTGGAGAAGTCAATGTTCATGCCATCAGGTTGGAGGCTACCCAGACGGAATGTAAGGTGTTGTTCCTCCAACCTGAGTGTGGCTTCATCTTTACAGTAGAGGAGGCCGTGGATAGACATGTCAGAATGGGAATGGGATGTGGAATTAAAATGTGTGGCCACTGGGAGATCCTGCTTTCTCTGGCAGACAGAGCGTAGATGTTCAGCAAAGCGGTCTCCCAGTCTGCGTCGGGTCTCACCAATATATAAAAGGCCACATCGGGAGCACCGGACGCAGTATATCACCCCAGTCGACTCACAGGTGAAGTGATGCCTCACCACTAAGCACATCTTTCCCTCCCCCCCTCTCTCTGCATTCCGCAGGGATCGCTCCCTACACAACTCCCTTGTCCATTCGTCCCCCCCATCCCTCCCCACTGATCTCCCTCCTGGCACTTATCCATGTAAGCGGAACAAGTGCTACACATGCCCTTACACTTCCTCCCTTACCACCATTCAGGGCCCCAAACAGTCCTTCCAGGTGAGGCATCACTTCACCTGTGAGTCGACTGGGGTGATATACTGCGTCCGGTGCTCCCGATGTGGCCTTTTATATATTGGTGAGACCCGACGCAGACTGGGAGACCGCTTTGCTGAACATCTACGCTCTGTCCGCCAGAGAAAGCAGGATCTCCCAGTGGCCACACATTTTAATTCCACATCCCATTCCCATTCTGACATGTCTATCCACGGCCTCCTCTACTGTAAAGATGAAGCCACACTCAGGTTGGAGGAACAACACCTTACATTCCGTCTGGCTAGCCTCCAACCTGATGGCATGAACATTGACTTCTCTAACTTCCGCTAATGCCCCACCTCCCCCTCGTACCCCAGCTGTTACTCATTTTTATGCACACATTCTTTCTCTCACTCTCCTTTTTCTCCCTCTGTCCCTCTGAATATACCTCTTGCCCATCCTCTGGGTCACCCCCCCCCCCCCGTCTTTCTTCCCGGACCTCCTGTCCCATGATCCTCTCGTATCCCCTTTTGCCTATCACCTGTCCAGCTCTCGGCTCTATCCCTCCCCCTCCTGTCTTCTCCTATCATTTTGCATCTCCCCCTCCCCCTCCAGCTTTCAAATCCCTTACTCACTCTTCCTTCAGTTAGTCCTGACAAAGGGTCTCGGCCTGAAACGTCGACTGCGCCTCTTCCTATAGATGCTGCCTGGCCTGCTGCGTTCACCAGCAACTTAGACATAGTGTTCATGTAAGTCTTCAAAAGCATTGTCATGTACTCCTCCCACCCATCCCACCATCTCTTTGATCTCTGACTGTCAGACAGAAGGTACCGCAGTAGTAGAACAACGGCTGTTAGGCAGGGTAACAGCTTCTTCCCCCAGGCTATGAGACTTCTGAATCCCCTGCTACCACCCAGTACAAGTTATTTATGAGAGTGCCAGTAACATTATACTGTTGAATATTTAACTATATGTTGTATATGCACTTTATGTCCACTTGTACATCTATAGAATACTTTTCTATTGCAACACACACAAGGTGCTGGAGGAACTCAGCAGGTCAGGCAGCATCCATGGAAATGAATAAACAGTCGACATTTCGGGCCAAGACCCTTCATCAGGATGGGAAAGACATCAGAATAAAAAGGTGGGGGGAGGGGAAGGAAGATTTCTAGAAAGCGACAGGTAGGAAAAGTAATGTGCTGGAAAAGAAGGATTCTGATAGGAGGGTGGACTAAGAGAGAAGGAAGAAGGAGAGACACCGGGGGAGGTGATAGGCCGGTGAGGAGAAGAGGTAAGAGGCCAGATTGGTGAATAGACAGAAATTTGAGGTGTTGTTCCTTCACTCTGAGAATGGCCTCATTGTGGCATAAGAGGAGGCCGTGGACCGGGAATCAGAATTCAAATATTTGGCCACTGGGAAATTCTGCTTTTGGCAGATGGAGCAGAGGTGCTCAACATAGCGGTCCCCCAATTTACATCAGGTCTCACCAATATGGAGGAGACTGCATTAGAAGCACTGGATACAGTAGGCAACCCCAAAAGGTTTGCAGGTGAAGTGTTGCCTTACCTGGAAGGAGTGTTTGCAGTCTTGTATGGGAGGAGGATGAGAATTTCTATCGCTTGCAGGGATAAGTGCCAGGAGGGAGATTAGTGGTGGGGGGGGAGGGGAACAAGTGGAGAAGGGGATCAGGGAAGGAGTGATCCCTGATTGGATGCAGAGGTTGATGGGGTCGCAGGTGAGGACAAGAGGAATTCTATCCCTGTTAAAGTGGAGGGATGACGGAGTGAGTGCAGATGTCTGGGAAATGAGGGAGATGTGGGTGACCGCTTTGTCAAGCACCTCTGCTCCATCAGCCATTTCTCAGTGGCCAGACTTTTTAATTCCTATCCCCATTCCAGTTCTGACATGTTGGCCTTTGGGCCTTCTCTTTTGCCATGATGAGGGTACCTCAGGGTGGAGGAGCAACACCTTATATTCCATCTAGGTAGCCTCCCACCTGATGGCATGAATTCGAGTTCTCCTTCTGCAGCTCTTTTCCTTCTCTCTTCTCTCTTCTTCTCTTCGCTGCTCTGGCCTCTTACCTCTTCTCACGTGCTTATCACTCCCCTCTGGGTCCCCTCCACCTTCCCTTTCTCCTATGGTTCACTCTCCTCCCCTTTCAAATTCCTTCTTCTCCAGCCGTTGACCTCTCCTACCAATCTGACTTTACCTACCACCTTCTAGCTATTCTCCTTCCTCTCCCCACCTTTTCGTTCCGGCATCTTCCCCCTTCTTTTCAGTCCTGATGAAGAATCTCAGCCCAAAACATCAACTGTTTATTCATTCCCATATCTGCTGCCTGACTTGCTGAGTTTCTCCAGCATTTTGTGTGTGTTTGTCTGGATTTCCAGCATCTGCAGAATCTCTTGTGTTTATATATTTTATTGACTGTTAATATTATTGTGTTAGTATTATTTTATGTACTGTACACGATATATGTTCTGTGAGGAATATTGTTTCGTTTGGCTATATATATATGTATATGGTTAAAGGGCAATAAACTTGAACTTGACTAAAACAACCTTCTAAAAAATATCTTCAAAACAATACCTTCCAAAACATAGAAAATTATCCAACCCACAAATCTCTCCTATTTCTCAGTAAGTAAAGATTCCACCTAATTAAGGACTGGAGTTTGAGCCTGAAGTTCGGGGTCCTGCCATCGGCTAGTCTGGGGATCAATGCTGAAGATTGAAGCCAGAAGGTTGTTCAGAAGTTCAGAACTTTAAGCTCAATGGCCAGATCCTGGCGACTGGAGACTGGAGGCCCAGAGGGCCTCAAGAGAACCTGCTATCTTAGATCTGGTCATGTGCAATTAAACAGGTAAGATTAGTGATCTTGTAGTTAGGGATCTTCTTGGAAAGAGTGATCACAGTATGATTGAATTTCTCATACAAATGGAGGGTGCAATAGTTCAATCTAAAACCAGCGTATTATGCCTAAACAATGGAGACTACAACGAGGGAGGATTTGGCTCGTATAGACTGAGAACACAGGCTATATGGTGGGACAGTGAGGAACAATGGAAGACTTTCAAAGAGATTTTTCACAGTGCTCAACAAAAGTACATTCCAGTTAAAAGCAAGGACAGTAAGGGTGGGGAGAGCTAGCCTTGGATAATTAAGGAAATAAAAGAAGGCATTAAACTAAAAGCTCATGTGTACAAAGTCGCCAAGAGTAGTGGGAAACTGGAAGATTGGGAAAATTTTAAAAAGCAACAAAGAACCACTAAGTGATTAATAATGAAAGGGAAGATAGATTATGAAAATAAACTAGCACAAAATATAAAAACAGATAGTAAAAGTTTTTATAATTGTATAAAGTGGAAAAGGGTGGCTAAAGTGAATAGGTCCCTCTGAGGACGAGAAGGGGGAATTGATATTGGGGAATGAGGACATGGCCAAGGCTTTGAATGACTATTTTGTGTTGGTCTTCACAGTGGAGGGCACATCTAACATGTCAAAGAGAGATGTTATGGATGTGATGGGAGGTGAGAACCTCGATACAATAGCTATCACTAAAGAGGTCGTGCTGGGCAAACACGTGGGCCTGAAAATAGACAAGTCCCCTGGTCCTGATGGAATGCATCCCAGGGTGCTGAAAAAAATGGCAGAAGTTATAGAAGAGGCTTTGGTGATGATTTACCAAAATTCTCTGGACTCTGGGCAGGTCCCAGTGATTGGAAGAAGGCGAATGTCACGCCACTGTTCAAAAAAGGATGTAGGCAGAAGGCCGGTAACTATCGGCCAGTTAGTTTAACATCTGTAGTTGGGAAAATGCCTGAAGCTATCATTAAAGAAGAAATAGTGAGGCAACTGGAAAGAAATGGATCCATCAGGTAGACGCAGCATGGATTCAGCAAAGGCAGGTCCTGTTTGACAAACTTACTGGAATTCTTTGAGGATATAATGAGTGCAGTGGATAGAGGGGAGTGGATGGATGTTATTTATTTGGATTTCCAGAAGGTGTTTGATAAGGTGCCACATAAAAGACTTTTCCATAAGATAACAATGCATAGAGTTGGAGTGATGTATTAGCATGGATAGAGGATTGGTTAACTGATAGAAAGCAGAGAGTTGGGATACATGAGTGTTACTCTGGCTGGCAATCAGTGGTGAGCGATGTGCGGCAGGGGTCAGTCCTGGGCCTGCAACTGTTCACAATATACAATAACGATCTGGAAGAGGGGACCAAGTGTAGTGTATCTAAGTTTGTTGATGATACTAAACTGAGTAGAAAAGCAAATTGTACGGAAGATACAGAGAGTCTGCAGAGAGATATAGATAGGCTAAGTGAGTAGGCAAGGGTCTGGCAGATGGAGTACAATGTTGGTAAATGTGAGGTTATCCACTTTGGAAGGAAGAATGGCAGAACAGATTGTTATTTAAATGGTAAGAAAATTGCAGCACGCTGCTGTGCAGAGGGACTTGGGAGTGGTTGTGCATGAATCACACAAGATTAGTTTGCAGGGGCAGCAGGTTATCAAGAAGGCAAATGGAATGTTGGCTTTCATTGCTAGAGGGATTGAATTTAAGAGCAGGGAGGTCATGTTGTAACTATACAGAGTACTGGTGAGGCCGCACCTGGAGTACTGTGTGCAGTTCTGGTCTCCATACTTGAAGAAGGATATACCGGCTTTGGAGGCCGTACAGAGGAGGTTCAACAGGCAAGGGGGTTAGACTATGAGGAGAGATTGAGTCATCTGGGTCTGTACTCACTGAAATTCAGAAGAATGAGAGGAGATTTGATAGAAACATATAAAATTATGAAAGGGATAGATAAGATAGAGGCAGGAAAGTTGTTTCCACTGGTAGGTGAGACTAGAACTAGGGGACATAGCCTCAAGACTTGGGGGCGTAGATTTAGGATGGAAATGAGAAGGAACTGCTTTTCCCAGAGAGTGGTGAATCTGTGGAATTCTCTACTCAATGAAGCAGTGGAGGCTACCCCAGTAAATATATTTAAGACAAGGTTGGATAGATTTTTGCATAGTAAGGATTATGGGGAAAAGGCAGGTAGATGGAGCTGAGTTTACGGACAGATCAGCCATGATCTTATTGAATGGCGGAGCAGGCTTGACGGGCCAGATGGCCGACTCCTGCTCCTATTTCTTATGTTCTTATGTTCTAGGCCTGTCCTGGAGATGGAAACCTGGCCATGTGTGTGGTTGGACGAGAGGACAGACTGTGTGTGTGTGTGTGTGTGTGTGTGTGTGTGTGTGTTTGTGAGAGGACAGACCATGTGTGTGTGTGGGTGGGAGGACAGACTGAGAGTGTGCATGGGTGAGTGGACGGACCGTATGTGTTTGTGTGGGAGAAAGGAAAGACCGTGTGTGTGTGTGTGAAAGGACGGACCATGTGTGGGTGGGTGAGTGGACAGACCGTGTGTGTGGGTGGGTGAGAGGACAGACCGTGTGTGGGTGAGAGAACTGACAGTGTGTGTGTGTATGTGTGTTTGTGAGAGGACAGACCATGTGTATTTGTGTGGGTGGGAGGACAGACTGAGAGTGTGCATGGGTGAGTGGACTGACCGTGTGTGTGTATGTGTGTTTGTGAGAGGACAGACCATGTGTGTGTGTGTGTTTGTGAGAGGACAGACCATGTGCGCGTGCGTGGGTGAGTGGACTGACCGTGTGTGTGTTTGTGAGAGGACAGACCGTGTGTGTTTGTGTGGGTGGGAGGACAGACTGAGAGTGTGTGGACTGACCGTGTGTGTTTGTGTGGGAGAAAGGAAAGACTGTGTGTGTGTGTGTGTGTGTGTGTGTGTATGAACGGATGGACCATGTGTGGGTGGGTGAGTGGACAGTCCGTATGCGTGTGTGGGTGGGTGAGATACCAGACCGTGTGTGGGTGAGAGGACAGACCATGTGCGCGTGCGTGGGTGAGTGGACTGATCGTGTGTGTGTTTGTGAAAGGACAGACTGTGTGTGTGTGTGTGTGTGTGTGTGTGTGTGTGTGTGTGTGTGGGAGGACAGACTGAGAGTGTGCGTGGGTGAGTGGACTGACCGTGTGTGTTTGTGTGGGAGAAAGGAAAGACCGTGTGTGTGTGTGAAAGGACGGACCATGTGTGGGTGGGTGAGTGGACAGACCGTGTGCGTGTGTGGGTAGGTGAGAGGACAGACCATGTGTGGGTAGGTGAGAGGACAGACCATGTGTGGGTGGGTCAGTGGACAGACCGTGTGTGGGTGGGTGAGTGGACAGACCGTATGTGTGTGTGTGTGGGTGAAAGGACGGACCATGTGTGGGTGGGTGAGTGGACAGACCGTGTGCGCGTGTGTGTGTGTGTGTGTGTGTGTGTGTGGGTGGGTGAGAGGACAGACCGTGTGTGGGTGGGTGAGAGGACAGACCATGTGTGTGTGTGTGTTTGTGCGAGGACAGACCATGTGTGCGTGTGTGGGTGAGTGGACTGACCGTGTGTGTGCTTGTGAGAGGACAGACTGTGTGTGTGTGTGGGTGGGAGGACAGACTGAGAGTGTGCGAGGGTGAGTGGACTGACTGTGTGTGTTTGTGTGGGAGAAAGGAAAGACCGTGTGTGTGTGTGTGTGTGTGTGAAAGGACGGACCATATGTGGGTGGGTGAGTGGACAGGCCGTATGCGTGTGTGGGTGGGTGAGAGGACAGACCGTGTGTGGGTCGGTGGGAGGGAGGATAGGGGCTTGTTTTGCTGTTGTTGTTGTGTTGCTTGTTGTGTTCTGCTTTCTTGTGCCCTGTGTCGCTCTGCCAAACATTGTGGGCATGCTATGTTAGCACCGGAGGTATGGCGACACTTGCCATCTGTCCCCCAACACTCCTCTGACTGTGTCGGTTGTTATCGCAAACAATGCATTTCACTGTATGTTTTGATGTACATGTGATAAATTAATCTAATCTAATCTAATCATATTTTGGCTGTCGTGCAGCTGAGGTCAGAAAGGATTCTACACCCAGAAGATGAATGCTTGTCTTGTTCATAGTGAGGAGTGTTCAACCACAATGTATCAGCTTTAGACATTAGAGCGGTCAGTACTGACTATCGTGCCCTTGCACCAGATGACCTCTGAACAAGTGCTGCCATCACCGACATCTGTTAGGAAATCAGTAATCTCTCCTTCCTCCCATATCCATCTCAACATCTGTTCACTGATCTGACAAAACTCTTCAGGGAAATGTACGCATCACAAAAGAGACTGGGGTCCAAATCTGTGGTGTGAGTGCTTTGAAAAAAAACCCACAGTAACACACAGAAAAAATACTCAAGGAACTCCATGGGTCAAGCATCGTCTATGGAGGGCATAAGCAGGCAGTGTTTCAGGACGAGACGTCATCAGGTCTGGAAAGGAAGGGGGAAGAAGCTGGAATAAGAAGGTAAGGGGAGGGGGAGGAGTTCAAGCTGGCAGGTGATAGGTGAGACCAGGTGAGTGGGAAGCTGGGTGGGTGGGGGAGCGGGGATGTAGTAAAAAGCTGGGGGGTGATTGTTGGAAGAGGTAAGGGGCTGAAGATGAAGGATTCAGATAGGAGAGGACAGTGGACCATGGGAGAAAGGAGGTGAGGAGCAAGAGGTGGTGAGAGGAGAACCAGAATGGGGAATGGAAAAACGAGAGAACAGAGATGTGGAGAAATTGCTGAAAGTTGGAGAATTTGATGTTCATGCCATCAGGTTGCAGGCTAGCAAGACAAAATATGAATTGTTGCTCTTTCAGCCTGAGAGTGGCTTCATCTTGGCACAGTAGAGGAGGGCATGGACCAACATATCGGAATGGGAATGGGAGGTCACATTGAAATGGACACTGGAATATCTGCCTTTTGTGGCAGACAGAGCAAAGGTACGTGCTGGGGAATTGTGCACAGTTAAATAAAACAAATAACATTTGTTCTTTCAGTTGTTTCCTTTGTACAATTAAATTCTGACAATCAGTCATCTCCTCCAAGAGAACCACAACCTTGTCGTTGGGTTTTGGAGGCTTGTGTGCCTCAATGACCTGGAGAGCTATGCTGGGTGGAGTGAAGGCTTCACACTTTGGCTCTTGGTAGGGTCACCCATGTCAAACAGATCAAAAGGTAGAGGCCAGACTAAGAGTGGTCCATCTGTCTTCCAGGTTTAAGGGTTCAGCTCGGGGCTAACAACCCTGACTGGACAAACAAAACTGTAATGGAAACAGCAATGAAGAATCTTTTTACATCTGAGTGTGACGGTATTCCTGAGTTTCCACTGGGACTTCCAAGACTGACAGTAGTGAAAACAGAGAGGAAGCTACTGATGCGATGAAGAAAGCTGTGAACACAGCCACAGATGGAGAACCCTCACTGCTGCCCTAAATGCTAGTGATGCAACAGGCAGTAAATAATCAGCCATCTGACTTCGCCGAGGTACAACTGAAAGTACCCTATCTGGTTGCATCGTGGTTTGGTATGGCATTTGAATGAAGCTACATAGTGTAGTGGACTCTGCCCAAAACATCACGGGCATATCTCTCACCACCTCGGTATATACCTACAGGAGACATTGCCTCAAAAAGGCAACACCATCTGGCCATTGCCATCTTCTTGTATCTACCATCAAGTAGGAAGTACAGAAGCCTGAAGGGTCACATCTACGGATTCGGCAGCGCAATAGATGTGGCAATTGTGCTTGTGAATATGCACATATCAGCTAATTATTTGTTAAATTGTGATAGTACTTAACCATTCTTTCCATCCTAGCGCTTGTCGAGACTTGAACCCAGCACAGCAAAGCTTCACTGCCTGCTTGCATTCAGCCTTGCCTGAGAAATTGGACTGTCGAGTCAACTGACTGAAGACCAGCGGTATTCGTTTTATATTTAGTTATTCCTTTCAGCTGCAGTGTAGGCTTCGTTTTCCATTTGAGAGTTTTAGTTAATGGCTCTGTTTGGCCTAGTGTTTATTGTCTTCTTTTCCATCTAACTCTGTTCACACTAAAGTCTGTGAACTATTGACCGCTTCAGTGTCTCTCGCTCCGCACTTGGGCCGTATCCGAACCCAGTGACATTAAGTCCCACGCCACTAGTTAACTCCTTTCAACCATTTGGTTCTTGAACCAACTAGCAAAACCCTAAACACTACGGTTTAGCAACAATATTTTACTGATCACTTTGCACTAAAATAGATTCTTTTTCTCATTGTGCTTCTTTATCTTGTAGAAATTATATATGATTTGTATGTATGTTTAGATTTTTTAGATTATGAGGACACACAGTCCTCTTTTATTGTCATTTAGTAATGCATGCATTAAGAAATGATACAATGTTTTTCTTTTGAATGATGCTCATCTGATGCTCTGTGACTGTGATGCTACTGCAATTAAATTTTTCAGTGCATCTGGGCACACATGCACAGATGCATTTGACAGTGGACTCGGCTTTCACTCTGAAACTTTTGGCCTCTGGTTATGTTTCCTGCACTCCCTCTCCACCCATGGGAGACCAGTTCCATTCACTGGAACTCTGCCTCCTTTGAGTTCACCTTTGACGTTCACCTTTGACGTTCAATGACACCATATGCAAGGCCAAGTGTGAGATGTTACACTTTGAGAGATGAAGCGTACAGGGAAGGTACACTTTTAGTGGCAGGACCCTAAGAGTGTTCATGTACAGAGGGATCTACAGGATCAAAAGAGACTGCTGAATGTTGTGGACTCATTCAGCTCCATCAGGGCACAAACCTCCCCATCATTGAGAACATCTTCAAGAGGTGGTGCTTAAGAAGGTAGCATCCAACTTTAAGAACCCTCACCATTTGGGACATGTCCTCTTCTCATTGCTACCATCAGGAAAGAGGTACAGGAGCCCAAAGACCCTCACACAATGTTCTAGGAACAGCTTCTTCCCCTCTGCCATCAGATTACTGGACAGTCCAAGAACCCATAAACACTAACTATTTCTTGTTCGCCCAATTTATTTAATTAATGATTGCAACTTATCATAATTTTTTTAAATGTCTTGCGGTGTACTGCTGCCGCAAAACAACAAGTTTCACAACAACAGAAAGGCAGATGAGCTCAGGGCGTGGATCAACACCTGGGATTATGACACTGTAGCCATTAGTGAGACTTGGTTGCAGGAGGGGCAGGACTAGCAGCTCAATATCCTGGGCTTCTGTTGGTTTAGACGTGACAGAACGGGAGGGATTAAAGGAGGATTACTAGTCAGAGAGAATGTCATTGGCAGCGCTCTGTATGGACAGACTGGAGAATTTGTTTAGTGAGGCTTTATGGGTGGAGCTGAGTAATAAGAAATGTGTAACCATGTTAATGGGGCTTATCACAAACCACCCAACAGTCCTAGGGATTTAGAGGAACAAATTTGTATGGTGGTCGTAGACTGTTGCAAGAAACATAAAGTTGTTATAGTAGGTAATTTTAACTTTCCACATATTGACTGGGACTACCACATTGTAAAAGGACTAGATGGAATAGAGTTTGTCAAATGCGTTCAGGAAAGTTTCCTTAATTGGTATGTATAAGTCCCAACGAGAGAGTGTGCAATACTGGATCTATTAGGGAATGAGACAGGACAGTTGACAGAAATTTGTGTGGGGAAACTCTTTGCATCTAGCGATCACAATGCCATTAGTTTCAAGTAAATATGCAAGAAGATGGGTCCGGTCTGCAGGTTGAGATTCTAAACTGGAGAAAGGCCAATTTAGATGGTATCAGAAAGGACCTGGCAAGTGTGGATTGGGACAGGCTGTTTTCTGGAAAAGGTGTACTTGGTAAGTGGGAGGCCTTCAGAAGTGGAATTTTGAGAGTCCAAAACTTGCATGTGCCTGTCAGAATAAAAGGTAAAGACAATAGGCGTAGGGAACCTTGGTTTTCAAGAGATATTGAGGCCCTGGTTAAGAGCAAAAAGGAGTGCATAGCAGATATAGGCAGGTAGGAACAAATGAGGTGCTTATTGAATATAAGAAATGCAAGCGAGCACTTCAGAAATAGATCAGGAAGGCTAAAAGAAGGCCTGAAGTTGCTCAAGCAGACAAGGTGAAGGAGAATCCCAAGGGTTTCTACAGATATGTTAAAGGCAAAAAGATTGCAAGGGACTAAACTGGTTCTCTGGAATTTCAGATTGGTGATCCATGTGTGGAGCCAAAAAAGATGGGAAGACTTTAAATTAATTTTTTGCATCTGCATTTACTCAGGAGATGGACAGAGTCTACAGAACTGAGGCAAACTGGCATCAACTTCATGGACCCTATACAAATTATAGAGGAGAAGGGTTTGCTGTTTTGAGGTAAATGAGAACATAGAACAGTACGGTACAGGAACAGGCCATTCGGCCCACAATGTTGTGCCAATCAGCTAAAAGGCAAATCAAAAACATCCCAACACTAATCCCTCCTACCTACAAAGTGTTGATATCCTCCACCTTCTTTACATCCATGTGTCTATCCAAATGTCTCTTAAAAGTCTCTGATGTATTTGCCTCTACCACCATACCAGGTGGTGTATTCCAGGCATCCACCACTTTCTGAGTAAAAAACTTACCCTTGACATACCCCTTGTACTTACCCCTCAAATACCCCTTGAACTTATCCCCTCTCACCTTCAATGCATGCCCTCTGGTATCAGACATTTCGACCCTGGGAAATGGACACTCCCTGTCGACTCTATCCATGCCTCTCATAATCTTATAAACCTCTGTCCGACCTCCCTTCAGCCTCCAGCGCTCCAGAGAAAACACCCCAAGTCATGAGAGCACATGCCCTCTAAACCAGGCAGCATCCTGGTAAACCTCTTGTGCACCCTCTCCAAAGCCTCAGCCTCCTTCCAAAAGTGGGGCAACCAGAACTAATAAAAGCAAGTATTCCATAACACACACATACTGCTGGAGGAACTCAGCAGGCCAGGCAGCATCTCTGCAAAAGAGTAAACAGTCAACTGTTTGGGCCCAGAATCTTCTTCAGGACTCTTTACTCTTGTTTACATGTTTACTCTTGCACAGATGCTGCCTGGCCTGCTGAATTCCTCCAGCATTTTGTGTGTGTGGCTTGGATTTCCAGCACCAGCAGATTTTCTCTTGTTTGTGGTTAAGCAGTCCATAACACTTCTTAACCAACTTATTGACCTGTGTGGCCACTTTCAAGGAGCGGTGAACTTGGATCCCAAGTTCTCTCTCTGGTGGGTGCCTGAAATGGGCTGCCTGGGGTGGTAGTAGAGGCAGATATGTTGGTGGCGTTTAACAAGTTATTAAACGCATAAACATACAGAGATTGGAAGGATGTGGATGTTGTGCCAGGCAAAGAACCTCTTCTTTAACGTCAACAAGACAAAGGAGATGGTTATCAACTTCAGGAGAACTCATGCCACTCAAATCCCCCTTTATATTGGCAACACAACAGAGGAAACAGTGAGTAGTTCCGAACTCCTGGGAATGCACGTCACACACAAACTCTCATGGTCCCAGAACACATCGTACACAGTCAAGGAAGCTCACCACCACCTTTACTGTTTGAGGAGACTGCAGAGAACTGCACCGTGCACATTTATACACCTGTCATTTTACAGATGTGCTGTAGAGAACATCCTAACAAGTTGCGTCACTGCTTGATATGGACACTGATGGACGGGAAGGCTCTACAATGGACAGTCAAAACTGCCCAACGCATCACTGGCACCAGCCTACCCACCATCAAGGACATTTATATAGAAAAGTGTCAAAAAGAGCCAGTAACGTCATGAAGGATCTCTCACACCTCTTGGACTGTTTGTCCCATTTTCATCAGGAAGGAGACTACATAGCACCTATGCCAGGATCACCAGACTCAAAAACGGTAACTTTCCCCAAGTAGTAAGGCTGATCAGCACCTCCACTCATTAACTTTCACCACAGTTCCCAGGATAACACTGCAGGACTGTTACGACCAACCATCATTTGCTACTTTGTCCTCCCATCAGAAGGTATGGATGCCGCAATTTGCTCGCGAGATCTTCTACTCACAAAATCATCTCCGTAGAGAATTCACATGATTGCTACAAGGGAGAAACTTACCTCTTCTGCTGAACTTGACAGCCAACGGGGGTTCACATTTCCCATGGTTAAATTTGGCGTCAGGTAATATAAAATGCTGGTGCAGCACATCTAGAGTTGGGAGAGTGAAAGAAATACTTTATACTTTATTGTTGCCAAACAATTGATACTAGAGCGTACAATCATCATAGTGATATTTGTTGCTGCGCTTCGCGCTCCCTGGAATACAAATTGATAGTAAATATTAAAAATTTAAATTATAAATCATAAATAGAAAATAGAAAAGGTAAAGTAAGGTAGTGCAAAAAAACCGAGAGGCAGGTCCTATCATTTAGTTAAGATTACGAACTTGTAGGGATTCACCCAGAACATGCCCTCTTCTTATTACTACCATCAAGGAGGAGGTACAAGAGCCTGAAGACACACACTCATTGATTCAGGAAAAGCTTTTTCCCCTCTGCCTCACGACTTTTTTGATTTATGTTTTTGCACTACTTATTTCACTTAACGAATTGATATACATATATACTTACTGTAATTCACAGTTTTCCCCTCTGTTATCATGTATTGAATTGTACTGCTACGGCAAAGTTAACAAATTTCACGACATATGTTGGTGATGTTAAACCTGATTCTGACTTTCTGACCATGATTGTTCTTGGCAAACTTTTCCACAGAAGTGGTTTGCCATTTCCTTCTTCTGGACAGTGTCTTTACAAGATGGGTGACCCCAGCCATTACCAATACTCTTCAGAGATTATCTGCCTGGTGTCAGTGATCACATAGCCAGGACTTGCCACGCCCACCAGCTGCTCATACCACCATTCACCACCTGCTCCCATGGCTTCACATTGCCCTGATCGGGGAGGGAGGGGGCTAAGCGGGTACCATTCCTTACCCTTGGGTGGCCTGCAGGTCAGCTGATGGACAGAGTGTCTTACACCTCCTTTGCTAGAGATGTACCTCCACACTACCACCCACTGTGATGGTTGTCCGACGATGATGGGAGACCTGCGTGGGAGAGTTTTTAAAGTGGAAAAGCTGTTGCACTGTGTAAGTTCCACTTTCTCAACCACAAAAGTCTGGGTCCAGTGAACAAGCTAGGGTCTTCCTTGGTAGCAGTGGGTGACCGTGACGTCTTCTGTGCCTTGTCGTGCCCTTCACTCTCCACGGAGCGTAGCAGTACCGCCTCCCTGGCCGTTGGATCTCATCTGCCCAGTCCGCTGGAGCTGACTACGCGCACTAGAACGGGCACGTCCCTGTCTCACTGGGGTAGGAGGCCACTGACTACCCTTAGCCTGTTCAGCCCGCCTTCTGAAGCGGTGTACCGGGGTGTGGCCACTGTCGCATGCAAACAGCTACTTGGAGCCACAGGTGAGATCTGAGCATCTGGTGGGGCGCAAAAATGAGTGAACTGACCCAGAATGGACATGTCAAGCCCATCCACCAGAGGTGCTACCCCTCTCTGGACACCCCATACACCCTCTTATGGACAGTACATTGATGGACTTAGTGATTGCATCACTGGCTACATCAACTTCTGTGTGGATACTGTAATACCATCGGGGACTGTTCACTGCTTCCCTAACAACAAACCATGGTCACCAGGGATCTAAAAGCTCTTCTCGACAACAAAGAGAGAGTCTTTGGATCAGGAGACAGGGAGGAATTGAAACATGTGCAGAGGGAGCTAAAGGAGAAGATCAAGGTTGCTAAAGAGGAATACAGGAGAGAGCTGGAGGACAAGTTTGGGCAGAGCAGCACACAGGAGGTGTGAGAGGTATGAAGAACATCACTGGCTTCAATCAGCCGAGCTGTGGAGACTTGGAATGCAGCCAGGAATGGGCTAATGAGTTAAACCAATTCTTCAGTAGGTTTGACAATTGCCCTCCTGTTTACACCCTCCTCACACACCAGTCCAGATGCCGAGGCACCCAATGCCCCCTCAGCACCAACACCTCCACTCCTCCCTCGCCCCCTCCAGTTCAAAACGTGGGTGAACAACAAAGGTTACCACTGTCTACATCCCTTCCTTGCCCTGCACCTACCATCCACACCTCCAACCAACTCCCCAGTCATCATGGACTCACCTTCACTACGGAGCCAGGTGAGAAGGGCTCTGGGGAAACTCAGACATGGCAAAGCATTAGGACAGGATGGTGTGAACCCCAAGCTCCTGAAGGAGTGTGTTGAGCAGCTGGGTGGAATTCTCCAGTGCATTTTCAACCTGAGTCTCAGTCTGGAAAGGGTTCCGACTGTGTAGAAAACATCATGTGTGGTCCCAGTATCCAAGAAGGACCAACCGAAAGTCTTGAATGACTACCGTCCAGTGGCCCTGACCTCACACATCAGGAAAACCCTACAGAGGCTGGTTCTGGCTCACCTCCGACCCCTGGTCAGATCACCCCTCAATCCCCTGCAGTTTGCCTACCAGGAGCACCTTGGAGTCGATGATGCTGTCATCTACCTGCTGAACCGAGCCCATTTGGATAAGCTGGGCAGCACTGTGAGGATCATGTTTTTTGATTTCTCAAGTTGCTTCAATACCATACAGCCCTCATTGCTGGGGGAAAAGCTCCGTTTAATGCAAATTGGCACCTTCATTGTATCCTGGATAATGGACTACCTGACTGGCAGACCACTGTTTGTGTGGCTTCAGAGCTGTGTGTCAGACATGGCTATATGTAGCACTGGGGACCCATAGGGGATTGTATTGTCTCCCCTCCTGTTTACCCTGTGTACCTCAGATTTTAGATACAGAATCATGTCATCTGCAGAAATTCTCTGATAACTCAGCAATAGTTGGGTGTATAAAGGGAGGACGGGAGGATGAATACAGGGCCCTGGTGGAAGACTTTGTCGAATGGTGCAAGCTGAATCATCTGCAGCTCAACATCAGTATGACAAAGGAGATGGTGATGGACTTTAGGAAGATCAAGCCTGCACTGCTCCCTGTTACTGTAGATGGTGAGGACGTGGATGTGGAAAGGACCTGTGAGTACCCAGAGTGCACCTGGATGACAGACTTCAGTGGAGCATCAACACAGAGGCTGAGTACAAGAAAGGTCAGAGTCTCCTCTACTTTCTGAGGAGACTGAGGTCCTTCGGAGTATGCAGGCCTCTCCTTTACACGTTTTACCAGCCTGTTGTTGCCAGTACATTTTCTATGTGTTTGGTGTGCTGGGGCAATGGCATCAACATCGGTGATGCCAACAGGCTCAATAAACTGATTAGAAAGGCTGGCTCTGTTATAGGAGTCAAACTGGACACACTGGAGGCTGTGGTAGAACAAAGGACCCTACAGAAAATCCTGGCAATTCTGGACAATGTTTCTCACCCTCTGCATGCCACCTTGGCTGAACAGAGGAGCACTTTTAGTAATAGACTAAGACAACTGCACTGCTCCAAAGAGCACCATGTGAGGTCATTCCTATCCTCAGCCATTAGGCTCTAAAATGGGTGAACCTATAGCTGGGGAAGGGATGACTCCCTCCCCTGTTTGTGGTATCTTAGTTTTTTATTCTTTCTTACTTCTCTTCTAAGATTTGTATATCTGTGCACGTGTAATGCTACTGTGACACTGTAATTTCCTTTGGGGTCAATAAAGTATCTATCTATCATTATTATTATTATTTTACATTTGCGCAGTTTGTCTTGTTTTGTACATTGGCTTCTTGTCTATCTTTCTGTGCCATTTTTCATTGATTCTGCTGTATTTATTTGTTCTACTGAGAATGTCTGCAGGAAAATTAAACCCAGGATTATGGACAGTGAGTATAGAGAGCTTGGTAGGAAGTTGAAAAGCAGGACCTCAAGGGTGGTAATTTCAGGATTGCTACCTGTGCTAGGTGCCAGTGAGGGTAGGAATAGGATGCTCTGGAGGAGGAACAAGTGGTTGAGGAACTGGTGTAGGGGGCAGGGTTTCAGATTTCAGGATCATTGGGACCTCTTCTGGGGCAGGTGGGACCTGTACAAGAGAGACGGGTTACACTTGAACCACAGGGGGACCAATATCCTTTCAGGGAGGTTTGTTAGTGCTATTGGGGAGGCTTTAAACTAGATTTGCAGGGGGATGGGAACCAGAGTGCCAGAGCTGACAGTGTGGCTGGGGTGAAAATAAATGATATTGAAAGTTTAAGCAAATCCGCTGATAGAAAGGTTGTGAGTGGTGGTAAAAATCTTCTGAGTTGTATATATTTCAATGCTAGGAGTATTGCAGGGAAGGCGGATGAGTTGAGGGCGTGGATTGACACGTGGAATTATGATGTTGTAGCAATTAGTGAAACTTGGCTACAGGAGGGGCAGGACTGGCAGCTTAATATTCCAGGGTTCCGATGTTTCAGATGTGATCGAGGCAGAGGAATGAAAGGTGGGGGAGTAGCATTGCTTGTTAGGGAAAATATTACAGCAGTGCTCAGGCAGGACAGATTAGAGGGCTTGTCTACTGAGTCCTTATGGGTGGAGCTGAGAAACAGGAAAGGTATGGCCACATTAGTGGGATTGTATTACAGACCACCCAATAGTCAACGAGACTTGGAAGAGCAAATCTGCAGAGAGATAGCAGGCAACTGCAGGAAACATAAAGTTGTGGTGGTAGGGGATTTTAATTTTCCATACATTGATTGGGACTCCCATACTGTTAGGGGTCTAGATGGTTTAGAGTTTGTAAAATGTGTTCAGGAAAGTTTTCTAAATCAGTATATAGAGGGACCAACTAGAGGGGATGCAATATTGGATCTCCTGTTAGGAAACGAATTAGGGCAAGTGACAGAAGTCTGTGTAGGGGAGCACTTTGGTTCCAGTGATCATAACACCATTAGTTTCAATTTGATCATGGACAAGGATAGATCTGGTCCTAGGGTTGAGGTTCTGAACTGGAAGAAGGCCAAATTTGAAGAAATGAGAAAGGATCTAAAAAGCGTGGATTGGGACAGGTTGTTCTCTGGCAAAGATGTGATTGGTAAGTGGGAAGCCTTCAAAGGGGAAATTTTGAGAGTGCAGAGTTTGTATGTTCCTGTCAGGATTAAAGGCAAATTGAATAGGAATAAGGAACCTTGGTTCTCAAGGGATATTGCAACTCTGATAAAGAAGAAGAGGGAGTTGTATGAAATGTATAGGAAACAGGGGGTAAATCAGGTGCTTGAGGAGTATAAGAAGTGCAAGAAAATACTTAAGAAAGAAATCAGGAGGGCAAAAAGAAGACATGAGGTTGCCTTGGCAGTCAAAGTGAAGGAGAATCCAAAGAGCTTTTACAAGTATATTAAGAGCAAAAGGATTGTAAGGGATAAAATTGGTCCTCTTGAAGATCAGAGTGGTTGGCTTTGTGCAGAACCAAAGGAAATGGGGGAGATCTTAAATAGGTTTTTTGCGTCTGTATTTACTAAGGAAGCTGGCATGAAATCTATGGAATTGAGGGAATCAAGTAGTGAGACCATGGAAACTGTACAGATTGAAAAGGAGGAGGTGCTTGCTGTCTTGAGGAAAATTAAAGTGGATAAATCCCCGGGACCTGACAGAGTGTTCCCTCGGACCTTGAAGGAGACTAGTGTTGAAATTGCGGGGGCCCTGGCAGAAATATTTAAAATGTCGCTGTCTACGGGTGAAGTGCCGGAGGATTGGAGAGTGGCTCATGTTGTTGCGTTGTTTAGAAAAGGATCGAAAAGTAATCCGGGAAATTATAGGCCGGTGAGCTTAACGTCAGTAGTAGGTAAGTTATTGGAGGGAGTACTAAGAGACAGAATCTACAAGCATTTGGATAGACAGGGGCTTATTAGGGAGAGTCAACATGGCTTTGTGCATGGTAGGTCATGTTTGACCAATCTGTTGGAGTTTTTCGAGGAGGTTACCAGGAAAGTGGATGAAGGGAAGGCAGTGGATATTGTCTACATGGACTTCAGTAAGGCCTTTGACAAGGTCCCGCATGGGAGGTTAGTTAGGAAAATTCAGTCGCTAGGTATACATGGAGAGGTGGTAAATTGGATTAGACATTGGCTCAATGGAAGAAGCCAGAGAGTGGTGGTAGAGAATTGCTTCTCTGAGTGGAGGCCTGTGACTAGTGGTGTGCCACAGGGATCAGTGCTGGGTCCATTGTTATTTGTCATCTAGATGATCTAGATGATAATGTGGTAAATGTGGTAAGTTTGCTGATGATACAAAGATTGGAGGTGTAGTAGACAGTGAGGAAGGTTTTCAGAGCCTGCAGAGGGACTTGGACCAGCTGGAAAAATGGGCTGAAAAATGGCAGATGGAGTTTAATACTGACAAGTGTGAGGTATTGCACGTTGGAAGGACAAACCAACGTAGAACATACAGGGTTAATGGTAAGGCACTGAGGAGTGCTGTGGAACAAAGGGATCTGGGAATACAGATACAAAATTCCCTAAAAGTGTCGTCACAGGTAGATAGGGTTGTAAAGAGAGCTTTTGGTACATTGGCCTTTATTAATCTAAGTATTGAGTATAAGAGCTGGAATGTCATGATGAGGTTGTATAAGGCATTGGTGAGGCTGAATCTGGAGTATTGCGTTCAGTTTTGGTCACCAAATTACAGGAAGGATATAAATAAGGTTGAAAGAGTGCAGAGAAGGTTTACAAGGATGTTGCTGGGACTTGAGAAACACAGTTACAGAGAAAGGTTGAATAGGTTAGGACTTTATTCCCTGGAGCGTAGAAGAATGAGGGGAGATTTGATAGAGGTATATAAAATTATGATGGGTATAGATAGAGTGAATGCAAGCAGGCTTTTTCCACTGAGGCAAGGGGAGAAAAAAACCAGAGGACATGGGTTAAGGGTGAGGGGGGAAAAGTTTAAAGGGAACATTAGGGGGGGCTTCTTCACACAGAGAGTGGTGGGAGTATGGAATGAGCTGCCAGACGAGGTGGTAAATGCGGGTTCTTTTTTAACATTTAAGAATAAATTGGACAGATACGTGGATGGGAGGTGTATGGAGGGATATGTATGGTCCATGTGCAGGTCAGTGGGACTAGGCAGAAAATGGTTCGGCACAGCCAAGAAGGGCCAAAGGGCCAAAGGGCCTGTTTCTGTGCTGTAGTTTCTATGGTTCTGTAGTTTCTATATGAACTTTGAACTTTGCTATGTTGGCAATGGGATGTGTGACAACACTTACAGGCAGCCTCCTTATGTAGGTTATTAACACAAACGACTCTTTTCACTGTATGTTTCGATGTACATGTGATAAATAAATCTTAATATGAATAGGAATGTGAAAGTGGCTGATCTGTGTTGGCCTCTATGGTGCCAATTGCCCCTCAATCTTTCAAATATACAGCTACAGTCGCCTTGTTTTAACAGATCAATCGGAATGATTGAAAGATCTGTGGTGTTCTTACCCTGGATGCTGACACTGACTCAGCATTCACTTGCACTAACGGTGCCAAAAATATCAGCCCAGTGATATCTCGTCTCTTGGTCACTACATTGAGTGTAATCGTAGCTCCCTGGAATGTAAGAACAGATGGAGTTATTAATTCAGCAGGGTTGGACACAGACTTGCCAGGGGTTCCCACCCTGGGGTCCACAGACCTCTTGTTTAATGGTATTGGTCTATGGTATAAAAAAAGGTTGGGAACCCCTGCTTTAATCTGAATTCAAATTACTGATGACACCACTGTTGGATGAATCACAGGTGGTGATAAGTGAGCTTACTAGAGTGTGATAGGACACCATGTTGAGTGATGCTACAACAACGTCTTAAACAACGCTAGTAAAACTAAAGAGCTGATTATTGACTTCAGGACAGGGAATGTTCATCAATCTACGTGGGAGATTGCTGGCAGAGAAAGTGGAGGAGTTCCCGGGGTTTAACATCCCTGTCCTGGACTCAGCACAGAGACACAATCAGAAGGAAGGTTAGTGAGATCAGATTGTCACTGAATACTCCACCAAACTTCTACTGAATCAGAATGAGAATCAAGTTTATCATCACCGGCATGTGTTGTGAAATTTGCTAACTTAGCAGCAGCGGTTCAATGCAATACATGATAATATAGAAAGAGAAATAAATAATTTACAGTAAGTTTATATATGTATGTTGAATAGATTAGAAATAGTGCAAAAACAGAAATAATACATATTGAAGTAGTGTTCATGGGTTCAATGTCCATTGAGAAATCGGATGGCAAGGGCCGGCTGGTGGCGCAATGACATTTGGCGCTGGACCTGGGAGCAGAGGTTCCCGGGTTCGAAACCAGTCGGGTCCGCTCCCGAGTACGCTTTCCATCCGTGCCTGGTTGAGTGTCGAGATCGCAACTCGACCTCGTAAAATAAAGGGTAAAAATACCGCAAAAATGTCTGTGTGTGGAGTGTCACGCCACACAGTCTCTCTCTCGCTCCGCGCCTTGAAAAAGCCATGAAAAAGACATCATCACGGACGCACGCACGGACACGCAAAAGAAATCAGATGGCAGGGGGGAATAAGCTGTTACTGAATTATTGAGTGTGTGCCTTCAGGCTTCTGTACCTGCTCCCTGATGGTAACAGTGAGAAGGGGGCACGTCCTGAGTGATGGTGGGTGTCACCGCTTCTTGAAGGTGGCTTGGATATAATGGAGGCTAGTACTCAAGATTGAGCTGACTAATTTTATGACTTTCTGTAGCTTCTTTCGGTCCTGTGCAGTAGCCCCACCATACCAGACAGTGACGCAGCCTGTCAGAACGCTCTCCACGGTACATCCATAGACATTTTTGAGTGTTTAGTTGACAAGCCAAATTTCTTCAAACTCCTAATGAAATATAGCCCCTGTCTTGCCATCCTTATAGCTGATATGTACTCTTAAATACGATACGAATTGACAATAAACTGGACTGGTCAAAGAACACTGAGGCTGACTACAAGAAGGGTCAGAGTCGTCTCTATTTCCTGAGGAGACTGAGGTCCTTTAACATCTGCCGGACGATGCTGAGGATATTCTATGAGTCTGTGGTGGCCAGTGCTATCATGTTTGCTGTTATGTGCTGGGGCAGCAGGCTGAGGGTAGCAGACACCAACAGAATCAACAAACTCATTCGTAAGGCCAGTGATGTTGTGGGGATGGAACTGGACTCTCTGACGGTGGTGTCTGAAAAGAGGATGCTGTCCAAGTTGCATGCCATCTTGGACAATGTCTCCCATCCACTACATAATGCACTGGTTGGGCACAGGAGTACATTCAGCCAGAGACTCATTCCACCGAGATGCAACACAGAGCGTCATAGGAAGTCATTCCTGCCTGTGGCCATCAAACTTTACAACTCCTCCCTTGGAGGGTCAGACACCCTGAGCCAATAGGCTGGCCTGGACTTATTTCATAATTTACTGGCATAATTTACATACTACTATTTAACTATTTATGGTTCTATTACTATTTATTATTTATGGTGCAACTGTAATGAAAACCAATTTCCCCCGGGATCAATAAAGTATGACTATCACTATGACTATGAAAAGTATCCTGACTGGCTGCATCACAGTTTGGTATGCCAATTCAAATGGTCAGGAATGCAAGGTGCTGCAGAGAGTATTGGACTGTGTCTGATACATCATGGGCAATCTCTCCCCATCATCTAGAGAAGGCAACATCCATCATCAGAGATCCCCACCAGCCCGGCCAGGGCTTCCTCTCACATCTACCATCAGGCAGGAGGTACAGAAGCCGGAAGTCTCACAGCAGCAGGTTCAGGAACAGGTAACTCCTCTTCAACCACTCAGTTCTTGAACCGACCAGCACAACCCCAGTCGCTCCCTCCGCACAGGAGTGCATAACCATGAGGAATTCTGCAGTTGCTGGAAATGCAAAGCAACAGACACAGAATGCTGGAGGATCTCAGCAGGTCAGGCCGCATCTGTGGAAATGAAAAAAACATTTGACAAGAGCCTACATCAGGACTCTTGACTTATTTACGACCATTACATATCAGTCATATTAATGACACCATTGGGAGTGCAGTGGACATTGAGGGATCTTATCAGAGCTTGCAGTGGGACTGGATCAGCTGGAGAAATGGGCTGAAAAATGACTGGTAGAATTTAATGCAGACAAATAGAAACATAGAAACATAGAAAATAGGTGCAGGAGTAGGCCATTCGGCCCTTCGAGCCTGCACCGCCATTCAGTATGATCATGGCTGATCATCCAACTCAGAACCCTGTACCAGCCTTCCCTCCATACCACCTGATCCCTTTAGCCACAAGGGCCATATCTAACTCCCTCTTAAATATAGCCAATGAACTGGCCTCAACTGTTTCCTGTGGCAGAGAATTCCACAGATTCACCACTCCCTGTGTGAAGAAGTTTTTCCTAATCTCAGTCCTAAAAGGCTTCCCCTTTATCCTCAAACTGTGACCCTGTCCCCCAAATGTGAGCTGTTGCACTTTGGGAGGACAAAGCAAGGTAGAACTTACACAGTGAATGGTAGGAGTGATTTGGGAATACAGGCCCATAATTCCTTGAAAGTGATGTCATAGGTTCAGTAGACAGCGTCGTAAAGAGAGCATGTGGTGCATTGGCCTTCATAAACCAAAGTATTGAGAACAGGAGTTAGGATGTTATGTTGAAAATTGGAGTATTGTGTGCAGTTCTTGTCATCTACTGTACCTACAGGACAGATATCAATAAGAGTGAAAGAGCGCAGAGAAGATCTATAAAGATGTTGCTGAGACTTGAGGACTTGAGCTATAGGGAAAGGCTGAATAAAGGTTGAATAGGTTTGGACTTAAGGCAGTGTCCATTATTAAGGACCTCCAGCACCCAGGGCATGCCTTTTTTTCACTGTTACCATCATGTAGGAGGTACAGTAGCCTGAAGACACACACACTCAGTGATTCAGGAACAGCTTCTTCCCATCCACCATCTGATTCCTAAATGGATATTGAACCCGTGAACACTACCTCACTTTTCCGATATATATAATTTCAGTTTTTGCATGATTTTTAATCTCCAATGTACATACAGTATACTGTTAACATACATCAAAGTTGCTGGTGAACGCAGCAGGCCAAGCAGCATCTATAGGAAGAGGCGCAGTCGACGTTTCAGGCCGAGACCCTTCGTCAGGACGAAGGGTCTTGGCCTGAAACGTCGACTGCGCCTCTTCCTATAGATGCTGCTTGGCCTGCTGCGTTCATCAGCAACTTTGATGTATGTTGCTTGAATTTCCAGCATCTGCAGAATTCCTGTTGTTTACAGTATACTGTTATTTATTTATTTATTTATTCCTCTATATTATGCATTGCATCGAACTGCTGCTGCTAAGTTAACAAATCTCACAACACATGCTGGTGATAATAAACCTGATTCTGATTCTGAATTGCTCCCTGGAGTATAGGAGAAAGAGGGGAGATATGATAGGGGTATACAAAATAATGAGGGGTATAGAACGAGGGGCATTTCTCTGCCCAATGAAGCAGTGGAGGCTACCTCAGTACACTACGTATATTTAAGACAAGGTTGGACAGGTTTTTGCATAGCAGGGGAATTAAGGGTTATGGGGAAAAGGCAGGTAGGTGGAGATGAGTCCATGGCCAGATCAGCCATGATCTTATTGAATGGTGGAGCAGGCTTGACAGGCCAGGTGTCCTACTCCTGCTCCTATTTCTTATTTTCTTATGTTCTTCTATAAAAGGAGACTTTTTCCACTGAGATTGAGTGAGATGAGAACTATAGGTCATAGGTTGAGGGTGAAAGGCAAAATACTTCAGGGAACCTGAGGGAATCTTCTTCACTCAGAGGGTGGGTGCAAATGTTGAACGAGCTGCCAGTGGAAGTAGTGGATGCAGCTTTGCTTGTAACATTTAAGAGAAGTTTGGGTAAGTACACGAAGGGAGCGGTATGGCGGTCCATGGTTCAGGTGTGGGTCAATGGGACTAAGTGAGTAACAGGCACAGACTAGATGGGCCAAAGGGCCTGTTTCTGTGCTAAAGTGTGCTATGATTCTATAATGTGTAGAAAGTGCCTCGATACATGAGATACCCAGATACTCGAAGAACTCAGTGGGTCAGGCAGCATCTGTGGAGGGCAATGAACAGTTGACGTTTCCGGTTGAGACCCTTCATTTGGATCTGCCCATTGTCCCCGCCCCCACCACCCCCCACACACAGATGCTCCCTGATCCAGCACCTTGGCTGTTGCTCCAGATTCCAGCATCTGCAGCCCCTCTTGCATCTCCATTGCGGCAACAGCTGCTTACCAAGGATTGCGACAACAGGAACAGGGGCAGTGTTGGGTATCGGTCTCTCATCATGTCGATGTGTTGCTGGCAGTCACGGACGTAAATACTGAAATCAGGCACAGTCAGCCTCTTGCCTTCACTCTGCCCATGGCCAACTGCAAATGGAAAAAGAAAAGCCAAGAAGTACTAGACAGAGGGAAGGAGAGCTCAAATTTCAGAGTTCAAAGTGAATTTATTATTCACGTTTATATACTCTATGTTACAATATACCACCTTAAGATTCAGCATCTTGCAGGCACTTACAGGGGAAAACAGAACTACGGAATTTACGAAAAACTGTACCGTTGAAGAAAACTGACTCCAGAGACCAGACCTCAAGCTGTGATACCTTTATTCAGCCTGATGTCACGGAGAGCCTGCAGAAATGTGCAAGGCTCTGAGTTACAGAGCAATTTCAGATAAGGTTATACTGATGTACAAGCAGATATAGGTAAGATATTTTTAATCATTGTACAGACAAGAGGCTTAATCATATGAGTGCAAGTTCCTCTTTTTGCCATCTCCTCTCAGTGCTGCATCCTGATTGTGAAAGACTGGCTGTTGTTTGCAGGTCTAAACTTAGGACATTTCATTGGGTTCATTGGGTTACAAGGTTCAAATGGAAAAGTGCAAGTTTGCTACTTAGTTCGTGAACCCTTTTGCTGACCCGCTCTGACAAACAACCAATGTGCAAAAGAAGACAAGTTGGGCAAATCAAAAATAATACTGAGAACATGAGCTGTTAACAGTCCTTGAAAGTGAGTCTGTAGGTTGTGGAATCAGTTCAGAGAGGTGATCATTGAAGTTATCCATGCTGGTTTAGGAACCTGATAGTCATATGGTAATAAATATGCCTGAATTGGTTGATGTGGTTTATCGTATGAAGAGTGATTGCTAGGCCTTTACTCGTTGGAATTTAGAAGAATGAGGGGAGATCTCATTGAAACCTATCAAATGTAGAAAGGCCTTGATAGAGCGGATGTGAAGAGTATGTTTCCTTTGGTGGGGGAGTCTAGGACCAGAGGGCACAGCCTCAAAATAGATAGGCATCCATTTAGAACAGAGAAGAGGAGGAATTTCTTTAGCCAGAAGATGGCGAATCTGTGGAATTCATTGCCACAGGTGGCTGTGGAGGCCAGGTCGCTGGGTGGATTTAAGTTGGAGGTTGAAAGGGCATGAAAGGTTATTGGGAGAAGGTAGGAGAATGGAGTTGAGAAGGAAATGGATCAGCCATGATGAAATGGTGGAGCAGATTTGATGGGCCAAATGGCGTAATGCTGCTGTAATGTCTTATGGTCACTAGCTCAAAACTTATTTATTTAACCTTGTTTTTAACGAACACCTCCTTGTCTTTTATTTTCATGTTTGCATTTTATCCCATTGTAAAGCACTTTGAATTACATCGTCTGTCTAAAAAGTGATTTATAAATGTTATTATTATTGGTTTTATTTTTTCTCAGCTCAAGCTGGTAAAACCTGAGGTATGAGCATAGCCAAGCACACTCATTTGTCAATTGCTAGGAATTTTCAGACTGTTTTAGTGGTGTTTAGTATTGTGGCTTTCTGAAGATTTACATAGATATTGCTGTGCAGGCCTAATTGTTTAATGCTATTGTGTAGTGACTTTGGGATGACACCAGTTACAGATATTACTACTGGGACAATGTGTACCCTGTTCATGTTCCAAAGTCTTTCAGCTTCCTCTTCTAATTCAGCATATTTCTGGTGTTTTTCACTTATTGATTTCTGTAAGTTATGTGATTTGGAAAGGCGGTATCTATTAAGTAAGTTGTTCTTGCTTATTTATCTGTAATATTATATACAGAAGGTTATTATGGATTGTGCTATCTATAATAATGGATCAGTTGTAATATAATTTGTGGGACTCTAACCCTAAAACTGGATCAGCCTTTTATTTATAGTGAAGTATGACGTCTTTTATGAGTTTGTATTTTAAAGCAAGATTTTGGTGAAAGATATTTGCCACTTGATTGTGCCTGTGTAAGTAATCAGATTGAGTTAAACTGCTGCAGGATCCTGTAATGTGTTGGATTGTTTCTGGTTTCTCTTGGTATTTTCTACATTTATCATCTTGAATTTGTTGGCCTTCTATTGTGTATTTTAATAACTTTTTGTGGTAATGACCTGGTCCTGTACTGCCACAAGGAACCCTTCTGTTTCTGGGAAGAAGTCTCCAACTCTGAGCCAGGCGTTCGATGCTTCCTTGTCGACATCTCGTCTGCTCAGATTTATTATTGTTATTTTTGGAGGAAGAAGGATGTGAAAATGACGGTGAAGGCAATAATTTGGTGTAATCCTCTTGCAGCACAGTCAGCGTCGCGGTCAGCGCAATGTTTTACTGAGCTAACGATCCAGGTTCAATTCCCACCACTACCTGCAAGGTGGTTGTACATTCTCCCCGTGACTGCTTGGGTTTCCTCCAGGTGCTCCAGTTTCCTCCCATATTCCAACGACGTACAGGTTAGGGTCCGTACATTGTGGGCATGCTGTTGGCACCGGAAGCATGGTGACACTTGGGGGCTGCCCCCAGCACCTCCTCAGATTGTTTCTGTCATTGACATGAGCACAGCAGGCCTCCAGCGCTGGGCTTCCAGGTTTCTCGAGTACCTGCATTTTCTAGTTGTTTTCTTTCTGAGAGTCATTAAACCCTTGTATTTCTGTTTAATCTGGTCAAGTTAATTGTGACTGGTACAGGTTTCCCACAGTCTATGATTATTTAAAGGGAACTCTCAATTAGCGCTTTGGCAGACTCCTTGTGTTTGGGGTGAATGGTTTGCCTCGTGCGTGCCTCTGATGTTCTGTTGGTATTGCTGGCTATAGCCTCTTCTTTCTGTCTCTTCGTGGGGCGTCTGACGTTCCTCCACTCCTGGGTTCAGTCGTTGCCAGCACTCACCGTGACAGATTCTGCCGTTCCTCTGCTCCTGGGTCCAGTCCTGCCAGCGGACACTGTGAAAGTCGTCGGTGCAAATAACGCATTCCACAATCATTTTGATGTTTCGATATACACATGACAAAATAAAACTCATCTTTCATCTCTGTAGTGTGGAGGCAGAAAGCAACTGGAAGCAGCCTCTGCTTGTAAACACCTTCCTGCTGGAATCTCACACTGGTGTTACCAGACGAAGACTCTACTTACACAGAATATAGAACAGCACAGCTCTGTACAGGCCATTCGGCCCATGATGTTGCACCGATATTGAGGCCAATTTATACTAAGTGTCCTGCTTCCTACGTATCGTCTATTCCCCTCATACTGATCAGAAACATGATCATCAGTCAGACCACAGCAGTGTTGGGCCCCATATCTAAAAAAGAATGTGCTGACATTGGAGAGAATCCAGAGGAGGTTGCGAAAATGATCCCAGGAGTAAAAGGGTTAACATATGAGGAGTGTTTAATGGCTCTGGCCCTGTATTCACTGGAGTTTAAAGGAATGAGGGGGGGATCTCATCGAAACATAGTCATAGTCATGCTTTATTGATCCCGGGGGAAATTGGTTTTTGTTACAGTTGCACCATAAATAATTAAATAGTAATATGTAAATTATGCCAGGAAATAAGTCCAGGACCAACCTATTGGCTCAGGGTGTCTGACGCTCCAAGGGAGGAGTTGTAAAGTTTGATGGCCACAGGCAGGAATGACTTCCTATGACGCTCTGTGTTGCATCTCAGTGGAATGTGTCTCTGGCTGAATGTACTCCTGTGCCCACCCAGTACATTATGTAGTGGATGGGAGACATTGACCAAGATGGCATGCAACTTGGACAGCATCCTCTTTTCAGACACCACCGTCAGAGAGTCCAGTTCCATCCCCACAACATCACTGACCTTACGAATGAGTTTGTTGATTCTGTTGGTGTCTGCTACCCTCAGCCTGCTGCCCCAGCACACAACAGCAAACATGATCGCACTGGTCACCACAGACTTGTAGAACATCCTCAGCATCGTCCGACAGATGTTAAAGGACCTCAGTTTCCTCAGGAAATAGAGATGTTTCTGACCCTTCTTGTAGATAGCCTCAATGTTCTTTGACCAGTCCAGTTTATTGTCAATTCGTATCCCCAGGTATTTGTAATCCTCCACCAAGTCCACACTGACCCCCTGGATGGAAGCAGGGGTCGCCGGTGCCTTAGCTCTCCTCAGGTCTACCATCCTGTAAACTCGGTGAATTTTGAAAGGCCTAGATAGAGTGGATGGGGAGTAGTGATTTCTAATAGTACGAGAATCTAGGACCAGAGGGCACAGACTCAGGATACAAGGACATCCCTTTTGAATGGAGATAAGGAGGAATTTCTTTAGCCAGAGTGTGGTGAATCTGTGGAATTCATTGCCACAGACTGTTGTGGAGGCCAAGTCATTGGGTAAAGGAGAGGTTGATAGGTTCTTGATTAAATGGGGCATCAAAAGTTATGGGGAGAAGGAAGGAGAATGGGATTGAGAGGGAAAATAAATTTGCCATGATCGCATGCCAGAACAGTGTCAATGGGCTGAATAGCCTAATTCTGCTCCTACGTCTTATGTTCTTAAACTCCACAAAACTGCCTGCTTCCACTACTACCCCTGGTAACCCATTTTAGATCCCTTGTACTCTCTGCATTAAAAAAAATTGCCCTTCACACCCTCTTTAAACTCCCCCTTTCTCACCTTAAAAGTCCATCCTCTGGGGTCTGACTTTTCTATGCTGAGGGAAAAGATTGTGACTGTCTATGCTGCTTATAATCGTAAATACTTACAGTGATCGTGTGCAAATACAAACAAGGACAGGTCAGTGAAAATTGAGGTGAAGTCGCAATAGTAACCACTGTGCTCGCCTGCACCGTGTACTATCATCAGCATCGCCCTGGAAGAAATAGATGAGAGAAGAAATACCAGCGGAACAGCAAATATCTAAGAAAAGTAAAGGTCACGAATATATTTTTCATCAAAATTCAGGTTTCAAATTTATTTATCATCTGCATCAAAACATACTGTAAATTGCGTCACTCGCATCAAAACCAAAAACAGCCAAGAGTGTGCTGGGGGCAGCCTGCAAATGACATCACACATTCCTGCGTCATCATAGCATACCCACAATGCTCAGCAGCAAAACACTAAACACAACAACAGCAAAACAAGCCCCGTTCCTCCCTCTCATCCACGCACATAAACAGTCCTCTAATCCCAAGACAGTTTGCCTTTTCAGGCCTCCCACCTCCAGTGTTCTCAGATTCGGACACACAGACATTAGGCCTTCGACCACCCTGTTGGACTTGCAGAGATTCGCAGACCTGGGCTCCGGACAATGAACCTCAGCTTCTGGAATTCTGATTTGACCCTCTGGTCCCGCTCCTTGGCACCCACCAAGGGGAATCCACTGATCATCGAATACTAGGCGTCAAACTCTGGACTTGCTGTTGACAGGACCCTGAACACTAGGCCTCAAACTGCAGTCTCTCCAATTAATCAGACCTCCCTTCCTCCCGCCTGCATAGAATTCAAACTCTGGAACCTGTTGACAGCTCGTTAACCCTAGTGGAGCCACTAGCCTTCGTCCACACTGGTCTTCCAGCCCAACATCCAGCAGAACATCTCACCCGTCCACGGTTGTCCCACATCCGCAACGGTGGCCCTTGAACATGGAGCAGAGGCTCTCTTACACTGCTTCTTTTCCAACACCAGCTGTTGTTGTGTTTGCGGCCTGTCTAGATTCAACCAACCCAGATCCAGCTTCGTTGAGCATTTTTGCTCCACCTACCTGCCAGCTGGGATCTCCATCTTAATTGCAGTCCCCATTCCCAGCCAACATGTCCGTCCATGGCCTCCTCCTCTGTTAGGCTGAGGGTAACTGCAAATTATAGGAACAGCACCTAATCTTCCTCCTCCTGTGCAGTCTCTAATCTGGCAGCATGAATGTGGAATTCTCAAACCTCCGGTAACCACTCCCCTCTGTCCCTTTTCCTCCTTTTTGATTTTTTTTTCTCATTCCTCCTGATTCAACTGTCTCCTATCTCTTCCCATCATCCACTATCTCCATCTGCCCATCACACACAAACTCTTTCCCTCCCCACCCCCTCCACTTGTTCCATGCTCCATTGTCCTCTCCAATCAGATTCCATCTTCTTCGACCCTTTGTCACTTCCACCTATCACCTTTCAGTTTTTGCCATCAGAATCAGGTTTATAATCTATCTTTTACAATATGAAATTTGGTATTTTGTGGCAGCAGTACAGTGCAAAGATGTAAAATTACTGTAAATTACAAAATAAATGGTTTATCAAAAAAGGGAAACAAAGGGGTCATCTTCATGGATTTATGGACCATTCAGAAATCTGATGGTGGAGGGGAAGAAGCTGTTTCTAAATCAATGTCTGTGGGTCTTCAGGCTCCTGTACCTCCTCGCTGATGGTAGCAATGAGAAGAGGTTCTTAATGATGGATGCTGCCTTCTTGAAGCACTGCATCTTGAAGGTGTCCATGGTGGTGGGGAAGGTGGTGCCCATGACGGAACTGGCTGAGACTACACCCCTCTGCAGGATACAGATCAGTTGCAGGTATGGGGGCGGGGGAGGGAGAGGTGGCTAAACCACACTTGGAGAATTGTGTAGAGTTCTGCTCTTTATATTATAGGAAGGATGTGGAGGCTTTGGAGAGCATGCGGAAGAGCTTCACTAGAAACACCAATGCCCTTGATCGGAAAATCCTACAAAATGTAGTGGATATGACCCAGTCCATTATGGGTAAAGCCTCCCCACCAACTGAACACATCTACATGGAACACTGTTGCGGGAAAGCAGTATCAGGGACCCCCACTACCCAGGCCGTGCTCTCTTCTCACTGCTGCCATCAGGCAGAAGGTAGAAGAGCCTCAGCACTCACACTATCAGATTCAGGAACAGTTACTACCCCTCAACCATCAGGCTCTTGGATCAGAGGGGCTAACTTCACTCAACTTCACTGAACTGTTCCCACAACCTACGGACTCACTTTCAAGGACCTTTCATCTCGAGTACTAGATATTTATTGCTTATTGATTTATTATTACTTTTTTTCTTCCTTTTTGTATTTGCACAGTTTGATGTCTTGCATACTGGTTGCTTGGCAGCACCGTTGGGTGTGGCCTTTCTTTGGTTCTATGATGGTTATAGGAATTAACTAACATAAGGAGAGATTGGACAAGCTTTGATGATTTTCACTGGAGCCTCAGAGGATGAGGGGTGATCTGATAGAAGTTCTTAAAATGATGACAGTTACTGACAGGGTAGATAGCCTGGGACTTTTTTTGATGGTAGAAATTGGTTGAGTTGGTTGTGAAGAAGGCGAATGCAATGTTTGCATTCAATTCTAGAGGTATAGAATATAAGAGCAGGGATGTGATGTTGAGGCTCCATAAGGCACTCGTGAGACCACACTTGGAGTATTGTGTGCAGTTTTGGGCTCCTTATTTTAGAAAGGATATACTGACATTGGAGAGGGTTCAGAGAAGATTCACAAGAATGATTCCAGGAATGACAGGGTTACCATATGAGGAACGTCTGGCAGCTCTTGGGCTGTATTCCCTGCAGTTCAGGAGAATGAGGGGGGATCTCATACAAACATTCCGAATGCTAAAAGGCCTGAACAGATTAGATATGGCAAAGTTATTTCCCATGGTAGGGGAGTCTGGGACAAGAGGCCATGAGTTCAGGATTGAAGGACGATGATTTAGAACAGAGATGAAGAGAAATTATTTTAGTCAGAGGGTGGTAAGTCTGTGGAATTTGTTGCCTCGAGCGGATGTGGAGGCCAAGTCATTGGGTGTATTTAAGGCAGAGATAGATAGGTTCTTGATTAGCCAGGGCATCAAAGGGTATGGGGAGAAGGCGGGGGAGTGGGGATGACTGGAAGCATTGGATCAGCCCAAGATTGAATGGCAGAGCAGACTCGATAGGCCAATTGGCCTACTTCTGCTCCCATATCTTATGGTATAATGGTCTAAGATCTGTCCTAGGCCCAACATATTGATGCAATAACTACGAAGGCACGCCAGCAGCTATTCTTCATTTGGAGTTTGAGGAGATTTGATATGTCACCAAGGACTCCAGCAAATTTTTGCAGATATACTCTGGAGAGCATTCTAATTGGTTGCATCACTGTCTGGTATGGAGGCATCAATGCAAAGGATCAGAAAAAGCTGCAAACGGTAGTAAAGTTTGCCAGCTCCATCATGGCAACTAACCTCTCCACCATCGAGGACATCTTCAAAAGGCAGTGCCTCAGGATTGCAGCATCCATCATTGAGTACTCACGCCATCCAGGACATGTCCCCTTCTCACTACTACCATCGAGCGGAGATACAGGAGCCTGAAAACCCGCAGTGAACGTTTTAGGATCAGCTCCTTTCCCACTACCGTCAGATTTATGAATGGTCCATGAACTCATAAACACTACCTCACTATCTCATTCTCCTTTTGCACTATTTGTTATTTTTTAATATATTTCTTATTGTAATTTATAATGGTTCCTTAAGGTTGTTATAGACAGCGGTGGTAATGGGGACAAGCTCCCACTACCTATTACATGCTCTCAATGGCGTGCACCTCAAACAGCCTCTGACAATCCAGCTCCTGGCCTTCACGTGAGCTTAGCTACTAAGCCGGGCAGAACCATGTCTACTGACAGGAGAAGGGGCAAAGGTGGGTTTCTCAAAACCAGTTGCTTCAGACAGATGGGACTCATTAGCTGCGGTTGGCAACTCACCTTGGAGAAGGAAAACTTTGATCTCAATCCTCCGTTGCCTTGTGGCAATACCCACTCATGGGGAAGGCTTTGGGAGTAAACCCCAAGGGAAAAATCCAGAGCTGGAGTCCCTTAGGCAGTCCTACATTGAGTTTTCAACCTCTCACTGCTCTGGGCAGCAGTTCCCACTTACTGCAAAAAGGCAACAATTATACGAGTTCCTAAGAAGAATAATGTGGGCTGCCTTAATGACTATTGCCCGATAGCACTCACATTGACAGTGATGAAATGCTTTGAGAGATTGGTCATGACTAGACTGAACTCCTGCATCAGTAAGGACCTGGACCCGCTGCAATTTGCCTGTCGCCACAATAGGTCAACGGCAGATGCAATCTCAATGGCTCTCCACGAGGCTTCAGACCACCTGGACAACACAAACACCTACGTTAGGATGCTGTTCATTGACTATAGTTCGGCATTTAATACCATCATTCTCACAAACCTGATTGAGAAGTTGCAGAACCTGGGCCTCTGTGCCTCCCTCTGCAATTGGATCCTCGACCTCCTAACCAGAAGACCACAACCTGTGTGGATTGGTGATAACATATCCTCCTCACTGACGATCAACATTGGCGCACCTCAGGGGTGTAATTTCTTCGGCTCTTCAACTTTTCGACCACATTTTGACTCAGACTCGCTATCACTGCCATGTATCCCTTCTTGGAACGTGCCTCCGTCGCCAACTTACTCCAGTTGGCTTTAGGATTCGTTTCCAAGCCTCTCAATTTGAACCTTCTGAGGATCCCAGGTACTCACATTTTATTGACTCTGCCTCTCGCCGCTTCTCCCATCAAGCTCTGAAGGCGACACTCTCCGCCATGAGGAGGTACTTGGTGTCCCTATCCCAGACCCTTCCACACCTTCGGGACACTTTCTTCGCCGTCTGTAATGGTCCTACCCGCTATTTCATCCTCCGTCGGATCCACGCCTGCAATCGCCGTTTTTTTGACTTTGTCATGTTAGGCAAAGATCGTAAGATCTTACATCTACGGACTCCAGAGCCTGCCGGCCCCGACGCTAGCAGGCATGAACTTTCAATTGCGGCGCCAGCCATTGATCTCGGCGGCTCCAACACCTCAGGACATATTCAAAACCCGGACTCCAGCAACGACCATGGAGACATTCACAGCGATTACGCAACCACCAACTGCGACTCCAGCCTTGAACTCCAGGCCGGGTCTTTATGTGCTGCTGTTGTGACTCCCGTCTCCCCTTCCCCCACCACCACTCCGCAGCCCCGTCTTCCTCAGATCCCACCGTCAACTCCTGGGCCCTCAGAAGCTCCATCTTCCTCTCACCCCAACCCTCCCCTCTCCATTGACACCCCCAGCCTCCCCCCTCCCCCCTCTGATCCCAGCTCTCATCCGTGCCGGGTCTTTACCATCCCCTCCGACCTTCAACTGTCGGAGGCAGATCGCTCTGTCCTCAGTAAGGGCCTCACCTTTGTCCCCCTTCGCCCACACCTCAGCGAGTTCCGTGTTCGCCACGATGCGGAACTTTTCTTCCGCCATCTCCGTCTCCGAGCCTACTTCTTCGGCAAGGACTCTTCCACCCCCACCGATGACCCCTTCTCCCGTCTTCAACCCTCCTCTTCTTCATGGACACCCCGCTCTGGTCTTCTGCCTGCTCTGGATCTCTTTATTGCCAACTGCCGACGGGACATCAACCGTCTCGACTTCACCGCACCTTGTCCCCATTCCAACCTCACTCCTTCCAAACGCTCTGCTCTCCACTCCCTCCGCACTAATCCTAACATTATTATTAAACCCGCTGATAAGGGGGGTGCTGTTGTAGTCTGGCGTACTGACCTCTACCTTGCCGAGGCACAGCGACAACTCGCGGATACCTCCTCTTATTTACCCCTCGATCGTGACCCCACCAAGGAGCACCAGGCCATTGTCTCCCACACTATCAACGACTTTATCCGCTCAGGGGATCTCCCATCCACTGCTACCAACCTTATAGTTCCCACACCCCGCACTTCCCGTTTCTACCTCCTACCCAAGATCCACAAACCTGCCTGTCCTGGCCGACCTATTGTCTCAGCTTGCTCCTGCCCCACCGAACTCGTTTCTGCATACCTCGACACTGTTTTATCACCCCTTGTTCAATCCCTTCCCACCTATGTTCGTGACACTTCTCACGCTCTTAAACTTTTCGATGATTTTAAGTTCCCTGGCCCCCACCGCTTTATTTTCACCATGGATGTCCAGTCCTTATATACTTCCATCCCCCATCAGGAAGGTCTCAAAGCTCTACGCTTCTTTTTGGATTCCAGACCTAATCAGTTCCCCTCTACCACCACTCTGCTCCGTCTAGTGGAATTAGTCCTTACTCTTAATAATTTCTCCTTTTGCTCCTCCCATTTCCTCCAAACTAAAGGTGTAGCTATGGGCACCCGTATGGGTCCTAGCTATGCCTGCCTTTTTGTTGGGTTTGTGGAACAATCTATGTTCCGTGCCTATTCTGGTATCTGTCCCCCACTTTTCCTTCGCTATATCGACGACTGCATTGGCGCTGCTTCCTGCACGCATGCAGAACTCGTTGACTTTATTAACTTTGCCTCCAACTTTCACCCTGCCCTCAAGTTTACCTGGTCTATTTCCGACACCTCCCTCCCCTTTCTAGATCTTTCTGTCTCTGTCTCTGGAGACAGCTTATCCACTGATATCTACTATAAGCCTACTGACTCTCACAGCTATCTGGACTATTCCTCTTCTCACCCTGTCTCTTGCAAAAACGCCATCCCCTTCTCGCAATTCCTCCGTCTCCGCCGCATCTGCTCTCAGGATGAGGCTTTTCATTCTAGGACGAGGGAGATGTCTTCATTTTTTAAAGAAAGGGGCTTCCCTTCCTCCACTATCAACTCTGCTCTTAAACGCATCTCCTCCATTTCATGTACATGTGCTCTCACTCCATCCTCCCACCACCCCACTAGGAATAGGGTTCCCCTGGTCCTCACCTACCACCCCACCAGCCTCCGGGTCCAACATATTATTCTCCGTAACTTCCGCCACCTCCAACGGGATCCCACCACTAAGCACATCTTTCCCTCCCCCCCTCTCTCTGCATTCCGCAGGGATCGCTCCCTACACAACTCCCTTGTCCATTCGTCCCCCCCATCCCTCCCCACTGATCTCCCTCCTGGCACTTATCCGTGTAAGCGGAACAAGTGCTACACATGCCCTTACACTTCCTCCCTTACCACCATTCAGGGCCCCAAACAGTCCTTCCAGGTGAGGCATCACTTCACCTGTGAGTCGACTGGGGTGATATACTGTGTCCGGTGCTCCCGATGTGGCCTTTTATATATTGGTGAGACCCGACGCAGACTGGGAGACTGCTTTGCTGAACATCTACGCTCTGTCCGCCAGAGAAAGCAGGATCTCCCAGTGGCCACACATTTTCATTCCACATCCCATTCCCATTCTGACATGTCTATCCACGGCCTCCTCTACTGTAAAGATGAAGCCACACTCAGGTTGGAGGAACAACACCTTATATTCCGTCTGGGTAGCCTCCAACCTGATGGCATGAACATTGACTTCTCTAACTTCCGCTAGGCCCCACCTCCCCCTCGTACCCCAGCTGTTACTCCTTTTTATGCACACATTCTTTCTCTCACTCTCCTTTTTCTCCCTCTGTCCCTCTGAATATACCTCTTGCCCATCCTCTGGGTCACCCCCCCCCCCCGTCTTTCTCCCTAGGCCTCCTGTCCCATGATCCTCTCGTATCCCCTTTTGCCTATCACCTGTCCAGCTCTCGGCTCTATCCCTCCCCCTCCTGTCTTCTCCTATCATTTTGCATCTCCCCCTCCTCCTCCAGCTTTCAAATCCCTTACTCACTCTTCCTTCAGTTAGTCCTGACGAAGGGTCTCGGCCTGAAACGTCGACTGCGCCTCTTCCTAGAGATGCTGCCTGGCCTGCTGCGTTCACCAGCAACTTTGATGTATGTTGATTGAATCTTTGGACACTACTTCACTTTTTTAATATACGGTATTTCTGTTTTACACTTTTTAAACATCTATTCAATATACGTAATTGATTTACTTGTTTATTTATTTTTATTTTACTGTTATTATTTCTCTCTCTCTCTCTCTGCTCGATTATGTTTTGCGTTGAACTGCCGCTACTAAATTAACAAATTTCACGTCACATGCCGGTGATAATAAACCTGATTCTCATTCTGGTTCAATGCTGACTGGCAACTCCAGTAACGCCACTGGTACCAGACTATATCAGTCTGTGCTCTCTCTACGTCCAACTCCAAGTTACGCTCACCTGGGCTCTGTTGCAGGTTCCCAGTACCTGCAGAACAGGTAATTCCCGTCCCGGTTGACAAAGTGCGGGAAGTCCTTGTAAGGTAAACCGTGGGGACTCACTCGGTTCTTTTGGCGGCGCTTGCAGCACCGGCAGCAGCAGCCGCTGCCCATTGTCACTCAGTGCCGGAGGTGGGTAGTGGTGACTACGACTCCGTCGGTGGTGTTGATGCCCCCCGAGCTAGGAAGGACAACAAACGCGGCAGGTCTAGTAACATCCCCCCGGGCAGTTGTGTCCACTGATACAGGGACACATCCACAACCCTCGTAGCCAAGGCAAGACTGTGAAGCTGGAATGGAACGCAACCCCTCGGTACAACCGTAACAATGACAGAACGCCCGGCGACTCCGCATTCCGCCAAAAGACGCGTTTCTTCCAAAGCTCTTGTTTTTTGTATCGCGACGCCACGGGACAGACCAGGTTTTAATGACATCTCTAATTGCCCTGGGCAACACACACAAGAGTTCAAAATTCAAAGTAATTATTTACAACCTTGAGATTCATTTTCTTTTGCAGGTATTCACAGTAGAAGTACAATGTAACTGCGCACAGAAACAGACAAAATGCGCAAATGCAAAATGAAGTTAGTAATATTAAAGAAACAGATAGATAGATAAAAACTGAGATCATGAGTTGTAGAGTCCTTGAAAGTGAATCCAGAAGTTATAGAAACATAGAAAATAGGAGCAGGAGTAGGCCATTCGGTATGATCATGGCTGATCATCCAGCTCAGAACCCTGTACCAGCCTTCCCTCCATACCCCCGATCCCTTTAGCCACAATGATCATCTCAATGATCAGTGCTGTGGTGAGTGAAGATGTCCACACTGGTTCAGGAACCTGACGGTTGAAAGATAATTACTGTTCCTGAACCTGGTGGTGGGGGAACTGAGGCTCCTGTACCTCCTTCCCTGTGGTAACAGTCAGTAGGCAGCATGGCCTGGATGGTTGGGGTTGTTGATGGAGGAGGCTACTTTGTGATGGCAACTCTTTTTGTAGATATGCTCAATGATAGGAAGGGCTTCTCCTGAGATGGACTGAGCAGTATCCCCCCATCCCTCCCCACTGATCTCCCTCCTGGCACTTATCCTTGTAAGCAGAACAAGTGCTACACATGCCCTTACACTTCCTCCCTTACCACCGTTCAGGGCCCCAGACAGTCCTTCCAGGTGAGGCAACACTTCACCTGTGAGTTGGCTGGGGTGATATACTGCGTCCGGTGCTCCCGATGTGGTCTTCTATATATTGGCGAGACCCGATGCAGACTGGGAGATTGTTTCGCTGAACACCTACACTCTGTCCGCCAGAGAAAGCAGGATCTCCCAGTGGCCACACATTTTCATTCCACATCCCATTCCCATTCTGATATGTCTATCCATGGCCTCCTCTACTGTAAAGATGAAGCCACACTCAGATTGGAGGAACAACACCTTATATTCTGTCTGGGTAGCCTCCAACCTGATGGCATGAACATTGACTTCTCTAACTTCCCCTAATGCCCCACCTCCCCCTCGTACCCCATCCGTTATTTATTTATATACACACACATTCTTTCTCTCTCTCTCCTTTTTCTCCCTCTGTCCCTCTGACTATACCCCTTGCCCATCCTCTGGGCTTTCCCCCCTCCTCCTTTTCCTTCTCCCTAGGCCTCCTGTCCCATGATCCTCTTATATCCCTTTTGCCAATCACCTGCCCAGCTCTTGGCTCCATCCCTCCCCATCCTGTCTTCTCCTATCATTTTGCATCTCCCCCTCCTCCTCCCACTTTCAAATCTCTTACTAGCTCTTCCTTCAGTTAGTCCTGACGAAGGGTCTCGGCCTGAAACGTCGACTGTACCCCTTCCTAGAGATGCTGCCTGGCCTACTGCGTTCACCAGCAATTTTGATGTGTGTTGCTTGAATTTCCAGCATCTGCAGATTTCCTCGTGTTTGCACTACTTTTTGTAGGCTTTTCTGTTCTTGGGTATTGGTGTTTCCATACCAGGCTGTGATACAACCAGTCAGGATACTCTCCACTGTGCATCTACAGAAGTTTATCGAAGTTTTATTAGATGGCACAGAATCAGAACCAGGATTATTATCACCAGCATGTGACATGAAATTTGTTAACTTAGCAGCAGCAGTTCAATGCAATACATAATCCAGCAGAGAAAAAATAATAAATAATATAATAATAATAAATAAACAAGTAAATCAATTACGGTATACATATATCGAATAGATTTTTTAAAAGTGCAAAAACAGGAACACTGTATATTAAAAAAAAGTGAGGTAGTGTTCAAAGATTCAACGTCAATTTAGGAATCGGATGGCAGAGGGGAAGAAGCTGTTCCTGAATCACTGAGTGTGTGTCTTCAGGCTTCTGTATCTCCTGCCTGATGGTAACAGTGAGAAGAGAGCATGCCCTGGGTGCTGGAGGTCCTTAATAATGGACGCTGCCTTTATGACACACCAAATCTGTGTAAACTTCTAAGAAAATAGAGGTGCTACTGTACTCTGTTTGAAATGGCATTTATGTGCTGGTGCCACAAAAGATCCTCTGATATGGCAGCACCAAGGAACTGGAAGTTACTGATCTTCTCCACCATCAATCCCCTAATGAGCACTGGCTCATGGACCCCCAATTTCTTCCTCTTGTGGTCAATAATTAGCTCTTTGGTTTTACTGATGTTGATTGAGAGGTTGTCATTGTGGCACCACTCAACAACATTTTCAATTTCCCTCCTATATGGTAATTCATCAGAAATGCTGGGAGACCTCAACAGGCCAGGCAGCATCCATGGAGGGAAATGTACAGTGGCCAAGAATCTTCATCAGGACGATCTTAGAGTCAATGGGAAATGATGGGGCACTTCAATGGTCAAAGCAAATTTATCATCAAAGTACATATACGTCGCCATATACAACCCTGAGATTCATTTCCTTTCAGGCATACTCAATAAATCTATAGAATAATAACCATAACAGAATCATTGAAAGACTGGACCAGCTTCAGCGCTCAAAAGACAGCAAACTGTGCAAATACAAAAAGAGAGAAAGAAATAATAATAAATAAATAGCCCCTTCATTCCCTATCATTTCACCAAATTTAAGCTGGGTTTCTTGCCAAAGACAATGAAATGCATTTTGGAGGTGGGGGTGGGTATAAAGAACCAGGTTGCTAAGCAACATATGATTAACACTTAACAAACAATTATTACCCCTCAACCATCAGGCTCTTGAACCAGAGGGGTTAACTTCATTCAAATTCACTCATTCCACCACTGAACTATTCCCCCAACCTATGGACTCACTTTCGAGGACTCTTAACCATATAACCATATAACAATTACAGCATGGAAACAGGCCATCTCGGCCCTTCTAGTCAGTGCCGAACTCTTACCCTATCCTAGCCCCACCGACCTGCACTCAGCCCATAACCCTCCATTCCTTTCCTGTCCATATATCTGTCCAATTTAACTTTAAATGACAACATCGAACTTGCCTCAACCACTTCTACTGGAAGCTCGTTCCACACAGCTACCACTCTCTGAGTAAAGAAGTTCCCCCTCATGTTACCCCTAAACTTTTGCCCTTTAACTCTCAACTCATGTCCTCTTGTGTGAATCTCCCCCACTCTCAATGGAAAAAGCCTATCCATGTCAACTCTATCTATTCCCCTCATAATTTTAAATACCTCTATCAAGTCCCCCCCTCAACCTTCTATGCTCCAAAGAATAAAGACCCAACTTTTTCAACCTTTCTCTGTAACTTAGGAGATGAAACCCAGGCAACATTCTAGTAAATCTCCTCTGTACTATCTCAATTTTATTGACATCTTTCCTATAATTCGGTGACCAGAACTGTACACAGTACTCCAAATTTGGCCTTACCAATGCCTTATACAATTTCAACATTACATCCCAACTTCTATACTCAATGTTCTGATTAATAAAGGCCAGCATACCAAAAGCTTTCTTCACCACCCTATGCACATGAGATTCCACCTTCAGGGAACTATGCACCATTATTCCTAGATCCCTCTGTTCTATTGCATTATTCAATGCCCTACCATTTACTATGTATGTCCTGTTTTGATTAGTCCTACCAAAATGTAGTACCTCACATTTGTCAGCATTAAACTCCATCTGCCATCTTTCAGCCCACTCTTCTAAGTGGTCTAAATCTGTCTGCAAGCTTTGAAAACCTACTTCATTATCCACAACTCCACCTATCTTAGTATCATCTGCATACTTACTAATCCAATTTACCACTCCACCATCCATTAATATACATGACAAACAACATTGGACCCAGTACAGATCCCTGAGGCACCACTAGACACCGTCCTCCAATCTGACACACAGTTATCCACCACTACTCTCTGGCATCTCCCATCCAGCCACTGCTGGATCCATTTCTCTACTTCAATATTAATACCTAATGATTGAACCTTCCTAACTAACCCTCCATGTGGAACCTTGTCAAAGGCCTTACTCAAGTCCATATAGACAATATCCACCGCTTTACCCTCATCAACTTTCCTAGTAACCTCATCAAAAAATTCAATAAGATTTGTCAAACATGACCTTCCAGACACAAACCCATGTTGACTGTTCCTAATCGGACCTTGTCTATCCAGATAATTATATATGCCATCTCTAAGAATATTTTCCATCAATTTACCCACCACTGACGTCAAACTCAAAGGCCGATAATTGCTAGGTTTCCTCTTAGAACCCTTTTTAAACAATGGAACAATGAAATCTTCATATCAGGTCCTCAATATTTATTGTTCATTAATTTATAATAATTATTTTTGTTGTTTTGTTTTTGTAAATGTCCATGAGGAAATGAATCTCAGAGTTGTATATGGGGACATATACAGTATGTACATAGATAATAAATTTACAAAAAACTTTGTACTTTTTTTTAGTGTTACCTGCAAAATTATTAACTCAGGTTATTCTGTGAAACACACACAAAATGCCGGAGGAACTCAGCAACCCAGGCAGGATCTGTGGAAAGAGTTCTGATGAAGGGTCACACAACACACACAAAAAATGCTGGTGAACGCAGCAGGCCAGGCAGCATCTATAGGAAGAGGTACAGTCACCCTTCATCAGGACTAACTGAAAGAAGAGATAGTAAGAGATTTGAAAGTGGGAGGGGGAGGGGGAGATCCAAAATGATAGGAGAAGGCAGGAGTGGGAGGGATGGAGCCAAGAGCTGGAAAGTTGATTGGCAAAAGGGATACGAGGCTGGAGAAGGGAGAGGATCATGGGACGGGAGGCCTAGGGAAAAAGAAAGTGGGGGGAAAGCCCAGGGGATGTGCAAGGAGTCATAGTGAGAGGGACGGGGGAGGAAAAATAAAAGACAGAGAGAAAAAAGGGAAAAAAATAATAATGATAATAATAAATAAAGAAAGAAAGGATGGGGTACGAAGGGGCATTAACGGAAGTTAGAGAAGTCATTGTTCATGCCATCAGGCTGGAGGGTCTTGGCCCGAAATGTCGACTGTTCACTCTTTTCCATAGTCACTTGCATTTCCAGCATCTGTAGATTTTCTCTTGTTTGAGATTAGAGGAAGAATGGGAAATTTTGCTGATAGCTTCTTAATATAATTAAAAATAAAATTAGTATCAATATTAATAACTAATTGGCCCCAAAGGAGTTAAACGTCTGCTATCTTGTAAAACTACATCCCCCACAATGCTGTATTGTGATTCATATGATTGACATTATTATAAGCCAATAGAACGACTACATACCAAACAGAAGAAATAATGATGGCGGAGGTGTAGACCAATCAGTTTATGCCATAAACAACACGGGAAGATCAGAAATAGAATGGTCTTATAAACGTAGAAAAAAATAAGGATTTACAAGTACTTTCTATTTCTTATGGAACTATGCAATGTCTAGACAAAAGTATTGCAAAGTTCTATGTAAATGTTATAGTTTTTTTCTGTAATAATATTGCAAAGTTCTCAACGAGTTCTCTGTCCCTGAAGTCTCAAAGCACCTGCCACTGGGTTATAAATTGGATCTGACAAAGTTCCTTGCCTCCTCAGCAAGATTTTAATGAGGTTGTATTAGAGGTAAGTAATAAGTAATTCCTTAAAATGCTGTGCTTTGCTGTGTGGAAAGGGAATTGCCTCCGTCAAATAAACCCTTATATTTGTTCAGTGCAAGTTGTCAGCAGTGGTGTTGGTGTCCGGATTCTATTTTTAAGGCTAGGTCATTAAGGCATGTGGCTCATATAAATACCCAAACGTATTTACAGTGAGTCCTTGCATAAAATCTGCTTTATGTTTACAAAACAATTAAGGGTTTTTGTACTGAGATCAGCACAGAGTTAAAATAGTTGGTGGTGTGGCTTCTTTTCATCTTAAGCCCATTACTCCCACTGGGTCATAGGCCACTGACAGCAGCTTGTCAGGGTCCTCTGTCCTGGGCCAGTCCCTCAAATTACCCCCAGGTGTAGCCCACCTCCTTGGTGGACTCTTCCTCTCCCACGGATGGTGTCTTCGGAGCTTTTGTTGACGCTCCTGTAGAGCTGGGTTTTTACAGGACGGGGTTGGCTAACCCTATCCCCGACACTCCTCCTTTCACAGCTGGTCTTGGAGCCAGTTGGGTTGAGTTGTTCTCCGATCATGGCAATCCATTTGCAAACATTTCATTCCCGTACGAGGAGACATCATCAGCGCACTGTTAATTTGGGATTTCCGTGGAGGAGTTTTATTAGTCTGGTTAAACAAGAACTGCTTTCAAGAGGTGATGGTCTTTTTGCAAAGGCAAATGTGGCAGTGAATCTAAACCAAGAAGGTAAATCAGTGGAGAAATGGGGATTGTTGGGTTCGGCAAGTTGTTGTGGTATGGAAGATCGAAGCGCCAGGGTCAATGGGGAGTCCGGAAGCTAAGGCCAGTGGCCGAAGTCCTGAGTCTGCAGATCCACTGGGGAAGTCAGAGGCCCGATATGCGCATGTGTCCAAAGGAGGCTGAGGGCCTGGAGGTGGCAATTCCAGGGGCTGGAGGACTGTCTGCATGAACGAGTGGGTGGGAGGAAAAGGGCTGGTGGTGTTGCTGTTATTCTACTGAACATTGTGCTCATGCTATGTTGGCACCAGAATATGTGGCAACATTTGCGGGCTGCCCCAGCGCAGCCTTGGATCATTAATGCAAACCATGGATCTCGCTGTACGTTTCGATGTGATCAATAAATCAACCAAATCTGCCTGAGAGACTACTCAGGGTTCAGTGGTAACTTCCATAGAACTATAGGGTTACATCCAATATCTAGGAGTCCCACCATCATAGGCCATGCTCTCTTTTCACTGCTGCCATCGGGAAAGGGGTGCAGGAACCTTGGGTCCCACAACAGCAGATTTAGAAACAGTTATAACCCTTCAACAATCAGCTCCTGAACCAGTGTGGACAACGTCACACAGCTCGACACCGAACTGATTCCACAGCCTGAAGACTCACTTTGAAGGATTCTACAACTCATGTTCTCAGTGTTATTTATTATCCTTATTATCTGTATTTATTGTATTGTAAATGTTGCCTTATTGGTTGTTTTGTGTTTGTGTTTTTTGTTTAATCTATTGTATTTCTTTTTCTACTTTGAATGCCTACAAGAAAATGAATCTCAGGGTAGTATATGGTGACATAATATTTTGATAATGAATTTATTTTTAACTTTGTGTGGTGACACTTGTAGGTTGCCCCCAGCAGGTCCCTATTTTTTTGTTGGTTAACACAAATGATGCATTTCACTGTATATTTTGATGTCCATGGGATAGATAAATGAATCTGAAACTAGCAGCAGATATGGCCATTGCGTTGAGAAGGGAATTGGATAGATATTGGAGTACGGAGAAGGTTGCAGTCTATGGGGATGTGAACTGGGAAGAGAACTAAAAGGATTTCGCATGCTGAGAGTTGTCATGAGCTGAGGGGCCCAGTGGTCTCTTCCTATGCAGTGATAATCTAGTGAGTCCCTGTTCCATACCAGTGATGTTTCTGGGTTTGTTCTGAAGACTCACAACAAGCTCTAGATGGTTTCCTTGTACATCAGTCACTGAAAGCAAGCATGCAAGTACAGCAGGCAGTGAAGTCATAGCAAGGGGAATTGAGTATAAGAGCAAAGAGGTCCTTCTGCAGCTGTACAGGGCCCTGGTGTACCTGGAGTATTGTGTGCAGTTTTGGTCTCCAAATTTGAGGAAGGACATTCTTGCTATTGAGGGAGTGCAGCGTAGGTTCACAAGGTTAATTCCCGGGATGGCGAGACTGTCATATGTCGAAAGATTGGAGCGACTGGGCTTGTATACTCTGGAATTTAGAAGGCCGAGAGGGGATCTTATTGAAACATATAAGATTATTAAGGGATTGGACATGCTGCAGGCAGGAAGCATGTTCCTGCTGATGGGTGAGTCCAGAACCAGAGGCCACAGTTCAAGAATTAGGGGGAGGCCATTTAGAACGGAGTTGAGGAAAAACTTTTTCACCCAGAGAGTGGTGGATATATGGAATGCTCTGCCCCAGAAGGCTGTGGAGGCCAAGTCTTTGGATGCTTTAAAAAAAAAGCGTTGGATAGAGCTCTTAAAGATAGTGGAATCAAAGGTTATGGGGATAAGGCAGGAACTGGATACTGATAGTGGATGATCAGCCATAATCATAGTGAATGGCGGTGCTGGCTCGAAGGGCCAAATGGCCTACTCCTGCACCTATTGTCTATTGTCTATTGACTTGACTACTTAGTGAGAATGGTTAGTTCTTGTCCTGGGCCCTTAGCTCCCAATCGAGCATAGGCTATCGAGAATCTCCTTGGAGTTCATCAATGTTTCTGTAATCCATTGGCTTATACAGCTGTTGGCCAGCCTTGCCCATTTCCACTTCTCACAAAGGGGACGTAGGGTTGGACATTGAGAGGTACAGTATAAGAATGGGTACTTCTCCACAAACTGGGTTCTGTGTCGACACACTGGAGTTGAGCCCATCACACCGAGCACCAGACAGTGGGAGGATCAACAATTGGATCCTGTAGCCAGAAATGTTTTTCAACAACAAATGTGGAGCATCCTAGTTGGTTCGGAGCCAATCGAGAGCCTGGACATAATTGCTCCTGATAGCTTCCTCAAGTAGGTCATTGTACACAGAGCAGTAAAAAAGATTAAAGTCTAGCTTTATTTGTCGCAGACAATGAAACGCGGCTTTTCCAGCAATGACCAACACGGTCTGAGGATGTGCTGGGAGTATCCCGTAAGTATTGCCATGCTTCCAGCGCCAACGTAGCTTGTCCACAGCTTACTAGCCTTAACCAGTATGTCTTTGAAATGTGGGGGGAAACCTGGAGGAAACACATGCATTCACAGGGAGAACGTACAAACTCTTCACAGACAGCAGTGGGGACTGAGCCCTGATTGCCGGCTCTGTAAGGTATTAGAGACTCTCTGATGGTGGTGTCTGAAAAGAAGATGCTGTCCAAGTTGCATGCCATCTTGGACAATGTCTCCCATCCACTACATAATGTACTGGGTGGGCACAGGAGTACATTCAGCCAGAGACTCATTCCACCGAGATGCAGCACAGAGCGTCATAGGAAGTCATTCCCGCCTGTGGCCATCAAACTTTACAACTCCCTTGGAGGGTCAGACACCCTGAGCCAATAGGCTGGTCCTGGATTTATTTCCTGGCATAATTTGCATATTACTATTTAATTATTTATGGTGCAACTGTAACGAAAACCAATTTCCCTTGCGATCAATAAAGTATGACTATGACTATTATTCTAGCTGCTACACTACCATGCTGCACAGGGCAGGCCATTCAGCCCATTGTATGTGCTGATCCTAGTAAATAAATAAAAGGCAGTAGTTAAATCACAAACGAGAGAATCTGCAGATGCTGGAAATCAAGGCAACACACAAAAATTGCTGGAGGAACTCAGCAGGCCATGCAGCATCTATGGCAAAAGAGTAAACAGTCGATGTTTCGAGCCGAGACCCTTCATCGGGACTCCTGGCAGTGGTAGTAGTTTAATCATTCAAGTTGTGCATGATGTTCTCCTAAGTGATTGTCTATTTCTGGATCCCTTGGGTGGCTGGAGAGGCCAGTCCAGGATCCACACATTCTGGTGCAGTGTAGGCAAGTGGAAGTGATTAGCGGGTGGGTCCTTTGGATATTCAGTCTCACCTTGCACAGCTGCTGCTGGTTCCTTGCTGCACAGCAGAGGTTCTTCACATGTAGCAGTGTTCCATCTTGAACAGATTTCCTCCAGGTGTATCTAAAAAAAAAGATGAAATCTAAAATAAGAGGTGGTGTTTATGGGTTCATGGGCCATTCGAGAACGTGATGGCAGAGGGGAAGAAGCTGTTGCTGAATTATTGAGAGCGAGATGTTCAGAACAACACATCTTTTTTTCTGTTTACAGGCAATGAAGATTAGGCTTCACGGGTGTGACAAACTGCGGTGCCATGAAACTCATATAATAACAGTGATTGTAAGTATCACCAATTGGTTAGAAAGCCAAATTTAAACAGAGAAGGCGAAGATGGCAGCTGTGATGGACATTGAGAACAGTGTTAAGGTCAAACACAGCTTGGAGCTGCTTCATCGCATCAACAGAATGAAAGACGCCGATGAGTTGACCGATGTGGTGCTTGTGACGCAAGGGTCCAGGTTCCCGTGCCATCGGGTCCTGCTAGCCACGTTCAGCCCATACTTCAAAGCGATGTTCACCTGCGGCCTGGCAGAGTGCGGCCAGAGGGAAGTCACGCTGCACGACGTGCAGCCGGAGAGTGTGGCTACCATCCTAAACTACATGTACAGTTCCGATCTGTGCCTCACCAACTCCAACGTCCAAGGAGTGGCCACTATGGCGTACTTCCTCCAAATGGAAGCCATTTTCCTGGCCTGCCAGAAGTACATGTTGGATCATATGGATGCCTCAAACTGCCTCGGGGTTTATTACTTTGCAAAGCAACTGGGAGCAGAAGAACTGTCTGAGCAGGCAAGTAAATACCTTCATCGGCACTTCGCAGAGGTGTGTCTGCAGGAGGAAGTTCTAGACATAGAGGAGCATCAGCTGATGCCCTTAATCTGCTCTGATGATCTCAACATTTCGCGTGAGGAGACCATCTTGGATTTGGTTCTTCGATGGGTTAATCATGACCGGAGGTCACGGGTGGGACACCTCGTGGAACTCCTGAAGCAGGTAAGGTTGGTGCTCGTAAGTCCGACCTTCTTGAGGGAGACCCTTAAAAGAAACACAGTCCTTCTCAGCAACGTGGAATGCTATAACGTGATTCAGGTTGCTATAGAAACCATTCACAAGGCAGAGCAGCAGCCACAACTCAGTCTTCGCTATGGGATGGAGAGCACTGATTGCCTCCTCTGCATTGGTGTCAATGGCCAAGGGATAAAGTCAAGGCATCGCAGTTATACCGAGGCCAACTACTGCTACGCTCCTAAAACCAAGAAGTCTTATTACATTGTGTCACCAAGATACGGTGAAACTTTGGGGTACGTCTCCAGTGGAGTTGTGACAGAGAGTAACGACATTATCTTGACCGGTGAAGCTGGAGCGGCGAAACTATCAAGGCAGAAGACGAAGGACGTGGAGATAGTGAGGTGAGTACTGTGGAGGATTTCTTTACCGGGGAGGTAGCTGAGTAAAGAGCCACCCGGATATCAGGTAAAGGGACTGCACGAAGGAGTGAATAAAAATTTGTTCCTCTATTATCCTGAGGTGAGACATTGTGGTGGAAATTAAACACATAGTGTCATAGAAAAGTACAGCACCGAAACTGGCCCTTTGGCCCTTCTAGTACATCCTGAGCCACTTAAACTGCCTGCTCCCATCGACCTGTACTGGGACCATAGCCCTCCATACCCCTATCATCCATGTACCTATCCAAACTTCTCTTAAACATTGAAATCAAGCTCACGTTCAGTACTTACGCTGGCAGCTCGTTCCACATTCTCACCACTCTGTTTCAGAGTAAAGAAGTTTCCCCTCACATTCCCCTTAAACTTTTCACCTTTCACCTTTAATCCATGACCTCTGTAATGATAGCCAGCCTGCTGAAAGAAGCCTGCTTGCACTTACGCTCTCTATACCCCTCATGATTTTGTACCCCTCTATCAAATCTCCCCTCAATTTTCTACATTCCAAGGAATAAAGTCCTAACCTATTCAGTCTTTCCTTATAACTCAGATCCTCTAAACCTGCAGCATCCTTGTAAATTTTCTCTGCAGTCTTTCAACCTTATTTACATTTTTCCGGTAGGTAGGTGGCCGAAACTGCACACAGTACTCCAAATTAGGCCTCACCAATGTCGTACACAACTTCAACATAACACTCCATTGTGAATTGAACCCTGATCACAGTCACGGTCACTGAGAAGCATCACGCTAACCACTGCCCCACCCTGCTGCTCTAAAAGTGACCACGTGGGTTTCGTCCACATTCCAAAGACGTGAGTTAACGTTAGCAAGTTGTGAGCATGCTATGTTGGTGCCGGAAGTATGAAGACCCTTGCGGGCTGCCCCCAACACAATCGTCGACATTTCACCGTATCTTTAATCTCTAATCTATTTATTGCCCTACGTTCTATGAGATCCACTTGAGGAAGCTGTCAGGAGCAAGTGAATTGTTTCCAGGCTCTAGGTTGGCTCAGTACCAGTAACTAGGATGCTACACATTTGTGGCTGGAAAAACATTTCCGGCTGCAGGAACCACCCGTCCCTGCCACTGTCTGGTGCTTGGTGCCCCCAGCACTTCCTCAGATAGTGTTGGTCATTGACGCAAACGACACAGTTTACTGTGCATGTGACAAATAAAGCTAATCTTTAAACTTTAATCCCAAGATTATTTCTGCAACTGTGTGCATCTTTACACGTAACATTTTCTGAATGTATTGTCTTGAATTAAGGAGAAATTTATGCTATAGGCTTCCTAGGTAGTTGCGGAGGTGTGGTGGGCGGTGGAGAGGACGGAATGAATCTTGGCATAGAACAGATGATAATGTAGAATATCCCTTGAACCTGCTCTCCATCATTCTGATTTCCTACCATTAACCCCATCTGTGCCCCTCATATTTTTCTACCAATGAGCGTGTTTCAGTTGTTGAATGTAAAACTTGGGATGTAAAACTGGTTAGGTCACGCTTGAGTACCTGGAAGAAGAACTACGCTACCATTAAAGGTTTGCTGGCCTTTATTAATCAGAGCATTGAGTATAGGAGTTGCGATGTAATGTTGAATTTGTATAAGGCTTTGGTAAGGCCAAATCTGGGGTATTGTGTACAGTTCTGGTCACCGAATTATAGGAAAGATGTCAATAAAATTGAGAGTACAGAGGAGGTTTACTAAAATGTTGCCTGGGTTTCATCTCCTAAGTTACAGAGAAAGGTTGAACAAGTTAGGTCTTTATTCTTTGGAGCGTAGAAGGTTGAGAGGGGACTTGATAGAGGTGTTTAAAATTATGAGGGGGATAGATAGAGTTGACGTGGATAGGCTTTTTCCATTGAGAGTGGGGAAGATTCAAACAAGAGGACATGGGTTGAGAGTTAGAGGACAAAAGTTTAGGGGTAATATGAGGGGGAACTTCTTTACTCAGAGAGTGGTGGCTGTGTGGAACGAGCTTCCAGCAGAAGTGGTTGAGGCAGGTTTGATGTTGTCGTTTAAAGTTAAATTGGATAGATATATGGACAGGAAAGGAATGGAGGGTTATGGGCTGAGTGCAGGTCAGTGGGACTAGGATAGGGTAAGAGTTCGGCACGGACTAGAAGGGCCGAGATGGCCTGTTTCCATGCTGTAATTGTTATATGGTTATATGGTTACCATAGGCAACATTCTCCAGATGGTCCACAAAACTCTTTCTATTCACTTTTTTCATGTCTTCTTTTTCTTTTAAAAGTGGTTCTGGATCTGTTGGGGCCTGAGAGCTACAGTTTGGGGGGCGGGGGGTGTTTTCGGGCCGTTTGAGCGATCTGGTACTTTGCTGTCTCTGAGAAGTTTCTGGGAGACGAGTGGCCTCGAGGCCGAAAAGCTCAGAGGTGGGACGTGAGCCCAGGATCGACCCCGTTCCTCGCTGATCTCCCCGGTTAAATGATCGAGGGAGATTGAAAACATCGAGGTGGGCTAGGGTTCAGCGACGTCCACCAGCCTTTCGGTCGCTGCTGCCCGAGGGAGGTGGCTGCATGCGATGGTGCCTCTCTCTCTCTGTCTTGCTCACTGCTCCCTTGGGAAGGTCCCTGCATTCAAATAGTCTCTCCCTGCCTCGGTGTTGGAGGATGCTACCGAAGTCCGGGGTCTCTGGTTTGTGGATCAGACTGTAGCTCCTGCTGCTCTTTTGGGCCACTTTGAATCGGGGCAGCCTGCAAGTAATGAACACTGTGCTGAACGGAATACAGACTCTCAATTTTGAGTTTTATATTCCGTGTTTTCACTCGGCTTTCTTGTTGCTGTTTGTACAATCTGTTTTCTGTGCATGGGGGGGTTGATGTTTTTCTTTGAACGGGTTCCATGGTTTTCCTTGTTTTGTGGCTGCCTGTGGAGAAGACGAATCTCAGGGTTGTATACTGCGTAAGGACATTGATAAAAAATGTACTTTGAATCTTTTGACAAATGAGAAAATCTGCAGGTGCTGGAAATCCAGGCAACCTACACAAAATGCGGGAGGAACTCGGCAGCCAGGCAGCATCTGTGACAAAGAGTACAGCTGGCATTTTGGGCTGAGACCCTTCATCAGGACTGGAGAGAAAAAGATGAGGGGAAAAAGTAGGAAGGGGAATCATTGTTTGAATCCTCTGAATTGTGTTCATTTCTAATTGCTGGCTGTCTTACTGAGACAGTGAGAAGTATAGACAGAGTCCGTGGAGGGGAGGCTGGTTCCTGTGATACGCCAAGCTGAGTTCACAACTCTCTGCAGTTTCTTGTAGTCACAGGCAGAGCGGTTGCTGTACCAAGCTCTATAGGATGCTCTCTCTGGTGCATCTGTGAGAATTGTTGAGGGTCATCGGGGTCACGCTGAACTGGAACAGCTGCATCATTAAAAGAAGTAATATATGTTAAAGAATGCAATAAGAAAAAAAAAACACCTCCGCTCCATCCGCTAAAAGCGGAACTTCCCGGTGGCCAAACATTTTCATTCCTGATTCCCATTCCTGTTCCAAATGTCGGTCCATGATCTCCTCTTGTGCCGTGATGGAGGAGGGTGGAGGAGTAACACCTTGTATTCCGTCTGAGTAGCCTCCAACCTGATGGCATGAATATTGATTTCTCCTTTTGGTTTAAAAAAAATTCCAACCCCTCCCTTCTTCCTCTATTCCCCACTCTGGCCTCTTACTACTTCTCACCTGCCTCCCCTCCTCCTTCCCTCTCTCTTATTGTCCAGTCTCCACTCCTGTCAGATTCCTCTCCATGCCTCTGATGAATCCAAAGAGACTGCAGAGACAGTTATGCTTTGGCACCAGTGGCGTCGCAGGAGTTGCCAATCGGCAGTCAACTCAACATTGGACTGCCTTGGGGACTCCCAACTCCAGATTTTCCCCTCTGGGTTTACTCCCTGAGCCTTCCCCATGAGTGGGTATAGCCACTAGGCAGCAGAGGTTTGAGATCAGAATTTTCCTTCCCCTAGCTGAGCTCCCAATCGTGGCTGACGAGCCTCATCAGCCTGAAACGATCAAATTACGTACAGTGCACTATGTGTTACCTTATGCTACTCTGATTTTCATTTTCTTGTGGGCATTCACAGCTGATGTAAAGAAATGCAATAGAAGCCATGAAAACTACACACAAAGATAGACGAGCAAGCAATGTGCCAAAGAAAATAAGCTGTGCAAATAGAATAGTTATAAAAATAAATAAGCAATGAATAATATTGAGAACATGGGTTGTACACCGTATATCTTCAGACACATCTTGATCAATTTCCAAAGGAATATGATTACAAAGCTAAAGAAAATCTGTATGCATGTCCTCTGGACCACTGCTGGAGACAGTTTTATTCTTATTGTGTACGATACATGGAGCTAGTGGAGAAGGCACAAATTAAACCTAACATTGCACCAAACCTGAGCGTCTGTGATTACTTGGAAAGATTTATTCAGCTGGGGGTCGGGAAAAGGAAGGCTGAGTAATCGCCCTGTGAGAAGTCTTTAAAATTCAGAGTGGTTTTGTCAGCGTAAAAATAGATCTGATTCTGCTTATGGTAGAATCCACAGGCGGTGACTGACGTACCGTGGACCTATGGGTCACGTAATGAATTTAGGATGGAATTTGGGAGGAAATGTTTATGCTTCCATAGTCGGGAAGAGATTGAGCAGATGGAGTCATTTAAAGGGAAGCTGGGTAAACACGAGGGAGAAAGATTATACTGACAGGTTGGGTGGAACAAGAGCTGTGTGGAGAACAAGCACCGTCGTGCACCACTGGGCTAAAGGACCTGTTTCTCTGCTGTTCACACTGAGGAAACTGTTCAAGACTTCCTTCATTTCGTCACATAATGTTAGAGATTAAAGTATGAACATAGAATAGGGAACGGTACAGCACAGGAACAGGCCCTTCGGCCCACAATATTGTGCAGGACCAGCTGAAAAGTAAATCAAAGCCCCCAAAACTAACCCCTCCTACCTACACAATGTCCATATCTCTTCATCTTCCTCATGCCTGTGCCTATCTAAACGTCTCTTAAAATCCTCTAACGTATTTGCCTCTACCACCATACTGGGTATCCACCACAGCAAAAAACTCAACTCTTACAACCTCCCCTTGAACCTACCCCCTCTCACCTTCAATGCATGCCCTCTGGTATTAGACATTTCTACCCTGGGAAACAGATACCTTGCTGACTCTACCTACTCCTCTCAGAATCTTACAAACCTTTATCAGATCACCCCTCAGCCTCCGCCACTGCAGACTTTATCCAGCCTCTCGCGATAGCACATGCCCTCTAAACCAGTCGGTATCCTGGTAAAGTTCTTCTGCACCCTCTTCAAAGCCTCAACATCCTTCCTTATAGTGGGGCGACCACAACTGTACGCAATACTCCAGAGTGGCCTAACCAGAGTTTTATAAAGTTGCAACATAACCTCTTGACTTTTGAACTCAATGCCTCGACTAATAAAAGCAAGTATTCCACAAGCCTTCTTAACCACCTTCTCGACCTCTCAAGGAGCTATGGAATATGGAATAAAATGTACATAAATACATAAATAACAGCATGTATTTACAATGTGAACAACTTTATAAAAAGTGGTTTAAAGTGTTCACAGTGCGGTGACTGAGGTAATAGATAGAGAGGGGAGGAGGAGCCTAACTAAAATGGTTGTTCAATTCATAGAGGTATGCAGTATAGAAACAGGATCTTCGGCCCATCTAGCCCATGCTGACTAATGTACTAGTCCCATTTGCCTTCATCTGGCCCATAAATAGATAGAATGAAATAGAACTTTACTGTCATTGCTCTGGACAATGAGATTCTGGTGCTACTCCAGTCCGAGCAAAACAGATATTTACAATGCATGTGGTATGGCTTAAAAATCCCATATTTACATACAAGTGACTTTGATAGTCCTTAACATTCAAAGGCCATTGACAAGCCGGGGTGTAGCATTATTCAGCTGCACAACAGCCCCCGGGAAGAAGCTGTTTTTCAGTCTTACTGTCTTGGCTAAAGGTGTTTCTGTATCTCCTACCAGATGGCAGGAGATTGAACAGACAGTGTCCAGGATGGGATGGGTCTTTACAGTCATAGATTCATAGAAAAGTACAGCACAGAAACAGGCCCCTTGGCCCATCTAGTCCATGTTGAATCATTTAACATGCCTACTCCTGTTAACCTACACCAGGACCATAGCCCTCCATACCCCTACCATCTATGTACCTATCTAAACCTCCCTTAAACATTGAAATCAAGCTCACATGCACCACTTGCGCTGGCAGCTCATTCCACACTCTCACTTCTTCTGGGTGTAAAAGTTTCCCCTCCTGTTCCCCTTAAACCTTTCACCTTTCACCCTTAACCCATGACCTTCGGTCGCAGTCTCACCCAACCTCAGTGGAAAATGCCAGCTTGCATTTACCCTATCTATACCCCTCATAAGTTTGTATACCTCCATCAAATCTCTTAGTCTTCTACGTTCCAAGGAATGAAGTCATTGGATGATGTTACGAGTGTGCCATAGGCATCAAGAGTTGTAGACTGTTTCTAGGTCCAATAGTTGGGTCTCAATGATCTCCTGAGCAGTTCATTTTCCTAGAATTCCAGGTATTTACAAATACCTAGGGATACGAATTGACAATAAACTGGATTGGTCAAAGAACACTGAGGTCCTTTAATATCTGCCAGACGGTGCTGAGGATGTTCTACGAGTCTGTGGTGGCCAGTGCTATCATGTTTGCTGTTGTGTGCTGGGGCAGCAGGCTGAGGGTAGCAGACACCAACAGAATCAACAAACTCATTCGTAAGGCCAGTGATATTGTGGGGATGGAACTGGATTCTCTGACGGTGGTGTCTGTAAAGAGGATGCTCTCCAAGTTGCATGCCATCTTGGACAATGTCTCCCATCCACTACATAATGGACTGGGTGGGCACAGGAGTACATTCAGCCAGAGACTCATTCCACCGAGATGCAGCACAGAGTGTTATAGGAAGTCATTCCTGCCTGTGGCCATCAAACTTTACAACTCCTCCCTTGGAGGGTCAGACACCCTGAGCCAATAGGCTGGTCCTGGACTTATTTCCTGGCATAATTTATGTATTACTATTTAACTATTTATGGTTCTATTACTGTTTATTATTTATGGTGCAACTGTAATGAAAACCAATTTCTCCCGGGATCAATAATGTATGACTATGACTATGACTAAACCTTTCCTCCCATGATTATTAAACACTGTAATTGTACCCATCTCTACCACTTCCTCAGGGTGCCCATTGCACACACTCACCGGTCTTTGTGTGGAAAACCTGCCTTTCAGATCCTCTTTATTTCTTTCCCTTCTCACCCTGAACTCGTGTCCTTTAGTTTTAGACTCCCCCGGGAATCTAAAATGATTTTATAAACTTCTATAAGGTCAACCCTAAGCCTCCTTGGCTTCTGGGAAAGCCGCCTCAGAGTATTCAGATCTCCTTTTAACTCAAGCTCTCCAGTCCAGACAACATCCTCATGAATCCATTCTGCAGCCTCTCTGACTTAATCACATCCTTCCTGGAGCTGGGCTGGCTGAACTGCACACAAGTTCAGGTTAGTTTGGGTATGTACATGGATGGGAGGGGTTTGAGTGATATGGTCCGGGTGCAGGTAGATGGTCCTAGGCAGATCAAACTAGATGGGCAGAAAGGCCTACTTCTGTGCTGTGGTGCTCTATGACTCTTGATGGATTTCTGGATCTGTGAAGAGAATCAGTTTGAAATGCCAACTATTCATTTTCCTGCGTAGATGCTGCCTGACCTGCTGAGATCCACGAGCATTTTATAACAATTCCTTCAATTGCTAATGGTGGAATAATTGTTTCATGGCCAGAATTCAGAATGAGAATCAGAATCAGGTTTATTATCACTGACGTATGTTGTTAAATTTGTTGTTTTGTGGCAGCTATGCAGTACAGTGCAAAAATATACTAGAAATCACAGCAAGAAATATACTCAAGATTCAAGACTGTCTATTGCCTTGCTTCAGTACAGGAATGTAAAGGAAACAGAATGATTGTTTTCCCAATCTCATACAGCTTTTTAAAAAAAAAAGCACAAGCGACACAATTAGAAAATGTAATACATATAAATATAAAAACAATCCTATAAATCATAATGTACAAGTAACTATTGAGTTCAAGGTACATTTATTATCAAAGTATGTATACTGTATACAATCTTGAGATTCGTCTCATTACAGGCAGCCACGAAACAAAGAAACCCAACAGAACCCGTAAAAAAGACCGACAAACACCGAATGTATAGAGAAACAAAAAACAAGTCAGGCAAACAATAAAAGTAGGCAAAGTCGTGTTTTGAACTGAAATTCATGAAAGTGACTCCACAGCCATGAAGCCAGTTCATCACTGCAGGTGATCTAGAAGGCCTTTCGTTAGGCCTATGTTCAGCGCAGAGACAAGTAAACCTTACGGAGCAGCGGGTTGAACTGTATTTTCATAAGATTAGCTTATATACATAGACTGATTGTATGTACATAAAATGACACTGTATGTATAATATAAAATATATTTTAGAATAGTAATTATATATAAATACTACTTATTGGTTTATGCAAAAAGAGGCCAATTGGTGCGATAGAATTCATTATTTTCAGACTGTTCAGAAATCTGATGGCGGAAGGGAAGACGCTGTTCCTGAAGCTATGAGTCCATATCTTCAGGCTCCTGTACCTGCTCCTTAGTACTAATGAGAAGAGGGCATGTCCTAGGTGATCGGAGTCCTTAATGATGGATGCCACCATTTTAAGGCGTCTTCGATGCTGCAGAGGCTGGTACCTATGGTGGAGTAATTAGTCAAGTGAACAGGTTAACTATTTTAGGAATTACTGTTAACGGTCATCTATTGCACACTATTCAGGTACCACGTTCGTGGAAACCAGTACTGGGAGAAGCTTTGCACTGCTCCCTTCCGAGAGCTCTACAGTGTGGGCACGGTCCAGGGCAATCTGTACCTCATCGGAGGCCAGATGAAGTTGAAGAATAGGTACATGATCACAAACTGCGTGGACAAGTGCATCCTGGAGACAGGCCAATGGAGGAGCGTTGCACCGTTACCCTTGCCTTTGGCATGTCATGGAACGGTCACCGTGGGCAACCAGATCTATGTGATGGGAGGATGGACACCCCAGGTTAAGTTGCTTGCAGAGCTGTGCATGCAAATACTCAAGGTGGCGAACCTATGGGCACGCGTGCCCAAGTTGGCAGATGCAATCATTTTGCCGGCACACAGCATGCAGTGCTACCCCTCGATTCCTCAAATAATAATCATTGCTTAGCAGGTTGTAATTTTTGAACCAGTTCACTGGATGCTGGAGCCCAAAGCAGGCTATCTTGAGGTTAGAGGACTGTGAATGTGCATGGATGGGCAGGTGATGGGGAGAAATGTTGTTGCTTGTTGTGTTCTGTGTTGTTTCGCTGAGCATCGCAGGCATGCTGTGTAGGCGCCAGAATGTGTGGCGCACTTGCGGGCTGCCCTCAGCACACCCTCAAGTGTGTTGGTTGTTAATGGTAATTACACGTTTCATGCTGCATTTATTTCAATCTGACCTTGTTGTACTTTATTAGTAGTAAACCAATGAAGACATGCTTATTTATTTTTTATTATTATTATTTCCTTTTCTTCTATTTAGTGACTATACCTGCAAGAAAATTGTATACGGTGATTAATACAGTCCTGTGCAAAAGTTTTAAGCATATATATGTATAGCTAGTGTGCCTAAGACCTTTGCATAGTACTGTAATAATTTTATGTATTGCTGTGAACTGCTGTCGCAAATAAAGAATTTCATGATGTATGTGAGCGATGATAAACCTGATTCTGATTTGGGTCACCCATGGACTGAGAGTGGGAAGGGAGCAGGGAAGTGCTCCACGTTGACAAATACAGCACTGTGCAAAAGTCTTAGGTATCCTAGCTATTTATGTATACCTAAACAGTACAGTACAGGTTCTTTGACTTCTGTCTGTCCACGTGAAGCGTAAATCTGGCGGGAGCAAAGGATGTTGAGAGTGGTGAGGGTGGAGGACCGCAGGAGGGGTGTGGGACAGGTGGCAGAGAAGGGATGCCAGGGGTGGGGGTTGGCGCGTGTGCAGACGCATCCAGCCCTGAGACACCAGGCAAGGTCATTTGATTCTAAGGAACTGGTTTATTGATCATTACAGAATGTCTCTATGATGCTTCCCACACCCTCTCTTCTCTCCTCTCCCTTCCCGTTTTCCCAACCATGATTCCCCTCTCCCTGCCCCCTTTCCATTCTCAGTCCACAATAGAGACCCATATCAGAGTCAGGTTTATCATCACTCATATGTCATGAAGTCTGTTTTTTTTGTGAGAGCAGTACAGTGCAATACATAAAATTACTACAGTACTGTACAAAAGTCTTAGGATTCCTAGCTCTGTGTGTATGTGTAAGACTTTTGCACTGTACTATATGTACTTTGGTAATAAATTTACTTTAAACTTTGAACTTTGGAAAGCAACAAGACTTATCCTTTTTCTTGAAGAGAAATAATTATTGTTACTAATTCATTAATGAATGATAATATCTGTTCAAAATTACCATGACACATGAAAGAATTTTCTTAGAAGGTTATCATCAGTTTAGGCACAGGTTCTTCCCTGCTGTCTGGGAGCTGTCTGAGCCGATATGGATATGCTGAATGTCTTTGCATGCTGTGATTTTACCAGGAGCTATCAACGACCTGCTGAAGGAACTCAGATAGTGAAGGAGCATCTGCCGAGGAGAAAGGGATTGTTGGCACGTTGGGTTAAAACCCTGCATCGGGACTGTTAACTGCATCAAGGGTCTCAAATGTTGAGATATCGGAACTGAAAGATGGAGGAAAAGTACAAGTATGAGGAGGAGGAGGAGGGAAGGGTAGAGGAAGAAAGAGTGAAAATAGTAATGTCTTCCATCTGCCTCACCCAGATCCACATATCCCTTTGTAAACCTTAAGACCATAAGACATAGGAGCAGAATTAGGCCATTCAGCCCATCAAATCTGCTTCACCATTCCATCATGGTTGATCTATTTTACTTCTCAACACCATTCTCCTGCCTTCTCCCCATAACCTTTGATGCCCTGACTAATTAAGAACCTATTAAATATACCCAATGACTTGGCCTCCACAGCCATCTGTGGCAGTGAATTCCACGGATTCATCACCTTCTGGCTAAAGAAGTTCATCTTCATCTTTGGTCTAAAGGAACATCCTTGTATTTTGAGACTGTGCCCTCTGGTCATTGATTCTCCCTCTGCAGGAAACTTTCTCTCCATGTCTAGGCCTTTCAATAATCAGTAGATCGCAATGAGATCCACCCTCATCCTTCTAAACTCCAGTGAGTACAGGCCCAGAGTCCTCTACACTCCTCAAATGTTAACCCTTTCACTCCCAGGATAATTCTTGCGAACCACCTCTGGACTCTCTCTCCAATGCCAGCCCATTCTTTCTTAGATAAGGAGCCCAAAACTGCTCAGTATATAACAAATGTGGTCTGACCACCACCTTAAAAAGTCCCAGCATTACAGCCTTGCTTTTATATTCTAGTCCTCTCGAAATGAATGCTAACATTGCATTTGCCTTCCTTACCACTGACTCAATCTGAAAGTTAGACTTCAGGAAATACTGCACGAGGTCTCCCAAGTCCCTTTGCACTTCTGGTTTCAGAATTTTCCCAGAAAGTAGTCTAATTCTTTATTTGTTCTTCCAAAGTGCATGACCATACACTTGGCCCCTGCTCTGATGCTCTGTACTATTGATGCTGCTGGAGGTTTTTCATGGCACCTGTACCCACATGGACTTTCGCAGATGACAAACTCAACTTTGAGTTTGGCTTCACCTTTTCCCTCCACCTGTTTACAATGGCCATCCCTACCCTCTATTTTCCACTCAGATGAAGGGTCTTAACCCATAACATCAAATGGCCATTTCCCTCCACTGATTACAAACACAAGAGATTCAGCAGGTTAGACAGCATCTATGGAGGAGAATAAACAGTCGCTGTTTCAGGCTGAGGCCCTTCAACAGGACTGGAAAGAAAGGAATAAAAAGCTAGAATATGAAGTTGAGGAGTGGGAAGAAATTCAAGGTAGCAAGTGATAGGTGAGATCAGGTGAGGGGGAAGTTAGGTGAGTTGGGGAGAGGGTGAAGTAGGATGCTGGGAGGTGATGGGTGAAAGAAGTTAAGGACTGAAAGCGAATGATTCTGATAGGGAAGGTGAGTGGACCATGGGAGAAAGGAAAGGAGGAGGGGCATCAGGGGGAGGTGATACACAGGTGAGGAGAAGAGAAGGGGAATGAGGGGAGCCAGAACGGAGAACAGAAGAAAAGAGAAGATGGAGGGGGGAAGAAATAACTAGGAGTTATAGAAATTGGTGCTCATGCCATTAGAATATAAGGTGTTGCTCCTCCGACCTGAGAGTGGCCTTGTAGATACCTCCACAGATGTTGCCTGGCCCACTGAGTTCCTTCCAGCATCTTCTGCATGACACTGATGAGTGTGTTTAGTTATGCTCACGGGACGGGCGATCCGTGTTGGTTGGCGGTTTGGCGAGTCTTCCTGTGACGCTAGCCCCTTCGGGCTTCCTTGCCGTGCTTTCTGCTCTGCAGATGGACCTCCCTGACGATGAACCTGATTGGCTCAGCAACAGGATGTTCCGCTATGACCCAAGGAGGGACAAGTGGACAGAATGCGGACCCATGCGTTTCTCCAAATATCGCTTCAGTACCGCTGTCCTCAATCGGGAGATTTATGTCCTGGGTAAGGAATGAGGCATCGACCAAACTTTAGCATCCTAGCCAGTGTCACCTTGCCACACCTGCCTTCTAGATCCTCTCAATATCATCATAGAATGGGGGAATGCCCCAGAAAGGACAATAGAAGGGCATTCTTTAGAACAGAAATGAGGAAGAATTTCTTTAGCCAGAGCGTGGTGAATTCATTGCCAAATAAACCAAAAGGCAAGTCATTGGGTATATTTAAAGTGAAGATTGGTAGTTCTTGATTAATAAGAGTGTCAAATGTTATGGGGAGAATGGGGTTGAGAGGAAAAAATAATCAGCCATGATCGAATGGGGGACAGACTCGATGGGCCAAATGGCCTAAATCTGCTCCTGTGACTAGTGGAGTACCGCGGCGATTGGTGTTAAGTCTGTTGTTGCTTGTCATCTATACCAATGATCTGGACGATAAGATGGTAAACTGGATCAGCAAATTTGCAGGTGACACCAAGACTGGGGGCAATGAGATGATGAAATCAAACCCGCATCCACCACAAGCTGTCAGAGCAAGTTGTGGATGCAAGAGAAATTTGGATAGGTACATGGGTGGATGGAGTATAGAGGGCTATGATCTGGGTGCAGGTCAATGGGAATAGGCAGGATAACAGTTTGGCATGGACTAGATGGGCCAAAGGGCCTATTTCTGTGCTGTAGTGCTCTATGACTCTATGTCTTATGGATTTATGGTTCCTCACACAGCATCTGCAGTCTGGATGTTGGAATGTTTTTCCTAGTTTGTAATTGGGCTGTGGGTGATGATAGACATTTGTGACAGCCATTAAGAGCCAATGAGCCAGAGTAGTGGAGTCACATGTGGACGATGTCCGTTGGACTGACAGTGGCCAATGCACAGAGTACACACTAAAACCAGATGCTCGGCAAAGAGGCCACTCAATCTGTTCTGGGTTTCTTCAGGGCAGAGAAGGTCCTTCAGGGAGTTCCCTTAAACTCTGCTTCACCAGGAGGGACTTTCTGGGTTCTGCATTCATGTCCGCCCTTAACTTCCTCTACTGCCATGATGAGGCAACACTCTGGTTGGAGGAGCAACACCTCATATTCCTTCTGGGTAGCCTGACGGTATGAACGTGGATTTCTTCATCTTCTGGTAATTTTACCCTTCCCCCTCCTCTCTTTTTCCATTTCCCATTCCATCTCCCCTCTCAACACTTCTTCTTACCTCCCCATTTCATCTCCCTCTGGTTCCCTTGCTCCCATGGTCCTCTCCTGTCAGATTTGTTCATCTTCAGCCCTTTGCCTCTTCTACCCATCAGTTCTCAGCTTCTCACATCATCTCCCCTCCTCCACCCAACCACATTCCCCCTCGCCTCTCGCCTGCAACACAAACAAAATGCTGGAGGAACTCAGCAGGCCAGGCAGCGTCTATAGGAAAGAGCAAACAGTTGACATTTCAGGCCGAGACCCTTCTTCAGGCCCAACTACTGCCTGCCAGCTTGATGCTTCATCCCCACCTTTTTATTTTGGCTTCTGCCTTCTCTATTTCCAGTCCTGATGACCTGAAACATCGACTGATTTTTCCTCTCCGTGGACACTGACTGACACTGAGTTCCTCCAGCATTTTAAGACCATAGACCATAAGATACTGAAGCAGAATTAGGCCATTTGGCCCATTGAGTCTGCTCCACCATTTCATCATGTCTGATCCAATTTTCCTCTCGGCTCCAGGCTCCTGGACTGCTCATGCCCGGACTGATCAAGAACCTATCAACCTTTGCCTTAAATATACATAAGGATTTGGCCTCCATAGCTGCCTGGCAAAGAATTCCACAGATTCACCACTCTCTGGCTAAAGAATTCCTCCTGATCTCTTGTTCTAAAAGGGTGCCTCTCTATTCTGGTCTTAAACTCTCCCACCATAGGAAACATCCTCTCCACATGCACTCTATCAAGGCCATTCATCTTTTTCTGTGTGATGCTCAAGATTTCTAGCATCTGCAGAATCTCTTGTGTTTGTTGTTACTAAATGTAATTGGTCTCTAATTGTTACAAGTACCAAGCTACTGTGAAAACCTTGTCTTATATTCAGATCAGTTCATTACAACATTGCACTGAGGTAGTAGAAGGGAAAACAATAACAGAATGCAGAATAGAGTGTTACAGTTAAAGAGAAAGTGCAGTGCAGGTAGATAATAAGGTGCAAGATCATAATGAGGTAGATTGTGAGGGCAAGAGTCCAACTTACCGTCCTTGGGAACCATTCAATGGTTTTATAAGCTGTCTTTGTGCTGAGTGGTGATGCTTTCGGGTTATAAAACATAGAGTTTGGCCGTTTGAAACACAGAGTGCAATACATCAACGGTCAACACAGTCCCAAGATGTGGTGGGAGCAACCTTCAGGTGTCACCATGCTTCAGGCGCCAATAGAGCATGCCCACAATTTACTTATCCTAACCCGTACATCTTTGGAATGTGGAAACCAGAGCACCTAGCGGAAACTCACTCAGTCACAGAGAGAACCTATGAATTCTTTACAAACATCGGCAAGAATTGAACCAAATCATTGTCACTGTAAACCAGGGGTCCCCAGCCTTTTTTGCACTGCGGACCAGTTTAATATTGACAATATTCTTGCGGACTGGCTGACCCGGTGGGGGGGGGGGGTGTTCAAGTAGGGTTAAACTCACCTCAACATGTCTTTTACAATTAGGGTTGCTAACTTTCTCACTCCCAAATAAGGGACAAAAGTAGCAGTCAAATCGCGGGACACTTTACCACAGGAAAGACTACCATGACCATGAAGCCTTGTGAGGGCACCTGTGTGTGCATGTGATGTGCGCGTACGTGCTGATTTTTTCCCCACAAATCGGTTTTCCATTCATCTTCCCGACTACACTGTACATACGCTATTTCTACTTTATATAGGCTGTGTATTTATCATATCATTCCTGCTTTTACTATATGTTACTGTTGTTTATTTTCGGTTTTATGTGTTATTTGGTATGATTTGTTAGGTTATTTTTTGGGTCTGGAAACGCTCAAAAATTTTTCCCATATAAATTAATGGTAATTGCTTCTTCACTTTGCGCCATTTCAGCACGAAAGGTTTCATAGGAACGGGGGAAATACGGGACAAGGGCGGTCCCGTATGGGACAAACCAATTTAGCCCAATATACGGGATGTCCCGGCAAATACGGGACAGTTGGCAACCCTATGTTCAAGTTCGACAGTGCGTGACAGGGAATGAGGAAAGGTGCAGCTGACTCATATCGTTTCCTCGCGGCCGGGTAGCACATGCTTTGCGGCCCGGTACCGGTCCACGGCCCAGTGGTTGGGGACCGCTGCTGTAAACCATTATCCTAACCAAACTACCATGCTCTTTTGATTCAGGGCTCCCTTCCCCAGTTGGGGCAGATCTAATATTTTAGGGAAGTTCGACATAACTGTTCTGCTAAAGTGTTCTGTGCCTCTTCATATATTTATTTATTTACTTATCTATCTGTTTGTTTGTGACATTGTGAGGAGTAGGCCCTTCTGACCCTTCGAGCCATGGTTCAGCAACCCCACAATCCCCCATTAACTCTAACTTACTCATGGGACAATTTCCAATGACCTATTGACCTTCCCGGTACGTCTTTGGACTGTGGGGGGGGGGAAAACCGGAAGACCCAGGGAAAACCCAGGCATTCCATGGGGAGGACGTACAGAGACTCCTTACGGAATGGTGCTGGAATTGAACTCCCAACTCCGGAACGCCCCGTGCTGTAATAATGTGCCAACCACTATGCTACCTTGGCGTCGTGGCGAAGTTGGGAGGTTCTGTAACAATCACATAGGGCATGGGTGAGGCCGGATTTGAAATACTTTGTTCATTTTTGGTTACTCTGTTATAGGAAGGGTAATACGAGGGGGCATAACTTTAAGGTGATTGGGGAGATGTCGGACACAGACATAGAGAATGTTAGGTGCATTCGCTTAACATATGAACAGAAGGGAGCAGCTGTTCCTGAACCTGGTGGCGTAGGACTTCAGACTTCAGTACCTCCTGCCTGATGGTAGCTGTGGGAAGATGAGATTCCTGATGATAGATGTGACCTTCCTGACACTCTCAATAGTGGGGAGGGCCATGCCCATGACTCAGCAGGCTGTGACAATGATCGACCGGGCTGCATCCATGACTGTGCAGCCTCTCGTACTCCCGTGCTTTAGGAATACCACACAAGGCAATGGTGCAACCAGTCAGGATTCAACAGTGCACTTGTAGAAGTGTGTTGCAGTATTTGGTGAAGTGCCAAATCTCTTTAAGGTTCTAAATTGAGGTGCTGATCAGCCTTTATTAACATAGTGCAAGAAAAACAGTGGCCTAATTCAAATTTCAACAGTTTTTAATTGTTTTGTGACAGCAGAGAAAAAGTTCAAAGATTCAAAGTACATTTATTATCAATGTCTGTACGCAGTATACAACCCTGAGATTCATCTTCCCACAGACAGCCACAAAACAAAGAAACACCATGGAACCTATTCAAAGAATAAACATTAAACATACTCCTCCCCCACATGCAAAACAAAAACTACCTGTGCAAATGGTAATTAAAAAAAGGCATGGAGCACAGAAGATAAAACACCAAATCGAAGGTGTTTTAAGGTACTTGGAAGTAGGTACAGAGGAGATGTCAGGGGTAAGTTTTTTACTCAGAGAGTGGTGAGTGCATGGAATGGGCTGCCAGCGACGGTGGTTGAGGTGGATACAATAGGGTCTTTTAACAGACTCCTGGACAGGTATATGGAGCTCAGAAAAATAGAGGGCTATGGGTAACCCTAGGTAATTTCTCAGGTAAGGACATGTTCAGTACAGCTTTGTGGACGAAGGGCCCTGTATTGTGCTGTAGGTTTTCTATGTTTCTATCTTTTTATGAAAGAGTCCAGGGATATCTAGTTCAGCTCAGCATTCATTATCTGCATGTCACCCTGATTCAAAATCACACAAAATAGCAATAATAAAACGAATGACCAAAAACCAGAAACACATCTTAACATGAACTACAGAGTTTACAAACCTTGCCCAAGACCTAGGACTCTGGCACCATTATATAAATAGTAAAATAATTTTTTTGTGAAAGAGGAGTAACTAGGTAGTGTTCAGAGATTCATTGTCTGTCTCTGTGATGAGTAAGAATTTTAGGTTGTATATTGTATACATTCACTGATATTAAATTGAACCATTTGAATTCTGATGGTGAATGGGAAGAAGCTATTTCTAAATCATTGAATGTAGGTCTTCAGGCTCCTGTACCTCCTCCCTGATGGTAGCGATGAGAAGGGGCAGTGTCCCCCATGGTAAGAGTACTTAGGCGCCACCTCTTGACGATGTCCTTGATGGTCAGGAGGGTTGTGTCTGAGATAGGGCTGCTGAATCTATAACCAGGCTTTTCAGGATTCAAGATTGTTTATTGTCATGCTTCAGTTGACAAGTGTGAAGGGGAACAAAATGATTTACTTGCTGGTCTAACCTACTCAGTGAGCTCATATGCAAACTTGGCTTGATAGCAAACTTTGCTAACAGCCATGTAACCCAATGGTGAGAAGGCTACCTTTCATAAACAGTATATATCTAGGGCCACACACATCAAAGTTGCTGGTGAACTCAGCAGGCCAGGCAGCATCTCTAGGAAGAGGTACAGTCGACGTTTTGGGCTGAGACCCTTCGTCAGGACTAACATTTAACATCTAACATCTAGGGCCAGTATGATTTGGGGTTCAACCAAACGGGAAAGTTGGGATGTTCTGATTAATGGAACCTCGATTGGACAAACGCCTTGTAAATACTGCCCGTGCACAATTATCGGTCAGCAAGGAATAACAGATCATACACTGCATAAAATTATAAAGAACTATGTAACGCTCAGCTACATTGGGTATTTATCCAGGGGAAACCCTGTCCGCCGCTCACCTCGTCTCCCAGTTGTGTCGGTTGCTATACAAACGCCACCTGACTCGGCTTCAAACATCAGTCATCAGCCAGCTCACAGTGTACGATTTACCAAATACACTTTATAGATATTACTAATTCAACGAGATTAATAGAAATTCAATACAAAAAAGGAATGGAAAAGGCGCCAGACTTATCAAAGTTCAATTTCTTCGCGCACACGTTGGAGCTCAGGGACCTCTTCGGGACCACTCTGACCCCGTCGACTCGCAGCTCGGGATCACCCATAGTGATCAACCTGAGCTTTCCTGCACGTCCGTCATCCTCACGGTCTCTCCTCCGACTCCCCGCCAAAACCCCCTGGTTCCCAGCCATATGAGACAGCATATCACCCCAAGAAAAAAATAACGTGGACACCCATTGGTTCATTTATTCTGTTATCTGTTATAACCCAAGAAAGCTGCTAGCTGGAGACTTTCTCACCATGTAACATAACAAAGAAGCTATCTTAATCAACATACGCAGTAACATAAAAGAAGAAACCCCTTACAAGTATATTTGCTAATTTCAGCTTTATAAAACAGGTTGTAAGTGAAAGAAAAGAAAAAAATAAAAGGGCCCATTACAGGTAAACCAGTCTAAATGTGCACATGATATTGGAGCTCATATCTTTCAAAAGCTGGGTTTAACTGTTACCGCGGTGCTGAATTCTCATCACCAATCACCGGTAGAGCTTCTTATCTTAGACTCCTTCATCTGGCGAAACACTCCTTGCAATCACATCTTCCCGTCGGATAGAATCCTGGTCTCTCCTGGTCTTCTCTGCATCTCCAGCCAAAAGACCACAGACCCCCACCAGCGTCCGTCACAAATCTCTCCGTCTCTCCAGAAATCACATATCTCTCTATAATCTTCTCCCAATTCCATCATTCTGATTGGCTGACACAACAGTCCTAAGTTGCATATCACAGCCCCTTATCTTTAGCCAAAACTAAAACATTATACCAGCAGGACTTGCCGCTTTTACAAAAAGCTACTAAATGGAATATCCCACAACATTAGCAGTAGAAATCTTAAACAGGGCATTACACTTGTAAATGAGGGAGAGGAGTGGTGGGGTGGGTTAACGGGTGAAGATGTTGATTCGCCTGATGACTTGGACGAAGTAACTGTTTTAGATTTTTGTGGTCCTGGTATAGATGTTGCGTAGTCTCTACTCTGACAGGGGTGGGACAAACAGCCCATGAGCAGGGTGGGTGGAATCCTTCATGATTTTGCTGGCTTGCATTAGTAAGTACTTCAACACCGCCTGACATGACAAGAATGTGGGAAGAAAGGAGCATTTGGAAAGGAAGAGGGACGGGGGACAAAGAGGAAGTCAAAACAAAGATCATGGATACAGTGATGTGTTGGAAGTGAGTTATGAAAAACAGATTACCCATTGAACAATTAGGCCTTTTTGTGAAGTGAAAGCATTCTAACGTGGTGGTGGGGGGGATGTACTATAATGAGTATTTAATGAGAAACATATTCTTTCTCTGTAAAGTTCAGGAAGAATGTTAAACTAGACCGCTTCTATCTAATGAGGGGCCTAAATGAGTTTTTGGCTGTTCCCACCATATTAAAGAACGCTGACCTGCAACGGAATCCTCTCGTTTGGAACCCGACCAAATCGATTTCAATTGCCTTGGCATTTAGTGAACAATCAAGGCTTTTTTCTCTTTGATTTCTTTATAAATGTGGTTAAGTCCTGGGACTGGGTTTTGAGCAATGAGGAAGGGTTAATTAGCGATCTTGTCGTGAGAGGCCCCTTGGGTAAGAGTGACCATAATATGGTGGAATTCTTCATTAACATGGAGAGTGACGTAGTTAATTCAGAAACAAAGGTTCTGAACTTAAAGAGGGGTAACTTTGAAGGTATGAGACATGAATTAGCTAAGATAGACTGGCAAATGACACTTCAAGGATTGACGGTGGATATGCAATGGCAGGCATTTAAAGGTTGCATGGATGAACTACAACAATTGTTCATCCCAGTTTGGCAAAAGAATAAATCAAGGAAGGTAGTGCACCCGTGGTTGACAAGAGAAATTAGGGATAGTATCAATTCCAAAGAAGTAGCATACAAATTAGCCAGAGAAAGTGGCTCACCTGAGGACTGGGAGAAATTCAGAGTTCAGCAGAGGAGGACAAAGGGCTTAATTAGGAAGGGGAAAAAAGATTATGAGAGAAAACTGGCAGAGAACATAAAAACGGACTGTAAAAGCTTTTATAGATATGTAAAAAGGAAAAGACTGATAAAGACAAATGTAGGTCCCCTGCAAACAGAAACAGGTGAATTGATTATGGGGAGCAAGGACATGGCAGACCAATTGAATAATTACTTTGGTTCTGTCTTCACTAAGGAGGACATAAATAATCTTCCAGAAATAGTAAGGGACAGAGGGTCCAGTGAGATGGAGGAACTGAGCGAAATACATGTTAGTAGGGAAGTGGTGTTAGGTAAATTGAAGGGATTGAAGGCAGATAAATCCCCAGGGCCAGATGGTCTGCATCCCAGAGTGCTTAAGGAAGTGGCCCAAGAAATAGTGGATGCATTAGTGATAATTTTTCAAAACTCGTTAGATTCTGGACTAGTTCCTGAGGATTGGAGGGTGGCTAATGTAACCCCACTTTTTAAAAAAGGAGGGAGAGAGAAACCGGGGAATTATAGGCCGGTTAGCCTAACGTCGGTGGTGGGGAAACTGCTGGAGTCAGTTATCAAGGATGTGATAACAGCACATTTGGAAAGCGGTGAAATGATCGGACAAAGTCAGCATGGATTTGTGAAAGGAAAATCATGTCTGACGAATCTCATAGAATTTTTTGAGGATGTAACTAGTAGAGTGGATAGGGGAGAACCAGTGGATGTGGTATATTTGGATTTTCAAAAGGCTTTTGACAAGGTCCCACATAGGAGATTAGTGTGCAAACTTAAAGCACACGGTATTGGGGGTAAGGTATTGGTGTGGGTGGAGAATTGGTTAGCAGACAGGAAGCAAAGAGTGGGAATAAACGGGACCTTTTCAGAATGGCAGGCGGTGACTAGTGGGGTACCGCAAGGCTCAGTGCTGGGACCCCAGTTGTTTACAATATATATTAATGACTTGGATGAGGGAATTAAATGCAGCATCTCCAAGTTTGCGGATGACACGAAGCTGGGTGGCAGTGTTAGCAGTGAGGAGGATGCTAAGAGGATGCAGGGTGACTTGGATAGGTTGGGTGAGTGGGCAAACTCATGGCAGATGCAATTTAATGTGGATAAATGTGAAGTTATCCACTTTGGTGGCAAAAATAGGAAAACAGATTATTATCTGAATGGTGGCCGATTAGGAAAAGGGGAGGTGCAACGAGACCTGGGTGTCATTATACACCAGTCATTGAAAGTGGGCATGCAGGTACAGCAGGCGGTGAAAAAGGCGAACGGTATGCTGGCATTTATAGCGAGAGGATTCGAGTACAGGAGCAGGGAGGTACTACTGCAGTTGTACAAGGCCTTGGTGAGACCACACCTGGAGTATTGTGTGCAGTTTTGGTCCCCTAATCTGAGGAAAGACATCTTTGCCATAGAGGGAGTACAAAGAAGGTTCACCAGATTGATTCCTGGGATGGCAAGTCTTTCATATGAAGAAAGACTGGATGAACTGGGCTTGTACTCGTTGGAATTTAGAAGATTGAGGGGGGATCTGATTGAAACGTATAAGATCCTAAAGGGATTGGACAGGCTAGATGCAGGAAGATTGTTCCCGATGTTGGGGAGGTCTAGAACGAGGGGTCACAGTTTGAGGATAGAGGGGAAGCCTTTTAGGACCGAGGTTAGGAAAAACTTCTTCACACAGAGAGTGGTGAATCTGTGGAATTCTCTGCCACAGCAAACTGTTGAGGCCAGTTCATTAGCTATGTTTAAAAGGAAGTTAGATATGGCCCTTGTGGCTACAGGGGTCAGGGGGTATGGAGGGAAGGCTGGGTTCTGAGTTGGATGATCAGCCATGATCATAATAAATGGCGGTGCAGGCTCGAAGGGCCGAATGGCCTACTCCTGCACCTATTTTCTATGTTTCTATGTTTCTATGAAAAGAAAAGCCCTACCATTGGTTTGAATGCAGTAGAGTGCAGGGGTGGCGTGATAGCGTAACATTATTGTAGTGCCCGTGATCCGGATTCAGTTCCCGTTGCTGTCTGTAAGGAGTTTGTGCATTCCACCCCTCCCCCAACCCATGACTGTGTGGGTTTCCTCTGGGTGCTCTGGTTTCCACACCCCAAAGACGTATGGGTCAGGGTTAGTGAGTTGTGGGCATGCTGTGTTGGCAGCAGAACACTTGCGGGCTGCCCTCAGCACATCCTTGGACTGTGTTGGTTGTTTCACTGTATGTTTCTAAGTTTTGGTATACATGTGACACATAAAGCTAATCGCTAATCTTCCAGCCCTGCATTGGTGCTTAACCTCTAAATAAATAACATTAAAAAAAACAGAACAAGAAAATGCCTGAGCAGACCCTGTAGGACACAGGGGCAGTGGAGATTTATTTTAATACAATGAGTCACAATATGAACTGTGGTGAAGACAGTGACATGGACCAAATGGTCAAGAGGGTAACCATCTGTTTCTCCTGAGATTTGAAAAAATAAACAAGTCCAGCAACAGGCTACAAATTAAATGATGAAGATTCACTTCAGATGTTACATATTTATTTTCTCAGCTTCTGTATTTGTTAGATGGTGAGGCGGAAATGTGCCCCAACTAAAGGAGGTGTAAGGCACTCCTTCCCTCCTCTAGCCTGTGGGTCACCCTTGGGCAAGGTGTAGCACCTGCTTAGACCCCCCCCCCCCAATTGGGCCACGTCATGGGAGCAGGTGGTGGATGGTTGTATGAGCAGCTGGTGCGTATCACAAGTCCTGGTTATGCGACCACACGTATATAAAAATAGTTAAATTAAATAAATTATACAATAATAAAAATTAAAAAGTGGTGAGATAGCATTCGTGGGTTCAAAATCTATTCAGAAATTGGATGGCAGGTGGAAAGAAGCTGGGCCTGAATCATTGAGTGTGTGTCTTCTTGCTCCTGTACCTCCTCCCTAATGGTAGCAATGAGAAGAGGGCATGTCCTGGGTATTGGGGGTCCTTAATAATGGATGCTGCCTTTTTGAAGCATCGTTTTTTTCAACCTTCCCATAACAAATTGACCAAAAATGAATAGAGTATTCCAATCGTGGCCTCACTGACAACCCTGTATGATCACTACATAACTTCCCACCCTCTATATTCAATGCTCTGACTGTTGAAGGTCAGTGTGTCAAGAAGGTGATTCCTGGTTAGTCAGGGCATGAAGGGCTATGGGGAGGAGTCAAAAGATTGGGGCTGAGAAGGAAATGGATCAGCCATGATGAAATGGTGGAGCAGACTCGATGGGCCAAATGGCCAAATTCTGCTCCTACTTCTTTAAGTCGAAAGTTGAGAAAATACAGAAAGAGACAATACTTTAGTGGGGCAGTTATGCTGACCTTCTTGAAAACATTATTTCTACCTACTTTTCTTTCAATATTGCACCTAAGAGTCTTTTAAATGTCCCTAATGTAGCTGCCTCTACCATCACGTCTGGCAGGGCGTTCTGCACCCCTATCACGCTCTGTGTAAAACAACCTATCTCTGACATCCCTCCTCACTTTCTCCCAATCACCTTACCATTAGTCCCCATTGTATCAGTCATTTTCACTCTAGGAAATACATTATAAAATGTCATGGACTGATAACAAAAAGCTGTTGTAATCTTGCCTCTGCTTCTGGAGGGTGGGAGTTCAGGAAGCTGTTAGGAGCTTAGTTCTGGTTAGGTTATGCTGGGGGTGGGAGGAGGCCTGATAGAAGTTTATCAGATTATGAGAGGCATGGGTACGGTAGACAGTCAGAGCCTTTTCCCCAATAAGTACGTGAGCTCGATTTCAATGTTTAATAGAAATTTAGATAAATACATGGAAGGCAGGGGTATGGGTGGCTATGTTTTGGATGCAGATGACAGGAATTTAACTGGTTTGATAGACTAGATAGGCCAAGGAGCCTTCTTCTGTGCAGTAGTTTTCTATGAATCTATGATAAAATTAGAATCGCTGACATATGTCATGAAATTTGTTATTTTATGGCAGCAACACAGTGCAATACATAAAAATTTACCATGTTACGGTAAGAAATATATATTAAAGAAAACAATAGTACAAAAAGAAAGCAAAGTGGTGAGCTGGTGTTCATGGGTTTATGGACCTTTCAGAAATCTGATGGTAGAGGGGAGAAAGCTGTTCCTAAAACATTGAGTGTGTGTCTTCAGGTTCCTGTACCTTCTCCTTGATGGTAGCAATGTGTTGAGGGTTCTTACTGATGGTTTGATGGTTCCATTTAATATCAGAGAATGTATACAGTATACAACCTGAAATTCTCGCTCTTCACAGATGTCCAGGAAACAGAGAAAAAAAAACCCCAAAGAATGAATGACAGAAGATGTCAGAAAACAAAGCCCCCCCCTTCCCGCACACAAGCGACAGCAAAGCATTAATGCTCCCTCTCCCCTCAACTTGTTCCAGCAAGAAGTATCAGACCCCCCCACCACCCACCACCCACCATACAAGCAATTCCAAGACCATGATCTAGAGTCCGTCAAAAATTACTGTCCATCCCAACACTTCGACATCTCAACAGGCCCTCTCTCTCTCACTGAGAAGGCAGAGAGAGTTATTGCTCTTGTCGCAGCAAGAGGGGAGGCCAACAGCTCGCTGTTTCGATGTTACAGTCTGCAGAGTTGCTTATTCGAGTTCTCCCAACTTAAGAATCAGCAGACTCTCCCTCACCATTGAGACAGAGAGAAAGAGATCGCTCGAGTACAGCCACCCCCGCTATCTTGATGTTTCGATCTCCCAAAATGCTTTAGTTGGTGACATTGGCAAGGAGTCAAGTCGTCCACACGGCTGCACCCTGAAGACGCACATTGTCCAAGCTGTTCTTAGAGATACTGAAGTGTGGGCCACTTGGCAAGTTCCGAAGAGCGAGAATCCACGACCGTGAAAAACATAGTTTGAGCGCAGCTGTGGGTTATGAACTCCGATAGGACCCCAGCCACCTTGAAAAGGAAAAAAGAAACACAAGAAGTGAAGATTTAAACTGTTCCGTAGATGAACTTGAAGAGTTGCCCTGGTCTACAAAAACCTCTGGCGATATCTTTTGCTCCTCCCGCTAAGTACCTTCTTAAGGCTGGATGGATGCTACCTTCTTGAAGATGTCCTCAGTGCTGAGGAGGTTGATGCCCGAGATGAAGTTTACAACCCTCTGCAGCTTTTATTTCAATCTGTACATCGGAGTTGGGTGGCAGGTTGGAGGTAAGTCTCCAAGGAGGGGTAAGGCTCTCCTTCCCTCCACGAGCCTGCAGGTCACCCTTGGGCAAGGTGAGCACCTGCTTAGACACAAACCCCCCTTCCCATGGCTCCAGGGTCATGTGAAACCATGGGAGCAGGTGGTGGATGGCCGTATGAGCAGCTGGTGCATAGCACGTCCTGGTTATGCCACCACTGACACCAGGCAGACAATCTCCTGAGTGTTGATAACGGCTGGGGTCACCCGTTGTGTGAAGATGCTGCCCAGTAGGTCAACGGTAAACCACTTCTGTAGAAAAATTGCCAAGAACATTAATGGCCATGGAAAGACCATGATAGCCCACGTCATACAACACAGCATATAATGTAGGAAAATGGGAGATTCTATACCAGGTTGTGATGCATCCTAGCAATATAGAAATATAAAAATGTGACGTGCTATTGAAGGTGAGAGAGGGAAAGTTTAAAAGAGATGTGTGGGGCAATCTGAAGGGTCTCAAACTGAAATCTCTTTTCACCTGCCTATCATTCCGCCTGGGCATTCCTCCTTATCTTTTTCCTAAGGTCCTCTCTCCTCTCCTATCAGATTCCTTCCTCTCCAGCCCTTGACCTTCCTCAGCCACCTGGCTTCACCTGTCACCTTCTAGCTAGCCTCCTTCCCCTCTCCCCATCTTTTTATTCAGGCACCTTCACCCTTCCTTCTCAGTTCTGAAGAAGGGTCTCGGCCTGAAACATTGACTGTTCATTCAATTCCATAGGTGCTGCCTGACTTGCTGAGTTCCTTCAGCATTTTGTGTGTCTCATTCTGTATTCCCAGCTTCTGCAGACTTTCTTGTATTTATGACATTGATAGTGGGGCCTTGTATTAATGTTTCAGATGATGGTTAACTCTCAAAGTATGCCTTTCCCCTAGAGAAAGGAAACGAGCCCAGATTCATGTAGCCAAGCTTCTGGAGACCATAGTTCAGCTTCTGGTCTTAATTAGACTAAAAAGATTTGAAATGGACACAGACATGAGATTCTGCAGGTGCTGAAGATCTCTTGAGGAAGGCACACGAAATACTGGAGGGACACAGCAGGTCAGACAGCATCTATGGAGGGGAATAAACAGTGACATTTCAGGCCAAGTTGAAAGGTCTTGGTCATTGATTGTTTATTCCTTTCCATAGATGCTGCCCGACCTGCTGAGTTCCTCCAGCATTTTGTGTGTCTTGCAAGAAAAAAACTCCCGGTTGACCTCCATGGGTTGAGCAGCATCTGAGCCGTGAGCCCCTCACCTGGGCTCATCTTTCACCTGCCGGCTTGTACTCCGTCCCCACCCCACAACATTCTTATTCTGGCTTCTGCCCTCTCCTTTTCTGGTGAAGAGTTTCGGCACAAAACGTCAACTGTTTATTCCCCTCCGGTAGATGTTGCCTGACCTGCTGAGTTCCTCCAGCACTTTGTGCAGGGAAGGATTTTTTACACGGGTGTGGTGGGTGCCTGGATTGGGCTGTCGGCGGTGATGATGGAGGTAGTGGTGTTTAAGAGGGAGTTAGAAAGTACCAAGGTATTACAGGGATATTCATCGGACAGGACAGGTATCTAGGTGTCCTTGTCCTTGTTCATCAGTCACTGAAAGTAAGCATGCAGGTACAGCAGGCAGTGAAGAAAGCTAATGGCATGCTGGCCTTCATAACAAGAGGAATTGAGTATAAGAGCAAAGAGGTCCTTCTGCAGCTGTACAGGGCCCTGGTGAGACCACACCTGGAATATTGTGTACAGTTTTGGTCTCCAAATTTGAGGAAGGACATTCTTGCTATTGAGGAAGTGCAGCATAGGTTCACAAGGTTAATTCCCGGGATGGCGTGACTGTCATATGTTGAAAGATTGGAGCGACTGGGGTTGTATACACTGGAATTTAGAAGGATGAGAGGCGATCTGATTGAAACATATAAGATTATTAGGGGATTGGATAAACTAGAGGCAGGAAACATGTTCCAGATATTGGGGGAGTCCAGAACCAGAGGCCACAGTTTAAGAATAAGGGGTAGGCAATTTAGAACGGAGTTGAGGAAAAACTTTTCCACACAGAGGGTTGTGGATCTGTGGAATGCTCTGCCTCAGAAGGCAATGGAGGCCAATTCTCTGGATCCTTTCAAAAAAGAGTTAGATAGAGCTCTTAAAGATAGCGGAGTGAAGGGATATGGGGAGAAGGCAGGAAAAGGGTACTGATTGTGGATGATCAGCCATGATCACCGTGAATGGTGGTGCTGGCTCGAAGGGCTGAATGGCCTACTCCTGCACCTATTGTCTATTGTGTTTGTTTGGCATAGACATTATCAAAGGGCCAAATGGCCTAATTCTGCTCCTATACTTTATCGCCTTATGGTTACGCTCTGAGGTACTGTGCTGTACTTCCCATGTTCAATGGGTGAGAGGCTGTGGGAGGGAGATGTTTCAGCAGAAGAGTTTGGCTGTTCGGGGGTTTGGATTCTGTGCGAGAATCCAATGTTAAAAATTCCACTGAGGAGCATTTTTTCCAAGTCCTGTCAACTTTCTTTGCCTCATCCTTCTTCTGGAATGACCACATCACAGAGAAACAAGGCATAGTTTCCCTCATGCCAATTTACAAATGAGGAGTAAAAGGTGCAGAGAGATGGGTCGATTGGAAGGGAATTACTGAGCTGTTCCTGCAGGTTCATTTGCATTTTCAGGAAGTTGAAGGCGGGGGAAAAGTGCGTTTAGCACGATGCTATTACAGCTCAGGGCATTCTGATGATCAGAGATTAATTCTGGTGCCGTTAGTAAGGAATTCATACATTCTCCCCCTGAACTACTTGGGTTTCCTCCAGGTGCTCCAGTTTCCTCCCACATTCCAAAGACGTGACTTGAATAATCCTTTTAATACTGGCTATCTCCCCTCTGAAACATCAGCGATTCCTTCCTCCACCTTCCAGCAGATTGTTTATTGTCGCCCTTGAGAGTTACAGTTAATATTAACTTGTCTTTGTTTCCTCCTCACTGTATTAAATTTTATCTGTCTGTGGTCTCCTTATTCCATCACACTGCTTCTACCTCCCTTTGGCAGCTGGCTCCATATATCTACCACCTGCTGTGCAAAAAAGTTGCATCTCAGGCCATTTGGCCCATCGAGTCTGCTCCACCATTTCATCATGGCTGATACATTTCCCAAACTCCTGTCATCTTCCTGTGTCCCTTCATGCCCTGAGTAATCAAAAATCCATCAACCTCTGCCTTAAATACACTCAATGACTTGGCCTCCACAGCTGTCTGTGGCAAAGAGTTCCATAGATTCACCAGCATCTGGCTAAAGAAATTCCTCCTCATCTCCCTTCTAAATGAACGTTCCTCTAGTCTGAGACTGCACCCTCTGGTCTTAGACTCTCCCACTGTAGGAAATATCCTCTCCACATCCACCTCTCAAGGCATTTCAACATTCTATAGGATTTAGATTATGAGAACACTCAGTCCTCCTTTATTGTCATTTAGAAATGCATAGATGCACTAAGAAATGATACAATGTTTCTCCGGAGTGATATCACAGAAAACAGGACGAACCAAAGACTAACACTGACAGAACCACATAATTATAACATATAGTTACAGCAGTGCAAAGCAATACCATAATTTGATGAAGAACAGACCATGGGCACAGTAAAAAAAAAAGTCTCGAAGTCCCGAGTCGATCAACTCCCGAGACCCCGATAGCGGCGGCAAAAGGGAGAAATTCCCTGCCATAAACCTCCAGGCACTGTCAACTTGCCGATACCTTGGAAGCAGCCGACCCCAGCCAACCCTGAGTCCATCCGTCCGAAAACTCCGAGCTTCCGACCAGCCTCTCCGATACAGCCTCCCGAGCGCCATCCTCTGCCGAGCGCCTTCGACCTCACCCCGGCCGCTGAAACACGCAAAGCCGAGGATTTCGGGGCCTTCAGCTCCAGAGATTCCGGTTACCACACAGTAGCAGCGGCAGCGAAGCGGGCATTTCAGACATTTCCCCAGATGTTCCTCCATTCTCTTACGTCTGTCTCCATCAAATCAGAATTCTGCACGGTCCCCTACTCGACAGATAACAGATATCATCGCCGAAGTGGCCATGCGCACTGCCATCGCGTCGCCATCTTCTCCCCCCTCCCGGGAGGGGGGATTTAATATTAGTAGTTTAGTTGGTCATTGTAAATTGTCCTATGATTAGGCTAGGGTTAAACAGACAGGTTGCAGGGTGATGCGGCTCGTTGGGCTGGAAGAGCCTGTTCCGTGCTGTATCTCTAAGTAAAATATATAAAAATAAAAATAAAATTTTGGGGGGCCAGGACACAAGCTGAGAGATATATCGGCAGAGTGCTGATTCCTGAAAGGAGTAACCGGCACTGGTTAATGTGCGTGAAGAACTGATGATCATGTGTGCCAAACTGGCTGGGCTCAGGCAGTTTGTGGTTAAGATGACATGACAGCTTAATAACATTGACATGAGCTGCAGAATGCAAATATCGCTTCATCTGTCTTAATAGTCTTTAATCTGACAAGTATCCTGCTGATTCATTCCAGGGGTAAATGTGAAACGGGAATGTGAGGAATAGATATGGTTATCTAAAATAACACTAGCTTTTCCCAGTGGAAAAATATTTTAATTCCAAATCCCCTTCCCGTTCTGATGTGTCTGTCCATGGCCTCCTCTTGTGCCAAGAGGTAGCCACCCTCGGGGTGGAGGAACAACACCTTATATTCCATCTGGGTAGCCTCCAACCTGATGGCATGAATATCGATTTCTCTTTCCGGTGAACAAAGGCTACCGACCCCCCTCTATTCCCTAGTCTGACCTTTCACTTCTTCTCACAAGCCTATTGCTTCCCCCTGGTCCCCTCCCTCCTTCCCTTTCTCCTATGGTTCACTCTCCTCTCCTATCAGATTCCTTCCTCTCCAGCCCTTGACCTTTCCCACCCACCTGGCTTCACCTGGCACCTTCCAGCTAGCCTCTTTCCCCTCCTCTCATCTTTTAATTCAGGCACCTTCCCCTCTCAGTACTGGATGAAGTGTCTCAGCCCAAAACTTTGGCTGTTTATTCCTCTCCATAGATGCTGTCTGACCTGCTGAGTTCCTCCAGCATTTTGTGTGCATTGTTCTGGATTTCCTGCATCTGCAGACTTTCTCGTATCTGTGTGTTGCTAATTTTTTTCCTGCCCTTTCCCTTTTGTAGTCTACAATGTTTACTCAATAGTTGGCTTATAGAAAAAGAACTTGCAGTTACACACGCAGCTTTTATATCTTCAATTTCAGATTCAGATACATTTAGTTATCACATGTCATTTGAAACACCCTCTTTGATCTCCAATAATCTAGCCATTTCTCCCTTAAAGATATTACAAGACTCTTCTTTCAATACTCTTTGCTTTGAGGAAGAGAGTTACAAAGACTCCGCACGTTCCAGAAGAAATCAATTCTTCTGGAAAGGGTTGGAGGAAAAGATAGTATCCCGCTGAAGCTGATGAAGAATGGATGCAGAGGCCCATGGGGTGGTAGGTAAGGACAAAGAAAACTCTGTGCCTGTTATGGTGGTGGGAAGATGGGCTGAGGGCAGATGTTCCTGAAATGGAGGAGATGCAGGAGAGGGCAGCATCGAGGAAGGGAAACCCCATTCTTTGTAGAACTAGGACAACTCAGGTTTCTGGAAAGCCCCAACCTGAGAATGGACGAGACAGAGATAGAGGAGATGAGAAAAGGGAATAACCTAGTCTCCTCATGGTGGTCCTATAACTTGACCACGCTGCTGAGATCTTCATTCAAATTCCACATAATGAAAAGAAGGGCTTTAATTTCTATGGCAACCTTCAATGTTCCAAATTGTTTTCTAGCCACGTTACAATAACGGCTAAACTTTGAAGTTATAACACTCTGGTTTGGCTATTTTTTAAATTTAGAGACACCGCACTTCCAGCTCAACGAGCTCACGCCATCCAATTGCACCCAATGTGACCAATTAACGTACATCTTTGGAATGAGGGAAGAAATTGGAGCACCCGGAGGAAACCCATGAGGTCACTGGGGAACCAGAATCAGGCTTAACATCATTGGCATAAGTTGTGAAATCAGCTTTTTTTTGTGGCAGCAGTACATCGCAATACAAACTAATAAAAAAAACTATAAATTACAATAAGAAGTATATATAAAATTAAATTAAATGAGTAGTGCAAAAGAGAACAAAAAAAAGTGAGGTCGTGTTCATAATGAGGTTATGTCCATTCAGAAATCTGATGGCAGAGGGGAAGAAGCTGTTCCGAAATCTACAGTGTGTCTTCAGGCTCCGGTACCTCCTCGATGGTAGCAATGAGAAGAGGGCATGCCCTTGGTGATGGGGTCCTTAATGAACTTTTTGAGGCATTGTCTTTTGAAGATGTTCATGTTGCTGGGGAGGCTAGTGCCCATGATGGAGCTGACTGAGTTTGCAGCCTTTTTCTGATCCTATTCAGTGTCCTACCCCATACCAAACGGTGATGCAACCAGTAAAAATGCTCTCCACAGTACATCTGTACAACAGACAGTGGTGGGAACTGAACCCAGGTCACTGGTGCTGTAATAGTGTAACGCTAACCGCTACACTACCATGCTGCCCTTCTGGAATATTCCATTCTATTCTAGTATATATTGTTCAAGTTTTTCATCAAACTTGTACATACACGTTCGTTTGTTCATTATGTGCCGTGTTGTTATGACGTGGGTGATCATGGCCTTTCCATGACCATGATTGTTCTTGACAAATTTTTCTACAGAAGTGGTTTGCCATTGCCTCCTTCTGGGCAGTGTCTTTGCAAGATGGGTGAACCCAGCCATTATCAATACACTTCAGAGATTGTCTGCCTTGTGTCAGTGGTCGCATAACCAGGACTTGTGATATGCACCAGATGCTCATATGACCGTCCACCACCAGCTCCCATGGCTTCACGTGACCTTGATTGGGGAGGCTAAGGAGGTTCTACACCTTACCCAAGGGTGACCTGCAGGCTAGCGGAGGGAAGGAGTGCCTTACAACTCCTCTGGTAGAGACGTATCTCCACCCTGCCACCCTGCCCAAGGGTGACCTGCAGGCTGGTGGAGGGAAGGAGTGCCTTACAACTCCTCTGGTAGAGACGTATCTCCACCCTGCCACCTTACCCAAGGGTGACCTGCAGGCTAGCGGAGGGAAGGAGTGCCTTACAACTCCTCTGGTAGAGATGTATCTCCACCCTGCCACCTTGCCCAAGGGCAACCGGCAGACTAGAAGGGAAGAAGCCCTCCTTTGGTAGAGACGTATCACCACCCCACTACCCACATACATGTATTGGTGCATATGACAACGTACTTGACTTTGACCACTGAGTTGCCGATGGAATTACCTCAGTTAGGTAACTTGGTCGCCACGGACTTGTATAGGTCTACAGTTCTATGACCTGGATAAATTTGTCATCTCTTGGTAAATAGAATACACAAATTTAACTACTGGAAGGAAATAAGGAAACATTTATTTTGGATATGAAGTGTGTGGCCAGATGTAATAGCTGTGCTGACCAAATGTTGAAGATAGACTCAGTAGTAGAAATCACTGGGGAACTGGATAAATAACAGACCAGTGAAGAATGCTGGGTTCCAGTTGTATCTAAAAGTCAATGTCAAAGTCGAATTTATTGTCATCTGCACTGGGGCCATAAAAAACTTACTTGCAGCAGCATCAAAGACACAGAGCATCAGATGAGCAGCATTCACAAAAAACTATTAATGATTAGATTAGATTAGATTAGATTCGACTTTGTCATTGTGCCGAGTACAGATACAAAGCCAATGAAATGCAGTTAGCATCTAACCAGAAGTGCAAAGAATAGTGTTATTTACAAAATAACTGTGAATAAAAAGTAAGTGCTACAGCACACAAATATAGAAGTACTGAGACAGTACAATATGGATGTAATACTGCTTAGCGCTGTGATGTGAGGAGATAGCAGAGGTACTTAATGAATACTTTGTTTTAGTATTCGCTATGGAAAAAGATCTTGAGAATCTTGGCGATTGTAGGGAGGACTTACAGCGGACTGAAAAGCTTGAGCATGTAAATATTAAGAAAGAGGATAAGCTGGAGCTTTTGGAAAGCATCAAGTTGGATAAGTCACAGCAACTGGACAAGATGTACCCCAGGCTACTGTGGGAGGTGAGGGAGGAGATTGCTGAGCCTCTGGCAATGATCTTTGCATCATCACTGGGGACGGGAGAGGTTCTGGAGGATTGGAGGGTTGCGGATGTTGTTCCCTTATTCAAGAAAGGGAGTAGAGGTAGCCCAGGAAATTATAGACCAGTGAGTCTTACTTCAGTGGTTGGTAAGTTGATGGAGAAGATCCTAAGAGGCAGGATTTATGAACATTTGGAGAGGCATAACATGATTAGGAATAGTCAGAATGGCTTTGTGAAAGGCAGGTCGTGACTTACGAGCCTAATTGAATTTTTTGAGGATGTGACTAAACACATTGATGAAGGTAAAGCAGTAGATGTAGTGTATATGGATTTGACAAGGTACCCCATGCAAGGCTTAATGAGAAAGTAAGGAGGCATGGGATCCAAAGGGACATTGTTTTGTGGATCCAGAAGGCAAAGAGTGGTTGTAGATGGGACATATTCTGCATGGAAGTCAGTCACCAGCGGTGTGCCTCAGGGATCTGTTCTGGGACCCCTACTCATCGTGATTTTTATAAATGACCTGGATGAAGAAGTGGAGGGATGAGTTAGTAAATTTGCAGATGACACAAAGGTTGGAGGTGTTGTGGATAGTGTGGAGGGCTGTCAGAGGTTATAGTGGGACAAAGCTGGGCTGAGAAGTGGCAGAGTTCAACCCAGATAAATGTGAGGAGATTCATTTCGGTAGGTCAACTATGATTGCAGAATATAGTATTAATGGTAAGACTCTTGGCAATGTGGAGGATCAGAGGGATCTTGGGGTCCAAGTCCATAGCACAGGCCTTCATCACTCGTGTGATTGAGTTTAGGAGCTGAGAGGTAATGGTGCAGCTATATATATCCCTGGTCAGACCCCACTTGGAGTACTGTGCTCAGTTCTGGTCACCTCACTATAGGAAGGATGTGGAAACTATAGAAAGGGTGCAGAGGAGATTTACAAGGATGTTGCCTGGATTGGGGAGCATGCCTTATGAGAATAGGTTGAGTGACCTCGGCCTTTTTTTCATTGGAGCGACAGAGGATGAGAGGTGACCTGATAGAGGTGTATAAGATGATGAGAGGCATTGATTGTGCGGATAGTCAGAGGCTTTTTCCCAGGACTGAAATGGCTAGCACAAGAGGGCACAGTTTTAAGGTGCTTGGAAGTAGGTACAGAGGAGATGTCAGGGATAAGTTTTTTTACACAGAGAGTGGTGAGTGCATGGAATGGGCTGCCAATAACAGTGGTGGAGGCGGAGACGATAGGGTCTTTTAAGAGGTTCCTGGTTAGGTACATGGAGCTCAGAAAAATAGAGGGCTATGGGCAACCCTAGGTAATTTCTAAGGTAAAGTCATGTTTGGCACAGCTTTGTGGGCTAAAGGGCCTGTATTGTGCTGTATGTTTTCTATGTTTCTATGCAAGTTCCAAGCTGAGTCTCAGGAATACCATCGTACTCGGATGTAGGAGAATTCTTCATTGCTGTTTTTGTAATAGTTTGTTTTACCAGTCAGCGTTGTTAGCCCTGAGCTGAACCCCTGAATCAAGAGGACCGGTGGACCACTCTTAGTCTGGCTCCCTTTGACCTGTTTGGCATGAGTGACCCTACGAAGAGCCAAAGCATAATGCCCTGACTCCAGCCAACGTCTCTCTCCAGGTCACTGAGGCATGCAAACCTCCAAACCACAGCAAAATTATGGTGCTCTTGGAGGATCAATATCCAATACATCAGTATTGATCCGTCTGTGCCCTTATAGTTGCATGTTTACAGTTAATTGGTATTGGTCCTTATCATAACGGGATGCACTGTCATTAACTCAAAGAGCTGTATTGTTCTGTGATTCAATGCAATTAATAATTAATTATTCTACTTAAGGTGGTATAGGCTGCCAGGGAGTGGACCGTGGACAGGCTAGGAGATGTTTGGATGCAGTGGAAATATACAACCCTGACGGAGATTTCTGGAGGAAGGGACCTCCACTGCCATCACCAATTCTCTCACTCAGAACCAACTCTACAAATGCTGGGGTGGTGGACGAGAAGCTGTATGTCTGCGGGGCATTTCGTGGTGCAGGTATGAAAGCGTTCGAGGACTGATTCTGGTCTGAGTCAATCAGACTCAGGTGAAAGAGATAATATGAGTCCAATACATACAAATGCTGGAGGAACTCAGCAAGTCAGGCAGTGTCCATGGAGTCAGCAGGTCCTGATGAAGGGTCTCGGCCCAAAATGTCAACTGATTTCTTCCCTCCGTAGATGCTACCCCACCTGCTGAGTTCCTTAAACGTGTGTGTGTGTGTGTGTGTGTTGTTCAAGATTTCCAGTATCTGCAGAAGCCCTTTTGTACTTGGAAAGAGAGAACAGCAGAGGAGTAGGCCCTGTTCCATTTATCCAACAAAATAGCCATAGCATGGGCCCATGTGGGTGTCCCTGTCATTCTGTGTTCCACTGAGCATTGTAGGTAGACTATGTTGACACCAGAATATGTGGCGACACTTGCACGTTGTCCCCAGCTCAGCCTCAGGTTGTGTTGGTTGTTAACACAACTGACATATTTCACTGTATGTTTTGATGTACATGTGATAAGTAAAACTAAATCTCATCTACATCTGAATCTGAATCTAGTTCTAAATTTCTCTCTCCACCTCCTTTTCTCTGTTGATCTTTGCCTCTGTCTGTCATTCATCTGCCACTGTCTTCCAACTCCCCTTACACCATTCCTCAGTCACCTCAGAATGCTTTCTTGCCACTCCCCTCCCCACTCTTCACATTGGGCATCTCCCCTCTCCCCTCCTCAATTCACCAATTGCCTCAGAATCATTTATTGCCACTCCCCTACCCCTCTTCATACCGGCCATCTCCCCTCTCACTCCTCAATCCACAAATTACCTTGGAATCCTTTCTTGCCACACCCCTCTCCCTCTTCATACCATCCATCTCCTCTCTCCACTTCTCAGTCCACCAGTTACCTCTGAATCCTTTCTTACCACTGCCCTCCCACTCTTCATACCCACCATCTCCCCTCTCCACACTCAGGGTTTCAAATGGAAACATTTGCCAGTTGCTTTCCTCCCACCGATTCTGCGATTCTGCTCAAACCGCTGAGTCTCTCCAGCAGGGAGACTATGTTCTATGTTGCCACTGTTGGATCTTGATGCTTTTTGATCCGAGGTCCTTTGGAAGTCAAGAAAGAGACATTAAACTTGTTGCTTACAATCATTCATTAAGCGTTCCACAAACAAAATGAGGGAAAATGAAATGAGAGAGAGTAAAAGACTAAGATCCTAGTGGCAAAGGGGAAGAACAGAGACTAAGTGAAACAGCCAATGTGGTTTGATCCCCTTATACCAATTTACTCATAACAGCAAATTCCATTGCTTGAATTAGCCGATAAGATAGCCCCCGTGCAATACCTGCCAAAACAATAGAGGGAACTGCAACCACTAAAAACACACCGAATAATACATGTAAATCGGCAATTATATAAAAATGCAAACAAGCACAGGAAAGTTAAACCACAAAGAGTATCACAATTATGCAGTCCAGTCCAACACCGTAGAGACTTGTTTATGTTATATGACCTTTGTATCTTATTCTCTCCCTAGATCGACATGAAGTCATCGTCAAAAATATTTTGGAATTAGATCCTTGGGAAAATCAGTGGAATGTGGTGGCCCACAATGTCCTCATGCATGACAGCTACGATGTCTGCCTGGTTGCCAGGCTTAACCCCAGGGATCTCATTCCACCACCCCCTGACTTGGTCGACCAGTGAGAGATGGACTTCATACCACTTGGCCTTTCTCTAAGCTTGTCCAGGGCTTGGTTGGATAGCTCCGGATATCTGCATGCAATAACCTAGTCTTAGACTTTGCAATGAGATGTTAAACAAAGGATATCATTTTATCTCTCTCTCTCTCTCTCTCTCTCACACACACACACACACACACACACACACACACACACACACACACACACATTCAGAATCAGGTTTATTAAAACTTCCTGTACCGAATAAAGTGGCCATGTGTTTATGTTCATTGTCTCCTGCTGTAGCCCCGATATTTCAAGGTTCGATGCTGTTTCAACGCATGGTTATTTGAGTTACTGGTTCAACCATTCTCCTCTGACCTGTCTCATTAACAAGGCATTTTCATCCACAAAACTGCCACTCACTGGATTTTTTTTTGTTTTTTGCACCATTTTCTGTCACTTCTCGAGACTTTTGTGTGAAAATCCCAGGAGATCAACAGTTTCTAAAGTACTCAAACCACCCTTTCTGGCACTAACATTCATTCCACCCATCGAAGTCACTTAGATCACATTTCTTCCCCATTCTGATGTTTGTTCTGAACAACAACTAAACCTCTTGACCATGTCTGCATGCTTTAATGCATTGAGTTGCTGCCATGTGATTGGCTGATTAGATATTTGCATTAACGAGCAGCTGTACAGGTATACATAATAAAGCGGCCACTGAGTGTATGTTGTGAAATTTGTTGCTTTGCTGCAACAGTACAGTGCAAAGACATAAAATTACTAGAAAACACAAAATAAATAGCACAAAAAAGGAATAATGAGGCAGTGTTCATGGATTCATGGGTCATTCAGAAATCTGAGGGTGGAGGAGGAGAAGCTGTTCCTGAGTCGTTGATAGAGGGTCTTCGGACTCCTGGGCCCTGATGGTAATAACAAGAAGAGAGCGCGTTCCAGACGGAGAGGATGGTGATGGATACCGTACTGCCTTCTTGAAGCACTGCATCTTGGGGAGATGGAGGGTTGGACCTGCCCAAGTCTACAGCACCCCAAAGTTCATGTTTGTTGTCATCTGACAGTACAAAATAACGCTCCTCCAGACCATGGGGACATAGGGTGAGAAGGTAGTGAATCAGTGTGGCTGGAGCTAAGGAACTGCAAGGGTAAAAAGACCCTGATGGGAGTTGTATACAGACCCCCAAAACAGTAGTAAGGATGTGGCCTACAGATTACAATGGGAGATAGAAAATGCATGCCGAAAGGGCAATGTTACAATAATCGTGGGGAATTCAATATGCAAGGAGATTGGGAAAATCAGGTTGGTGCGGGGTTACAGGATGGGGAATTTCTAGAGTACCTATGAGTTGGCTTTTTAGAGTAGCTTGTGGTTGATCAGTTATTCTAAATTGGGTGTTGTGCAATGAACCAGAATTGATTAGAGACCTTGAGGTAAAAGAACCCTAGGTGGCAAGTGAACATAATATGATCAAATTCACACAAATTTGAGGAGAAGAAGTTAAAATCAGATGGATCAGTATTACAGTGGAGTAAAGGGAATTACAGAGGCATGAGAGAGGCGTTGGCCGGAATTGATTGGAAAAGAACACTGGCAGGGTTGGGATGGCAAAGCAGCAATGTCTGGAATTTCTGGAAGCAAATCGGAAGGCACAGGATATATCCATCCCAAAGAGGAAGAACTATTCTAAAGGAAAGATGACACAACTGTGGCTGACAAGAGAAGTCAAAGCCAACATAAAAGCCAAAGAGAGGGCGTATAATAAAGTAAAAATTAGTGGGAAATTAGAGGATTGAGAAACTTTTATAAACCAACAGAAGACAACTAAAAAAGACATTAAAGTAAAACTGGAATAGGAAAGTAAGCTAGCCAATAAAGAGCATACCAAAAGTTTCTTCAGATACATAAAGAGTAAAAGGGTGGTGAGACTGGCTATTGGACTAATGGAAAATGATGCTGAAGATGTAGTAATGAGGGACAAGGAAAATAGCAGGCAAACTGAATAACTATTTTTCATCAGACTTTACTATGGAAGACACTAGCAGTATGGCAGAAATTCCAGGTGTCAGGGGGCATGAAGTTACCATTACTAGGGAGAAGGTTCTTGGAAGACTGAAAGGTCTGAAGGTAGACAAGTCACCTGGACCAGATAGTGTACACACCAGAGTTCTGAAGGGGATGGCTGAAGAGATTGCGGAGGCATTAGTGATGATCTTTTAAGAATCACTAGATTCCGAAATGGTTGCAGAAGATTGATAAAATTGAAAATGTCACTCCATTCTTCAAGAAGGTATCTGACCTTAGTGGTTGGGAAGATGTTTAAGTCGATTATTAAGGATAAGATCTCTGGGTTCTTGGAGACACATGACAAAATAGGCAATAGTCAGCATCGTTTCTTTAAGGGAAAATCTTGCCTGACAAATCAGCTGGAATTCTTTGAAGAAATAACTAGCAGGATAGATAATCGATAATTGATTGCTGTTGCGTACTTGGATTTTCAGGAGGCCTTTGGCAAGGTGCCACACATGAGGCTGCTTAACCATCTATGAACCCATGGTATTACAGGAAATATTCCAGCATAGGTAAAACAGTGGTGGTTTGGCAGGAGGCAAAGAGTGGGAATAAAGGGAGCCTTTTCTGTCGGTGGCTAGTGATGTTCCACAGGGGTCTGTGTTGGGACCGACTCTTCTTACGTTATATGTCAGTAATTTGCATGACGAAATAGTTGGCTTTGTTGCAAAGTTTGCAGGTGATATGAAGATGGGTAAAGGGGCAGGTAGGTTTGAGGAAGTAGGCTACAGAGGACTTAAAGCGATTAGGAGAAGAAATGAAAGGATTGACTATTTTCTAAATGGAGAGAAAATACAAAAAAAAAACTGAGGTGCAAAGGGGCTTGGGAGTCCTTGTGCAGGATTCCCTAAAGGTTAATTAGCAGGTTGAGTCTGTGATGAGGAAGGCAAATGCAATATTATCATTCATTTCCGGAAGACTAGAATATAAAAGCAAGGATGTGATGTTGAAATTTTATAAAACACTAGGTGAGGCCTCACTTGGAGTATTGTGAGCAGGTTTGGGCCCCTTATCTCAGAAAGTATGTGCTGAAACTCGAGAGGGTTCAAATGAGGTTCACAAAAATCATTCCAGGATTGAATGCCTTGTCATATGAAGAGTGTTTGATGGCTCTGGGCCTGTATTCAATAGAATTCAGAAGGGTGAGGGGTGAATTCATTGAAACCTATCAAATGTGAAAGGCCTTGATAGAGTGGATGTGGAGAAGATGTGGGAGAGTCTAAGACCAGAGGACACAGCCTCAGAATAGAGGGGCGTCCTTTTAGAATGGAGAAAAGGAGGAATTTCTTTAGCCAGAGGGTGGTAAATCCATGGAATTCTTTGCCCCAGGCAGCTGTGGAGGTGAACTTCTTATGTATATTTAAGGCAGGTGTAAATAGATTCTTGATTGGTCAGGGTATGAAGGGATACTGGGAGATAGCAGGAGAATGAGGCTGAGAGGAAAATTGGATCAGCCATGATGAAATGGCAGAGCAGACTCGATGGGCCAATGGTCTAAATCTGCTCCTATATCTTATGGTTTTAAAATCTTTTTTCTGCCTGTCTCGCTTCTAATAGAGTGGAGTAACATTTGCAAGTTTCCATTCCTCCGGAACCATGCCAGGATCAATTGATTCTTGAAAGATCTGTACTAATGCCTCCATGATCTCCTCATCCACCTCTTTCAAAACCCTGGGTTGTATACTATCTGGTCCAGGTGGATTATCTATCTTCAAACCTTTCAGTTTCCCAAGAACCGTCTCCCTAGTAATGGCAACTTCACACACTTCTGCCCCCTGACACACTTGGACTTCCAGCATACTTCTAATGTCTTCCACAGTGAAGACTGATACAAAATACTTATTCAGCTCATCTGCCATTTTCTTGTCCTCCATTACTAATTCTCCAGCATCATTTTCCGGCAGTTTAATATCTATTCTCATATCTCTTTTACACTTTATATATCTGAAGAAACTTCCGGCAATTTTTGCTCTGTGTGTTGAGCCAATATCTTACCTCAGACGCTCACTGTAATGGATAAGCTGGCCACTGTTTCTTCTAGTATTTTGAGACCCTACGCACACAATGTGCTGCCCATTGAATTAGGCCTGTTGCCAGCATCAAGAAGAGAGCGGGCCAGAATACCTTTCAAATCTCTTACTAACTCTTCCTGCAGTTAATCCTGACGAAGGGTCTTGGCCTGAAACGTCGACTGTACCTCTTCCTAGAGATGCTGCCTGGCCTGCTGCGTTCACCAGCAACTTTGATGTGTGTTGCCAGAATACCTTTATTAGTTTTAGGTCTTATAAATTGTAATAATGAACTGTGGAATTACTATGCCCTTATTTTACTTCAAAGTTTCGAAGTCCATTTCTTATCAAAGTATGTATGTAGTGTAGAACCCTGCGATTCATCTTCCCCACAGACAGCCACAAAACACAGAAAACCATGGAATCCGTTCAAATAAAAATATCAAGCACTCTCCCCTACCCCCACAATGCACAAAAAGAAACAAACCGCACAAATGGCAAAAAATCAAACAAGAAACACAAAATGAAAAACACAAAATCGAAATAGTCCAGGTATCATGATGTGAACTTACAGAGTCCAATCCAGAAATTGCATTGATTCAACCTTGCCCGAGACCCAGGACTCCAGCAGCATCGAGCGAGGGCGAGAGAGGGACCACTCGAGTGCAGGGACCTTCCTTCAGGGGCAGCGACCGAGAGGGAGCGACCGTTACCTGCAGACACCTTCCTCCAGCACCAACAAGCGAGAGGCTGGGAGACAGCACTGAACACCCGCCCACCTTCCGCTCTCACCTCGGTGACTTCAATCTTCCTCATCACTCCAATCAGTGAGAAATGGAGTCGTACATGGGCTCGCATCCTGTCTCCTCACTTCTCAGCCCCGAGGCCACATGCTTCCTCATCGAACACCCTCGGAGACAGCAAAGCACCAGGTCACTCAACTTAGTTTAAATAAGTAAAATACCTATAGATTTAATCTTTCAATTCTGTACTATGGCGTTACAAAGAACTTAAATCTTTTGCTGGAAGTTATCTGCTGCCGAGTTTGAAGATTAAATCAGTAGGTATTTTAAATAAATAAAATACCTACAGATTTAATCTTTGAATTCGATATTATGAAGTTACTGTGCCTTTAAATACTTGCTGGAATTTATCTGCTGCAGAATTTGAGGATTAAACCTGTACATATTTTAAATTAATAAAATACCCACAGATTTAATTCTTGAAATGTGCAGCAAATAAACTTCTAGTTAAGGCATTAAGGGCATTGTAGCTCCATAGTAAAAGCATTACCAATCAGCCATTATCACAGTTTACATGAAGTAAAATGATTTTGAGAGTGAAACAGCTGCATCTTATAATGTGGACTTGTACCCCATCCAACTTTCTGATGACTGAACAAGTTTTATCTTAGTGGAAAGGTATCTGCTTCAGGTTTTGATAAACACACACATTCATCATTTAAAATATATAATAGAATTTAATAGAATTGCTCAACTTCAGAAAGCCAGATGGATCTTAGTCTCTAACTTAGGATCTCAGAGACTGAAGGCACAGCTGGAGGGTCAAAGTCAAGGTCAATTTATTTTCAAAATATGTGTATGCCACTGTATACAGTAATACCATGAGATTCCTCTTAAATTTATTTTCAAAGTACATATATGTCACCATGCACAGTAGTACCGTGAGATTCATTTTCAAGGAGCTCTGCCTCAGAAAAGCGGCATCCATCATTCAGGACCACCCAAGATACACCTTGTTCTCATTGCTACCATCAGGGAGGAGGTTCAGGAGTCTGAACGCACACACTCAGTGATTCAGGAACAGTTTCTTCCCCTCTGCCGTCAGATTTCTGAATGGACATTGAACCCACGAACACTACCTCACTACTCTTTTATTTCCTAATTTTTGTACTACTTATTTAACTATTATGTATATATTTATTTGCTGTAATTCACAGTGTTTTTCTGTCTCTCTGTTATCCTGTATTGCATGGTACTGCTGCCGCAAAGTTAGTCGATTTCACGGTGATTTTAAACCTGACTCTGATCCTGGTTCCGATTCATTTTCTTGCAGGCATTTAAACAGATACAATAACATTTATGAAACTTTACTTAACCACAGACTGACAAACAACCAATGAGCGAAAGAAGACAAACTGTCCCGCGAATGACGGATTTCACTGTATGTTTTGATATTTTGATGTACATGTGACAGATAAAGTTAATCCCTAAAATAAGGTGCCTATACACAGATAGCACAGGAGGTCAGGACAGAACACAGGTCACTGGAACTGTCAGGCAACAGCATGAACATAGGAAATGGAATTGGCTTATTATTAGAATAGAGGCTATAGAACAGTACAACACCGGAACAGGCCCTCGTCCCATAATGGTGTGCTGATCCAATTAAATTAGTAATCAAATAGGCAACGCAATCTCCACTGCCTACACAATGTCCATATCCTTCCATTTTCATCACATTCATGTGCCTATCTAAATGTCATTTAAATGTTCCTAATGTATCTGCCTCTACCACCACCCCGGGCAGTGCATTTCAGTCACCCACCACTCTGTGTAAAAAACTTGCCCCTCACGTCTCCTTTGATCTCACCTTAAATGCATGCCCTTTGGCATCAGACATTTCAACCCTTGGAAAAAGATATTTTCTGTTTACTCCAGCTATGCCTCTCATAATCTTAGAAACCTCTGTCTGATCTCTTCTCAGCCTCCCCCACACCAGAGAAAACAACTCAAGCTGGTCCATGCCCTCTAATCCAGGCAACATCCTGGTAAATCTCTTCTGCACCCTCTCCAAAGCCTCACCATCCTTCCTATAATGGGTGACCAAAACTGTATGCAACACTCTGGATGTGGCCTAACTAGAGTTTTATAAAGCTGCAACATAACTTCCTGACTTTTGAACTTAGTGCCTCAACTAACAAAGTCAAGCATGCCAGATGCCTTCTTAACCACCCTACCAACCTGTTTAGCCACTTTCAGGATGCTACGAACTTGGACTCCAAGATCCCTCTGCTCACCAACACTGTCAAGGGTCTTGCCCTTAACAGTGTACTGTCTCTTTACATTTGACCTACCAAGGTGCAACTCTTCACATTTGACTGAGTTAAACTCTATCTGCCATTTCTCTACCCATGTCTGCAGCTGATCTATATCCCATTGTATTCTTTCCCAGTCTTCTACACTGTCCACAACACCATCAATCTTTGTATCATCTGCATACATACTAACCCACCATCTACATTTTAATCCAGGTCATTTATGTACATTACAAACAGCAGAGGTCCCTGCAGAATGCCACTAATTACAGACCCCTGGCTCGAATGAGTCCCTTCAACCACCAGGTCAGTTCTGAATCCAAACAGCCAATTCGCTGTGGACCCCATGCATCTTAATCTTCTGGATGAACTGCCCATGAGGGACTTTGTCAAATGCCTTACTAAAACATCCTCCTTTAACTCAAAATACCCTAGCACATTAATACGCTTGGCACTAATCTCCCTATCATCCATGCCCTTGTCCTTGGCAAATACTGATGTAAAGTCCTTATTAAGGAGCTCACCCACATCCTCCACAGCTAAGCAAATGTTCTCCCCTTTATCCTTGCATGGTCCTACCCTCTCCCTAGTTATTCTTTTGCTCCTGATGTATACATAGATTGTTTTGGGATTCTCTTTAATCCTACTTGCCAAGAACTTTTCATGGCCCCTCCCGGCTTTCCTCATTCCCTTCTTCAGTTTTTCTGGATTCTTTATAATCCTTAAGAACTCTGTTTCCTGACTCCAGCTTCCTAAGCGTTGCATACTTTACATTCTTCTCCTTTTTCTTGAGTAAATTCATCACCTCTCTTGATATCCAAGGTTCTCTTACCTTGCCATCCTTGTCCTTCTCTCTGACTAGAACATACCCGTCCTACACTCTGTGCATTTAGTCTTTAAATGCCCTCCATGTGTCAGATGTGGACTTGCCCAAAAACAGCTGCTCCCAATTAACTCTCCCTAGTTCCTGCCCAATGCTCTTGTAATTTTCCCTGCTCCAATGTAATACTCTCCTGCCGGGTCCACACTTATCTATAGCTACCCTAAAGTGTAAGGAGTTGTGGTCACTGTTCCCTAGCTGCTCACCCACTGAAATGTCAGTCGCCTGGCCAGGCTCATTATCCAAACACCAGGTCCAATACAGCCTCTCAGCTTGTTGGATTATCTACATATTGAATTAAGAAACCCTCCTGGATGCACCTAACAAATTCTGCCCCATCTAAACATCTTGCGCTCAGGAGGTCCCAGTTTATATGAAGGAAGTTGAAGACCCCATGACAACAACTCTGTTGTTTTCACACCTGACCTTAATCGGCTTATGTATCTGTTCCCCAATGCCAATCCCATCAGAATGATTGCACTCTTTCTATTTTTGAGTTCTGCCATAAAGAGGAGTGGACGAGCCCTCCATTATGTCTCCTCTGTGTGCAACTGTGATATTGTCCCTGATTAGGAATGCAGCCCTCCCCTCAACTCTTTTACCTCCTCTACCTTTTCTAGAGCACCAAAACCTGGGAATAAGCACCCATTCCTGTCCCTCTCTCAGTCAAGTATCTGTAATGGTCACAACATCATAGATCAAGGTTCTGATTCATGTTCTAAGTTCATCAGTTACACCTAAATACCCCTAGCATTAAAATACACACACTTGAAACTATCCATCCTACCATCCATCCATATCCATATCCATATCTATCTATCCATCCATCCTATTATAACTATAATTTTGCTGTAACCTGCAACTATAACCTGCCTGTTTTTACTGGCCCCAACATCTACCTTCCTCTCCATCCCACCAATTTCTGTCTTGGTGCTCTTGTTCCCACCCCCCTGCCAGGGTAGTTTAAACCCTCCTGAGTGGCACTAGTGAACCTCCCAGCTAGGATATTGGGTCCCCTCCTGTTTAGATGCAACCTGTCCCTCTTGTACAGTTCAACTCAGCCCCAGAATGATCTAAAAACCTGGAACCTCTGCACCAGTTCCTCGGCCACTCATTCATCTGTGCTATGATTCAGAATCAGAATCAGGTTTAATATCACTGGCATGAGTTTGAGTACAGAGATGAAATTAAGAACCTGCTGGCATGGTGTGAAGACAATAACCTATCCCTCAACGTCAGCAAGACAAAGGAATTGGTTGTTGACTTCAGAAGGTGTAGCGGACCGCACAACCCAATTTACATCGGTGGTGTGCAAGTGGAACAGGTCAAAAGCTTTAACTTCCTCGGGGTCAATATCACAAGTGACCTGACTTGCTCCAACCAAGCAGAGTTCACTGCCAAGAAGGCTCACCAGCGCCTTTACTTTCTGAGAAAACTAAAGGAATTTGGCCTGCCCCCTAAAACACTCACTAATTTTTATAGATGCACCGTAGAAAGCATTCTTCTAGGGTGCATCACAACCTGGTATGGAAGGTGTCCTGTCCAAGACCGAAAGAAGCTGCAGAAGATCGTGAACACGGCACAGCACGTCACACAAACCAATCTTACGTCCTTGGAACACACATCAAAATTGCTGGTGAACGCAGCAGGCCAGGCAGCATCTCTAGGAAGAGGTACAGTCGACGTTTCGGGCCGAGACCTTTTGTCAGGACTCACTTTACACCGCACACTGTCAGAGCAGTGCTGCCAGGATAATCAAGGGCACGACCCACCCAGCCAACACACTTTTTGTCCCTCTTCTCTCCGGGAGAAGGCTCAGGAGCTGGAAGACTCATAGGGCCAGATTTGGGAACAGCTTCTTTCCAACTGTGATAAGACTGCTGAACGGATCCTGACCCGGATCTGGGATGTACCCTCTAAATATCCAGACCTGTCTCTCGGTTTTTTTGCACTACCTTACTTTCCATTTTTCTATTTTCTATTTATGATTTACAATTTAAATGTTTAATATTTAGTAATTTTTACTATTTTTAATATTTAATATTTGTAATCCAGGGAACGGGAAGCACAGAATCAAATATCACTGTGATGATTGTACATTCTAGTATCTATTGTTTGGTGACAATAAAGTATAAAGTATGTGTCATGAAATTTGTTGTTTTGTGGCGGCAGTACTTGGCAATACATAATAATAAAAAAACTACAAATTACAATTTATATATATAATGAAAGTAAGTAAGCAGTGTAGAAAGAGAGGGGAAAAATACCGTTCATTCAGAAATCTGATGGCAGCGGGGAAGGAGATGTTCCTGAAACGTTGAGTTGTGTGTCTTCAGGCTCCTATACCTCCTCCCTGAGGTAGCAATGAGAAGAGGGCATGCCCTGAGTGAAGATGCTGCCTTTTTGAAGCATCACCTTATAAATGTGCCCGTGATGCTAGGGAGGCTAGTGCCCATGATGGAGATACCTGACAGTACAACTCTCTGCAGCTTATTTCAATCCTGTGCAGTGGCCCTTCCATGCCAGAGGGTGATGCAACCAGTTGGAATGCTCTCCACAGTACATCTGTTTAAATTTGTGACTGCCTTTGGTGACATAAGAATTCTCCTCACACTCCTAATGAAATATAGCCACTGCCGTGCCTTCTTTGTAGTTGCTTCAGTATATTGAGCCCCTGACAGATCCTCAGAGATGTTGACACCCGGGAACCTGAAACTGCTCTCCCGTTCTGCTTCTGATCTCTCATGAGGGCTCGTGCTTGCTTCCTCAATTTCCCCTTCCTGGTTGTTGTAGTGACGCCACTCAACCAGCTGACCTATCTCACTCCTGTACGCCCCCTGGTCACCATCTGAAATTCTCCCAATAGTTGTATCGTCGGCAAATTTATAGATGGTGCTTGAGTTGTGCCTAGCCACACAATCGTGGGTGTAGACAGACTAGAGCAGTGAGCTAAGCACACATCCTTGAAGTGTGCCAGCGTTGATTGTCAGCAAGGAGGAGATGTTATTTCCAATCCGCACAGACTGTCGTCTCCCAATGTGTAAGTCAAGGGGCCGGTTGTACAGGAAGGTACAGAGGCCCAGATTTTGGATCTTGGTGATTAGAATGGAGGGTAAAATTGTGTGGAACGTTGAGCTGTAGTTGATAAACAGCAGCCTGGCACGTGTTACTATTGTCCAGGTGATCTGAGGCTGAGAGGAGAGCTAGCGAGATTGCATCCACTGTAGTCCTATCATTTTGGATCTCCCCCTCCCCCCTCCCACTTTCAAATCTCTTACTAGCTCTTCCTTCAGTTAGTCCTCATGAAGGGTCTCGGCCCGAAACGTCGACTATACCCCTTCCTAGAGATGCTGCCTGGCCTGCTGCGTTCACCAGCAACTTTGATGTGTGTTGCTTTAATAAAGATTATCTTTATTTGTCATATGTACATCAAAACATACGGTGAAATGGGGCACACGGTAGCATTGTGATTAGCACAGAGCTCTTACATTCTGGAGTTTGGAGTCAGTTCCAACACCATCAGTAAGGAGCTTGTACATTCTCTCTGTGAACCAAGTGGGTTTCCTTTGGGTGCTCCGGTTTTTTTCCCACAGTGCAAAGGCATACCAGTTAGTAGGGTAATTGGACACTGTAAATTGGCCTGTGATTAGGAAAGGGTTAAATCGATGGGTTGCTGGGCAGTGCGGCTCGTTGGGCCTGTTCTGTGCTGTATCTCTAATTAGATAAAAATAAAATGCATTGCTTGCATCAAATCAAATCAGCAAGGGTAGTTACAGTTAGAAAGTGCAGAGCAGGTAGACAATAAGGTGCAATTGGGAAATCAAGGGTTTATCTTTTAGCATACGGCCGGTCTGTTCAAGAGTCTGATAACAGTGGGGAGAAGCTGTCCTTCTGCCTCACGGTATGTGCTCTCGAGCTTTATTAACTTCTGTTGATAGGAGAGGGGAGACGACAGAATGTCCTAGGGGAGAGGTGTCCTTGATTATGTTGCATTGACCTACAGACTCACTTTCAATGACTCTACAACTCATACTCTCAGTATCATTTTTTACTTGCACAGTTTGTCTTCTTTTGCACATTGGTTTTTCCTCAATCTTTGACTGTTTTCTTTCAAACTTTGAACTGACTTTAGGAGTAAAATTCTTTACGTCTCCATCTAAATGTGCAATTATAGTAATTTATGATAAATAATATGTACAACAGGACAGTCAATATATCATAGAAATACAGTTGTATCAGCATGAATTAATCAGTCTGACGGCCTGGTGGAAGAAGCTGTCCCAGAGCCTTATCCTGGCTTTCATGCTGCGGTACCGTTTCCCAGATGGTAGCAGCTGGAACAGTTTATCATTGGGGTGACTCGGGTCCCCAATGATCCTTCGGACCCTTTTTTCACACTTGTCTTCGTAAATGTCCTGAATAGTGAGATGTTCACATCTACGGATGCATTGGGCTTATCCGCACCACTCACTGCACAGTCCTGCGATCGAGGGAAGTACAGTTCCCATACCAGGCAGTGATGCAGCCAGTCAGGATACTCTCAATTGTGCCCCTGTAGAAAGTTCTTAGGATTTGGGGGCCCATACCAAACTTCTTTGACCATCTGAGGTAAAAGAGGCACTGTTGTGCCTTTTTCACTAGACAGCCGGTATGTACAGATCACGTGAGATCCTCAGCAATGTTTATGCCGAGAAACTTAAAGCTGTTCACACTCTCAACCGCAGATCCATTATGTCAATAGGGGTTAGCCTGTCTCCATTCCTCCTGTAGTCCACAACCAGCTCCTTTGTTTTTATGACATTGAGGGAGACGTTGTTTTCTTGACGCCACTGTGTCAGGGTGATGTCTTCTTTGAAGGCTGCCTCATTATTATTTGAGATTAGGCCAATCTTATTGATATCCTTTCTGTAGATAGGTGACCAGAACTTGTTTATATACAGCTTTTCACAAAATTCTATTGTATTTTTTCTTTCCTGTAATTGCCCACAAGAAAATGAATCTCAATGTACTATATGGTAACATATACATACTTTGATATTAAACTTACTTTGAACTCTGTTTCCACCACTGTGTCACTCTTACACCACTGTGCAGTTTCTTAGTACATTAGGGACAAGTAAACTGATTTTGACACTGATTTGTAAAGCACTTTGGGGACTAGGAAGACCTTAGCTACTGAATGGATTAAGCGGGACATGAAATCTGTTTAAGACTATCTGTCATTCAAGATTATAGTTTCAAGATTGTTTATTGTCATTCTTCAGTACAGGATTGTAAAGGCGAACAAAATGATTGTTACTCCAGATCTGATGCAGTACAATAAAATGCACGATAAGCACAAAAACACAATAAATATAAAAACAATCTTATAAAACACAACATAGGAGTAACTGTTATATACGTAGACTGATTGTATGTACACAAAGTGACACGGGGTGATGTGTAGGTAGTGGGGGGAGGGAGCAGTGGGGTAGGTTGATGGATGGAGGTGATAATCAGCCTGGGGGGTGGGGGAAGTAACTGTTTTTGAGTCTGGTGGTCCTGGCGTGGATGCTGTGTAGCCTCCCCCCTGATGGGAGTGGGACAAACAGTCCATGAGCAGGGTGGGTGGGATCCTTCATGATGTTGCTGGCCTTTTTCCAGCTCCTTTCTGTATCTACGTCCTTGGTGGCTGGTACCAGTGATGCATTGGGCAGTTTTGACTACCCGTTACAGAGCCTCCCTGCCTGCCGCAGTGCAGTGTCCATACCATGCAGTGATGCAGCATGTTAGGATGTTTTCAACTGCACGTCTGTGGAAGGTCATGACCTCAGATGCAAAATCATTGATTTTGAACTAATAAACATCACCTCAGGAAACCTAAGTTGACAGTTCTAGCTTCCCTTGGTGAATAAAACAAAATTGAAAATAAATCTTAACATTAGGAAGACTTTCTACATAACATCTCTTTACATTAATAATTTGCTTTATACACAGAGGCTTGGTGAATCACATGCCAGTAAAGAGTGGAAAATAAACAGCAATGCACACAAAATGCTGGAAGAACTCAGCAGGTCAGGCAGCATCTGCGGAAGTGAACAGAGCCAAAGATTTGAGCTGAGACTGTTCAGGACTAGAAGAAAAGGGGAAGAATCCAGAATGAGAGATGGGTGGAGGGAAAGGATAGCTGGAAGATGATAGGTGAAGCCAGGTGGGTGGGAGAGGTAACTGGCTGGAAAAGAAGGAATCTGATGGGAGAGGGGAGAGGGAAGAAGGGGGTACACTAAGGGAGAGGTGATAGATAGGTGAGAAGAAAGTAGGGCTGGGGAAGGAGGACAAGCTGGATGATGATAGGTGAAGCCAGGTGAGTGGGGGAGGCCAGGAAGTAAGAAGCTGGGAGGCGAGTGGTGGAGAAGGTAAAGGGCTGGAGAAGAAGAACTATGATAGGAGAGAGGACCTTGGGAGAAAGGGAAGGAGGAGGGGCTCAGGGGGGAGGTAATAGGCAAGTGAGGAGAAGAGAAGAGGTAAGAGGGGGGCCAGAGTGGGGAATGAAAGAGGGAAGGGGAAGCGGGGGGTAAAATTACTGGAAGTTGGAGAAATCGATGTTCACGCCATCAGGTTGGAGGCTACTCAGACAAAATATGAAATGTTTCTCCTCCAAGCTGAGAGTGGCCTCATCATGCTGGTAATGAGTGGAGCCAGGCAGAGTAGGAGGGTAGGGTTGCTGCTCTGCGACATACTGGTAAGGGAAAACAATTACCACCAGGGAATGGAGAGTAGAATCAGAATCTGAATCAGCTTTACTATCACTAAAACATGTCATGAAATTTGTTGCTTTGCAGCAGCAATCGAGTGCAATACATAAAATATACTATAAATTACAAAAAAGAAATATACTGTATATTTAATAAAAATAAACAAGTTGTGCTGAAAGAGAGCAAAATATTGAGGTAGTGTTCATGGCACTCTCCTGCCCAGCATCGAGGACATCTTCAATAGGTGCTGGCTTAGAAAGGCAGCATCCATCATGAAGAATGCTCATCACTCAGGACATGCTCTGATCAAGGAGGAGGTACAGGAGCCTGAAGAAGCACGCTCAGTGTTTTAGAAACAGCTTCTCCCCCTCTGTCATCAGATTTCTCAATGGGCTAATAAACAACGAAACACTACCTCATTATTTGTTGGCTCATTTTTCGCACTACTTACTGAATTATATAATTTTGTTACGTATTGCATTGTACTGCTGCTGCAACAAATTTCATAATTGATGTCAGTAATATTAAATCAGATCCTGATTCTAATTTTGGGCTCATTGTCCATTCAGCAGTTCCTGGAACATTGAGTGTGGGTCTTCAGGCTCCCGGATCTCCTCCCTGATGGTAATAACGAGAAGCAGACACGTTCTGGCTGGTGGGCATCCTCAATGATGGATACTGCTGTTTTCGGTCGTCGCCTTTTGCGTAGTCAATCAGGCCTATCATTCTGGCCTTGCAGTTTTAACTACTGCTGTCAACCTCAGTATCATGAAGAAAGCATGCCGGAGGAGATTTGGTATGTCAACAAAGGCTCCAGCAAATTTCTACAGATGTACCATGGAGAGCATTCTAACTGGTCGCAAGACAGTCAGTTATGGAGGGGCCACTGCACAGGATTGGAGAAGACTGCAGAAAGTTGTAAGCTCAGCCGGCTCCATCATGGGCACGAGCCTCTCCAGCATTGAGGACATTTTCAAAAGGTGATGTATCAAATAGGTCAACCTCATGAAGGACTACTCCCAGCCAGGACATACCCTCTACTCATTACTACCATCAGGATGAGGTATAGGAGCCCCAAGACGCACACTTGACATTCTGAGAACAGCTTCTTCCCCTCTGCTATCACATTTCTCATCAGTACATGAACCCATGAACACTACCGCACTATATTTGGTCTTTTATTTAATTTTTTAAAAATATATCCCTTACTGTAATTTATAACATTTTTATGTAATCTTCTGCTGCAAAACAACATATTTCAGTGGTAATAAACCTGCCTGTGATTCTGAAACCAGCACCCGCAGGCTCGTTTTGTGATGCTTCCTAAGGTGAACTAACTAAATTAATTCTACCATCAGAGGAGCAGAGGTCATTAGGCTCAGGCATAAATTCAATTACAATCTGAGCTTGACCTTGGCTGCCATTACTATTACAGCTTTATAATTTAATCATTGATGGAAAGAGGTAGGGTTGGATATTCTGCACCAATGTCTTTCTCATTAGGGGATGTCCTTTCCTAACCTCAACTTGTACCTCCATGACCTGTGGGTATCTTGAACAATTATAGAGTCAGACAGCTTTGAGGTTGAAACCATGAGGACTGAATTAATAGAGTCATAGAAAACTACAGCATAGAAACAGGGCCTTCAGCCCATCTAATCCATGCTGAACTGTTATTCTGCCTAGAACCATTGACCCCACCTTGACCATTGCCCTCCATATCCCTCCCATCCAGGTACCTATCCAAACTTCTCTTAAACACTGCAATCAAACCCACATCCACCACTTCCACTGGCAGTTCATTCCACACTCACACCACCCTCTGTGAAGAATTTCCCACTCCAGTCCTATTAAACATTTCACCTTTCCCCTTTAACCTCAGACCTCTAAGTCTAGACTCATCCTACCTCAGTGGAAAAAGCCTGCTTGCATCAACCCTATCTATAAACCTCATAATTTTGTATACCTCTATTAAATTTCCCCTCAACCTTCTACGCTCTAGGGAATAATGTCCTAATTTATTCAACCTTTCCCTATAATTCAAGTTCTCATGTTCTGGCAAAATCCTTGCAAATTTTCTCAGAACTCTTTCAATCTTATTTATAACTTTCTTGTAAGTAGGTGACGAGAATTGCATGCAATACTCCGAAATTGGTCATATAATATATGTACATTATATTATGTATGTAATATAATATGTGTACATATATTACATTACATATGTAATTATATTATATGTGTACATATATATTATACATACAATATATACAACACCATGTAGATATGGTTTGTTGCAGGAAAGCAGCATCTATCATCAGGGACCCCCAGCACCCCAGGACATGCTCTCTTCTCACTGCTGCCATCAGGAAGAAGATACAGGAGTCTCAAAACTCAGACCACCAGGTTCAAGGACAGTGATTACCCCTCAGTGGTAGGGAGGGTTTACCCATAATGGCCGTATCCACTACTTTTTGTAGGACTTTTCGTTCAAGTTCATTGGTGTTTCCATACCAGCCTGTGATGCAGCCAGATACTCTCCACCATAGTGTGTTGCTCCTTCAACCTTACCTACTTTAAGGAGATTAGCCCAGCTTTTCCAGCCTCATTATGGAATTGTATGTTTACCCTGCAACTTTTCTAGTGCACACACAGAGAACTGACCCCAACAACTGACAGAATTCTACACTAGTCTGGAATATAACAGTGGTCCAGGAAGGCACAAAACATTATGTGAATAATGAAGCAGTGGTGCCCTCCACTGGTTGGATCTCACACCTGCAACATAACTGAATACATTGCATAAAAACTCGAAGTTGAGATTATTCAAAGTTCAAAGTAAATTTATTATCAAAGTACATCTATGTCACCGTATACAAGCTTGAGATTCATTTTCTTATGGGCATTCTCAATAAATCCACAATGAAAGACTGTATCAACTTGGGCGTTGAACCAGTTTGCAAAAGACAACAAACTGTGCAAATACAGGAAGAAATAATGATAATCAATAAATAACCAATAATCATCAAGAACATGAGATGAAGAATCCCTGAAACTGAGTCCATGGGTTGTGGGAACATTTCAGTGATGGGGCAAGTGAAGTTATCCCCTTTAGTTAGAGAGCCTGATGGTTGAATGGTAATAACTGATCCTGAACTTGACGGTCCGGGACCTGAGGCTCCTGTCCCTTCTTCCTGATGTCAGCAGCAAGAAGAGAATATGTCTTGGCAGTGGGGGTCACATGTACAAGTCCTTGTCTGCACAGTTGCAATGAAAAACTTATTTGCAGCAGCATCACCGTCACAAAGCATCAAATAAGTAGCATTTTTCACAAGAAAAGCACAACTTAAATATAAAGTATGCACAGTTTTTACAAGAAAACAATTATAACAGAAAACGCAAGCCTATTTCAAATGGTTCCATTTATTATCAGAGAATGTATACAGTATACAACCTGAAATACACATCTTCATGGACATCTACAAAAAACAGAACCCCGAAAGAATGACTGACAGAAAAACGTTGGAACCCTAAGCCGCCCCTTCCCCTGCCAAGCAGTATCAAAGCATCAACCTCCCCCATTCCCCCCACCCGTCTCAGCAAAAAAGTGTCAGCATCCAACACCCACCCAGCAACAGCAAAGCATGCCAAAGAGAGACCATGATCTGTAGTTAACAAAAACTATTGATTACCCTACAGTTTGACATGCCACAGGCTCTCTCTCTCTCTCTCTCTCACTAACAAGGGACAGAGAGGTATCACCCATTTTCACAGTGAACGGGGAGACTGACAGTCACTGTTACAACATTTTTACTGGGAAGAACACAACTAGACCAAAAGTAAGTCCACTTTTGTGCAAGATAATCCCAGTGAGAGAAAAGATAAACTTTATTTGCCACATGTACATCGAAACATACAGTGAAATGTGCTGCTTGTGTCAACAACCAGCACAGGCCACAAATGTCGCCATACTTCTGGTGCCAACATAGCATGATGAGACCACACTTGGAATATTGTGTTCAGTTCTAGTCGTCTCATTATAGGAGGGATATGGAAGCTTTACAGAGGGTGCAGAAGAGTTTTACAAGGATGGTGCCTGGATTAGAGAGGATGTATTATAAAGATAGGTTGAGGAAGCTAGGGCTATTCTCTTTAAAGTGAAGGAGGATGAGAGGTGACTTGACGGAGGTGTAGGAGAAACTGTAATTAGAAGTATACATCGAGTGGCTATCCAGAGACTTTTGTCCCCAGTGTGTAAAATGCTAATATGAGTGAGTATAATTTTAAGCAATGAGTCATGTCAGAGGTAGATCTTACACAGCGAGTGGTAGGTGCCTGTCAGGTAGGACCTGAATTGGTGGTAGAGGCAGACACATTGAGGTTTTTTTAAGAGTCTCTTAGATATACACATGGATTAAAGAGAAGTAGAGGACTATGTGGGAGGGAAGGGTTAGATTGACCTTAGAGTAGTTTAAAAGGTCAGCACAACATAGTTGGCCGAAGGGCCTGTACTGTCATACGTTCTATGTTCTAACAGGAGTGGTATTCGATTCGTGGTTTATTTGTGCTGCAACAGGATTTGGAAAGCACTTCTAAGTGACAATGTTTTTTAAAATCTAAATCAATAGTAAATGAATGAGGACAAAAGCAACTTAAACACATCATCTTCAGAGAGTAAATGTAAGCAGGCCATCTGTGGAACACTATAGTCACTGGGAAACATTGGACTGAAAGCAATCATTCATTTAAAGTCCAAGTCAAAGTTGAGTTTATTATCACATGCACAAGTGCATCCCAGGGCGGGTACTCAGAGTGCGACAGGCATAACTGACATTTTTAATCTCTCCCTCTCCCAGTGTAGAGTGCCCTCCTGTTTCAAAACATCCACCATTGTTCCTGTACCTAAAAAGACCAAGGTGACATGTCTGAACGACTGGTGTCTTGTCACACTCACCTCAGTAATAAGCAAATGCTTTGACAGGCTGGTCAAGGATTACATCTGCAGCTTGCTATCACCCACACTGGATCCCCCACAATTCACCTACTGACACAACCGATCGACAGATGACGCAATAGCCACTGCTCTACACACCGTCCTTACACATCTGGAGAAGAAGGATGCTTATGTGAGAATGCTGTTCTTGGACTACAGTTCAGCATTCAACACCATAATTCCCTCTAGACTCAACAAGAAGCTCAGAGACCTTGGCCTTCACCCTGCCTTGTGTAGCTGGATCCTGGACTTCCTGTCAGATCACCGGCAGGTGGTAAGAGTGGGCTCCCTCAGCTCCACACCTCTGACCCTCAACACAGGTGCCCCTCAGGGCTGTATCTTAAGCCCCTTCCTTTACTCTCTGTATACCCTGACTGTGTTGCCACCCACAGCTCCAATCTGCTAATTAAATTTACTGACAATACTGCATTGATTGGCCTAATCTCAAATAATAATGAGGCCACCTACAGAGAAGAAGTCACCACCCTGACACAGTGGTGTCAGGAAAACAACCTCTCCCTCAATGTGGCAAAAACAAAGGAGCTGGTTGTGGACTACAGGAGGAATGGAGACAAGCTAACCCCTATAGACATCAATGGATCTGGGGTTGAGAGAGTGGACAAGTTCCTTGGCATACTCATCACCGAAGATCTCATGTGGTCTGTACACACCAGCTGTGTGGCGAAGAAAAGCACAACAGCACCTCTTTCACCTCAGACAGTTGAAGAAGTTTGGTATGGGCCCCCAAATCCTAAAACTTTCTTCCAGGGCACAATTGAGAGCATCCTGACTGGCTGCATCACTGCCTGGTATGGGAACTGTATTTCCCTCAATCGCAGGACTCTGCAGAGAGTGGTGCGGACAGCCCAGCGCATCTGTGGGTGTGAACTTCTTGCTATTCGGGACATTTACAAAAACAAGTGTATAAAAAGAGCCTGAAGGATCATTGGGGACCCAAGACACCCCAACCACAATCTATTCCAGCTGCTGCCATCTGGGAAATGGTACCACATCATAAAAGCCAGGAACAACAGGCTCTGGGACAGCTTCTTCCACCAGGCCATCAGATCGATTAATTCATGCTGACACAATTGTAGTTCTAAGCTATATTGACTGTCCTGGTGTGCATACTATTTATTTCAGGATGTATATTGTATACATTTCTCTGACATTAAATGTATCTATTGAAACCTAGTGAAATTGCACATGTAACCCCCCCCCCCCCCCGGGGAAAGGTTTCACTGCTAATGTAATGGTTTTTCTGTAGCAGCAATGTTTGGGTTATGGCCAGAGATAACGGGGGCTTTGGAATGTGCACCGTACAATGAAGGGAGTGTTTTTTCCTTGTTGTGTGCCTGAGAATGAGGTGATCTGGGTCTTTTGTTCGGCTGAAGATGAAGAAAGAAGTTGCCAGAATGAAGAGGTCGTAGACAGCAGGATGGACTGGACTTAGAGTAGGGCCGGGAGTCGATGAAGCCCAGAGAAATCGATAGAGGACCAGCGAAGGGGAAACCATGAGCTCCAACTTGTGCACATTAAAATGGGCCCTTTCCTTTTTGTTTTAATTTACTAACCCTTTAGTCAAATTAAGAAGTATGAAGTTAACTCATTCAATTGCATATGGTGTGCTGTCTGTTATTTCGTAGTACTGATTTGTAACAGGGTGACACATCATGCAGCATCCACCCAAACAGGAGGTTTTGAACCTCAATCTCACATGTTTGGTGGGGCCAGAGATTGTCTTCCCTAGGCTAATACTGACAGCCAAACCTGAGGGTTATACACATTTAGACGGAGACGTAACGTGAAGATTTTTACTCCTCATGTATCTGAAGGATGTAAGTAATAAAGTCAATTCAACTCAACAAGAACCTTACCTGCAGCAGCATTACAGCTATATAGCTTAAATAGAAAAATAAGAAAAATATAGATTAAACAGAAACTATACACAAGTTTGACAGGAAAGGCACAAGGAGGAAGTGTTTGCTGTCTAGAAGGCAAATCAGAGTGGATAAATCCCCAGAGCCTGAGAAGGTGTTCCCTCAGACCCAGCGGGAGGCAAGTGCAGAAACTGAGGGCCTTAGTAGAGATATTTAAATCATCCTTAGACAGGTGAGGTGCTGGCGGATTGGAGGATAACTAATGTTGTTCCACCGTTTAAGAAAGGCTCTAAACATAAACCAGGAAATTATAGGCTGGTGAGCCTGACATTAGTAGAGGGGAAATCATTGGAAGGTATTCTAAAGGACCGGATATATTAGATTAGATTAGATTAGATTATGAGGACACGCAGTCCTCTTTTATTGTCACTTAGTAACGCATGCATTAAGAAATGATACAATTTGTTCCTCCAGAATGATATCACAGAAACACAAGACAAACCAAGACTAAAAAACTGACAAAAACCACATAATTATAACATATAGTTACAACAGTGCAAGCAATACAGTAATTTGGTAGAAGAACAGATCATGGGCACAGTAAAAAGTCTCAAAGTCTCTTGAAAGTCCCATCATCTCACGCAGACGGTTGAAGGAAGAAAAACTCTTCCTGCCATGAGCTTCCAGCGTCGCAAACTTGCCGATGCAGCATCCTGTAAGCACCCGACCACAGTCTGACTCCAAGTCCGTCCGAAAACTTCGAGCCTCCAACCAGCTCTTCGACACCGAGCACTGAGCACTTCGACCCCGGCCCCGGTAACAGGCAATAGGCAAAGCCGAGGGGTTGGGTCCTCTCCCGCCCCTCCCCCCCAGAGATTCTCGATCACACAGTAGCAGCGGCAGCGAAGCGGGCATTTCAGAAGTTTCTCCAGATGTTCCTCCATGTTCTCACGGCTGTCTCCATCAAATCAGGATTGTGCACGGCATCCTAGTTCACAAATACGATATCAATTCGGAGCGGCCGCGCGCACTGCGTCACACCGCCATCTTCTCCTCCCCCAAATATATGAGTATTTGGATAGACATGGACTGATTAAGGACGGTCAGCATGGCTTCATGTGTAGTAGGTCATGTCTAACCGATTTTATAGAGTATTTTGAGGAAGTTACCAGGAAAATTAATGAAAGCAAGGCAGTAGACTACATGGTCTTTGGTGAGGCATTTGACAAGGTCCCCCACGGAAGGTTGGTCGAGAAGGTTCAGTTGCTCAGCATTCAAGATGAGGTTGTAAATTGGATGGTCCCGGTACAGGTCAATGGCAGTAGGCAGTTTAAATTGTTCAGCATGGACTAGATGGGTCGAAGGGCCTGTTTCTGCACTGTACTTTTCTATGACTCTAATTAGAAAAATAAATCTTAAGTTCATTTTAATACAAAATGATCAAAGCATTCATAGTGTTACTAAGCTGTAGTGATTAGGGTTGTGCTGGTCAGTTCAAGAACCGATTGCTTGAGGGGAAGTAGCTGTTCCTGAACCTGGTGTGGGACTTCAGGCTTCTGTACTTTCTGCCTAATAGTAGCTGTGAGAAGATGGCCTGGGGATATTAGATAGCATTTATTGCTTTCTTGATGGTGGGGAAGGATGTGCCTGTGATGTTTTGGGCAGAACCTACGACTCCCTGCGGCTTCTTACAGTCCTGCAATTTTGAATTGCCGTACCAGACCATGATGCACTCACTCAGAACTTGCAACAGTACATGTGTAGAAATTGGTAAATTGGTTTATTATTGTCACCTTGTCTTGCAGAATGCTCATATAAAGCAGCTCTCCATGGACCCACTTCCCACAACCTCAGAAAAGCAGTCATAAACTAATACCTCACTCAACCCAGACATTCTGTCTCCTCCCTCTGCCATTAGGCAGAAGACCATAAGACCATAAGATATAGGAGCAGAAGTAGGCCATTTGGCCCATCGAGACTGCTCTGCCATTCAGTCATGGGCTGATCCAATTCTTCCAGTCATCTCCGCTCCCCTGTCTTCTCCCCATACCCTTTGATGCCATGGCTAATCAAGAATCTATCTATCTCTGCCTTAAATACACCCAATGACTTGGCTTCCACATCCGCTCGTGGCAACCAATTCCACAGATTTACCACCCTCTGACTAAAGTAATTTCTCCGCATCTCTGTTCTAAATGGATGTCCTTCCATCCTGAAGTCATTCCCTCTTGTCCTAGACTCCCCTTCCATGGGAGATAACTTTGCCATATCTAATCTGTTCAGGCCTTTTAACATTCAGAATGTTTCTATGAGATCCCCTCTCATTCTCCTGAACTCCAGGGAATACAGTCCAAGAGCAGTCACATGTTGACATAAAAACCTGAAAGCAGATACCACTAGGCTCAAAGACAGCTTCTATCCTGCTGTTATTGGACTATTATTTTCCTAGTATGATAACTAGGTGGCGGGGTGGATATACGTCTCTACCAGAGGAGGTTTAAGGCACTCCATCCCACCGATAGCCCACAGGTCACTCTTGGGCAAAGTACAGCACCTGCTTAGCTCCTTGATCGGGGTCACGTAAAGCCATGGGAGCCGGTGGTGGATGGTCGTATGGGCAGCTGGTGCAGATCACAAGTCCTGATTATGCGACCAGTGACGCCAGGCAGCCAATCTCTGAAGAGTATTGATAACAGCTAGGGTTACCCATCTCGTAAAGAAACCACTCTGATAGTCCAACACTTCCTCAGTAGTATCATGGTGTCTGATGGTCCAACACTTCCTCAGTAGTATCATAGTGTCTGATGGTCCAACACTATCTCAGTAGTATCATGGTGTCTGATAGTCCAACTCTTCCTCAGTAGTATCATGGTGTCTGATGGTCCAACACCTCCTCAGTAGTATCATAGTGTCTGATGGTCCAACACTATCTCAGTAGTATCATGGTGTCTGATGGTCCAACACTTCCTCAGTAGTATCATGGTGTCTGATGGTCCAACACTACCTCAGTAGTATCATGGTGCCTGATGGTCCAACACTACCTCAGTCGTATCATGGTGCCTGATGGTCCAACACTTCCTCAGTAGTATCATGGTGTCTCATGGTCCAACACTACCTCAGTAGTATCATGGTGCCTGATGGTCCAACACTTCCTCAGTAGTATCATAGTGTCTGATGGTCCAGCACTTCCTCAGTAGTATCATAGAGTCTGATGGTCCAACACTATCTCAGTAGTATCATGGTGTCTGATGGTCCAACTCTTCCTCAGTAGTATCATGGTGCCTGATGGTCCAACACTTCCTCAGTAGTGTCATAGTATCTGATGGTCCAACACTTCCTCAGTAGTATCATAGAGTCTGATGGTCCAACACTATCTCAGTAGTATCATGGTGTCTGATGGTCCAACTCTTCCTCAGTAGTATCATAGTGTCTGATGATCCAAAACTTCCTCAGTAGTATCATGGTGTCTGATGGTCCAACTCTTCCTCAGTAGTATCATAGTGTCTGATGCTCCAACACTTCCTCAGTAGTATCATGGTGTCTGATGGTCCAACACTACCTCAGTAGTATCATGGTGTCTGATGGTCCAACACTACCTCAGTAGTATCATGGTGTCTGATGGTCCAACTCTTCCTCAGTAGTATCATAGTGTCTGATGATCCAAAACTTCCTCAGTAGTATCATGGTGTCTGATGGTCCAACTCTTCCTCAGTAGTATCATAGTGTCTGATGGTCCAACACTTCCTCAGTAGTATCATGGTGTCTGATGGTCCAACACTACCTCAGTAGTATCATGGTGCCTGATGGTCCAACACTTCCTCAGTAGTGTCATAGTATCTGATGGTCCAACACTTCCTCAGTAGTATCATAGAGTCTGATGGTCCAACACTATCTCAGTAGTATCATGGTGTCTGATGGTCCAACTCTTCCTCAGTAGTATCATAGTGTCTGATGATCCAAAACTTCCTCAGTAGTATCATGGTGTCTGATGGTCCAACTCTTCCTCGGTTGTATCATGGTGTCTGATCGTCCAAAACTTCCTCAGTAGTATCATGGTGTCTGATAGTCCAATACTTCCTCAGTAGTATCATGGTGTCTGATGGTCCAACTCTTCCTTGGTAGTATCATGGTGTCTGATGGTCCAAAACTTCCTCAGTAGTATCATGGTGTCTGATGGTCCAACTCTTCCTTGGTTGTATCATGGTGTCTGATCGTCCAAAACTTCCTCAGTAGTATCATGGTGTCTGATGGTCCAACACTTCCTCAGTAGTATCATGGTGTCTGATGGTCCAACTCTTCCTTGGTTGTATCATGGTGTCTGATCGTCCAAAACTTCCTCAGTAGTATCATGGTGTCTGATGGTCCAACACTTCCTCAGTAGTATCATGGTGTCTGATGGTCCAATACTTCCTCAGTAGTATCATAGTGTCTGATAGTCCAATACTTCCTCGGTAGTATCATGGTGTCTGATGGTCCAACTCTTCCTCGGTAGTATCATGGTGTCTGATGGTCCAACTCTTCCTCAGTAGTATCATGGTGTCTGATGGTCCAACTCTTCCTTGGTTGTATCATGGTGTCTGATCGTCCAAAACTTCCTCAGTAGTATCATGGTGTCTGATGGTCCAACACTTCCTCAGTAGTATCATGGTGTCTGATGGTCCAATACTTCCTCAGTAGTATCATAGTGTCTGATAGTCCAATACTTCCTCGGTAGTATCATGGTGTCTGATGGTCCAACTCTTCCTCGGTAGTATCATGGTGTCTGATGGTCCAACTCTTCCTCAGTAGTATCATGGTGTCTGATGGTCCAACTCTTCCTCAGTAGTATCATGGTGTCTGATGGTCCAACTCTTCCTCGGTAGTATCATGGTGTCTGATGGTCCAACTCTTCCTCGGTAGTATCATGGTGTCTGATGGTCCAAAACTTCCTCAGTAGTATCATGGTGTCTGATCGTCCAACTCTTCCTCAGTAGTATCATGGTGTCTGATGGTCCAAAACTTCCTCAGTAGTATCATGGTGTCTGATGGTCCAACACTTCCTCAGTAGTATCATGGTGTCTGATGGTCCAATACTTCCTCAGTAGTATCATAGTGTCTGATAGTCCAATACTTCCTCGGTAGTATCATGGTGTCTGATGGTCCAACTCTTCCTCGGTAGTATCATGGTGTCTGATGGTCCAACCCTTCCTCAGTAGTATCATGGTGTCTGATGGTCCAACTCTTCCTCAGTAGTATCATAGTGTCTGATGGTCCAACACTATCTCAGTAGTATCATGGTGTCTGATGGTCCAACTCTTCCTCGGTAGTATCATAGTGTCTGATGATCCAACACTTCCTCAGTAGTATCATGGTGTCTGATAGTCAACTCTTCCTCGGTAGTACCATGGTGTCTGATGGTCCAACTCTTCCTCGGTAGTATCATGGTGTCTGATAGTTCAACTCTTCCTCAGTAGTATCATTGTGTCTGATGGTCCAACACTTCCTCAGTAGTATCATGGTGTCTGATGGTCCAACACTACCTCAGTAGTATCATGGTGCCTGATGGTCCAACACTTCCTCAGTAGTATCATAGCGTCTGATGGTCCAACACTATCTCAGTAGTATCATGGTGTCTGATGGTCCAACACTTCCTTAGTAGTACCATGGTGTCTGATGGTCCAACACTTCCTCAGTAGTATCATGGTGTCTGATGGTCCAACACTTCCTCAGTAGTGTCATAGTATCTGATGGTCCAACACTTCCTCAGTAGTATCATAGAGTCTGATGGTCCAACACTATCTCAGTAGTATCATGGTGTCTGATGGTCCAACTCTTCCTCAGTAGTATCATAGTGTCTGATGATCCAAAACTTCCTCAGTAGTATCATGGTGGCTGATGGTCCAACTCTTCCTCGGTTGTATCATGGTGTCTGATCGTCCAAAACTTCCTCAGTAGTATCATGGTGTCTGATAGTCCAATACTTCCTCAGTAGTATCATGGTGTCTGATGGTCCAACTCTTCCTCAGTAGTATCATGGTGTCTGATGGTCCAACTCTTCCTCGGTAGTATCATGGTGTCTGATGGTCCAAAACTTCCTCAGTAGTATCATGGTGTCTGATCATCCAACTCTTCCTCAGTAGTATCATGGTGTCTGATGGTCCAAAACTTCCTCAGTAGTATCATGGTGTCTGATGGTCCAACACTTCCTCAGTAGTATCATGGTGTCTGATGGTCCAATACTTCCTCAGTAGTATCATAGTGTCTGATAGTCCAATACTTCCTCGGTAGTATCATGGTGTCTGATGGTCCAACTCTTCCTCGGTAGTATCATGGTGTCTGATGGTCCAACTCTTCCTCAGTAGTATCATGGTGTCTGATGGTCCAACTCTTCCTCAGTAGTATCATAGTGTCTGATGGTCCAACACTATCTCAGTAGTATCATGGTGTCTGATGGTCCAACTCTTCCTCGGTAGTATCATAGTGTCTGATGATCCAACACTTCCTCAGTAGTATCATGGTGTCTGATAGTCAACTCTTCCTCGGTAGTACCATGGTGTCTGATGGTCCAACTCTTCCTCGGTAGTATCATGGTGTCTGATAGTTCAACTCTTCCTCAGTAGTATCATTGTGTCTGATGGTCCAACACTTCCTCAGTAGTATCATGGTGTCTGATGGTCCAACACTACCTCAGTAGTATCATGGTGCCTGATGGTCCAACACTTCCTCAGTAGTATCATAGCGTCTGATGGTCCAACACTATCTCAGTAGTATCATGGTGTCTGATGGTCCAACACTTCCTTAGTAGTACCATGGTGTCTGATGGTCCAACACTTCCTCAGTAGTATCATGGTGTCTGATGGTCCAACACTTCCTCAGTAGTGTCATAGTATCTGATGGTCCAACACTTCCTCAGTAGTATCATAGAGTCTGATGGTCCAACACTATCTCAGTAGTATCATGGTGTCTGATGGTCCAACTCTTCCTCAGTAGTATCATAGTGTCTGATATCCAAAACTTCCTCAGTAGTATCATGGTGGCTGATGGTCCAACTCTTCCTCGGTTGTATCATGGTGTCTGATCGTCCAAAACTTCCTCAGTAGTATCATGGTGTCTGATAGTCCAATACTTCCTCAGTAGTATCATGGTGTCTGATGGTCCAACTCTTCCTCAGTAGTATCATGGTGTCTGATGGTCCAACTCTTCCTCGGTAGTATCATGGTGTCTGATGGTCCAAAACTTCCTCAGTAGTATCATGGTGTCTGATGGTCCAACTCTTCCTTGGTTGTATCATGGTGTCTGATCGTCCAAAACTTCCTCAGTAGTATCATGGTGTCTGATGGTCCAACACTTCCTCAGTAGTATCATGGTGTCTGATGGTCCAATACTTCCTCAGTAGTATCATAGTGTCTGATAGTCCAATACTTCCTCGGTAGTATCATGGTGTCTGATGGTCCAACTCTTCCTCGGTAGTATCATGGTGTCTGATGGTCCAACTCTTCCTCAGTAGTATCATGGTGTCTGATGGTCCAACTCTTCCTCAGTAGTATCATGGTGTCTGATGGTCCAACTCTTCCTCGGTAGTATCATGGTGTCTGATGGTCCAAAACTTCCTCAGTAGTATCATGGTGTCTGATGGTCCAACTCTTCCTTGGTTGTATCATGGTGTCTGATCGTCCAAAACTTCCTCAGTAGTATCATGGTGTCTGATGGTCCAACACTTCCTCAGTAGTATCATGGTGTCTGATGGTCCAATACTTCCTCAGTAGTATCATAGTGTCTGATAGTCCAATACTTCCTCGGTAGTATCATGGTGTCTGATGGTCCAACTCTTCCTCGGTGGTATCATGGTGTCTGATGGTCCAACTCTTCCTCAGTAGTATCATGGTGTCTGATGGTCCAACTCTTCCTCAGTAGTATCATAGTGTCTGATGGTCCAACACTATCTCAGTAGTATCATGGTGTCTGATGGTCCAACTCTTCCTCGGTAGTATCATAGTGTCTGATGATCCAACACTTCCTCAGTAGTATCATGGTGTCTGATAGTCAACTCTTCCTCGGTAGTATCATGGTGTCTGATGGTTCAACACTTCCTCAGTAGTATCATGGTGTCTGATGGTCCAACACTACCTCAGTAGTATCATGGTGCCTGATGGTCCAACACTTCCTCAGTAGTATCATAGAGTCTGATGGTCCAACACTATCTCAGTAGTATCATGGTGTCTGATGGTCCAACACTTCCTCAGTAGTACCATGGTGTCTGATGGTCCAACACTTCCTCAGTAGTATCATGGTGTCTGATGGTCCAAAACCTCCTCAGTAGTATCATGGTGTCTGATGGTCTAACACTTCCTCAGTAGTATCATGGTGTCTGATGGTCTAACACTTCCTCAGTAGTATCATGGTGTCTGATGGTCCAATACTTCCTCAGTAGTATCATGGTGTCTGATAGTCCAACACTTCCTCAGTAGTATCATGGTGTCTGATGGTCCAACACTTCCTCAGTAGTATCAGGGTGTCTGATGGTCCAACACTTCCTCGGTAGTATCACAGTGTTAAATGGGGCAACACCAGCTTAGTAGAACCATGGTGCCTGATGGGACAAGACTACCTCAGCCCTGCATTGCATGGCATTCTGGTTTATGAATTCAAATCTGTGGAGGGGGTGGGCAAAGATCTGGCAAACAGCTGGGAAAATGGTAAATTGCCCATTTTGACAAGGAAAGGGGAAGTACTTATCTAAATGCTGAGAGACTGGAGATATTTGGGCATCCGTGTGCATAATTCAGAAAGGACAGTCTGGAAATAGTTTTGAAAATAATTAGAAATTAGGGAGAGAGTTATTGTGGTGCGGCATAGAAACAGGCCATTCAGCCTACCAAGTTTGTGCCAACTATCAGGCACTCATTTACACCCACACTATTTATTCTCTTCACGCTCCATCAATTTCTTCTCCTTCCTCTCAGATTCTACCTCCGACCTACATAGTAGCAGAAATTTACAGTGGCTAATCTCTAGGCTAAGAGTCCAGGCCTCCACACTGCGCCCGGAGGCAAGTGATGTGGGCAGGTGGACATCAGGCCGTCCCTGGTTGGTAGGTCCCAGTACTGGATGTCCATGTAAAGCAGGAGGCATGAGTGCCAGTCAGTCAGCGAGTCTGGAGCTGAAGCTAGGTATTTGGGGTCTTGTCATCGGTAGAGTGGGGGTCAATACTGAAGATTGAGACTGAAAGGGCAATCAGGAGCCTGGAAGTTGAAGCCCAATAGCCAGGGCCTGGAGACTGGAGGCCTGACCTGTGTTTGGGGGAGTGTGACAGGAAGGAAAGGGGCACGTTTTGCTGTTGTTGTTTTCGGCCTGAAACACCCTGGTTCACTTCCTTCTGTCGAGGCTGCTTGAGCTGCTGTGTTCTTCTGACATACTGTGTGTGATGCTCCAGATTTCCGGCTTCTGCAGAATCTCTTTTGTCGCCACACATTAAGGGAAAGATTCCTTCTCACTATGAGAGTTACTGAATATAAAAATATTGAGGATAACATTGAATCAGGATCAGGTTGATTATCACTGATATATGTCACGAAATTTGTTGTTCTGGGGCAGCAGTAGATTACAAAGCTTACGTACTTACTGCCCATTGTGCTGCTGGCATTTAGGGCAACAATGAAGGTCCTCCATCTCTGGCGGTGTTCAGGGCTTCCTTCATCACGTCAGTAGCTTCCTCTCAGTTTTCTCTACTGTCAGCCATGCAAGTCCGGGGTGGAGTCTCAAGAATGCTATCACCCTCAGATGTAGAAGGACAGTTTTGTTTTGTCCGTAACAGTTTTGTTTGACCAGTCAGGGTTGCTAGCCCTGAGCTGAACCCCCGAACCTGGAGGACTGGTGGACCGCTCTTAGTCTGGCCTCTATACTTGGACCTGTTCGGCATGGGTGACCCTACCAAGAGCCAAAGCATAAAGCCCTGACTCCACCCAAACAGAGCTCTCCAGGTCTTTGAAGTACACAAGCCTCCAAACCCTACAACAAGGTTGTGGTCCTCGTGGAGTGACAAACTTCTATAGGTGCACAGTGGAGTATCCTGACTGGTTGCATCAAAGCCTGCTACGGAAACCCCAATGCCCAGGAACGGAAATGTCTACAGAAAGTGGTGGACACAGCCCAGTCCATCACGGGCAAAGCCCTCCCCTCCTCTGAGCGCATTTACAAGGAGCACTGACACAGGAAAGCAGCATCCGTCATCAAGGACTCCCACCGTGAAACACTTAGGCAGGAATATGAACAGGCAGGGAGTGGAGTGATTTAGACCACATGCAGACAGATGAGATTAGCTTGCACAGATACTGTGAGCTGTCTGGCCTGTCCCTGTGGTGTAGATGTTGCTCCTCCAGCAGTCTGTCGTTTGTGCAAAATTCCAGCTTCTTCCATTTCCGGAAAACATTCTGTCATTAGTTTTTGCCTGCATTTCGTTCCGTCAACTACCCCCCGAATCTATCGCACACTCACACACTATATGGCAAGATTATTGTGATTAACCCATATGTGGCGATGTGGAAAGAAACCCAAAGAACAATCAAGAAACTCCACATGAAATTACCTGTCACTTACAATTACCTTCCTTAATGTCGCATACTCACTTTACATTAGTCAGTGGTTTCCCACAACTTGATTATTATGTGCTGAAATTGACTTTTCTGGGTTTTTTTTGTTCTAATTGTGTTCTTCCTTGTTAAAAAAAAAATTGTGTATAACTTATGTTTAAATTGTATACAACTGTACAATTGGGCAGTGTAGCAGTTAGTGCGACGCTATTACAGCTCGGAGTTCAGAGGTCAATCCTGATGTCCGGTGTAAGGCATTTGTACAATCTCTCTGTGGAATGCGTGAGTTTCCTCTGGGTGTTCCAGTTTCCTCCACAGCCCAAAGGCGTACCGGTTAGTAGGTTAATCGGTCGTTGTAAACTGACCTGTGATGAGGCTAGGGTTAAATTGGGATCATTTTGGTAGCAGTATACATTCCACCTCAGACCAACGTCAATCAGGCTTTAGATGATCTGAGCAAGGGGATCAACATGCATGAAACAGCACAACCTAACACCTTCACCATCATTTTGGGGGATTTTAACCAGGCTAATCTGAAAAAAATCATGAAGCCATTACCATCAACAGATCACTTGCAATACCAGAGGAAACAACACACCGGACCATTGTTACACCACCATCAAGAATGCCTACCGTGCTATTCCACGCCCTCACTTCGGGAAGTCTGATCACCTGGCTGTACTTCTACTCCCTGAGTATAGGCAGAGACTGAAGACTGCAGCACCAGCAGTGAGGCCCAAGAAGGTTTGGACAAGGGAAGCACAGGAGTGCCAACAGGACTACTTTGAATCAGTGGACTAGACTGTATTCAGGGATTCATCATCGAACCTGGATGAGTATGCTGCAGTTGTTACCGACTTCATTAAAACCTGTGTGGATGAGTGTGTGCCTACAAGGACTTACTGTACATTCCCAAACCGAAAGCCGTGGATGAACCAGGAGGTACGTCGTCTGCTAAAGGCTAGATCTGTGGCATTCAAGTCTGACAACCCAGGTCCGTACCAGAAAATCAGGTATGATTTGCGGAGGGCTATTTCAAGGGCGAAGAGACAATTTCGAACAAGATTGGAGGCGACATCAGATGCACGGCAACTCTGGCAGGGCTTGCAAAACATTACTGCCTACAAAGCGAAACCCAATAGCATGAATGGTAGCGATGCTTCACTACCAGAAGAACTCAACACCTTCTATGCCTGCTTTGAAAAGGAGACTATAACTACAGCTGTGAAGATCCCTGCTGCACCTGATGACCCTGTGATCTCTGTCTCAGAGGCTGATGTTAGACTGTCTTTAAAGAGAGTGAACCCTCGCAAGGCGGAAGGTCCCGATGGAGTACCTGGTAGGGCTCTGTAAACCTGTGCCAACCAGCTGGTGGGAGTATTCAAGGACATTTTCAACCTCTCACTGCTACAGGCGGAAGTTCCCACTTGCTTCAAAAAGTCAACAATTATACCAGTGCCTAAGAAGAATAATGTGAGCTGCCTTTCTGACTATCGCCCGGTAGCACTCACATCAACAGTGATGAAATGCTTTGAGAGGTTGGTCATGACTAGACTGAACTCCTGCCTCAGCAAGGACCTGGACCCATTGCAATTTGCCTATCGCCACAATAGGTCAATGGCAGACGCAATCTCAATGGCTCTTCACATGGCCTTAAATCACCTGGACAACACAAACACCTATCAGGATGCTGTTCATTGACTATAGCTCAGCATTTAATACTATCATTCCCACAATCCTGATTGAAAAGTTACAAAATCCAGGACTCTGTACCTCCCTCTGCAATTGCATCCTCAACTTCCTAACCAGAAGACCACAATCTGTGCGGGTTGGTGATAACATCTCCTCCTCGCTGACAATCAACACTGGTGCACCTCAGGGGTGTGTGCTTAGCCCACTGCTCTACTCTCTACATACACATGACTGTGTGGCTAGGCATAGCTCAAATACCATCTATAAATTTGCTGATGATACAACCATTGTTGGTAGAACTGCAGATGGTGACGAGAGGGCGTACAGGAGTGAGATATGCCAACTAGTGGAGTGGTGTCGCAGCAACAACCTGGCACTCAATGTCAATAAGACAAAAGAGCTGATTGTGGACTTCAGGAAGGGTAAGACGAAGGAACACATACCAATCCTCATAGAGGGATCAGAAAGGAAGAGAGTGAGCAGTTTCAAGTTCCTGAGTGTCAAGATATCTGAGGACCTAACCTGGTCCCAACATATCGATGCAGTTATAAATAAGGCAAGAAGTGCCTGTACTTCATTAGGAGTTTGAAGATATTTAGTATGTCAACAAATACACTTAAAAACTTCTACAGATGTGCTATGGAGACCATTCTGACAGGCTGCAGCACTGTCTGGTATGGGTGGGGGCTACTGCACAGGACCAAAAGAAGCTACAGAGGGTTGTAAATCTAGTCGGCTCCATCTTGGACACTAGCCTACAAAGTACCCAGGACTTCTTCAAGGAGCGGTGTCTGAGGAAGGCAGCGTTCATTACTAAGGACCTCCAGAACCCAGGGCGTGCCCTTTTCTCCCTGTTACCATCAGGTAGGAGGTACAGAAGCCTGAAAGCACACACTCAGCAATTCAGGAACAGCTTCTTCCCCTCTGCCATCCAATTCCTAAATGGACATTGAACCCTTGAACACTACCTCACTTTTTAAATATATATTGTTTCTGTTTTTTGCATGATTTTTAATCTATTCAATATACATAAACTGTAATCGACTTATTTATTTATTTATTTTTTCTTCTATATTATGTAACGGGGAAGACATAAGACAAGTACAGAACTTTTGCTGATGGCAGGTGCGACATGGACATTAAGAGAAGAATAGGGATGGCAAAAGACACCTTTACGAGAATGAAGAGTATACTGACCAATACTAAACTAGGCATGACAACCCGCCTCAGGGTACTGAAATGTTACATTTATCCAGTTATGTTATATGGCTCAGAATGTTGGACAATATCTAGTAACATGAGGTAACGAATTGAAGCAGCAGAGATGTGGTTTTTGAGGAGGATGCAAAGAATATCATGGACAAAATGACTATCTAATGAGGATGTCATGAACAGAGCAAACACAAAAAGAGAAATAATGTATGAGATCAAGAAAAGGGAACGTAACTTCATTGGACATGTGATTAGGAAAGAGGAGTTAGAATGCACGGTAATTATGGGAAAGATTGAAGGGAAGAAAGCAAGAGGAAGACAAAGGCAAATGATGATGGAGACAGCGGCCAGAGAATTGGAAACGAATACCAATGAATTGATCCACCTGACCCGAAACAGGAGTGTGTGGGCCATGGCAGTCAAAGCTCAAACTGGGCACGACACCTGATGATGATGATGATGATATTATTATATTGCATTGAACTGCTGCTGCTAAGTTAACAAATTTCACGACACATGCCAGTGATAATAAACCTGATTCTGATCTGCTAGCAGCGTGGATCGAAGTTTATAAACAGCATTCTGTCTATAATATAGAAAAAGCATTCGGAATGCTGTTTTATATATATGTATCAATCACATGGCTACGATGTTGCCCTACGTAGGCCAACACATTGATGCAATCACTGAGAACACACACCAGCAGCTCTATTTCATATTAAGCTTGAGGAAATTTGGTACATCACCAAAGACTTTTTCCGATTTCTGTAAGACCTTAAGACTCAGGAGGAGAATTAGGCCATATGACCCATCAGGTCTACTCGGCCATTCCATCATGACCATAAAATATAGGAGCAGAGTTAGACCATTTGGCCCATCTAGTCTCCTGCCTTCTCCCCATATCCTTTCATGCCCTGACCAATCAAGAATCTATCAACCGCTGCCTTAAATATACATTAAAGATGTCCTCCACAGCTGCCTGTGGCAAAGAATTCCACCCTCTGGCTAAAGAAATTCCTTCTCATCTCCATTCTAAAAGGATGCCCCTCTGTTCTGAGGCTGTATCCTCTGGTCTTACACTCTCCCATCATAGGAAACATCCTCTCCACATCCATTGTATCAAGGCCTTTCAACATTTGATAGGTTTCAATGAGGTCAGTCCTCATTCTTCCGATTCTGGTGAACACAGGCCCAGAGCCATCAAATGCTCTTCAATGACAAGCCATTCAATTCTGGAATCACTTTCGTGAATCCGCTTAGAACCCTCTCCAGTTTCAGCACATCCTTTCTAAGGTAAGTGGCCCAAACCTGCTCACAATACTCCAAGTGAGGCCTAATCAGTGCTTTATAAAATCTCAACGCTACATCTTTGCTTTTATATTCTAGTCCTGTTGAAATGAATGCTAATATTCACATTTGCCTTCCTCACCACAGATTCAACCTGTAAATTAACCTTCTAGGAATTCTGCACAAGGACTCCCAATTTCCTTTGTACCTCAGATTCTTTTGTAATTTCTCTCCATTTAGAAAAGTCAACCCTTCCATTTCTTCTAGTGAAGTGCATGACCATACATTTCTCAACATTGCATTCCATCTGCCACTTCTTTGCCCATTCTCCTAACCCATCTAAGTCCATCTGTAGCTTCTTTACTTCCTCAAAACTACCTGCCCTTCCTCCTATCTTCGTATCCTCTGCAAACTTTGCAACAAAGCCATTAATTCCTTCGTCTAAATCATTGACATATAAGGTAAAAAGAATTGCTACCTTACCAGCATCATTTACCAGTTGTCCGATATCCACTCTCCCCTCTCTTTTACACTTTATGTATCTGAAGAAACTTTTGGTATTGTCCTTAATATTACTCTCTAACTTACTTTAGTATTCCATCTTTACCTTCTTAATGACTTTGGTTTTCTGTTGGTTTTTAGAAGCTTCCCAATCCTCTAATTTCCCACTAATTTTTGCTCTATTATCTGCCCTCTCTTTGGCTTTTATGTTGGTTTTGACTTCTCTTGTCAGCCACGGTTGTGTCATCTTCCCTCTAGAATACTTCCTCTTTGGGATGTAGATATCCTGTGCCTTCCAAATTGCTTCCAGAGATTCCAGCCATTACTGCTCTACCGTCATCCCCATTAGTGTTCTTTTCCAATTAATTCTGGCCAACTTGTCTCTCATGCCTCCCGTGTCGTATGTCAGTGATAATAAATTTGATTTCAATTCTGACTTTTTGACATGTCTCACCAGGATCGAAGCCGAACCGGCCGGCGCTCGTTCGGGTCTTTCCGTCAGTTGGGTCACGTGGTCTCCACCGGGGATTCGGGGCTTTCCGCCCCACTTGATCACGTGTCACGGGAGCGTGTGCTGTGATTGGCTGCTTGGGGCCACGGACGTGTCTCGGCGCTGACGTGTCGTTCAGACCCCGTAAGGCGACTTTCTTCCTGAGCGGAGCGGCCGGCGGCGGAGCTCCGGACCGAGACTGAGATCTTGCTTCTCTCCCTTTCCCCCCTCTCCAGCAGCACGGTTCGCCACGTGAACTCCGGCCGGCAACGACAACTGAGCAACCATGGGCAGTAAGTATCCCCGGAAGGGAAGAATCCATTCCGCTCCGGCCAAGCCTCGGCCTCGCGTGATTAGCGGCCCGGGTCTCCTTTCATTTCCTCCCGGTGCTCTTTCCGGGTCGGGCTTGAGCTAAAAGGCCCAATTCTGTGCCCTAACAGGCACTTGGTGATGCGGAGCTCATCCCGGACTCGAAATGGGGGGAAGATGGTGGGGTGCCAAGTATTTCCAGTCCCATGAATCCGGATTCAGTTGTTGGAGCCGCGCCCTAGATGTCGGAGAATGTCATCCTTCCCAGCCTGTCCTTGCTTGTCGGGTCCGCCGAGTGGTAAACGTTGAGGGGTGAAGGGGAGGTGTGGGGTTTAAACGCCACGTAGGCCAGTTCTTTTAGTGCTGACGGGTCCTTAAGGAGCAGCAAAAGATGTCTGGACCCATCCCCTGAATTCCCACATTTCTCCCGGGCTGGCTCTTCGAATCCTTTTACTCTGGGATTCCGCTGGACATCTCACTGGAAGATGTCACCGTGGAGTCTATGGTTTTGATTTGCTGGAGAAACTCAGCCATCAGGCAGCATCTATGGAGGGACCTGGGCAAATTGCATTTGTATGTGACCTGAAAACACAATCTTAAAATTCAAATAATTATTGCTTGTGATATCTAAAACTACTTTTCCACATTTTGTATTTAATCGCGTAATTTAAGTTGGATAACGATACCCGATCGATTACAAATTCCAGATGAGGTGTTTAGTTGCGATGAGACCTGATAGGTCTTGTTTATATAACATCTTTGTTTAATTATGGTGCAGCTCATGCCTGGTGGTTTTAACTGCATTAAAAAGTAAAGATAGCATTTTTTATAATGTACTTTGTTGCTTCAGGATATTGAAACAAATAACTGGCAGTGAACCTTTTAGCTACAGTCATTGGAAACTGCATCAATAAATTTCCCTTGAATACTGAAATAGTGCCCAAATTGTTATGGATAAATTTTGGCCAGAGTACGAATAAAAAATTCTGCTTTTTAAAAATTATACCATAAGATTGGGGCTTTTTTTTTGTGGTTTCTCATAAGGAGACAAATCTCAAGGTTGTGTCTAACATCTGGGATTGAAAGTCTTGTCATATGGAGCTCTTGTTTGATAGCTCTGGGCCTGTACCGACTGGGATTCAGAAAAATGAGGGGTGACCCCATTGAAACTTATCAAATGTTGAAAGGCCTCAATAGAGTGGATGTGGGGAGGATGATTCCTATGGTGGGGGAGTCTTAAGACCAGAGGACACAGCCTCAGAATAGAGGAGCGTCCTTTTAGAAAGGAGATGATGAATTTCTTTAGCCAGAAAGAGTGGAGAATCTGTGGAATTCATTGCCACTGTTGGCTGTGTAGGCCCAAGTCATTGGGTATATTTAAGGCAGAGTTTGATAGATTCTTGATTAGTCAGGGTATGAAGAGATGTGGGGAAAAGGCAGGAGATTGGGCCTGAGAGAGAAATGGATCAGCCATGATGAAATGGCAGAGCAGATTTGATGGGCTAAATGGCCCAATTCTGTTTCTTATGATCTTATTCTGTCTTATGGTCTTAGGCACATACTTCGATAAATGTACTTTGACTTTCGCATGGAGTTTGTGCATGGGAGTTGTCTCACAAGCTTGATGAGTTTTTTGATGATAGGATCAAGAAAGTTGATGATAGCAGGGCGGTGGATGTGGTTTATATGGATTTCAGTCCAACCATTGATGAGGTTCCACGTGGTAGTCTTCCTTGGAGGGTTAGACAACTGGTCAGGGTGCATGGGTTGTAAAGTTTTAGATTGACTATGGGCCAAACAACTACCAAATGGGATGAGCTTTGTAGCATTCTGGTCAGCCTGGACCAGATGGGCCAAAGTGCTTATTTCTGAGCTGTATGACTGACTGTAAGATACAGTACTTAATCCTGAGAGCTATACAGTACATCCCATTCAAACATCTGCACCACTGAAAGTGTTACATTAAATTGTAGGCTGAACTGGATCATATAATTTTTAAACTGTCAACCTTTTTGGGACGGCACAGTAGCGTAGTGGTTAGTACTAGTGATCTGGGTTCAATTCTTACTTCTGCCTGTAAGGAGTTTTTACGTACTCCCGGTGACCACATGGGTTTCCTCCGACGGTCCGAAGACGTACTGTAGGTTAATTGATCGTTGCAAATTGACCGGTGATGAGGCTAGGATTAAATCGGATTGCTGAGTGGCATGGCTTGAAGGGCCAGAAGAGCCTAATCCACACTCTCTCAATAAACAAATAAAATGATTGACGTTGACCAGAGGTAGTTCTAATACTTCAAATATGTTTAATAATTTATGATATGTATGAATGTTGAGTTTCAGTACAGAGGCATGAGCCATTACATGAGAAAGAGGGAATAATTGCTTCAATTACATGGTGAGAGCTAAATGAGTAATTAAAACAAAGTGCACATCAATTAGCATGTGTAGACAGGGAAAGTGAGCAGACCAGCTGAGCTAATGGAACTGCTGGTGCTTCTAAATTTGAAGAGAAGTGCCATTTTTCCCTTTGCAATGTTTTTAAATCAGATGTCTGGTATCTAGCAACTGGGATACCTTGCAGACACAAATTCAGAAGGAGAACATTTCATCCAAGTTCAATGTTTTTATTTAGAGAAGTTGTCATTGAAAGCCTGTACCTTATGTAACCATACATGATTTTTTGGGGGGAGTGTAACATCAAGGGTAATTTATAAATACCAAATAAATTCAATGACTTTCCTTGGGTGTTTGCACTTCACAGAAATCTTCCTTCCTGCAGAGAAATGCTAAAACGTTGGCAGCAGCTGAGATTTGTGTTAAACTGCACGTGTGAAAATTCTAAAGTAGTTACATTTTCAATGTAATGATGAAGGCAGCCATTTCAACTGTAAAATCAACCTGCTTTTGTTCTCTGCATACCTGTAGTAGTGTATTAGATAAACATTTGTACATCTGAAGCACAATGATGTTCGCCAGGCAAGTTTAAATAATTTGGATTATTAATTTTTAAAAAAGATTGGTTGCAACCATGACGCATTGGTAGTCTAGATTCCAACTGTACTGGTGTGCACACGGTCACGTTTTTGTGCCCTTGGTAACAATATCTGTATTTATGGTTCCTGTGTTTAAAAACGTGGGTTATGACCTTTAATTTTACCAAAGGAAAATGACTGGAGTTGCTTAGCACTTTATTACAAGATTATTTATTAGGTGCATCAAAATCAAACATACATCTACTGATACCTCTGGACACATCTTCAGTGATGTTCCTGGAATCACCGTATGTTTCGGGTCTTTCAACACTATACACCCTCCTCCAGGTGACAAAAACTAGTGAAACTAGGGGGGAAATTGCCAATATTTCAAAAAGATGTCTACAAGAAAACACAATTATAGCTCTTGTCTAGTGTGATCTCCTGGCAGCCCTTATCTCTTTCCCATGCAGAGAGCGATGAGCTTTTATATGCACTAAGACATACAATCTTTAATTACCAACAAAGTTAACTTCAAAATCAGGTTTATTATTACTGGCATGTGTTGTGAAATTTGTTAACTTAGCAACAGCAATGCAATGCATAATATAGAAGACACAGAATAAAAATAAATCCTCTTCATGTGCCTTGCGCGTTACATGCTTGGGCGATCGTGGCTTTCCACATCGAACGATCCCACACAGTGTCAATGATATCTCGCACACTTAGATCTGTTAGTTCTTTGTGTCCATATAATTTCTTCTTCTTTGCCTTCCTCTCAACACATGAAATTAGAACATGATGCACCCCACAATATAATTATTATCATATGCAACTGTTTTATGACATGCATTGCCATTTAATGTCCCTGTTCTATTCCTGAATCTAACCTGTGACATGAAGTCCTGAGGCATACGTAGCTGAACACTATTAAAGGTTGTATCAACAAGATTTAATGCACATCTCCTGCCATGTAAAACTGCAAACACAAAAGGTTCTGTAGACGCAGGAGCGTAAAAATCCAAATGTCTTGGTACAGCAGCAATTTTGAAAGGATTTGCTACTGGACACAAAGTAATGATTGATACCTCACGTTTTACCTGCATGCTTTAATCCAAACTTCAGTGGCGTACTTGCCCCAACCTGAAGAGGAGGTTTTTTGATTTCTTGTTCTGTTATCTAGATTCTTATGAGGACAGCTTGAGTGTTGCCAGATTTCCCATTGAATCTATCTGAATTCAAACTCACCTGCAAAGCCAAGAGGCAGTCTTTGATGCCTTGTGCAGCACTGCTTTTCGTGCTACAAACAAATCCTTTCCAAAATCCTTGGGCCTTTGGTGTCTGGAAAATCACAGTGGCACTGATTTCCATAATGGGCACCTCTCTTAGGATGTAGGCTTCATTTGCTCACTTTTTATTACACAGCAAATTTGGTTTTAAAGAATCAATGTCCTATAGTTCTCTATTAAAATGGTATAAGCATGGCTTCATACAGTCTGCAAGGCATTTAATTGAATTAATTGGTCTACTGAAATACAAACTTTAATCCTAAAAATTAAATTGTACCCAAGTCTCTGCTTTTCTGAAGTGCACAAGCTTGTTTACTAATACTAGTTGGGTGACTCATTTGATACTTCTTTTACACCAGCAAATGGTTGATTTCTGTGCTGTAAATACTTTAACAGTTTTGAGGCTCCTGGATTTTGCTAAACTTTAAATATTAATCACTACATGGAAAAGTAAAAATAACTCAGACTCAGTAAAAAAAACTGAAGTTTCTTCCTTCCATGTTAATAAAGCAATTGTTTTATGACATGGATGCAGGACTGAAAACTTTTAGTATCAGAATCAGGTTTCATATCACTGGCAAATGTGAAATTTGTTGTTACGCAGTAGCAGTACATGCATAATAAAAACGAAATTACAGTAAGTATATATTTTGTTTAACTTTTTAAATATAACAGAAAGAAAAATAAGCTCAATGTCCATTTAGAAATCTGATGTTGGAGGGGAAGAAGCTGTTCCTGAATGGCCAAGTGTGTGCCTTTAGGCTCCTGTACCTCCCTGATGGTAGCAATGAGAAGAGGGCATGTCCTGGGTGATGGGGGTCCTCAATAATGGATGCTGCCTTTTTGAGGCTTCTCTCCTTGAAGTTGTCCTGAATGCTGGGGAGTCTAGAGTCCATGATGGAACTGGCTGAGTTCACAGCTTTCTGCAGCTTATCTTGATCTTGTGCAGTGGCCCCTCCATACCAGATGTTGATCTATACGAGTGTGTTATAAGGGGCAGAGAAGGGTCCAGTGTAAATGTATAGCATTGAACCAGGAACAGTTATTACCCTACAAACATCAGACTCCTGGACCGATATGGATATCTTCATTCAGTGTTACTCTAACCTGATCTATGATCTACAGACTCACTTTCAAGGACTCTTTGTGACCTCTGTTCTCAGTATTTTTATCTTCAGTTTGTTATAACTAAGTTAACAAATTTCAGATCACATGCCGGTGATAATAAACCTGATTCTGATTCTGGTCTTTTCCATATATACGTGTTTGCCAGTCTTCATCTGTTTATTACAAATTTAGTTCTGGGCTATTTATGTTGGATCTCCTGAGTGGATAAAGTCATTTGAGCCCTCAAGTTACTCATTGTTCTGTTCTCTCTCTTTGCTGCTGGCTGTGTTTAGCTTCAGCTTTGGCCGTTAGAGTAGCCAGATCAGGCCAGGGTTCCGAGCCTTTTCTTACAGCTGAATAATATTACCAAAACGTCTTACTTGGCTTAAGATACACTCAAATATCAGGAATTTCTAGGAAATGAATATTTGTGTACTCAATTTGAATAAGAATCAATTTTGTTATCACTGACAGTTGTTGTGAAATTTGTTATTTTGTGGCAGCTGTACAGTGGAAAACATGAATATTGTAAATTATAAAAAGGCATCCGTTAGTCTTGCGAGACCATGGATCTGCACCTGGAAAGTCTTCACTCTCCAGGGCGCAGGCCTGGTCAAGGTTGTATGGAAGACCGGCAGTTGCCCATGCTGCAAGTCTCCCCTCTCCACGCCACCGATGTTGTCCAAGGGAAGGGCATTAGGAATCATACAGCTTGGCACCAGTGTCATCGCAGAGCAATGTGTGGTTAAGTTCCTTGCTCAAGGACACAGCACGTTCCCCCGGCTGGGGCTCGAACTCACGACCTTCAGGTCGCTAGTCCAATGCCTTGGCCACGTGCCCACTAAATTATAAAGATTATATATTAAAGATTAACATTTAGTGAGTACGTTGAGTGTCTCTCTTCAGGCTTCTGTATCTCCTCACTGTTAGTAATGAGAAGAGCGCGTGTCCTGTTTGGTGGCGTCCTTAAAGACAGATGCTGCCTTTTTGAGGTATCACCTTTTGAAGATGTCCTCAATGGTGGAGAGGCTATTGCCCATGGTGGAGCTGGCTGGGGTTATATGAATGTTCTGTGTGCTTTATCTGGCTTTTTACTTGAGGTCAAGTAATAGTATAAAACTGCAACGGATGTCCTTTTCCATGCTATATTGGAATGGGCAGTTTTACTGGTATGAAGTCAAAGTCTGTAAATAGAACATGAATATTGTATGGTGTGAATATGCTTTTGATTTGTAGAATGGTCTTTAATGCTGTGGGGGGGGGACTTGCTGGAACAATTCAGCAAGTCAAGCACCATAGGAAGAAAAAACAAGTTAACATTTTGAGTCAAAGGCCCTTCAGGATGGTGCACTTGCTGATTTAGATATCCTGTATCTGTCTTTTGATTTTTTTTTATGGCTTTGTTGTCTCCAGCTCCATAGGCAATCAATAGCATTTCTAAAAGTGGATATATTAATGAGTCCCCATGAAGATCTGATCCTCGTTCCAGTTGACCTTTGCAAGATCAGCACTCAGGTTTCATTTTGGAAGCATTAACCATTAAACATAGATGAAGCATAGTTTTTGTGAAATGAAATGGGGTTACCTGTTGATCACCAGTAAGGTTCTCTATCCAGCCCAGCCATTTGGGGCAGGGGTGGGGGTATTGAGTCCTGTTTCTGTTTTTCCACATTTGAGATGCTAATGTTGCTGCCTTTTCCCCCCAGTAAAATTCCTTGAAGTTATCAAGCCGTTCTGTGCTGTGTTACCGGAAATCCAGAAACCAGAAAGAAAGGTAAATTCATCAACCATTCCTTCCATCTGCTGATTTTTTTCATATACTGTATAGTGGTAACACTGTGTATTTGTATACTGCCTTGAGATCCCAAATTCATAATCCAGTGAAATGCCACCATAAATCTAGCATCAATTAATGTCCTAAAAAGAAAAGTAGAGCAGGTCATTTGACTGATTAAAATTAACAAGATCTAATTAAATAATGCAACACATGAGATTCACTGAAGAATTAAACCAAGGTAACAGTATTACTGAGACTGCATATCTTCAATGTCCTGAACTGTTGACTCCCTTCTTTGAATGCTTTCTCAAAGATGCTTGCAGTCTCATTCTTAAAACATTGGTCTCTTAAACCCATTGAGTGGTAGGGTGTAACTCATCATAATAAATGGTTTAAAAGTCTGTTAATTCTCTTGCACAAAATGCTTCTGAGGATGATGCTGGAAAACCTGTTCTTTGATAACTTTTTGTTGCTGGGACTTGAAGGCCTGCGTAATAGGGAAAGGTTGAATAAATTAGCAGTTTACATTAGACTTTTCCTGTCCAAATGTCAGTGTTACCATTATACCCACCTCCACCATGTCCCTGGTAGCTTGATCCATGTGCCCACCACTCTGTGGCAAATTTTGTTTAGATTCCCCCTTAAATCCCTCCCCTCCCATGTTAAGTGTGCGCCCTTTTGTTGTAGACTTCACTCTAATCTTAGGCAATCTTCACTGTTCACTATTTTTGGTATAATCTGCAAACCTGCTAATTGTACCACCTACATTAGTCATCTAAACTGTCAGTATTTATGACAAACTGGTCACAGCCTCCAGATTCAGATTAATTTATCTCATGTACATGGATGCATACAAGGAAGTGCATTGTTTGCATTGAAAAAGACTGAAAACTCCCCACCCCCAAACTCAACTCCTTCCAACAAGCTGGTTCTGTATCCAGTTGGCTGAATTGCCCTGGATTCCATGTGAACTGTCCCCCACAGACCAGTCTACAATGCTGGACCTTGTTGAAAGTCTTGCTAAAGTCTGTGACAACATCTACTGCCTTGTCCTGATCGATCCTCTTGGTGGTTCTGCAAAATATTATGATCATAAGATTTCTCACGTGCCAGACAATGCTAGCTATTCTTCCATAGTTCTTGCTTTTTTTTAAATACAAGTAGATCCTTTCTCTCAGAATCTCCTCCAGTAACTTTCCCACCACTGATTTTGGGCTTGGTGGTCTGTCATGTCCTGGCTTCCTGTTGCAGCCCTTGAATAAAGACACAGCATCATTGTCTTCCAGAATGTCACTATGCCTAATATAGCAAAACAAATCTCTACCTGCAGCAGCAGTTTCTTCCCTTGCTTCCCACGCTTCCCACAGCACCCTCGGATACACTTGGTCAGACCCTAGAGATTTAACAGAGTTAAATTTGCGTCCACAACCAACACTGTCTGAGGATTGCTGGGAGCAGCCTGCCAGGGTCGTCATGCTTCCACCACCAACATAGCATGCTCACGGCTTGCTAACCCTAAACTGTACATCTTTGGGATATGGAAGGAAACCACAACACCCAGAGGAAGCCCACACAATTACTGAGAGAATGTAGAGACTTCTTCCCAATGTACAAACAGTGGTGGTAATTGAACCCCGATCTACTGATCACCAGTACCGGTAAGGCATCGTGCTAACCACTGCATTACTGTGCCATCTGTACCTTTATGCACCTCAGGACTGCTAATGCTTTTTCATAATATTGAACAATAATAGTAATACTGGACACTGGACATTTTTGTTTAATCAAACCACCCCTTCCATTGGCAAAATCTCAGCATCTACCTGTTCAGTGTATTTATTTAGTTAGAGATACTGTGCATAATAGACCCTTAGAGCTGTACTGCCAGGCAACACCCCCCCCCACCCCGTGACCCCAATTTAACCCTAACCTATTCACAGGACAATTTACAATGAACAAATAACCTACCCGGTACATCTTTGAACTATGGGAGGAAACCAGAGCACCCAGAGAAAACACACGCGTTCTGCAGGGAGGACATACAGAGTTCCATATAATGTACATGTTCATTATGTAATGTATCTGGTTTACAAATGCATATCTACTCTGTTAAAATAACTCCCATTACACAATGGAAGATTCAGTCTAGATTTTATTACTGGATATGTGTTCTTTGCTCTCTGCAGTGACACATTAAGATGCAGCAGAAGTGGATTTCTCTCTCAAGCCTGGGTGTTATTTTTAGGTTTCTTGCTATCGGAGTGTTTTGGAGATATGCTTAATTGCTAAATTATTATCACTTGGAGATTGAGGCTTAGTCACAGGTGATGAAATATTCTTAAGTTAGTGTTGTGGACACTTCAAAGAAATGGAAATTATATTTGTATAGACATGACAAACCAGCCTACAAGAGATATTTCAGATATGCTAGGTTGAGGAACAAGGAAATTATTACCAGCTAGATACCATACCTTGCATACACTTGCTTTCGTGCTTGAACAGTTACAGCAAATCTAGGTATAAGGGCTTGTAGCTACCAGCATCCTGAGGAGGCCTCCTGATAAATGAGATGAACGCTGTTGACTTTGTCCAAGTATACTGTTGATCCATGTTTCCAGCGCTCTTTATAAATGTGCTTTATTCAAAATGGGTTTGATTTGAGAAATGTCCTGACCTACTTCAAGGGGAAGTGGAATATTGGTTTATAACAACGTAGAGTTATATGTGTGATCTGTTGTATGATTTTTAAGATTAAGAACGGAAATTTTGTGGTGGGGTTTGGGAGTAGAGAGTACTGGTACTTTAGTATTGTATTACAAATGATGTCATTGAACTTTTATAAGTTTTGCACAGAATGCTGGAGTAACTCAGCAGGTCAGGCAGCATCTGTGGAAATTTATAGTTGTTCAATATTTTGGGCCAAGACTGTTCTTCAGGACTGAGAAGGAAAGGGAACACGCCAGAATAAAAAAAATTTGGGAGGGGAAGGAGGATAGCTGAAAGATCATAGGTGTGTTGCTTTGTATTTCTAGCATCTGCAGGCTTTCTCGTTTATACAAATTTTGGCATTGGATGTTAGGTAGTGTGACGAGGTTCTTTACTTCTCTCTGATAACTTTCTAGATGACTCACTAATTCATCGTAAACATTTTCCTTCTCTAATCCTGCCAGCAAAAAATTGGCCGCATCTGACATGAAATATATTCTGGATTTGACTTAGCAATAACATTCAAATCTTCGTTTAAGTTTTTGTAGCCCTCCTTCCTGTCGACATGGATGCATAACTGAGACTCCTGTGCATATAGGATGTTGAAGAGTGATTTAATTAAAGTATGAGCTTTTTGAGAAACTATTGTTGGGATGGGTGGAGAGAAACATCTTGCTGGCAGCAGTTTCTAGAATGCAGGTATCAGCGCCAGGCCATTTGGGAAAGGAAAATAGAAAACACCTCATACAAAGACGGGTATTCAGATTCAAACGTTTACTACATAAGGGGCAAATACACAAGATACAAAGCACCCACAAGCTTCTTTGATGTGGAGTGAGCTCTTCCTGTTTATAATATCCTGTCATTGCAATCAGAATCGGGTTTAATATCACTGACATATGTCAGGAAATTTGCTGTACTGTTTTTATAGCAACAGTACAATACTTGCATATTAAACATATTAAATAGTTAAATAGTGCAAAAAATAGAAATTTAAAAAGTAGTTAGGTAATATTTATGGGTTCAATGTCCATTCAGAAATTGGATGGCAAAGAGGAAGAAGTTGTTACTGAATTGGAACAGGTTTCTATACCTCCTTCCTGATGGTAGCAACAAGCTGATGGATGCAGCATTTTTGAGGCATCACTCCTTGGCGATGCCCTGAATACTCGGAGGCAGTGCCCATGATGGAGCTGACTAAGCTTACCACTCCCTGCAGCTTATTTCGATCCTGTGCAGTAACCCCACCCCCCATACCATAAGGTGACTCGGCCGGTTCGAATGCTCTCCATTTGCATTGAACAAATGTTTCAATGTTCTAATTGTTTTTGTTTCAGATTCAGTTCAGAGAAAAAGTATTATGGACCGCCATTACACTCTTCATCTTCTTGGTCTGTTGCCAGGTCAGTACCTTTACAGCTATATTTTACTTGTTTCATGTAGTCAAGCATCTGGGCTAATAAACAAAATCAAACTTTAGTAACATATTTGAGTTACTTGCTTCAGATGTATTTCTCGTAAAAGGGGTTCTGTGCTGGTATTGTGGTTGTTTCAGGACTGACGACTAAGATATAGGAGGAGAAGTAGGCCATTCAGCCCATCGAGTCTGCTCCGCCATTCAATCATGGGCTGATCCAATTCTTCCAGTCATCCCCACTCCCCTGTCTTCACCCCATACCCTCTGGTGCCCTGGCTAATCAAGACCCAGAACTTTGTTTAACCATCCAATCATGTCAAACTCCAGCATGGCAGCCGTGAATATTAAATTGTTCTCTTAGAAAAGAGATCTTGTCCTAAGGATAATCAGAACACCAGATTACTGTGAGAATCTGTCTTATTAAGCCCATTACCAATAGAAGCTAGTCAGAGTTCTCTGTCCAGGTCCGAAGGTTGATCAGCCCTGGAGCTTCTGCTTTCACCAGATGACTTCATATGTATTCTAAGCAAAGATCCTTCCTCTCCTAGGGTTGAGGTCTGTAGTTCTCAGTTTTTATGTGATGGGGTTGCTGGCCCCATGCCCAGACCACCACCTTTCGCAGTCGGGGTGAGACCATCCATGGCAAGTTGAAAATCTGTTGTCTGCCTCATTCTCTGTCTTTGGGGAAAGGAATCTGCCAGCATTGCCAGGTTATCCTGTATGTGACTCAGACCTTCGGTTAAATGCCCTTTGGAGCAGCTGTTCAGTTGTGGCCAAACCATAAGGTTAAAGTAGAAAAAAACGTAAACAGAATCTGAATCGGCTTTAGTATCACTGGCATGTGTCGTTATGCAGTAGCAGTACTTGCAATACATAATCAAAACTAAATTGCAGTATAAATGTATTTAAAAAAGTTAAATAAGTAGTGCACCAAGAGAAAAATAGCGAGGTAGTGTTCACGGGTTCAATGTCAATTCAGAAATCTGATGGCAGAGGGGAAGAAGCTGTTCCTGAATCATTGAGTGTGTGGCTTCAGGCTCCTGTACCTCCTCCCTGGTGGTAGCAATGAGAAGAGGGCTTGTCCTGGCTGATGGGGGTCCTTCAAGGCATCACTCCTTGAAGATGTCCTGGATACTGGGAGGCTGGTCCCCATGATTGAACTGACTTAAGTTTACAACCAGATGAACAACTCAGCATCAGCCTAGGCACTGCCTGTGAGCTCAGTGAAACTTCTGTTTCAGTTCACATTGCAAAGTACTGCTTGCAAACATTTGGGGGATAAATTACAAGAGTCTGTTTGAATGACAAACCATGCGTAGATACATGTGGGAATGTTGACTTCTGCTAACTGAAGCAACCTCTACTCGGTGATTTCTTTTTTTGTTTCTGACCTTTTACCCCTTGTGTAGAGCACAGGCTCTTTGACCGACCTTCTTATGGACTCCAAGATTAATCTAACCCTCTCCTCTTACATTTTCGTTGGTCCATGTGCCCATCTCATCATCGTCAAATGTCTGTTACTCAGCTGGTGTTTCAGGCAGCAATGAATGTCCTAAATTATTTTTTGACCGGTCAGGGTTGTTAGCCCTGAGTTGAACCCCTGAACCTGGAGGACTGGTGGACCACTCTTGGTCTGGCCTGTACCCTTTGACCTGTTTGGCATGGGTGACCCTACCAAGAGGTAAAACATTCCTGACTAGCCAACATAGCTCTCTGTGTCATTGACGCACACAAGCCTCCAAACTCTACAACCAGGTTGTGGTCCTCTTGGACGATGTGCCAGTCTAAGAGCGTCATAAATGTCCTTCATGTATCTATCTCTATGACCAGGTATATCTCTCTGGTATATCTACCTATATTTCTCTGTTTTAAAAAAAGAAGCTACCCCTGACATACCTTTTGTACATTCCTCCAGTCACCTTAAAATTATGCCACCTCGTATCAGTAATTTTTGCTTTCAGTGTACTTGTTATCTTTAGATAATGTTTCATTAAAACGATTGTTTATAATTGTTTTTAAACCTCTGTAGATTCCTCTGTTTGGCATCATGTCCTCAGATTCTGCAGATCCTTTCTACTGGATGAGAGTTATATTAGCTTCAAACAGAGGTAATCAAGTTTATTTCAGATAGAGTTCCATGTCCCAGTTGGGAGCAATAGTTGTCAGTTTATCAAGTAGGACTTGTCTCCCTTTCATATTGTGTTAGACCTGCCTTTGGACTGGAGCTTTACTCATTAGCCCGGTTGTTTGGAGCAAAACCATCAGCATTCTGTTGCTCCCAGGTATGTATGTTTTGGCCTTGCGAGTCAAGAATGAGCTGAGTATGCCCATGGGCTCCGCTCCAGCTTTTGAGGAGAAAACAGCTGGCACTCATAATATTTAACCTCTTCAGGGATTTTTTTGTAGATTATATAATTTATCTTAATTTCAAATTATTTACAATTTTCAATTATGCAACTTATTGCTGTATTGTTATCTTGCTCTGCCTTGATGTCTATGTTGCTGATGTAACACTCGCTTCACCCAGCGGCTTAATAAAGTGGGTGATAAACTCTTGCCTGGCCAAACTTAAGAAATCTGGTTTGGGTGGATGCTGCGAGATGTGTCCCTTGTTACAAATCAGTACCACAAAATAACAAACAGTACATAATATGTGATTAAACGATTAAACTTTATAACTCTTACTTTAACTATATAGTTAGTAAGTAGAGAAACAAAATATTTTTTAAAAGGCCTAAGTCTTATTAAACAGTCTGCGCACAAAATTGGAGCTCACTCATAGGCCGATCGATCCCCATCGACCTCCTCCGATCATTGTTGCCCTTCGGACCCCTGCTCCGAGTCCACCCCGTCCGGCGGTCTACCAATTCTCTCCATTCCCGTCTTCTTTCTTCATCTCTCTCTCTCCCTCTCTCTGGCAAAAGCCTGCAAAATCAACTGCTTCCAGATTCACAAGACAGGGCAACAAACTCTTGATAACCCAAACATTGCTGCTACAGAGAAACCGTTACTTCAGCAGTGAACATTACAAAAAAGCCATTACATTAGCAGTGAAACCTTACAGCGCGTTACACTGAATAATTAGACCCTTCTAAGGTACAACCATTCTGTGTGCAGTGTGTGTTAATAGATAAAAGTCAAGTGATCTTTGTGTGCGGTGAGATTGAAAGCACTGAGAATGTTACCCACTTTTCAGAAACTATCCCAAATCAGTTACTGCTGAAGCAGACAGTTGTGACCATGATCTGATATCTTCTGTGTCATGTAGTTCTTTTGTGTGTACTCTTCTTGTGAAGCAAAGCTTAGTTCTGTGGTTCTGTGGTTAAAAACATTAGTAAAGCAAAGACTTCAGAATGTAGGTTCCTTACCTAATATGACACCAGACCAAGCAACCCATCACAGACATTTGGAACTTAACAGGATAAGCTTGCTGAGGGATGGCCTTATGCCTTGTAATTATGTGACTTTGTTTGATGCAGATCATCTTTTTATTAATCTTTATCTCCAGTCAGATGTGGAAATTGTGGTGTAATAATGTTTTGCTTTGTTACTTTGCAAACTAGATAAGAATGAGGTTTATTATCACTGTCTTAAGACACGAACTTTGCTGTTTGCTAGCAGCAGTAAAATACAAAACCATGTCTTTTGTTTTAAATCTTAGGCACATTGATGGAGCTTGGTATCTCACCAATTGTTACCTCTGGTCTCATCATGCAGCTTCTGGCAGGTGCAAAGATAATTGAAGTTGGTGACACTCCCAAAGATCGAGCTCTGTTTAATGGAGCACAAAAACGTAAGTATCAGGTTGCATTTTGATACAAATTTGCCTGCAGCTCTATTGCAGTTGTAGGGGGGAAAAGTGGCCATTGGCCTGTGGTGTGCACCTGCATTCATGCTACATGTTCTTCCCGTATTGTTCGTCTGCTGTATGAATGTATCTTCTGTTTCTTTATGTGGCTTCATCCCAAACGCATCCTGTGCAAGTTACACAACTCCGAGGTAGTGAGTTTCACATATATGCTCACTCTTTTAATTTTCTTTTGGATTCCTTGATAAATTTTATAACCACTAATTCAGAGTTTCTCATCTCGGGTTCTGTGAGAGATTGTGATTTTTTTTTTTACTTGTTTTTTGAACTTCCGGCAATGTGCGATGCGAGCTCTCACGGTGGTGGGTACTGACCGAGCAGCCCCGTTAGCAATCTCGTTACAGGTCTCTCAGCACAGTAAGGCAGTGCGCAGTAGGACCGTGCTTATTTGGTTTTTGACATGAGATAGGGGAGGCCGTTGATAATTGGTGAGCGCTGTATTGCACGGAGGAGAGGAAGGTAGGCTGATGAGCGTGAAGTGCATTTTCTGAGCGTTGAATGGACTCGCCCAACTTAGGCTGTGACGTCGGCCCCTTCCTTCCAAATTACCTCCCCGAACTTCCCCTTGCATGCTGCCAACTGACTATGGGAGCAAAAATTGGAGGGAAATTTTCATTCTAAAGGAATATTTACACATGGCGACTCAGCTGCTGGCCTGTCACTTTGTTGTTGTAAACATTGCAAAAGGTGCATCTTGTAGGTTAGAAGATGAAGAATGGCTGTAGAAACGAGCCCACTAAGACATTTTTCATAATATGAGCCTATTGAACAAGTCTCTGCAAGGCCCTGGAGAAAATGTTTTGACTGCGCTCGTGTCTCTGGGGACTGAAACAAGAAATTGAACCAAACGTTGAGCATTTAATGGTCTGACGCTATTCTCTCATGTGACTGACTTAAATGCACACTAGTATTTATGCAGTTATGCACATTTTATTCCATATCTGTACTTCTAACATTTTATATGATTCTTTATAACTTTTTTTGTTGCATAGCACACTAACACACCCCAGCAAATTCCTAATATTTGTAAATGTATATGCAAATAAAATTGAGCTTTTATCAATCCCAGCAAATTGTATTTTTTGATATTTGGCAATACTGACATCTACAAATTATTAGTCTAGTAAATTCTCTGCTTCCGTCAAGTTAGATTCCTTGCATAAGATAAGCTGGTAAATTTGTAAATTGATTTATTATTGTCCCATCTATTGAGCTGGGGGGGTTGTGGGGAGAGAGAGAGACTTGTTTTGCATGTGTCCGTGCAGATCAATTCATTACAGTGGTGCATTTGGAAAAGCAATAATAGAATGCAGAGGAGAACTTTCCGTTCAGCATCACATTGAATCCTATTGGTTGAGATTTTCATTAGCTAAATATATACAAGTAATTCCTTCACTGTACTTTGGTTTGTTTCTCAATCGTGGCATGTTGCCCCACAGTTTTCGGTATGATCATCACTATCGGACAAGCAATTGTATACGTCATGACTGGGATGTATGGAGATCCGTCAGAAATGGGAGCTGGCATCTGTCTCTTGATCATTATTCAGGTAAGGTGTTAGGTACACTCACACGTTTAAATATTCAGACACGCACTTGAATCACGGCACAGAAGGCTGCAGATCAGGTGCTGGTAAATGCAGTTAATGCAGCAGTAGTTGAGTGTGAGTGGTGATGGGCTTTTTCTGTGCTATGGCATGGTAGTTATCATGACCACTAAGTAATTGTGGAGAGAAATTCCTTAATTTGCCCAGTTCAAGCTTAGTTTTCTGACCTTGATTTTTGAGATTCCCTTTGTAGTTTGACTTTAGTAGTTGGCTGAATGCAACTTGTCTTTTTTTTATACCCTGTATGAGCAATGACCTGGCCATTGAGCCTTTCGTGGCATATCAATGTTCAAAAAATTGTTTAGTGAATACTGAAATTATGATAACCAGGTGTAAATGATTTAGTTATTTTATTTAGCGATACAGCATGGAGTAGGCCCCTCCGGCCCTTCGAGCTATGGCACTCCAGCAACCCCAACAAACCCAGTTAACCCTAACCTAACCACAGGACGATTTACAATGACCATTTAACCTACCCGGTATGTCTGGACTGTGAGAGGAAACCAGAGCACCAGGGAAGTCACACACTCCACGGGGATTCCTTACAGATGGTGCTGGAATTAAACACCAAAGTCCTGAAATCCCACACTAATCATTGTGCTACTGTGGTTATTGCCATAAATTTGGATTTACCACCCTGATGGCATAGAAGAGTGCCATAATATTGCATACTTTCCCAAATGTAGTTTAGGGAAGAATTCTGTAGTTAGTGTAATGCTTTATAGCGCCAGCGATCACAATTGGGGTTCAATTTCCTTCACTGTCTATAAGTATTTTGTATGTTCTCCCCACGACCCCATGGGTCCTCTCCATGTGCTCTGGATTCCTCCCACTTTCGAAAGATTTGCAGGTTAAGATTAGTAAGTTATGGGCATGCTATGTTGGTGCTGGGAGCATGGAAACACTTGGATTGGAGGGTGGCTAATGTAACCCCACTTTTTAAAAAAGGAGGGAGAGAGAAACCGGGGAATTATAGACCGGTTAGCCTAACGTCGGTGGTGGGGAAACTGCTGGAGTCAGTTATCAAGGATATGATAACAGCACATTTGGAAAGCGGTGAAATCATCGGACAAAGTCAGCATGGATTTGTGAAAGGAAAATCATGTCTGACGAATCTCATAGAATTTTTTGAGGATGTAACTAGTAGAGTGGATAGGGGAGAACCAGTGGATGTGGTATATTTGGATTTTCAGAAGGCTTTTGACAAGGTCCCACACAGGAGATTAGTGTGCAAACTTAAAGCACACGGTATTGGGGGTAAGGTATTGATGTGGATAGAGAATTGGTTAGCAGACAGGAAGCAAAGAGTGGGAATAAACGAGACCTTTTCAGAATGGCAGGCAGTGACTAGTGGGGTACCGCAAGGCTCAGTGCTGGGACCCCAGTTGTTTACAATATATATTAATGACTTGGATGAGGGAATTAAATGCAGCATCTCCAAGTTTGCAGATGACACGAAGCTGGGTGGCAGTGTTAGCTGTGAGGAGGATGCTAAGAGGATGCAGGGTGACTTGGATAGGTTGGGTGAGTGGGCAAATTCATGGCAGATGCAATTTAATGTGGATAAATGTGAAGTTATCCACTTTGGTGACAAAAATAGGAAAACAGATTATTATCTGAATGGTGGCCGATTAGGAAAAGGGGAGGTGTAACGAGACGTGGGTGTCATTATACACCAGTCATTGAAAGTGGGCATGCAGGTACAGCAGGCGGTGAAAAAGGCGAATGGTATGCTGGCATTTATAGTGAGAGGATTCGAGTACAGGAGCAGGGAGGTACTACTGCAGTTGTATAAGGCCTTGGTGAGACCACACCTGGAGTATTGTGTGCAGTTTTGGTCCCCTAATCTGAGGAAAGACATCCTTGCCATAGAGGGAGTACAAAGAAGGTTCAGCAGATTGATTCCTGGGATGGCAGGACTTTCATATGAAGAAAGACTGGATGAACAAGGCTTGTACTCGTTGGAATTTAGAAGATTGAGAGGGGATCTGATTGAAACGTATAAAATCCTAAAGGGATTGGACAGGCTAGATGCAGGAAGATTGTTCCCGATGTTGGGGAAGTCCAGAACGAGGGGTCACAGTTTGAGGATAAAGGGGAAGCCTTTTAGGACCGAGATTAGGAAAAACTTCTTCACACAGAGAGTGGTGAATCTGTGGAATTCTCTGCCACAGGAAACAGTTGAGGCCAGTTCATTGGCTATATTTAAGAGGGAGTTAGATATGGCCCTTGTGGCTACGGGGATCAGGGGGTACGGAGGGAAGGCTGGTGCAGGGTTCTGAGTTGGACGATCAGCCATGATCATAATAAATGGCGGTGCAGGCTTGAAGGGCTGAATGGCCTACTCCACCTATTTTCTGTGTTTCTATGTAACTCCGGAACATCCTTGACTTGTTGGTCGTTGACTCTAATGGTGCATTTCACTGTAAGTTTCGATGTGCTTGTGACAAATGAAACTAGAAGCACTTTACGCTGGAAAATGGTAGCAGCTTAAGACTGAAGTGCTACAGCTGTACTGCTTTTTCCAAGCAGAGTTTCACCAGGGTTTATAAACTCCTCTGTACAGTTGTTTGTCGCGGGTCTGATCGTCCTGCTGCTGGATGAGCTGCTGCAGAAGGGTTATGGCCTGGGCTCTGGCATTTCCCTCTTCATCGCCACCAACATCTGTGAGACCATCGTATGGAAAGCTTTCAGTCCTACTACAGTGAACACTGGTAGAGGTAGGTGGAAAGTCAGTCCCTGTATGACAATGCAACAATCCATCACTAATGTTGCCACAGTTTTGCAGAAGAGATTTTAGCTGTGATTTAACAAGTAGTGAAAGGTTTATTTCTCAGAGAAGAGGCGATTGAGAAAGGATACATATTAGAGAAATAGAACACTATGGGCTTTTCAACCTACACTAAGATCAATCTAACCCTTTCCTCCTACATAGGCCAAACCCTTCATTTTTCTTTCATCCATGTGCCTATTTAAGAGTCTCTTAAATGTATCTGTCTCTACCACCACTTCTGGCAGTGCATTGAAGACACTTGCCACGCTGTATTTAAAACCTACCTCTGACATCTCCCCTAAACATTTCTTCACTCACCTTAAAAGGATGTCCTCCAATATTGTTCATTATCGCACTGGGGAGGGGGGAGGGGGGGAAGGTGTTGGCTGTCCACTCAATCTGTGCCTCTTATAATCTTGTACATCTCTGTCAAGTCGCCCCTCTTCAAAGAGAAAAGCCCTAACTAGCTCAGCTTTTTCTCATAAGTCACGCTCTCTAATCCAGGCAGCATTCTCTGCACCCTCTAATGTTTCCGTGTCCTTACACTAATGTGACCGGAACAGAGCACAGTTCGCACAAGTGTGGTCTAACCAAGGTTTGATTTAGCTGTAATATTACCTTGTGGCTGTGGTGCAGGGATACGAGTTAGCAAAAGCTCCAGAAGTGGCCCTTTAGAGATGGAGAGGCAAACAAATGGACAAATATTTTCCCCAGGGGCTTGACTGGTCATTATATCCTATGCACTGAGGCATGGGGAGATTTTCTTACTCTGGGCTTTCTTAACACTTTGCTGTCACCAGTTTCCACCATTGGATGCAGACAAAGAGCAAAATTAGTGATGCTCTATTAAAGGAACGTAGTTACATGCCTGACGCATGAATATGCCAAAAATTCAGTATGCTGAATAGAGTTTGATTTTTTATAAGAATATGATGACTTAAATTTTAAGGAAATACAACCATCTGTACAAAAGCTGTCAGTCGTATGGCTTTTCTATACACGTATAGTCGCGTGCAAATGTCCTAAGCATGTGTGTTTTTAAAAAAAAAATTCTGTAAAGCAAAGATGCTTTCAAAAATAATGAAAAGCTTTTATCAAAAAATGTACTATAAAAGGACATTAAAAGTTTTTTTAAAAACTAAGTCAAATCAATATTTGGTGTGACCACCTTTATAGAAACATAGAAAATAGGTGCAGGAGTAGGCCATTCGGCCCTTCGAGCCTGCACCGCCATTTATTATGATCATGGGTGATCATCCAACTCAGAACCCCGCCCCAGCCTTCCCTCCATACCCCCTGATCCCCGTAGCCACAAGGGCCATATCTAACTCCCTCTTAAATATAGCCAATGAACTGGCCTCAACAGTTTCCTGTGGCAGAGAATTCCACAGATTCACCACTCTCTGTGTGAAGAAGGGCTTCCCCTCTATCCTTAAACTGTGACCCCTCGTTCTGGACTTCTCCAACATCGGGAACAATCTTCCTGCATCTAGCCTGTCCAATCCCTTTAGGATTTTATACGTTTCAATCAGATCCCCCCTCAATCTTCTAAATTCCAACGAGTACAAGCCTAGTTCATCCAGTCTTTCTTCATATGAAAGTCCTGCCATCCCAGGAATCAATCTGGTGAACCTTAGTTGTACTCCCTCTATGGCAAGGATGTCTTTCCTCAGATTAGGGGACCAAAACTGCACACAATACTCCAGGTGTGGTCTCACCAAGGCCTTGTACAACTGCAGTAGTACCTCCCTGCTCCTGTACTCGAATCCTCTCGCTATAAATGCCAGCATACCATTCGCCTTTTTCACCGCCTGCTGTACCTGCATGCCCACTTTCAATGACTGGTGTATAATGACACCCAGGTCTCGTTGCACCTCCCCTTTTCCTAATCGGCCACCATTCAGATAATAATATGTTTTCCTATTTTTGCCACCAAAGTGGATAACTTCACATTTATCCACATTAAATTGCATCTGCCATGAATTTGTCCACTCACCCAACCTATCCAAGTCACCCTGCATCCTCTTAGCATCCTCATCACAGCTAAAACTGCCACCCAGCTTCGTGTCATCCGCGAACTTGGAGATGCTGCATTTAATTCCCTCATCCAAGTCATTAATATATATTGTAAACAACTGGGGTCCCAGCACTGAGCCTTGTGGTACCCCACTAGTCACCGCCTGCCATTCTGAAAAGGTCCCGTTTATTCCCACTCTTTGCTTCCTGTCTGCTAACCAATTCTCCATCCACATCAATACCTTACCCCCAATACCGTGTGCTTTAAGTTTGCACACTAATCTCCTGTGTGGGACCATGTCAAAAGCCTTTTGAAAATCCAAATATACCACATCCACTGGTTCTCCCCTATCCACTCTACTAGTTACATCCTCAAAAAATTCCATGAGATTCGTCAGACATGATTTTCCTTTCACAAATCCATGCTGACTTTGTCCGATCATTTCACCGCTTTCCAAATGTGCTGTTATCACATCTTTGATAACTGACTCCAGCAGTTTCCCCACCACCGACGTTAGGCTAACCGGTCTATAGATTCCCCGGTTTCTCTCTCCCTCCTTTTTTAAAAAGTGGGGTTACATTAGCCACCCTCCAATCCTCAGGAACTAGTCCAGAATTTAACGAGTTTTGAAAAATTATCACTAATGCATCCACTATTTCTTGGGCTACTTCCTTAAGCACTCTAGGATGCAGACCATCTGGCCCTGGGGATTTATCTGCCTTCAATCCCTTCAATTTACCTAACACCACTTCCCTACTAACATGTATTTCGCTCAGTCCCTCCATCTCACTGGACCCTCTGTCCCCTACTATTTCTGGAAGATTATTTATGTCCTCCTTAGTGAAGACAGAACCAAAGTAATTATTCAATTGGTCTGCCATGTCCTTGCTCCCCATAATCAATTCACCTGTTTCTGTCTGCAGGGGACCTACATTTGTCTTTACCAGTCTTTTCCTTTTTACATATGTATAAAAGCTTTTACAGTCCGTTTTTATGTTCCCTGCCAGTGTTCTCTCATAATCTTTTTTCCCCTTCCTAATTAAGCCCTTTGTCCTCCTCTGCTGAACTCTGAATTTCTCCCAGTCCTCAGGTGAGCCACTTTCTCTGGCTAATTTGTATGCTACTTCTTTGGAATTGATACTATCCCTAATTTCTCTTGTCAGCCACGGGTGCACTACCTTCCTTGATTTATTCTTTTGCCAAACTGGGATGAACAATTGTAGTTCATCCATGCAACCTTTAAATGCTTGCCATTGCATATCCACCGTCAATCCTTTAAGTGTCCTTTTACCTTTAAAACTGCATCAGTTCTCTTAGGTGCATTATTGTGTAGTTTTAGAATAAAATAGGCTGGTAAGGTGTTCCATGAATCTTGGAGAACTTGATGCAGTTCTTCAGGAGACTTTGTCTTGGTTGCTTCAGTCTTCACTGGATGGCCTCGATGTTGAGATCAGGGCTCTGTGGAGGCCTTACCATCTGATGCCATTTAAGCTTATCTAGGATACCTTGGACTTTGACACAGAACTGTAACTTGTGTAATCTTGTATCTTTAACTGGAGAACCCACGAACAGACTTTCAGAATGATGTGATGCAGTTTTATACCTGGTCCCTTTTCTGCTTCTGCCCTGAGCTTGGCTAGAATGTGGTGACTGTCCTCTGTCATGTTCCAGTACAAATAGCGGGATAATTTTAATATCAATCAGATTTATTATCACTGACTTAAATGATGTACGAATGTACGATGCCAAATGCATCGAGATGCAGCTCCTAAGGGACCGCGTTACGGAACTGGAGCTGCAGCTCGATGACCTTCGTCTGGTCAGGGAGAGCGAGGAGGTGATAGAGAGGAGTGGAAGGCAGGTGGTCACGCCGGGGCCACGGGAGGCAGACAAGTGGGTCACGGTTAGGAGGGGGAAGGGGAAAAGGCAGGTGATGGGGAGTACTCCGGCGGCTGTGCCCCTTAACAACAGGTACTCCTGTTTGAGTACTGTTGGTGGGGACAGCTTACCCGGGGGAAGCGACAGTGGCCATGCCTCCGGCACAGAGTCTGGCCCTGTAGCTCAGAAGGGTAGGGAAAGGAAGAGGAGGGCAATAGTAATAGGGGACTCGATAGTAAGGGGGTCAGATAGGCGATTCTGTGGACACAGTCCAGAGACTCGGATGGTAGTTTGCCTCCCTGGTGCCAGGGTCCGGGATATTTCTGATCGTGTCCAAGATATCCTGAAGTGGGAGGGTGAGGAGCCAGAGGTCGTGGTACATATAGGTACCAATGACATAGGTAGGAAAAGGGATGAGGTCCTGAAAGAAGAATATAGGGAGCTAGGAAGGGAGTTGAGAAAAAGGACCGCAAAGGTAGTAATCTCGGGATTACTGCCTGTGCCACGCGACAGTGAGAGTAGGAATGCGATGAGGTGGAGGATAAATGCGTGGCTGAGGGATTGGAGCAGGGGGCAGGGATTCAAGTTTTTGGATCATTGGGACCTCTTTTGGTGCAGGCGTGACCTGTACAAAAAGGACGGGTTACACTTGAATCCTAGGGGGACCAATATCCTGGCAGGGAGATTAGCAGGGGCTACTGAGGTGACTTTAAACTAGAATGGTTGGGGGGTGGGAATCAAATTAAAGAGGCTAGGCGTGAGGAGGTTAGTTCACAACAGAGGGATGGGAACCAGTGCAGAGAGACAGAGGGGTGTAAAGTGAGCGTAGAAGCAAAAAGTACAAAGGAGAAAAGTAAAAGTGGCAGGCCGACAAATCCAGGGCAAGCATTAAAAAGGGCTAAGAGAGTTGTAAAAGAGCGCCTGAAGGCTTTATGTGTCAATGCAAGGAGCATTCGTAATAAGGTGGATGAATTGGAAGTGCAGATTGTTATTAATGATTATGATATAGTTGGGATCACAGAGACATGGCTCCAGGGTGACCAGGGATGGGAGCTCAACGTTCAGGGATATTCAATATTCAGGAGGGATAGACATGAAGGAAGGGGAGGTGGGGTGGCGTTGCTGGTTAAAAAGATTAACGCAATAGAAAGGAAGGACATAAGCCGGGAAGATGTGGAATCGATATGGGTAGAGCTGCGTAACACTAAGGGGCAGAAGACGCTGGTGGGAGTTGTGTACAGGCCACCTAACAGTAGTAGTGAGGTCGGAGATGGTATTAAACAGGAAATTAGAAATGTGTGCAATAAAGGAACAGCAGTTATAATGGGTGACTTCAATCTACATGTAGACTGGGTGAACCAAATTGGTAAAGGTGCTGAGGAAGAGGATTTCTTGGAATGTATGCGGGATGGTTTTTTGAACCAACATGTCGAGGAACCAACTAGAGAGCAGGCTATTCTGGACTGGGTTTTGAGCAATGAGGAAGGGTTAATTAGCGATCTTGTCGTGAGAGGCCCCTTGGGTAAGAGTGACCATAATATGGTGGAATTCTTCATTAACATGGAGGATGACATAGTTAATTCAGAAACAAGGGTTCTGAACTTAAAGAGGGGTAACTTTGAAGGTATGAGACGTGAATTAGCTAAGGTAGACTGGCAAATGACACTTAAAGGATTGACGGTGGATATGCAATGGCAAGCATTTAAAGGTTGCATGGATGAACTACAACAATTGTTCATCCCAGTTTGGCAAAAGAATAAATCAAGGAAGGTAGTGCACCCGTGGCTGACAAGAGAAATTAGGGATAGTATCAATTCCAAAGAAGTAGCATACAAATTAGCCAGAGAAAGTGGCTCACCTGAGGACTGGGAGAAATTCAGAGTTCAGCAGAGGAGGACAAAGGGCTTAATTAGGAAGGGGAAAAAAGATTATGAGAGAAAACTGGCAGAGAACATAAAAACGGACTGTAAAAGCTTTTATAGATATGTAAAAAGGAAAAGACTGATAAAGACAAATGTAGGTCCCCTGCAGACAGAAACAGGTGAATTGATTATGGGGAGCAAGGACATGGCAGACCAATTGAATAATTACTTTGGTTCTGTCTTCACTAAGGAGGACATAAATAATCTTCCAGAAATAGTAAGGGACAGAGGGTCCAGTGAGATGGAGGAACTGAGTGAAATACATGTTAGTAGGGAAGTGGTGTTAGGTAAATTGAAGGGATTGAAGGCAGATAAATCCCCAGGGCCAGATGGTCTGCATCCCAGAGTGCTTAAGGAAGTAGCCCAAGAAATAGTGGATGCATTAGTGATAATTTTTCAAAACTCGTTAGATTCTGGACTAGTTCCTGAGGATTGGAAGGTGGCTAATGTAACCCCACTTTTTAAAAAAGGAGGGAGAGAGAAACCGGGGAATTATAGGCCGGTTAGCCTAACGTCGGTGGTGGGGAAACTGCTGGAGTCAGTTATCAAGGATGTGATAACAGCACATTTGGAAAGCGGTGAAATGATCGGACAAAGTCAGCATGGATTTGTGAAAGGAAAATCATGTCTGACGAATCTCATAGAATTTTTTGAGGATGTAACTAGTAGAGTAGATAGGGGAGAACCAGTGGCTGTGGTATATTTGGATTTTCAAAAGGCTTTTGACAAGGTCCCACACAGGAGATTAGTGTGCAAACTTAAAGCACACGGTATTGGGGGTAAGGTATTGGTGTGGGTGGAGAATTGGTTAGCAGACAGGAAGCAAAGAGTGGGAATAAACGGGACCTTTTCAGAATGGCAGGCGGTGACTAGTGGGGTACCGCAAGGCTCAGTGCTGGGACCCCAGTTGTTTACAATATATATTAATGACTTGGATGAGGGAATTAAATGCAGCATCTCCAAGTTTGCGGATGACACGAAGCTGGGTGGCAGTGTTAGCAGTGAGGAGGATGCTAAGAGGATGCAGGGTGACTTGGATAGGTTGGGTGAGTGGGCAAACTCATGGCAGATGCAATTTAATGTGGATAAATGTGAAGTTATCCACTTTGGTGGCAAAAATAGGAAAACAGATTATTATCTGAATGGTGGCCGATTATGAAAAGGGGAGGTGCAACGAGACCTGGGTGTCATTATACACCAGTCATTGAAAGTGGGCATGCAGGTACAGCAGGCGGTGAAAAAGGCGAACGGTATGCTGGCATTTATAGTGAGAGGATTCGAGTACGGGAGCAGGGAGGTACTACTGCAGTTGTACAAGGCCTTGGTGAGACCACACCTAGAGTATTGTGTGCAGTTTTGGTCCCCTAATCTGAGGAAAGACATCTTTGCCATAGAGGGAGTACAAAGAAGGTTCACCAGATTGATTCCTGGGATGGCAGGTCTTTCATATGAAGAAAGACTGGATGAACTGGGCTTGTACTCGTTGGAATTTAGAAGATTGAGGGGGGATCTGATTGAAACGTATAAGATCCTAAAGGGATTGGACAGGCTAGATGCGGGAAGATTGTTCCCGATGTTGGGGAGGTCCAGAACGAGGGGTCACAGTTTGAGGATAGAGGGGAAGCCTTTTAGGACTGAGATTAGGAAAAACTTCTTCACACAGAGAGTGGTGAATCTGTGGAATTCTCTGCCACAGCAAACTGTTGAGGCCAGTTCATTGGCTATGTTTAAGAGGGAGTTAGATATGGCCCTTGTGGCTACAGGGTTCAGGGGGTATGGAGGGAAGGCTGGGTTCTGAGTTGGATGATCAGCCATGATCATAATAAATGGCGGTGCAGGCTCGAAGGGCCGAATGGCCTACTCCTGCACCTATTTTCTATGTTTCTATGTTTTGCAGCAGCAATACAGTGCAAAGACACAAAATTGCCATAAGTTACAGAAATAGTGCAAAAAAAGATGAGATAGTGTTTATGGATCATTTGGAAATCTGTTGGTAGAGGTGAAGAAGCTGTTCCCAAATTGAGTGCCGGTCTTCATGTTCCTGTACTTCCTCCCCAGTGGTAGTCATGAGAAGGTGGCATGTCCCAGATGTTGAGGATCCTTAATTATGGATGCCACTTCTTGAGGTACCATCTCTTCACGAGGTCCTTGATGGTGGGGAGGGTTGTGTCTGTCAGTATTGTCAGTCTTTTAATGTATTGTTCGTGATCTGTTTTTAATGTCAATAGGGACTGAATTTGAGGGGTCAATCATTGCCCTCTTCCATCTCCTGGCCACGCGACAGGACAAAGTCCGTGCTCTTCGTGAAGCCTTTTACCGTCAGAACCTGCCAAACCTCATGAACCTCATTGCAACCATCTTCGTCTTTGCTGTAGTGATATACTTTCAGGTGAGTTGACTGCTGCTGTCAAACATAAATTAACTAGTTGCTTGTCTTTCTGGTCTATGCCCACACTAGTTAATGTTATAAGACCATAAGATATAGGAGCTGAATTAGGTCACTTGGCTCATTGAATCAACTCTGTCATTTGATCATGGCTGATCAACTCCATTCTCCTGTAACCTTAGACACCCATGATAACAAAGAACCTATCAACTTCTATAAATATACCCAGTTATTTGGCCTCCAAACATCTGTGGCAATGAATTCCACCGTTTATCACCCCCTGGCTAAAGAAATTCCTCTTCATCTCTATCTAAAGGAAAGACATTGTATTTTGTGATGACCTAGCTGTCTACAGGATACGCAAGCAGTGCCCAAGTCGAGACAGTACGATATGGAGAGCAAGCTGTTCCCCATGCAGCAGACTCCCCCTCTCCATACAGCTGATGAATCTAAAGGAACGGCAGAGACTGATATAGTTTGGCACCAGCAGCGTTGCAGGGATCTCTGGACAGTCACGGAGGGCTGCCTTAGGGATTCCAGCTCTGGATTTCTCCCTTGGGGTTTGTTCCCAAAGGTTTACTATGAATCAGTAAAGCCGCAAGGCACTGGAAGTCTGTAGATGAGCTGCCAACCACGGCTGACGAACCCCAACAACCCAAAGAGACTGGTTTTAAGGTGCCAGTAACCCGCCTTTGCCTCTTCTGTCAGTAGAAACTGTTCCATGAAGCTTAAGTAGCTAAGCCACACGTGAAGGCCAGAAGCTGGACTTGGTTGTCAGAGGCTATTTGAGATGCACACCATTGGGAGCATTTAATAGGTCGTGGGAGCTTATCCCCATTACCTCCTTTGGCTATGACAACCTTAAGGAACCTTTACAATCTTAAGATCAATGGTAGGTGATGCAATACGATTTCATTCATTGTGGTGACATTGTTTATTTCAATATTTTGGGTTGACAAATAGTTCCTTTGAATTATATACTACGGTGTGCGCCACCTCTGAATGTTCAAACATTTACTGGGACAAAGTAATTCACATAGTTGGTTTAAAGGCTTCGGAGGACAGAGACCCCGGTCTCACAGAATTAATGTCAGAGCTGACTGAGAACACAAACTATTAATCAACTATTTCTGCTGTTGATTTCTCTCTGCAGATAGGTTTTGTTTTCAGGAAGGCAGTGATTGAATCAAGTTGTGCAGAGATATATAAACCCAAGTATTGCTGAATTTTGAGATTCCATTTGTCCCCAGTGTCTCAGAACATTTTCTATACTTAATGTACCAGAGTACTGCTGTTCTAACCTGTTACTGGTGTTTTCAGTCCTTTTTATCATTGCTGGTCTCGGCGTCAAATGACACTGATTCCTAGTAAATTTTTAGTAATTGTGTAACGTGCCAGTGATTGGAGTTCCATTCCCACCGCTGTCTGTAAGGAGTTTGTACGTTCTCCCCATGACTGCAAGGGTTTCCTCTGGGTTCTTTGCTTTCTTCCCATATTCCAAAAAGACATGAGGGTTAGTAGGTTAATTGGGTAATGAGGCCTCATTGGGCATGAATGGCCTGGTGCAGTGCTGTATCTCTAACTAAATCCGTATTGGCTTGCAGGGCTTCAGAGTGGATCTGCCAATCAAGTCTGCCCGCTACCGTGGACAATACAATACCTATCCCATCAAGCTTTTCTACACGTCGAACATTCCTATCATCCTTCAGTCTGCCCTGGTCTCCAACCTCTACGTCATCTCCCAAATGTTGTCTACCAGATTCAGTGGCAATTTCCTGGTCAACCTGCTGGGCACCTGGTCTGTAAGTCGAAGCTCTTCAGTGGGCAGCAAGTTGTAAATGTGGATTCTGTGATTGTACCTAGAGGCATTTCTACATTTTATATTAGTGTATTATATTAGACAGGTGCATTCTCCTTAAAGGAGAGATCTGACATTTGCTAGAAGTGTTAGAAATATATTGTACACGGAGAATGAGCCAGATCAGTATTGGAGTGCTGAAGGTGCTCCTGGTATCAGGTGCAGTTCTTCTCGGTCCTGACCCTGAGTGCTCCCTGTGGTGTGGCATTTCCTCTGGTGCCCTGGTTACCCCTCGCATCCCAAAGGTCTGCAGCTCGGTAGATTAGAAAATTGGACAGTGCAGGGACTGACCCTTTGGCCCACAATGTTGTGCTGAAATAATTAAGTAAATAACACTTAATCCCTTCTGGCTGTACGTATCCCTCTATTTCCTGCACATTCATTTGCCTGTGAAAGAGCCTCTTAAACACCAGTGTTTTATCCGCCTCCTCACCCCCACTTCTGGCGACATCCATTGCTTCTCAGTGAATCAATTTTAAAGCTTTTCCATTACTATAGTTTAGGACAGCATAGCCGATTTGCAGATAGCAATCTCCCACAAACAAGTGATGGTGATTTGATGCCTTAAATGATGACTGTTGGGTAGCACACACCATCACCATCATTATGTGCTGTATCTGTTGACACGGGCGATCACGGTCTCTGACCATGATTGTTCTTGGCAAAGTTTTCTACAGAAGTTGTTTGCCATTGCTGCCTTGTCTTTACAAGATGCATGACCCCCCACCCTGCCCCCCCAGCCATGATCATTGCTCTTCAGAGATAGATTGTCTGCCTAGTGTCGGTCACATAACCAGGACTTGTGATGTGTACCAGCTGCTCATATGACCATCCACCACCTGCTCCCATGGTTTCATGTGACCCTGATCGGGGGGCTAAGCAGGTGCTACACCTTGTCCAAGGGTGATCTGCAGGCTAGAGGAGGGAAGGAGCACCTTACACCTCCTTTTGTAGAGACGCCTCCTCAGGATAGCACACCAGGGAAACATTACTGATTGTAGATGGCCATGGTAAATTGCCCTTAGCGTGTGGACAAATGGTAGAATCCGGGAGAGGTATATATGGGAATATGAGGAGCATGTGTTTTAAAATTTTAAAAGTGAGTACAGAATTAGTGGAAATGGGTGGTTGATGCTATCTCGGTGGGCTGAAGGGCCACACTTGTATCTTACTGTGACTCTAAATGTTCTTGAGAGTCCATGAAAAATTAACAAGATGGTACCTGGAGCAGTGGGCTTGAGTTATCAGGAGAGACTGATTTCCATGGAAATCAAAGGAGGATAAAGGGTAACTTAAGGGGATCATAAAATCATGAGGTGAATAACAAGTTAGGTTGTCACAGTTCTTTCTTCAGGGTAGGGGAGCCTAAAACTAGAGGGCATAAATTTAAGGTGAGAAGGAAGGTTTGTTTATTTATTGGGATAAAGTGTGGAATATGCCCTTCCAATCCTTCGAGGCACATCCTAGCCTATTCACTGAACAATTCAGTGACCATTTAACCTTTCGACTGTGGGAGGAAATTGGAGCACCTGGAGGAAACCCACAAGATCACATTGTCAGAAACAGTGAAAAGCTTGCCTTGCGTACTATTTATTCAGATCTATTCATTACACAGTGCGCTGGACTAGATTCAAGATCTGAGGGGTTTGATATCTTTGTCATTTGTGTATAACACTTGCTCTTCCCTTTGAAGGATAACACAGGTGGTGGTCCGGCACGTGCGTATCCTGTTGGTGGTCTCTGCTATTACCTGTCTCCTCCTGAGTCATTCGGCTCCGTGCTGGATGACCCTGTGCATGCTGTGATCTACATCGTCTTCATGTTGGGTTCCTGTGCTTTCTTCTCCAAAACCTGGATTGAAGTATCTGGTTCTTCTGCCAAGGACGTAAGTATTTTGAGAAGTTGAAACTAACTTCCTATTTGAGGGATTTGAGCTGCTATTTTTCATTATTTTTATTATCTAATCTATTGATTTTAAAGTTAACTATAATCTATGCTACTTCATCTACATTTGAGTAACCCTGGTAGCTTCACTGATGGAGGGCTTGAAGCTGTTTCCAAAATCTTTCTAAAATTGGCCATTTCTTGTTCAAATATAGGTTGCCAAGCAACTAAAAGAACAGCAGATGGTGATGAGAGGGCACCGTGAGACCTCAATGGTCCATGAGCTTAACAGGTGAGTTATTAACTGCCAGCCACATTGACATCAGATCTTATAGTTGGATATCTCTGCTGAGATTCCTCAGTATTCCTTGACCTAATCCAGTGTCCCTCTGCTGTTAAGTGATGACATGAGTACTGTTACATATGCATGGGCAAGAACAACAGCAGAGCAGTAGAATGAAACGTTTTTTACTGGGTCATGTTAGCCACTGTACCTGCTGGGCAGCTTGCTACAAACCAGGCCTGCCAGAATGGAAGCACGTTCTCAGAATCAATCCGATATGGTTCAGTTCCCACTCCAATCCTGGCTCCCTTTATGGAGATGGAGAGTGGAGACAATGCAATATGGTGTCTAACACAGCCCTGCTGCAATTGATTGTAACCAGCACTGAAGATTTTGACTTGAATTTACAAATGGTAAACCAGGGGGAGGTGGGGGAAGAGGGATTATCAGATGCATGTGTCTGCTTAAAAGATTGGAAATTTAGAGTCCTAGAGCACTACAGCACAGAAAAGGCCCTTCAGCCCACTTAGTTTGTGATGAACTGTTGTTATACCTAGTCCCATCAACCTACAACTGGACATAACCCCCATATCCCTCCTATCCGTGTACTTACCTCTAATACAAATACTTTAAAATTCATTCTGTGATCTTTTGTGATTTGGCAAGGGGCCTTCACAAATGTATTTGCAAAGGAGACTTTATACTCGTGTAGATCACAAGATATCACTTTATTAGAGTTATGTAAAACTTGCAAATCAGAAAGTAAAGCTTGGTAAATTAGGTAGCAATATAGAAAACAAAGTAATACTTATCATCCACTTAATGAGCTGATCTGTTGAACGCTGGAGGGAACCACAGATTCGTTAAAAAAAAATATTACACAGCCTTCTCTCTGTCGATCTCTAAATGCTCTTGTCTCTTTTTCCAACTCTTGGCTCTAGCAGTAGTTATGACCCTGTGTAGGAGAAGATTGCCCCTTTTAATGCCATTCAAAACCCTTTTCACTCAGCATTTTCCCATAATAAGGCACCGTTTGGCACCTGCGCAATGACCTCACCTTCCCCAGACAAACATGAACTCATCAGTATCTAATCTCAAGGCTAGACTTGTGCTTCTTTTACTTCCTCCAAACAGTCTTTCAGGCTAACGCCATTTTGTCTTACAAACTTCAAATTTATTTTAGCTTATGTAAAGGAGGAATCAAATTTAACTCTTTCCTTGCGTTATCCAAATCTCTCTTAAATGTTACATCCACTACTTCTGGCAACTTGTTCCACTCTAAGTGAAGAAATTCTCCCTCATGTTCCCTTTAAATGTTTCACCTTTCACCCTTAACCTAAGACCTAGTTCTAGTCTCACCCAACCTCAGTGGAAAAGGTCTGCTTCCATTTACACCATATCACTCATAATTTTTTAAAACTTGGTGATTGTTTAATGATGGACAAATAAGTCCATCGTTAATAGTCATAGTCATACTTTATTGATCCCGGGGGAAATTGGTTTTCGTTACAGTTGCGCCATAAATAATTAAATAGTAATAAAACCATAGTTAATACTTTTAAAATTGGATTCTGATATGAGTGGCTTTGTCAACAGTTGTGTGAAAATACCATCGAGGAGAATTGCAGAAGTTACATTCATTTAGTGCATTATGTCTGTACTGAGCCAAGCTAATCATACCCTACGGCAGAGTTTCACTCTGTGGCTCTTCATGCATGCACCTAAATACTTTGAGATTTTGTTCCCATTCGCTCTTTCAGGCACCTGGTGAAAGATTTCTTCATATTCTCTCCAATCCTACTGCAAATTACTTGTAATCAGCCCCTCCAAGGGAAAATAGATCTTCTCATAGAACATAGAATAGTACAGCACAGTACAGGCCCTTTGGCCCACAATGTTGTGCTGACCCTCAAACCCTGCCTCCCATATAATCCCCCACCTTAAATTCCTCCATATACCTGTCTAGTAGTCTCTTAAATTTCACTAGTGTATCTGCCTCCACCACTGACTCAGGCAGTGCATTCCACGCACCAACCACTCTCTGAGTAAAAAACCTTCCTCTAATATCCCCCTTGAACTTCCCACCCCTTACCTTAAAGCCATGTCCTCTTGTATAGAGCAGTGGTGCCCTGGGGAACAGGCGCTGGCTATCCACTCTATCTATTCCTCTTATTATCTTGTATACCTCTATCATGTCTCCTCTCATCCTCCTTCTCTCCAAGGAGTAAAGCCCTAGCTCCCTTAATCTCTGATCATAATGCATACTTTCTAAACCAGGCAGCATCCTGGTAAATCTCCTCTGTACCCTTTCCAATGCTTCCACATCCTTCCTATAGTGAGGTGACCAGAACTGGACACACTACTCCAAGTGTGGCCTAACCAGAGTTTTACAGAGCTGCATCATTACATCGCCCATCAGCCCATCGTGTTCATGCTGGTATTCCTGCATTTAGGATTGTATCTGTATGCCTCTTAAGCTTCTGATTTCACCACCTGTCCTGGTACCAGATATCAACTACTGTGTGCTTTTAATGAAAATACTCACTGAGATCCCCTTTAAAATTCTTTTCTGTCATCTTAAATCTATGTCCTTTCTGCTATCCCAATTACTGGACAGAACACTTGCTACACATTTTGTATTCGAAATTCAGATTCTGGGAGTCTAGAGACACAGAGAATGCTGGCGGACAGGCAGTTCCTATGGAGAGCAGTAAAGAGTCGATGTTTTGGGCTAGGACATTTCGTCTCTTTAATTCAGGCCTGCTGTCTCTCTGGCTCCACCTGGAGGCCATTTTATGCAATGTTCTCTTGTTTCCCAGCACTAGGTACATGTGAGCTCCATCATTTTACATGGCATCTGGGATTGGTTACCTGAACTTTAGACTTGCTAGGGACAGGTGCAGAATAAAAATCCCACTGAGAGTAATGCAGAAAGCGGCAATGGGGAAGCATTGTTTTTGTGATTAGGAGCCTGTGATGTACTGCAGGGGTTAGTACTAGGACACCTTTGTTTATTTTGTATATTAATGATGTGGACGCCAGCATAGAGGTATATGTAGCTGGCTTGAATGTTGGTGGTGAGGGGTGGTGGACTTTGGCTACAGAAGGATTTCACTGAGTTGGTAAAGTGGCCTGAGGAAGAGCAGACGTGTTTGTTCCTGAAGAAGGTGAGGTGTGACATTTTGGGAGAGGCTAATCGGGCTGAGGCACGCACAGTGAATGATAGGACCTTGGGAGCAGAGGGAACATAGTCTAGGTGTCCACTGCAATGAACACAGCAAGCCCCTTCACCAGGGGTACTAACCTTTCTTGGACACTACACTGTATCTCTAAATAAAATAATAAATGTTACTTTAACTTCGACTAATAAGTATTTGTTTTGTTCTTTTCCCCACAGATATATTCCCACTGCTGCTGCTTTTGGTGGTCTTTGCATTGGTGCACTCTCTGTACTTGCTGACTTTCTGGGGGCTATTGGTTCTGGGACTGGTATCTTACTGGCTGTGACCATTATCTACCAGTACTTTGAGATCTTCGTGAAGGAACAAAGCGAAGTGGGAAGCATGGGAGCCCTGCTGTTCTAATGGCGTGGAGCATCTCCATTCCCGAGTATATTCATGATTGAAGCCTGAGAAATTTCAGAATTAATCACAGCAGAGATTGTCTTAAACCTTTTTTCACCTACCATTGCCCTTCCTTTTACACAGGAGAGCTTGTAAGGCTTCTGGGTGACAAAGGGTTAATTTTTTTTCCCCTTTTTTTTGGCACCGTGTGCTAAAAAGCAAATTGTGGCATCTGTTTAATTACGGTTAAAAGCACAAATGACCACCATGCGAAGAGTGTTCTTTGTGTGAGTGTTGTATTGATGTGTCATTTACTTCCACTAACTCCCCACCCCTCACCCCAATTGAAAGGGGGAACAAAAGTCTGGGGTGAATTCATTTAATTACTGTAAATCGCAGGCTTTTTCCCCTCAGTGTTAGGCTGAATAAATTGAGTTTCCATGTGTCTACAGGGTGAGTCTAGCAAGTATTGGGCAGCTGGGGGCATGAAAATGTGTCCCCTTTCCCCTTCACTGCCTTCTGTTCAGTTGTTTGGTTATGTCTTGCATAACTGGGACACTTTCTCTGGCTCACTAACCCAGAGTAGGCACGAGAGTGCAGGATGCATATAGAAAGGCAGGTGAGAGAAGTGCACGTGGTATTCCTGAGTTCATTTTACAGTGTTGGGCCTCGGTACCTCCCTGCTCCTACCAGTAGAAATTCCATGAGTTGTACAGAGTCCTCCTCATGCATTCAGAAGAAACTGACGTCCCTCTGCTGTGCTGATATTTCAATGCCTTCTCTTGCTGAGTGTAATATGTTTCAGGATTTCTTTCTATAAGTTCTCTGTTCCGGTTTGGAATAAATGGAATTTCTATGCATTCCCATATGTATTGGCAGTGACTAAACCACACAGCAGTGTTTGTTCCCCTCCAACACCTGTTGGCTTTGAATTCAGACTTTATAAATAAAAGCGTTTTGACAACGTCTTCCTGATTGATCTTGTACCACCGAGCTAGATCTGTGAAGATGCGAGTCCATGCTCCACGCCAGCACAGAAATACAGACTTTGGGTGCCTTATCGAAGAAAGTGTGTGCTGGCATTGGACAGGGTCTCATTGAAATCTACTGAATATTGAAAGGCCAAGATAGAATGGACATGGAGAGGATGATCCAATAGTGGGAGAGTCTTGGACAGGGGGCACAACATCAAAATACAAGGACAACCCCTTGGAACAGGGATGAGGAATTTCTTTAAGCAGGTGGTGTCAAATATATGGAATTCATTGCCACAGAGGGCTGTGGAGACAATGCCATTGGGTATATTTAAAGTAGAAGTTCTTGATTTGAAGGGCATCAAAGGTTATGGGGAGAGGGCAGGAGAATGGGGTTGAGAGGGGAAAAAGTCAGCCGTGATCAAAGGATGGAGCAGACTTGATGGCCTAATTTTACTCCAATGTCATAATAGCCTAAGCTGTTCTGGCTTCCAGCTATGCTTCTAACAAGCCTGGCAAATTACATATTCCTTCAGCATCAAATGTCTCTCCACTCCAAGAAGGGAGAGATGGTGATAGGCCAGTTAGTCTGACCTCAGTGGTAAGGAAGATGTTGGAATCAATTATTAAGGATGAGGTTTTGGGGTATTAGGAGGCACATGATAAGATAGGCCATAGTCAGCATGGTTTCCTCGAGAAAATCTTGTCTGATAAATCTGCAATTCTTTGAAGAAGTAACAAGCAGTTGATGATGTGTACTTGGATTTTCAGAAGGCCTTTGACAAGATGCCACACATGAGGCTGCTTAACAAGCTGCGAGCCGATTGTATTACAGGAAAGATTCTAGCATGGATAAAGTAGTGGCTAGTTGGCAGGATGCAAAGAGTGGGAATAAAGGGAGCTTTTTCTGTTTGGCTGCTGGTGACCAGTGTTCCACAGGGGTCTGCTGGGACCAATTCTTCTATCATTACATGTCAATGTTTTGGATGATGGAACTTATGGCTTTGTTGCAAAGTTTGCAGACAATAGGAAGCTAGGAGTAGGGGCAGGTAGTTCTGAAGATGTAGACAAGCTATGGAAGGACTTGGATTCGGAGAAAGGGCAACAAAATGACAGATGGAATACAGTGTCAGGAAGTGTATGGTCATGCACTTGGGAGAAGAAATGAAAGGGTTGACTATTTTCTAAATGGAAAGAAAATACAAAAAAAAATCTGATGCAAGGCGGATTTGGGAGTCCTCATGAAAAATTCCCCAAAGGTTAATTTGCTGGTCAGGTCTGTGATGAGGAATGCAAATGCAATGTTAGCATTTATTTCAAGAGGACTAGAATATAAAAGCAAGGATGTAATGTTGCAACTTTATAAAGTGCTGGTGAGGCCTCACTTGGATTATTTTGAGTAGGTTTGAGCCCCTGCTGAAACTGGAGAGGGTTCAAAGAAGGTTCATGAAAATGATTCCAGAATTGAATGGTTTGTCATATGAAGAGTGTCTGATAGTTCTGAGCCTGTATTCACTAGAGTTCTGAAGAATGAGGGGTGACCTCATTGAAACCTATTGATTAGTAAAAAACCGTGATACAGTGGATGTGGAGAGGATGCTTCCTATGGTGGGAGAGTCTTAAGACCAGGGGACACAGCCTCAGAATAGCGGGGCATCCTTTTAGAATGGAGATGAGGAATTTCTTCTGCCAGAGAATGGTGAATCTGTGGAATTCTTAGCCACGGACAGCTGTGGAGGGCAAGTTATATGTATATTTAAGGCAGAGGTTGATAGACTCTTGATTGGTCAGGGCATGAAGGGATGTGGGGAGAAGGCAGGAGATTGGAGCTGAGAGGAAAATTGGATCAGCCACGATGAAATAACAGAACAGACTCAATGGACCAAATAGCCTAATTCTGCTCCTTGTATTAATGTTTCAGATGAAGACTGACATTAGTGTGCCTTTCCTCTACAGAAAGAAAATGAGCCCAGATTTGTGTGGCAATGTTGGAGAAACTCAGCACGTCAGACAACAGCTATGTTTCTGGCGAAGACCCCACCTTGGCCCAAAATGTCAACTTTATATTCTGTTCTATAGATGCTGCCTGACTTGCTGAGTTCCTCCAGCACCTAGAAAATCTAATGACTCTGTGTTCCTTCAAATCTTTTTAGTCTAATTAAGACCAGAAGCTGAGAAACGGTTTGCAGACCATCTCTCAGAAACTTGGGTCAATCGATGTTGAGTGAAAGGTTGATTTGTAACACCACTCAACCAGCTGGCCTGTTCCGTTCCTGTATGCTGCCTCATCACCATCTGGAATTCTACCAACAATAGTTGTCATCAGCAACTTTAGAGATGCCATTTGAGCTGTACCTAGCCACACAGTTGTGAGTGTAGAGAGTAGTGAGATGTACCAGTGTTGATGGTCAGTGAGGAGATGTTATTTCTGATAGTCTCTGCTCTCCTGGTGAGGAAGTCAATCCAGTTTCAGAGGGAGGTAGAAAGGCCCAGGTTTTGAAGCATATTGATTAGAAAGGAAGGTATGATTGTGTTGAATGCTGAGCTGTAATCAAACAGCAGCCTGAGGTAGGTGATCCAAGCCAAATGGAGAGCCAGTGAGATTGCATCCGCTGTTGACCTATTGTGGTGATGGGCAAATTGCAGCACGTCCAGGTTCTTAAACTGTTTTGTCCATGACCAACTTCTCAAAGCACTTAATCACAGTAGTGCAATTGGGTAATAGTTGTTGAGGTAGCTCACTCTGTTGTCCTTGAGCACTGGTGTGATTATCACACTTTTGAGAGATTGAGGTTTTATCATTCCAGGTGGTAGGAATTGGACATTGGCCGTTTGTAAAGCTCATAATGCTAATGATGGTGTGCATGCTGTAAGTCACATCCCATTGGAACAAGCAGCTCGTGTGAGCAAAGCAAGAACCAGCAGTTGGTTGTGAGAACATTAATACCCCTTAATCCCCACCACGAAGTTTTTGATTCCCATAGTACCCAAAATATTAATCATTGGACTGAATGTACTCCATAACTACCCATTCTACTGCCTGAACACGTTAACTCCAGGCAGCCCCTTAACTACTACAGTTCATTGTCTGAGCTTGTCTCTGGCCCACTTTCCCACTTTCTTAACCCCCCACCCCCATTTCCCTTAATACAGTATACAAAAATATATTGATATCAGCTCTTAAATATACTCAATAAAATCCAAACCCTCTTTAGAATTCTAAAGATCAGCAGATGCAGATACATTAGGGATATTTAAGATGCTCTTAGAAAGCTACATGGATCATAGAAAAATAGTAGGAGGGAAGGGTTAGATTATTTTTGGAGTGGGTTAAAAGGTTGGCACAACATTATGGGCTGAAGGACCTGTAATGCGCTGCAACGTTTTATGTTCTATCTGCTGTCCTTTCATAGAACAGTACAGCCTCTATTCCATGCCAACTGTACACGGCACATTTGCCTACATGTGGTCTATATCCCTCAGTGGGTAACAGATGGGTTTGCAGATTCTGGAATCTGATGCACCAAAGAAACAGCTGGAGGAGTTGAGTGGATCAGACAGCATCTACCGAGGGAAATAGGTAGTTAACACTCAGGTCGCGACCTTCCAAGTTGACTAAAAGATAAAGGGGCGATAGCATAAAATGTGAAGGGGAAGGGTGAGGCAAGTGATGACCTCCTTCATGTTACTCACTTGGTATTTTCATCCACCATCCCCAGATTCTACCACCAAGCCACACACTCAACAACTTACAATTGTTAACCCAACTGCACTTAAGTCGTGGGAAGAAACCAGACCACCTGAGAGAATCCTACGCAATTCATCAGATCATAAGGCAGAGGAGCAGTTTAAGGTAATTTGCTGTATCGAGTCTGCTCCGCCATTCCAGTGTCTGATTTATCTTCCCTTTCCACCCCATTCTTCTGAACTGTCCTAGTACTGTTTGACACCTTGACAATCTATCAATTTCCACTTTAAATATACCCAATGAATTCCACAGAGTCACCACCTGTCAAAGACAACATGTAAAGTCCACAGAAGTGTGGTCGAACCAAAGATTTCCGTCCTAGTTTTTAATATAGTTTGGGAACAGCTCCATTGGCCTAATAGGTCCACACCGATCATCAAACACCTATTTACACTAATCCTACCATAATCCCATTTTATTCTCCACAGCCTCGCCAATTTCCCCCCAGAATCTACCCTCTACACACAAACGGCAATTAACAGCAGCCAATTAACCTTACCTGTCTGATTTGTGTCCATATTTCTGTCTCTATTGTTTGCTACCTCATTAATCTGGAGAATGGCCTTCCCAAGCAATCCCTGCTTCTATCTATTTCTGACTGTTCCAGTAACTTCCCTTCGGGTGCGTGGCCGCACAGTAACTAAAATGCTCCCATGCACATAACCTTTGTAGCTGCTCAGCTGGATTTTTAAAGTGCAGTGCGGCTTTCAGGCTGTGTAAAAATAAACAAATCCTACTCAAAGCAATGGTTGGTGCGCTCAACTGTTAAAAAATAGAGAGAATATTGGTTCTGGTTCATTCCCCTCTGCTGCCTTCTCTCTGTTTCTGGTCTCCATCATTTCCCTCTGCTCTATCTTAGGGACGGTGTGGTTGTGTGGCAGCCAGTACTCAGCTCCAAGACCCTGGATTCAGTCCTGACTGCTGTTGCTTTCTCTGTGGAGTTTGCAAGTCCTCCAGGTGCTCTGGTTTCCCAAGACATCCAAAACCATCCTGCCTGGTTACTGGGCTGTTGGCAGTCGTATGTGTATGTAAAGGTGGAGGAGGGGATGGATAGTTTGATAGAGGGTAACAAGCAGACAGAGAAATAAGGAGAGGTAATGTGGAACTGATGCATCAGCACTGTTGGTCCCAGAATGAAGCTCTCACAGTAAGGATTCCTCGATGGTAATAAAGAGATAGATGCATCACAGCTTGGTATGGCAACTGCTCTGCCCAAGACCACAGGAAACTGCCGGGGTGGCCCAGTGACAGGCCATTCAGCCCATCAAGTCCAAATCAAACTGCCTCGTCCCATTGATCTGCACCCAGAACATGGTTTTCCATACCCCTCCCATTCATACACTTACCCAAACTTCCCTTAAATGTTATATAGTTTATACTTCATTGTCACCAAACAATTGGTACTAGAACATACTATCATCACAGCGATATTTGATTCTGTGCTTCACACTCCCTGGATTATAAGTATTAAATATTAAAATTAGTGAATATTAAAAATTTAAATTATAAATCACAAATAGAAAAATGAGAAGTAAATTAGTGCAAAAAAAACGAGAGGCAGGTCTGGATATTTGGAGGGCCCGGCCCAGATCCGGGTCAGGTTCCGTTCAGCAGTCTTATCACAGTTGGAAAGAAGCTGTTCCCAAATCTGGCCATACGAAATGAAACCTGCATCCACCACTTGTGCTGGCAGCTTGCACCACCCTCTGAGCGAGGAAGCTCCCTCTCAGGTTCCCCTTAAATATTTCACCTTTCACCTATGCCCTCTACTAATTTCACCCAACCTCAGTTGAGGGAAAAGTGCTTTTATTTCCACTATCTATAACCCACGTGATTTTGTATACCTCTATCAAATCTCCCCTTCATATTCTACAGAATAAAGTCCTAACCTGTTCAACCTTTCCCTACACATTGGGTGTGGTCTTTGGGATTAATCATTTTGACCCTTGGAACAAAGCCCTGCCCTCTTCTCATTACCACCATCACGGAGGAGGTACAAGAGCCTGAAGACCCTCATAACGATTCAAGAACAGCTTCTACCCCTGTGCCATCCGATTTCTGGCCTGTCCATGAACACTGCTTCATTATTTTTGCGCACTGATTCGTTTTATAATATTTTGCAAATTTATGTCTTTGCACTGTACTACAGCTGCAAAACAACAAAATTTACGTCATATATTTGATTCTGAAAAAGATACCAGCTGTCATAATTTTACAAAACATAAAATTTATATCCTATAAGACTAATAATAAACCTAATTCTGTTTCTGAAAAGATGCCAGCTGTCTGTGCCTCTCATATATTTTATAAAACAAGATGAAGTACTATAAAAAAAACACGAGAGATTTTGCAGATGCTGGAAATCCAGAGCAACACAGACAAACTGCCGGAGGATTTGAGCAGGTCAGGCAGCGTCTGTGGAGGCAATAATCTCACGATCTACCTCGTTATGAACTTACACCTTACATCTTTCTGTAGCTGTTGACTTGCCCTGTCCTGTGTCAATCAGTGAGGGTTTAATGCATGGGGTGTATAGGGAGGGGTAGCACTACCGGTGAGGGGCTAGTCCTGTCCGTTCCGGGACAGCGCACTTCACTTTGGTCCCCACCAGCCCCTCAGCTCTCAACTGTGGCTCCAAGTAGCTGTTTTCATGCAACAGGGACCACACCTCGGTACACTGCCTCGACAGGCAGGTGAGGGTAGCCAGGGGTCTCAACCCCCTTTGAGTTAGGGACATACCTCTCCTGCATGCGAAATCAGCTTTGGAGGACTGGACGGATGAGGTCTACGGTGAGACCCACCGGTCAGGATGGCGGCAAGAGCGAAGAGCATGACAAGGCACGGAACACGTCACGGTCATCCACTGCAACCGAGGAAGACCCCAGCTTGTGAAGCTTGTTCCAACCACTGGACTTGGACTTCTGAGGTCGGGAGAGTGGAACTTTCCCAGTGTTCCACTTTTAAAAACTGTCCCCCACAGGTTTCATCCGACAACCGTCACCTCAATGCACCGTGTAATGGAGCAGTTTGCAAGACAAGCTTTTCACTGTATCTCAGTACACGTGGTAACAATAAACCAATTCCAAAAGGTCTCCCCTCAGCCTCCAACGTAAAGTTAGCGGTGAAACCTCGTCGCTACAGAAACGAGCTACTCGTGATTCCGCCCCCCCCCCCCAGTATCGAACGGACTCCATTGCGACTACGTACCAACAAAAACACACTCATGGGAGGGAAAACAGCAAAGAAAGGGGATCACTTAGATGCGAGGCAGTGATGAGCATGTCGTTATAGCTGGAGTTTTGGCTCCGGATACACTCTGACAGACGTGACCTGTGATTTTGCAAGGTGGCCCCAGCATCTGTATAGCTTCCCTTAAGATAGTGTTTGTGTTAACACAAAAGCAATTCCTTGCCCTGACATTTTCCGAAGGCTTCATGCCTTGATCCCTTGGTCTTGCAGTCGTTTGCCAATTTTTTTTTTGTTGTGACAGTCTTTTCCTGTTTCCTGGCAAAAGAGCAAAGCTTGTTGTCTGGTGGAAACAGCCACTCGTTTACACTCACCATCTGCAGAGAGACCTGCAGGTGTTCAAACAATGACTGCTTGTCCCCGGCACTTTGTTTGGAGCTGCTGCCTGCTGCCTGCTGCCTGCTGCCTGCCCCCTGCCTCACCCTCTCCCGGTTCACTCGGCGGAATTCAATGGTCGCACTACCCCAGGCAGCCTGCAGAGGGAGACAGACGACCATCTTTGCACAGAGAGCGCGACTGAAAATTTAGTTTAAGATCTTGACTGTAATGACATAACAGGCTTATATCACTGACTTATATGACGAGAAACGTGTGGCTTTGTGGCAGCAATACAGTGCAAAAAGCATAAAATTACAAAATATATAAATAGTGTTTTAAAAAAAGGAATAACAAGGGAGTATTCATTGTCCATTCAGAAATCTGATTGCTGAGGGGAAGAAGCCGTTCCTAAAACTTTGAATGTGGGTCTTCAGGTACCCTCCTCCCTGGTTGTTGTAGGGAGATAATCTGGGCCCTTAGTGAAGGATGTCACGTTTTTTTGAGGCTCTGCCTTTGGAAATACCCTCAATGGTGTGGAAGTTAGTGACCATGATGGAGATAGCTGAGACTTCAACCTTCTACATCAGGGGTTCCCAACATTGTTTAATGCCATGGACCAATACCATTAAGCAAAAGGGAGCGATGGACGCCAGGTTGGAAACGCCTGCTCGACATCCTCTTTCATCCTGTGCATTGGAGTCTCCACACCAGACAGTGATGCAGCCAGTCAGAAAGCTCTCACTAACCACTAAGCTACCGAGCCCCCACCATTAATCATAGTCCCATCGATCTGCACCCGGATAATAGCCCTCCATATCCCTCCCATCCGTGTACCTATCCAAATTTCTCTTAAATGTTGAAATCAAATCTGCACCCACCACTTATATTGAGAGCTCGTTCCACACTCTCACCGCCCTCTGAGTGAGGAAGCTCCCTCTCATGTTCCCCTTAAGCATTTTACCTTTCACCCTTAACCTATGACCTCTAGGGTGTATGGGGTGTCAGGGAGGGGTAGCACCTCTGGTGGGGGAACATGTCGCGTCCTTTTCAGGGCGGTTAGTCCACCTTTGGTCCCCACCTGGCACTCAGCTCTCACCTGTGGCTCCCCGTAGCTGTTTGCATGCGACAGCGGCCACACCCCGGGCAACGGCTTCGACAAGCCGGCTAAACCAGGTGAGGGCAGCCGACGGGTCTCAAACCCTCGGTGAGATAGGGAGTTGTCTATCCCAGCATGTGAAGACAGACTCCGGCGGATTGAGCGGATGAGACCAATGGAAGGTCCAACGGTCAGGAAGGCGGTCTCTGCAAGCGTTGTGGAACGTGTAGAGCAGGACAAGACACAGAAGACGTCCTGGTCATCCACTGCACCTAGTCCCATCTCCAGCCGTCTAGACTCTGTCTTGCCACTGGATCCGGATGGGAATTGGGAAGAGAGAGTGAGGCTGACGCTGCGCATCTCTCCCTCACTTAAATCCAAATCACGCGCTAGTCTCGACACCATCATAATGGCGTCGAAGTCCTCATCGACGTCGACGATGGATGAACGATGACCTCTAATTCTAGTCTCACCCAGCCTCAGTGGAAAATGCCTGCCTGCATTTACCCGATCTATACCCCTCATTACTGTGTATACCTCGATCAAATCTCCCCTCAATCCCTACGTTCTAGGGGTCCGAATCTATTCAACCTCCCCCTGTAACTCAGGTTCTCGACTAACAGCAACATCATCCTCGTCAATTTTCTCTGTACTCTTTCAATCTTATTTAGTAGTTTCAAGTTCGTCGGTATACGCATCACCGAAGATCTCACCTGGACTGTACACACCGGCTTTGTGACAGAAAAAAAAGCACAATAGCGTCTCTTCCATCTCAGGTGACTGAAGAAGTTCGGCATAGGCCCCCAAATCCACAAGACCTTCCACAGGGGCATCCTGCCTGGTACGGGAACTGCAACAACCTTGATCGCTGGACCCTTCGGAGAGCGGTGCGGACAGCCCGGCGCATCTGTGGATGTGAACCTCCCTGCGCCAAGGACACTTCCAGCAGCAGGTGCGTAAAGATAGAGTGAATGCAGGCAGGCTTTTTCCACTGAGGCAAGGGGAGAAAAAACCCAGAGGACATGGGTTAAGGGTGAGGGGGGAAATGTTTAAAGGGAATATGGGGGTGGGGGGGGCTTCTTCACACAGAGAGTGGTGGGAGTATGGAATGAGCTGCCAGACGAGGTGGCAAATGCGGGTTCTTTTTTAACATTGAAGAATAAATTGGACAGATACATGGATGGGAGGTGTATGGAGGGATATGGTCCGTGTGCAGGTCAGTGGGACTAGGCAGAAAATGGTTCTGCACAGCCAGGAAGGGCCAAAAGGCTTGATTCTGCTATAGTTTTTCTATGGTTTCTATCTCCTCCTCTGTAACCTGTACAAGGTCCATGACTTCACTACTGCTTTGTCTCACTTTTAAAGTCTCTGTGTCCATCCTCCGAGTAAATATAGATGCAAATCGTCCATTTAAGATCTCCCCCATCCCTTTCAGCTCCACACATAGATTACCACTCTGATCTACAGAGGACAAATTTTATCCCTTGCTATCCTTTTGCTCTAAATATATCTGTAGAGGCCCTTGGGATTCTCCTTCACCTTGTCTGCCAGAACAATCTCATGTCCTCTTTTCACCCTCCTGATTTCCTTCCTAAGTGTTCCCTTGCATTTCTTATACTCCTGAAGTACCTCATTTGCTCCTTCCTGCCTATACCTGCTATGCAGCTCCTTAGTTTCTTAACCAGAGCCTCAATACCTCTCAAAAACCAAGGTTCGCTAAACTTGCCCTTTATTCTGACAGGAACATACAGGCTTTATACTCTAAAAATTTCACTTTGTAAGGCCTCTTACACCAAGTACACCTTTGCCAGTAAACATAGAAACATAGAAAATAGGTGCAGGAGTAGGCCATTCGGCCCTTCGAGCCTGCACTGCCATTTATTATGATCATGGCTGATCATCCAACTCAGAACCCTGCGCCAGCCTTCCCTCCATACCCCCTGACCCCCGTAGCCACAAGGGCCATATCTAACTCCCTCTTAAATGTAGCCAATGAACCGGCCTCAACTGTTTCCTGTGGCAGAGAATTCCACAGATTCACCACTCTCTGTGTGAAGAAGTTTTTCCTAATCTCAGTCCTAAAAGGCTTCCCCTCTATCCTCAAACTGTGGCCCCTCGTTCTGGACTTCCCCAACATCGGGAACAATCTTCCTGCAACTAGCCTGTCCAATCCCTTTAGGATTTTATACGTTTCAATCAGATCCCCCCTCAATCTTCTAAATTCCACCGAGTACAAGCCTAGTTCATCCAGTCTTTCTTCATATGAAAGTCCTGCCATCCCAGGAATCAATCTGCTGAACCTTCTTTGTACTCCCTCTATGGCAAGGATGTCTTTCCTCAGATTAGGGGACCAAAACTGCACACAATACTCCAGGTGTGGTCTCACCAAGGCCTTGTACAACTGCAGTAGTACCTCCCTGCTCCTGTACTCGAATCCTCTCGCTATAAATGCCAGCATACCATTCGCCTTTTTCACCGCCTGCTGTACCTGCATGCCCACTTTCAATGACTGGTGTATAATGACACCCAGGTCTCATCGCACCTCCCCTTTTCCTAATCGGCCACCATTCAGATAATAATCTGTTTTCCTATTTTTGCCACCAAAGTGGATAACTTCACATTTATCCACATTAAATTGCATCTGCCATGAATTTGCCCACTCACCCAACCTATCCAAGTCACCCTGCATCCACTTAGCATCCCCCTCACAGCTAACACTGCCGCCCAGCTTCGTGTCATCCGCAAACTTGGAGATGCTGCATTTAATTCCCTCATCCAAGTCATTAATATAAATTGTAAACAACTGGGGTCCCAGGACTGAGCCTTGCGGTACCCCACTAGTCACTGCCTGCCATTCTGAAAAGGTCCCGTTTATTCCCACTCTTTGCTTCCTGTCTGCCAACCAATTCTCTATCCACATTAATACCTTACCCCCAATACCGTGTGCTTTAAGTTTGCACACTAATCTCCTGTGTGGGACCTTATCAAAAGCCTTTTGAAAATCCAAATATACCACATCCACTGATCCTCCCCTATCCACTCTACTAGTTACATCCTCAAAAAATTCTATGAGATTCGTCAGACAGCCTGTCACAATCCACACTTGCTAGATCCTTTCTGATACCATCCAAATCAGCCTTTCTCCAGTTTAGAATCTCAACCCGAGGACCAGATCTATCCTTTTCCATAATTACTTTGAAACTAACGGCATTGTGATCACTAGATGCAAAGTGTCTCCCTGCACAAACGTCTGTCACCTGCTCTGTCTTATTCCCTAATAGGAGATCTAGTATCATGCTCTCTCTAGTTGTGACTTCTACATACTGAATAAGGAAACTTTCCTGAACACATTTGACAAACACTTTCCCATCCAGTCCTTTTACAGCATGGGAGTCCCAGCCAATACGTGGAAAGTTAAAATCACCTATTATAACAACCTTACGTTTCTTGAAGCAGTCTGCGAGCTGTCTACAAATTTGCTCTTCTAAATCCCATGGACAGTTGGATGGTCTGATATAATCCCATTAATGTGGTCATACCTTCCTTATTACTCAGTTCTACCCAAAAAGCCTTGCTGAAGCTCTCCTGCCTGTCCTGACTGAGCACTGCCATGATATTTTCCCTGTCTAGTAATCCCACCCCCCCCTTTAATCCCACCCGCTCGATCATGTCTAAAACTACAGAACCCCGAAACACTGAGCTGCCAGCCATACAATACAAACCATAACATATGAAACCACCTTTCATACGATGCTCCTTGCATTGAAATATACGCAGCTCAGAACATTAATCCTACCGTGCTCAATCTTTCAATTCCTGGCTTTCTACGTAAACTCAACATCTTGCTCCACAGCCACTATCTGTTCTGGTGCTCTGGGTCCCATCCCCCTGCAACCAGAGTTTAAAACCCCATCGTGCAGCACTAGTAAACATTTCTGGTGGGATATTTGTCCCCCTCTAGTTCAGGTGCAAACCATCCCTTCTGAACAGGTCCCACCTTCCCTGAAAGAGAGCTCGATGATCCAGAAATCTGAAGCTCTCCCTTCTGCACCAACTCTTTAGACATATGTTAAACTGCATGATCTTCCTAGTTCTGACCTCACTAGCATGTGGCACAGGTAGCAATCCTGAGATCACAACCCGGAGGTCCTGTCCTTTAATTTAGCACCTAACTCCGTGAGCTCTCTTTGTAGAACCTCATCACCACAACCCCTGGCTGCTCACCCTCCCACTGAAGAATACTGTGGACTCGATCCGAGATGTCCCTGAGCTTGGCAGGGGGTGACAAACCATCTGGGAACCTCGTTCTCATTTACAGAAGCTCTTTTCCGTTCCCCTAACCAATGAATCCCCTGTCACTCCATTTGGTCTGTTCTGCCCACCTCCCTTCTGAGCCACAGAGCCAGACCCATGCCAGAGACGTGATTGCTGTCGCTTTCCTCTGCCAGGTCTTTCTTCCCAATAATATCCAGTATCCAAAGCTGTTGAGGGTGATCAACAGCTGTTGCCTGCCTATCTCCTTTCCTCCTTCTGACTGACATCCGGTTACCTGCATCCTGCACCTTGGGTTTAACCACCTCCCTATATGTCCTGCCCATCAACCCCTCAGCCTCCCAAATGATCTGAAGTTCAAGTCAAGTCACTTTTTATTGTCATTTTGACCATAACTGCTGGTACAGTACACAGTAAAAACGAGATGTTTTTCAGGACCATGGTGCTACATGAAACAATACAGAAACTACACTGAACTACGTAAAAGCAACACAGAAACTACACTAGACTACAGGCCTACCCAGGAACTGCATAAAGTGCACAAAACAGTGCAGGCATTACAATAAATAATAAATAATAAATAAGACATCCAGGTCCAGCTCCAACTCCTTAACATGGTCTGTTAGAAGCTGCAGCTGTCACAACCACGGATTCGGCAGCGCATTAGATACGGCAATTCCGCCTGTGATTTGCACGAGTCAGCTAATTATTATTTAATCCTGGCAGTATTTATCGTCGTACTGCTTGTCGAGACTCGGACAGAGCACAGCAACGCTTCACAGCCTGTTCGTTTTCGGCCTTCCCTGAGAAATTGGACTTTCGAGTCAACTGACTCTGAAGACTAGCGGTATTTGTTTAATGTTCAGGTTTTCTTTGCTGTTACCAGGTTCGGATATGGCCCAAGTGCGGAGTGAGAGACACTGAAGCAGGTCGATAGTTCACAACCTTTAATGTGAACAGTGTTAAAGGGAATAATAAACAATAAACGCTAGGCCAAATAGGGCCATTAGCTAAAACTCTCAAATGGGAAACGAAGCCCACACTGTGGCTGAAAGGAACATCCTGAGATCACATTGTGATCTGTCCAAGTCTTGACACGCACTACGACAACAAGTATGGAGTTAAATACTATCACGATTAAATAATAATTAGCTGACTCATGCAAATCCACAAGCACAATTGCCGTATCTGTTGCACTGCGGCATCCGTGGTTCTGACAGCAGCAGGTTACACTTCTGGCAGGAGTAGTCGTTAGGCACACTGGAGTTCCCCCTGCCTTCCCACATCCCAAAGAGGAGCATTCCACTATCCAGCTTGGCATCCCCACGGTTTTAAATGTGCAATAAGAAATAAAGAAAGAATAAATAATGAAAAAAATCTATCTATGGCCTACACTTTTCCTCGTTGAAGCCTCAGTGAGCCAAAGCTTCAACTCTCCACTCCACCACTGGCCCACTCCCACAATGGCCGCTCCAATGATGGCCACTCCACTAACTTCTTTTTTATTGGTCCTTGCCAAGTGCCTAATTATGCATGATCCAATGTCTCCTCAGGAAATGTGGCATGCAAAATGGACAACTGCCCCCACTTGCTTCTTTTAAACTCCCTTTCCCTCTACGTAATCCGGTGTCTCCTCAGGACTTTGACATGCAAAAAGTAATGGGCTGTTCCAGCTCAATGAGCCCGCGCTGCCCTATTAACCATAAGACCATAAAATAATAGGAACAGAATTAGGCCATTTGGCCCATTGAATCTGCTCCTCCATTCCGTCATCATCCCTCTCACCGCCATTCTCCTGCCTTGTCCATGGGACTTTTATCACCACTACTAATCAAGAACCTATCAACCTTTGCTTTAAATATACCCAATGACTTGGCCTTCCCAGCCGCCTGCTTCCACAGATTCATCACCCTCTTGCTCAAGAAATTCCTCTTCATCTCTGTTCTAAAGGGATGCTGTTCTATTCTGAGGCTGGTAACCGACTGACGCGTACATCTTTGGAATGTTGGAGGAAACCAGAGCACCAGGAGGAAACCTACAATGTCTCGAGGTGAACATACAAACTCTTCTCAGACAGCAGTGGGAATTGAAACCAGGTTACTGGTGCTGTGATAGCGTTAAGGTAACCGTTACGTTACCGCCCTACCCAAAATATAAAATTTTGTACACTGTTACTTCTCCCTCCAGCCTTGTCCACTCAAAGGAAACAAGCCCAACTCATTTCTGTCTCTCTTCACAGTGAACTACCTCCTCCTGGTGATGTCCTGATGATCCTCTCTGCACAGTCTCATGCGCAGTCACATCAAACAAGCCCACAGTAATGGGCAGTAAGTGTGTGCTTTTTGGGGTAGAAGTTTAGAATAGGTAGGAAGAAATTGTAGAGGGGATCTTGCGGAATGTGCAGCCGGGGTGGTGCTAGAGGCTCGTTCAGTAGTGACATTTCAGGGACTGTTAGATAGGCACATGGATGACAGAAAAATGGAGGGAGAGCTGTGTTATTGGGAGGTGTTCAGCATCATCTTCATGTGCCATGATGTTTTGAGGTGGGCGATCATGGTTTATGCCTGACCATGATAGTTTCTGGCAAATTTTTTTACAGAGTTGTTTGCCATTGCCTTCTTCTGGGCAGTGTCTTTACAAGACGGGTGACCCCAGCCATTATCAATACTCTTCAGAGATTGCCTGTCTGGCGTCAGAGGTTGCATAACCAGGGCTTGTGATTTGCACTGCCTGCTCTGATCGACGGGCTAAACAGGAGCTACACCTTGCCCAAGGGTGACGTGCCGGCTAGTGGAAGGAAGTAGAGTCTCAGTCCTCCTTTGGTGGAGATGTACCTCAGCCCAACACCCAAAGAGAAGGGTTAGATTGATCTTAGAGAAGGTTAAAGTTGGGCACAACATCATGGGCCAAAGGGCCTGTACTGTAACATTTCATGTTCTGGGTTCTGTTTACACTTCTCTCTACCTCAGTAAAGCAGTCGGACCATCAAAGACCCCACCCACCCCAGTCGTTCTCTCTTCTCCCCTCTCTCACTGGGCAGGAAGTACAAAAGTCTGAAAGCACATACCACTAGGCTCAAGGACAATGTCTGCCCGACTGTTATCAGACTATTGAATGTACCCCTAAGACTGATTCCTGACCTCACAATCCACCTTGTACTGGCATTTGCCACATAGTCTGCCTGCACTGCATTTTGTCTGTAAAGATGAAAGATCAGTTTCATTTGTCACGTGTACATTGAGACAACAAAACATAAGGTAAAATGCTTCATTTGCATTAACGACCAACACAGTCAGTGTTGCCGTGTTTCCAACACCAATATAATATGCTCAACAACTTACTAATCCTAACATGTACGTCTTTGGAAAGTGGAGGGAAATTGGAAACCCACATGGTCATGGGGAAAATGTACAAACTCCTAAGGGTAGGAATCGAACCTAGGTTACCTACACTATTAGGTGTCACACGAGCCACTATGCTACCGAGCCCCCCCCACCCCGCCATTCTACATTCTGTTACTGTTTTCCTTCGTCCAACCTCGATGCACTGTTGTAATGAAATGATCTCTATGGATGGCATGCAAAACAAAGATTCTCACTGTACCTCAGTGCATGTGACAATAATAAGCCAATTTACTGTATTCTGGGGAAAAAAAAGCCTCCTACATTAGTTGGTGGGAAGATTTGGAATGTGGTGTCCTGACCCACCTCACCACAGATTGCAACCAAACAAAATCAGAGTCAGGTTTAATATCACTGGCATATGTTGTGAAACTTGTTGTTTTGTGGCAGTAGTATGGTGCAGTACATTATAATAAAAATGATAAATTACAATAAGAAATATATATTAAAATTAAATTGAACAAGTAGTGCAAAAAGGGAGCAAAAAAGAGAAGAAATAGTGAGGTAGTATACCTGGATGAAACATCGACTGCTTTATTCCTCTCCATAGACGTTATCTGACCTACTCAGCTCCTCCAGCATTTTCTGTGTGTTGCTCTGGATTACATCTGCAGAAACTCTTGTGCTAACAATCTGAACGTTTTGTGGAGAGCTGGAGATTCAATATTGCGTGTTATCGGGGGACTGAGTCCAAGAGCCATGAGGTAATGTTGCAGCTGCTCAGACCACACTCAGAATTGTGTTCAGTTCTGGTCACCTCATTATGGGAAGGATGTGGAAGCTTTAGAGAGGGTGCAGGGGAGATTTACCAGGGATTAGAGAGCATGTCTTATGAGGATTGGCTGAGCGAGCTGGGGATTTCCTCTCTAAAGCGGAGAATGAGGGGTGACTTGATAGAAGAGTATAAGGTAAGAGGCATAGATAGAATGGACAGCCAGAGACTTTTCCCCGGGTGGAAATGGTCATAATTTTATGGTAATGGAGAAATTTTTTAGGCAGAATGTTAGAGGTAAGTTTTTTTTTACACGGAGTGGTGGGTATTAGATTACATTAGATTATAAAGACACGCAGTCCTCTTTTATTGTCATTTAGTAATGCATGCATTAAGAAATGACACAATGTTCCTCCAGAATGATATCACAGAACACAAGACAGACCAAGCCTGAAAAACTGACAAAAACCGCATAGTTATAACATATAGTTACAACAGTGCAAAGCAATACTGTAATTTGATAAAGAACAGACCATGGGCACGGTAAAAAAAAGTCTCAAAGTCTCTTGAAAGTCCCATCATCTCATCCAGACGGTAGAAGGAAGAAAAACTCTTCCTGCCATGAACCTCCAGTGCCGCAAACTTGCCGATGCAGCACCCTGGAAGCACCAGACCACAGCCGACTCTTGAGTCCTTCCGAAAACTTCGAGCCTCCGACCAGCCCTCCGACACCGAGCACCATCTCTGCCGAGCACTTTGACCCCGGCCCTGGCAACAGGCAATAGGCAAAGCCAAGGATTTGGGGCCTTTGTCTCCGGAGATTCTCGATCGCACAGTAGCAGCGGCAGCGAAGCGGGCATTTCAGAAGTTTCTCAAGATGTTCCTCCGTGCTTCTCACGTCCGTCTCCATCAAATCAGGATTATGCACGGCCCCTACTTAAATACAGATAGCATTTTGGAGCGGCCGTGCGTGCTGCGTCGTGTCGCCATCTTCTCCTCCTCCTTATGTGGAACACCCTGCCAATGGAGGTAGAGGCAGATACATTAGGAGCATTTAATAAACTTAGGTATGATATAAGGGGCGAGATGGGAGTGGACCCAAATGCAAGACACAGACACTGCATTTCTAGGAACTGGACAAAGTTAATCAAGAATGCAAGGGAAGTTGGGAAGAAGCGATGCTGGACATTGACACAGGCCCTGGACGAGACTAGGATTCAGGGCCTGGGCTAGGATTTGGGCTGGAAGCACGGGAACCAGATGTGGAACTAGGAACAAGGAGCCTGGGCTAGGACTCCGAGCCAGAGACTGGACGGGGACCCGGAACATGGGTCTTGACTCGGGCTCGGAACCCGGATCCAGGCGAGGACTTGGGACTAGGAACAGACTAGACACTAGAGAGTACTGGGAATACGAAGCCTGGACTGGGACTGGATGAGGTTCTAGGACGTGGTTTGGACTGGATGAGGTTCTCGGACGTGGCTTGGACTGGTCGAGGTTCTTGGACGTGGCTTGGACTGGATGAAAGACTCCTGGACTGGACGAGGAACTCCAGGGCAGGATGAGGCTCTTGGACTAGGTTTGGCTCAACTCTTGGACTCGGATTGGTAAGGCTCTTGGGTACAGAGCTGGGACTCCTCCTTGGAGTGCAGGGCTGGGACCCTTTCTAGGACGCAGGGCCGGGATGACTGCTGAGGGAACTGCCGAGGATTCGGATGAGGACGATCCAGCACAGGACGAGGAATCTCCAGCACAGAACGAGCTGGCTGAGATACTCCTGGGCTGGGCGAGGACACGAAGCTCAGACTGGACAGGGCTGGAACACAGTGCCTGGACTTGGTCTTGGAACACAGGAACACAGAGCCGGGACCCCGCCTTGGGGAGCACACGACATAGGGCCAGGACTCGTACGCAGAACACGGACACTAAACACGGGGACACAAAGAGACAGTTCCAAACTCAACAATAGATAGTTCCTTCCCTTGGCGTGGCAAGGCTCCGGTCTCACTCCAGCGGTTAAACATGGAAACATAGAAAATAGGTGCAGGAGTAGGCCATTCGGCCCTTCGAGCCTGCACCGCCATTTATTATGATCATGGCTGATCATCCAACTCAGAACCCCGCCCCAGCCTTCCCTCCATACCCCCTGACCCCCGTAGCCACAAGGGCCATATCTAACTCCCTCTTAAATATAGCCAATGAACTGACCTCAACAGTTTCCTGTGGCAGAGAATTCCACAGATTCACCACTCTCTGTGTGAAGAAGTTTTTCCTAATCTCGGTCCTAAAAGGCTTCCCCTCTATCCTCAAACTGTGACCCCTCGTTCTGGACTTCCCCAACATCGGGAACAATCTTCCTGAATCTAGCCTGTCCAATCCCTTTAGGATCTTATACGTTTCAATCAGATGCCCCCTCAGTCTTCTAAATTCCAACGAGTACAAGCCCAATTCATCCAGTCTTTCTTCATATGAAATTCCTGCCATCCCAGGAATCAATCTGGTGAACCTTCTTTGTACTCCCTCTATGGCAAAGATGTCTTTCCTCAGATTAGGGGACCAAAACTGCACACAATACTCCAGGTGTGGTCTCACCAAGGCCTTGTACAACTGCAGTAGTACGTCCCTGCTCCTGTACTCGAATCCTCTCGCTATAAATGCCAGCATACCATTCGCCTTTTTCACCGCCTGCTGTACCTGCATGCCCACTTTCAATGACTGGTGTATAATGACACCCAGGTCTCGTTGCACCTCCCCTTTTCCTAATCGGCCACCATTCAGATAATAAATTTAAACGCAAACAACAGGAATTCTGCAGATGCTGGAAATTCAAGCAACATACATCAAAGTTGCTGGTGAACGCAGCAGGCCAAGCAGCATCTATAGGAAGAGGCGCAGTCGACGTTTCAGGCCGAGACCCTTCGTCAGGACTAACTGAAGGAAGTTACTCTTCCTTCAGTTAGTCCTGACGAAGGGTCTCGGCCTGAAACATCGACTGCGCCTCTTCATATAGATGCTGCTTGGCCTGCTGCGTTCACCAGCAACTTTGATGTATGTTGCTTTATTCAGATAATAATCTGTTTTCCTATTTTTGCCACCAAAGTGGATAACTTCACATTTATCCACATTAAATTGCATCTGCCATGAATTTGCCCACTTACCCAACCTATCCAAGTCACCCTGCATCCTCTTAGCATCCTCCTCACTGCTAACACTGCCACCCAGCTTCGTGTCATCCGCAAACTTGGAGATGCTGCATTTAATTCCCTCATCCAAGTCATTAATATATATTGTAAACAACTGGGGTCCCAGCACTGAGCCTTGCGGTACCCCACTAGTCACCGCCTGCCATTCTGAAAAGGTCCCGTTTATTCCCACTCTTTGCTTCCTGTCTGCTAACCAATTCTCCACCCACACCAATACCTTACCCCCAATACCGTGTGCTTTAAGTTTGCACACTAATCTCCTGTGTGGGACCTTGTCAAAAGCCTTTTGAAAATCCAAATATACCACATCCACTGGTTCTCCCCTATCCACTCTACTAGTTACATCCTCAAAAAATTCTATGAGATTCGTCAGACATGATTTTCCTTTCACAAATCCATGCTGACTTTGTCCGATCATTTCACCGCTTTCCAAATGTGCTGTTATCACATCCTTGATAACTGACTCCAGCAGTTTCCCCACCACCGACGTTAGGCTAACCGGTCTATAATTCCCCGGTTTCTCTCTCCCTCCTTTTTTAAAAAGTGGGGTTACATTAGCCACCCTCCAATCCTCAGGAACTAGCCCAGAATCTAACGAGTTTTGAAAAATTATCACTAATGCATCCACTATTTCTTGGGCTACTTCCTTAAGCACTCTAGGATGCAGACCATCTGGCCCTGGGGATTTATCTGCCTTCAATCCCTTCAATTTACCTAACACCACTTCCCTACTAACATGTATTTCGCTCAGTTCCTCCATCTCACTGGACCCTCTGTCCCTTACTATTTCTGGAAGATTATTTATGTCCTCCTTAGTGAAGACAGAACCAAAGTAATTATTCAATTGGTCTGCCATGTCCTTGCTCCCCATAATCAATTCACCTGTTTCTGTCTGCAGGGGACCTACATTTGTCTTTACCAGTCTTTTCCTTTTTACATATCTATAAAAGCTTTTATAGTCCGTTTTTATGTTCCCTGCCAGTGTTCTCTCATAATCTTTTTTCCCCTTCCTAATTAAGCCCTTTGTCCTCCTCTGCTGAACTCTGAATTTCTCCCAGTCCTCAGGTGAGCCACTTTCTCTGGCTAATTTGTATGCTTCTTCTTTGGAATTGATACTATCCCTAATTTCTCTTGTCAGCCATGGGTGCACTACCTTCCTTGATTTATTCTTTTGCCAAACTGGGATGAACAATTGTTGTAGTTCATCCATGCAACCTTAAAATGCTTGCCATTGCATATCCACCGTCAATCCTTTAAGTGTCATTTGCCAGTCTATCTTAGCTAATTCACGTCTCATACCTTCAAAGTTACCCCTCTTTAAGTTCAGAACCTTTGTTTCTGAATTAACTATGTCACTCTCCATCTTAATGAAGAATTCCACCATATTATGGTCACTGTTACCCAAGGGGCCTCTCACGACAAGATCGCTAATTAACCCTTCCTCATTGCTCAAAACCCAGTCCAGAATAGCCTGCTCTCTAGTTGGTTCCTCGACATGTTGGTTCAAAAAACCATCCCGCATACATTCCAAGAAATCCTCTTCCTCAGCACCTTTACCAATTTGGTTCACCCAGTCTACATGTAGATTGAAGTCACCCATTATAACTGCTGTTCCTTTATTGAAATTGATGGGGACACCGCTGAGGTTGCAGGCGGAGGTTCAGAAGGAAGCAGAAGGGAAGGGAACAGTCCAGCAAACAATCCCTGGTTTGCAGAGGTATTTATGTGCCAGACCGAAATGAGAATCAGGTGCCTCAATTAAGGCATCCAACAGAACAAGGGAGAAAACAGGAAAACCCGGAACAAGGATCAATGGACCCGGACTGTGAACCGGAATGCAGACTTCATGGACCGGACCATGACAAGATAGGCACACAGATGAAAGAAAAATGGAGGGCTATGTAGGAGGGAAGGGTCAGAATAATCTTCGAGAAGGCACAACATCGTGGAAATCCACCATGGATGGTCCCAAGCCCGGCTTTGAAAGGAGGGTTGGTCATGGCGCCACCCCATCCCCTAAAAACACAGAGCTATTGAAAGGCTAACAGAGCTGCAAAGAGCTCATCCCTGGGGGAGGGAGGAAATACGAAGATGAGCTATACCTGGGGACAACCTGAAAAACTGGCCTGGCCCAGGACAGAGGGCTCTGGTGAGCTGCTGTCGGCAGCCAATGGCCTAGTAGAGATGATGGGCTACAAACATGGTGGGCTGAAGAGCTTTACTGTGCTGCAGCGTTCTGTAGTTGCCTGCTTCTGTGTTTTACAGTTAGTCTGGTATGATAGAAGCTTCTGGTGTCTTTCCAGCCCCTTCTTATTTCATTTGTGACCCCCTTTGATAGTTGACAGGGTTCACGAAAGAGGAAACGGAGAGAAAAAAAAATGGGGTTGAAGCATTCGCCATTAATCAAACTGCTCTCAGTCCGAGAAAGAATGGTCTAAATTGATAGGTCTTTATCTCTGCCGCGGCCGGTGGACGAATTCATTGTGGTGTGAGAGAGAAGAGAGCCTTCTCTCCCCCCCCCCCCCCCCCGTTCGCCTGCGTGCTTAATGGCCGCAAACAGGGAGAGAAGAAAGACCTCCCATAATAGATCTGTCAGTCACGCCGCCCAGGACTCCCGCTGCCCCCCCATTGTGATCTGACAGCTCAGGCAATCAAGCGGCTCGCATCTTATCTGCAGCAACCCAGATGGACTGGTGGAGTTAGCAGGGGCTGCGAGAGGCCAGGGACATTAATCGTGCCTGTCTCATCCGAGTGACTGCGTTCAGAGTCCTGGGCGAGGGCTGGGCAGAGCCTCGGAGGGAGAGTGGGATTCTCTTCTCGCTGCCGTCTTGACAGGTCTATTCAGAAGGGCTGATTAACCCGCGCCAGCGCCTCCCATAATATAGCCCTCAATCTGCCTGTCAGCTCTTTATATGGAAAAAAAGCGTCGTATTTGCTTCTCCCGCACTCTTGTTCCTGATGTAAAGATACATGGATAATGAGAAATCCGGGAGGGGAGAAAAGATTGAGGGGAAAGTTTTCTTACATTAATCATCGCGTGACAGAGTGTCACAGGGCTGTGAGAGAGGGTGTCAGAGCCGCCGCTTGAAGTGACACCGATCTCTTGTCGCACAGACCTTCATTTCCCTGGCTCCGCTCTGGGAAGGTATTTTCAGACAGAGCGGGAGTTAACAGGAACGCCAGTTTCCTTCACGAGAAGAAAGAAGTTCGCTCAGCGGCTGGAACTGGAGATCGGTGCATCGTTCTAAACTCAGGCCTTGCCCCCAGTCACACACCCCCAGAAATGGCGACGATGTGAACGAGAGGCGCGAATCTTCCAAGAGGCTTCACGGTGAGAATTAGAATTAGACCATAAGACAAAGGAGCAGAAGCCGGCCATTCGGCCCATCGAGTCTGCTCCGCCATTTTATCATGAGCTGATCCATTCTCCCATTCAGTCCCACTCCCCCGCCTTCTCACCATAACCTTTGATGCCCTGGCTACTCAGATACTTATCAATCTCTGCCTTAAATACACCCAATGACTTGGCCTCCACTGCTGCCCGTGGCAACAAATTCCATAGATTCATCACCAATTATTATCGTTACTTAGATCAATGAAATTTGGTTTGCATATGAAATACTATAAATGATCCCCAACCCTTCTCTGTGTTTCCATTCCTCATCCTGGCTCCCCTTTCAACCCTTCTCCTCACCTGCCCTCTGCTTCCCTTCCTCCTTTCCTTTCTCCCATGGTCCATGCTCCTCTTTTATCAGATTCCTTCTTCTTCCACTCTTTACCTTTTCCACCTATCACACCCCCAGGTTCTCACATCATCACCCCTTGTCCATCTTGCCCCTCACCTAGTCTCACCTATCACCTGCCAGCTTCTACTTCTCTCCCTCCCCCAGCTTAATAACTCTATTAGGTGTTTTTTATAGACCACCCAATAGTAACAGGGACCTCAAGGAGCAGATAGGGAGACAGATTCTGGAAAGGTGTAATAATAACAGGGTTGTCATGATGGGAGATTTTTATTTCCCAAATATTGATTGGCATCTCCCTAGAGCAAGGGGTTCAGATGATGTGGAGTTTGTTAGGTGTGCTCAGGAAGGTTTCTTGGACACGGTATGTAGATAAGCCTACAAGAGGAGAGAGGCTGTACTTGATCTGGTATTGGGAAATGAACCTGGTCAGGTGTCAGGTCTCTCAGTGGGAGATCATTTTGGAGATAGTGATCACAATTCCATCTCCTTTACCATAGCATTGGAGAGGGATAGGAACAGAGCAGTTAGGGAAACATTTAATTGGAGTAAGGGGAAATATGAGGATATCAGGCAGGAACTTGGAAGCATAAATTGGGAAAGATGTTCTCAGGGAAATGTACAGCAAAAATGTGGCAAACATTCTGAGAACATTCGTGTGGAGTTCTACATAGGTACGTTCCAATGAGACGGGGAAAGGATGGTAGGGTACAGGAACCGTCGTGTACAAAGGCTGTTGTAAATCCAGTCAAGAAGAAAAGAAAAGCTAACCAGCGGTTCAAAAAATTAGGTAATGATAGAGATCTGGAAGATTATAAGGCTAGCAGGAAGGAGCTTAAGAAGGAAATTAGGAAAGCTGGAAGGGGCCATGAGAAGGCCTTGGCAGACAGGATTAAGGAAAACCCCAAGGCATTCTATAAGTACATGAAGAGCAAGAGGATAAGAGGTGAGAGAACAGGACTAATCAAGTGTGACAGTGGAAAAGTGTGTATGGAACCGGAGGAGATAGCAGAGGTACTTAATGAATACTTTGCTTCAAGAATTCACTATGGAAAAGGATCTTGACAATTGTAGGGATGACTTGCAGCAGACTGAAAAGCTTGAGCATATGGATATTAAGAAAGAGGATGTGCTGGAGCTTTTGGAAAGCATCAAGTTGGATAAGTCACTGGGACTGGACGAAATGTACCCCAGGCTACTGTGAGAGGTGAGGGTGGAGATTTCTGAGCCTCTGGCGATGATCTTTGCATCATCAATGGGGATGGGAGAGGTTCCGGAAGATAGGAGGATTGCGGATGTTGTTCCCTTATTCAAGAAAGGGAGTAGGGATAGCCCAGGAAATTATAGACCAGTAAGTCTTACTTCAGTGGTTGGCAAGTTGATGGAAAAGATCCTGAGAGGCAAGATTTATGAACATTTGGAGACATATAATATGATTAGAAATAGTCAGCATGACTTTGTCAAAGGCAGGTCATGCCTTACGAACCTGATTGATTTTTTTGAGGATGTGACTAAATACATTGATGAAGGAAGAGCAGTAGATGTAGTGTATATGGATTTCAGCAAGGCATTTGATAAGGTACCCCATGCCAGGCTTATTGAGAAAGTAAGGAGGCATGGGATCCAAGAGGACATTGCGTTGTGGATCCAGAACTGGCTTGCCCACAGAAGGCAAAGAGTGGTTATAAGATGGATCATATTGTACATGGAGTCCGGTGACCAGTGGAGTGCCTCAGGGATCTGTTCTGGGACCCCGACTCTTTCTAATTTTTATAAATGACCTAGATGAGGAAGTGGAGGGGTGAGTTAGTAAACTTGCTGATGACACAAAGTTTGGAGGTGTTGTGGATAGTGTGGAGGGCTGCCAGAGGTTACAGTGGGATATTGATAGGATGCAAAACTAGGCTGAAAAATGGCAGATGGAGTTCAACCCAGATAAGTGTGAGGTGGTTCATTTGGTAGGTCAAATAGGATGGCAGAATATAGTATTAATGGTAAGATTCTTGGCAGTGTGGAGGATCAGAGAGATCTTGGGGTCCGAGTCCATAGGACATTCAAAGCTGCTATGCAGGTTGACTCTGTGGTTAAGAAGGCATATGGTACATTGGCCTTCATCAATCATGGGATTGAATTTAGGAGCCAAGAGGTAATGTTGCAGCTCTATAGGACCCTGGTTGGACCCCACTTGGAGTACTGTGCTCAGTTCTGGTTGCCTCATTACAGGAAGGATGTGGAAACCATAGAACGGGTGCAGAGGAGATTTACAAGGATGTTACCTGGTTTGGAGGGCATGCCTTAAGAGAACAGGCTGAGTGAACTTGGCCTTTTCTCCTTGGAGCAACGGAGGTTGAGAGGTGACCTGATAGAGGTGTATAAAATGAGGAGAGGCATTGATTGTGTGGATAGTCAGAGGCTTTTTCCAGGGCTGAAATGTCTAACATGAGAGAGCACAGTTTTAAGGTGCTTGGAAGTAGGTACAGAGGAGGTGCCAGGGGTAAGTTTTTTACGCAGAGAGTGATGAATGTATGGAATGGGTTGCTGGCGACAGTGGTGGAGGTGGATACGATAGGGTCTTTTAAGAGACTCCTGGACAGGTATATGGAGCTTAGAAAAATAGAGGGCTATGGGTAACCCTGGGTAATTTCTAAGGTAAGAACATGTGCTTTGAGGGCCAAAGGGCCTGTATTGTGCTGTAGGCTTTCTATGTTTCTATCTTCTTATTCTGGCTCCCCCCCACCTTCCTTTCTATTCCTGAAGAAGGGTTTTTGGTCCAAAACATCAGTTTAATCCTCCCCATAGATGCTGTCTGATCTGCTGGGTTCATCCAGAATTTTACTTAATTTAGAGATACAGACTATAGTGGAACAGACTATTCTGGCCCAACAACCCGCCCAATTTAACCCAAGCCTAACCTTAGGACAATTCACAATGACCAATTAACTTACCAACCGGTACGTCTTTGGTCTGTGGGAGGAAACTGGAGCACCCGGAGGAAACCCACATGGTCATGAGGAGAATGTACAAATTCCTTACAGATGGTTGCTGGAATTGAATTCCGAACTCCAACGTTCTGGGCTGTAATAGCTTTGTGCTAACTGTTACGCCAACGTGGCGCCCCGATCAAACAGCATAAATCTGCAATTCACAGTGTGGTTGTGGTAATCTCACCCTATTCGTGTAAAACAGATTCCATTCCCCAGCTTTTCATGTGAGGTGACCATGCTGCAGATTTTTGCTTGATTGCATGTAGACCAATCAAGAACAATAACCCCAGTGTTTCTTTTGTAAACCCACTTAACTTTAAAGTCAATGTAATAGGCTTGTTTCTTTGACTTTGCTGTAATTATTTTCTCTCCAAAATACCTGATTTTCTTCATTAAATTAGAAAAATAAATGAAAAATGCAAAAGAAAAAGGAATATCGTCCATTGTTGAGGACGTCTTTGACAGGTACAGCCCCAAAAAGACTGTGTTCGTCATTGAAAACCTCACCACCCAGGACATGCCCCCTTCTCATTACTGCGGGACAGAAAGTACAGGAGCCTGAGGATCCACACCTGACATTTTAGAAACAGCTACTTCTCCTCTACCATCAGTTCGTAAATCGACCATAAATTGTCCCGTATCGGACCGCAAAGCACTCCAGCGTGTGGTGAAAACTGCCCAGCAGATTATCGGCACCCAATTGCCCACCACTGAGAACATCTACCATAAACGCTGCCTAGGCAGGGTGAAAAGCATTATCAAGGATGCATCTCACCCTAACCATGAACTTTTTACCCTCCTCCCATCCGGTAGGCGCTACAGGAGCCTCCGCTCCCACACCAGCAGGCACAGGAAGAGCTTCTTCCCTGAGGCTGTGACCCTGCTGAACCTCACATCACAGCGCTAAGCAGTATTGCACCCATATTGTACTGTCTCAGTACTTCTATATTTGTGTGCTGTAGCACTTACTTTTTATTTGCAGTTATTTTGTAAATAACACTATTCTTTGTATTTCTGGTCAGATACTAACTGCATTTCATTGGCTTTGTATCTGTACTCGGCACAATGACAATAAAGTTGAATCTAATCTAATAAACAAGACCTCTCTTTTTGCACTACCTATTCAGACTTTTACATTTCTTATTGTAACTTAGAGCAAATGTTTATGTATTGCACTGTACTGCTGCTACAAAACGACTAATTTCATGACATCTGTCGGTGATAATAAACCTGATTCTGATTCTGATTGGTTTCATATGTTCATGGGCCATTCAGAAATCTGATGGTGGAGGGGAAGAAGCTGTTCCTGAATCGTTGAGTACGTGCCTTGAGTCTTCTGTACCTCCTCCCTGAGGGTAGAAATGGGAAGAGGCATGTGCAGGATGGTGAGGGTCTTTAGTGAATTCAGAGTGTTGTGACCCTGGAACAAAGTGCCAGAGGATCTGATAGATAGATACTTTATTGATCCCGAGGGAAATTGAGTTTCGTTACAGCTGCACCAATCAAGAATAGAGCATAAAAATAGAAATACAAAAACCACAACAATCAAACAACAATATGCAAACTATGCCAGATGGAAATAAGTCCAGGACCAGCCTATTGGCTCAGGGTGACTGACCCTCCACGGGAGGAGCTGCAAAGTTCGATGGCCACAGGCAGGAACAACCTCCCCTGACGCCCAGTGTTGTATCTCGGTGGAATATGGCCGAAGTCCAACAGCAAAAAGTTCAATATCCGGTCTACAAACACGTTCCTTGATCGTAATATGACCAGGATTGCACCATCCGTTGTTAACCAGAACAGTAAGCACCCAACTCCTTTACGCTCACCACTCTCAGTGCGCTTCCGGTCAGCCCGAACGGTCTGGAAGCCCTCCATGGAATGTCCACGTGCAGCCATGTTTCAGTAAAACACATAACACTGCACTCCCGAAATGTTCTCTGACTCCTGACTAGCGCCGTCAACTCATCCATTTTATTACCCACCGAACTCCTCTTCTCCATAAGGCAGGTATAATAGGGAATCTACTATTATATCAGAATCAGAATCAGGTTTATTATCACTAACATGCATTCTGTGGCCACTTTATTAGATACACCTGCTCATTAATGCAACTATCAGCCAATCATGTGGCAGCAACTCAATTCATAAAAGCATGCAGACATGATCAAGAGGTTCAGTTGTGGATCTCAGTGACTCTGACTGTGGGATGATCGTTGGTGCCAGGCGTTCGGTAATGATCTATACACCAATTGTTTGGAATCAAATGATCTTTCCTGGTGTCTCAGATCTGTGTGTGTCTGCACACGTGCCACCCCTACTCCTGGCAGTCCTTCTCTGCCACCTGTCCCACACGCCCCCCCATGGCGCCCCACGCTCACCATTCCCAACATCCTTTGCTCCCGCCAGATTTACAAACTCGCTCTCTGCTCCAGGCTGACAAATACAGTGCTGTTGAAAAGAATTATGCACCCTAGCTATATATTGCGTGCCTAAGACTTTTGCATATTACTGTCCAGTAAGTATATATAATACATATAAATAACTTAAATAAATAGTGCAAAAAGAGATTTAAAAAAAGAAAAAAATAGTGAGGTCTGATAGTAGTGGTGAAGAAACTGCTCCTGAAACAAAACAATCTAAAAATTTATCAGTGAATTCTAAAAGGCAAGGTCAAAAGTTCGAAGTCCCTCATGGTCGACAGCAAGTTTTATTGTTAAAACTTTAAAACACAAGAAGCAAAAAGAACAGATTGAAGAGAAAAATAATTGATTCCATATACTTAGTGTAACCTTTAACAAGAAAGTGCCACTCTGTGCAGTTTTACATTTAAAAACTTCCTGTCTGTGACATCTGACTGATGCCATTGAAAGGAATCTGAAACATTGCTGGTATCAAGTGTGATCTGCCAAGCCAAGACGGGGACTCTGCTGGGGAAGAAGATAACATAAAGATTTTAAACCAAGAAATTCCACTCAGCTGATCAACACACAAGACACTGGAAAAACTCTGAGGGAAATAGACAGTCGACACTTCACAACGAGACCCTTCATCAGGATTGGAATAGAATCTCAGCCTCAGAATAGAAAGACATCCATTTAGAATGGAGATGAGGAAGAATTTCTTTAGCCAGAGGGGTGCCAGATCTGTGGAATTCATTGCCACGGGCAGCTGTGGAGACCAAGTCATTGAGTATATTTAAAGCAGAGGTTAATAGAGTCTTGATTAGTCAAGGTGTCAAGTTGATGGGGAGAAGGCAGGAGAATGGGGTTGAGAGAGTTGATAAATCAGCCATGATGGAATGGTGGAGCAGAGTTGATGGACTGAATGGCCTAATTCTGCTCCTACGTCTTATGGATAGAAGGAGGGTGGATAGCAGGTATAAAAAGTTGCAGAGGGTTGGGGGAGAGGGGTGGATCCCGGTGAGGGGGCAGGGAAGAGTCGGAATGATGTAAGAAGCTGGGAGGTGACTTTGTCATATGTATATTGAAACATTGTAATGTACAGGGAAATGCGTCATTGGGTCAACGACCAACACAGTCCGAGGATGTGCTGGGGGGGCAGCCCACAAATATCACCAGGCTTCTGGCACCCACAACATACCCGTGAGAAACCGGAGCACCTTGCCCCAGGGAGAACAGGCAAACTCCTCAATACTTGGTCCGGACTGACATCTACATCATTTATTATTATATTGGATTACGAGGACATTCAGTCCTCGTTTATTGTCATTTAGAAATGCATGAATTAAAAAATGATACAATGTTCCTGCAGAATGATATCACAAGAAACACAGGACAAACCAAGACTAAAACTGACAAAACCACATAATTATAACATATAGTTACAACAGTGCAAAGCAATACCGTAATTTGATAAAGAGCAGACCATGGGCACGGTAAAAAAAAGTCTCAAAGTCCCGATAGACTCATCATCTCACACAGGCGGCAGAAGGGAGAAACTCTCCCTGCCATGAACCTCCAAGAGCCGCAAACTTGCCGATGCAGCACCATTAGAAGCACCCAACCGCAGCGGACTCTGAGTCCGTCCGAAAACTTCGAGCCTCCGACCAGCCCCTCCGACACCGAGCACCGAGCACCATCCTCTGCTGAGCGCTTCGACCCTGCCCCGGCCGCCGAGCAACAAGCAAAGCCGAGGACTCGGGGCCTTCCCCTCCGGAGATTCTGGACCACACAGTAGCAGCAGCAGCGAAGCAGGCATTTCAGAAGTTTCACCAGATGTTCCTCCGTACTCTCACGTCCTTCTCCATCAAATCAGGATTGTGCACAGCCCCTACTTGACAAATAACGGACATCACCACCGGAGTGGCCGCTGCGAGCTGCGTCGCGCCGCCATCTTCTCCTCCCTTCAAATATTGTAATTTGTCCTCTACTGTGCCTATTGTCTTGTTTATTAATTATTGTACTGCCCTGTACTGTTTTGTGCACTTTATGTAGTCCTGTGCAAATCTGTAGTCTAGTGCAGTATTTATGTTGTTTTACGTAGTCTAGTGTAGCCTTGTGCTGTCTCACATAGTCTAGTGTAGTTTTGTGTTGTTTCATGTAGCACCAGGGTCCTGGAGGAACATTGTTTGGTTTTTACTGTGAACTGGACCAGCAGCTTATGGTCAAAATGACAATAAACTTGACTTGACTTACAGACAATGGCAGGAATTGAAACCAGGCTGTTGGCCCTGCAAAGCGTTTTGCTAACTACCACGCTACCATGTCCCCCTTCAAGGCTGTGTTCATTAAAGAAGTGCCCATGGCCAAGCGGAGAAGAGACCGTCGAGAAACTCGAGGCCACTCACACTGACCATGAAGAAGCCCCCCGATAACAGTGAAAGGAGTGTAGCCGTTCACAGACCACTCTCCAGCTTCCTCCATCGCCCACCTCCTGGCCCTGCTGCAGAAAAATCCGCAGTTCCCCAGTGTGCCTCAACATCCACCCCAGTGCCAGAAAACGTGATGCATACTGAGGGCCTGACGACGAGGATTCCAATTCCGATTTATTTATTTATCCAAACATACAGTGAAATGTGTTGTTTGTGTTAACAACCAACACAACCTAAGGGTGTGCTGGGGTCAGACCGAAAGCATCGTCACACATTCCGGCACTAACACAGCATGTTCACGATGTAAGCAACAACTGTAATGAGCTCTTCGTGCCAGTGCGGGGTGCCGGAGAGCACTGGATGTCGAGGTTTTTAGAGCACCTGCATTGGTTAATAGTTGTTTAATGAGAGTCATTAATCATTTAGAGTTCCTTGTGTTTTTGTTCTTTGTTGATAGGCTTGAGGCTTCTGTGATATTTGTTTTATTTAAGCTGACAGCTGATTAGTGCTAATTGCAGGGTTCTAATTTTGAGAATGTTACTTCTCACGATGTCACTCGGCCGAGCCACTGAAGTTCTTTCAGAATTATTATCAATAAATTCTTGGCGCTGTCTCAAAAGTCACCAGAAGAGTTCAGGCATATTTGGTTCAGTTCAGTGTGTGTTATTCATTATCTCCAGGCTGTCTTGATCAAAATCACACATAATAGCAACAAAAAAAGGAGGAACCAGAACCCGAAATACATCATAACAGGAACTATAGAGCCTAGTCCACAAACTGCATCAATTAAACTTGCCCAAGGCTGAGGACTCCAGCACCATTCTCCAACAGCATTGAGTGAGAGAGAGACCATCTGAATGCAGGGACCTCCCACTGGGAGCACTGAGTGAGAGACCATCACATGCAGACCATTTTCTCTGGCAACAGCGAGCCAGTGGCTGGTAGACAGCGCTGAACAGCCATTCACCTTCCGCTCTCACATCGATTATTCCTCAATACTTTAATCAGCAGAACAGCGAGAAATGGAGTCGATCACCGGATTGTACCCTGTCTCCAGGCTTCTTGGCCTCGAGGCTGCATGCTTCGCTCAAAACCTCCTTGAACTCTCTCAGAGACAGAGAGCATCGGCCAGAAAACACACCGCCAAAATGTACTGTAGATCAGTCTCCAGCAGCAGCAGAAAGAAAAAGACGTAAAAGAAGCGAAAGAGGTAGCTTCGTGAATCATCTGGAGGATGTTGCCCTTTGGTTGTGTTGTTTGCTGGCGCCATCTTTGCATCTCTCATCGGAGTTTGTCTTTCCTCTGCACTTGGGTTTCAATATTGGCAGTGCACATCATGACCACGCAACAACAGGGAAACAAGCCTCTTCCCCACCATCCCACTCACACACACACACACACATGGACCTCCAACCCGAGGACAAGAATCTTTCAGGCCTCCAACGTCTGGACATGTTTGGCCACTGGGAAGACCCTCTTGTGGCGGATGGAGCAGAGGTGCTCGATGAAGTGGTCCCCCAATTTATGACAGGTCTCACCAATGTAGCGGAGGCCACATGAAGAGCAACGGATACAGTTAATGATCCCAGCAGATTCGGAGGTTAAGTGTTGGTTCACCTGGAAGGACTGTTTTGGGGCCCTGAATGGAGGTGAGGGAGGAGGTGTAGGGGCAGGTGTAGCACTTATGCTGCTTGCTGGGATAAGTGCCTGGAGGGAGATTAGTGGGGATTGATGGATGAATGCACAAGTGAATCATGGTGGGAGTGATCCCTGCAGAAAATGGAGGGGGGAGAAGGTAAAGATATGTTTAGTGGTAGGATCCCTTTGGAGGTGTTGGAAGTTCTGGAGGATGATGTGTTGGATGTGGGAGCTGATGGGGTGATAGGTAAGAACAAGAGGGACACTATTATTATTAATATGGCAGGAAGATGGGGTGAGCCAGGATATACGGGAAATGGAGGAGATACACGTGAGGGGCCTTGAAATCTGGATTTGCCACCTTCAGTCTTTGAACTTCGTGCATCAAACTTTGATGTCAATCCCAGGACTCACCGATACTGGTGTCCTGTACTCCAGACCTTAAGCTGCTGTTCACATAGATTCAAGATAAAAAGAATGCTTAATGTCATTTCTGGTACATAAATGTAAAAGGAGAACAAAATAATTGTTAGCCCGGATCCAATACTGCACAAAAAAAGACAATAAGAACACAATAATAATAAAAAGCACGATAAATATAAATACATAAGATAGCTTATATATATCCTGTAGATTGATTGTATGTCCATAATGTGACACAGGAGAGTCTGTACATCAAGAGACTGACAGAAAATGATAAAGTAGTGGTGATTGGGGATGTGAGGGGTGGATTGGCGGTTGGAGATGTGAGGGGTGGGTTAGTGGGTGGAGGTGTTGATCAGCCTCACTGCTTGGGGTAAGTAACTGTTTTTGAGTCTGGTGGTCCTGGCGTGGATGTTACGTAGCCTCCTCCTTGATGGGAGTGAGAGAAACAGTCCATGAGCAGGATGGCTGGGATCCTTCATGATGTTACTGGCCTTTGTTCAACACTTTTCTGTATAAGTGCCCTTGATGTGGGTAGGCTGGTGCTGGTGATGCATTGGGCAGTTTTGACTACCCGTTGCAGAGGTTTGACTACCTGTCCGACAAAGAGCCTTCCTGTCTGGTGCAGTGCAGTTTCCGAACCGGGCAGTCATGCAGCTTGTGTGCGTCTTCGTGCGCATCTGCAGAATGATGTGAGTATGGATGTTTAAAGTCTATCTCTCTTCAGTCTCCTCAGAAAGTCGAGGCATCCGATCCCACCTCTGCCTTCTGAGGAAAATAGACTTATGATCCCGGGTCCTTCTGCCCTAAGGGGACTTGGCAACCTGGCGGGGTTCACCAGCTTTCATCCACAGGGCCCACCAACCTCAGGCATTGACCTCAGGGACCACAGGCCTTCAATCCCAGAGTACGCCAACTTGGACTTCAGTCTGACCTTTAAATCCCTTGCATCCCTGACCCTAAATCTTAACCTGTCTCCATAGGGTATAATGGCCGGATCTTGACAGTGTAGTGGAGGAGAGGGATGTTGGGGTTCACATCCAGGGACCCCTCAAAGTTGTAGTGTAATTTGATAGGGTGATTGAGAAGGTGCTGGCCTTCATTGGTTGGGGCTTGAGTTCTGGGGTAAAAGTTGCAGTTCGCAGAGTCATGGCTGAAAGACAATTGTGGACTTCAGAAAGGGTATGTCGAGGGAACATACACCAATCTTCATAGTGGGATCAGAAATGGAGAGAGCGAGCAATTTCAAGTTCCTGGGTCTCAACATCTCTGAGGATCTGTCCTGGGCCCAGCATACTGATGCAACTACAAAGAAGGCACGACAGCAACTATATTTCATTAGGAGCATGAGGAGATTTGGTATGTTACCAAAGACACTCACAAATTTCTACAGATATATCGTGGAGAACATTCTAACTGGCTGCATCATTGGGGGGCACTGCACAGGATCAAGATCAGCTACAGAGAGTTGTAAACTTAGTCAGCTCCATCATGGGCACTAGCCTCTGTAGTATCAAGCAAAAATTCAAGGAGCGAAGACTCAAAAAGGCAGCATCCACCATTAAGGACCCCCATCACCCAGGACATGCCTTGTTCTCATTGCTACCATCAGGGAGGAGGGACAGAAACCTGAAGGTACACACTCAGCAATTCAGGAACAGCTTCTTCCCCCCTGCCATCAATGGAATTGGACCCACAAACACTACCTCAGAACTGTTTTATGTTACTTATTTAATTTAACTTTTCATACATATACTTTAATTCACAATTTTTATTATTATGCATTGGAACGTACTGTTTCCGCATAACAACAAACCTCATGACACAGGCCAGTGATTCTGACTCCGTAGATCTCTGGTTGGACCACACTTAGAGAGTTGTGTCCCGTTCTGGTTGCCTGATTTCAGGAGGGCTGTGAGGCTTTGGAGAGGGTGCACAGGAGATTCACACCCTGGGTGAACTATAATGGAATGCTATATAGGGCGGAAGGGTTAGATTAGTCAGACATCCCACCCTGCAAAAACTCATTTCAGGGAGGTAGCACCATCAATTTGCGGGAGACTTCCGGGAGAGGTGGGATGTCTGCAATAGAGTAGCTCCTTAGCAGCTGGCCAGCTAGTTTAAATAATGTTAGCTGTGCTAATGAACGAATGACACCTGTTAAACTCACCTCAACACGTCTTTTACATTTTAACCCACCATGGGCAATAGAAAAGTCACTGTTGCAAACAGTGCGGTGAGCAACACTGTCATTATTTTTGACCCCTATTAGGCAGGGGTACACTTTAGTGTAGTCTGGGGTGACGTACGTTTTATATTTTCTTTTTTTTGGAACACTCTGCAATGGCATGCTCTCTCTCTCGCTTGCTTTCTCTCTCATGCTCTCGCTTGCTCGCGCGCTCTCTCGCTCTCAAAAATATTGATTTCTGTGATATTGTATATAATTTGCGGGCATCAGGGAGCCACTATTCATAAGCGGGAGACTCCTGGAACTTCCGGGAGAGGTGGGATGTCTGGATTAGTTTCAGAGTTGGTTGAAGAGTTGGCACAACATCATGGGCCGAAGAGCCTGTACTACTCTAATTTCCACATTCTGTCTCCAAAATCGGCCCTATGACAACCAAATCTGAGCCTCGACCCTGATGGGGCAATGCTGTTCAGCGCCATCTTGACCACTAGTCAGAAGCTATAGAGGGGAAAAAAAAACCTCCTGATTTAACCTTGACTGTTTTACCCGCAAATATAACCGGTTCTGTTGGTTGACTGCTGTCCTGACGCAGTAATTTAGCCTGTGGCAAGAAAACGCTGGCGAGCACAGTTGCAATAAAAGGGTCTAAAATACGTCCTGGCTATAATTGTTCTTAGATTGCGTTGTCACACTGATAAGATTAAACAAACATTTCTGTCGGCATTTCTGCTTTAACAGATGCCTCAGCCTTACGCTGGCTTGTGAAGTAGGTTGTAAAAACATCTGCTGTGAGATGTATGTGGCTGAACGTTTATAAGGGTGCTCTGTTACATCAGCTGGATTTACTGTGTGATCGCTCTTTAGTGTCCACAATGGGAAACTGATTAGCAAAGAATAAAACGCTCCCCCCCCTTTACCACACTGATTATCCCTCATCCCAAAGATGAGCGGGGTTTCTATGTGCTATAACCCAAATTATGCTTACACCCACCCCACGTTACATACCGCATTCAGATTCATTTATTTATCAGAATCAGGTTTAATATCACCAGCATATGTCGTGAAATCTGTTATCTTTGCGGCGGCAGCACAATGCAATACAACATTCAAAGTAAAATTTATTATCAGAGTACCTATGTGTTATCACTTACAACCCTGGGATTCTTTTTCCTGTGGGCATATTTAGCAAGTCTATAGAACAGTAACGGTAAACAGGATCAATGAACAACAAACTCTGCAAATACAAATATAAGTGAGTAGCAATAAATAACGAGAGCATGAAATGACAAGACAAAGAGTCTTTCAAGTGAGACCATCGGCTGTGGGAACACCGGAAATAGAATGAGTGTAGTTATCACCTTTGGTTCAAGAGCCTGGTGGTTGAGGGGTAGTAACTGCTCTTGAACCTGGTGGTGCGGGTCCTGAGGCTCCTGTACCTCCTGCCTAATGGCAGCAGTGAGAAAAGAGCATGGCCTGGGTGGTGAGGATCTCAGATGACAGATGCTGCTTTTCTACAGCAGCGTTTTGTGTAGATGTGCTTGATGGTTGGGACGGCTTTACCCATGATGTTCTGGGCTGAATCCACTACTTTTTGTAGGGTTTTCCACTCAAAGGCATTGGTCTTTCAGTACCAGGCCGCGATGCAGCCTGTCCATACACTTCCCACCACACACCTATAGAAGTTTGCCGAGGTTTTTGATGGCATGCCGATTTTCCACAGGCTCCTGAGGAAGTGGAGGCGCTGTCGTGCTTTCTTCGCAATTATATTTATAGGATGGGTCCAGGAAAGGTTCTCTGAGGTAGTGACACACAGGAATTTAAAGTTACTGACCTCTCGACCTCTGATCCTACGATGAGTAGATGCTTATGGACCTCTGGTTTCCCTCTCCTGAAGTCTACAATCAGTTCCTTGGTCTTGCTGACACTGAGTGAGAGGATTTTGTTATTACACCACTCAGCCAGATTTTCAATCTCCCTCCTGTATGCTGATTCATCACCCCCTTTGATACAGCCCACAACCGTGTGTCATCAGCAAACTTGTATCTGGTGTTGAAGTTGTACTTAGCCACACAGTCACAGGTGTAAAGTGAGTGGAGCTGGGGGCTAAGCACACATCCCTGTGCTGATGGGTATTGTGAAGGAGATGTTGTTGCCAATCTGGACTGACAGGGGACAAGAGGGGACATCCAGGATCTAATTGCACAAGGGGGTATTGAGGCCCAGGCCTTGGAGCTTACTGATTAGTTTTGAGGTGATGATGTTATTAATTGTTCAGCTTTAATTGATAAAGAGCATCCTGATGTATGCATCTTTGCTGTCCAGATGTTCCAGTGTTGTGTGAAGACCCAAAGAGATGGCATCTGCTGTGGACCTGTTGCATTGGTAGGCAAATTGGAGCAGATCCAAGTGGACACTCAGACAGGAGCTGAGATGTTTCAACACCAGACTCTCCAAACACTTCATCACAGTGGATGTAAGTGCCACTGGGCAATAGTCGTTGAGGCAGGTTACCATGGTCTTCTTGGACACTGGAATGATTGGAGCCTGCTTTGAACATAAGATATAGGAACAGTATTAGGCCATTTGGCCTACTGAGTCTGTCCCAGCATTTCATCATGGCTGATCCAATGTACCTCTCAGCCCCAATCTCTTGCCTTCTCCCTATATCCCTTCATGACCTGACCAATTGTATTGGAGGGATTGTGACTGTCATGTGACAGCACTGGCCACTACCTGGTTGGAAGGCACGCCACCTGCCAATCAAGGTTTGACCCCTCCTCACCCATCAATGCTCACCAAACCATTGGCCCCTTGAATTAGCCTTGTACTTGGCCTCGGGCAATTGGCCTTTGTAATCAGTTTAACTCTGCTGGCACCGAGACATTGGCCCCCCTGTGAATTACCTGGGCTGGACCCTCCAGCTCTCTTGCACTAAAAGGGTGCCACATGTGCTGGACTTGCTCTCTTTGCCATCTCCGAGGGGCCACCCTGCTTCACTTCAGGCTGAGAACTGTGGAACGGCGCTGGAGAAACTGTTGGTAAGCTGTGCATTGAATAGGGTTGGGAGTGTTGATTATTGTCCCTAATATAATTGAGCCGTGCCTGCACAGGGTCAAGGGGTGGTGGGTATTGTATTGACTTTTCCCTTAGTTCTGTGTGTGTGTGTGCACGAGTACTTTGTTCCCATGTGATTTACCCATGTCCGTTATTGACCGCGTGTGTTTTATTGCCGATCTGACTACTGTAAATTGTGCGTGTGTGTGTGTTGCTTCTGTTGCCATTTTCCTTGTTCACCTTCTGTAAATAAAATCCTTTACTACCAAGACTGTGTGTCCAGAGTCCTTGCCTTTGAGATCTATCGAATCTGTTTCCTCAATTACAACACCAATCACGAATCTATCAACCTCTGCCTTAAATATATATAAAGACTTGGCCTCCACAGCTGTCTGTAGCAAAGAATTCTAAAGATTCACCACTCTCTGGCTAAAGAAATTCCTCTTCATCTCTGTTCTAAAAGGACGCCCCTCTATTCTGAGGCTATGTCCTCCGGTCTTTGACTCTCCCACCCACGAAATATCCTCTCCACATCCACTCTATCAAGGCCTTTCTCAATTTGATAGTTTCAATGAGGTCACCCCTCATTCTTCTGAATTCTAGTGAATACAGGTCCAGAGCCATCAGACACTCTTCTGATGACAAGCTATTCAATCCTGGAAGCGTTTTCATGAACCCTCTCCAGTTTCAGCACATCCTTTCCAAGATAAGGGGCCTACACCTGTTCACAATACTCTAAGTGAGGCCTCACCAGTGCTTTATAAAGTTTCAACATTACATCTTTGCTTTTATATTCTAGTCCTCTTGAAATGAATGCTAACATTTCATTTGCCTTCCTCACCACAGACTCAACCTACAAATTAACCTTTAGGGAATCCTGCACAAGATCTCCCAAGTCCCTTTGTATTTTTATTTGTATTGTCACAGTTTTATTTGTGTTTTCTCTCCATTTAGAAAATTGTCAACTCTTTCATTTCTTCTACCAAAGTGCATGACCATATACTTCCTGACACTATATTCAATCTGCTATTTCTTTGCCCATTCTCCCAATCTGTCTAAATCCTTCTGTAGCCTCTCTACTTCCTCAAAACTACCTGCCCCTCCATCTATCTTCATATAGTCTGCAAATTTTGCAACAAAGCCATCAATTCATTAACCAAATCATTGACATAATAAGTACTACGCACTGCCAGAGCGAGAGGCTGAAGACACCCGTGAACACATCAGCCAGATGGTCAGCACAGATCTTCAGTACTGCTCCAGGTACTCTGTCTGGACCAGATGCTTTCCTTGGATTCACTCTCTGAAGGCAGCCCGCACGTCAGCTTCAGATACTGAGACCAAAGGATCACCAGAGATATGGAGGCTTTTAATGGTTCCTCCCTGTTCTGGTGGTCAGAGTGAGCACAGAAGGGATTGAGTTCATCAGCTGCCTCCTATGTCGTAAGATTTAACATTGTAGGAGTTTATGGCATTCAAATCCTGCCACAGCTGTCCTACGTCCCTCATTGATTTCAGTCTAGAGCAGAATCTTTCCAGGATTATACCTGCACCTCTTGTAGCTTTCTTGATCTCTGGACTTGAATGCCTCTGATTTGGCCCTCGGCAAATTCCAGATCTCATGGTTCTTTCAGGGTTTCTGACTGGGGTAAACCCTGAATGATTTCCTGGGGGACACACTCATCCACAGCAGTTTTAATAAAGCCTGTAACGACCCTGGTGTGTACGTGCTGGTGATAATTGGGCTTTGTTTTCTTCTAACAGGCCTGGTTAAAGTCGCTGACTATAATTTGAAATGTGTCAGGATGGGCTGGTTCTTGCCTGCAGACGTCATCGTGCAGTTTCGCGAGTGCTTGCTTATAATCGGCAGCTGGTGGTATATAAACTGCGGTCAGGACCATGGATGCATAATAAAAAAAACTGTGAATTACTGTAAATATATATATATATTTTTTAAATAAAATTAAGTAAGTAGTGCAATTAAAAAAAATAGTGAGGCATTGTTCATGGGTTCAAAGTCCATTCAGAAATCTGACGGTAGAGGGGAAGAAGCTGTTCCTGAATCGCTGAGTGTGTGCCTTCAGGTTTCTGTACCAGCTCCCTGACGGTAGCAATGAGAACAAGGCATGACCTGGTGGTGGGGGCCCTTAATGATGGACACCATCCTGCATGAAGGTGTGCTGGATACTGCGGAGGCTAATGCCCATGATGGAGTTGGCTGAGTTTACAACTCTCTGCAGCTTGCTTCGATCCTGTGCAGTGCCCCCCACCACCATTCCAGACGGTGATGCAGTCAGTTAGAATGCTCTCCACTGTACATCTGTAGAAATTTGCAAGTACTGTAATGGATTATAAATATTTTGCTTCAGTCTTCTCTGTGAAGCTTTATGCTAGAAATTTGACAGTGTCAGGGGTCAGAATGAGTGTTTTTGCTATTACTAAGGAGAAGGTGCTTGGGAAGCTGGAAGGTCAGACGGTAGATAATTCACCTGGACCAGATGGACTGCATCCTAGGGTTCTGAAAGAGGAAGCTGAAGAGATTTTGGAGGCATTAGTAATGATCTTTCAAGAATCACTAGATTCTGGAATGGTTCCAGAGAACTGGAAAGATGCAAATGTCACTCCACTCTTTAAGAAAGGAGAGAGCCAGAAGAAAGAAAATTATAGGTCAGTTAGCCTGTACTCAGTGGAGTTTAGAAGATTGAGGGAGGGTGGATCTAATTGAAACAGTCAAATATTGAAAGATCTAGATAAAGTGGATGTGGGGAGGATGCTGCCTACAGTGCGTAAGTGTGGGACCAGAGGACACATCCTCAGAGTAGAGAGACATCCATTTAGAACAGAAATGAGGAGGAATTTCTTCAGCCAGAGAGTGGTGAATCTGTGGAATTCATTGCCACAGACTGGTGTGGAGGACAAGTCATTGGGTATATTTAAAACAGAGGGTGATAGGTTCTTGATTAATAAAGGTGTTAAAGCTTACAGGGAGAAGGCAGGATAATAGGTTTGAAAGGGTTAATAAATCCACCATATAGGAATGACAGAACAGACTCAGTAGGCTGAATGGCCTAATTCTGCTCTTATGTCTTATGGTTTAACCCAAGGGCAGGCTGCCTCTGGGTCTCTGACCTCCAGTGGTCTCACAGAAATCAGGACTCTGGTTTCCACACTGGACTCACACACTCATAGATCCTGGGCTACAGCCACTGGGCCTCAACTTCTGATCAACCTTCGGGCTTTGATCTTTGGTATCGACCCCAGCGCATGTCAATGACAGGACTTTATATACCAGAGGAGTACAATTCCGATGGCATGGAAAAGCAATAGAATACTTTCCTACAAATGAACTGATCCAAACACCTACAAAAATATCTCATGTGTTGCAGGTTAAGAGTATGTGAACATACTCTTAACAGACTTCTACTGATGCATTGAAGAAAGTATCCTGACTGCATCACAGTCTGATACTGCAATTCCAATGCATAGAGGTGGCAGAGTGTAATGGACACAACACGATCCATCATAGACCACAGCTCCCACCACCACTGACAGCATCTGTATAGGTATTGCCTCAGGAACCTAGCTTCTATCTTTCAGGATCCCTACTGTCTGGGTCACACCCTTCTCTCACTGCTCCCATCATACACGAGGCACGGAAGCCTAACGTCCCACATCACCAGGTTCAGGTACAGCTAAACAGAACTTCAACGTCATTGCTCAAGACAATGAGATTGCACTGCTACTCCGGTCGATGCAAAACAGATATTTACAATGCATGCATTACGGTTTAATTTTTTAAAATTCCCATATTTACATGCAACAAGTGACTTTGATAGTCTGTAACACTCAAAGGCTATTGACAAGCCAGGGTGTAGCATTATTCAGCTGCATAACAGCCCTCAGGAAGAAGCTGATTTTCAGTCTTACTGTCTTGGCTAAGGTGTTTCTGTATCTCCTACCAGATGGCAGGAGATTGAACAGACGGTGTCTGGGATAGGATGGGTCTTTAATGATGTTACTAGTGTGCCGAGAGTTGTAGATTGTCTCAGGTCCAGTTGTTGAGTCCCAATGATGTGCTGAGCCACTGGAGCGCTTTGTGATCTGTCTTGCTGCAGCGAGAGTACCACACTGTCATTCTGTATGTCAGTATGATCTCTATCGCACAACAATTAAAACTGGCCAACACTCTGAGGCAGGGTAGCTGTCCTTAAGCCCCTCCGGTAGTATAGTCACTGTTGTGCCTTCCCTACTATCAAGGTTGTGTTGCTAGATCCAAGAGAAGTCTTTGGTGATGTTTATCCCCAAAAACCTGAACCTGGAGACCCTTTCCACTACCTCACCATTTATGAATAGTGGTGCTACTTCCCCTCAATCATCGTGTCCTTGAACTGACCTATACAACTCTACCCCTACCTCAGCAATGGAACACTACAGACCATCTCTTATACTACCATGGACTTACCTATGATTGTGTCTTTGTGTTTGCAGCCTTCCCCCTCCCCCTGGGGAAGACGAAGACTTGTTTTCTGTATGTCTCCGTGAATCAGTTCTTCGCCATGACCCTTCTTTGTTGAAGCCCCATTTGAGCCAAAGCCCTCTCACTCTGCTGCCTGCTGTATATGGCGTACGCCTTTTTAAACTCTTCCTGCTCTCTACTGGCTGACATCACGCGCCTGTGCAGTCTTGCCTCTCTTAACCCCGAGCAGTAAAATGCCTTCGGTCCGAAAATCCCTTCAGATGTTCTACTCGCAGCCTTCTTGCTTCGATTCTGGGATCAGATTTACGTGGAGCACTGTCACAAGAAAGCAGCATCCATCATCAAGGACCATTACCATCCAGGCCATGATCTTTTCTCACTATTACCATCGGTGGTGCAATAGTATGAACCAGGACCAGGAACAATTATTACCATACAAGCATCAGGGCCCTGAACCATCAGTCACCTCAACTCTGAACAGCTATAGGCTCACTTTCAGGGACTCTTTACAATTCACATTCTCAGCATCTTATAAATTTACACAATTTGTCTTCTTTTGCACAAATTACATTTCTCTATGGAATCTGCCTCTACCACCACCCCTGGCAAGTCATTCCACACACCCACTACTCTGTGTTGGAAAACCACCTCTGATATTGCCCTCTATACATTCTTCCGATCACCTTGAAATTATGCCCCCTCGTATTATCCATCTCCACCCTTGAAAAAAGACATTGGCTGCCCACTTTGTCTATGCCTCATTATTTTATGTATTTCTATCAAGTCATTCACTCTAAAGTAAAAAGCCCTAGCTCATTTAACTTTTCCTCATAAGACACGCTCTCTAATCCAGGCAGCATCCTACTGAATCTCCTCTGCACCCTCTCTAAAGCCTCCGTTGCTTTTCCATAACAAGGCAACCAGGCAAGAGCCTTCTGCACTGATCAGGATACCTACTGTCCACACTAAACCTGTTTACCTAATGGCTTCTAACTTTCTATGCCTTTCCCACTCAAACGCATCTTAAACATTATAGTGGCCCATAGTTTAGTGGTCAGTGCGGTCAATTCACCACAGGAAGGCATTTATTTTGTTTCAGTTACAGAACTAGAGAATTAAAAAGCTATAACATTTGAATTATGAAAGCTTTGTTAGAACCAACAGGAACAGTTCTGGGCTCCATATTACGGAAAGGATAAGAAGGGTCTAAGGAATGGCAGAAAAGCAGCTTACCAGAATGTCAGAGGTTCTACCTGTCAGTAAAGCTGACCGGCTGTTTATTTTCAATATTTGAATATTGAAAGGCCTAGATAGAGTGGATGTGGAGAGGATGTTTCCTATAGTGGAAAGAGTCCATGAACAGTCTAAGAATAGAATGGCATCCCTTTCGAACAGAGGAGGAGTTTCTTTAGCCAGACGGTTGTGAATCTGTGGAATTCATTGCCACAGACAGATGTGAAGGCCAAGTCATTGGGTTTATTTAAAGCAGAGGTTGATAAGTTCTTGACTAGTAAGTGTGTCGAAGGTCACAGGGAGAATGCAGGAGAGCGGTTAATTAATCAGCCATGATGCAATGACGGAGCAGACTCGATGGACTGAATGGTCTAATTCTGCTCCTATGTCTTATAAGTCTTATTTCACCAGAAGCAAGACCAAGGACTGGTGACCAGAAAAGCTTTTACTGAGTCATGCAGTATTGAAAAATGTCCTCTAGACCAGACCGTCTATGCTGACCAAGATTCACATCTAATCCCAATTCAAGTTCAAAGTAAACTTATCATTAAAGTACATAAATGTCACCATATGCAACCCTGAGATTTATTTTCTTGTGGCATACTTATTAAATCCAATTATCATAATAGAATCACATCCAACAGGATGGACAATATACAAAAGACAACAAACTGTGCAAATACAAAATAAAAAAAGTAGTAATAAATATCGAGAATGTGAGATGGAGAATCATTGGAAGTGAGTCCATAGGTTGTGGGAACAGTTCAGTATTGGGGTGAGTGCTATTGTGCCACTGGACTAAGAGCCTGATGGTTGAGGGGTATTAACTGTTTATGAACCTGATAGTGTGAGTCCTGAGGCTCAAAATCTTTCCAGCACATTTTATTTTTAATAGTGCTCATTCTCTCCTTTGGGTTCAATGTTTTGATTTGTTACTTTATCCCATGAAGCCCATATTAACAGACAGAAAGATGAGCCAGTACACTAAAAACAGAATACTGCAGTGCTACATCTATTCTATCCTGACTTATGGAAGTGAATGCTGGACCATTTCTCCAGCAATGGGAAAGAGACTAGAAGCAGCTGAATTATGGTTCTACAGGAGAATGTTAAAAATATCATGGACCACACACACATCAAATGAAGAAGTTCTCAGAAGAGCCCGAGCAGTTCGATCACTCATACTAACAATAAGAGAAAGACAACTCAGATTCCTAGGACACATCGTGCGGAAAGATGAACTAGAAAAACTCACTCTCTGGAAAGACTGAGGGGAGCAAACCTAGAGGAAGACCTTGGCTTATGTACATCAAAAGCATAGCCAGGTGGCCACACATCGAGGAAATGGAAGCCATCCAAAAAAAAAACGAAGGATAGATCTATATGGAAAACCATGGTCACCAAAGTCCGCATCGGATATGGTACCTAGACAGACAGACTTTATCCCATTACTGTACTCTGGGCACCCACTATTATCTTTGTTAATTAGTTCTTCTGTACTCACCATCACAGACATTGACTTGTGTTCTTTTCCCCCACTCCCATTTTTTCTACACCTTGAAAGAAGTACATCTGATGGCAGGATGGCAGTTTAGAGATGTATCTCTGCCAAAGGAGGTGTAAACACTCCTTCCCTCCGCTAGCCTGCAGGTCACCCTTGGGCAAGGTGTAGTTTAGTCCCCCTGATCAGGGTTATGTGAAGCTATGGAAGCAGGTGGTGGATGGTCGTATGAGCACTGGTGCATATCACAAGTCCTGGTTAAGTGACCATTGATACCAGGCAGACAATCTCTGAAGAGCATAGATAATTGCTGGGGTCATCTGTCATGTAAAGACACTACCCAGAAGGCACTGGCAAACTACTTCTGTAGAAAAATTTGCCAAGAACAATCATGGTCATAGAAAGACCATGATCGCCTACGTCATAAGACACGGCACATAACGAACGAACAGCATCTGATGGAAGCTTAACTCTGTTTCTCCACAGATGCTGCCTGACCTGCTGAGTATGTATCTTATGGTTGTTGGATTAGTTATTGGGACAGAAGAAAGAAAAAAGGATCTACGAAGAGATGTGCTGGTGTTGACATGGTCCAGAATGTTTGCAGGAATTAATGGGTTAACCTATGAGAAGTGAAGTCTCCGAACTTGTATTCGCTGGAGTTTAGAAGAATGAGAGTAGATCTCATTGAAACCTACCAAATATTGAAAAGCCCGTATAAACTAGACAGAGGGAATGTTTCAAATAGTGGGAGAATCTAGTATTAGAGGGCACAGCCTCAATGGAAGATGTCCCTTTAGAAGAGAGATGAGGAGGAACTTCTTTTGCCAGAAGGTGGTGAATGTGTGGAATTTGTTGCCACAGGCAGCTGTGGAGTCCAAGTCATTGGGTGTATTTAAAGTGGTGGTTGATTAGCTTCTTGATCACTAAGTACTTGAAGGTTATGGTAAGAAGGTAGGAGAATGGGGCTGAGAGGAAATATTGAAGAGATGAGACCATAAGATATAGGAGCATAATTTGGCTATTTGGCCCTTTGAATCTGTTCTGCCATTCCATCATGGCTGATTTATTAGGACTCTCAACCCCATTTCCCCCACTAAAGGAAACACCCTCTCCATGTCCACTTTATCCACGCCTTTTAATATTTGATAAGTTTTCAATGAGATCTGCCCTCATCCTTCTAAATTTCAGCAAGTGCAAGCCCAGAACCATCAAATACTCCTCGTATGTTAACCCTGTCATTCCCAGGATCATTCTCGTGAACCTCTTCTGGATCCTCCCCAGTGCTGGCACATCTTTTCTTACCAAAAGGGCCTATTGCAAGGCTTAGCATTAATGGTTGCTGACAGCTAAATGGTCTGAACAATTCATGAATCCATGAACACGATCCCATTATCACTTTTTTTGCACTATTTAAATTGTGATTTACAGTATTTTGTCTTTGCACTGTACTGCTGCTGCAAAACAACAAATGTTACATCAGATAAGTCAGTGATAATAAACCTGATTCTGGAGTGCCGATTAGCCAATGTCTAGCTCAGGAGATCTGGAATTTGTTTTATAAACACAGGAGATTCTGCAGATGCTGGAAATCTAGAGCAACGCACACAAAATGCTGGAGGAAATTAGCAGGTCAGGCAGCATCTGTGGAGGGGACTATGCACTCGATATTTTTGCCATTCATCCTCTCCATAGATACTAGCATAGAAACATGGAAAACCTACAGCATATTATAGGCCCTTTGGCCCACAAAGCTGTGCAGAAAATGTCCTTACCTGAGAGATTACCTAGGGTTACCCATAGCCCTCTGTTTTCCTGAGCTCCATACACCTGTCCAGAAGTCTCTTAAAAGACTCTATCGTATCTGCCTCCACCACCATCGCCGGCAGCCCATTCCACACACTCACCACTCTCTGCATAAAAAAACTTACCCTTGACATCTCCTCTGTACCTACTTCCAAGCACCTTAGAACTGTGCCCTCTCGTGCTAGCCATTTCAGCCCTGGGAAAAAGCCTCTGACTATCCACATGATCAATGCCTCTTATCATCTTATACAACTACTCTCTGAACTGCTGAATTTCTTGTGTTCTTGAAATGACACAGCATGGAAGGTAATAGATAAAAAACACAGGAGATTCTGCAGATGCCGGAAAACCAGAGCAATACACATCAAATGCAGGAGGAGCTCAGATGGTCAGGCAGTATTTATGGAGGGGATTAAGCAGCCGGCATTTTGGGTTGAGACTCTTTACCAGGAACTCGTTTTGCTGTGCCCCATTTCAGAGTTACCCTTTCCTAGCAGGTATCCACCTAACCCAAAACAGCAATCATCACTGTAGAGCAGGGGTTCCAGAGCAGGGGTTCCCAACCTGGGGTCCGTGGACCCTTCAGTTTATGGTAGGGGTCCTTGGCAGGAAAAGGATTGGGAGCCCCTGCTCTAGAGCAAATTTAGGAATTCTCACCATCAATAATCTAACAATCTATTCAAATATTTGCAAATACTGAAAACTAAATACTAAAGATACTACAGTTTTCCAAAGATTTACGATCCTTAGAATAAATATTTCCTCACCCAAATCTTTAACTGAACCCTTCTCCTGAATTAATGTCACTTATTTCTGGAAACCCCCAACACAGGAAACAGCCTCACACCATCTATCACCAGTCTCCACAAGAACCATATCCTTCAATGTGATAACAGTCACCATGTATTTTTAGATTCGCGCCCACCTCTAATTTTGCTGTGCCTTCCCCAGGATGACACACCACCATTTCCCGTTGAAAAATATAGATTCTAACAATGATTAAGAGAGAGAGTAGCATACATATTACCCATTCTTACAAAACTCCCAATAAAAAGAAAAAAATAGCTCTAAGAAAGGACACTTTGGAAGTCCATTTCAAATAAAAATATTTTATTTAACAAACAATTTCCATTTTGATATCTCCTGTCCCAATGCTGCCCTGCCTCCTTTCTGCAAGATCTGATGACCTTGCTGGGTACTTCCATTACAGTTTCTTTTAATTTCCCAACAGACCACCTCGGTTCATTGGCCCATTCCTACACTTATCATTTCATGTACTTTTCTTGGTGCTCAGCAAGAATTTTCGCAGATGACTTGGCATCGTAAAAGAGTTCGTTGATTTCCTCCACGTGTTCTTTCTCGATGGCTTCTTTCCCATTGATCTTCGCCAGCAGGTTTGCAGGGGTGAGGAGCTGCACAGCGTACCTGCCACACAAACAAATATTAAAGAGGTTCACAGAAAGTGGTGGATACACCCCAGTACATTCCAGACAAAGCCTTTCCCACCACTGAGCACACTTAAGAATATAAGAAATAGGAGCAGGAGTCGGCCATCCGTCCCATCGAGTCTGCCCCGCCATTCAGTAAGATCATGGCTGATCTGTCCGTAAACTCAGCTCCATCTACCTGCCTTTTCCCCATCACCCTTAATTCCCTTACTATGTAAAAACATACCTAACTGTTTCTTAAATATATTTAGTGAAGAAGCCTCAACTGCTTCCCTGGGTAGAGAATTCCACAGATTCACCACTCTCTGGGAAAAACAGTTTCTCCTCATCTCCGCCCTAAATCTTCTCCCCTGAATCTTGAGGCAATGTCCCCTAGTTCTAGTCTCACCTACCAATGGAAACAACTTTCCTACTTCTATCTTATTATCCCTTTCAAAATTTTGTAAGTTTCTATAAGATCCCCTCTAATTCTTCTGAACTCCAGAGAGTATAGTCCCAGGTGACTCAATCTCTCCTCATAGGTTAACCCCTTCATCTCTGGAATCAACCTGGTGAACCTTCTCTGCACTGCCTCCAAAACCAGTATATCCTTCCTCAAGTATGGAGACAAGAACTGCACACAGTACTCCAGGTGCGGCCTCACCAGTACTCTGTATAGTTGCAGCACGACCTCCCTGCTCTTGAATTCAATCCCTCTAGCAATGAAGGCCAACATTCCATTTGCCTTCTTAATAACCTGTTGTATCTGCAAGCCAACCTTTTGCGATTCATGCACAAGTACTCCCAAGTCCCTCTGCACAACAGCATGTTGCAATCTTTCACCATTTAAATAATAATCTGCTCTTCCATTATTCCTTCCAAAGTGGATGATCTCGCATTTACCAACGTTGTATTCCATCTGCCAGACCTTGGCCCACTCACTTAACCTATCTCTTTCGCTCTGCAGACTCTCCATATCCTCTGTACAATTTGCTTTTCCACTCAGTTTAGTGTCATCAGAAAATTTTGCTACGCTACACTCAGTCCCCTCTTCCAAATCATCAATGTAAATGGTAAACAGCTGCGGGCCCAGCACCGACCCCTGTGGCACTCCACTCACCACTGACTGCCAACTGGAGAAACACCCATTTATACCAACTCTCTGCCTTCTATCGGTTAACCAATCCACTATCAATGTCAATACACTTCCTCCGACTCCATGCATCCGAATCTTATAAGTCTCTTGTGTGGTATCTTATCGAATGCCTTCTGGAAATCCAAGTATATGATATCCACCTGTTCCCCTCTATCCACTGCACTCATTATGTCCTCAAAGAACTCCAGCAAGTTTGTCAAATAGGACCTGCCCTTCCTGAAACCATGCAGAGTCTGTCTAATGAAACCACTCCTTTCTAAATGTTTCGCTATTTCTTCCTTAATGACAGCTTCAAGCACTTTCCTGACTTCAGATGTTAAGCTAACTGCCCATAGATGCCCGTTTTTTTGCCTACATCCTTTTTTAAAAGGTGGCGTGACATTTGCTGTCTTCCTATCCGCCAGGACCTGCCCAGAGTCTAGAGAGTTTTGATAAATGATTACCAATGCGTCTACTATAACCTCCGCCAATTCCTTCAGCACCCTGGGATGCATCCCATCAGGACCAGGAGACTTATCTACCTTCAGGCCCCCTAGTTTGCTCATCACTATCTCTTTAGTGACAGTGATTTTATCGATGTCCTCACCTCCCATTTCGTCCATAACATCCTTCTTTGACATATTAGACATGTCCTCCACCGTGAAGACTGACATAAAATAGTCATTCATTGCCTCAGCCATTTCCTTATCACCCAATATCAATTTCTCTTTATCGTCTTCCAAGGGACCTACGTTGACTTTAGCTACCCTTTTCTACTTTATATATTTATAAAAACTTTTGCTATCTGTTTTTATATTTTGTGCTAATTTACTTTCATACTCTATCCTCCCTTTACTTATTTCTTGTTTAGTTGTTCTCTGTTGCTTTTTAAAGTTTTCCCAATCCTCCAGTGTCCCACTACTCTTTACAACTTTGTACATGAGCTTTTAATTTGATACTATCTTTTATTTCCTTAGTTATCCAAGGCTGGCTCTCCCCACACTTACTGTCCTTACTTTTGAATGGAATATACTTTTGTTGAGCACTGTGAAAAATCTCTTTGAAAGTATTCCACTGTTCCTCAACTGTCCTACCAAATAGCCTGTGCTCCCAATCCACATTAGCCAACTCCTCCCTCATCCTGTTGCAGTCTCCCTTGTTCAAGCATAATACACTCGTTTTAGATGTAATTATTTCATCCTCCATCTGAATGCGAAATTCAATCATACTATGATCAGTTTTTCCAAGAGGATCCCTGACAAGATCGTTAATCTTACCTGTCTCATTGCACAGGACCAGATCTAAGATGGTATTTTCCCTTGTAGGTTCACTAACATGCTGCTCAAGAAAGCCATCACGGATGCATTCTATGAAGTCCTCCTCAAGACTTCCTTGACCAACCTGATTCACCCAATCTATGTGCAAGTTAAAATCCCCCATGACAACTGCCGTTCCATTCTTACAAGCCTCAGTTACTTCTTGGTTAATCGCCTCTGCCACTGCAATATTTTTATTAGATGGCCCATAGACAATGCCCACCGGTGATTTTTTTCCCCTTTACTATTCTTAATCTTTACCCAGACGGACTCAACATTCTGCTCCGTAGATCTTATATCGTCTCTCACAATCGCCCTGATCTCATCTCTAATCAAGAACGCCACCCCACCTCCTTTGCCTTCCTGCCTATCTTTCCGTATTACCTGATACCCTTGTATATTTAATTCCCAGTCATCTCCACCTTGCAACCAGGTTTCTGTAATGGCCACTAAATCATATGCCTTGGTACTGATCTGTGCTGCAAGTTCACTAACCTTGTTTCTAATACTACGGGCAATTAGATAAAGTGCCCTTATACTCATTGTCCTTTTAGAATCTAGTGATCTTTGCTTTTTACTTTTATGCATTCTACTCTTACTTTTTTCTTCACTAACTCTAGCTTTGGTCTCTGCATCACTTCCCTCTTCTTTTCTGTGTGGGTTCCCATCCCCCTGCCATATTAGTTTAAAACCTCCCCAACAGCACTAGCAAACAATCTCCCTAGGACACTGATCCCAGCCCTGCCCAGATGTAGACTGTCCGGACGGTACTGGTCCCACCTCCCCCAGAAGCGGTTCCAATGCCCCAAGAATCTGAAACCCTCCCTCCTGCCCCACCGCCCAAGCCACATATTCATTCTAGCTATCCTGCTATTCCAACTCTGGCTAGCACGTGGCACCAGTAATAATCCTGAAATGATGACCTTTGAGGCCCTACTCTTTATCTCCTAGCTCCCCAATTTCAGCTTATAGGACCTCATCCCGCTTTCTTCCTATATCATTAGTACCTACATGCACCACGACAGCTGGCTGCTCTCCCTCCCCTTTCAGAATGCCCTGCAGCCTCTCCAAGACATCTCTGACCCTTGCACCCGGGAGGCAACACACCACACGGGAGTCCCGTTTGTGGCCAGAGAAGCTCCTCTCTATTCTGCTTACGATGGAATCCTCCACCACAACAGCTCCGCCACTCTTTTTCTTGTCCTCATGTGCAGCAGAGCCACCCACGGTGCCATGATCCTGGCTACTGCTGCCTTCACCGGATGAGTCATCTCCCCCAACAGACTCCAAAGCGGTACATCTGTTTTGGAGGGAGATGACCGCAGGAGACTCCTGTACTACCTACCTGTGACTACTCTTCCTGTTGGTCACCCATTCCCTATCTTTCCTCAGATCCTTAAACTGCGGTGTGACCAACTCACTAAATGTGCTATCCACAACATTCTCAGCATCTCAGATGCTCCAAAGTGAGTCCATGCGCAGCTCTGGTGCTGCCATGCGGTCTATCAGGAGCTGCAGCTGGACACACTTCCTGCACACATAGTCTTCAGGGACACTGTCCCTCCCTGCGTTCCCACACGTCACAGGAGGAGCATGGCATGGGTCTGGGCTCACCTGCCATGTCAGAGCAAAGGATGTTAGCAGAAGAGGACCACGGGAGAAGGGGAAGAGCCCGCTGGGGAAGACGAGGACTGTTATCTGTGTGTCTCTGTGAATCAGTTCTTCGCCTTGACCCTTCTTCGCTAAAGCCCCGTTTGAGCCAAAGCCCTCTCACTCTGCTGCCTGCTGTATATGGCGTACGCCTTTTTAAACTCTTCCCGCTCTCTACTGGCTGACATCACGCGCCTGTGCAGTCTTGCCTCTCTTAACCCCGAGCAGTAAAATGCCTTCGGTCCGAAAATCCCTTCAGATGTTCTACTCGCAGCCTTCTTGCTTCGATTCTGGGATCAGATTTACGTGGAGCACTGTCACAAGAAAGCAGCATCCATCATCAAGGACCCCCACCATCTAGGCCATGATCTTTTCTCACTATTACCATCGGTGGTGCAGTAGTATGAACCAGGACCAGGAACAATTATTACCATACAAGCATCACCTCAACTCTGAACATCTATAGGCTCACTTTCAGGGACTCTTTACAATTCACATTCTCAGCATCTTTTAAATTTACACAATTTGTCTTCTTTTGCACAGTACTTGGTTGCCAGCCTTTTTATGTATAGTTTTTTTTTGCAAATTCTATTGTATTTCTTTACTTTTCCTGTAATACCTGCAAGAAAATGAACCTCAATAGCTGAAAGGAAAGGCAAGAGGGATCTTAGTGATCCATAGTTACTGACCTAGCTATAACCTACTGATAAGTAATCAACTGTTCCTCATTTGGGCACACTTTACTGCACCATCCTTCATTCCCCCATTATAAAGCAGCACAGATGGAAGTCCACCTGATCTGTATCATCTCCTTCAAAGATCAACCTGGCTAGTTTCACTCCATGGCATGTTATGCATTTCCCAATATATCTCCACACATGGAAAATTAACTTGACTTCCAAGTTGAACCTATTCTGGGATTGTGTGCCCTTAAGTCCTCTTAAGTATAGGATTGTAAAGACTCACACTGTATAGTCAAAAACATTTCTTCATGCATCTGTCTTCAGGTACATGAAGAAATGTTCTTACCTGTACGTGACTCTTTGTACAGGTAAAACAGGTGTACTCAGATGGTCATTCCAGACTTAAGGGCAAGAATCATCCCTCCTCTGACTCTGTTATGTCACATATGGATCTTGTACACTTCAATATGATCACATCCCTCTCTTTTCAATTCTAGATGGTTCAGATCCAACCTACTTCAACCACACCCTCTTCTCCAGCCCTTCGTTTTGTTTCCTCGATCACAAATGAATCTTTCCTTGGGTAAGAAGATCAGAACTGCACACAATACTCCTTGAGTGGTCCCTATACAATTTCAGTAACATGTCTTTAACTCTTGTCCTCAAATCCACTTGCAATCAAAGGCAACATTTCATTTATCTTTCTACTTGTTTTCTGTTACCTGCTTGTTATCTTTTAGTAATTTATGTACAAGGAGAACCTGGTTGTCCTGAAGATTGACACATTTTAATCCTTCATTTATAAAAACACTTTTCTACTCTCTTTTTAAGAAAGTGAAGAACTTCACATTTTCCACATCTGCCAAGTCATTGATGATGATGGCATCCATCTGTCTTAAAGGACAATGGAAATATAGTGTGCGCTACGGGTCAGTCCATTGTAGTCCAATTTTGGAGCAGCAGGTCTTGCTGTGGTTTCTGCTAGTGAATGTTGTGCTAGGCTGGGAAGTGCTGATGTTGATGATTCCGTTAGCCATCTGTGCTCTCTCTTTGCTCCTCGCTGTTCTTCTCTCTTCTGCTCGCTCCTCTTTGCACCTGCCTTGATGGTCTGTCTCCAGATGCTGCGGTCGGGTGCCACAATTGTTCGGTCAATGTTCCCTGCTTTCATGTTGTACTTACAGATGTCTCAATAATACAGGGCTGGTCTTCCAGTGGGTCTGGTGCTGGTGGCAAGCTCTCCATACAGTATGTCTTTGGGGATCTGGCCATTCTCCATGCAGCTGATGTGACAGTGAGGAGGACCAACATACTTGTGATGCCTGCTTGTTCTAGAATGTGCTCGTTTGGGACATGATCCTGCCATGTGATGCTCAGGATTCTTCTGAGGCAGTGGAAGTGGAATGTGTTTAGGCAGCGCTCTTGGTGAGAGTAGGTTGTTCATGTTTCACTGCCCCACAGGAGTGTACTGAGCACGCAGGCCTGGTAGACCTTCATCTTGGTGTTCTTGTTCACCATGGAGTTCTCCCAGACTCTTGTTGCCAAACGAGACATCGGTGTTGCTGTTCTGCTAATCCGCTTGTTGAGTTCAACTTCAAGGGAGAGGTTGCTTAAGAAGGTGGAGCCAAGGTAGGTGAACTCATCCACCACATTGAGGGTATAGTCACCTATGTAGATGTTTGGTGTGTTGTTGACATCTTGGCACATGATGTTTCTCTTCTTGAGGCTGATAGTCAAACCTAAGTCTCTGCAGGTGAGTGCGAAGCAATTGATGAGCCTTTGGAGGGTTTCCTCCGAGTGTGATGTCAGGGAGGCAGCGTCTGCAAACAGCAATTCCACCATCAGTACCAGTTGCACTTGGTCTCTGGTTTCGGACGTGCAAGGTGGACAACCTGCTAATGCTTCTGGTGTGGTGGTATATGCTGTCCTCTGGTGAAATGAAGCCCAGGGACAGTAACAGGGAGAGAATGAATGAATGAATGAATGAACGAATTGACTTCATTGCTTACATCCTTCATATACATGAGTAAAAATCTTTATGTTACGTCTCTGTCCAAATGTACAATGTGCAATTGATAGTAATTTGTAATAAATAGTATGTACAACAGGACAGTCAATATAACGTAGAAATACGATTGTATCAGCATGAATTAATCAGTCTGACGGCCCGGTAGAAGAAGCTGTCCCAGAGCCTGTTGGTCCTGTCTTTTATGCTGCGATACCACTTCCTGAATGGTAGCAGCTGGAACAGTTTGTGGTTGGGGTGACTCGGGTCCCCAATGATCCTTCGGGCCCTTTTCACACACCTGTCTTTTTAAATGTCCTGAATAGTGGGAAGTTCACATCTACAGATGCGCTGGGCTGTCCGCATTACTCTCTGCAGAGCCCTGCGATTGAGAGAAGTACAGCTCCCATACCAGTCAGTGATGCGGCCAGTAAGGATGCTCTCATCTGTGCCCCTGTAGAAAGTTCTTAGGATTTGGGGGCCCATACCAAACTTCTTCAACCGTCTGAGGTGAAAGAGGCGCTGTTGTGCTTTTTACACCACACAGCTGGTGTGTACAGACCACGTGAGATCCTCGGTGATGAGTATGCCAAGGAACTTGTTCACCTTCTCAACCCCAGATCCGTTGATGTCAATAGGGGTCACCCTGTCTTCATTCCTCTTGTAGTCCATAACCAGCTCCTTTGTTTTTGCGACACTGAGGGAGATTGAAGTTTTCTTGACATCACTGTGTCAGGGTGTTGAATTCTTCTCTGTAGGCAGCCTCATTATTATTTGAGATTAGGCCAATCAATGTAGTATCGTCAGCAAATTTAATTAGCAGATTGGAGCTGTGGGTGGCAACACAGTCATGGGTATACAGACAGTAAAGGAAGGGGCTTTGGACGCAGCTTTCGGGGCAATTGTGTTGAAGGTCAGGGGGGCAGAAGTGAGGGAGCCCACTCTTACCACTTGCTGGCGATCTGACAGGAAGTCCAGGATCCAGCTACACAAGGCAGGGTGGTCTCTGAGCTTCTTGTTGAGTCAGATGGAATTATGATGTTGAATGCTGAACTATAGTCCGAGAACAGCATTCTCACATAAGCATCCTTCTTCTCCAGATGTGTAAGAACGGTGTGTAGAGCTGTGGCTATTGTGTCATCTGTCCATCAGTTATGTCGGTAGACAAATTGTAGGAGGTCTAGTGTGGGTGGTAGCCAGCTGCAGATGTCCTTGGCCAGCCTCTCAACGCATTTGCTTAATACTCAGGTGAGTGCGACAGGACGCCAGTCGTTCAGACATGCTACCTTGGTCTTTTTAGATACAGGAACAATGGTGGATGTTTTGAAGCAGGAGGACACTCTACACTGGGAGAGGGAGAGATTAAAAATATCTGTAAACACACCTGCCAGTTGTGCTGCGCACATCCTGAGTATCTGCCCTGGGATGCTGTCCAGTCCCGCAGCCTTGCGGCCGTCCACTCATTAGAAACACCTGCGTACTTCAGCCTCAGAGATGACCAAGCTGCAGATCGCATCAGCGATTCTCCTTACGGGGCTCAGTGTTGGCAACATTGAACCAAGCATAAAAAAGATTTAGCTCATCTGAAGAAGATGCTGAAGAGTGTCTTCAGTATGCAGCCCTGCTTCATGCAGCTCTTGATGGGAAGGGATCAGAGGATGAGCCATTAAACCAGACAGTACCTTGCATGCCTTTGTGGAAAGATATGATCATCCTGAGGAGCTTGTGGGGACAATCAATCTTTTGGAGCAGTGCGAAGAGGCCCTTTCTGCTCTCCAGGTCGAAGCCCCTTGTCAGGTCAATGAAAGCCATGTACAGTGGTTGTCCTTGCTCTCGGCATTTCTCCTGCAGCTGGCGTAGTGAGAAGATCATGTCAAATGTTGACCACCCTGCTTGGAACCCGTACTGTAATTCTGCGCATACGCAAGCAGCCAGTGCCTGTAGACCTGTTGAGTACCACATGAGAAAAAATCTGCTGAGAAGTGAAATGCCTTGGTAGTTATTACAGTCACCATGGTTGCCTTTGTTCTTGTAGAGGGCGACGATGTTGGAGTTGCACATGTCCTGAGGCACTGGCCTTCCCTCCCAGCACCGGCAGAGAAGCTTGTGCAGGTGGTGTAGCAGAGCAGACTTCTTACCAGCCTTTATGACCACAGGTGGGATGCCATCTTTTCCAGGAGCTTTACTGCTTGCCAGGCAATCGACTGCCTTACTGAGATAGTAAGAGGGCAACTTCACATTTTTCCACATCTGCCAAGTCATTATCCACTCACTAAGCCCATCTACAACCTACTGAATGGAGACAACAGATGCTGAATCTGGAGCAACTCAGCAGGTCAGGCAACCTCTGTGTGGGGAAATGGATAGTCAATGTTTTGGGTCAAGAGTTCTGATGAAAGAGTCTCAACCCAAATGTTGTTGGTCCATTTTTCCCCACAGATGCTGGCGACCCATTGAGTTGCTCCAATATCTTGTGCATGACCTCCTGAAGTTTCTCTGCATCTTCTCTCAACTCCCATGTCCACAAGCTTTCCATTATAAACATAATGAAAGACCTCTCCCACAACAGACATTCTCTTTTTCACTCTGCTCCTATTGAGCAGAAGATACAAAATCGTTGAAAGTACATACCTCCAGGCTCAAAGACAAATTCTATCACAAGGTTATACGGCTATTGAACAGTCTGCTAGTACAATAAGATGGGCTCTGGACCTCACATTCCAATGTGACCTTGCACCTTTATTGTCTGTCTGTACTTTCTTTGTAACTGTAACACTTTATTCTGCATCCTGTTATTGTTTTTGGGTGGCAGGGTGGAAATATGCCTCTACCAAAGTAAGTGTAAGATGCTCTTTCCCTTCACTGGCCTGCAGGTCACCCTTTGGCAAGGTGCTGCACCTGCTTAGCGCTCCAATCAGGGTCACCTGAAGCCATGGGAACAGGTGGTAGATGGTTGTATGACCACCTGATGCATAACACAAGTCCTGGTTATGCGAGCACTGAGGCCAGGCAGACAATCTCTGAAGGGTATTGATAATGGCTGAGGTTGCCCGACTTGTAAAGCCACTGCCCAGAAGAAGGCAATGGCAAACCACTTCTGTAGAAAAAATTTGCCAATAACAATCATGGTTATGATTGTTAGTAACTTTGCTGATGACACAGAGGTTGGGGGTGTTGTGGATAGTGTGGAGGGCTGTCAGAGGTTACAACGGGACATTGACAGGATGCAAAACTGGGCTGAGAAGTGGCAGATGGAGTTCAACACTGATAAGTGTGAGGTGGTTCATTTTGGTAAGTCAAGTATGATGTCAGAATATAGCATTAATGGAAAGTCACTTGGCAGTGTAGAGGATCAGAGGGAACTTGGGGTCTGAGTCCATAGGACACTCAAAGCTGCTACGCAGGTTGACTCTATAATTAAAAAGGCACACGGTGCATTGGCCTTCATCAATCGTGGAATTGAGTTTAAGAGCCGAGAGGTAATGTTGCAGCTATATAGGACCCTGGTCAGACCCCACTTGGAGTACCGTGCTCAATTCTGCTCCACAGGAAGAACGTGGAAACCATAGAAAGGGTGTACAGGAGATTTACAAGGATGTTGCCTGGATGGGGGAGCATTCCTCATGAGAATAGGCTGAGTGAACTCAGCCTTTTCTCCTTGGAGCGACAGAGGATGAGAGGTGACCTGATAGAGATGTATAAGATAATGAGAGGCCTTGATCGTGTAGATAGTCAGAGGCTTTTTCCCAGGGCTGAAATGGCTAGCACGAGAGGGCATAGTTTTAGGGTGCTTGGAAGTAGGTACAGAGGAGATGTCAAGGGTAAGTTGTTGCTTTTTTTTAAACGCAGAGGATGGTGAGTGCATGGAATGGGCTCCCGGTGGCGGTGGTGGAGGCAGAAACAATAGGGTCTTTTAAGAGACTCCTGGATGGCTACATGGAGCTTAGAAAAATAGAGGGCTATGGGTAAGCCTAGGTAGTTCTAAGGTAAGGACATGTTTGGCACAGTTTTGTGGGCCGAAGGGCCTGTATTGTGCTGTAGGCTTTCTATGTTTCTATGAAATAATAGCCTACATCATACAACATGGCACATAATGATGATAATATTATTGTTTTCCCTTGTACTACCTTCATGCACCGTTGTAATTAAATGATCTGTATACAGAATAAAGCTTTTCACTGTACCTTGGAATATGTGACAATAACAAACATATTTCTAGTAAAGGCAAGATGAATAAAGTGAGAGGGATTTGTGACTACGCTTTACAAGGTCCTAGTTAATGCACTTGTCTCATGTCAGAAGCAGCACCTGCATGGTGAGGGTGAAAGTGAAAACACAAACAAATATAGTACTATGTGCACATTAGTGTAGCGGTTAGCATGACACTTTAAAGTGCCAGTGATTGGAGTTCAATTCCCTCCACTGTCTGTAAGGAACTTGCATGTTCTCCCTGTGACTGTGAGCGTTTCCATTGGGATTCCTCCTATATTCCATTGAAGTAGAGGTTAGTGAGTTGTGGACATGCTATGCTGGCGCTGGGACAAGGCAGCTCCCAGCACATGCTTGGACTGTGTTGGTCATTGACGCATACAATGCATTTCACTGTTTTGATGTACAAGCGAAAATAAAGCTGGTCTTTAATCTTTCTTTTACCTTTAACAGGCTGTGTGGGATAGGGCAGGACATATAACATTGCAACTCCATAAATCTCTGGTTAGACTATACTTGGAACATTGTGTTCATTTCTGGTCGCCTCATTATAGGAAGCACGTGAAACTCTTAGAGAGGGTGTAGAGGAGATTTACCAGGATGGTGCCTGCCTGGATTAGAGACAGTGTCTTAAGAGGAAACGCTGAGTAAGCTAGGGTTTTTCTCTTTGGAGCAAAGGAGGATGAGAGGTGATTTGATAGAGGTTTACAAGATACTAAAAGGCACAGATTGAGTGGATAACCAGTCTTTTTCCCAGGGTGGAAATGACTAATACAAGGGAGCATAATTTTAAGGTGACTGGAAGAAAGTGTAGGGGGGAGGGGTGGAATATTAGAGGTAAGATTATTAATTTTTTTTTTACACAGCCAATGGAATGTGGAAACCTTGCCAGGAGTGGTGGTAGAGGCAGATACTTAGAGGCATTTAAGAAACTCCTATATAAGTACATTGATGATAGAAAAGTAGAGGACTATGTGGGAGAGAAGGTTTAGATTGATCATGGAGTAGGTTAAAAGGTCAGTGCAAGACTGTGGGCCAAAGTGCCTGTACTGTGCTGTAATGTTCTACGTGCACGGCTTGAGTCCACAATTATGTTGAGGTTAATTCTGGGCAACCCCTCACTGAACCAAAATTACCTCCTCTTATTCCTTATCAGGCACCCCGAGAAGAAAAGGCAACAATGGGAATGTAGATGAGGAATTAGAAGCTTGCGAGTCTATTTCTCTTTCCACCCTCACTCCCCCCGCCCCCCCACCCACTCGTATCTGCCTCCCATACAAATCTCAGCGAGGTGTACGTGATGCAAAAAGGTAATTAAGAAACCACCTCTGTCAGCATGTGAAAAGGCAGGATTGAAAGAATACTGATCTTTAAACCTCTTGGATATTATCTACTGAACAGCTTTTAATTATTGCTCTTCTGCAAAAAATATCACTATTATAAACCTTCAGACAAGAACTTTGGATGGCTGATATCTGTGCCAGTTCCAAAGTTTCATTAGCTGCCTTTGTTTTTAAAGATTTTTTTTTAAAAGAACAGAAACCTTTTGTGTCTAATCCCATGGGTCCCTACCTACAGCACCATTTATCTTCCTGTGACAAGGTGAAACCAATAGCTATTACTGAAACTGTTATTTTACAGTGCTGGCTAAAATTAAATACTGCCAGTGAAGAGTTTTTGGCTGCAGCTAAACAGGATGATTTAAAACCCTTGTCTCGGCTGCCTGAAAGAGCCAGCACTGGGAGAACAGCAAATCATTCCTGCTCACCAGGGTCAGAAGAGGGGGGAAAAAAATGACACTATCCAGGTCTGGACAAGAGCCATTATTCCTTCACAAAACGGCAATGGGTACTCACCTCAGAGTTGTCTTTGTGCCAATATCCCCTAAGTGAAGCAGAGCATCCTCCGTGATGCTGATGCCTTCAATCTGTGCCCGGATCTTGATTATCTGCAGAAAGAAGAAAGCGGGGGAGTAAGAGAATACGAGAACAGCAGATCCTCTAAGTATCAGTGCAATTGATCTTCCTGTCAGCATTAATTAATGCCCCATTCACTATCAAATAATTATCCAGCTCAAAGACTCATTTGCTTTTGGGCTATAGATAGCAGAGTGGGACATTTACATTAAAAATATATTTGCTCTACTTTACAACAATTTATACAGCAAAATGCCCCTCGTTGCTTCTCAGAAATGAAAGGTGACACGAAACCAAAAGCATATATTAGAGCAGATAAGGGAGAGTTGGAGAGAACATGGGAATTAAATGTGATTAGTGTAAATGGGCGTTTAATAGATGGCATACACACCCATGAACTGATGCAATGTTCATTTTGAGAACATAAAAGCAAGGATGTAATGCTGAGGCTCTATAAGGCCATGACCAGACGGCATTTGAAATACCGAGAGCAGTTTTGGGCTCCTTATCCAAGAAAGGATGTACTGGCACTGGAGAGGGTCCAAGGGAGGAGATTTACAAGAATGATCCAGGAATGAGGAGTGTTTGATGTCTCTGGCTCTATACTCACTGGAGTTTAGAATAATGAGGGGGGACTCTCATTGAAACCTATTGAATATTGAAAGACCTAGATGGAGTGGACGTGGGATGTTTCATATAGTGCTAGAGTCTAGGACCAGAGGGCACAACTTCAAACTACAGAGATGACTTTAGAACAGAGATGAGGAGTAATTTCTTTCGGCAGAGGGTGATGTATCTGTGGAACTCACTGCCACACACAGCTGTGATGGCCAAGTCATTGGGTATATTTAAAGCAAAGGACGATAGGTTTGATAGATTTTTGATTAGTCAGGGCATCAAAAGTTACAGGGAGAAGGAAAGAAAACAGTGTTGAGAGTGTTAATAAGTTAGCCATGATGGAAAGGCGGAGCAGACTTGATGGACTGAATGGCCAATTCTGGTATGTCTCATGGTCTAATGGTTTTATGAAAAACCTGGTTCCCACGGCACATCACTCTGTGACACAAATTTAACAACAGTGTTGCAATAGAAAATAATAGAAGAGGCAAGGAAGTTGAGGGACCTTAACCCTAACCCTAAGGAATTCCAGATTTCAGGCCTCACGTACTGAACAAATGGCTGATGATAATGTTGTGGCTAAATCAGCGATCATCAAAATGTTGCAGCAGGGCATTCATATTGCTGCATTCTGCCCGATACAAGATTGTTAGAATAGTTTTACGAGTCTAAATGTGTCTCATTAAAAACAGATCTCTGTTAGATTTCATGCCAGCTCTGAAGTTCTGGGTACAGCTTCCATGTCCTCTAGGTGTCCCACGTGAACTATTCCAAAAGCATGTCTCTAGCAACAAGTAGCTTATTCACACAAGGCATAAACACAAATGTTTCTCCCCAAATCATTTGTTTCACAGTGTTGGATCTGGTGATATTGTTCCAGAGGGATCTTCAGAAGTCATGAATAAAGCCTGGTGGTTGTGGCCATTTATTAAGTGTTACAAGAACAAAAAAAATACAAAGGAAAAGAAGTTGCCTCATACTCTGACTAGAAACATCAACCTTCCAGTGATAACAATTAACCTACTAAATAATCAGATTCAAATGGCGAGAAATTTGCTGCGGAAAAACTGAGAAACTTCTAGAAAATACAGAATCAGCTTTACTACAATTAGTAGAAATCTAAAATTTAAACATATATTGGTAATTATATAAAAATCATGAGCAAGCATAGAAAAGTTAAACTACAAGAAAAATAATGATTTAACACCTTTATCCAACAACAGTGTGCAATCTAACTCCAGAACTATAGGAGAAAGATGGCTATTTGGCCCATCATAAAGCCATGTAGTATCAACTCTCTTTATACAGTATATTATGGCTCTCCCCAAAATGAAGATTTTTATCCAAAAAAACTGTTTCACAACCACCAAAATTGGCTTTGTGGGCTGTATTCTGATTCTACAAATCCACCCAATGAATTAGGTTTCAAAGTTCAAAATAAATTTATTATCAAAGTACATATACGTCACCATATATTACTCTGAGATTCATTTTCTTGTGGACATTATGAATAGAAGAAATCAACAAAAGGTCACTCCCAATGGGACTGACAAACTACCAATGTGCAAAAGACAACAAACTGTGCAAATACAAAAAGAAATAGAAAATAATAATGATAATAACATATAAGCAATAATATCGAGAACATGAGATGAAGAGTCCTTAAAAGTGAGTCCATAGGTTGTGGGAATAGTTCAATGAAAGGGCAAGTGAAGTTGAGTGCAGTTATCCACTCTGATTCAACAGTCTGATGGTTAAGGGGTAGTAATTGTTCCTGAAGCTGGTGGTGTGGGTCCTGAGGCTCCTGTACTTTCTTCCTGATGGCAGCAGCAAGAAGAGAGCATGACACACAAAATACTGGAGAACTGAGCAGGTCAGGCAGCATCTGAGAAGGGATTATGGCCTGGATGGTGGAGGTTCTTGATTATGGATGCTGCTGTCCTGCAACAGTGCTCCATGTAGATGCACTCAATGGTGGGGCCATTATGGACTGGGCCGTATATGCTACTTTTTTAGGCTTTTCCGTTCAAATGCATTAGTACTTCTACACCAGGCTGCAATTAGCCTTACACTCCTTTTCAAAGCCCTGCAATTTTTTCTCCTTCAGGTACATCTCCAAAACCCTTTTGAGTGCCACTACTAAATCTATAACCTTCTAAGCTACTAGGAATTGCCTAATAAAACTTAACCACTCAAGAGTTGTAAAGAACAAGTACTTGAGCTGTTTTTGATCCTACTGCCAAACACCTTAAGTTTTTTTGTTCTTTTGTTATCAATCTCAAAGTGTTTCATTTTATCTAGGTGAAAGCAGTCCAACTGCTGTCTGAAATAAGAAGTACTTTCCTTATAAACGCACATTGTAAGTTTGGGACAACAGAGCAGGCCATTTTCTGTTGTTGCACAGGACTGATCAATTTTCTCTTATGAGCCAAGAGATCCATGTCTAGTTTCTCCCCTTTGTTGCCTTATGGAAAGATTACTGATGGGCTTATCTGCAGACATTTCCAATTTTAGCCACGAGTCCACAATATAATTTACTAGTCACATGACCTTTTGAAAGACTAACAACAGATGACAAAATTAGCACGGATCCCTTTGCCCCATCCCTTTTCCCACCCCCAGCCTTTCCTTATGCCTATCACCCACACCTTCTTCCCTAATGGTACCCCACCCCGATCCCTTTCCGTTATTCCATGCTCCACTGTCCTCTCCTGTTAGATTCCATCTTTTTCAGACCTTTCTCCTACATTGAGGAATAAAGTCCTAGCCTGCCCAACTTCTCCCTATAACCTAGGCCCTTGAAATGCATTCTAGGCGTTCACATGCAGATCTGAGAATAGCTCAAGGTTTAAAGATGAGACATTGTTCCTTGAACAACTCCTGAGTAATGTATATTCCTCATCTCAACTAACACCACAGTTGTGGACAGGGCTCAGAGCACAGGAACAAGTTCCATTCTCGGCACACCCCCAAGCTCCATGCCTCAGTAAAGTGGATAGCATAATCAAAGAAAACACCCTCCCCAGACATTCTCTCTTTGCCCTTCTTCCATTGGGCAGATGATACAGAAGCCTGAAAGTACGAACTAGCAGGCTCAGGATTGCTTCTACCTCGTTGTTATGACTATGGTGGAATTTAGAAGGCTGAGAGGGGATCTTATTGAAACATATAAGATCATTAAGGGATTGGACACGCTGGAGGCAGGAAGCATGTTCCTGCTGATGGGTGAGTCCAGAACCAGAGGCCACAGTTTAAGAATAAGGGGTAGGCCATGTAGAACGGAGTTGAGGAAAAACTTTTTCACCCAGAGAGTGGTGGATATATGGAATGCTCTGCCCCAGAAGGCTGTGGAGGCCAAGTCTCTGGATGCTTTCAAGAAAGAGATGGATAGAGCTCCTAAAGATAGCAGAATCAAAGGTTATGGGGATAAGGCAGGAACTGGATACTGATTGTGGATGATCAGCCATGATCACAGTGAATGGCGGTGCTGGCTCGAAGGGCCTACTCCTGCTCCTATTGTCCATGCACAATAAGATGGTGTACTGACCTTGCAAGCTACTTTATTGTGGTCTTGATCTTTAATATCTGTCACACTTTATTCTGCATTGTTATTGCTTTTCTCTTGTATTACCTTGATGTACTGATGTGATGAAATTATTTCTATGAATGGTATGCAAAACAAAGTTGTTTTTTATTGTGCTTTGGTACAGTTTAAAAAACCTCTTATGGTTTTCACATTGTGTTTTTGCCCATTCTTCAAAAATACTTCATTACGTACAAAATGCTTTGGGATATTGAAATGACTGATAACTGCAGTTGTTTCAGCTTCCATGAACAAGATTACTGTATGGACTTAAGTCTCTAGAGCCTTGTACACGGCTTTCTTAAGTGTAAACAGTGGCTCTAAACACAAGTAGCAAGGATTCCCTAGCGTAAAGTTAAGCAGTATTGACTTAATGCACTTGTTCCTGCATATGCCACATAATTTGTCACTGACAGACATGTGATTTACACCAACTATTGGAACACAGTACTGTGACCTTTGATATAATACACCTTACCTACAGCTTCATCACTGGCAGATAAATCATATTCAATTCCATAAGCAAGTTTATTGTATTATTTGCAAGGACAGACTCACACAGAACAATCTCTTGTATTTCAGCTCTCCTGGCACACCACTCGACATCTAGCTCTAAAGTCATAATTCTTTGTAACTGAATATCTGTGATCTGCTGGTGTGACATGGCTTCACACATTGGCCCATCAGAATTAACAGACTGCATATGGTACTTATTCATGCTAATGCACATTTAACAAGATTTCCTAAACAGGGAACCTCACAGAGTAACAAATTAGTCGTACAAATTTTCCATGGTAAAGTTTTCTGCACTTACCCCAACAGAAGTTGGAAGAATATTCTACTAGTCAAGGCAAATATTCATGCAAAAAGAGTTCACTGCTTACTAGAATGGAAATTCCAGTCCATTCACCTAGATTCGGAGAGCAAAAGCTGTCATAGCTACAGTCTGCTGAAATAACAGTCACTCTCCAACACTGCATTATTAGATAGTCATCACAAATATGCAATCTAAACTAAACAGACCAAGACACTAAAGACATACATCGACAAAGAGAAAGAAAAATGGTGTAATTCCTGGTGGCCAAACATTTTAATTCTGATTTCCATTCCCGTTCTGACATGTTGATTCATGGCCTCCTCTTGTGCCAAGATGAGGCCATTCCCAGGGTGGAAGAGCAACACTTTATTTCCATCTGGGTAGCCTCCAACCTGATGGCATGAACATCAATTTATCCTTCCTGTTATAAAAAAAAAACTCCCTTCCCTCTTCTTCTATTCCCCACTCAGGCCTCTTTCCTCTTTATGCCTGCCTATCACCTTCCCCTGGGTCTCCTCCTCCTTCCCTATCTCCTATGGTCCACTCTCCTCTATCAGATTCCTACTTCTCCTTGCCTTGACATTTCCACCCACCTGGCTTCACCCATCACCTTCTAGCTATCCTCCTCCTCCTCCTCCTCCTCCTCCTCTTCCCACCACCTTTTTTATTCTCGTATCTTCCCCCTACCTTTCCAGTCCTGAAGAAGGGTCTCGGCCCAAAATGTCAACTGTTTATTGATTTACATAGATGCTGCCTGACCTGCGTTTCTCCAGCATTCTGTGAGTGTTGCTCCAGACATCCAGCATCTGAAGAATTCCTTGTGTTATTTGTCTCATTCAATTTCCTCATAAGTAAATTTAAACATGGCAAAATACTACTTGCTACAATAATGTTAGGTGTGTAAAGTCAACAATTACAACATAGGACGGTAAAGCACAAGAACACATCTTTCAGCCCACGATATCGGTACTAACCATGATGCCAATTCAAACTGCACACCTGGTCACCTACCTACAGGAAAGCTATCAATTAAAATTGAAAGAGTACAGAAAAAATTTAGAGGGATGCTGCCGGGACTTGAGGTAAAGGATGAATAAGTCAGGTCTTTATTCTCTGAGTGTAGGAGAATAAGGAAAGATTTGACAGAGGTATACAAAGTTATATGGGACTAGGTAGAACAACAGTATGTTGTGGACTGGATGAACTAAATGGGCTGTTTCTGTGCTGATCTTTCTAAGATCTACCTGCTTGTTATGGTCAATATCCCTCATTCCCTTCCTATTCAAATGGCTATCTAAAAACGTCTTAACCAATGCTGTTGTAACTATAAGACCATAAGATATAGGAGCAGAATTAGGCCATTTGGCCCATTGAGCCTGCTCCGCCATTTCATCATGACTGATCCAATTTTCCTCTCAGCCCTAATCTCCTTCTTTCTCCCCACATCCCTTCATGTCCTGACCAATCAAAAATCTATCAACCCCTGCCTTAAATATACAGTGCCTTGTAAAAGTATTCAGACCTCTCATAAGTGATAACAATCAGGGATTTTTGATCAATTTAACTGAGAATTTTTATAATCACATGCGCCTTTTTACTCAGTTGAGCCCAAAAAATAGGGAAAATTGTAAAGCATGAAAACCTAAAAACTGAAATGTCAGCAGTTCAAAAGTGTTCTTCCCCCCTTTGCTCAGTACTTAGTTGAACCAACTCTCGTAACTATTTCAGTCAGTAATCTTTTTGGATATGAATTGAATTGACTTTATTACTTACATCCTTCACATACATGAGTAAAAATCTTTTACGTTATGTCTCCACCCATACGTACAATGTGCAATTTATGTTAATTGGTAATAAATAGTACAGAAATACAATTGTATCAGTGTGAATTAATCAGCCTGATGGCCCGGTGGCAGAAGCTGTCCTGGTCTGGCTTTTTGGTCCTGGCTTTTATGCTGCAGTACCATTTTCCGGGTGGCAGCAGCTGGAACAGTTTGTAACACACATCAAAGTTGCTGGTGAACGCAGCAGGCCAGGCAGCATCTGTAGGAAGAGGTGTAGTCGACGTTTCAGGCTGAGACCCTTTGTCAGGACTAACTGAAGGAAGAGTGAGTAAGGGATTTGAAAGTTGGAGGGGGAGGGGGAGATCCAAAATGATAGGAGAAGACAGGAGGGGGAGGGATGGAGCCAAGAGCTGGACAGGTGATAGGCAAAAGGGGATACGAGAGGATCATGGGACAGGAGGTCCGGGAAGAAAAACGGGGGGGGGGGGACCCAGAGGATGGGCAAGAGGTATATTCAGAGGGACGGGGAGAAAAAGGAGAGTGAGAGAAAGAATGTGTGCATAAAAATAAGTAACAGATGGGGTACGAGGGGGAGGTGGGGCCTTAGCGGAAGTTAGAGAAGTCGATGTTCATGCCATCAGGTTGGAGGCTACCCAGACGGAATATAAGGTGTTGTTCCTCCAACCTGAGTGTGGCTTCATCTTTACAGTAGAGGAGGCCGTGGATGGACATGTCAGAATGGGAATGGGATGTGGAATTAAAATGTATGGCCACTGGGAGATCCTGCTTTCTCTGGCGAACAGTTTGTAGTTGGGGTGACTCGGGTCGCCCTTTTTATGCACTTGTCTCTGTAAATGTCCAGAATAGTGGGAGTTCACATCTATAGATGCGCTGGGCTGTCCACACCACTCTGCAGAGTCCTGCGATTGAGAAAAGTACAGTTCCCATACAAGGCAGTGAAACAGCCAGTCAAGATGCTCTCAATTGTACTCCTGTAGAAAGTCCTTAGGATCTGAGGATTCATACCAAACTTCAACTACCTGAGGTAAAAGAGGCGCTGTTGTGCTTTTCTCACCACACAGCCGGTATGTACAGACCACATGAGATCCTCTGATGTGTATGCTGAGGAATTTAAAGCTGTTCACCCTCTCAACCCCAGATCCACTGATGTCAATAGGGATTAGCCTGTCTCTTATTAGTTTTGCATAAGATGATGGAACAAGATTTGCCCATTTCTCCTTGAAAAATAGCTCAATCTGTGCTAGGTTTGCTGGGGAGTGGCAGTGGCCAGCAATCTTGAGGTCTTACTAGAGATGTTTGATCAGGTCAAGATCAGTACTCTGACTAGGCCACTCAAGAATATCACTTTTCTTCATTTGAAGACACTCCATGGTTGCTCTGGCAGTGTGCTTTGGGTTGTTGATCTGCTGAAAGTCAAATTTCCTCCCCAGTTTAAGCTTTCTGGCAGAGGCCAGCTGGTTTTTATCCAGGATATCTGTATTAGTAGCATTCATCTTCCCATTAATCCTGACCAGATTTTCAGTCCCTGCTACTGAAAAGCATGATGCTACCTCCACCAAACTGTACAATATGTATGGTGTTACCTGGCTGATGTGCGGTATTAGATTTATGCCACACGTATCACTTAGTGTTGAGGCCAAAAAGTTCCATTTTAGTGTCATTCAACCACAAGACCACCTTCCACATCTTTACAGCATCTTCTCAGTGATGCTTTGTAAAGTCTTTATGGGCAAGGATATGCTTTTTTTAAAAAAAGAAAGCCAAGGCTTCTTCCTTGCTACTGTTCCATAAATATCATTTTTGTGCAAGGCCTTAGAGATTGTGGAGCCATGAACTTCATCTCCAGATGCAGCCATCATGAGATGAGGTCATTTAGTGACTGTTGGTGTCACAGTAGCTTCTCTTACAAATGCCATTCTTCTCCGGTGACTAAGTTTATAGGGGCAGCCTGACCTAGCCAATATGGCTGTGGTTTCATATTTCTTTTCTACTTTTTCACGATGGACTGCATTGAGCTCAGAGATATGTTCGGTGCCTTTGAGATGGTCTTCTACCCTTCCCCAGATTTATGCTTCATTATCATTTCCCTTACTTGTCTTGCATGCTCTTTTTTCCTCATTTTGGTTTGGTTTACAATACTGTTGGACCTTACAGAGAGTGGGACTATTTATTCTTATGAATTTATTAAAACAAAAACAGGTGATCTTCCAATTTTCTACATCAACAAATTGGGCAAGTTGGTAAGGTGATGTACAGTATTGCACTTGGTCATGTCATTGGGTATATTTAAAGTGGAGGTTGATAGGTTCTTGATTAGTCAGGGGGCCAAAGGTTACAAGGAGAAGGCAGGAGAGAGGGGTTGAGAGGGATAATAAAATCAGCCATGATGAAATAGCGGAGCAGACTCAATGGGCTCAAATGTCATAATTCTGTTTCTATGTCTTATGCATTCAGGTCAGAATTTTTGATGGTTCCAGTCAACCAAATGTCCAGATAATATTACTGTTTGACAATACTTGCTCTGTATTACCTCTGCTGGAATGTTTCTGAAGTTATGCCATGAAAATGTAGACTGTGACTTAGTGCAGGATTCATATGCAACAGCGTACCTACATTTTTGGAGCAGATACTCCAATATTCTCTAGCACAGGCTTCCTTTAGACTCTATGTAAAGGTTAGTCAGAATGAATACTCTGCAGATGGTATACCCTTTTTATGTTGAATGCTATTGCAGTGGCAGCAATACGTTTGGGACAAATTAGCCACATCATAAACATACATCCATTACCCTAGTCATGACTCCCTCCACTCGGGGTGATTCACAGCTGCAGCAGTAGGCACTGTCTACAAGTGCATGGCATTAACTCAGTAGTGTCTCTCAGAGCCATAATCTCTATATCAACCTGAAGGATGAGATTCACATTTACGTTTGTATTTATTTATTATATGCAGGTCACAACATACAATGAAACGTGTCATTTGCATTAACAACCAACACAGCTAAGGATGTGCTGAGGGCAGCCTCAGCAGTCTACAGGTTGCACATCGTAGTTAACATGGAAATATCACTTAGTTTCATCATTACTGGGTTAAAATTTACTGTTGCAGCACCAAACTCACCCTAAAGCATTGTGCGAGTCCCTTCAGAAAGATGCTCTCTAGTGCTTCCTCAAGGACAATTAAAGGTTGACCTTGCCAGTGACACCTACAACCCACAAATAAAAAGGCATGGCAACGTGGGGTGGAATATCCTCCAACAATAAAATACACTTAGTAGGAACTTCATTCGGTACAGGAGTGGAACAGTGTGGTCTTCTACTGCTGGAGCCCATCCACTTTAAGATTTGATGTGTTGCGCATTCAGAGATGTTCTTCTGCATGCTACTGTTAACTTTCCCGTCAGTTTGGCCAGTCTCCCGATCTGTCTCATTAACAAGACATTTTTGCCCACAAAACAGCCGCTCTGGATGTTTTTTTTCTGCACCATCCTCTGTAAACTCTACCCCAGGGGTTCCCAACCTGGGGTCCATGGACCCCTCGGTAAATGGCAAGGCTCCATGGCACAAGAAATATTGGGAAACCATGCCCTAGAGACTGTTGTGCATGAAAATCCCAGGAGAACAGCCGTTTGAGATACTCAGACCACCCCATCTGGCACCAACAATCATTCTATGGTCAAGTCACTTAAATCAAATTTCTTCCCTATTCTGATGTGTGGTCTGAACAACAACAAAACCTCTGATCATGTCTATAAGCTTCTATGTATTGAATTGCTGCCACATGATAAGCTGATTAGATATTTGCATTAATGAGCAGGTGAACCTAATAAAGTGGACACTGATTGAAAAAAGGAACCAGTTTTATACAATTTTGAAATAATAAAGCCAAGAATGGCAGAAACAACATCGGAAAGCATCTTGTATTTAGCCATAGGTTTTAAATTCTCTCTTTTTTAAAATAAAGCTCAATGGGAGGCAAGCAAAGATGTCTTGTGTATATTTCATGAAATTGGAGCAAGACAGATGACAGCTTTAGCTTTTCACTGAAATCAAGCACTCACATGTTTGTAGTTCATTTTGCTGGTAATGTTGGTTAAATGTCTATATATATATATATATATAGGGTTCATATAATCCGCTACACCTTTCTAAATGACTAAATGTTGTTTATTGATTTAGTGATCATTTTGTTACTTTCTTGTTTACAATAGTGCCAGAGTGAAAAATAACTGGCATTATACAAAACTCTTACTCCTAGACTTATCTCTCTGATACTACACATAGCATCATTATCCAGGAGGTCCTTATCACTTTGGCTGCTGAATGATTCAAACCAGCTCTGAACCAGCTATTAACAATCCGCATTCTTTCTGCCTGCAAGCCTTTGAACATTACAAAGAGGCTACTATTGTCAAGCTGTGTAACTAATTATTTCAGTTGCAAGAATATGCAAAATAACATCATTCTTACCTTTTAAATGTTAAATATAAGTCCATTAGAAATTGTCATACTGTTTGTTTGGACTTGATCAGGGAGGGGGGAGGCTTGTTAAGGTCATAGAACATTATTCATTTCAGGAATTCAGTGGCTGCCGTGGATACTCACATCAATAACAGTATGGGTTTGAATAAATCTCCTCCACTCCCAGAAGTAGAGCACAGGCTAGGTGCAGAATAATACATCTCTACATTTTTATAAATAGTCACAGAGCAGCTACATTGTGTGTCAAATACAAAATAAACCTACCTGTACTCTGTTCCACCAGGTGCTTCTCAAGAAAGAACAATTTCAGATTAGATACACAGAACATAGAAGAAAGTGTGCGGAGTCTGGTTTGAAATGTTCCCACAACCAATGGACTAATTTTCAAGGACTCTTCATATTTATTGCATTTTTTTTTTGCAGTTTGTTGTCTTTGCCACTCTGGTTGAACACCCCATTTGGGCGGTTTTTCAGTGATTCTATTGTGGTTATTATTCTGTAGATTTATTGAGTATGCCCACAAGAAAATGAATTCCAGGGTGGTATATAGTGACATACATGTACTTTGATAATAAATTTACTTTGAACTTTAATGCATGAGGTCACCATGACCTGTCTACTACATATAAAAGTAATTGGTGTTTTAATGGTGCGACCAAATGGTTAGACAAAACACTTCAAGCTGTTCAGACCACTCCCCTCTTTCCCCCTATCCACTAGCCCTCCTATCAACCCTTTTCTCCCCCTTCTTTGTCCTCTCCATCTGTCCATCGCATACACATTCCTCTTTCCGGTTCCCCTCCCCACCTCCTTCCCTTTCATTCTCTGGTCCATTGTGCTCGCCTATCAGATTCCACCCTTTTCAGCTCTGTATCACTTCCACCTACTATCTCCAAGCTTCTTGCATCATCCCCGTCCTAACACAGATCCATCTATCACCTGCCAGCTCTGGCTCCACCCTTTCTCCTGCCGTTCTACCCCCCCACCCCGCCACCGTTTTTATCCTGGCTATCACCCCTTCCCTCTTTTTTCTACTCTGGATGAAAGGTATTGACCTGAAATGTGAACACCTCCTCTAGCATTTTGTTTCTTGCTCTAGGTTTCCAAGATCTGCAGTCTTGCCTATCTCAAGGATGTTTTAAAATTCTCCTCAAAAGTTTGCAATAACTTCAGTGACTCAAGAGGATCCCTGAGATATATTGTCCAAGATGGAGGAGCACGTAGCCCAGTTTGGAGGATTGCACTGCTTCCCAAATTACCACCATGTGCCTCCACCTTACCTGAGACAGAAACTGAGGGTTTCTCATTGATCTTTTTAGTCACCTCAAAACTAGAGTGAAAATAAGTAATTCTTAATCTCAAAAGGAATGCCCAAGAAGGATAAAGTTCTCTTTTGAACAGAATAAGGTTTCCCCCCGCCCCCATATAGTCCTACTGAACACCCTAGGGGTAGGTACAGCATAAAGCTCAAACCACACCGTCAAAATGATGCATCTCAAATTTAGATTCCTTTTATTCACTTGAGTGATAATTCTCCATTTTCCAAATAGGTGACATTATATTTGCCAATGTATTTTTGAGGACACTTTTAAACAGAACTGAATTAACATCATGGTAATATCTTTAGAGGTGGTAGATTCATGGACCCCACATCTTATTGGGATGGGATGCATTTATGCCTTCTGCATAATGTCCAATGCATAGTTTCATCCAGATCTGCTAGACTGGTTAGCTTTCCCTTTCTGATATTCATCTAACCAATAAAGCAAAGGAAGCATATAACGAAGATGGCCTATTTTGGGCCCCTTATCTAAGAAAGAATGTGCTGGCATCGGACAGGATCCAAAGGAGGTACGCAAGAATGATCAGGTTAATATATGAGGAACGTTTGATGGCTCAGGGTCTGAACTCACTGGAGTTTAGAGAATAAGAGGGGATCTCATTGAAAACCATCAAATATTGAAAGGAACACACATCAAAGTTGCTGGTGAACGCAGCAGGCCAAGCAGCATCTATAGGAAGAGGCGCAGTCGACGTTTCAGGCCGAGACCCTTCGTCAGGACTAACTGAAGGAAGAGTGAGTAAGGGATTTGAAAGCTGGAGGGGGAGGGGGAGATGCAAAATGATAGGAGAAGACAGGAGGGGGAGGGATAGAACCGAGAGCTGGACAGGTGATAGGCAAAAGGGGATACGAGAGGATCATGGGACAGGAGGTCTGGGAAGAAAGACGGGGGGGGGGGTGACCCAGAGGATGGGCAAGAGGTATATTCAGAGGGACAGAGGGAGAAAAAGGAGAGTGAGAGAAAGAATGTGTGCATAAAAATGAGTAACAGATGGGGTACGAGGGGGAGGTGGGGCCTAGCGGAAGTTAGAGAAGTCAATGTTCATGCCATCAGGTTGGAAATATTGAAAGGCCTAGGTAGAGATGTGGAGATGCTGTTTCTCGTAGTGGGAGAGTCTAAGGACCAGAGGGTACAGCCTCAGATTACAAGGACAGAAATGAAGAGGAATTTCTTTAGCCAGAGGGTGGTGAATGTGTGGAAGTCACTGGATATATTTAAAGCAGAGTTTGAAAGGCTCCTAATTAGAAAGGCCATCAAAAGTTACAGGAACAGGGCAGGAGAATGGGGTTCACAAACATGAGAAAAACTGCAGGTGCTAGAAATCCAAAGCAACGTGTACAAAATGCTGGAGGAACTCAGAAGGCCAGGCTCAGAAGGCTATGGAAAAAAGTAAACAGATGTCATTTTGGGCCAAGAGGTCCTGAAGAAGACTATTTACTCTTTTCCATAGATACTGTCTGCCCTGCTGAGTTCCTCCAGCCTTTCAGAATCAGAATCAGGTTTATTATCACCGGCATGTGACGTGAAATTTATTAACTTAGCAGCAGCAGTTCAATTCAATACATAATCCAGCAGAGGGGAAAAAAATATATAGTCATAAATAAACAAGTAAATCAATTATGTATATTGAATAGATTATTAAAAAATGTGCAAAAACAGAAATACTGTACATTAAAAAGTGAGGTAGTGTCCAAAGCTTCAAAGTCCATTCAGGAATCGGATAGCAGAGGGGAAGGAGCTGTTCCTGAATCACTATGTGTGCCTTCAGGCTTCTGTATCTCCTACTTGATGGTAACAGTGAGAAAAGACCATGCCCTGGGTGCTAACAATGGACTCTGTCTTTCTGAGACACCGCTCCATAAAGATGTCCTGGGTACTTTGTTGGCTAGTGCCCAAGATGAAGCTGACTAGTTTTACAACCTTCTGCAGCTTCTTTCGGTCCTGTGTAGTAGCCCCTCCATACCAGACAGTGATGCAGCCTGTCAGAATGCTCTCCACGGTACATCTATAGAAGTTTTTGAGTGTATTTGTTGACACGCCAAATCGCTTTAAACTCCTAATAAAGTATAGTCACTGTCTTGCCTTCTTTATGACTATATCAATGTGTTGGGACCAGGTTAGATCCTCAGAGATCTTGACACCCAGGAACTTGAAGCTGCTCACTCTCTCCACTTCTGATCTCCTAATGTGGATTGGTATATGTGTTCCTTCCTGAAGTCCACCATCAGCTCTTTCGTTTTGCTGACATTGAGTGCCAGGTTGTTGCTGCGGCACCATTCCACTAGTTGGCATATCTCACTCCTGTATGCCCTCTCGTCACCACGTGAGATTCTACCAACAATGGTTGTATCGTCAGCAAATTTGTAGATGGTCTTTGAGCTATGCTGAGCCACACAGTCACGTGTATACAGAGAGTAGAGCAGTGGGCAAAGCACACACCCCTGAGGTGCGCCAGTGTTGATAGTCAGCGAGGAGGATATGTTATCACCAATCTGCACAGATTGTGGTCTTCCAGTTAGGAAGTCAAGGATCCAATTACAGAGGGAGGTACAGAGGCCCGGGTTCTGCAACTTCTCAATCAGGATTGTGGGAATGATGGTATTAAATGCTGATCTATAGTCGATGAACAGCATCCTGACATAGGTGTTTGTGTTGTCTAGGTGGTCTAAAGCCATGTGAAGAGCCATAGAGATTGCATTTGCCATCGACCTATTGTGAGGATAGGCAAATTGCAATGGGTCCAGGTCCTTGCTGAGGCAGGAGTTCAATCTAGTCATAACCAATCTCTCAAAGCATTTCATCATTTTGTGTGTGTTGCTTAGTAGAATGGGTTTGAGAGGGATATCAGACTTGATGGGCCAAATGTCCTAATTCTACTCCCATGCCTTTTGGTCTATACTAAATATTAATTTAGTATTGGCACATGTACCAAAATACAGTGGAAAAACTTTGCACACCATCAATACAGATAATTTCATCTCATAAGTACATCTAGGTAGTACGAGGTTGAATTTAGATTTAAAAGAGAATGATTCTAATAGAAGTAATGAGAGAAGCTTGCAACGAGTTGCCATGCTCTGGTTTCACACAATTCACAAATTTCACTTAACTTGCCCTTTCGGAATTACTGAATAGTTTAGCACAGTTTAAGAAAACAAAATTAAATATCTGAAATAAAGAAAGTCAATGCCATTCACAAACAGTAGCCTCGCGAGCTGTTCAGCTTTTACCTGCTACAGCTGTTGAAATAATCTGGCACCTGTCAAACCATATAGGGACTCAAAAAAGAAAACACAACAGCAATTTCAGTGCTCTATCAGGAGTGCTGGTGATGGGGAGGATATGACAGGGTATAGAGCTGTCACTAAGCTTTCATTAAAGACTGGAGGTGGATACTAAAAATGTTCACATCATCTTGAATAGTGAAAGGATACCCAGCAGAACAAATGGTATAGATTTTCCCTTCCAAATCTTGCCTGCTACTGAAGGTTGAATTTTGAAACACACAATGACAAGACTAAAGGCTTGTCAATATTGATAGGCTCAGCTTAAGATAATTAAAGATGATCCTGAAATATAAAAGTGAATTTTCCCACCATGAAGAATGATTCATCAGCTGGGGACTTCCGGTAGCGCTCATGGAGTGAAGTCGCGTTCTTGACTCGCTCCATTACCTCTGAGTTTTTTCTCTCTATGGTCAGCTATACTTTAATTAACTATTAAGGCATCAATTTTTACAATACTTTGAATTAAACTGAATTCTTTGACAATTGGATGATACTGAGATCGGCTATGTCTAAGAACGGGAAAGACGGCAAGGATGGTAAACCTCCGGTTAAACCGAAAGCTACGGATCTCCCTCCGACTGAATCACCGGTGACTTTGAAAGCGATATCGGAGTTAATTCAGAGGGAAATTTCAACCTCTGTTAGGGAGATGATTCGTACAGAAATTATGGGCTTTGTTAAAGACCTGATTCATACGGAAATCTCAACTAAGTTCCAGAAAATTGCCGATTTAATTGATAAGATGCAAACATGTATTGCGGAACATCAGTCGGCTATATCTGATCTTCAAAAATCCGCGCAACAAAGTGAGCTTAAGATGGGGAAAGTCGAAGAAACAATTAATGTAATGAAGAAGAAACTTGACTTTTTGACTTTTAAAAACTCTGACTTGGAATCTAGAATGCGACGGCAGAATTTACGAATGATTGGCGTCAGGGAAGCCGTGGAAGCTAACAACCCTATGAAATATTTCTCCCAACTTTTAAAAGATGCATTCCCTACTGTATTTCCTGACCAACCACCGCTACTGGATCGTGTTCACAGAATCCCATCATACTCGTCTAGGTCAGATAGACCGAGGCATGTTATCTTACGTTTTCATTACTTTCAAGACAAGGAGAGACTGTTTCGATTCGCTCGATCTAAAGGTTTCATTGATTTTTCGGATCTTAAGTTCCGATTCGTGGAAGATTTCAGTAAACCAATCTGGGACCAACGGGTCCGTTACAGATCCGTGATGTCGGAATTCTATAAGATGGATTTAAGACCAGCGCTGCTGTACCCTGCACGTCTAAGGATTCGCATGTTAGATGGAGCCCTTCGTTTTTTTGATTCTCCATCGGATGCCCAGAGTTATCTGGATCAACTTTCATCTTCAACATCTTAATTGCCTTTTTTTAAATTTTCTCCGTTGATCGGAGGCTGTGAATTGGTTGGTTTTAACTTTTCTGTGCCCTATTTGGGCAGAAAAGTTTACTTTCGATTTCTTAATATGGCTGCTAAACTTTCTTTTTAACTGCGTCATTTCTTTCTTTTCCCAGGGGATTCTGAGTGGTTACTTCCCTTTTGTCATCTTACGTATTTCCTGTGCGGCCTTAAATTTTGTAGTTTTTTTTAAATTTTATTCTGTTTTGCTTTTTATAATCATTTTATGTTAATAATCCTATTTTTTTTTGTTGCTGTGTCTATTCATGAGTTTGAGGTTTATTGTGGTTTTTTTTTAATATATACTTTCCGGCTTTTGTTCTGTTCTGTGTGTATTTTAATTGAGCTAACTTTTTTTTACTTATTTTTTTACTGTTTTACAATTAGCTGACCCTTTTCATATTTATACCTTTTTTTTAGGGAGCGTATACCGGAAGTCATGGGGGTAGTTTTAGCGCTTGCTTCTTTCTGGCGGGTCTGCTTTAGATTTCGCCTTGGGGTCTTGGGGTGGGGGGTGGTGGGAGGGGCTTCACGTTTTAGTTTGTTTCTCTTTGGGCTATATACATTATTGAAGTATTGGTTGCGTCCTTTTCCCCGGTATCTTTTGTATGTTCTGTTTCCTCTCCGGGTTTGTGGGTCGCGCCTATTGTCAATCCTCCTTGTTATGGGTTGACTTTAGGATTTATGGAGTCTATTATTAATTTTGTCTCCTGGAATACTAATGGTCTTAATCATCCTATTAAAAGGAAAAAAGTTTTTAAAGTGTTCCGGAGACTTAAAGCACAAATTTTATTTTTACAAGAGACCCATGTACGGAGGGGGGACAGACTACGTTTTTTCAAATTCTGGAAGGGACAACAATTTCATTCGAACTCCAATGCTAAGATTCGAGGTGTCTCTATTTTTATAGACTCCTCAGTTACTTTTATACAACAGGATATTATCTCTGATCCGAATGGTAGATTTTTACTGGTTAGTGGTTTACTATTTAATAAAAAAGTAGTTTTGGTTAATGTTTATGCTCCTAATATGGATTGTCCGGAATTTTATAAATCATTGTTTGATCAGTTTCCGAATTTGAACGAGTTTTCATTGATTTGGGGCGGAGATCTTAATACCTGTTTATCTCCAGCTTTGGACCGTTCGGCTCCTTTACGGACTTTACCTAATAAATCTGCAAATTTGATTAATTTTTTCCTTTCTGATTCTGGGTCGACGGACATTTGGCGTTTTCTGCATCCTCAGGAAAAAGATTTTTCCTTCTTTTCACATGTTCATCATTCCTATTCAAGAATTGATTATTTTTTCATTGATTCTCGTCTCATTCCTTCAGTGATTAAATGTGATTATGATTCTATAACCATTTCGGATCATGCTCCACTTAAGCTTTCTATTAAAATTATGGCCAATATACCAAACAATAGACAATGGCGTTTTAATTCGCTGTTGCTTCAGGACTCGGACTTTGTTAATTTTATGAATGAACAGATTGAGCTTTTTTTTACAATTAACCATACAGAAGATATTTCGGTTAACACTCTTTGGGACACTTTTAAAGCCTATATTCGGGGTCAGATTATTTCGTATTCCGTTGCTTTGAGGAAGAAACAGAAGCAGGAGGAGATGGCAATTGTGGACAAGATTAAAGAAATTGATAAGAAATATGTTATGGCTCCTTCTGAGGAGCTATACAAACAAAGAACTGAACTTCAAATGGAACACAGTTTACTACTCTCGTCCTCGATTGTAAACCAATTAAAGAAAACAAGAAGTGATTTTTATGTTCACAGTGATAAAATTGGCAAGCTGCTGGCTAATCAATTGAAATCTAATTATGTTAAATCTCAAATCAATCAGATTTATAACCAAAATGATCGATTGATATTGGATCATGTGGGGATTAATCAAACCTTTTGTGATTTTTATTCTTCTTTATATCAATCAGAGTCTCCTCGAGATTCTAAATATATGAATGATTTTTTAGATAAGTTAGACTTCCCTCAGATTTCACAGGATATGTCTTCTTTATTAGATACTTCCATTACAATGGATGAGATTAAGAATGTTATTTTTTCTATGAATCTGGGGAAAGCTCCTGGCCCTGATGGGTTTACCGTTGAATTTTATAAATGTTTTGCTTCTTTATTGATTCCTTGGCTCTATAAGGTTTTTGAGGCTTCTTTGAAACTTGGTAAACTTCCGGAATCTTTTAATAGAGCATCAATTTCTTTAATACTAAAGAAGGATAAAGACCCTGCTCAATGTGCATCTTATAGACCAATATCTTTATTAAATGTTGATTCTAAAGTTTTTTCTAAGTTATTAGCAAATAGACTAGAAAAAGTACTTCCTTCTATTATTTCGGAAGACCAAACGGGTTTTATTAAAGGTCGTTACTCTTTTTATAATATTCGTACATTGTTAAATATCGTTTATACTCCCTCACAAAATGTTCCTGAGTGTGTTATTTCTTTAGATGCCGAGAAAGCTTTTGATAGAGTAGAATGGCCTTATTTATTTAAGGTGCTTGAAATGTTTAATTTTAGCTTGAAATTTATATCCTGGATTAAACTGTTATATCACTCCCCTGTAGCCTCGGTTCGTACTAACTCCTTAAACTCACCTTTTTTTCCTCTCTTTCGTGGTACTCGACAAGGCTGTCCTCTTAGTCCCCTATTATTTGATATTGCATTAGAACCTCTTGCAATTGCTATTCGAGAATCTTCAAATATTACTGGGATAACTCGGGGATTAAAGTCCCATAAATTATCACTCTATGCTGATGATTTACTTTTATATATTTCTAATCCTGAGAGATCCATTCCTGCTGTTTTAGAGTTATTAGCACAATTTGGTCTTTTCTCAGGTTATAAATTAAATCTTAGTAAGAGTGAACTTTTTCCGATTAATAAACATCTTCCCTTATATTATAAATTTCCATTTAAATTGATTAATAATTACTTTTCATATCTTGGGATTAAAATTACTTGTAAACATAAAGATTTATTTAAGACTAACTTTTTACCATTAATAGACCATATTACTCAACTTTCATCTAAATGGTTTCCCTTATATTTAACTTTGATTGGTCGTATTAATGCAGTTAAGATGTTTTTTTTGCCAAAATTTTTATATGTGTTTCAGGCATTACCAATTTTCGTTCCTAAATCTTTTTTTGATAAAGTTGACTCTAAAATTTCTTCATTTATTTGGCAGAATAAGAATCCGAGACTGGGTAAAATACATTTACAGAAAGCTAAGAGAGATGGAGGTTTAGCATTACCTAACTTTAGATTTTATTATTGGGCTATTAATATTCGACATATGAAATTTTGGTTACTTGACCGGGACATACTATCTATTCCTAAATGGGTAGCATTGGAATTACAATCTGTTCAGGGTTATACACTTGGTTCTATTTTAGGTTCCTCTCTTCCTTTTGATTCGAAACGCCTTAAGCAGGTCTCTAACCCGATAGTTAAATATGCTTTGCGCATTTGGTTTCAATTCAGAAAATTTTTTGATCTTAATCAATTCGGGTTAGCGATTCCTATTTTAGGCAACATATTTTTTCCTCCCTCTTTTACGGATCGCGCTTTTCAAACTTGGAAGACTAAGGGTATTTTACGGTTTTTGGATTTATTTTTAGATGGTTCCCTTATGTCTTTTGAACAATTATCTAATAAATATAACTTATCAAGAATACATTTTTTTAGATATTTACAAGTTAGAAATTTCCTAAGTACTATACTTTCTTCCTTTCCAATGCTTCCTCCTATATATATTTTAGATTCGATAATTAACCTTAATCCATGTCAGAAAGGTGCATCGGCTATGATTTATAATATTATTATGAAACTTAGGAAAGCTCCATTTGATAAGATTAGGGTAGATTGGGAACAGGAATTGGGGCTTACCATTTCTGTGGATGATTGGGGGCAGATTTTACAATTAGTTAATACTTCCTCTATTTGTGCTAAACATTCCCTAATTCAATTTAAAGTGGTTCATAGAGCACATATGTCCAAAGATAAGTTAGCGCGTTTTTACTCGCATATTAATCCTTTCTGTGATAGATGTTCGGGGCAGATAGCCTCTTTAACTCATATGTTTTGGTCTTGCCCTACTTTGGAAACTTTTTGGAGAGATATTTTCAATATTATTTCTAAGGTATTAAATATAGATATCTCTCCTCACCCTATTACTGCTATCTTTGGACTACCTAAAATTTCTAGTAATCTTTCCCCTTCAGCCCGTAGAATGATTGCATTTCTTACTTTAATGGCGAAAAGATGTATTTTACAACATTGGAAAGAGCTTAATGCTCCAACTACCTTTTTTTGGTTTTCTCAGACGATTTTATGTTTGAATCTGGAGAAAATTAGAAGTAACCTTTATGATTCTTCATTTAAATTTGAACAGATTTGGGGACCTTTTATTCGATATTTTCATTTAATGTAATATTTACCCTTCTTGTTTTTTTTTCACTGTTTTAATGGAGGTCGGGATTGAGGACGTGATTTTAAGTTTAACTCTGTTTGGTTTCAAGTTAGCCCATTGCTTTGCTTTGCTTTTAGGTAGTTGCACGGTGGGATTTTTTTGGGGGGTTTTTTTTTCTTTTTTTTTTCCATTGATATATATAAAATCTAGTATACTATTATGTTATCTTGGTTTCTTATGCTTAAATTACATTGTTTGTAGTATTTTCTTTTTGGTATTGTTATCTTTTGGAATTTTATTGTACTTTAACATTGTATTAATGTTTATATGGCTTACCTTTTTTGTATACTTACTCAATAAAAAGATTTAAAAAGAAAGATTCATCAGCTGGAAGATATCAATGCGATTTAAAGAGTAAAGGAAACTTACAAGGATATTGTCAGGATTTGAGGACACGAGTTAATGGGAAAGGTTGAATGGGTTAGGATGTTATTCCCTGGAGCGCAGGAGAATGAGGGGTTATTTGATAGAGGTGTACAAAATTATAAGGGGTATAGATAGGGTAAGTGCAAGCAGGCTTTTTCCATTGAGGTTGGGTGTGACTAGAAGTAGAGGTCTTGAGCTGAAAACTCCACATGGCAAGGGATGGCTGCAGCTGTGCAGCAGCTATCAAATCCATGTCATTGGTCTCCAAATGCTCAACCGTGTGTAGAATCTGTACACAAGTTGGGTGTTTGTATGATAGGTATTGCATGGGTACTATGGTAGTGTACCAGTTAGCGTGACACTATTACAGCTTGAGGTGTAGGAGATTGGAGGTCAATTCTATAAGGAGTTTGTATTTCCTCTCTGTGACTAAGTGGGTTTCCTCCATGCTCTCCTACAGTCCAAAGGCATATGGGTTAGGTTTAGCTAATTGTGTAACGGTCAGTAGGTTAACTGGTCATTGTAAATTGTCATGCGATTAGGCTGGTGCTAAATAAGTGAGTCGCTGGGCAGCGTGGCTCATTGGATTAGAAGAGCCTCTTCTGCGTTGCATGTCTACATAAAATAAAATAATACTGCCTCCAGGTTGTATCATTTCTGAAATTCAGCTTCACTGATCTGTCGAACAACATGCAACCACTATCCTACTTCAATTATTGTTGCCCATAACTTGTGCAAATAAAGTATAATTTATGTTAATTTAAGTTGATGTAATTTATATTTGTCAAGATTGTAATGTTGCATAAAACTGATTTTCATGACATTTATACCTTGTGTATGCATGCTTACAACAGGAAACTTGAATATGGAAATATCCAAGCCTCTTACTTTTTAGATTACACCAGTATTATTCTATACTTGTCAAATACATGATACATCTCACATTATTGCAAAAATTTAAATTCCTTACCTGTTGCTTATTCTTTGGGCTACAGAAACAGGTTACTCAATCCTTCAAGTACATTCAGGAATTCATTGAAAGCAACCCTAATCTGTGATCCAACTACATCTATTCACTTATTTCCCCATATTGTTTTAATGCCTTTGGGTAACAAAAATACATTAATCTTAGGTTTAAAATTAGTGATGGTGGTTGCACCTATTGCCCTTGGAGGAAGAGAGTTTCAAACTGCTGTAAAGTTCCTCCAAAGCCCTGGCTTCAGTGGTCAAATTGCCTATGAATCTTTTTCCCAGGGTGGAAACAGCTAATACCAGAGGGCATAACTTTAAGGTGATTGCAGGAAAGTATTGGGGGGGGGAGGGGGGAGGGTGATGTCAGAGGTAGCTTTTTAAAAAAATACATAAAGAGTGGTGGGTGTGTAGAATGTGTGGCCAGAGGTGATGGTAGAGGCAGATACATTAGGGACTTTTAAGAGACCCATAAATATGCATATGGATGATAGAAAAATTAAGGGTTATGTGGGAGGGAAATAAATGACAATAAGATTTTAGTTAAAAGCAAAGTTAACTAAATAGATTTTGAGTGGGTGTTTGAAAGTGTCAACTGTGCCTGCAACCCTTATAGTTTTATTAGGTATTGAAATCCACAGTTCAAGAGTATAGTTCTAAAAAGCCGCCAATTATATTTCATATTTAAGAGACAGGTGGAAGACAACCCAAGAGCTCAAGCAGGATTATAAAATGAAAGCAATTCTGTGATGTAATCCAGTTCCTACTGAGAGTTTTAAAAACAAGAGAACTTTAAGATCGATTCTAAAAGATACAGGAAGCTATGACTCTAAGCTTGGACTAATAATTAGTTTAAGATATCCATAAGTGAATGTTTTACAATATTGCAATTGTCCCTATGAGACATCAAAGATAACATCAAAATCAACCTGTAGAAATTCAACATGACATCTAAAATCTGGGAAGACATTGCACTCAATGAATACACCTAGAGGAAATCGGTTCAAGAGAAAGCTGTGTTACATGAGAGAGGCCTCCACTGTGCTGCAGAGAACAAGTGGCAGCTACGAAAGGAAAGAGTGAACTACCCAACCACTAACCACAGCCATTACTCCCTCTTGCCCACACTGCACCAGAATATGAATAGCTGATGGCCCAATTACAGGAATCCATTGTACGTTTCCCTATCAGTTTATAATCTGTGTTCTACTAATTAGAACAAATTCTTCCATTTATATAATCATGATGTTGCACATCTCTGATTAATTCTCCTCTCCACCTTCTTTGATGCAAGAAGAGCAACCCAGCTCCTCCTGAAGTGTCTTGGCCTGAAAAGTTGACTGTTTAATTCTTCTCCATAGATGCTGTCTAACCTGCATCTATGAACTCACCTCCAGCATTTAGTGTGCCCAGTTACTCCAGTCTAACCTTTCAACTTTAAATGCCGCCATAGAGTCAGAGCACTACAGCACAGTTACAGACCCTTCAGCCCATCTAGTCCACATTGAACTATTATTCTGCCTAGTCCAATCATCGCACACCTGGATCATAGCCCTCCAGAAACCTCCCATCCATGTACTTACCCAAACTACTCGAACCACGTTCACTATTTCCACTGGCAGCGTGTTCTACTCTCACTGCCCTCTGAGTGAAGAGGTTCCTCATGTGCCCCTTAAATATTTCACCTTTCACCCTTAACCCAGGACTCCAGTTCTAGTCTCACTCAACCTCAGTGGAAAAAGCCTGCCTACATTTACCCAATCTATACCCCTCATAATTTTGTATACCTCTATCAAATCTCCCCTCATTCTCCTATGTTTCAAGGAATAAAGTCCTAACCTTCTCAACCTTTCCCTATCACTCAGATGCTCAACACTTAACAACATCCTGCAACCCTTCTACTAAATTCTTTCTAAGGGACCTTCACATCCTCCCTCTTGTGTGAGTGATCACTCGGGCAAGATTGTAGGTGCTTCCAGGAAGATAAGTCAGTTCCTGCAAGGTTGAAGGGAGGGGAAAAGGGAAACTTTTCTCCCCTACTGCACACCACTTGGGCTGAAAAAGTCATATGTACCTGCATCATCTCATCGGGAGTGTACAACATGGTTCTGATGATCATGACTCGGTCTAGAAGATCAAGTGGGATTCCGTGGGGAGATACGACATCCTCCGTACCTCTGGAAAAAGAAACACACCATCAAATTCAATGAGCAGACTGTAATAAGACGAAAGTTACAGCTCATTTGGCAGTGTGCCTGAAATTCCACATCAGCTTCAGAAAAAAGCATTTCTTTTAAAAAAAATAAGTAATAAAACAGCTATTTAAATAAACCCCATTTCCCATTTAGATTATGAATTGCATTATAAATTGCATGTAAAAGTTGTTGAGTCCCAGTAATTCCATTTAGTTAATTGTATTGCATTAAATTTACATATAGATTAAAATTTCAAGCAGTTCAATCCATCTCAGTGCTGACACTGCTGAAGTTCAAAGCAATCTTTGTTTTTGCGGCAGATTTTTTTCCTAAACAAAGCACATCTGTGCCGCTAGATGGAGCTATGTCAACATGAACACAGGAATTGTTAGTCTGTTCCACCTATTCCCTTGGCCAAGAAAACATTCAAAAATTTAATTAGCACACACGATAGCATAATTGGCAAGATATCTCTGTCAGCCACGACACAACAGTACATCGTCTTGTAGTACCGAAATTAAATTGAAAACTGGAGGATTGCATGCCTTCCTGCATGCAATCTGTGTAACCCTTGACTTATCAGGTGATAATGGTCTGCACAGATTGGAAAGTGGCCTGGTTAATTTCATGGGACTTGCCGAATTATTAGATCTCATCTTAGATGGTCTTTGGAATATAAACAGTCTTGGCATTCTTATAGGCATCCTAAATCTATGCCCCCACTCTTGAACTTGCCTACCCTGCGGAAAAGACTGCCCACCTTATATCATAATTTCAAACATTATAAGGTTTCTCCTACATTCCAAGGAATAAGTATCTAGCCTGGCCAATCTCGCCATCTAACTCAGACCCTCTAATTTTGGCAACATCCTAGTTTACTGCTGAAAATAGATTGAACAATGATCTTAAGGGGCAGCACACACACAAAATGATGGAAGAACTCAGCAGCTCAAGCAGCATCTATGAAAAGGATAGACATTTAATCTTGGCGCTACAAGACAATGTATTGTTGAATCATGCCTGACAGAGAGATAGCTTGCCAATAACGCTATCGTGCTTGTTAATATGGAGTTGTCCTAACGAATGGTTTGGCCCAAAACACCAACTCTTTATTCCTTTCCATGTATGCTGCCTGACCTGCTGAGTTCCTCCAGCATTGTGTGCATGTTACTCTCGATTTCTGACATCTGCAGAATTTCTTGTGCTTTTGATCTTAAGGGCAGATGGTCAGGTGACAAATTGAGTGGCTATAAGGACACAGATTGCTGAAAGTTTTCAGAATTGGGATAAAAGTTAAAAGTATTAAAATGCAAGTGGATACTGCAGCGGGAATTCTTCAGATTCATTTAGCTGGTTGCATTTAGGTGTAAAAGGGCAATTTCATCCTTTACTATCTCATGACTTTTGTACATTTACAATTATCCCCTTGAATGACATATTGCAAAGCTGCACATGTGCAGTGAAAACTGGAGTCATTAGAATGCTGCAGAGGGAAATGGAAAGAAAAGAAATTGAATGTCTGACATGATAAGAAGGCCCTACCTGAACTGGGGTAAGGAAAAAGTATTGGGGCAAGCTCTTTACGCTATAAATTCCCAAATGACAGCATAATAAAAGCTCATTCAGTCTTGGTCAATGATGGCCTATGCTCCTACAAGCAATTTTCTGACATTAGCAAGCCATTCCACAGAACATAATGACCAGCACAGTCTGTGGGGGAAACACTACTGGGGGCGGGGGGAAACACTACTTGGTGGGGGGGGAGGAGGAGAGAAGAAAGGAAAGCAGCTGCTATGAATAAAACTATAGCCTAGCAAATGTCAGTACTTTGGTAGAGGAAAGAAATAAAATATGTCAGAATGAAAATTTAGTTAGTCTAATTGTTATATCATTAATTACAGGTAAACAAGTTAAAGAATTCCATTAGGAATTTGAAGAGACTTGGTTTGTCACCTAAAACACTCGAGAACTTCTACAGATGTACCATAGAGAGCATTCTGACAAGCTGCATCACTGTGGATTGGCGGTGGTGGTGGGGATCTACTACACAGGGCCGAAAGAAGCTACAGAAAGTTGTAAAATTTGTCATCCCCATCTTGGGTACTAGCCTCCATAGTATCCAAGACATCTTTAAGGAGCAATGTCTCAGAAAAGTGGTGTCCATCATTAAGGACCCATCACCCAGAACATGCCCTCTTCCTATTGTTACCGTCAGGGAGGAGATACAGAAGCCTGAAGGCAAACACACAGCAATTCAGGAACACTTTCTTCTCCTCTGCTGTCCTATTCCTAAATGGATATTGAACCCATGAACACTACTTTTACTATTTCTGTTTTTGCACTATTTTTAACTATCCAACATACATATATACTGTATTTTTTTTCCACATTATCATGTATTGCATTGTACTGATGACTAAGTTAACAAATTTCACAACACATGCTGCTGATTTTAAACCTGATTCTGAAATTCTGCACAGCATAGGAAGTAATTACACTTAGATAAAGCTAAAGATGACAAGGTTTTTGAACAGGTCATCACCGTTGAAGTATTGTCAGTAGTTTAAACCCCATATCCAAGAAAGGATATGCTGGCATTGGAGAGGGCCCAGAGGAGGATTACAAGAATAAGCCCCAGAATGAAAGGGTTAACATAGAGTACTAGGAGCATTTGATGACTCTGGGCCTGAACATGCTCGAGTTTAGGAAAATAAGAAAGGGATCTGATTGAAATCTACTGAATATGGAAAGTTCCAGATAGAGTGGAGGTGAAGAGGATGTTTCCAATAGTGGGGGAAGCCTAGGACTAGTAGGCACTGTTTCAGAACACAAGGATGAGGAATGAGGCAGAATTTCTTTAGCCCGAGGATGGTGAATCTGTGGAATTAATTGCTACAGAGGTTGTGGAGGTCACATCACTGTGTACATTTTCAGATCTGGCTTTCGCATAGAAGTTAGAGGATAGTGGTTGAAGGGACTTATTCAAGCTGAAGGTCTATAATTAGTGGTGTTCCACAGGGATCTGTGCTGGGACTCTGCTGTTTGTAATGTATATAAATGACCTGGATGAAAATGCGGTTAGTAAATTTGCAGATGATACCAAGATTGGTGGAATTGTTGATAGTGTAGAAGACTGGCAAAGAATACAACACGATTTAGATCAGTTGCAGATGTGGGCTGAGAAATGGTAGGAGTTTAAACAGATAAATGTGAGGTGTTGTACTTTGGTAGAATGAAAGCAAGGAGACAGTAAACTGTTAAGGGCAAGGTCCTTATCAGTGTTGCTGAACAGAAAGACCTTGGGACCCAAGTTCACAGCTCATTGAAATAGCTACACAGGTCGACAGGGTGGTTAAGGTAGCTTGTGGAATGTTTGCTTTTATTAGTCAAGGCCTTGACTTCAAAAGCCAGAACTTTATACTGCAACTTTATAAAAGTCTGGTTTGGTCACATCTGGAGTATTGTGTACAGTTCTGGTCCCTTCACTATAGGCTTTGAGGAGGGTGCGGAAGAGGTTTACCAAGATGTTGTCTGGCTAAGCGGGCATGTGCTATCACGAGAGGCTGGATAAGCTTTGGTTGTTTTCTCCGGAGCATTAGAAGCTGAGGGGAGATCTGATGGGGGTTTACAAGATTATGAGAGGTACAGACAGAGTGAATATAGAGTATCTGTTTCCCAGGATAGAAATGTCTAATACCAGAAGGCATGCATTGAAGGTGAGAGGGTAGGTTCAAGGGAATGTGAGGGTTGAGGTTTTTTTAAACTCAGAGTTGTGAATGCCTGGAATGGTGATATAGTCAAATATATTACAGGCTTTTAAGAGACGTTTGGATAGGCAGATGGATGCAAAGAAAATGGAGAAATATGGATATGGTGTAGGTAGGAGGGTTTTGGGTGTTTTTGATTTGCTTTTTGGGTTTTTAGCTTGGCACAGCACTGTTCCTGTGTTGTACTGTTCTATGCTCTTGTATAGGAGGTTGATAGGTTCTTGATTAGCAAAGGTGTCAATTTTATAGAGAGAAGGCAGAAGAATGGGGTTGAATGGGAAAATAAATCAGCCATGACTGAATGGCAGAGCAGACTCGATGGGCCAAATAGCCTAATTTTGCTTTTCTGTCTAATGGCCTTATCACTAGAACCTAGATCCAATAGTTAAGCTTAAACAAGGTTAGTTCATAAAGTTGCTTAGTTTATTAAGATATTTGGTTTACTTTCTGATACACTATACATCTTCCCAAAGTACATGGACAAAGAATCCACTTCCAACTATCCAAGTTAATGTTGTAAGCTCTAGATTCCTGCTTACCATAAACATTTGTCCAAAGCAACCTTAATGACTTCCATTGTCATCAGAGCTCAGTCTAAACATCATTCAAAGCCAATGTAAGGGAATAATTCCAATGCAAACATTTGACATCTCCAATCTTTCTCAGAATAATCACATATCTTTAAATATAACTCTTTATCGATAAGCAAATATTTTCAGACAATGAGATCAGGTGCTCCTTGCTCAAATCAGCTTACTCAAGTCAATAGGCTGTGAGCTGAAGGTTTATTGCATGAATTGGTGGGAGGAATCTTTAATGGAATATTTATAGTGAGTTACAGGACCGTAGGTACAATCTTTTAGAGATGATGTACTGTATTTGGTGAGTACATTAACTATCCTACTTTGTTATCTGTAAAGGAGCAGACTCCTGGCAAAATTTCATTCACCCCCAACCTCCCACTGCAACCCCCAACTTAACATCGCAGAGAGAAGGATTCTGTGCAAAGCTGCAGAGGATTGTAAATGCAGCCAGCTCCAGCATGGGAATAGCCTCCCCACCATCAACACCTTCAAAAGCCAGTGCCTCAAGAATGCGGCACCCATCATGAAGGATCCACGCCATCCAGGACATGCCCTAGTTACTACCGTCAGGGCTGAGGTATAGGAGGCTGAAAACAAACGCTCAATGATTCAGGAACAGCTTCTTCCCTTCTGCCCTCAGATTTCTGAATGGATGACGAACACTGCCTCACTTTTTGCATTGAATTGCACTGTACTGCCACTGGACAACAAATTTCATGACACATATTAGTGATAATAAATGATTTTGACAACTTTTAGCTAAGTGTTGTAGATCACCATTGTGCTTGCTCGTGCTTCTTCAAAACACCCATTAACAAGTAACCCAGGGCCTAAACCAGAGGTTCCCCACCTGTTTTATGCCAGGAGCTTTGCCGTTAACCAAGAGGTCCATGGACTCCAGGTTGGGAACCCCAGGCCGAAGCTGATAAACCTGAGCTGCAAATTCAAATATTATCATGGCAGCTATAGAAGTTAAGCTCAGCTATTCAAACAAATGTGCAATAAAGAGTGATCATGGTTATGGTAATTGGTGAAGTGGACCCCAAAATTATTGGATTGTCATAAATCTCATTCATTTTCACTAACACCGTTCAGGGAAGCAAAGAGTCACAATGGCCCAGTCTAGTCCATTAAGTCCACATGTTCCTTGCTGTGTCTATGTAGGACTAATTTTGACAACTGTTTCAGAATAATTAACAGATGTAGGTACAGATTGAGCAAGAGAAGCTAGCACATGGAAGTGATCAAGAAACAACTGAGTGTACTTTCTCAACTGCTCTTAGTTTTAATTTTACCCATAGCAGATAGCCCGGGGTTGAATCTTGACTCCAACAGCCCTAATTTTCTTTCCATTGATTCAAAGCAAAACTGGTAGTTTCTAGAACAGGCATATTACCAGTCAAACAATGAAAATAAATATCTATCCCCTTTTATTTCCAAATAACTTAATGAAACTATGAATAATAAAGTACATTTTGCAGTTTTCTTACCGAATAATGCAGTTTCCTCTGTTTGTAGCAAAAATAACAATGGGGGCAATGCTGGATTCAAGCGCCCGGTGCAAGTAAGTGAAGCACTCAATGTCAAGCATAGGCACTTCATCAATGAAGAGGACCCCTGGAACCAACTCGGCGATTCCTTGATCGATGTACTTATTAACAACCTTATTAATTTCAGCCCGTAGTTTGTCTGCAATATGAAAGTTAACTTTTAATTTCAGGAAGAAAGAACCAAGACCATTGTTTAGTCTTCTTTGTATAGCCATGGTTGAGTGATAAACCATCAGGAACTACTTTCGCATGTCCCTCAATGGTATTGTGGAAGAATATGTGCATAAAATACTACCACTATTTTGTTATTGGACACTGCAAGCACCTTGGGTGGCATGGATGAGTGGGGCTGAAGGGCTTATCTCTGTGCTGTAACTCTAAGATTCTATGCATCCTGCCGATCTCAGAATATGACAGGCTATTAGAACGCCACAGAGCTCCTCACCTTGCAAAAACATCAAGAGCTTACATAATTGCAAAGTCAATGAAAATCCAGGGTAGAATATGCACTTAGATCAGGGGCTCGCAACCTTCTTTACTGCCCTGGACCAATACCATTCAGCAAGGGGTCTGTCAAACACAGGTTGAGAAGACCTGATTTAGATAATTGTGTTTTGTGACGAAAAAGTACTCAAGTTATTAATGCTTAGTAACACACACAAAAGTTGCTGGTGAACGCAGCAGGCCAGGCAGCATCTCTAGGAAGAGGTGCAGTCGACGTTTCAGGCCGAGACCCTTCGTCAGGACTAACTGAAGGAAGAGTGAGTAAGGGATTTGAAAGTTGGAGGGGGAGGGGGAGATTAATGCTTAGTGGTGATTTTAGCCCTTAAACAAAGAGACAGAAATCAACCCGGCGGGTAGTTAAATTTGGAAAACAAGCTGTAGGTACGGAGTTGAATTATTTGCTGAAAGATTCAGGTTGGTGATTCAGTGGGCAATGAAATGACAAATGATGCCTCGTACTAACTCCTGTTAAGTGTTGATATATTGAACAATTAAACAACATAGTATACCATTAAGAGAACAGAAGCAGCAAAGAGAAATCCAGGAAGGAATCTGAGAACAGTATTAGATTTGTCAGTTTCAATGCTGAGAAAATATGCAGAAGCAAGTTAAAAAAGCAAACAGAAAGCTCATTAAATACCAGAATGGTAGAGTGCAGGCCAGAAAGGTCATAGAGAGGCTTTATTAGGCAGAGGATGCATTCATCGGCATCAGCTATCATTTGAGTGAACTACATCCAATCTGGTCCTCATATTGCAGTGGAACACTAATGTAGGCCAAGAAAGCAGAAAGGGAGGAGATAAATGGAGTCCATACTAGTGTGTCCAAAGTGCAAAGTAATAGCTTCACAGGGAAGACTAGAAGGCCAAAATACTATAAAATAGATGTGGACAGAGTCGAGGCCTGACCTAAAACATCCATACACAATAGTAAATAGTTGACAATCATCACCAGAAAGATTAAAAGTTAGAAGGTACACAGACGTGCACATGTTCTCCCCTTTCGGCACACTAAATATTTTATCACAAGTGGTTACTGAAGCGGAAACTATAACATCTCTAAAAGGGAATTAGATAAGTATTTGAAAAGGAGAAGAATAAAAGGATACACGGTAAAGGGATTAGAGTAAATTGCTTCAGCTGAAGTGTGAACACTGCCACAGGCGCAATGGGACAAGTGATTTCCTTCTGTGCTGGAGCTTGTGATTCTAATATTACTTCAAAGTAAGTTAGCCCAGTAGGATGAAAATTTAAATTAGTGTGAAGTATTTTTAAAATTGATATATTAATATAAATTCTTTACTCAAAGCAAGTTAAAGATTTGGAAATAATCTATCAAGCAAACTAAAAACTCAGATTTTAAAAGGCATTCCAAACATGAGGTATAAGCTTTGATGGACTCAGTAGCCCCTCCTTACTCACTGTTCTTATTCCTGATGCTTGAAGGAAATGCATGTTGACGTGTGCTTTTAATACTTTAACAGCACATTTACGTACAACCACTGCACCATTACTTGGCTTAGACAAATTTAGAATTTTCCTGCAGTCTTTAAATGAGTGCACTTCGACATCAGCACTTGAGAGAGAGAGCAAAAAATCTGTAGTGTTAATATATAGATTACTGTCACAGATAATAGATTTTCCAATTTCCCCTTAAAATTTGAAAAAGAGATAATTCTGGGGAAATCTGTTTACATCAGAATCTATGAAGTCACGAAGGACTGCATGTCCTTAATCTGAAAGCTGTAAAGCACTGTATGTTATCTAAGGATTCTCAAGAGAACTGTATTCACAAGCTTAGAGCAGTGTTCAGAATCTGTTGTATTAAACACACCTGTGATTTCTGTCTTCTTTGGTTTCATTAGCTGACCCATCATGGACAGGATATCTTGGCCACCCTGGATAATCAAAATTAAGAACAGAGATCAATTTGGCTGAGACTGGAACAGCAGAATTAAACCATCCAACCCATCAAGTCTGCTCCACTATTCCATCATAGTTGATTTATTATCCCCCTCAACCCCATTCTCCTGCCTTCTCCCCGCAACATCCCCTTTAAATATACCTAATGACTTAAATCCTCATTCTACTTAGACGTAGGAGCAGAATCAGGCCACTTGGCTCATCGATTTTACATTGCCATTCCATCATCGCCGATTTATTATCCATCTCAACATCATTCTCCTGCCTTCTTCCTATAACCTTTGATACCTCAACTAACCAAGAACCTCTCCTTTAAATATACTCAATGACTTGACCTCAAGAACCACCTGGGGCAATGAATTCCACAGATTCACCATGCTCTGGCTAAAGAAATTCCTCTCATCTGCATTCTAAATGGACACCTCTCTATTCTGAGGCTGTGCCCTCTGATCTTAGACTCATCCACTATAGGAAATAATTTCTCTACATCCACTGTTTCTAGGTCTTTCAATCTTCGATAGGTTTCAAAGAGAACCCCTCATTCCTCTAAACTCCAGTGAGTATGGCCCAGAGCCATCAAACACTCCTCATATTCCTTTTCTACCAAAGTGCATGACCATACACTTTCGTATACTATATTCCACCTGCCACTTCTTTGTTCATTCTCCCAATCTGTCAAAGCCCTTCTGCAAACTCTCTGCTTTCTCTTACACTACCTGCCCCTTGACCCATCTTTGTATCATCTGCAATCATGGCCACAAAGCCAGCAACTCTGTCATTCAAATTGTTGAAATATAATGTAAAAAGAAGCAGTCACAATACTGATCGCTGTGGAATACCACTCGTCACCAGCAGGCAATCCTTTATTCCGACTCTTTGCTTCCTGTCAATCAGCCAATCTTCTATTCATGCTCATATCTTTGCAGTAATACCATGGGCTCTTATCTTGTTAAGCAACCTTATGTGCGGTACCTTGTCAACGGCCTTCTGAATATCCAAGTAAACAACATCCACTGATTCTCCTTTGTCTATAATGCTTGTTATTTCCTCAAAAAATTCCAAAGATTTGTCAGGCAGGATTTCCCCTTAAGGATACCATGCTGCCTGTATCATGTGCCTTCAAGTACCCCGAAACCTTATCTTTAATAATGGGCTTCAACATCCTTCCAACCACTGAAGTCAGGCTAACTGGCCTGTAATTTCCTTTCTTTTCCCTCCCTCTCTTCTTGAACAGTGGAGTGACATTTGCAATTTCCAATTCTCCAGAACCATTCCAGAATCTACGATACTTGAAAGATCATTACGAATGTCTCCACAATCTCTTTAGCTACCTCTTACAGAACTCTGGGGTGTCGTTCATCTAGTCCAGGAGACTTATCTACTTTGAGACCTTTCAGCTTCCCAAGCACCTTCTCCTAAGTAATAGCAACTACACTTGCTTCTGACCCCTGAATTTCTGGTATACTGCTAGTGTCTTCCATAATGAAGACTGATGCAAACACATATTAAGTTTGTCTGCCACTTCTTTGTCCCCCATTACTACTTTTCCAGCATCATTTTCCAATGATCCAACATCCAATTTTGCTTCTTTTACTTTTCATATAATCAGAAAAAAATATTTTGGTATCTTCTTTGATATCACTGGCTAGCTTACCTTCATATTTCATCTTTTCTCTTTTAAGTTGCCCTCTATTGGTTTTTGAAATCTTCCCAATCCTCTAACTTCCCACTAATTTTTGCTATATTATACGCACTCTCTTTTGCTACATGCTGTTTTTGACTTCCCTTGTCAGCCATGGTTGCCTAATCCTCCCTTTATAATACTTCTGCATCTTTCCTGCACTTTCTGAATTTCTCCCAGAAATAACCATTGCTGTTCTGCTGTCATCCTTGCTGGTGCCCCCTTCTAATCAACTTTGGCCAGCTCCTCAGCAATTTTCTTTACTCCACTGATATACTGATACATCTGACTTCATCTTCTCCCTCTCAAACTGCAGGGTGAAATGCAAGATGTATAAAACAAATTAGCCTTTGCTTGGGACTTTACAAGGCATTAATCAGATTGTATATGAAGTAGTTGAGGGCAGTTTTGGGACTCTTATCTAAGAAAGAATGTGCCGGCATTGGAGAGGGTCCAGAGGAAGTTCACAAGAATGATTCCAGGAGTCAAAGAGCTAACATATGATGAGTGTTTGATGGCTGTGGACTCGTAGTAACTGGAGTTAAGAAAAATTAAGGGGGGGGGGTGGAATCTCATTGAAAACTATCAAATATTGAAAGGGCCACTGAGTGCATAAGGAGAGGATGTTTCCTATAGTGAGCTTGTCCAAGACTAGATGTCGCAGCCTCAGTATGTCCTTTAGAACAGAGGAGGAATTTCTTCAGTCAGAGGGTGGCGAATCTGTGGAATTCAGTGCCACAGATGACTGTGGATGCAATGTCATTGGATATATTTAAAGCAGAGGTTGATAGGTTCTTGATCAGTCATGGCGTCAAAGAATTAAATGAGAAGGCAAGAGAATGGGATTGAGAGGGATGATAAGTCGGCCATGATAGAAAGGCGGAGCAGACTCAGTGGGCAAGTGGCCTATTTCTGCCCCTATATCTGGGTTCCTGGATCACTGGGGCCTTTTCTGGGGGAGGTACGACCTGTACAAAAAGGACAGGTTACACCTGAACCCAAAGGGGTTCAATATCCCAGCAGGCAGGTTTAATAGAACTGTTTGGGAGGGTTTAAACTAATTTGGCAGAGGGATGGGAACCAGAGTGAAGGGGAAAAAAAGAAATAAATCAAAGATAGCATGCAACAGAGATGATAGAAAGGACAGGCAGGAGATGAGGCATAATCACAGCCAGTGGGATGAGTTTCAGGACAATAGAGGCATGGTGCAGTTATAACAGAAAGCAACAAATACTGGACTGAAAATGTTATATTTGAATGCACACAGCATAAGAAATAAAATGGATGATCTTGAAATTCAGCTACAGGTTGGCAAGTATGACATTGTGGCCATCTCTGAAACTTGGCTAAAGGATGGCTGCCATTGAGAATTGAATGTCTAAGGATATACGGTGTATCAGAAAGATAGGTTAGTAGGCACAGGGGGTGGTGCAGCCCTGTGTATTAAATCATCAGAAGGGAATGACTTAGGATTGGAAGGTGTAGAGTCTCTATGGGTTGAGTTAAGATATGGCAAGTGTGAAAGGACCCTAATGGCAGTTGTATACAGGCCTCCAAACAGCAGCCAGGATATGGATTACCAATTACAGCAGGAGATAGCAAAGGTGTGTCAGAAAGGCAATGCCATAATAATTGTTGGGGATTTTAACATGAAAGTGGATTGGGAAAACCAGGTCCGTACTGGACCTCAAAAGAGAGAATTTGTAGAATGTCTAAGGGTTGGCTTTTTAGCATAGCTTGTTGTTGAGCTCACTAGGGATCGGCTATGCTGGATGGGGTGTTGTGCAATGATCCAGAGGTGATAAGAGAGTTTAAGGTTAAGGAACCCTTAGGGAACAGTGATCGCAATATGGTTGAGTTCACTTTGAAATTTGAGAAGGAGAAATTAAGTTCCAATGTGTCAGTATTTCAGTGGAATAAAGGAAATTACAATGGCATGAGAGGGGAACTGGCCAAGGTTGACTGGAAAGAGACACTAGCAGGAAGGACAGCAGAGCAGCAACGGCTGGAGTTTCTGTGAAAAATGAGGGAAGTACAACACACATATATTCTAAATAAGAACACTACCGTGCCTGACAAGTGAAGTCAAAGCCAAAGTAAAAGCAAAAGAGAGGGCATACAAGGAAGCCAAAGCCAGTGGGAAGAAAGAGGATTGGGAAGCTTGCAGAAGGAAACTAAGAAGGTTATTAGGAAGGAAAAGATGAATTATGAAAAGAAGCTGGCAACTAATATCAAAGAAGATATTAAAAGCTTTTTTAAAGTATGTAAGGGAGAAAGAGTGTTGAGGTTAGATATGGGACCAATAGAAAATGACGCTGGAGATATTGTAATGAAAGACGCAGAGATGGCAGAGGAACTGAATGTGTATTTTGCATTAGTCTTCACAATGGAAGACAACTGCAGTATACCGGACATTCAAGAGTGCCAGTGCAGTGAAAATTACGACTGAGAAGGTGCTCAGGAAGCTTAATGGTCTGAGGGTGGATAAATCTCCTGAAGCTGATAGAATGCACCCTTGGGTTCTGAAGGAAATAGCTGGAGAGATTGTGGAGGCATTAACAATGATCTTTCAACAATCGATGAGATTCTGGCATTGTACTGGATGACTGGAAAATAGCAAATGTTACTCCGCTATTTAAGAAGGGTGGGAGGCAGCAGAAAGGAAAGTACAGACCTGTTACCTGACATCAGTGGCTGGGAAGTTGTTGAAATCGATTGTTAGGGATGAGATTACGGAGTACCTGCAGGTACATGACTAGATAGGCCAAAGCCAGCATGGTTTCCTGAAAGGAAAATCGTGCCTGACTAACCAACTGCAATTTTTTGAGGAAATTACAAGCAGGGTAGACAAAGGAGGTGCAGTTGATGTGGTGTACTTGGATTTTCAGAAGGCCTTTGACAAAGTGCTGCACATGAGGCTGCTTAGCAAAATAACAGCCCATGGAATTACAGGGAAGTTACTAGCATGGGTGGAGCATTGGCTGATCGGCAGAAAACAGAGATGGGAATAAAGGGATCCTATTCTGGCTGGCTGCCAGTTACCTGTGGAGTTCCACAGGGGTCAGTGTTGGGACAGCTGCTTTTTCTGATGTATGTCAATGATTTGGACTATGGGATGAAAGGATTTGTGACTAAATTTGCCGATGATACAAAAATAGGTGGAGGAGCACGTAGTGTTGAGAAAACAGAGTACCTGCAGACAGACTTGGATAGTTTAGGGGAATGGGCAAAGAAGTGGCAAATGAAATATAATGTTTGAAAGTGTATGGTCATGCACTTTGGTGGAGGAAATAAATGGGCAGACTATTATTTAGATGGGGAGAGAATCCAAAATGCAGAGATGCAAAGGGACTTGGGAGCCCTTGTGCAGGATACCCTAAAGGTTAACCTCCAAGTTGAGTTGGTGGTGCAGAAGGCATTCATTTCTAGAGGTATCGTATATAAGAGCAGGGATATGATGTTTTGAGGGTCTATAAGGCACTTATGAGACCACAATTAGAGTATTGTGTGCAGTTTTGGGTTCCTCATTTTAGAAGGGATATACTGACATCAGAGAGGGTTCAGAAAAGATTCACGGGAATGATTCCAGGAACGGAAGGGTTACCGTATCGGAATGTCTGGCAGCTTTTGGGTGCATTTGAAGCAGAGATAGATTAAGTTTTTGATTAGCCAGGGTGTCAAAGGGTATGGGGAGAAGGCAGGGAAGTGGGGATGACTGGAAGGATTGGATCAGCCCATGATTGAATGGCAAGCAGACTCAATGGGCCGAATGGCCTACTTCCATTCCTATATCTTACGGTCTTATATTTTTCGTCCTCTGGAAATATATGAAGATATATATATTTGAGTCATTGATTAATCAGGTCACTTAATTGGGACAGAACGTTGCCAAACAGCTTCTAACTAGCATCAGTCACAAACACGTGTGGCCCTTAGACTGTGCTTACAGTGAACAGATTTATAAACAGTGATAGTTGCATGTGCTTGTGATCAAAAAGTCGTGACTATTGTCACCGATAGTTGGCGAGAAATAAGCAGTAAGACAATTCGGAACTGTTCTGCTCAGTAACAGCTGAAAGTGAAAATGAAAGGATTTCACCACTTCAATAAGGTAGGAATTATGAAGGTGCCTGAATTTAGGAATTATGCACTTGTTGTCTGCGCTGATTTTGTTCACTGCATATACTGGATGAATTTCTCAATCGATAACTTAGGAAGTAATACAGTTTTCTAGTAATATGTACTATTGTTAGTGTACTAATTGGTATGTATTTCATTTAAATACATAATTTGTTACTCAGTTTGTCTTTTTTTATATGTTGGAAGATTAAGAATTTAAAGGTTTCACTCTAACATTGTTTACGTAACTGAAAATTTCCATACCTGACATTACAATACAATACAAAATAATACTTCATTTAATTATTCTTAGATGACAAGTTGAACAGGTGAACTGGTTTGAATGCCCTCACCAGTTTACCCAAAGCAGACACATGTGGAACACCCTCCCAGGGGTGGCATTAGGGGCGTTAAGGAAACTTAATGATAGAAAAATGAGGACTACGTAGGAGAGAAGGGTTAGATTGATCTTGGAGCAGGGTAAATGGTCAGCACAACAGCATGTGCTGAAAGGCCTGTACTGTGCAGTAGTATTCTATTTTCCATAATATAGAGTGCTGATGTTAATCTAGGGGGTGGCAGTTTGATTCAGTTTCATTCTGGTCTTCAGGTTAGAACAGAGACACAAGAGAATGCAGGTACTGGAACCGTGCATTGGGTGGGAGAAGGAAATTGTTGTTTCTGTGTCCTTCAGCAGATTGTTTGCTGCTTTAGGTTAGAAGATTCTGGGTTAATACTGCACACTGGGATGAGACCATATTCTATCCTCATACTTAGATATTTTACCTTGGTGGTGCTACCATTTGAGCGGCATGTTAAATTCAGATTCTTATTGCCTATTTGGATATAAATTATCTCACAGGCACCGTACAAAAAAAGTCAGGGGGCTTTTTAGAACTCAAGTTGGCAGTCTTCTGTCAAGCAATGTTCCCAAAATTTGATCAACCTTCTTAGCAGGCTCGCAGTTTTCTGATTTTATACTTATTTAGAGATGCAACACGGAACAGACCCGAATGATCCAACAAGCTGCACCACCCAGCAACCCACCTATTTAACCCTAGCCTAATCACAGGCCAATTTACAATGACCAATTAACCTACTAACTGGTACATCAATGGACTGTGGGAGGAAACCAGAGTACCCTAGTACTCATGGCAAGAACATACAAACTCCATAGGGATGGCGTCGGGATTGAACTCTGAATGCCTGTAATAGCTTTGTGCTAAGCACCACACTAATCTGGCGCCCCTTTACTAAAAGCACAAAATTCTAAGGAAATTCCTCCCAGCCCACCCTTCTTGTCCTGGCTTCTGCTCCCTTCCTTTCCCGTCCTGATGACTGCTGACTGTTTATTCCCCTTCATAGACTTGCTGAGTTTCTCCAACATTTTGTGTGTGTTTCCCCAAGGAAAATCAACTGCTTATGTGAAAGCACTTCAGCCCTATTTTGATGCACAAACACCCACCCACATTTGCAATAACTGCAATGAATTTATTACTGCAAACATTTTCAGGTTGCACATTAGAGAACCCCACCTCAAGTGAATCTGAATAATGTTATGCTTATTACCTGTGGTCTTGCATTGGCAATATCTAGATCATGCAATGTCACGTCCTGTATGATTTCTTTCTTCTTGTGAACATCGCCCTTTGGCAGTGGAACATACTCTTCAGCTTCAAGGTCAAATTCCGTGGCATATGTATCACACCTGCCTTGCCTCTGTGATGTCCGAGGAGGGGTGCAGTGGGGGGGGTGGGGGAATACAACAGGTGCACTATCAACTCTCTTTCCAAATAAGATTCAAAGAAAGGCAGCTGGGGAGGCCCCAATGCACAATTATGGGATTGACAGGCCTTTGTCAACAGACTGCAACTGTCTCCCTTGTTTTTGGCAAGCAAAGGCAGCCCACCTGTCCACCTCGATTCTTGCCAAAAGCAACTTAACTTTCCAGCAAATTGGTCTTTTTCACCGTACCTCTAAATTTGCTATTCTTACTAAAGGATCCCATACAACAGATAACATTAACCACAGTTCAGTAAACATGTTAGGGTCACTTTGCAGCTGGATGGCTCAGCATGTGTTAACTTGTGCTGATAAAATGCTTAGCAACTTTTCATAATCATTTAAAGCTCTCATGGATAGAACCTACTGACTTAGTAATGAATAGATTAAAGGATCAACACACTAGATTACTGCATTTCTTTTTGCCAATTTTCTCCCTTCTTGTCTCCCTATATTTCAACTGCAGCCTATTGGAATATAGGCTCCACTTGCACTGGTAAACACAAACGATTCTGCATATGCTGGAAATCCAAGACTCTTGAAGGATCTTGGCCTGAAACTTTGACTTTTTATTCCTCTCCATAGATGCTGCCCGACCTGCTGAGTGCATGCAGAATTTTGAGTGTTACTCCACTTGTAGTGGTGACCCTTTAGCAAACACCTTTCATGTATTAATACCAGACAGTGCACACCGGCAGACTATCGTGTTAAGATTGCAAGCAAGCTCTCTTTTGCAGCTGTGCTCTACATACTTGTACATCAAGGATCACCATATTAATGGCAAGGAACCTGGCTGATTTTCCTCCCTCTCTGGGGAAGCAAGACTAAATTTAGAATCCCTAATGATCTGTTCCCAAGATCAGGCAGTGAAGCTGATATTTCAACTTACCCATTCTATCATCACTACACCATCAAGGATTGTCTTGTTTTATTTTAAATAAACTAAATTTAACATTAATTGCTGGAATTGTTAGCATTTTAGAATCTTCTCAGCCGGCTGTGTTTTACAGATCAACAGTCCAGGAAGGACATGGCTGTAAACTGTATAAGTTTCAAGCACCTAAACAACAGTTAGAATCATTCTGTTTTGTTTATATTTAAGATACATTTAGGGGCAAACAGTAATCCAATAACAGAAGTTAATTGTCAGTGTTTAACACAGATTTGGAAGTGAAGTGCAGCTACTGTCTCACATCCTTTTAGCACTACTTCAAGCAATTCTCACTGTTTCTTTCGCATTTCCAGTAAAGAAAAGGTTTCTCATTTATTTTGCTTGGAATTGAACTACAATGCTCTTAAAGCCCTTCATGTCCAAACAAAGTTAAGCAGAAGCAGTGTATTAGTTTTATTAAACATTCATAGACACATAAATGAATACCTACAGCTTGTACACAACTTTCAAACTCCCCACAGGTTTTTAATCCTCTGACATTTTCACAAAACCTATTCAACATTTAAAATGTGGAATTTTCCCTCCTATAATAAACTACCTAGAATGAAGTTGCATAGAAGCTGTGTTAACAACTTGATCCGGTTAAAATTTGGAAAATTTACCTTCACGGCTCCGCTATTTGCTTCAATATAAATCACATCTCCAACTTCAACGCGCTCCTTCTGTAGACTCTCATAGATACTGGGATCAAGCTGAAAGGCACCACACATAACACTATTACACAAAAGAGAGTCGCTGAAGATTAAAACAAAATGTGCAAAAATGCTCGCCATGGTTAACCATGCACAAAACTCAACCTGATCAACTGGATGGTTAGATATGCAGAGTCTTTTTCCCCCATGGTTGGTGCATCAGAACAAGAGTGCATAGGTTTAAGGTGTAGAGGAGTTTTAAAAAGAGATTTGAAGGTAGATTATATTTTTATACACACACACACACACACACACAGGGATTGGCTGATATTTCCAACCAGAGGAAATGGTACAGAGGAATAACAGAGAGAGTTGTACAATATGGCAACAGGCCCTTTGGCCCAACTTGTCCATGCCAACCCTCACTAATCCTATTTTCCCACATTAGAATATTATTGCTCTTCTCCCTTCCTATCCAAGAACCTGGCTAAATGTCTCTTAAACATTGTTAACAGTATGTCTTCACTACTTCCTGACAGACTGGATGTTCCTTATAAACACCATCCAGTGGGGGGAGGGGGGACTTTAACATCAGACTCCCTTTAAATCTTTCCCCTCATCTTAAACCTTTACCCTCTGATGTTGGACTCCCTGTCCCAACAAAGAAAAAGATTAGCTATTCTATCAATGCCCCTCAATTCTGTAAACCTCTAAAAGGTCACCCTCAGCCTCCCTCATTCCATTGAGAATAAACTCAGCCCTCCAGGGTCTCCTTATTATTATAGTCCTCCATTTAAAGCAACATCCTGGTAAATCACTTTGCCACTCTTTCTAAAGCTTTCACATCCTTTCTATAGTTCTGAGAAAAGTACACAATACTCCAAGTGTGGTCTAACCAGTAGCTGAAATACAAAATTCCAAGTTTTATTCTCAATGTCTCAGCCTGTGAAGGCAAGCATGCTGAATGTCCACTTTGCTACCCTATCAAAGTGTGCTGCCATTTTCTGGAAGCGGTTATCTTGCACCCAAGCCCCTCTGTACATCAACACTTCTGCCTCTATTTACTGTACATGTCCTGTTAACATGTTGGGACATCAAATATATTATTGCACACTTGTTTGGATTAAATTCCAGTTCAGCTCCTCTCAACTTTCCATTTAGTTTGTGTCTCGCTTTATCTTTTCACAGCGTTCTTCACTGCCCATGACCCCACCGATTCTTTTGTGTCATTAGCAAACCTACGAATCAGTCCACCTACATCAGTACTGATCCCTGTGGTATACCACTGGTTACAGGGTTTCAGTCAGTAAAACATCCTTCAACTGTTACCTCAACCTCCTACCACCAAGTCAATTTTGGTTTCAGTTTGCCAAAACACCTTAGATACCATGTATCCTAACATTCTGGATCAGACAGCCTTGTGGGACTTTGTCAAAAGCACTGAAGTCCACGTAAATATAACCACACTGTTATAAGTTATTCCCTCAAAAATCTTCAGATTCACGAGGCAGGAATCCCCCTGCAAAGAAACGAATGTTGACTCCTCCTGATCAGTCCATCTTTTCAAGTGAACAAATTCTGTCTCTTAGATTTTTTTTTCTGGTAATTTCCCCACTATTGATCCAAGGCTGAGCTGCCTGTAGTTTCCTGGTAGTATCTCGACTGTCCTTTTTGAATGTATTATTTATCCTCCAGTTCTCTGTACTTTCACCTCTGGCTAATGAAGGTGCAAATATCTTTTTTAGTGCCCCAACGATCTCTTTCACTTCATGTAGTACCCTAGAATAGATCCTATCAGGACCTGGAGGTTTATCCACCATAATATGCAGAAATATTGCTAACATTTACTCTTTGCTAATAAACACATGTTTCAGAACATCCATGTACTTCCTCATCCTCCACTTTCCCCTCCCTGGCGAAGATGAAGCAGTGTTCATTGTGGCCCTCACTCATAACCCCCTAGCTCCATACACTGAATATCCTTGCAGACCTTGAGACAAGCACCTCTTTCTTTCCTACCTCTTTGCTTTGAATAGACCCATAAAAGACTTTAGGATTTCCCTTATTCTTATTTGATAAGGTAATTTAATAGCCTCTTCTTGCCTGCCTAATTTCTTCCTTTTTCCTATATGTCATATAAGACAGTAGAAAATAAATGTAAATACAGGCGACTCCTGTGTTACAGAGAGTTCAGAGAAAATAGCATTATTACAGAGCTTAGGAGGGATAATGGCACCTAATAGCCACTCCTTTGCTTGCATCTTCAGAAACAGCTCTATTTCCCCCTTTAATATCTTTATTTTTCCTGATTAGGGTTCTTTTGAAGACCCTGACCTGGAGTTACACACAGGCTTCGGTTCTTTGCGAGAATGGGACCTGCTCTCGGAGTTCCATGACTGGCCGTTATTTGACATGCCAAGGGTTTGGTCTGAGAGTCTCGATCGTGTTCGGAAACGTAAGATCTCAGGGTTCTGGAGATGGGCGGATCGAGGGTTAGTGTCATGGCAGGAGACTTGTGTGTCATTGGGAAGGCCGGAAAATCTTTCGCCGTGGGCCCGAAGACCCAAGGTCTTTGCGATCTTTGGACACAGAGTTCAAAAAAAGTAATGAAACTGACTTTTAACATCGTAAACCAGCGGGTTGTTGTTATGACTCCCGCTCACTGTGAAAATAGGGGACACCTCCCTCTCCCTTGCCAGGGAGAGAAAACCCGTGGGTTGTCGAATGTCTGATGAAATGCGAAGCCTTTGGGGTGACTTTCGTCTGTGTCTTTGCTATCGCTTAGCTCATGCCTGTGCTCAGTAGCGGGTGCGCTTTTTTTTTGCCATGGGGAGGGGGGGAATTGTTGCTCGCCGCTGCATACGTGCGTGGGGGGGGGGCTTCGGGGTTCTCACATTTAACTTCCATTCATCCTTTGGGGCACTTCTCTGTTTTTGTGGATGTTTGCGAAGAAAAAGCATTTCAGGATGTATCTTGTACATTTCTCTGACATTAAATTTGACCTTTGAACCTTTGAGTGAAGTCATGTCATCTACACAAATCAAGAAACAAAAGCTGAAAAGTACTTACCTTCCCATCCCCAAATAAAATTATGCGAGAGCATATTTTATTTTGTATCTCAAAATCTTGGGTGGTGGTTTGGGCATTCTGCAAGGGCATTTTCTTGTAACCTGAACAGTTGTAATGCTGGGGTTGCCAGTACTTGATGCTTGTTTCCTTCTATTTCTCAATTCCTTTGTAAAACAAAGTTCCTTAATCTTACTGTCTTTGATTCTTACCCTTATAGGTATAAGTGACCTCTGAGCTACAAATGTATTTATCAGACTTACAGTGAAATGTGCAATTTGCATTAACAGCTAACACACCTAAGGGTGTGTTGCAGCAGCCTGCAGATGGCACATGTTCCAGCGCCAACATAGCATGCCCACCATGCTCTGCAGAACCAATATATCAGAATATACGAAGCAACAACAGCAAAACATACTCCATTCCTTCCCCCCTCCCATCCTGTCCCCAAATACATCCTATGATCCTCAAAAACTATATTACAAAAAACACAACTATGCCTGAGCTGCAACCTTGACAGAGACTAACGCTGAGCATCATATTGACTGGATCTTACTACCTTGACTTTAAAATGCTCAGTTGTAATTTTTTCCTTAGCAGCTGCATCCAATCAGCCCACCTCCAATTTGAGACTGCACTATGTTTAAGTGTTTCCCTGTAGGCAAGGCTTAGAAGGATACGGACGTAATGCAGGCAAACAGAATGGTGCATGTGGGCCAAAAGTTTGGTACGTATACGGTGGGCCGAAGGGCCCAATTCTGTGCGCAAGACTCCGTGACAAGCAACTTATAGCCAAGTTTGAAAAGACAAAAATAGCATTCTGAGGGCCAGTCTGAAATTTTTGAATGGCTGTCAAATAGCTTAGTGACATTATTCAAAGGAATTTCTCTGAAATTCTTTGCTGATTGCTGGAAAATGTTGAATGGTCTCTTCTTTGAATGTTATTATCCCTTGCCAAAACAGAAGGACTATCAACACAATCACGAACAATTTTCCATACCTTCAGTTGTTTTGTGCCCTTTGCTGTCTTTAACCCAATGATAACGTGGCTGACTGTCTTTCCATAACCACCCATGGGATTTTCAGTCTCACAAGGGGTCAGTTCTGTGACCTCGCCTTCATAAACTTCCTTTGTCTCTTTAATCCTTAGGCCTGAAAAAACATGAGAAACATTTAGAGCAGACAATAAATCACGAACATGTTGGGTGGGAGAAGAAAACAAGAAAATAGATGCCTTTGCAAATGTTTCATATAATTACAGTGTTTTCACTTCAAAGGTTTCTCTCCAGTGCTCACGGCAGCCACCCCATCTGGCTCTAATATAACAACTGTTGCCACCATGCTCTGTCCAGTGAGGGGCTGGTTTTGAATCAAGTCAAGTCTACTGTCATGTGCACTAGTTCAGTGAGGTACAGGTACAATGAAAAACTTGCCTGAAGCAGCATCAGTCATATAGGTAGGTTCAGACAACATACAACACAAATTATACAAGAGAGTGAAGAAAAAAAGACTGCAAAAACAAGACGTCAGTGCAAAATAAAACACCAACAGAGACAAGATCATAGAGAAAGTCAGTAGAATTTCGTAAATGAGTTAGGACTAGAATTGTGCAGGTCAGTTTGAGAACACAATGACTGTAGGAAAGTAGCTGTTCCTGAATTTGGTGGTGAGGGACTTCAGGGTTCTGTACCTCCTGCCCAATTGGAGCAGTGAGAAGAAGGCATAACCTGGACGGTGGGGGACCTCAAAGATAGAATCTGGGTCCTTGAAGTAGTGCCTCCTGTAGACGCTGTCAATGGTGGGGGGAACTGCTTTAACTATTTTCTGCAGTCTGTGACTACATAGATCTGAAGCAATCTATTTATTTAGAGACTCAGCTCGGAGTAGGCCCTCCTGGCCCTTTGAGCGACGTCACCCAGCAGCCCAAGAGAACTCCTGATTTAACACTAACCTAACCACGGGACAATTTACAATGACCAATTAACCTAGTAACTGGTACGTTTTTGGATTATGGGCGGAAACCAGAGAACCCGGAGAAAACCAATGTGTTCCACGGGGTGGTCGAAAGGTTCAAAGGAACATCTAAACAAGCCTGATGCATTTTGGAAACAAGTCCTGTGGACTGATGAAGTTAAAATAGAACGTTTTGGCTGCAATGAGCAAAGGTATGTTTAGAGAAAAAAGGGTGCAGAAAGTGGCACGGGGAACATTTACTGGTAGAGGGAAGAACGAATTAAATTAAATACCAACAAATTCTGGAAGCAAACATCACACCGTCTGTAAAAAAGCTGAAGATGAAAAGAGGATGGCTTCTACAACAGGATAATGATCCTAAACACACCTCAAAATCCATAATGGACTACCTCAAGAGGCGCAAGCTGAAGGTTTTGCCATGGCCCTCACAGTCCCCTGACCTAAACATCATCGAAAATCTGTGGATAGACCTCAAAAGAGCAGTGCATGCAAGATGGCCCAAGAATCTCACAGAACTAGAAGCCTTTTGCAAGGAAGAATGGGTGAAAATCCCCCAAACAAGAATTGAAAGACTCTTAGCTGGCTACAAAAAGTGTTTACAAGCTGTGATACTTGCCAAAGGGGGTGTTACTAAGTACTGCCATGCAGGGTGCCCAAACTTTTGCTTTGGGCCCTTTTCCTTTTTTGTTACTGTGAAACTGTAAAAGATGGAAATAAAAAAGTTTTCTTGCTTAAAATATTAAAGAAAAGTGTCATCTTTAACTTTATGCCTTTTGGAAATCAGTTATCTTTTACTCGCCTAGCTATTCACAGAAACAGAAATTTTGACCAGGGTGCCCAATCTTTTGCATGCCACTGTATATTTGACAAGCCATGAGCCACAGAGATATAGACCCAATGCCAGACGACTGGACTTGGTAGGGCCATTTATTTTTGACCAGTATAGACATGGGCCAAATGGTTTCCAGTATTGTGAATATCTTATGATGCACGAGCTCTTCACTTCAAACCAGGCACTGAAAGCATTTCATTGGCACCAACGTAAAAACAGCTCATCTGTTTCTAATGTGCTATTATTAAATCAACTTAACTTTTACTCAAAAAAGATGCAATTCCAAATGAAGATTGACAGGATTATTTGGAGAAGCTAAACTGCAAATGGGTTGGCAAATTAACTAAACCTCAAGACATTTCATCATTAAAGTCTCCGCTTAAATACAGAGTTTGGTGAGACCAAACACAATTTTGATCTTTGGGGCTCTGTGTTCAGTTACCAGTAAGTGAATCAATAGTGTTTCGAGAAAAGACAACTACATTATTCATTTCTGAGTGTTTTATTTCCTAAAAATATTTCATCATAGCTAATAATTCAAACACTTGGCTGACATGCAAGATGGGTGACCCAAAACGGTTCTCAACTTTGAAATAAAGAGACAAAAACAAAAAAAAATCTTCTTTGAGGTCCTTGTAGTTTTCCCAAGATGCCTGGCAAGGTATCGGGTGACACATGTACTTCAGCACATTGAGTATGTGTGCTTCACGTCTCAAATTGCTTTCGTGCAGATACAAGTTCTCAATGCATGCCACAGCACATTCTAATCTTATGACTTTTCCTCTAACTCCATCTACCAAATTCATACTAGTTATGGTTGGAGTCTGACATAGAACCTGAGGAAATTTAGCCGCTATCAATGGAAGGAGCAGAATAATGAATACAAGATTCATTTCTAAATAGGTATTTATTTTGCAATTGTATTCCAAAATGCATTCAAAACAAACAGAAGTAACCAAGAAACAACATAAACAAATGTCAGTCCATGGCTGCCTCTTCTGCCATGAGGAGAGCACTCTCAAGTTGGAGGAGTAATAGTTCCATTTTGGTAGCCTCCAACGTAATGGCATTAACATCGATTTCTCCAAGTTTTGCTATTTCTGGTATTTTCTCCTCCGTCCTGATCAAAAAGGCACAATAGCGCCTTTACTTCCTGCAGAGCATCAAGAAAGCTCACCTCTGTCCCAGGATACTGATGGACTTTTACCGCTGTACCACTGAGAGCATACTCACCAACTGCAATTCAGTGTGGTATGGTAATTGTCCCGTATCAGACCGCAAAGCACTCCAGCATGTGGTAAAAACTGCCCAGCGGATTATCGGCACCTAATTGCCCACCATTGAGAACATCTACCATAAACGCTGCCTGGGCAGGGTGAAAAGCATTATCAAGGATGCATCTCACCCTAACTATGGACTTTTTACTCTCCTCCCATTGGTAGGCGTTACAGGAGCCTCCGCTCCCGCACCAGCAGGCACAGGAAGAGCTTCTTCCCTGAGGCTGTGACCCTGCTGAACCTCTCATCACAGCGCTAAGCAGTATTGCACCCATATTGTACTGTCTCAGTACTTTTATATTTGTGTGCTGTAGCACTTACTTTTTATTTGCAGTTATTTTGTAAATAACACTATTCTTTGCATTTCTGGTTAGATGCTTACTGCATTTCATTGGCTTTGTATTTGTGCTTGGAACAATGACAATAAAGTTGAATCTAATCTAATCTAATTTTTCCCCTTCCCCTTCTTCTATTCCTCACTCTGGCCTCCTACCTACTCTCCTCAGCTGCCTATCACCTCCCTTGGGTTCCCTTTTCTCCGGCATTTTACCTTTTCCACCTATCCACTCCCAGGTTCTTCCCTCTTTCCCCACACACCTGGCTTCATCAATAAACCTTTAAGCTTATACTCCTACCCCTCCCCCCTTCTTATGCTGGCTTCTGCTCCCTTCCTTTCCAGTCCAGGTGAATGATCTTGGCTTAAAACTGTAGCCCCCTGGTAAGCCTCCGGCTCACTCAGCTCGCTTTCGTCTAGGGGGAGCAGCCTTCAGCCCTGCCAAACTGGGTAATCAAGTTTGTGTGGATGCTGTGTGATGTACCCCACCCTGCCAAATAAGAGACAATACACCATATGCGATTAAATGAATACACTTTATAGATCTTACTGGAACTCTAATTAAGAGATAAAATATAAAAGGAAAATAAAAGGTGCCAGTCTTATCAAAGTTCAACCACATCGTGCACAACCGTTGAAGCTCAATGAACGGGGTCTTCTTTCCACCATGCGATTGCTTCCGACCCCCTGGACCCGCCACCTGGGACCAACCATGGTGGTCGACCAAAGCACATCCAGCACATCCTTCCTCTTCGGTTCTCCTCCCCAAATCCCAGGGCCTCAGACTCCCGCTCGGGGTCCGTTCTGTCGCCCAGCTTACAGCATCGCGTCTCCTCTCTCTGTCCCCATCGCACCTTCTGCCTTCAAAGCCCACGAAAACAGTAGCTTACAGACACATAAGAAAGAACATCTATCCCAATTGGTTAGCAAATTAATACAATTCTCTTATCGGTAATATAACCCAAACAAGCCGCTAGCGAGAGAACCACTGTCTCAGCAGTTAACATCACAGAGAAGCCATTTTATTCACCTTAGCAGTAACATAAAAGAAGAAACCCCTTATAGAACATTGACTCTTTATTCATTTCCACAGATGCTGTCTGACCTGCTGTGTTCTTCCAGCATTTTGTGTATTCTTCAAGAAACAATATTTTCCTGGGATGAGCATTAATAATGCAATCAGTAATTAGGGACAATAGTGATGAAGTCCCTACACTATCACTGAATACATGCTTATCTGTCCAAATTGATGTGTAGCAACATGGATAGAAAAACACAGAAAACATATAAAACCTACAGCACAATACAGGCCCTTCAGCCCACAGAGTCGTGCTAAACATGTCCCTACCTTAGAAATTACTAGGCTTACCCATAGCCCTCTATTTTTTCTAAGCTTCATGTACCTATCCAAAAGTATCCGCCTCCATCACCATTGCCGGCAGCCCATTCCACGCACTCACCACTCTCTGCGTAAAAAACTTACCCCTGACATCTCCTCTGTACCTACTCCCCAGCACATTAAACCTGTGTCCTCTTGTGGCAACCATTTCAGCCCTGGGAAAAAGCCTCTGATTATCCACATGATCATTGCCTCTCATCATCTTATACACCTCTATCAGGTCACCATTCATCCTCCGTCGCTCCAAGGAGAAAAGGCCCAGTTCACTCAACCTGTTTTCATAAGGCATGCTCCCCAATCCAGGCAACATCCTTGTAAATCTCCTCTGCACCCTTTCTATGGTTTCCATATCCTTCCTGTAGTGAGGCGACCAGAACTGAGCACAGTACTCCAAGTGGGGTCTGACCAGGGTCCTATATAGCTGCAACATTACCTCTCGGCTCCTAAATTCATTTCCATGATTGATGAAGGCCAATAAACCGTATGCCTTCTTAACCACAGAGTCAACCTGCACAGCTGCTTTGAGTATCCTATGGACTCGGACCCCAAGATCCCTCTGATCCTCCACACTGCCAAGAGTCTTACCATTAATACTATATTCTGCCATCATATTTGACCTACCAAAATGAACCACTTCACACTTATCTGGGTTGAACTCCATCTGCCACTTCTCAGCCCAGTTTTGCATCCTATCAATGTCCTGCTGTAACCTCTGACAGCCTTCCACACTACCCACAACACCTCCAACCTTTGTGTCATCAGCAAACTTACTAACCCATCCCTCCACTTCCTCATCCAGGTCATTTATAAAAATCACGAAGAGTAGGGGTCCCAGAACAGATCCCTGAGGCACACCACTGGTCACTGACCTCCATGCAGAAAATGACCCATCTACAACCACTCTTTGCCTTCTGTGGGCAAGCCAGTTCTGGATCTACAAAGCAATGTCCCCTTGGATCCCATGCCTCCTTACTTTCTCAATAAACCTTGTATGTGGTACCTTATCAAGTGCCTTGCTGAAATTCATATACACTATATCTACTGCTCTTCCTTCATCAATGTGTTTAGTCACATCCTCAAAATATTCAATCAAGCTCGTAAGGCACAACCTGCCCTTGACAAAGCCATGCTGACTATTTCTAATCATATTATACCTCTCCAAATGTTCATAAATCTTGCCTCTCAGGATTTTCTCCATCAACTTACCAACCACTGAAGTAAGACTCACTGGTCTATAATTTCCTGGGCTATCTCTACTCCCTTTCTTGAATAAAGGAACAACATCCTCCAATCCTCCGGAACCTCTCCTGTCTCTATTGATGATTCAAAGATCATCGCCAGAGGCTCAGCAATCTCCTCCCTCACCTCCCATAGTAGTCTGGGGTACATCTCATCCAGTCCCGGCGACATATCCAACTTGATGCTTTCCAAAAGCTCCAGCACATCCTCTTTCTTAATATCTGCATGCTCAAGCTTTTCAGTCTGCTGCAAGTCATCCCGACAATCACCAAGATCCTTTTCCATATTGAATACTGAAGTAAAGTATTCATTAAGTACCTCGGCTATTTCCTCCGGTTCCATACACACTTTCCCACTGTCACACTTGATAGGTCCTATTCTTTCATATCTTATCTTCTTGCTCTTCACATACTTGTAGAAAGCCTTGGGGTTTTCCTTAATCCTGCCCGCCAAGGCCTTCTCATGGCCCCTGCTCTTCTAATTTCCTTTTTAAGCTCCTTCCTGTTAGCCTTATAATCTTCTAGATCTCTAACATTACCTAGCTGTCTGAACCTTTTGTAAGCTTTTCTTTTCTTGAGTGGATTTATTACAGCCTTTGTACACCACGGTTCTTATACCCTACCATAACTTCCCTGTCTCATTGGAACGTACCTATGCAGAACTCCACACAAATATCCCCTGAACATTTGCCACATTTCTTCCATACCTTTCCCTGAGGACATCGGTTTCCAATTTAAGTGTCCAATTTCCTGTCTGATAGCCTCATAATTCCCCTTATTCCAATTAAACACTTTTCTAACTTGTCTGGTCCTATCTCCCTCCAATGTTATTGTAAAGGAGATAGAATTATGGTAACTATCTCCAAAATGCTCTCCCACTGAGAGATCTGACACCTGACTAGGTTCATTACCCAATACCAAATCAAGTACAGCCTCTCCTCTTGTAGGCTTATCTACATATTGTGTCAAGAAACCTTCCTAAACACACCTTACAAACTCCACTCCATCTAAACCCCTCGCTCGAGGGAGATGCCAATCGATATTTGGGAAATTAAAATCTCCCATCACTACAACTCTGTTATAATTATACCTTTCCAGGATCTGTTTCTCTTATCTGCTCCTCGATATCCCTGTTACTATTGGGCGGCCTATAAAAAACACCCAGTAAAGTTATTGACCCCTTCCTGTTCCTAACCTCCACCCACAGAGACTCCGTAGAGACTCCCTCCATGACGTCCACCTTTTTTGCAGCCGTGACACTATCTCTGATGAACAGTGCCACACCCCTCACCTCTTTTGCTTCCCTTCCTGAAACATCTAAAACCCTGCACTTGAAGTAACCATTGCTGTCCCTGAGCCATCCAAGTCTCTGTAATGGCCACAACATCATAGCTCCAAGTACTGATCCACGCTCTAAGCTCATCCGCTTTGTTCACAATACTCCTTGCATTAAAATAGACACATCGCAAACCGTTGGTTTCCAAGCTTTCTCTATTTGTGAGCCAACTCCAGTCTCTTCAGTTTGGTTCCCACCCCCCCAGCAATTCTAGTTTAAACTCTCCCCAATAGCCTTAGCAAACCTCCCTGCCAGGATATTGGTTCCCCCCAGGATTTAAGTGCAACCCGTCCTTTTTGTACAGGTCACACCTGCCCCAAAAGAGGTCCCAATGATCCAGAAATCTGAATCCCTGCTCCCTGCTCCATTCTGTCAGCCACACATTTATCCTCCACCTCATTCTATTCCTATACTCATTGGCGATATGCACAGGCAATAATCCCGAGATTACTACCTTTGTGGTCCTGGATGGGATACTTTGAGTTCAAATCCTGACCTATGGTGTTAACACAAGAGATACAGCAGAGACAGATGAGAAGATGGTCAACAACAGCAATTCCACTCTTAATCAGTATCAAGGGCAGCACTGTAGAGTAGCAACAGTGCCAGCAACCTGGGTTGAATTACTGTCGTTGCCTGTAAAGTGCACGTGCTCCCTGTGATTGCATGGGTTTCCTCCGGGTTCCTCCCAAATTCTAAAAGACATTCGGGTTAGGGTTAATAAATTGTGGGCATGCTACGTTGGCGCTGGAAGCATAGTGACACTTGCAGCCTGCCCCCAGCACGGTCCTCTGAATGTGTTGGTCGTTGACCCAAAAGACGCATTTCACTATGCTTCGATGTACATGTGACAAATGAAGCTAACTTTCATGATCTTTAATCTTTACATCTTCCTTGAAAAATGCACGTGTTTGCTGAAGAAAGCACGGTCATTATTATTTTGCAGGACCATCCTTGATGTCCTATCTTATTGACAGCCCCACTGGTGTCATTAAAAATAAGTCAGAGAATGGACTGTTTACAATGTACGAGAGTTATGTGTATAAAAGAAAAAAATTTAGAGCATGAGACATTTAAAAAATAAAGAGAGCATTTATTTAATTGTTGAAACTTTAAGCAGTCTAATTCATGGCAACTACACTGCATAACTATTTTATAAATATTAAGCTCATCTCTGACATCTTTGGATAAAAAAAGGAAGATTCTCTCAATGGCTGGATTTAGTCCGAACCAGGTGGATCGAAGGTTGAAAGCAGTGGAGAGATTCTCTGCTGAAACATCCCGATCTTTCAACAGGTCAGTTATTTGTTCACAAAGTTCTCCCATTCTGACATTCAGAGAATGTGCTGGCTTATCAATGAGGCAGGCTGTATAAGTGATTTAACTCCACTGCCTTTATCTCTCAAACTGACAACAATGCTGACAACAGTTTCATCTGCAAGGTTGAATTACTAAAACCACGACAGGGCACGTCATCACTTCAAGGAAATATCGTGAGCTTCTCTCCTTTTATTTCTCTTGGAGTTTTTAATTTGACAGCTACATAAAAGGCAGGTATGGCCAATAGCTTCATTTTTCTCAGAATCAATGGGTCAAGATTTTGTTGGGATGATTATGAAGCAACCTCTTCAGACCGTGTTGGAGATGCTTACCTCATGGATACAGCAACACAGTATTAAATCCAAGATTGTATAAAGTCAAAAGTGTAAAGAAGAACATAAATAATTGTTAATCTGGATCCAATGCAACACACAAATAAAACAATCAGAATCAGATTTATTATCACCAGTATGTGAAATATGTGTGTTCCATATATGTGAAATTTGTTAACATATATCAAACAAAAATTTAAAAAATCAATATACACATGTAAGAAAGCTTATCTACATAGATTGTATGTCTATAAAGCGACACCAGGTACAGAAGTGTCTGTATACAAGGTAACTACAGGAAATTATAAAGTAATGGTAGTTGGTGTAGAAGGGTGGGTTAGTGAGTAGAGGTGTCGATGAGCCTTGCTATTTGTGGAAAGTAACTGATTTTTGAGTCTGGTGGTCCTGGCATGGATGCTACATAGCTTCCTCCCTGACGGAGTGGGAAAAACAATCCATGAGCATAGTGGTGGAATCCTTCATGATGTTACTGACCCTTTTTCAGCATCTTTCTCCATCCATGTTCTTGATGGTGGATGGGCTGGTGCTGGTGATGTGTTGGAGAGTTTTGTCTATTCAGTGTAGCGCCTTCCTGTCCTCTGCAGTGCAATTTCTGTACCATGCCGTGATGCAACTTGTCAAGATGCTCTATGTTGTGTATCTGTAGAATGACGCGAGTACAGATGTGCAAAGTCCATCTCTCTTCAGCCTCCTCAAAAAGTAGAGGTGTTTGTGTACTCATGCAACTGAAATTTTTACTGCCAAGCTGATTCGGAACCAAGGCAAGATGTGAGCAACATTTCCAAAGATTGCAAAATTTCTTAAAAAAAATCAAATAGTAGTACTTGACAGACAAACTGAGCCCCCCCCCAACAAAAACAACACCTAAATAAAGTCTGGCATTTATAACAAATGATAATTGTAAAGCAACAAAGTTGTATTGTGGAAACCATTAAATGCTTGGAAGGTATCAGATGATTGGAACAGCCGACAATGGTGCCCAGATTCAGAAGAATTTAAAGATTAATTTTATTTGTCAAAGGATGGCACCCAACAGCAACTCCTTTACTTGCATCTTCAAAAACAGTCTTATTTCCATCTTTAATATCTCTATTTTTTCCCCTTTCAGGGTTCTTTTGAAGACCCTAACCTGGAGTTACATGCTGACTATGGTTCTTTGCGGGAATGGGACCCGCTCATGGGGTTCCACAATTGGCCGCTTTTCGGCATGCCAAAATCTCAGCCTAAGATCTCGATAACTGGAGATGGGCGGATCAAAGGTCGGTGTCACCCCAGGAGACCTGTGTGTCGTTGGGTGAGTCGGAACATCAACTGTGCCTGGGGACCCGGGATCCTTGCGATCTCCAGGCACAGAGCTTGAAAAAAACAAAGTAACAGACTTTTAACATTGTAATCCAGCGAGTTGTTTGTTATGTCTCCCCGCTTGCTGGAAAATGGAATGGGGTCACCTCTTTCTCCCATATTAGGGGAGAGAGAGAGAGAGAGAGCCTACAGCATGTGGAATTATCGGGTGACCAATGTAGTCTTTGGGGTAACTGCAAGTCTGTGTCTTTGCTATTGCTTTGCTCATGCTTGAATGCTGGTAGCGGGTGCGCTTTATTTTTGCCCGGGGGGGATGACTTCGACGTTCTAACATTTAACTGTCACTCATTCTTTGGGTCACTCCTCTCTTTTCATAGATGTTTTGCGAAGAAAATGCATTTCAGGATGTATATTGTATACATTTCTCTGACATTAAATGAATCTTTGAATCAAAACGTAGTGAAATGGATCCTGAAGAGTTTTGGTCTAAAACATCAACAGTTTATTTATTTCCATATAAGCTGCTTGACCTGCCGAGTCAGTGAAATGGGTCTTTTGCATCAAATCAAATCAGTGACGATTGTGCTGGACAGCCCGCAAGTGTTGCCATGCTTCTGACACCAAATGGCATGCCCATTGTACCTAAAGATGCATATACAGTCATTCCATGTAAATAAATTAAAAGATCTAAATCGATGATCTGTCCAGCTATAGTACTGTGCAAAAGTCTTAGGCACACACACACACATTTTTTATATGGAGAAAGAGTTTGTAAATCTGGTGGGAGCAAAGGATGTTGTGAATGGGCAGGGTGGAGAGATACAGGAGGTGGACAAAATAGAAAAGGGCAAATACAGGACTGAAAGGGTGTTGTATTTGCATGCGGGAGTATATGCAGGACCACCTGATGACCCCGTGACCTCTGTCTCAGAGGCCGATGTTAGACTGTCTTTAAAGAGAGCGAACCCTCGCAAGGCAGAAGGTCCCGATGGAGTACCTGGTAAGGCTCTGAAAACCTGTGCCAACCAACTAGCAGGAGTATTCAAGGACATTTTCAACCTCTCACTGCTGAGGACAGAAGTTCCCACTTGCTTCAAAAAATGCAACAATTATACCAGTGCCTAAGAACAATAATGTGGGCTGCCTTCACAACTATCGCCCATAGCAGTCACATCGACAGTGATGAAATGCTTTGATAGGTTTGTTATGACTAGACTGAACTCCTGCCTCAGCAAGGACCTGGACCCATTGCAATTTGCCTATCATCACAATAGGTCAATGGCAGACGCAATCTCCATGCCTCTCCACACAGCTCTAGACCACCTGGACAACACAAACGTCTATGTCATGATGCTGTTCATCGACTATAGCTCAGCATTTAATACCATCATTCCCACAATCCTGTTTGAGAAGTTGCAGAACCTGGGCCACATATCCTCTTCACCGATGATTAACACTGGTGCACCTCAGGGGTGTGTGCTTAGCACACTGTTCTACTCACTGTATACACATGACTGTGTGGCTAGGCCTAGCTCAAATACCATCTATAAATTTGCTGACGATACAACCATTGTTGGTAGAACCTCAGATGGTGACGAGAGGGCATACAGGAGTGAAATAAGCCAACTAGTGGAGTGGTGCGGCAGCAACAACCTGGCACTCAATGTCAGTAAGATGAAAGATTGTGGACTTCAGGAAGGGTAAGATGAAGGAACATGTACTCATCCTCATAGAGGGATCAAAAGTGGAGAGAGTGAGCAGCTTCAAGTTCTTGGGTGTCAATATCTCTGAGGATCTAACCTGGTCCCAACATATAGATGTAGTCATAAAGAAGGCAAGACAGTGGCTATACTTTATTAGGAGTTTGAAGAGATTTGGCATGTCAACAGATACACTTAAAAATTTCTATAGTTGTACCGTGGAAAGCATTCTGACAGGCTGCATCACTGTCTGGTATGGAGGGGCTATTGCACAGGACTGAAAGAAGCTGCAGAAGGTTGTAAATCTAGTCAGTTCCATCTTGGGAACTAGCCTACAAAGTACCCAGGACATCTTTAGGGAGCAGTGTCTCAGAAAGACAGGGTCCATTATTAAAGACCTCAAGCTCCCAGGGCATGCTCTTTTCTCACTGTTACCATCAGGGAGGAGATACAGAAGCCAGAAGGCACACACTCAGCATTTCAGGAACAGCTTCTTCCCCTCTGCCATCCAATTCCTAAATGGACATTGAAGCTTTAGACACTACCTCACTTTTAAATATACAGGATTTCTGTTTTTGCATATTTTTAAAGAATCTATTCAATATATGTAATTGATTTACTTGTATATTATTATGTTTTATTTATTACTATTTTCTCCTCTGTCTGCTAGATTATGTATTGCATTGAACTGCTGCTACTAAGTTCACAAATGTCATGTCGCATGCCGGTGATAATAAACCTGACTCTGATTAAGGTAGATGAACTTGCAGCACAGGTGCAGATTGGCAGGTATCACTGAATCATGGCTGAAAGATTATAGCTGGGACCTTAATGTCCAAGGATTCACATTGTATTGAAAGGACAGGCAGGAAGGCAGAAGGGGCAGCATTGCTCTGTGGGTACAAAATGAAATCAAATCACTAGAAAGAGGTGACATAGGGTCGGAGGGTGATGAATCATTATGGATAGAGCCAAGGAACTGCAAGGGTAAAGAGACCTTGATGGGAGTTATATACCCAAACAGTAGTTAGGATGTGGCCTACAAATTACAACGGGAGATAGAAAATGCATGCTAAAAGGGCAATGTTACAATAGTGATGGGGGACTTCGATATGTAGGTAGTTTGGAAAAAAAAAATCAGGTTGGTGTTGAATTACAGGAAAGGAAATTTCTGGAGTGTCTATGAGATGGCTTTTTAGAGCAGCTCGTTGATGAACCCACTGGACGATCAGCTATTCTGGACTGGGTGTTGTGCAATGAAGCAGAATTCATTAGAGACCTTAAGGTAAAAGAACCCCCAGGGGCAAGTGGTCATAATATGATGAATTCACCCTGAAATATGAGGAGAAACCAAGGTCAGATGTATCAGTATTACAGTAGAGTAAAGGAAATTACAGAGGCATGAGAGAGGATTACCCAGAACCAATTGGAAAAGAACACTAGCAAGGAAGACGGCAGAGCAGCAATAGCTGGAATTTCTGGAAGCAATTTGGAAGGCACAGGATATATACATCCCAAAGAGGAAGAAGTATTCTGAAGGAAAGATGACAACTGTGGCTAACAAGTCAAGGCCACCGTAAAAGCTGAAGACAGCGCACATAGTAGAGGAAAAATTAGAGGGAAGTTAGAGAATTGGGAAGCTTTAAAAAACTTCTGAAATGCCCGCTTCGCTAATGCTGCTACTGTGTGGTAACAGTAATCTCCAGAGCAGAAGGCCCCGAAATCCTCGGCTTTGCGTGTTTCAGCGGCCGGGGCGAGGTCGAAGGCGCTCGGCAGGCTGTATCGAAGGGCTGGTCGGAGGCTTGAAGTTTTCGGACGGATGGACTCACTGTCGGCTGTGGTTGGCTGCGGTCAGCTGCTTCCAAGGCATCGGCAAGTTGACGGTGCCTGGAGGTTTATGGCAGGGAGTTTCTCCCTTTTGTCACCTGCTATCGCGGACTCGGGAACTTTTGAGACTTTTTTTTTTACCGTGCCCATGGTTTGTTCTTCATCAAATTATGGTATTGCTTTGCACTGCTGTAACTATGTTATAATTATGTGGTTCTGTCAGTGTTAGTCTTTGGTTTGTCCTGTTTTCTGTGATATCACTCCGGAGAAACATTGTATCATTTCGTAATGCATCTATGCATTTCTAAATGACAATAAAAGAGGACTGAGTGTTCTCATAATCTAAACCGACAGAAGGCAAAAAAAAGTCATTAAGGTAAAGTTGGAATATGAAAGTAAGCTAGCCAATAATATTAAAGAGGATACCAAAAGTTTCTTCAGATACATAAAGTGTAAAAGGGAGGCAAGAATGGATATCGGACTGCTGGAAAATGATGGAGAGGTAGTAATGGGGTGGGGGGGGAAGATACTGAAATGGCAGATGTCTGAAGAACTATTTTGCATCATTCTTCACTATGGAAGACACTAGCAGTATGGTGAAAGTTCCATGTGTCAGGGGAGTGAAGTGTGTGAATTTACCATAGCTAGTGAGAAAGTCCTTGGGAAACTAAAATCTGAAGTAGACAAGTCACCTGGACCAGATAGTGTACATCCCAGAGTTCTGATAGAGGTGGCATTAGTAACAATCTTTCAAGAATCACTAGATTCTGGAATGATTCCGCAAGACTAGAAAATTGCAAATGTCCCTCCACTATTCAACAAGGGAGAGAGACATAAGAAAGGAAAGTTTAGGACAGTTAGAGGTTGGGAAGATGTTCAAGTTGATTACTAAAGATGAGGTCTCAGTGTATTTGGAGGCACATAATAAAGTAGACTGTAGACAGCATGGTTTCCTCAAGGGAAAATCTTACCTGACAAATCTGAATCCTACACTTTTTTTTCTTTTTAAGTTAAGCTAAGCTTAATTTATTTTCCTTGTGAATGCCTTATGGTCTTAATACTAGAACACCAGGACCTAGATCCAACAGTTAAGTTTAAACATGGCTAACTCAAAACACCTTCACTTGGTTTAGTTTATTAACACCTTCACTTTTCTTTAATTTATTTTCCTTGTGAATGTTATTTATATGATGCTATTTGCCTCTGATGCTGCTGCAAGATTTTCTTTGCACCTGTGCACACATGCAATGACAATGAACTTGACCTTGCTACTAGCTACAGAAATTGCATTATAAAATGGCACATTTTAATCACTAAGTAATAACCCATCTTATAACAAAGTATGATAATTTCATTAGTTCAATGTGTTTAGGGAAGAGGTCTACCTTAAATTAACTACATTTCTACACAATTAAAGACAAACTTTAGTGCTACACAAAAAAACCTTCTGGTGGTTATATGTAAAAACACGAAGTCGGCAGATAGATTTAAAACCTACCACTCACACTTTTAAAACCGACTACTCACCAATTGCTCGCCTGAAATTCTCCATAAGTACTTCTGTCTTCTTGATTTCAGTTGAATAGACTTCACTTCCCACCATAGGACAGAATGGTACTTTGTTTCCCAGCTCCTGTGCAATGGCCAGAGCCAAAGCGGTCTGCAAAAAGTAAACAAATAGTCAGTGATCACACACATTCAGCATTAAATGGAAAAGGTCTAGAATAACTTGATCAAATTAATCTTTCAAATTGCCAGCAGGACAAGTTGGTTAAAGTTGGAAGGGATGCAACTATAGGGTAAAAAAAATGGCATTCGTAACTAGATTAAAAACAAAGTATCACAATTGCAAATAAAAATCTTTTAAATGAGACACAGCAATAAACCTTTGGGTCAAGCAAGGCCATTAAAGGTTATGTGGAGAAGGCAGGTGAATGGGGTTGTGAAACTGAGGGGGAAACTAAATTGGTCATGATGAAATGGTGTAGAAGACTTGATGAGCTAAATGGTCTAATTCTGCCCCCTTGTTTTATGGTCTTATTACTAGAACACCAGCACCAAGTTCCAACGGTTAAGTTTAAAACATGGCTAGCTCATAAAATACGTGGTTTATTCACACCCAATTTTGCTCCTCTGTCTTATGGTCTATGTTGAAACTTTATAGGATGAGATAACACCAAATTAAATAACTTCCCATTTTAATACGCAAAGTGCCATCACTGGTATTTATTCATTCTAATCTGTTACTAATCTAATAGATGTGATAACCGTGCCACTGTAAAGACCAACAATTTATTATTCTTAATTGTCCTAGACAAGGTGTTGATCAGCCAAATACTTGGAAAAATACATTTCCAAATATTTGGCAAATATACGTTATGTCAACCAGAATTCTATATCCAATATTGTGGGCCATTCTGTGATATCAAATGTGGTAAATTAAAGGTTGCTCTAGCCAGGGGTAGTAGTGGGGATAAGCTCCCCCACTACCTATTAAATGCTCCTAACAGCGTACATCTCAAGTAGCCTCAGACAACCAAGTCCAGCTCCTGGCCTTCATGGCTTTGTTACCAAAGTCCAGCGGAATCTTTTCTACTGACAGGAGAAGGAGCAAAGACAAGTTACTGGCACATTAAAATTAGTCACTTCGGGTAGATGGGGCTCAACAGCCATGGTTGGCAGCTAGAAGCAATTCTGATCTCAAATCTTCGCTGCCTTGCGGCTATACCCACTCACAGGTAAGGCTTTGGGACTAAACCCCAAAGAAAACATCCCGAGCTGGAGTCCCCAACACAGCCCTATGTTGAGTTCAACGCTGACTGGCAATTCCAGCGATGCTGCTGGTGCCAAACTGTATCAGTCTCTGCTGTTCCTTTGGATTCATCAGATTCATGGAGGGGGGAGCTCGCCACATGGGTGACAACTTGCTCTCCATATTGTGCTGCCCTGACCTGTGTATCTAGACAGCTAGGACACAACATCCATGGTCGACCCTGATCACTGTTGTAACAAGATCAAGTGTGCTTACCGTGCTATTCCATGCCCTTACATTGTAAAGTCTAAGAGCGCCTAGCTGTACTCCTACTCCGAGTATAGGCAGAGACTGAAGACTGCAGCACCAGTAGTGTGGATCAATGTATGGACAAGGGAAGGACAGCAGCGCTTACAGGACTGCTTTGACTCGGTGGACTGGACTGTATTCAGGGATTCATCTTTGAATCTGGATGAGTTACCAAATTCATTAAAACCTGTGTGGATGAGCATGTGTCTATAAAAACTTACTGTACATTCCCAACCCAAAAGCCGTGGATAAACCAGGAGTTTCGTTGTCTGCTGAGGGCTAGATCTGAGGCATTTAAGCCTGGTGACCCATGACTGTTCAAGAAAACCAGGTATGATTTGCAGAGGGCAATTTTAAGAGCGAAGAAACAAACCCGAGTGAAGTTGGAGGCAACATCGGATGCATGTCAACTCTTGCAGGGTCTGCAGGACATTACTTCCTACAAAGTGAAACCCAATAGTATGAACAGCAGCAATGCTTCACTACCAGATGTGCTCAATGCCTTTTATGCCCACTTTGAAAGGGAGAGTACAACTACAACTGTAAAGATCCCTGCTGCATCTGGTGACCCTGTGATTTGTCTGAGAGGCCGATGTCAGGCTGTCTTTCAGGAGGGAGAACCCTTGCAAAGTGGCTGGCCCCGATGCAGTACCTGGTGAGGCTCTGAAAACTTGTGCTAATGAACTGGCAAATGTATTCAAGGACATTTTCAACCTCTCATTGCTACGGTCAGAAGTTTCCACCAGCTTCAAAAGTGCAACATTATACCAGTGCCCAAGAAGAATAGTGTGATCTGCTTTAATGACTATCATCCAGTAGCACTCACAGCTATGGTAATGAAACACTTTGAGAAGTCATGGTCAGAATCAACTCCTGCCTCAGCAAGGACCCGGACCCACTGCAATTTGCACAAGTCCACAGTAGGTCTATGGCAGATGCAATCTCAATGGCTCTTCACACAGCCTTAGAATACCCAGACAATACAAATACCCACGTCAAGAGGTTGTTTGTTGACTATAATTCAGTGTTGACCACCATCATTCCTACAGTCCTGATCGATAATCTATGGAACTTGGGCCTCTGTACCTTCCTCTGCAATTGGATCCTTGACTTCCTAACAGGAAGACAACAGCCTGTGCAGATTGGTAATATCATCTCCTGCTCACTGACTATTAACACTGGTGCACCTCAGGGATATGTGTTTAGCCCACTGCTCTACTCTCTCGATACCCATGAATGTGGCTAGGTATAGCTCAAATGCCATCTATAAATTTGCTGATGATATAACCATTGTTGGCAGAATCTCAGACAGAGACGCAAGAGCGCACAGGAGCGAGCTATACCAGCTGGTTGAGTGGTGTCACAGCAACAACCTTGCACTCAACGTCAATAAGACCAAAGAGCTGATTGTGGACTTCAGAGAGGATAGGATGATTGAACACAAATCAATCCTTATAGCGGGATCAGAAGCAGAGAGTGAGAAATCTCAAATTCCTGGGTGTCAAGATCTCTGAGGATCTAACCTAGTCTCTAGATGCAGCTATAAAGGTGGCAAGACAGGGCTCACCTGAAACACTCCAACCTTTCCATCGACGTACCATGGACAGCATTTTGGCAAGCTGCATCACTGTCTGGTATTGGGGTGGGGGGCTAATGCACAGGATTGAAAAGTGACAGAAAGTTGTGAAGTCAGCTCCATCTTGGGTACTAGCCTCTGTAGTATCCAAGACACCTATCAGAAGACATCTTCTTAGAAAGACAGCGTCCAACATTAAGGACCCCCACTACCCAGGACATGCCCTCTTCTCATTGTTACCATCAGGAAGGAGGTACAGAAGCTTTGAGGCACATACGCAGTGACTCAGGAACAGTTTCTTCCCTGCCATCTGATTCGTAAATGGACTTTGAACCCATGAACACTACCTCATTTTATTTATAATATATATTAATATATATACATACACACACACACATACATATATATATATATACACACACACATATACATACATACACACACATACTGTAATTGAGATATATACTTTATTGATTCCAAAGGAAATTAGTGTCACAGTAGCATCACAAGAGCACAGCTAAAAATATTAGAAGTAGAAAGAATAAAAACTATATTACCACAAAGTCTAATAGGAAGGGGTCATCACTTTCCCAGATATAGGTTGACTCATTATAGAGCCTAATAGCCGAGGGCAAGAATGACATCATATAGCACTCTTTGGAGGAATGCAATTGTCTCAGTCTACTACTAAAAGTGCTCCTCTGTTCAGCCAGGGAGGCGTGCAGAGGGTGAGAAACACTGTCCAGAATTGCCAGGAATTTCCATAGGGGCCTTTGTTCTACCACAGCCTCCAGTGTGTCCAGTTTGACTTCTATAAATGAGCCAGCCTTTCTAATCAGTTTATTGAGCCTGTTGGCATCAAATGTGTTGATACCACTGCCCCAGCACACCACGGCATAGAAGATTGAACTGGCAACAACAGACTGGTAAGACGTGTGAAGGAGAGACCTGTATACTCCAAAGGTCCTCAGTCTCCTCACAAAGTAGAGGTGACTTTGGCCCTTCTCCACAGCCTGTGTTGGTGCTTCACTCACGTCTGTCATCCAGGTGCACCCTCAGGTACTTGTAGGTCTTCACCACATCCTCACCATCAACAGTAACAGGGAGCAATGCAGGCTTAGTCCTCCTAAAGTCCATCAACATTTTCTTTGTCTTACTGATGTTGAGCTGCTAATGATTCAGCTTGCACCATTTGACAAAGTCCTCCAACAGGGCCCTGTATTCATCCTCCCTTTATGCACCCAACTATTGCCAAGTCAGAGAATTTCTGCAGATGACATGACTCAGTGTTGTATCTAAAGTCCAAGGTATACAGGATAAACAGGAAGGGAGCCAATACAGTCCCCTGTGGGGCCCCAGTGCTGCTTATAGCCATGTCTGACACACAGCTCTGAAGCCACACATATTGTGGTCTGCCAGTCAGGTAGTCCATTATCCAGGACACAATGGAAGTGCCAATCTGCATTGAATGGAGCTTTCCTCCCCAGCAATGAGGGCTGTATGTTATTGAAGGCACTTGAGAAATCAAGAAACATGATCCTCACAGTGCTGCCCTGCTTATCTAAATGGGAGTAGACTCTGTTCAGCAGGTAGATGACAGCATCATCGACTCCAATATGCTCTGGTAGGCAAACTGCAGAGGATCAAGGGCTGATCTGACCAGGGGTCAGAGGTGAGCCAGGACCAGCCTCTCTAGGATCTTCATGATATGCGAGTTAGGGCCACAGGACGGTAGTCATACAAGACTTTCAGTTTGCCCTTCTTGGATACCGGGGCCACACGTGATGTTTTCTACACAGTCAGGAACCTTTCCAGGCTGAGACTCAGGCTGAAAAAGCACTGAAAAATTCCACCCAGCTGCTCAACACACTCCTTCAGTAGCTTGGGGTTCACACCATCCTGTCCTAATGCTTTGCCGTGTCTGAGTTTCCCCAGAGCCCTTCTCACCTGGCTCCATAGTGAAGGAGAGTCCATGACGACTGGGGAGTTGGTGGAAGCTGGGGGCTGGGGGAGGTGAAGATTGGCACGATAACAGTCAGTATGTGGAGGTGTGGATGGCAGGTGCAGGGCAAGGAAGGAATGTAGACAGTGGAAGCCTGCGCTGTTCATCCACATGTTGAATTGGGGCGGGGGGGGGAAGAGGATTTACTTATTTTCCCTATTTTATCATGTATTGCACTGTACTGCTGCAGCTAAGTTAACAAGTTTCATGACATCTGCCAGTGATATTAAACCTGATTCTGAAAGTACTAAAACCAAGGTACCCCAGTCAGTTCAGATTGTCAACATTGCGTCCACAACCTCCATTAGCACAGGTGCACCACAAGGCTGTGTGCTTAGCCCCCTGCTCTACTTACTTTATACTTATGACTGTGTGGCTAAACACAGCTCCAATGTCATATTTAAATTTGCTGATAACAACAAATTACTACCGCAAAGGTAGTAATCTCGGGATTACTGCCTGTGCCACACGACAGTGAGAGTAGGAATGCGATGAGGTGGAGGATAAATGCGTGGCTGAGGGATTGGAGCAGGGGGCAGGGATTCAAGTTTTTGGATCATTGGGACCTCTTTTGGCGCAGGCGTGACCTGTACAAAAAGGACGGGTTACACTTGAATCCCAGGGGGACCAATATCCTGGCAGGGAGATTAGCGGGGGCTACTGAGGTGACTTTAAACTAGAATGGTTGGGGGGTGGGAATCAAATTAAAGAGGCTAGGCGTGAGGAGGTTAGTTCATAACAGGGGGATGGGAACCAGTGCAGAGAGACAGAGGGGTGGAAAGTGAGGGTAGAAGCAAAAAGTACAAAGGAGAAAAGTAAAAGTGGCAGGCCGACAAATCCAGGGCAAGCATTAAAAAGGGCCACTTTTCAACATAATTGTATAAGGGCTAAGAAAGTTGTAAAAGAGCGCCTGAAGGCTTTGTGTGTCAATGCAAGGAGCATTCGTAATAAGGTGGATGAATTGAAAGTGCAGATTGTTATTAATGATTATGTTATAGTTGGGATCACAGAGACATGGCTCCAGGGTGACCAGGTATGGGAGCTCAACGTTCAGGGATATTCAATATTCGGGAGGGATAGACATGAAGGAAGGGGAGGTGGGGTGGCGTTGCTGGTTAAAGAAGAGATTAACGCAATAGAAAGGAAGGACATAAGCCGGGAAGATGTGGAATCGATATGGGTAGAGCTGCGTAACACTAAGGGGCAGAAGACGCTGGTGGGAGTTGAGTACAGGCCACCTAACAGTAGTAGTGAGGTCGGAGATGGTATTAAACAGGAAATTAGAAATGTGTGCAATAAAGGAACAGCAGTTATAATGGGTGACTTCAATCTACATGTAGATTGGGTGAACCAAATTGGTAAAGGTGCTGAGGAAGAGGATTTCTTGGAATGTACGCGGGATGGTTTTTTGAACCAACATGTCGAGGAACCAACTAGAGAGCAGGCTATTCTGGACTGGGTTTTGAGCAATGAGGAAGGGTTAATTAGCAATCTTGTCGTGAGAGGCCCCTTGGGTAAGAGTGACCATAATATGGTAGAATTCTTCATTAAGATGGAGAGTGACATAGTTAATTCAGAAACAAAGGTTCTGAACTTAAAGAGGGGTAACTTTGAAGGTATGAGACGTGAATTAGCTAAGATAGACTGGCAAATGACACTTAAAGGATTGACGGTGGATATGCAATGGCAAGCATTTAAAGGTTGCATGGATGAACTACAACAATTGTTCATCCCAGTTTGGCAAAAGAATAAATCAAGGAAGGTAGTGCACCCGTGGCTGACAAGAGAAATTAGGGATAGTATCAATTCCAAAGAAGAAGCATACAAATTAGCCAGAGAAAGTGGCTCATCTGAGTACTGGGAGAAATTCAGAGTTCAGCAGAGGAGGACAAAGGGCTTAATTAGGAAGGAGAAAAAAGATTATGAGAGAAAACTGGCAGGGAACATAAAAACGGACTGTAAAAGCTTTTATAGATATGTAAAAAGGAAAAGACTGGTAAAGACAAATGGAGGTCCCCTGCAGACAGAAACAGGTGAATTGATTATGGGGAGCAAGGACATGGAAGATCAATTGAATAATTACTTTGGTTCTGTCTTCACTAAGGAGGACATAAATAATCTTCCAGAAATAGTAAGGGACAGAGGGTCCAGTGAGATGGAGGAACTGAGCGAAATACATGTTAGTAGGGAAGTGGTGTTAGGTAAATTGAAGGGATTGAAGGCAGATAAATCCCCAGGGCCAGATGGTCTGCATCCTAGAGTGCTTAAGGAAGTAGCCCAAGAAATAGTGGATGCATTAGTAGTAATTTTTCAAAACTCGTTAGATTCTGGACTAGTTCCTGAGGATTGGAGGGTGGCTAATGTAACTCCACTTTTTAAAAAAGGAGGGAGAGAGAAACCGGGGAATTATAGACCGGTTAGCCTAACGTCGGTGGTGGGGAAACTGCTGGAGTCAGTTATCAAGGATGTGATAACAGCACATTTGGAAAGCGGTGAAATGATCGGACAAAGTCAGCATGGATTTGTGAAAGAAAAATCATGTCTGACGAATCTTATAGAATTTTTTGAGGATGTAACTAGTAGAGTGGATAGGAGAGAACCAGTGGATGTGGTATATTTGGATTTTCAAAAGGCTTTTGACAAGGTCCCACACAGGAGATTAGTGTGCAAACTTAAAGCACACGGTATTGGGGGTAAGGTATTGGTGTGGGTGGAGAATTGGTTAGCAGACGGGAAGCAAAGAGTGGGAATAAACGGGACCTTTTCAGAATGGCAGGCGGTGACTAGTGGGGGACCACAAGGCTCAGTGCTGGGACCCCAGTTGTTTACAATATATATTAATGACTTGGATGAGGGAATTAAATGCAGCATCTCCAAGTTTGCAGATGACACGAAACTGGGTGGCAGTGTTAGCAGTGAGGAGGATGCTAAGAGGATGCAGGGTGACTTGGATAGGTTGGGCGAATGGGCAAATTCATGGCAGATGCAATTTAATGTGGATAAATGTGAAGTTATCCACTTTGGTGGCAAAAATAGGAAAACAGATTATTATCTGAATGGTGGCCGATTAGGAAAATGGGAGGTGCAACGAGACCTGGGTGTCATTATACACCAGTCATTGAAAGTGGGCATGCAGGTACAGCAGGCGGTGAAAAAGGCGAATGGTATGCTGGCATTTATAGCGAGAGGATTCGAGTACAGGAGCAGGGAGTTACTACTGCAGTTGTACAAGGCCTTGGTGAGACCACACCTGGAGTATTGTGTGCAGTTTTGGTCCGCTAATCTGAGGAAAGACATCCTTGCCATAGAGGGAGTACAAAGAAGGTTCACCAGATTGATTCCTGGGATAGCAGGACTTTCATATGAAGAAAGGCTGGATGAACTGGGCTTGTACTGGTTGGAATTTAGAAGATTGAGGGGGGATCTGATTGAAATGTAGAAGATCCTAAAGGGATTGGACAGGCTAGATGCAGGAAGATTGTTCCCGATGTTGGGGAAGTCCAGAACGAGGGGCCACAGTTTGAGGATGGAGGGGAAGCCTTTTAGGACCGAGATTAGGAAAAACTTCTTCACACAGAGAGTGGTGAATCTGTGGAATTCTCTGCCACAGGAAGCAGTTGAGGCCAGTTCATTGGCTATATTTAAGAGGGAGTTAGATATGGCCCTTGTGGCTACGGGGGTCAGGGGGTATGGAGGGAAGGCTGGGGCGGGGTTCTGAGTTGGATGATCAGCCATGATAATAAATGGCGGTGCAGGCTCGAAGGGCCGAATGGCCTACTCCTGCACCTATTTTCTATGTTTCTATGTAACACGGTCATAGGCCAAATCAAAGGTGGTAACAAATTAGCATATAGGAGGGATTCTGAAAATCTTGCTGAGTGGTGCCACAACAACAATCTCTTACTCAATGTCAACAAGACTGAGGAGCTGATTGACTTACGGAGGAGGTCACTGGAGGTCCATGAGCTCGTCCTCATCGGGAAATCAGAGGCGGAGAGAGCCAACAACTTTAAATTACTCAGTGTTAACATTTCAGAGGACCTGTCCTGGTCTCTACACACATGGACAACTATGATGAAAGCACGGCAGCACCTCTGTTTCCTTGGTTGTTAGTGAATATTCAGCATGACATCTAAAACTCCGAGAAACTTAATTATAGATGTGTGGTGGAGAGCAAGTTGACTGACTGCATCACAGCCTACAGAAAGCCACTGAGAGCAAAAATCCAATTTTATGTGAAATTAGAGATAGAATTGGATGCATGACAGCTGTGACAAGGGTTTCACATGCTATTATTTCCTCTAGGCAAAACCTAACAACATAAATGGCAGGGATGCTTTTTATGCTTGCTTTGAAAGGGAGAATACAGCACCTATGCAATTCCCCACAGCATACAGTGATCTCAGATTTCCAGTACATTTTCAACCTTTCACTGCTGTGTTCTGAGCTACCCACTTGCTTGAAAAGGACGGCAATCATACTGACGCCCAAGAACAGGGCGAGCTCCCTGAATGAATATCAACCAGTAGCACTCACATCTATCATGATGAAATGCTTTGAGAGGTTGGTCTTGGCTGGAATTAACTCCTGCCCAAGCAAAGAACTGGACCTGCTGCAATTCACCTACTGCACAATAGGTAAACGGCAGATGCAATCTTACTGGCTCTCTACTTGGCTCTGGAGCACTTGTAGCAGCAAAGCATACATCAGGCTACTGTTTATTGATTACAGCTAGGTGCTCAATATCATCATTCCCTTGGTATCAATCACCAATCTTCTAAACCTAGGCCTCTGTACCACCCTCTGCAAATGAGTTTCTTATTGGGAGACCAAAGTCAGTGCGGATCAGTAATAAAATCTTCTCCTCACTGACAATCAACAGAGGCGCACCTCAAGAACGTGTGCTTAGCTCACTGTTCTATTCTCTCCACACTCATGACTGAGAGGCAAGACACAGCTTGAACATCAGCTATACATTTGCCAATGACATAACTGTTGGTGGCAGAACCTCAGATGCCAATGATGTGACGTATAGGGCTGAGAAAGATTAGCTGGTTGAGCAATATCACAAAAGTCTCACAGTCAATGTCGGCAAGAGCAAGGAATTGATTGTGGACTCCAGGAAGAGAAAACTAGAACACACACCAATCCTCTTTGAAAGGGAGAGTAGCTTCAAGTTCTTGAGTGTCAAAATCTCTGATAATCTGTTTGGGCCTAACATGGTGATACAATCATGAAGAAGGCACGCCAGTGACGACACTTCATTAGGAAAATGAGGAAATTTGTATGTCAAAGACTCATATAAATGTGTATAGATATACAGTACCGAGCATTCCAACTGTTTGCATCACAGCCTGGTATGGAGGCTCAAAAGCAGAGAAATGTCACAGGCTGCAGAGAACTGGAAACTCAGCCAGCTCTATCATGGGCACTCTCAAGGACATCTTTAAGAGGCAGAATTCGCCTGCATGCCCCCCCCCCCCACACAATCCAGGACATGCACGTCATTACTATCATCAGGGAGGAGGTACAGGTTACTGAATCACTGACACAGGATACGTTCTATGGCCTGCTCTATCCAGAGCTTCTTTCAAACATTGTTCAGCATGGATAACAACAGTAATTCATCAGTTGAAGGAGAGCAGATGGTATTCAGGAGGAGGTATCCTTGACCACATCTGATTTAATGCCATGAGAATTCACGAGATCTTTAATTAGATCAGGAAGGAGGGCAGCCTCCAAGAGGACCACAACCTTGTTGTGGTTTGGAGGCTTGTGTGCCTCATTGACCCAGAGAGCTGTTGGCTGGAGTCAGAGCTTTATGCTTTGACTCTTGTTAGGGTCACCCACACCAAACAGGTCAAAGGGCAGAAGCCAGACTAAGAATGAACCACCAGTCCTCCAGGTACGGGGGCCCAGCTCAGGGCTAACAACCCTCACTGGTAAAACAAAATTGTAATGGAAACAGCAAAGAAGAATACTTTTACATCTGAATGCGATGGCATTCCTAAGTCTCCACCCAGGATTCACATGGATAACAGTAGTGTAAACTGAAAGAAAGCGACTGATAAGATGAAGGAATACGGCCAGAGATGGAGGACTTTCATTGCTGCCCTAAATGCCAGCAGCAGAATGAGTAGTAAGTAAGTAGCAGAGCAGGTTAAGAATTCCTAGTGCTACTCCCTCCTGTACAGCTCTGTGGTGGTCGCTTCCTGCGAAGGGACAGATAGTACCCAGGGATTGTAATAATATCACCTGTGAAGTACGATTTTGTGATCAAAGCCATGCTTTACAAGACTACTGGACAGCTCACCCAATTTAAACACCTGTACCCAGGTGTTAGCAAGGATACTCTGAGCTTGATCTGTCTGTGAGTAAATGTGGTGCCAGTGTGAATGTCAGGAGGTCAACCTTGTTGTTATCCTATTTCCATTTTTAATATTGCAGCTATATGCCCTGCTAAGTAATTTCACACGGCATTTAAAATTCTACCAGCGATCATGTACAAGCCAGGTCAGGCAATGTAGATATTTGGCCCTCACATCTCACCACAAAGGCACTAGCAAACTAGATGGGATGTTATTGCCCAGAATACTAAAATATAACAATCTCATGCACAGTGAGATGGACTCTTGGCCTCATAATCTATCTCATTATGATCTTGAATTTATTGTTTACCTACACCGCAATTTTTTGGGATACCTTTACTTTATTCTTCATTGTTATTATTTTACCTTGTTCTACTTCAATGTAATGTGATTGATGCAGAACAATTTAAAAAAAAATCTATATCTTGGTATATGTGACAATACCAAAATTAAATTCCATGCCAACCACTCTGGGATCTCAACACGCATTTTTGACCCACGTTCACAGTGATGAACTATTTTTTTCCTAACATAACCATTGCAGCCCATGCAGTAGAAAGGTGCCAGATACCTCAGTGTCTAAGAAAAATTCTGATCAACGAACGCCCACTGTACCTTGCCGGTTCCTGGAGGTCCAGCCAATAAGACAGCCCTTCCAGCCATCTTCTTACTTCTGATCAGCTCCACTATGATCCCACAAGCCTATGGGAAAAGAAAGACGCTCAATACATTTTCTATATACAAATAGGATCTACTGTGTGCTTCATCTCTAACAGAAAACTTTAAATAGAGTTTTTAACAGCCTGCACCAATAAATCAAGTTCTCCAATCACGATTCTAAATACTACCATCAGACCTTCTTGGAGTCTCATCCCACCCTCCCCACTTTTCCAAGGGTAAGAATCTGACTTTCTTCTGTGTAACTACAAAGCCAGCTTGCTTCTCCACTGAATAATTTGTTAAACTTATTCTGCATCCACTCCAGAATCTATTTCCTCAAATGTGAGACACAAGTGAGGACAATTCTCCTTTCATCATCAAACTCACTTTATAGATTATACCATGGTATTTTTACTCTAGAGGAGGCAGAGAGTACTCAAGACCCTGTAAGCTTTTATAACCAAATTTTCAATACTTATTTTTCCAAAGATTTGTGTGCAAATATCCCCTATTTCAATTATCCTGTGGGCCTTTGAGAACTGTACCCTCAAGTTTATATTGTCTCTTCTCATTCTTTCTACCAAAGTGAAACTTCACTCTTCACTTGTTACCCATCCTGCCCATTCTACTAAAACAGATCTCTTTGAAGTCCTCATGTATCACTATACTATCAGATTTTGTATCATGTACAGAATTCTGAAATTGCTAGCATCATATCCAACTTCAAATGTCAAGAAAAGCAGTGTTCCTAGCATTGAACCCCACAAAACTCAACTTTCCTCCAGTTCAATTATCTTTTCACTGTAATCCTCCACTACCCAATATCATTATTGATTACCAGCATTACTTGCCATGGAGCCTTTTACTCTAAGGCTCACATTTTCCACGATGTCTAATTTACCCCAACTTTCCAAATGCTCTTTAGAAACACATATGCACAACAGGTGCATTTCCCTCACCTAACCCAAAAACAAAATGATGGAAGAACTCATCTGGTCAAGCAGCATCCATTAAGGGATAAAGGAATTGTTGACATTTCAGGCTGAGGAGCATGCATAAGGGAAGGTAGCTAAAGGAGAGTGGAAGGGGTAAAATAAGGATGACGAGGGGTGAAAGATGGAGTCTGGGAGAAAAAAGGGGCAGGTGGAAGCAGGCAAGGGAGTAAAAGGCAGATAGAGCCAGGTAAGGGGAGGGGTGACAGTGGTTGGAGGGAATAGAGTTATGGGCAAAGGCAGGAAGTGTGACTGGGGAAGGAAGGACAGGGGAATGAAAACAGGAGAGGTGATGCAGGGGAAGGGAGAGGGAAGGAGTGAAGGACAGGGGAACGGAGGCAGATCCGGAGTGGAGGGGGAAGAGAAGGAAACGGCTGGGTGGATGAAGCCAGCGTTGGTTGAGGGTCGGGGAGAGATTTCCTGCCGCCGGCGCTGCTACTCACCTCCCGGGCGTTCTCCTGGCCCACCAGCCCGGCGGCCACCGCCTTGGCCAGGCCGCTCTCGTCTAAGCCCAGGCCCTTCACATGGCTATGGCTGGCAATCCGTTGGGTCTTTGTGGTGCTCTTAACCTCTTCGATTTTCATCGCTGCTTTTCTTTGCTCCGGTCACCTCAACTCAGAATCCGAACCAAGCGGCAGCTCTTCCACGGAACGCAGCGCGTGTTACTAAGTGAGGCAGGATCTTCAGCCGCTACCTACCTCGCTAGCACCAAGCAACGCCTACCCTCGCATTACATTGGCTAATGCCAACGCCAATCAAAGCACTCCTGCAGTCTGATGGTCCCCTCTCCGTCAATCATTGCTAAGGACTCTGAGCAAGATAGGTTGCATTCAACTTCCGTCTCCGTCGTTAAGGGCGGCCATCGCGTTCTCACCAACGGAAATCACCTAATTTTGCTTATATTATTGGTCGCTGGAAAATACATCCCTAATTGCGATTGGACAATTCAGCGATCAATCATATTATCACCAATGGGCGGCGAGAAGCGCTGTGCGGGATCTCAGTCAACGAATATTAGCAATTATATATAGCAAAATAAATTAATATTTAGCAAAATAAATTAATATTTACCTCAGACCTAATCTTAATAGGTTTGAATTAACATTTTAAGTACTGATAGTTTCAAACTATATTTATAATTTTAGAATATATAGTGAATTAAAGATTCATATAGTGAATTGAAGGGTTATATATTTAAAATGTATTTCAGTAAAGATGTTAAAATCTGAGTTTAAGAATTCTGAAATGTATTTCTAATTATACCGTTGCATGTTTTGTATACTGTACCAACGTTTTACTTTGTCTTCATTTTTCATGGACGTTGCTGGAAAGCTGGCGATTATTACCTTGATTCACGAAACAATAAAATCTTTCTGACAAGTAAAATAAAATAGTTTCTGCAAAGGAGCGTATACCGACAGCAATGCGTGCGAAAATGGTATGGATGTTGAAATCAGAAAAATTTAGTTTAGCCAGAATTTCTGGAGAGATAAATAGGCTTTTTGGTTGATGATCTTCTCAAGAAGGAAAGAAGCAGAGAGCAAGATGTAACTACCATTTGAGAGGAGGTACAGGAGTCTGAAGACCCACACGTTTTAGGAACAACACACATCAAAGTTGCTGGTGAACACAGCATCTCTAGGAAGAGGTACAGTCGACGTTTCGGGCCGAAACCCTTCGTCAGGACTGTACTTCTTCCTAGAGATGCTGCCTGGCCTGCTGCGTTCACCAGCAACTTTGATGTGTGTTGCTTGAATTTCCAGCATCTGCAGAATTCCTCGTGTTTGCGTTTTAGGAACAGTTTCCTCTCCACCTCCCCCCCCCCCCCAACCCCGGCCAGACTTATGAACAATTCCTGCACCCAGGAAACTACCTCGTTTTGCACTATTAATCTATTTTGTAACTTTACCGATTGTTATGTCTTTTCATTGCTGCAAAACAACAAATTTCACATATTTTAGTTGTAATAACTCTGATTTGATTCAGTTGGAATAGTCCGTGATGAGGAAGGCAGACGGCACCTGTGGAGAGAGAAATTAATAAAAACCATGAAATAGAAAAGTATTTTTCCCACCGCACCATGGTGCCGGCTGGCTTGAATTTTAATAACATCTGTTTCTATTTCAGACTCTCAGCATCCACACAATCTCCTTTCGCAATCAGTAAAGCTGGAAACTTTTGTTCCATCCCGGGGGGGTTTTGAAGTGGGTGCACAACATGTGTTCCGTCTGGTTGAACCGTCCCCCTCCGTTTCTTGGCAACCATGGCGGCGGCAGACACCCTGAACTTCAACATTGGGGTGCTCGGACACATTGACAGCGGCAAGACCGCGCTGGCTCGGGCGCTGAGCACCACGGCGTCTACGGCGGCCTTCGACAAGAACCCGCAGAGCAGGGAGCGCGGCATCACCCTGGACCTGGGCTTCTCCAGCTTCTGCCTGGCCGCGCCGCCGCATCTCAGGCCGCCGCAGTACTCCAAACTGCAGGTCACGCTGGTGGACTGCCCGGGCCATGCTTCGCTTATCAGGACCATCATTGGAGGTAGGACAGGTTGAAAAACCGCGCTCCGGGGCTCCGCAACCTTCCTTTCCAACCATCCACCCCTTCCACGATCTTTTCCACGGATGCTGCCCGACCTGCTGAGTTCCTCCAACGTGTTGTGAGTGTTGTATCCATCCCTTCCACTGGTCTCTCTTCTGTTGTACAGAGTGACACCCAAGCTTCCCCCCTGCCACGGGCAGCGTTTATCTGCCCAATGGAATTTTTCGAGGAGGCGACCAGATGTGCTGATGGAGATAGTGCACTTCTGTAAGTTTTTTGACAAGGTTCCACATGGGAGACTGGTTCAAAGAGACCCAAGAGCTGTAGATCTGGGATCTAGGGTAACACAACACGCTAGAGTAAGTCAGCAGCTCCCGTTGGTCCAATAAAGGCTCTTGACTCGAAACATCGATTGTTCATTGGTGCTGCCTGACGTTGAGTTCTTCCTGCTTTTTGTGTGTTGCTCAGGGTACTAAGGAATCCATTTATCAAATTAATTCCAAAATAGGAAATAAGAATTGATAGTGCCCCCCTTCACTATTCCTCATTCTCTTTTCCCTCTCTCACCTTATCCCCTCGCCTGCCCATTGCCTCCCTCTGGTGTTCATCCCCCTTTTCTTTCTTCCATGGCCTTCAGCCCTCTCCTAGTAGATTCCCCCTTCTCCTGCCCTTCTCACCAATCAACTTCCCCACTTTTTACTTCACCCCTCCCCCTTCCCAGTTTCACCTATTACCTCGTGTTTCTCCCTCACCTTCCCCCACCTAACTCTGACTCCTCATCTTTTTTTCTCCAGTCCTGATGAAGGGTCTCGGCTCGAAACGTCAACTGTACTCTTTTCCATAGGTGCTGCCTGGCTGCTGAGTTTCTCCAGCATTCTGTGTGTGTTGCTTGGATTTCTAGCATCTGCAAATTTTCTCTTGTTCGTGATTGACAGTGGAAGGTTGTGCTGGAATTGGAGCAGTGGTGTAACGTGGAGATTTGTGATGGGATGCCAGCAACATGTTACATACATTAAAAGGATCTGAACCTACATTAAGGAAGAAGGGCTCATTAGTAAAGAGATGATATGAAACTGTGTTGTCATAGAGCATGGAAACAGGCCCTTCGGCCAACCAAGTTGTCTACCTGAACTACTCCCATTTGGCTGCATTTGGGCCATATTCCTCTAAACATTTTATTACCATGTAACTTTCTTAATGTCTTTTTAAGTACTGTAAATGTACCCAGCTCTGTAGCTTCCACTTGCAGCTTGTTCCATTGCCACATCAGCTTTTGAGTGAAAAGGGTTCCTTTAAAATTTTCCCCTCTCACCTGTACCTATATACCCTTTTGACTTTTACTCCCCCTGCTCTGGTAAAAGACTGACCATTTATCTTATCTATTGTCCTTGTGGTCTTATATGCCTCTGTAACATTGCCAATTAGCCTACTATGCTCCAGAGGGGGAAAAAGCCCCTGCCTATCTATCATAGAAGATAGAACAGTACAGGCCTTTCACCCCATGATGCTGTACTTACCTTTTAACCTACTCTAAGATCTATTTAATCCTTCCCTCCCACCATTTTTCTTCGATCCATGTGCTTATCTAAGAGTCTTTTAAATATACCTAATGGAGCGGCCTCTACCACCATCCACATACCCACCATCCATGTAGAAAATTTACCTTTGACATTCTTCCCCACCCCCCATACTTTACTCCAAATACCTTAAAATTATGTCCCATCGTATTAACCAGTTCTGCCCTGGGAAAAAGTTTCTGGCTGTCCACTTGATCTATGCCTCTTGTCATTTTGGACACCTCTATCAAGTCATCTCAGATTCTGCTTCATTTCAAAGAGAAAAGCCCTCACTCACTCAATTTATCCTCATAAGACACGCTGTCTAATCCAGGCAACACCCTGGTAAATCACCTCTGCACCCTCTCTAAAGCTTCCACACCCTTTGTATAATGAGGTGACTAGAAAAGAACACAATACTCAAAGTGTGTTCTAACCAGAGTTGTACAGAGCATGCAACGTTACCTCATGGCTCTTGAACTCATTCTCCTGACTCATGAAGGCCAACACTCTATATGCTTTCTTAACTATCCCCTTAAATTGTGTGGCAACTTTGAGGGATCTATCCCTATAACTCAGACTCTCCAGTTCTGGTAATATTACAATGAATCTTTTCTGTACCCTTTCCAGCTTAATGAAATCCTTCTCAGAACAGGAGCTATACACAATCTCACAAAGGACTCATGCAGTTGCACCATGACATCTCCACTCCTGTACTTTGTGCCTTGACTGATGAAAGCAAGTGTTTCAGAGGCTGCCCTCATGATCAATTCTGTCTGTGTTATGTTGTTAATAGAGAGAAGAATTGTAAAGCTACCTGACAATGTGAACAAGTTGGTAAAAAAAAAAGGCTGAGATATGGTAACTCCTTAGTCTTAAACAATGTGAAGTGATGCATTTTGGAAGGACAGATGAGTTCAGGACATAGACAATGAATAATCTGACCCTTGGCAGTACCGAGGAACATTGAAGGCATTCCTAGAGGCAAAATGTATCATCATTATGGCCCACACATGGCAATCACGGTCTTTCCATGACCATGATTATTCTTGGCAAATCTTTCTACAGAAATAGTTTCCCATTGTCTTCTGGGCAGAATCTTTACAAATTGGGTGACCCCAGCTGTTACCAATACTCTTCAGAGATAGTCTGCCTGGTGTCATTGGTTGCATAACCAGAACTTGTGATGTGCACCAGATGTTCATACGACCATCCACCACCTGCTCTCATGCCTTCAGGTGACCTGTGACCCTGATCGTGGGGGCGGGGGGGAGCTGTGGCTAAGCACCTTGCCCTAGGGTGATGGAACGCCTCACACCTCCTTTGTTGGAGATGTATCTCCACCCTACCCCCGAGATATAGGCTATTTATAGGAGACTTGAGAAAGAGTTTTTTTAAATGCAGATGGTATTTGAAATATTCAATGCACGTCTTGTAATTGAAATATTCAATGCACGTCTTGAGAGAGTGGTGAGAAGAAATATTTAGATGAATACTTGAAATGCAGCAGCTTACAGTGGTGTTAGAAAGTTTGTGAACCTTGTAGAATTTTCTCTATTTCTGTATAAATATGACCTGAAATCTGATTAAATCTTCATCTATGTCCTAATACTAGATAAAGGAGGCATCCATTAGTCTTGGAAGACCATGGATCTGCACCTGGAAAGTCTTCACTCTCCAGGGCGCAGGCCTGGGCAAGGTTGTATGGAAGACCAGCAGTTGCCCATGCTGCAAGTCTCCCCTCTCCATGACACCAATGTTGTCCAAGGGAAGGGCATTAGGACCCATACAGCTTGGCACCAGTGTCGTCGCAGAGCAATGTGTGATTAAGTGCCTTGCTCAAGGACACAACACGTTGCCTCGGCTGGGGCTCGAACTCACGACCTTCAGGTCGCTAGTTCAATGCCTTAACTACTTGGCCACATGCCCACACGTAGATAAAGAGAACCAAATTAAATAAATAACAGAAAAAAGCATTATACTTGTTTGTTTATTTATGTGAAAAATGATCCAATATTACAAGTATTTGTTGGGAAAAGTCTATGAACCTCTGGGGCAATGCTTTCTACAGTCAGGTGTTCTAATCAATGAGATGAGATTGGAGGTGTGGGTTGCAGAGGTGCCCTGCCCTATTTAAAAAAAAAAGATACACAAAGTCAGGTTACTGACAGAGCCTGCTGTTCTCAAGAAAGATCTGTTTATGTGCGCCATGCCTCGATCAAAACCACTTTCAGAGGACCTTAGAAGAAGAATTATAGAGATGCATGAAGCTGGAAAAGACTTCAGAAGTATTTCTAAAGTCTTGAGTGTTCATCAGTCCACTGTAAGAGAAATTGTCTACAATTGGAAGAAACTCAGTACTGTTGTTACTCTCCTTAGGCGTGGGCGTCCTGCAAAGATCACACGAAGAGCACAACGTGCAGTGCCGAAGGAAGTGAAAAAGAACACAAGGGTAACAGCAAAAGAACTGCAGAGATCTCTAGAACTTGTTAAAGTCTCTGTTGATGTGTCCACTATAAGAAAACACTGAACAAGAATGGTGTTCAGAGAAGGACACCAAGGAGGAAACCACTGCTCTCCAAAAAAAGACATCACTGCACATCTCAAGTTTGCAAAAGACCACCTGGATCTTCTGCAATGCTTCAGGGACAATGTTCTGTGATGAGACAAAAATTTAACTTTTTGGTAGAAAAGTACATTGCTACCTATGGAGGAAAAAGGGCACTGCACATCAACACCAAAACCTCATCCCAACTGTGAAGCATGGTGGAGCGAGTGTCATGGTTTGGGGCTGCTTTGCCGCCTCAGGGCCTGGACAACTTGCAATTGTTGAGGGAACAGTGAATTCAAAATTGTATCAAGACATTTTACAGGAGAATATCAGGAGAATAATCTGTCACCTGAAGCATAATAGAAGTTGGATAATGTAACAAGACAAAGATCCGAAACATGAATAAATCAGCAACAGCATGGTTTAAAAAGAAGAAAATTCTTGTTTTGGAATGTCGAAGTCGAAGTCCTGACCTTAATCCTGTAGAAATGTTGTGGATGGACCTGAGGCAAGCAGTTCGTCAGAGAAGCTCACCAAAATGCCAGAGCTGAAGCAGTTTTGTAAGGAGGAGTGGTCTAAAATTTCTCTAAGCCCATGTACAGGACTGATCAACAGTTACTGAAAATGTTTGGTTGAAGGTATTGCTGTACAAGGGGTCACACCAATTACTGAAAGCAAAGGTTCACATACTTTTTCCAACAAATACACGTAATATTGGATAATTTTTCTCAATAAATAAATGAACAAGTATAATGTTTTTACTATTACTTATTTAATTGGGTTCTCTTTACCAAGTTTTAGGACGCGTGAAGATCTGGTCACTTTTTACATCATGTTTATGCAGAAATAGAGAAAATTCTATAGGGTTCATAAACTTTCCAGTGCCACTGTGGAAAGACTGAACCAAGTGTTGAAAATGGCATTACTCTAGATAGGGCCTTGATGGCCAGTGTAGATACAAAAGACTGAAGTGTCTTATTCTGTAGATTGCCTCCAGTGTTGCTCCCTACCCTTAACTGGAATTCAGCCAACTCTGCCTTGCTGACTTGCTTTCTCACATTCTCTTTCCCAACCCCCCCTTGTCCTCCCCCCCCCCCACCGCTCCTTGCTGTCCCTCTTCACTTCTGCACTTACCATCACGTTCCTTGCTCTAATAGCAAGGAGGAAATGGAACAATGGGTTGCTCTTTCGAATAGAGGTCCTACGCTTGGCTTGCCATATGGCTGTTTTGCGATGTCCTGTATTAATCACAATGCCACGTTGTCAGGCAGTCTCTCCTCTCTGTAGCGGAGTGTTCTCACCAGCCGTTGGGTGGTGAAAGAGGCAGATACACCACTAGTCACCAGCAGCCAACCAGAAAAGTCTTCTGTCCGCGCTAGCATATTTCCTGTAATACCATGTCTTGTTTAGCAGCCTTACGTGCGGCGCCATGTCAAATGCCTTTGCTGTTGCACTTTTACACCGCATTTCCTTTGTGATAACCAGTAACTTTAAAATAGTCTTCTTTACTTTTCTTACACTTGTTCACTCATCTGTACAGGTCTTATGATGATTATGAGGACACGTAGTCCTCTTTTATTGTCATTTAGTAATGCATGCATTGAGAAATGATACATTATTTCCTCCGGTGTGATATCACAAAACACAGGACAGACCAAGACTGAAAAACTGACAAAACCACATAATTATAACATATAGTTACAAACAGTGTAACAATACCATAACTTGATGAAGAAGTCCATGAGCACAGTAAAGTTCAAAGTTTCTCAAATGTCCCACATCTCACGCAGACGGGAGAAGAAAGAAAAACTCTCCCTGCCATGCAGTCCGACTCTGAATCATCTGAAAACTTCGAGCTCTGATCAGCTCTCCGACACCGAGTACTGAGCGCCATCTCTGTCCGAACGATTCGACCTCCTTCTCGGTCGCCAAAAGCAGGCAAGGCCGGGGATTTTGAGGCCTACCCTCTGAAAGATTCCCGACCACACAGTAACGACAGCAGCAAACAGGCGTTTCAGAAATCTTTCCAGATGTTCCTCTGTGCTTTCACGTCCATTCTCCATCAAATCAGAATTGTCCACGGCCCCTATTTAACAGATACAATATCATTTTTCACCGGAGGGCTGCGCACACGCAGGCGCACTGCCATCTTCTCCTCCTGCCATCTTGCCTTTGCATCTGACATCCAAATCAATCACTTTCTCCTGAATGCCCTTTTTTTTTAGATTTTTTTTAAGTAACTCTTTCTCAGTATTATTTTTATTTGCAATTTGTCTTTTGCACAACTTTCTTTATGTATAGTTTTTCATAAAATTCTATTCTTTTTAACCATGAGTGCCTGCAAGAAAATGAATTTCAAGGTGGTATTTGATGACGTACCCTCAGTAGCCACTTTATTAGGTACCCGTTGTACTTAATAAAGTGGCCACTGCATGTATGTTCATGGTCTTCTGCTGCTGTAGCCCATCCACTTCAAGGTTCAGTGTGTTGTGCGTTCAGAGACGTTCTTCTGCACACCACTGTTGTAACTTAATGGCTATTTGAGTTATTGTCACCTTCCAGTCAGCTTCAGCTAGTCTGACCATTCTCCTCTGACCTCTCTCATTAACATGTTTTTTTGCCTCAGAGTAGAGGGGTGTCCTTTTAGAACATAGATGAGGAGGAACATCTTTAGCCGGGGGGGGGGGTGTATCTGTGGAATTCTTTACCACAGGCAGCTGTGGAGGCCAAGTTTTATGTATATTTAAGGCAGAGATTGATAGATTCTTGATTGGTCTGGGCATGAAGGGATACGGGGAAAGGGCAGGAGATTAGGGCTGGGAGAATAATTGGATCAGCCATGATAAAACGGCAGAGCAGACTTGATGGGCCAAAAGGCTTAACGCTGCTCATATATTTTACGGTCTTATGGTCTAAAGCTAAGTTTCTGAGATCCTTAAACCATCCTCTGGCACCAAAATCATCCCACAGTCAAAGTCACATAGATCACAATTCTTCCCTATTATGATCTTTGGTTTGAATAACAACTGAACTTCTTGGCCAGGTCTGCATGCTTTTGTACATTGAGCTGCTGCTACATGATTGACTGATTAGATATTTGCATTAATGAGCAGGTATACATTGATGAATTTAATTTCAACTTTGAGATTGCATTCAGGCATGGGCTGATAAGTACAAATATCACTCCTACCACAAAATTTAATGACTAATTTCAGTAAGAGGGAGTTTGATCACCCATTCATGACATACAATGGCATTATCATCTTGGATATCACCATCGACCAGCTCCTTATTACAATGGTAGCAGGTCAGTGGTTGGTCATCTTGTTATGGGGCAGCATGGTAGTGTAGTGGTTGGTGCATCGCTGTACAGTGTCAACTAGTAATCTGTTAACAGGGTTCAATTCCCACTGCTGCCTGTAAGGAGTTTGTACGTTTTCCCTGTGATTGTGTGGGTTTCCTCTGTGTGCTCCGGTTTCCTCCCACAAAGACATACCTTTAGGGTTAGTGAGTTGTACACGTGCTATGTTAACGCCAAAAGCGTGGCGACACATGCAGGGTACCCAGTACAGTCCTCGGTGATTTGTTTTGATCCAAAAGACACATCTGTCTTTATGTTCCGATGCACAGATTACTTGTATATTTCATATTTTAGTAATTTTGAAACTCTTGTAAATATGTTGTTCATTAAGCATTCTTTGTTCAAATAATTAATTATGTCTGTATGTTTAAAAAAAAAAGAATTGCATATGCCATGACGCTACCGTGTGATGTGTGCGTGCTCTGTTGAAAGTAAAACAAAACTAGTATATTCATCTCTCTCAGCTTCAATGTCTTTCTTTTAATTAGTTTAATGTTTTTGATTGCATAAAACTTAACAGTGACGACAAGGAAGTTTTAAATGAGGCCGAGATGACTAAGCACAGCGAGACATTTAAGTTATAAAAAAAAACACAGGGAGAAACATTGGAGTTTTTAAAGAGTGCGGGAATTTTTTTCTTTCAGAGCAGCACATTTTCATTATAAAATGAAAGACAATCGAGTTTTAAAAAAAGACAGAAAACAGAAGAAAACTGGTTCATAAACAGTGATAATCATAAATCTTAAAAAAAAGGCAGAAATAGCTGGCTACATTAGTGTTCACTTGCACAATAGATAACTGGCTGATGTACACTGAGTGAATAGAGCAGTATTTTGAAGTAAATGAAATAGTCAATGAGAAGCAAGAACCAATTTTGCTGAGGGCATCAGGTTCAAAAGCATACAGTTGGCTTAGAAGTTTGACTGGTCCAACCAAACCAGATGAAATGAGCTTTGCTGATATTGTGAAAGTAATGCAGGAACATTGTGAATTACAGAACACTTTAGGTTTCTATTTTCCTATTGATGTAACCAGCCTACCAATGACGCCCTTGCCACAGAACTGCACACTGTCCTCTCTCAACTAGACCTACGTTAGAATGCTATTCCTGGACTACAGTTCAGTATTCAACACCGTAATTCCCTCCAGACTTGACAGGAAGCTCAGAGACCTTGTACAGCTGGATGCTAGACTTCCTGTTGGATCACCTTCAGGTGGTAAGGATGGGCTCCCTCACCTCTACCCCTCTGACCATCAACACAGGTGCCCCCCAGGGTTGTGTCCTGAGTCCCCTCCTCTACTCCCTTTACACCGACAACTGTGCTGCCACGCACAGCTTTAATCTGATGATCAAATTTGCAGATGACATATATTAATCAGCCTTATTTTCTTGTGGTGACGAGACAGCCTACAGAGAATCAGAATAAGAATTCAGAATCAGAACCAGGTTTATTATCACTGGCATGTGTCGTGAAATTTGTTGACTTAGCAGCAGCAGTTCAATGCAATGCATAATGAAAAAAAATCAATAAATAAGTAAATCAATTACAGTGTATGTATAATGAATAGATAAAAATTGTGCAAAAACTGAAATAATACATATTTAAAAAGTGAGGTAGTGTCCAAAGATTCAATGTCCATTTAGGAATTGGATGGCAGAAGAGAAGAAGCTGTTCCTGCATCGCTGAATGTGTGCCTTCAGGCTTCTGCTAGACCTCCTACCTGATGGTAACAGTGAGAAAAGGGCATGGTGATGGGGGTCCTTAATAATGGACGCTGCCTTTCTGAGACACTGCTCCTTGAAGATGTCCTGGTACTTTGTAGGCTAGTACCCAAGATAGAGCTGACTAAATTTACGACCCTCTGCAACTTATTTCGGTCCTGTGCAGTAGCTCCTCCATACCAGACAGTGATGCAGCCTGTCAGAATGCTCTCCCCGGTACATCTATAGAAGTTTCTGAGTGCTTTTGTTGACATACTGAATTTCTTCAAACTCCTAATGAGTCTAGTCACTGCCTTGCCTTCTTTGTAACTGCATTGATATGTTGGGACCAGGATAGGTCCTCAGAGATCTTGACACCCAGGAACTTGAAACTGCTCACTCTCTCCACCTCTGATCCCTCTATGAGGATTGGTATGTGTTCCTTCGTCTTACCCTTTCTGAAGTTCACAATCAGCTCTTTCGTCTTAGTGATGTTGAGTGCCAGGTTGTTGCTGCAACACCGCTCCACTAATTGGCATATCTTGCTCTTGTACACCCTGACACCCTGATACAGTGGTGCCAAGATAACAAACTCTTCCTCAATGTCCAAAAAAACAGAAGATCTAATCGTGGATTACAGGAGGAATGGAGACAGGCTCACCCAGATCAACATCAATGGGACTGCAGTTGAGAGGGTTAGTAGTTTCACGTTCCTTGGTGTACACATCACTGAAGATCTCCCCTGGACTGTACACACCGGCTGTGTGGCAAAAAAAAAGCACAACGTCGTCTCTTCCATCTCAGGCAACTGAAAAAGTTCGACGTGAGCCCTCAAATCCTCAAGACCCTCTACAGGGGCACCATTGAGAGCATCCTGACTGGTTGTACACTGCCTGGTATGGGAACTGCACCAACCTTGATTGCTGGGCACTGCAGAGAGTGGTACAGACAACCCAGCACATCTGTGGATGTGAACTTCCCTCCACTGAGGACATTTACAGCAGCAGGTGCGTAAAGAAGGCCTGGGAGATTATCAAGGATACCAGTCACCCAACCACAAACTGTTTCAGCTGCTTCCATCTGGCAAATGGTACCACAGCATTAAAGCCAGGACCAACAGGCTAAGGGACAGATTCTTTCTACAAGCTATTGGACTTATAAATTTACATGTCTGTACATTGCGATGGAGTCATAATACAAAGATTTTTATTCCCTCACGTTGTGGGATGGATGTAAGATTTAAATAAATTCAAAATTCAAATTCATAAGTCAAATCAAAAGGAAAGGGAGTCAATTTCAGCTTGCATAGCTGAATTGAGGAGATTGTCTTAGAGTTATCAGTTCAATGCTGGGCTGAGTGGTGCATTGAGAGATTACTTAGTCTGTGGAATCTTAGAAGAAAACATTTAAAAATGACTTCTAACTGAAACATAACGTGCATTTAAAAGAACAGTTGAAATAGCCATATCATGGAAATAGCAGACAGAAACGCAATTGAGTTACAGACAGAAATGAAGGTGAGCATGAACAAAATGGCAATGTCTAAACCAGGGATCCATGGTAATGGTAGGGGTCCATGACACAAAAAAAGTTGGGAACCCTTGGTCTAAACAGAAGTGTGTCTGGCTGAACAAATTGTGTCACTGTTGTGGCAGGGGCTTGCATACACCAGACAAATGCAGTTTTAAAAGTGAAATTTACAGGAAGTACAAAAAGTAGGACATACAAAGAACATGTTGGGCAACCAAAAATAGATGGATGGCACAGGGAAGAGAAAAAGCTAAAAAGTCAAGTTACCGTTTCGAAAGAGCACTAATCCACATGTTGTTGATGGAAAATCTGATAATGATAAGGGTAGCCTTGAGATTTACAATGTGAAAACTAAGATGAGACGAGCAATCTGGCTTACACTAGAAGTGAACGACAAATTAATTAAAATGGAATTGGGCACTGGCTTGACTGTTTCAGTCATTCCATAAAATGAGTTTGAATGGCATTTCAAAGATAGTGAACTGAAGTCAGCAGATATCTAACTAAGAACTTACACTGAAGAAAAGGTAACTCCTGTGGGAATGACATTTGCAACAGTGAAATACAATGACCAACAAGCCACATTGGGCTTGTATGGGATTAAAAACAGGAGGCCAACGTTGTGGGGATGTCACTGGCTGAGACAATTACAAATTGGAGATCCATCCATAATTTGCATGCCATAACCCCTGTTATAGAGTAAACTGAAAGCGAATTAGGAAAGGTACTGGATGATGCCACAACAATGTTCAAGGATGGCACTGGAAAACTCAAACATATCAAAGATAAAACAATGTTAAATTTAAATGTCACACCCAAGTTTTTTAAAACCTGTCCGGTTCCTTATACCATCCGTGATAATGTAACCAGTGAGCTAGATTGCATGGAGGCTGAAGGAATTCTTTCCAAGGCTGAGTGGAGCCCGCGGGCGATGTCAGTTGTCCCAGTAGCCAAGAAAAATGGGTCAGGGTCTATGGCAATTTTAAGGTCACCATCAACCCAGTACTGAAAGTAGATCGATGCTTAGGATAGAGGATATCTTTACAAAATTTTCTGGAGGAAACACTTCAGCAAAGTGGACTTAGCTGAGGTCTACCTACAGATGGAGATGGAAGGAAGTCCAATGTGTTGCTCACCAAAAACACCCACAAAGAGCTTTATTGCTATAATAGGCTTATTTTTGGAGTAGCATCTGCACCTTGCATTCTGGCATAAAGCTATGGACCAGGAGCTGCAAGGGCTGCCCAGGCACTCAGTGTTACCTGAATGACATTTTTACCAGTAAAGACGGCAAGGAGCACCTCCAAAATCTCAAGGCAATGTTAAAAAGATTAGGTAGATTTCAACTCAGAGCACGATGGAACAAGTGTGAATTATTTAAACCAAGCATCACTTTCTGTGGTCACACCATTAAGGCACAAGGATTACGCAAGTATGCTGAGAAAATTCAAGTAGTGGTGGTTGCCCCAAGGCCAAAGGATGTGTTGCAGTTGCGGTCCTTTTTAGGACTTGTCAGCTACTAAAACAGGTTCCTGCCAAACCTGGCTTTAGCCCTTGAACTCATTTGTACAGATTGGGAAGAAATGGCATTGGACAAAGCAATATGAGGTGGCTTTCAAAAAGGTAAAGGAAATGGTGACGTCAGACATTGTACTGACACGTTATGATCCACATTGTCTGGTGAATCTTGCCTTATGTTATAGGTGCAATCATGCCACATGTCATGCATGATGCAAATGAACGCCCCACAGCTTTGGCATCGCGTTTTCTTACCGCTGCAGAGAAAAAGTACACGCAGATTGACAGGCCTTGAGTCTGGAGTAAAACATTTCAACCAGTACTTGTATGGGAGAGTGTTTACCCTCATTACTGATCATCAACCACTAGTGTCCAGATGGGCTCTGTGTCTTGGGGGACACAATTACAGTATCAAACTCGAGGATGACTAATCATGGAAACGCTAATGAATTGTTCTATTTGCCCTTAGAAGGAAATACCAGAAAAATTACAAAAAAAGACACTCCTTTTGACATATTCTCCCTCATGAAAATTGAAGTTCTCCCTATTACAACAAAGATGATTCAAAGAGAAACCAGAAAAGACTCCACACTGCCTCAGGTATACATAGCCACCCAAAATGGCTGGAATGTGCAGTGGAAACTCCAGCTCTCCTATTTTTACCAGTGCCAGGATGAAATTGCTCTTGACAGAGGTTGCTCTATGATGTGGAGGTTGAGAGTTGTTGTACTAACTAAGCTGAGAGCTACATTGCTGGAGAGTCGCATGCTGGTCATTTTTTTTTCGCGATCGTGAACAATAGCCAGATCAGAAGTGCTGATCAAGTCAACTAGTTCCCAAAGAGAACTCTGATAGGCCAATCAGATGGTTCACTGCTGCTCAGCGATAACAGGAACAATGGCCGCTAGCCCCTGTACCCCAGAAACACACCTGAACAGTGCAGTGGAGGTATGTGCAATGCATGACCTGATCTGAAAACATCATGTTGACTTATAACAGATTGTGTTCAAGGTGGAACAGCTTAGTTAAGGATGGGCTGATCAGCACAGATGGACAAATTATACCTCCACTACCCCGATACGTCTAGGCATGGTTAAAATGAAACTGTTGGCTCGTAGCTTTGTCTGGTGGACTGGCATAAATCAGCAGATTGATTAGCTTGCCATGCACTGTTTAAGATGTTAACAAGTCCAGAAAATGCCAAGAGCAGTGCCTCTCCATCCCTGGGAATGGCCTACATTGCACTGGCAGAGGATTCATGTGGATTTTGCCAGACCATTCATGGACACAAATTTCTTGATAGTAGTGGATGCAACTACAGCCTTGCAGACTGTTGATGTGTTGAGAAGTCTCTTCACAAGGATTGTTGTTCCAGAACACTTAGTCAGTGACAGTGGACCACAGCTTCAGTTGTTCGTGAAAATAAATGGAATAAGACATATTACATCTGCCAGCTACAAATGCCTTGGTGGAAAGATTTGTCCAGACTCTAAAGAACGCACTGTGAGCAATGTCAGCAGAACACACTACACTGACACTGAATCAGAAGCTCGCTAATTTCCTCCTTGCATATCGTAATACAACCCACTCCACAAACAATAACTCACCGGCTGTGCTGTTCCTGGGTCGTCCCTCGTATTCATGCTTGGATCACCTCAAACCCAATCTCAGAAGGAGTATGTAGGACAAACAGCCGAGAAAAATTGACGGCTCCTTAATGTTTCACTTCTGGACAAGCGGTCCTGGAGAGGGACTACAGAGGTGATCAAAAATGGGTACTCGGAAAGATTAAGGACAGAACAGGACTACTTTCTTACACAGTGGAGATTGTGTCTGGAATCATCTGGAGACTACACATCAATCAGTTGAGGAGGACAGAGTCAATTATTAGAGGAGAAAGGTGTCTACCGCGTCGGTACCACTTCCTCTATTTTCAGAGTCAATTTCTACAGTCATCACAGAGGAGGCCCCAGAACCACAGCCACAAGTCTTACTTGCCAACCAAAATGATCCCCCTTGTCAGGAAGGACGTTATCCCAAAACAGTAAGAAAACCTCTGTGGCGATTAAGTCTTTATGCCTGAATGGGACAATGTCGCGAAAACAAAGGAGCTGGTTGTGGATTACAGGAGGAATGGAGATGGACTAGCCCCTATTAACATCAATGGATCTAGGATTGAGAGGACAAACAGCTTTAAGTTCCTCGGCATCCACATCACCGAGGACCTCACGTGGTCTGTACATACCGGCTGTGTCATGAAAAAGGCACAACAGCACCTCTTTCACCTCAGATGGTTGAGGAAGTTTGATATGGGCCCCAAGATCCTTAGAACTTTCTACAGGTGCACAACTGAAAGCATTCTGACTGGCTTCATCACTGCCTGGAATGGGAACTGTACCTCCCTTAATCCCAGGACTCTGCAGAGAGTGGTGCAGACAGCCCAGCACATCTGTAGTTGTGAACTTCCTATGATACATAAGTCACTGAAAGCAAGCATGCAAGTACAGCAGGCAGTGAAGAAAGCTAATGGCATTCTGGCCTTCATAACAAGGGGAATTGAGTATAAGAGCAATGAGGTCCTTCTGCAGCTGTACAGGATCCTGGTGAGACCACACCTGGAGTACTGTGTGCAGTTTTGGTCTCCAAATTTGAGGAAGGACATTCTTGCTATTGAGGGAGTGCAGCGTAGGTTCACAAGGTTAATTCCCGGGATGGCAGTACTGTCATATGTTGAAAGATTGGAGCGACTGGGCTTGTATACTCTGGAATTTAGAAGGCTGAGAGGGGATCTTATTGAAACATATAAGATTCTGAAGGGATTGGACACACTGGAGGCAGGAAGCATGTTCCCGCTGATGGGTGAGTCCAGAACCAGAGGCCACAGTTTAAGAATAAGGGGTAGGCCATTTAGTACGGAGTTGAGGAAAAACTTTTTCACCCAGAGAGTGGTGGATGTATGGAATGCTCTGCCCCAGAAGGCTGTGGAGGCCAAGTCTCTGGATGCTTTCAAGAAAGAGATGAATAGAGCTCTTAAAGATAGCAGAATCAAAGGTTATGGGGAAAAGGCAGGAACTGGGTACTGATTGTGGATGATCAGCCATGATCACAGTGAATGGTGGTGCTGGCTTGAAGGGCCGAATGGCCTACTCCTGCACCTATTGTCTATTGTCTATTCAGGACAGTTACAAAGACAGGTGTGAGAAAAGAGCCCGAAGGATCATTGAGGACCCGAGTCACCCCAATCACAATCTATTCCAGCTGCTACCATCCGGGAAACGGTACCGCAGCATAAAAGCCAGGACCAACAGGCTCTGGGACAGCTTCTTCCCCCAGGCCATCAGATTGATTAACGCAACACACATCAAAGTTGCTGGTGAACGCAGCAGGCCAAGCAGCATCTGTAGGAAGAGGTGCAGTCGACGTTTCAGGCCGAGACCCTTCGTCAGATTGATTAACTCACACTGATTTGAGTGCATTTTTATGTTAACATTGACTGTTCTATTTATTATAAATTTCTATGATTGCACATTATACATCTAGATGGAGACGCAGTGTAAAAATTTTTATTCCTTGTGTATGTTTCAAAGGTTTCAAATGTTCATTTAATGTCAGAGAAATGTACCCAATATACATCTTGAAATGGTTTATCATCACAACCATCTACGAAAACAGAGGAGTACATCCAAAGAATGGATGACAGTTAAATGTTAGAACCCCAAAGTTCCCACCCCCAGCTTCCCTCCCTCCCGCACAAAGCGGTAGCAAGCAACAATCCTTCTTCCCCCCCCGCACCAGCAAAAAAAAGCATTGGCACCCACCACTGAGCACTCAGCGTGAACAAGGCAACAGCAAAGCCACAGACTTGCAGTACACCAAAGACTACATTGTTCACCCAGCATTCGATATACCACTGGCCCCCTCTCCCCCCCTCTCCCCCCCCAGTAAGAGAGAAAGAGATGTCTCCATTCAGAAGAGAGACATGACAAACAACTTGCTGGTTTACAATGTTAAAAGTCTGTTGTGTCGCTTTTTCCAAGCTCTGTGCCCAAAGATCTCGGATCTTCGGGCACACAGCCAGAGATCTTCTGTCTCCAACGGCGCACCGATCTCTTGCAGAGGCACCGACCTCCGATTCCCCTGTCTCCAGAGGCAGGTGATCCCAGGCCTCCAAAGGTGAGCAGATCTCTTAGGCCAAGCCCTTGGCATGCTGAACAACGGCCAGTTGTGAAACCCCGAGAGCGGGTCCCATTCCCGTAAAGAACTGTAGTCAGTGTGTAACTCCAGGTCAGGGTCTTCAAAAGAAACCTGAAAGGGAAAAATAGAGATATTAAAGATGGAAGTAGAGCTGTTTCTGAAGATGCAAGCAAAGGAGTTGCCATTAGGCACCATTAACCCTCCTAAGCTCCTACGTGAAGGATGTAAGAAATAACGTCAATTCATTTCAATTCAATTTATAATTTACTATGCTGAGGATGTCTGTATAGTAGTTGTATTATATAGTATACTGTGTATATATTTGACCATAAGACCATAAGACAAAGGAGCAGAAGTAGGCCATTCGGCCCCTCGAGTCTGCTCCGCCATTTTATCATGAGCTGATCCATTTTATCCTATTTAGTCCCACTGCCCCGCCTTCTCACCATAACCTTTGATGCCCTGGCTACTCAGATACCTATCAATCTCTGCCTTAAATACACCCAATGACTTGGCCTCCACTGCTGCCCGTGGCAACAAATTCCATAGATTCACCACCCTTTGACTAAAAAATTTTTTTCGCATTTCTGTTCTGAAAGGGCGCCCTTCAATCCTGAAGTCATGCCCTCACGTACTAGACTCCCCCATCATGGGAAACAACTTTGCCACATCCACTCTGTCCATGCCTTTTAACATTCGAAATGTTTCTATGAGGTCTCCCCTCATTCTTCTAAACTCCAAGGAATACAGTCCAAGAGCGGACAAACGTTCCTCATATGTTAACCCTCTCATTCCCGGAATCATTCTAGTGAATCTTCTCTGTACCCTCTCCAACGTCAGCACATCCTTTCTTAAATAAGGAGACCAAAACTGCCCACAGTACTCCCAAGTGAGGTCTCACCAGCGCCTTATAGAGCCTCGACATCACATCCCTGCTCCTATACTCTATTCCTCTAGAAATGAATGCCAACATTGCATTCGCCTTCTTCACTACCGACTCAACCTGGAGGTTAACTTTAAGGGAATCCTGTACGAGGACTCCCAAGTCCCGTTGCATCTCAGAACTTTGAATTCTTTCCCCATTTAAATAATAGTCTGCCCGTTTATTTTTTCTGCCAAAGTGCATAACCATACACTTTCGAACATTGTACTTCATTTGCCACTTCTCTGCCCATTCTTCCAATCTATCCAAGTCTCTCTGCAGACTCTCCGTTGCCTCAGCACTACCGGCCCCTCCACATATCTTCGTATCATCAGCAAACTTAGCCACAAAGCTATCTATTCCATAATCCAAATCGTTGATGTACAATGTAAAAAGAAGCGGCCCCAACACTGATCCCTGTGGAACACCACTGGTAACCGGCAGCAAACCAGAATAGGATCCCTTTATTCCCACTCTCTGTTTCCTGCCAGTCAGCCAACGCTCTATCCACGTATGTAACTTTCCTGTAATTCCATGGGCTCTTATCTTGTTAAGCAGCCTCATGTGTGGCACCTTGTCAAAGGCCTTCTGAAAATCCAAATATACAACATCCACTGCATCTCCCTTGTCTAGCCAACTGGTAATTTCCTCAAAAAATTGTAATAGGTTTGTCAGGCAGGCTTTTCCTTTAAGGAATCCATGCTGAGTTCTGCCTATCTTGTCATATGCCTCCAAGTACTCTGTAACCTCATCCTTGACAATCGACTCCAACAACTTCCCAACCACTGACGTCAAGCTAACAGGTCTATAATTTCCTTTTTGCTTCCTTGCCCCCTTCTTAAATAGCGGAGTGACATTTGCAATCTTCCAGTCTTCCTGAACCATGCCAGAATCTATCAACTTTTGAAAGATTATCGCTAATGCCTCCGCAATCTCCACAGCTACTTCCTTCAGAACACCAGGGTGCATTCCATCTGGTCCAGGAGATTTATCGACCTTTAGCCTATTCAGCTTCCTGAGTACTTTCTCTGTCGTAATTGTGCCTGCGCACACTTCTCTTCCCTGCCACCCTTGAGTGTCCGGTATCCTGCTGTCTTCCTCAGTGAAGACTGATGCAAAATACTTGTTCAGTTCCTCTGCCATCTCCTCATCTCCCATTACAATTTCTCCAGTATCATTTTCTATCAGTCCTATATCTACTCTCACCTGTCTTTTACTCTTTATATACTTGAAAAAGCTTTTAGTATCCTCTTTGATATTATTTGCTAGTTTCCTTTCATAGTTAATCTTTTCTCTCTTAATGACCTTCTTGGTTTCCTTTTGTAAGGTTTTAAAGACTTCCCAATCCTCTGTCTTCCCACTAATTTTTGCTTCCTTGTATGCCCTCTCCTTAGCTTTAACTTTGGCTTTGACTTCTCTTGTCAACCACGGTTGCATCCTTTTTCCACTCGAAAATTTCTTCTTTTTTGGAATATACCTGTCTTGCACCTTCCTCATTTCTCGCATAAACTCCAGCCACTGCTGCTCTGCCGTCTTTCCCGCCAGTGTCTCTTTCCAGTCAACTTTGGCCAGTTCCTCTCTCATGCCACTGTAGTTTCCTTTACTCCACTGAAACACCGACACATCAGATTTCGGCTTCTCTTTTTCTAATTTCACAGTGAACTCAATCATGTTATGATCACTGCCTCCTAAGGGTTCCTTCAGCTCAATCTCTCCAATCACCTCCGGTTCATTACACAATACCCAATCCAGTACAGCCGATCCCCTAGTGGGCTCAACAACAAGCTGTTCTAAAAAGCCATCTCGCAGACATTCTACAAATTCTTTCTCTTGAGATCCAGTGCTGACCTGATTTTTCCAATCTACTCGCATGTTAAAATCCCCCACAATTATCATAACACTGCCCTTCTGACAAGCCTTTTCTATTTCCAGTTGTAATTTGTAGTCCACATCCCTGCAGCTGTTTGGAAGCCTATAAATAACTGCCATCAGGGTCCTTTTACCCCTGCTATTCCTTAGCTCAACCCATAAAGATTCTGCACCTTCCGATCCTATATCACCTCTTTCTAATGATTTAATATCATTTCTTACCAATAAAACCATGCCTCCCCCTCTGCCCACCTTCCTTTGAGATGCACTCTATATTGAGTTGGAGTTTATAGCTCAGCAGGGAGGAATGTTGTACTGTATTTCATATTTCAGTAATATTTGAGTTATCTTGTAAAAATGTTGGTTAAGCATTCTTTGTTTAAATTCATTACAGGTTATATGTAAAAAAAATACATGAATTGCATACATTGCGATGCTATAACGTGATAAGTACATGACTCGCTAAAATTAAAAAGAAACTAACGTACTCGCCTCAGCTCCATCTTTCTTAATTATTTTAATGTTTTCAATTGCACAAAACATAACAGGTAATCTTGAATCTCTAATCTTAATCTTTACTCAAGTGAACATTGCCCCTTGGCTTCTATGAAGTATTATCCAAGTTATGTTTTGGAAGATAAAGTAGGATTTCTACATTGTAGAACACCAATAGAAATTTTACTATTTTCAAACATTTTTAACATGGAAAAAGATTCTTGAGATTTTTTTCATAGTGAGCAATTTTATTTTAAGAATGACATCAGTAGGTCTGGTCAGATTCCCACAGTTTCTGGCCTTGTTCTAATCATGGATCACTGTTGATTTAAACCCTGATATGTAGTACTGTTTTGAAGTTCAAGGAGCATGCAGAAGACTTTACTTTTTCAATTGATAATAATACTAGCCCCTGAAGAAATCAATGCTAATTTCAGGAACAGTCCTCCTCAACCAAAGTGGAATAATTTCCCATGGGTAGTATTTTTATGCCGCTGAGCACTAGCCAAACAAATTTCTTTGTTGTAGAGTATTTATATGGTATAAAGTTTTCCTCAAGGCAAGAAACTGCAGATGCTGGAATTCTGAAATAAAAACAGGATGCTGTAATAACGCACAGGTCAGGCAGTATGGGGAGAGAATCTGAATTAGCATTTTAAGTCAATGGTCTTCAATAAGTTCTAATGAAAGATCGGAGTGGCGAGGTAATGTAGTGGTTAGTGTAATGCAGGTGTTTCCCAACCTGGGGTCCAAGGACCTGTGATTAATGGTAGGGGTTCATGGCACACAAAAAAGGTTGGGGACCCTGGCACAATGCAATTATACCACCAAAAACCTGAGTTCAATTCTTCAGCTGTCTGTGTGGAGTTTGTACGTTCTCCCCATGACGGCATGGATTTCCTCCCACATTTCAAAGAGGTACGAGTTAATGTTAGTAAGTTGTGGACACACTACTTGTGGACTGTCACCAACACATTCTTGGATTGTGTTGGTCATTGATGCAAACAATGCATTTCATGGTACGTTTCAGTGAGCACGTGACAGATAAAGATAATCTAGTAATTTAGATCATGATCTGAAAGATTATGTCTCTTTCAATGCTACTTGACTTGTGAGTATTTCTAAGCACTTAAAAAAATTTATTATAGTTCCCTTTATACCTTAAGGGGAAGTGCTGCATCACTCTGTCATCAGTGATCCTGAATGAAATACCTTGCCTGTACAGAAACTCAGTGCTCTGTGAGCAACACACTAAGTGCTGAAGGAACTCTCACCTGCTTGGGTAGCATTCACGGAGAGACTGAGACAGTCGAGGTTTTGAGTTGAGGCCTTTCTTCAGGACTGGATATAAAGAGGGGAAATAGTCAGTATAAAGGCATGTGGGGGTGAAGTGGGGAAGAGAAGGGGTGATGGGACTGATGGGATAGGGAAAAAGAGAGGGCAAAAGGGACTCATTACTGGAAGGTAGAGAAGTCAATGTTCATGCTGTCAGGTTGGAGATTATCAAGGTAGAATATGAGGTGCTGTTCCTCTGATCTGCATCTAGCCTCAACTTGGCAGTAGAGAGGCCAGGAATAAACACATCGGTGTGGGAATAGGAAGTGAGGTTAAAATAATCAGCCATCAAGAGATTCTGGCTGGTACAGCAGATGAAGTGAAGTTGCTTTATGAAACAATCTCCCAGTCTGCATTTGGCTACACCAGGAGCACCGTCCTCTGCGAAATGTTTTTATAATATTTTTACTTTGGCGCAAAAGTGTCGAAGTGTTGAAATCTACAGGTACATTTCACATAGTTCATAAGTCTGACTGCAGGTGTCTAAAACAATCTTTTCTGAGTTCTGTCTCCAAAATTCAAAGTAAGTTTATTATCAAAATACATATATGTTCCTATATTCTACCGTGAAATTCATTTTCTTGCAAGCATTTATAGGAAAATAAAGAAATACAATAGAATTTATGAAAAAAACTATACATATAAAAATACTGACAAACTACCAAATCAAATAATACTGAGAGCATGAGTTGTGGAATCCTTGAAAGTGAGTCTGTAGTCCGTATAATCAATTCAAATCTCTGGTGAGTGAAGTTATCGTGCTGGTTCAAGAGCCTGAACGTTGTAGAGTAATAACTGTTCTTGAACCTGTTGTGTGGGACCTACAGCTTCTGTACCTCTTGCCCAATGGTCGTGCTGAATCTACAGAAACTTCTAAGAAAGTACTGTCCTGCGTACTTTATGATGACACGTATATGCTGGTCCCAGGAAGTTCATGCTCTGTAATATGTTAACGTCAAACCTAGGAAATATCAAGGATGTCTGAAAATGTGAAGTGGGCTGCTCTGAGTCTCTGGCCATCGACACTCCAATGGCGAAAGAGCACTTGGATTATCATCGATAACAGCAAGGCCATGTGTTGGAAGCAGCAGGCATCAGAAGATGCACTCTACTTCCAAACTGCTCATCATTGATTTGACTGGTGGCATCACAGTTCGAAGCACATTTATTATCAAAGTACATATGCGGTATGCAACCCTGAGATTCGTCTTCTCCATGGACAGCCACGAAACAAAGAAAACCATGGAACCCGTTCCAAGAAAATTGTCAGCCTCAATCCTCCCATACTGAAAACAAATCATGCAAACAGCAACAAGGACATCACAGCCTGGTATTGAGACTCCAATGCACAGGAACGTCAGAGGCTGCACAGGGTTGTAGATTTAACCAGCTCCAATCGAGACATATCCCTCCGCACCATCAAGGATCTCTTCAAGAGTCGGTGCTTCAAGAAGGCAGCATCCATCACTATGGACCGTCACCATCCAGGACATGTCCTCTTCGCATTTCTACCATCAGGTATAGGTTCAGGAGCCTGATGATCTACACTTAACAATTCAAGAACATCTCTTCCCCTCCAGCATCAGATTTATGGATGGTGCATGAACACTATCTTGTCGTTCCTTTTTATTTGCGCTATTTGTTATGTTCTTATTTATTTTTATAGTTCAGGACATAGAACATTGAACAGTACGGCATGGTACCAGCCCTTTGACCTACTCTAAGATTGATCTAATCCTTCCCTCCCATATAACCCTCCATTTTTCTATCATCTATGCACCTAGCTAAGAGTCTCTACTACCATCCCTGGAATGGCGCTCCACCCACCCACCATTTCCGAGTTGAAAATACTACCTTTGACATTCCCCCATTTGTAGTAATTTTATGTACTTGCTGCCGTGAACAACATCATACAAGTTGGTGATAGTAAATCTGAATCTGATTTTGCCTTTCATTTTATAGCGGGGTGGTTATAAAACCAGCATTTATTGTTGATTCCTAATTACCCGTGAAATCATTCGCTAGCGCAGGAAGTTCAGAGGACAACACAGAGTCACCCACGTTGTTTTACCATCCTTCCACTCTTTCGAATGCTTAACTATATTTTATAAAATCACTATCACATCACTTTTGTCTTTTTGTTATTTGTGTATCTTTACTGTGTGTGAATTGGTGGCTTTGTTCAACTCAGTTACAAAAATTACCACACTTTATTTATGTGTGATTACCTTCAAGATACTTTGGGGTGTTCTAATGATGTGACATTTAATTTCAATTCATTCGAGCTCTTATAAAATTTTCTATTAAAAATAACATCTTAGTCATGAAAATCTAGTAATATTTTCTCAATCCTCTGCGTAGAGATCTCTTTTAGTTAAAAAAATATTACTTCCTCTATCAAAGCCTGGATCACAGAGGGTGAATATTGTTGGGCAGCGGTTAGTGACTTTTTTCCTCTTTAGCAAGGTCCACTGATTTTTATATTTGCTTTACAGTAGATGGCAGTAGTTGTTAGAGGAAAGTAAGAATGTGGTGCTTGGAGAAATAGTTTGTGATTACTATTGGTAGTTCTTACCAGGCTTAATGAAGAAACTGTTAGCAATGGGCAAGGTGAAAGTAGATCTTCCACATTCTTGAACCTTTAATTCTACCTCATTCATTATTGTTGCTTTAGTATTTCTGCTTGTGTTTCTGTGTTTGCATCATTCTCTTGTTTATGAGCTTGTTGCTGTATTTGTTACTATGTAGATGATTTATATTGGGAGCTTCACGCAAGCAAAGGATTCCATTGGACCCTGGTGTATATTTAAATTAATTGATCAGAATACTGCTCAACAACAAGTGCCTCATGTATCATAAAAACATTTCATGATACTTCACTGGAATCTATCTGTACCAAGAATTAAAGAAAAGTTAGCTTTATTTGTCATGTGCACATCGAAACATAGAGTGAAGTACACTGTTTGTGTCAAATCAAATCAAATCAGCGAGGATTGTGCTGGGTTCAGTCCACAAGTGTCACCATGCTTCCAGCACCAACATAGCATGCCCACAACTTACTAACCCTAACCCATATGACTTTGGAATGTGGGAGGAAACCCACGTAGTCACAAGGAGAATGTGCAAACTCCTTTCAGACAGTAGCGGGAATTGAACCCCAATCTTACAGCTGGCAACTTGGATCCACTCCAATTTGCCTAGTGGTAGATCAGGTCCACAGCAGATGTCATTTCATTGGTTCTTCATTCAACCCTGGAACATCAGGACAGCAAAGGTGCTCTTTATCAACTACAGATCAGCATTCAGTACCATCATCCCCTCAAAACTAATGAATGAGCTCCAAGACGTTGGCCTCATTACCTCCTTGTACAACTGGATCCTTGATTTGCACACTGACCCCAGTCAGTTTGGAATGGCAGTAACATCTCCACAATCTCCATCAGCACAGGTGCACCGCAAGGCTGTGTGCTTAGCCCCCTGCTCTACTCACTTTACACTTATGGCTGTGTGGCAAAGCACAACTCCAGTGCCATATTTAAGTTTGCTGATGACACCACTGTCGTAGGCCGACTGAAAGGTGGTGATGAATCAGCATAAGGAGAGAGATTGACAATCTGGCTGAGTGGCGCCACAACGACAAATTCTTACTCAATGTCATCAAAACGAAGGAGCTGATTATTGACTGCTGGAGGTCCACGAGCCAGTCCTCATCAGGGGATCAGAGGTAGAGAAGATCATCATCTTTTTATTCCTCACTGTTACCATTTCAGAGGTTCAATTACGAAAAAAGAACAGCAGGGCCTCTATTTCCTTAGGAGTTTGCGAAGATTTGGCATGGCATCTAGAACTCTGACAAACTTGTATAGATGTGTAGTAGACAGTATATTGACTGGCTACATCACAGCTGGTATGGAAACACCAATGCCTTTGGACAGAAATTCCTACAAAAATATTGGATATATCCTAGTCCATCATGGGTAAGATCCTCCCCACCATTAAGCACATCAATACAAAATGCTATCGCAGGAAAGCTGCATCCATCATCAGGGATCCCCCATCACCTAGGACATGCTGTCTTCTTCCTGCTGCCATTAGGAAGAAGGTACAGGAGCCTCAGAACTCACACCACCAGGTTTAGGAACAGTTATTACTCCCTCGACCATCAGGCTCTTGAACCAGTGGGGATAACTTCACTCAACTTCACTTGCCCCATCACTGAACTATTCCCACAACCTATATCCTCACTCTCAAGGACTCTTCACCTCATGCTGTCAATATTTATTGCTTATTTATTTATTATTATTTATTTATTTTTGTATTTGCACAGTTTGCTATCCTTTGCACATTGTTTGTTTGTCCACCCTGTAGGATATGGCCTTTCTTTGATTCTGTTTTGGTTCTTTGATTTACTGAGTATGCTCACAAGAAAATGAAATAGGGTTATATATGGTGGCATATAATTAGAGTCAGGTTTAATATCAGCAGCATATGTCATGAGCTTTGTTAACTGTGCAGCAGTGTTACAATGCAAGACAATAAAAGAGAACAAGGCTGCATGACAGTAAAGATCATGTGTAAGTGTGTGTATGTGTATGTATGTATATGTGTGTGTGTATAACAGTAAAATAAGCAGTGCAAAAAATAGAAATTAAAAAAGTAATAAGGTAGTGTTCATAGGTTTAATGTTCATTCAGAAATCAGATGACAGAGGGGATGAAGCTGTTTATGAATCGTTGAGTGTGAGCTTTCGTGCTTCTATACCTTCTCCCTCATGGTAGCAATGAGAGCAAAGCCTGACCTGGGTGATGGGGGTCTTTAAAGATGGGCGCCACTTTTTTGCGACATTGCTCCTTGAAGATGTCCTGGATACTATGAAGCCTAGTGCTCATGCACTTTATGTACTTTCATAATAAATCTACATTGAACTTTGAAAGTGTATGCTAACCATTATGCTCTCATACTGCCTTAAAAAATTTGTCAGAGCTAAACAAGATGACATGAGGATAGGGGAATAGAAAGTTCACTATTGAGTAGGTATTAATGAGGAGAGAGATGTGAGGACTTACAGAGCTGAGGTAATGATATTATCTGCTTCACAAACATTGTGCCTCTTGAGATGATTGTAAAGCTGCGAACTTGAACGCTCCCCATAATATATATGAAACAATAAATATTTGAACAATATATAGTGGCAGGGTGAGGGACAGATGAGCACAAGGACAACACTGGAGGAGTGCAGAGAATGTAGAGGTATTGTAGAAGTCATTTGTATATTTAACATATAGGTTGACAGGTACTTAATTAGTACAAGCATTGAAGTTTATGGGGAGAAGGCAGGAGAGAGGAGTTGAAAGGGAAAATAAATCTGCTATGATTGAATGTGACAGAGCAGACTTGATGGGATGAGTGGCCTAATTATGCTCCTCTGTCTTATGGTCTGATGATTGGAGCAAGTGAGGGGTAGGATGGCTTGAGGTTCTGAAGAGATTATGTTACTTGCACACGACCACATTCACACTGTGGAATTATTACTGCATAGGCACGAGAATGTTTGATGAATTTTCCCCTCTGCCTTGCTCAGGAGTGCTGAGGTTAATTACATGGTCTCCCCTGCTGGTCCTGCCAGAATCAGCTAACTCAGCACAGGCTGCGAATTGACTCCAGGACATTCCAGATCTGCGTGGCTCAGTGCCACACCAATGGCTTATCCACTAAGCCATCAGGAGCTGGCTGCAGTTTTCCTTGAGGCCGAATACTTAAAAGATGGAGTCCCATAGTTTGCCTCCTTCTGTGCGTCATCCACGGGTAGGAAGGCAGCCAGCTTCCAAAGCATCATCAGCTGCTGAGAGAGGAGTCCAGACTGCCATTCTGTCTGATTTTTCAAATCCCTCCCTTTGGAGAGGATCCTGGCAACAACTCAGTGCCTAACTAGGGAACTCAGCTGGGCAGAGACTTTAAAATTTACTGTTGCTGGCGTTTGTCAAAGTGGGAGCGGCCTTTTGCAAGTTAATGTAGGAGTAAACACTGTACTTTTAAGTGCTTAAATATTCATATATTACTGGAAAATATCAGACAGCCTTACAATATGAAGGGAGTCTACTGTAATTAAACCTGTAAAAGAATGACTGATTCTAATGAAAGCAGCCTGTAGGATATTCTGACACACTTCCTCTTATTTCCTGTTGGGTTTTCTCCCCCTCTGGTTGTTTCCTATTTATTTAATGTTTCCCTTTTTATGTTGTACAATTCCCCTGAAAGTGTATTTTGCATATTTGTTTCTGAAGTGCTTTTACTTGTCTACATTTACTTCAGAATCAGAATCCGAATCAGGTTTATTATCACTGACATTTGTTGTTTTGCGACAGCAATACAGTGTAATACATAAAATATACTACATAAAATATATAATAATGTACATACAACTTTAAATATTAAAAATAACAATAAGTGATATATGTGTTTTTGTTTGTATATATACATAGACGTATAGTTGGCATCCAACTGTCTCGAAGGACAATGGGTAATGATCATCATCATCACAAGCCTGGGTGAAATGTATGGAGACCCTGAGTTGCCCAGTTGTCAAGCCTCACCAGTGTAGTCCAAAGGAAAGCTTATGAAACAATACGTTTGGCACCAGCTTGGCTGCAGGAGCTGCCGGAAGGATGTTGAATGACATTCGGCTGCCTTAGGGGCTCCGCTCCAGATTTGCTGTCTACGGTTTGCTCCCATAGCCTTCGTCTCTCTTGAGGCTGGCCACAAGGCAGTGGGGCTATTTACCCATAACTAGAGATCTAGTTCACTAGCACCAGGGCATGTCCACACACCAGTGAGCCTGCATGCTACATGTGCATGAGCCAGATCTCCTCCCCGTCCTCTGTAGTTCAGCCTGAGTCCAAAAGGAGTTCAGTTTCCATGTGTAGCCAGCGAGGAGGAACTACATGAGGCTTGCTGTTGGAGAGGCTACGTACTGGCAGGGAAAGACTTACACATTCAGCTCTCCTTTCCACAAGACTGCTGGCTGGTGGTGGAAGCTGAAAGTGAGAGTAACAAGCACTACCCACTACACTACTGCACTAGACACCTCACAACACACACACACACACACACACACACACACACACACACACACAATGTATACAAAAGTCTTAGGCACATATACCCTATCCTCGTTATATGCGTCTTCAGACTATGTGGATTCACAGTTATGCGAGGAACCTATTTCTACCAACGTCTCGTTATATGCGTCCAAAATTCACAGTTATGCGAGGAGCACTGCCTTCCCGCCAATACAAATCAGGTGCATGCGCCTCACAGTCTCTCTGTTGGGATGAGAAGCACCGCTTTCCCGCCAATACAAGTCAGGTGTGCGTGCCTCACAAACTCTCTCCTGCCACTCTCGCATTGGTTTTGGCAGGGTGTGGATGCACGATCTTAAACTTTTGTTGACTTTACCTATGGTGCAGTGATTTTGTGCTTGAAATATTTAACTATGCGTCCGATGTCATGTCTTGGGCTGTCAGCTGAGCGGCAGAAAACCGCTTTAACACTTGAAAACAAGTTGGAAATTATAAACAACATGACATCAGCTGAAGGTAACACAGCTCTGGGATGCTACTGCTGGGAACAGAATCTTGCCTTTAAAGTTCTTTTGTTGCTTGACAATGCGCCAGCCCATCCTAAACATTTGGACAGCATTCATCCTAACATAACAGTGCGTTTTCTGCCGCCTAACACAACATCGCTGATTCAACCACTCGACTGGTGTGATCCACATTCAAGGCGTTTTTTTTTTACGGTGAACTATCTCTCAGATGCTGCAAGCAACAGACAACTTTGAAAATCCCAGGAGTTTACCAACGGTGAGGGAATGGTGGAAGTCGGAATACTTGGCACAAATGGCGATGGACATGGACCCAAGTTTAGAACGGAGTCAGCATTTCAGTCGTTCCCTGCCGTCAACCCTTCTTCCCTACAAGCAAATATATGCTGAGAAACAAAATGCCACCAAGCAAACAACCCTCACTTTTTATTCAAATCACTGGAATCTTCTGCTGCTGGCAGTTCCAAGAGTTCTGTGAGTCTTCCTTCACTCCTTGCTGTGCTTGATATGATCCTGATGACCACAATCATCCACCTTATCCGTGTAAAGCTGCCCAACACCACAACAACCACTCATCTCCCGGAGCGAACACACCTGCCACTGTTGGTGAGTACTGTACACCAGAGGATGTTAACTTTCTATGATTTATTACATTGAATATTACCTTAAATTGATTAAATATAATACAAATGTTGTCTTGTAGTACTGCTTTTGTGTCGTATTGGTATGAAAATGTGAATAAATTACAGATAAAACATATTTAGGAAGCCCTCTGGAACGCATCCCTATTTTATCCATTTACATAATTATTCACATTATGCGTCAACTTCGAGGAACGTGTCCCTCGCATATAACAAGGATAGTGTGTATATATAGCTAGGGTGCCTAAGACTTTTGCACAGTACTGTCGTAATTTTATGTATTGCACTGTACTGCCACAAAAAAAATCATGACATATGTGAGTGATGATAATCCTGATTCTGATGTGGGTCTCTATTGTGGATTGAGAGTGGGAAAGGGCAGGGAGAAGGGAATCATGGTTGAGGAAAGAGGAAGGGAGAGGGGAGGGAGTGGGAAGCACCAGAGAGACATCCTGGAGGATCAGTAAACCAATTGTTTGGAATCACATGACCTTGCCTGGTGTCTCAGCTGGGTGTGTTTGCACCTGCGCCACACTCTGCCCCTGGCACTCCGTCTCTGCCATCTGTCCTGCACCATTCTTGCGGCACTCCACCCTCGCCATTCCCAACGTTCTTTGCTTCCTCCAGATTTACAAACTTGCGCTCCGCTCCACATTGACAATTACAGTACTGTGCAGAAATCTTAAGCACCCTAGTTATCTACAGTATATTTGCCTCACACTGTTGTACAGTACTGTGTGTAATATAGATATATAATAAATAGTGCAAAAAAAGAAATATACATATAGAGATATTGCTCATGGGTTCATTGTCTGTTCATAAATTTAATGGTGGAAGGGCAAGATGCTGTTCCTAAAACATTGAGTTGAGTGTCTGTCTTCAGGCTCCTGTACCTCCTCTCTAATGGTATTAATGATTAGAGAGGATGTCCTGGGTAGTGGGACTTCTTAATGACGGATATTGCCTTCTTGAAGATGTCCTCAGCGGTGAGCATCATTTTTAGCCTCCTTTTTGTTCGATAAAGAAATCCAATCTCCGTCTTGTTTTTTCCTCTTTTCTAGTTATTTTCTATTTTTACTTGCTTGTTGACCCCAGGAGACCATGCTTATTTGTTCCTGAGCAATCCCATCAACCCCACTCCTGCTCGTTTTTAGTTTTACGTGCCTGCTGACTTCTCTTCTGATTCTTTTGCCACCTACCTACCGTAAGGGGTAATTTGCAGTGGCCAGTTTACCCTAAGAATGCATCAGAGCACTTGTAGAAAGCCACATGGTTACTGAGGTGAAGGTACAAATTCCACACAGCTGGCACTCCGGGTAAGGGTTGAACTTGGGTGCCTGAAGCTGTGAAGTAGCACCATTAACTGCTGCACCAGCTGCTAATTGCTAATGAGAAACATGAGTTTGACATCTGGACTAAAACAAATAATTCAAGACAGGTTCTTTGGAGAGACTGCAAGATTGTGTCAGAGTCAAATGATCTATCCGTGGCTTGCCGCGTCTTGTGGGTAAATCTTAACGGGCAGGTGTTAGAGAAGTACTGCATAGAAACAGGCTCTTCAGCGCATCTAGTCCATGCTGAAACCATGTAAACTGCCTGCTCCCATTGACCTGAACCGGGACCATAGCCCTCCATACCCCTACCACCCATGTACCTATCCAAACTTCTCTTAAATGTTGAAATCAAGCTCACATACACCACTTATGCAGGCAGCTCGATCCACACTCTCACCATCCTGTGAGTGAAGAAGTTTCCCCTTATATATAGGCATCCATTGGTCTCATGAGACCATGGATTTGCGCCTTGGAAGTTTTCCAGGGCGCAGACCTGGGCAAGGTTGTATGGAAGACCGGCAGTTGCCCATGCCGCAAGTCTCCCCTCTCCACGCCACCGATGTTTCTCCTTATGTTCCCCTTAAACTTTTCACCTTTCACCCTTAACCTATGACCTTTGGTTGTAATCCCACAAACCAAATTGAAAAAAGCCTGCTATCTATAGCCCTCATAATTTTATATGCCTCTATCAAATCTCCTCTCAATCTTCTACATTCTAAGGAATATAGTCTAACTTACTTAACCTTTCCTAATAACTTGTGTCCTCCAGGTCCAGCAACATCCTTGTAAATTTTCTGTGCACTCTTTCCTCTAAGTAAATGACCAAAACTGCACACAATACTCCCAAGTTAGACCTGAAAAACATCATGTACTCAATACTTTGATTTATGAAGGATTAGAATAAGCAGTTATGAAGTGATCAGGATATCAGCCCATCAGTGATGAGAAAATGCCAAGAACAAACCAAGAAGAAGGAACACTGAGCAAAATACAGCTTGATTTGGGAAATGCACTGTTTAAGAAACTGAAGGGGCTGTGAGCACAGCCCAATCCATCTCACAAACTAGCCTCCCCTTCTTTGACTCTGTCTACATTTCCTTTTGCCGTGGGAAAGCAGACATAATTAGGGACCCCACCCACCCCAGACATTCTCTCATCACCCCCTCCCATCAAGCAGGAGATACCAAAGCCTGAAAGCTCATGTCCTGATAAGATTAGAAGACATAGGAGCAGATTGAGCCATTGAGTCTGCTCCACCATTCCATCATGGCTGATTTATTCTCGCTCTTAACTCCATTCTCCTCACTTCTCCCCATAACCGTTGACACCCTTGCCACTGAAGAACCTTTCAACCTCTGCTTTAAATATACCCAATGACTTGGCCTCCACAGACATTTGTGGCAATGAATTCCACAGATTCACCATCTTTTAGCTGAAGAAATTCCTCCTCATTGGAGTCTCAAGCTTTCAAAGTTGCTGCACAAGTTGATTGGGTGGTTAAGAAGGTGCTAAATGCCCTGATGAAGGGCCTCAACCTGAAATACCAACTGTTTATTCCTCTCCGTGGATGCTGCCTGACCTTTCATCATTTTGTGTGTGTTGCTCTGGATTTCCAGAATCTGTGGAATATCTTGTGTTTATTAAAGCACATAACACCAGGATCAGAGCAGCTTCTCTCCTGCCTCTATAAGACTATTGAACATTTTCCTAGTAGAATAAGATGGACTCTTGACCACACAATCTTATTGGTGGATCTCATTATTTCGTCTCATGTTTCCCTCAAATATTTTACCCTTCACCCTTAACCTATGACGTCTTGTTCTAGTATCATTCAGCCTCAGTAAAATAAGCCTACTTGTGTTTACCCTATCCTCATAATTTTGCATGCCTTAGGTCTATAGCCTTCTAAACCTTGGTGATATAAGTACTTGTCAAGGAACTACTTAAATATTTACCTCTACAATCTTTTTAGGCAGCGTATTCCAGATTCCAGCCACACCATGTGTGAATAACTCCCCCTCAGATCCCCTATAAACAGATTTTTTTTACAGCTGCACGGACCATCACTGGTCTGAGCAGGAAATTCTTACACGGTCTGTAATCTGCGCGGCACTTTAATTTTCTTTTGTAATATGCACAATAAACACCCACATACCACAACTCACAACACAAGTGAACGATGTCAAGCTGTCAAAACAACTGACAGGCACAATGACAAAAATAAAACGTTTTGAATAGATGGCGTTGGCATTCAACAGGTTGGCGGCTTGTTAACTGACTTCCATTCTGTGTTTATCCTTACAATTTGTAACAATGTTGGAACTTGAAACAATGATGATGTAACTATGTTGAAGTTCTAAAATGTTTCAAAGTAGAGGTTGTGGTTTGTTTATTATTTAGAAAATTAATGCACTATATTCATCAACATAATAAGTTTTCACAAAATATTAACATAGATTTCAAAATTAGCACAATTTCAAAATTATATTAGCATAATTTCAAAATTATATTAACATTATATAAAAGAACATTCCGAGGTTATGTGCACAGGAGCAATTCAGTAACTGCGCGGCCGTGCACCCGCATAGTTTGGAGGGAACAGTGTCTCTGAACCTTCTCCTCCTCACGCTGAACATAAACCCTGTTGTCTTTGATACTCCTACCACAGGAAAGATATCCTTATTATCTATCTTATTTGACAATCTCTCCCTTTGAAATTTTGAATACCTTTACCAGGTCACCTTCTCTGCTCTTGGGGAAAAAAATTCAGCCTACCCAATCTCTCCAAATGAAATGTTCTAACCAGGTAGAAAAAATGTGTTCTCACTGCTCGTTGACTTCCCCCTCATTTTATTGCTATAAGTTGTTTATGTTTCCTCATTGCAACTGGCCTCTTTAATCAGGTGAGTTTGTGTACTGCTTATCCCCGCAACAACCCCAGCTTCAGCCTATCAGAAAATAATGCACACAAAATGCTGGAGGAACTCAGCAGGTCTTAATGAAAGGTCCCACCTTGAAACATTGGCCGTTTATTCCTCTTCATAGATGCTGCCTGACCTGCTGAGTGCCTCCAGCATTTTGTATGTGTTACTCTGGATTGCCAACATCTGCAAAATCTCTTGTGTTTATGACCCTATCAGGGAGGTTTCATTACCCATCCATCCTTAGATTGTTTTACAACTTAAAATAAGCTTGTTTTTCCTCTCCTGCTTCTGACAAAGTGTCTTCTCAGTTTGTTTTTTCTTAATTCTCTTTGTCTTTCAACCGATGCTGTACAACATATTGAGTGTAATATTTTCAAATCTAGTTTATCATCATATGGTTTTTTTGGTGGTTGTCCATTGTGTCCAATGATGAAGGAAACCTGTGCAGGAGAGTCTTAAAAGTGGAAAAGCCATTGCACTGGGACAGTTCCACTTTCTTGGCGTCAGAAGTCTGAGTCCAGTGGTATGAACAAGTGTCACAAATTGGGGTCTTCCTTGGTTGCAGTGGATGACCATGACATTGTCTGTGCCTTGTCATGCCTTTTGCTCCATGGAGCATTGCAGAACCGCCTTCCTGGCCGTTGGGTTTCACTGTGGATCTCATCCTCCCAGTTTGCCAGAGCTGACTTCATATGCTGGGACAGGCATGCCCCCCCACCCCCATCTCACTGGGGTGTGAGGCCCTCTGGCTACCCTCACCTGGTTTAGCCCTCTTGTCAAAGTGGTGTGATGGGATGTGGCCGCTGTCGCGTGCCCAGAGCTACTTGGAGACACAGGTGAGAGCTGAGGGTGTGGTAGGGGCCAAAGTGAAGTGAACTGTCCAGAATGGACTCGGCAAGCCCCTTCACCAGAGGTGCTACCCCTCCCTGGACACCCCTTATATACACAGGTGCAATTAAAAACTTACTTGCAACAGTATCACAGACACATAGCATCAGGTAAGTAGCTTTCACGGGAAAATCTAAAATAAATTATACACAATTTTTGATATTTATTTCTGTAAAATTGCAAGTACATGTGGAATGATCATTTTTTTTATCATATTCCTAAAGCACAAAATCTTTGCAAAATCAAGGCAGAAATTGCTGGGCAATTTTCAGTGATCAGACAGTTGAGTGTTTAAATCGTTTGTTTCCGAGCCATTATATTGAAATTAGCTCATGAAATTCCAAGTGCATTTCAAAGTTCAAACTAAGTGGATAACAGCTTCTTCCCTCAGGCTGTGAGACTAATGAATATCCTGCCACCACCAAGGTCTCGTCACTAGGACAACAAGCATGATAGTGCCAGTGACCAGTGGTGACATCCTGAAGTCAGTTTATAAGACTAGTCTACAGTTTTCTTCTTTTAAATTTACTTCTTCTTATGAACTGTGATTGATTACAGCCTGTAATTTCCCTTTTAAGAATCTATTTTTGGGCTGACTGAACGATCTGGTGCTTCTGCGATCTCCTAAGCGATGTGGCGTGGATGAGATTTTGTGCCGATTCCTAATGACTGCAAGAACATAAAAATATACGAGCAGAATCAGGCTATTTGGCCCATTGAGTCTGCTCTGCCATTTCACCATGGCTGATCCATTTACCCTAAGCCCCAATCTCTTGCCTTCTCCCTGTATCCCTTCATGCCTTGACCAATTAAGAAACTATCAATAACTGCCGTAAATATATGTAAAATCTTGGCTTCCACAGCCGCCTGTGACAATGAATTCCACAGATTCATTGCTCTCTGGCTAAAGAAATTCCTCCTCATCTCTGTTCTAAACTCTCACACCACAGGAAGCTTCCTCCCCATCCACTCTATTGAAACCTTTCAACATTCAATAATTTTCAATTAGATTACCCCTCATTCTTCTGAATACCAGTGAATACAGGGCCAGAGCCATCAATCACTCTTCCTGTGACAAATCATTCAATCCTGGAATCATTTCTGTGAACCTCCTTTGAACCCTCTCCAGTTTCGGTACTTTCTAAGATAAGGGGCCCAAAACTGCTCACAGTAGTCCCAAGTGGGGCTTTACATCCTTGCTTTTATATTCTAGTCCTCTTGAATTGCATTTGCCTTCCTCACCACAGACTTAACCTGCAAATTAACCTTTAGGTAATCCTGCACAAGGACTTCCAAGTCCCACTTGCACCTCAAATCTTTGCATTTTCTCTCCATTTAGAAAATAGTCTACTCTTTCATTTCTTCTACCAAAGCGCATGACCATATACTTCCCAACACTGTATTCCATCTGCCGCTTCTTTTTCCATTGTCCTAATCTGTCTAAGTCCTTCTGTAGCCTCTCTATTGCCTCAAAACTGCCTGCCTATCTACCTATCTTTGTATAGTCTGCAAACTTTGCAACAAAGCCATCAATTCTGTCATCCAAATAATTGACATATAAAGTAAAAAGAATCTGTCCCAACACAGACCCCTGTGCAACACATATGTACTGTCCGCTTGCATTTGGCCAGTCTCTTTTGCTGCTGCTGGTAGGCGGAAGATGCAAGAGTCTTGGGTCCCACACCACCAAGTTCTGGAGCGGCTGTTGCCTGTAACCATTGGGCTCACCTCAGCACTGGATGCTCTCCACAACTGTGGACTTGCTTTGGGGACTTGGCAGTTCATGTTCCTTGTGTTTTTTTTTTGTTTATTTTTTTTTACTATTTTGTTCCGGGTGCTTTAGCGCTGATCTCTGCAGCTGTGACCAGCGGCCTGCGGCCATCAGCACAGTACTGGGTCTCACTTTTGGGGAGCCTATAGTTAATGTTATTTGTTTACTTTTTATTGTTTGCATGATTCGGTTTTTTTTGAACATTAGGTAACTGGTGATCTTTGTGTGGGGGATTTTCTTTGAACAGGTTCTATTACATTTCTTCATTTTGTGGCTGCGTGGAAAAAGACAAATCTCAAGGTTGTATACTGTCTACTTTGAAAATAAATCTACTTTGAAATTTGAACTTTTGAACTGAGCTGTTTACTGTTGAATGTTTACTGTTCACCCATGCTGCGCTTATATGCTGTTTGAATTCTACTTATTAACTTGTTTGTGCAGATATTTTGTTTTATGTCTGTGTGTGATATATGTTTCGTGCTGTACTATGGTCCAGAGGACCATTGTTTTGTTTGGTTGTGTATATGTATAGACAGATGACAATCACTTTGAACTTGAACTTGTATATGTCACCATATACGACCCTGAGATTCATTTTTAAAAAATCCCTTTTTTGTTATATTTGTTCCTTTCTGTTCTCATTTTATTTTTGTTTATAACTGTGTTAAAATGCAGTTTTTAGGGAGTTGTGCTCTGGGTGCTTCTGTAATAGATATGAAAACCAAGAAAATATAGGAACACTGGTGGGACTATAATCTTTCTATAATACTATTGCAAACCTACACCATGACCTCTCACCCCCACCTTTCCTAACTTTTTAATTCTGTGGAAAGCTTTACTTGCCTTCTCATTACTGCCGTTGGGGGGAGGAACAGGAGCCTGAAGACCCACATTCAGTGATTCAGGAACAGCTTCTGAATTGCCCACGAACCCATGAACACTATCTGACTGAGGATGCTGATGAAGTAACTCAGCTGGAAATGTTGCCTATTTATTTTCCTCCATACATACTGCCTGACCTGAATTTCCTCAGCATTTTGTATATGTTACTCAACTCTACCTTATTACTCCTGTTTTATTTTGTGCTATTAACTTATTTTTGTAATTATACAGTTTTATGTCTTTGCACTCTACTGCTGCCACAAGACAACAAATTTCACATCATATGCCAGTGATAATAAATCTGATTCTGATTCTGAATCACAAATCTGATATCTGTTGTGTTGAACACGTAAAATTACAAGGTTTACAAGGATGATGCCTGGATTGGAAAGTGTGCCTTGGGAGAATAGGTTGAGTGAACTTTGCCTTTTGTCCTTGGTGCAATGGAGAATGAGAAGTGACCTGATAGAGGTATATAAGATGATGCGAGGCATTGATTGTGTGGATAGCCAGAGGCTTTTTCCCAGGGCTGAAATGGCTAACATGAGGGGGCATAATTTTAAGGTGCTTGGAAGTAGGAACAGAGGGGATGTCAGGGGTAAATTTTTCTCACAGAGTGGTGGGTGTGTGGAAAGCACTACTGGCGACAGTGGTGGAGGCAGATACGATAAGGTCTTTTAAGAGACTCTTAGATAGGTACATGGAGCTTAGAAAAGTAGAGGGCTATGCGGAAGGGTAATTCTATGCAATTTCTAGAGTAAGTTACATGGTCAGCACAACATTGTGGACCAAAGGGTCTGTAATGAGCAACACACACAAAATGCTGGTGGAATGCAGCAGGCCAGGCAGCATCTGTAGGAAGAAGTAAAGTTGACCTTTCGGGCTAAGACCCTTCATCAGAACAAAGCGTCTTGGCCCGAAACGTCTACTGTACTTCTTCCTATGGATGCTGCCTGGTCTGCTGCGTTCCACCAGCATTTTGTGTGAAAAAGTCCTGTGTGATCGAGAATCTCCAGAGGGGAAGGCCCCAAATCCTCGGCTTTGCCTTTTGCCTGTTGCCGGGGCTGGGGTCGAAGCGCTCGGCAGAGATGGTGCTTGGTGTCACAGAGCTGGTCGGAGGCTCGGAGTTTTTCGGACGGACTCAGAGTCGGACTGTGGTCGGATGCTTCCGGGATGCTGCATCGGCAAGTTTGCGGCGCTGGAGGTTTACGGTCTGAGTGAGATGATGGGACTTTCGTGAGACTTTGAGACTTTTACCGTGCCCATGGTCTGTTCTTATCAAATTACGGTATTGCTTTGCACTGTTGTAACTATATGTTATAATTATGTGGTTTTTGTTAGTTTTTAAGTCGGTTTGTTATGTGTTTCTGTGATATCATTCTGGAAAAACATTGTATCATTTCTTAATGCATGCATTACTAAATGACAATAAAAGAGGACTGCGTGGCCTCATAATCTAATCTAGTTTATTACTGAATCTGGCAGACCATCGTTCTTCCCTTTCTCTGATATTCCACTCTAGTCCACTATCAGATTCTTTCTTCTCCAGCCCTTTCCCACCCACCTGGCTTCACCTATCACCTTCTAGCTATCCATCATCCCTTCTCACCACCTTTTTATTCTGGCATCTTCCCCCTTCTTTTCCAGGCCTGATGAAGGGTCTTGGCCCAAAATGTCGAATGTTTATTCATTTCTACAGGTGCTGCTTGATCTGTTGAGTTCATCCAGCTTTTTGTGTGTGTTGCTCTGGATTTCCAGCATCTGCAGAATTTCTTGTGTTTAAGACCGTATCTAATGTTGCTTTTACTTTCCTCCTCAGCCGTGTTTAATCTTTTTTGTCATCCTGGAAGAAGGGATTATCCTTTTTGTTTAATGAACAGCTACTTCCCAAGTATATACTGAAAAACATATCAGTTTATTTTGATAGTTTGCTGGAATAACCGAAATAGAATTCTTAGTGTAGATTATAAATTTCTTGAAAGTCTAGTGGCCTATTTTAATATCTTGCCTTGTGGTATAAGTGTTAAACAGAAGTCCTTTCTCTTGTCAGGGAGGTTATTAAAGAACTTATTAGTTAAAAAAAAATCGCTTTTTGAAGAACACAGAAATCTTCTAACATAGAATAGCACAGGAACTGGCCCTTTGGCCTGCAATATCTGTACCGATCATGTCAATCTAGTCAAGATCTGTATCACTCCATTTGAATGGAATGATCAAGTGGCATAGCATACTCGGTAGGCCAAATGGCCCACTTCTGCTCCTATGCTTTATGGTTTGTTTACGTGCCTGTCTAAATGCCTCTGAAGCATTACTGTTTTTTCCTTCCGCTACTCCCCTGGCAGTGCATTCCAGGCATCTACCGTTCACTGTATAAAACGAAAAACAACTTGCCTCCTTTAAACTACACCACCCCCCATCACCTTAAAGCTGTGCTGTCTAGTATTTGACATTTCCCAAAAGAGATGATGACTGTATACTTAATCTAGGCCTGTCATAATTTTATATTGTTTCATATTTAATTATCATTCAACCATACATGAATATAGCCAGAAGAAACAGCATTCCTTCAGGGTCACGGTGCAAAACATATTACAAACAGCATTCAGCCCTCTGCACTCTGCACATAGCACAAATTGCACATATGGTTACGATTCAGAAAAACATATCACAAAGAGAAAAATGATATGGACCAAATCACTGAATTGTCTTGGTCCAGCTTGTTCTCGCACTGAGCGAACACTGGAGGGCAGCACTGATGGGAAGGGCCAGCTCCCAATCCAGTATGAAATCTGCTGGCTCATAGCCAGTTCTGGCGTCTCCTTCGCCGGCAACCGCAACAGGCGACTCCGAGGCACGAGGGTCTTGTCCATGCAACATCCGAGGCAACGCAGCTCCCCTGCTGTCGGTCTCACCAATAAACCAGTGAACCAAACTTGTAGTATTCTGTGTCACCAATGTCCAACAGAATCTTGTGATCACAATAAAAACATGCAAGACAATCACTTGCACCTCTTTTTGGATTGCGCACCATCTCGACACACTAGTACACAACTAGTCCAGACGACACATAACAATGGCATGTAATAAATCCAGCTCCATTGCTATCGAGCAACTTGCTGACGGGGTAGAACTGCAGTTCTTGATGTTCTTACTATCCAGCAGTGGCTTCCAATCATAAAAGGAGAAATGCAGGGCAAAGAAAAGCGCCTTTGATTGGACCTGGAGTGGCCGCTGCGTCTGAGCACCTCACTATCTTACCAGATAGTTTTATTGCTCCTCAGTCTCTGGCACTCAGGGAAAATAATCCAAGGTTATCCCAACTCTCTTTGTAGCTAAAATTCTCTAATTCAGACGTCATCTTGGTGAACAATTATGACAGTCTGTCCTTTTACTGCCACTTGCAATAAGTGAAGGACAGTTTAGCTGTCTGTTAGCAGTGCAGAGTGCACAGTAGCATTTTGGTTAGCAGAATTGCTTTACAGTGCCAGTGTTCACCAATTGGGGTTCAATTCCCACCGTTCACTGTAAGGAGTTTGAATGTTCTCCCCATCACCACATGAGTTTCCTCTGGGTGCTTCAGCTTCCTCCCACAACCCAAAGATGTATGGGCAAGTGCTGGATGGTTGTGGGCATGTCATATTGGCACCAGACACTTGTGGTCTGCCCCAAGCATGTCGTTGCTGATTTGATACAAATGGCACATTTCACTGTGTATGTTTTGATACACATGTGACTAATAAAGCTAATTTTTACAGAATGTTTTTGTTTTCCAAATAATTAATGAGGCATAATGCTACGTTTTGATTCCTCATATTTTCATTTTTGAATTGCTATTGAATTCTTCATTACTTCTTTGCTAAAGGCAGTTGTGGAGGCCAAGTCTTTATGTATATTTAAGGCAGATTTCTTGATTGGTCATGGCTTGAAGGGATATGGGGAGAAGACAGGTGATTGGGACTGAGAGTAAAATTAGATCAGCTATGATGAAATGGTAGAGCAGACTCGATGGGCCAAATGGCCTAATCCTGCTCCTATATCTTATGGTCTAATGGAGTAAGAAATTATGTAAACTTGTTTACCATACTTTAAATAGTTTCAATCTTTACAAATAATCTGAAAGGAGCAATAGGCATTCTTATTACTGGAGGTATAAAAGGTCAACTTATGATGTTTTGTGAAGCTTTTGAAAATATGTAGAATGGTTGGCCAATTTTGTGGGAACATTGAATGTTCTACTACTAAACCTTCTGGTCCTGCCTAAAATGTGACACCTATTGCTTCACTAACAAAGAAAAATATATTTTTAAAATCAGGTTTATTATCATTGTTTTATGTAATGTGAAATTTGTTTTGTGGCAGCAGTACAGTGCAGACATAAAATTACTATACATTACAAAAATAAATAGTGTGAGAAAATGATTAGTAAGGTGGTGTTCATGGACCATTCAGAAATCTGATGGCAGATGGGAAGAAGCTGTTCCTAAAATAATGAGTGTGTGTCTTCAAGCTCCTGTACCTCCTTCCCGACAGTAGTAATGAGAAGAAGACATGTCCCGGATAATGAGGGTTCTAAGTAATGGATGCTGCCGCCTTGAGGAGCCACCTCTTGACGCTGTCCTTGATGCTGAGGAGGGTTGTGCCCATGACTGAACTGGCTGAGTCTACAACCCTCTGAAGACTCCTGCAATCCTGGGCTTTGAAGCTGTGTTGCAACCAGACAGAAAGCTCCTCTGGTGTTTTTGGGGATTTGCAATCAACGCAGTTTTTTTTTTAAATTTGGGAGGTAGGCAATGCTGTCAAGGCCACATTTATTGTTCAGTTCCAGTTGACCCAATACTGATCTTCCTTGAGTAGGGATTTCTGCATGGCATTAAGACCCAGTCACGTAGTGTAGACAAGAACCATATGTGAGCCTGATCAGGTAGTTTCCTTCTCTGAATGGCATTATTGAACTAACTGAACTTTTACAATAATTTGGCAACTTTCATGGTGCGAGCCAGAGACTCATTTAGTTTCCATTTCAGCAACTTATGGAACTGGACTCAATGAATTTCTTTCTGTGCGATCTCACACCATTAAAACAAAATGCCGGATTTCACAGCTTTGACTTGCAGGGCCAATAAAAGCAGATATTCAGTTATGGGTTATTCTCCTGATAAAATTTGATGTGTGTGTATATGTTGTGCATTAAATTATTTTTGCTGTAACATAGGCAACTACAGAGCTATCTAAGGCAGCATCATGCTACAAACAGCATTTGGCTGGACAAAAGTCAACCAGTAATTTGAAGCAGATTGAAAATCAGCAAGGCGTGCACAGGCATTTAAATTTGACTGCTCGAGTAGGGGCACTTTAAACAGATGCACATTGTACATACGTGCACATGGGCATGAATTTAATCTACTTAGTGATAAGTGGGGAGGACTTTGTCCTGACTGCACATGCCCCTTAGGAGCAGACTGAGATTATTTGCTTCATCGGTGGCCAGAGATAGATCCAGAACACTCTGCTCAGTCACCGAATTGCAGTGGTGAAAAACAAACAGGAACATTGTGAGGAGGAATCTCATTGAAACCTATCAAATATTTAAAGGCACAGATAGAGTGGACATGGAGAGGATTTTTCCTATAGCAGGGGAGTCTAGATCCAGAGGGCACAGTCTCAGAGTAGAAGGACATCCCATTAGAACAGGGCTTCCCAACCTTTTTTATACCATGAACCCCTACCATTAACCCTAGGGTGGGAACCCTTGCTTTAGAACAGAGATGAGGAGGAATTTCTTTAGTCAGAGAGTGATGAATCTGTGGAATTTGTTCCCACAGACGGCTGTGGAGGCCAAGCATTGGGTACATTTAAAGGGGAGATTGATAGGTTCTTGATTATTAAAGGCGTGAAAATTTACGGGGAGAAGGTCGGAGAACGGGTTGAGAGTGATAATAAATCAGCTATGATGGAATGGTGGAGCAGACTCGATGGGGCAAATGTCCTAGTTCTGTTCCTTTGTCTTATGGTCTAATGGTACGTGTGAAACAGCAGAGAGAGTGGAGAAGCAAGTGAAAGTGAAGGAAAGTGGACTGTTTGACATTAACGTGCAAAGCCATGGCCACATGGAGCTTCAATCCATGAATTCCAATCAGAATCAGATTTATTATCAGGCAAATGTCATGAATTGTGTTGTTTTGCTGCAGCAGTACAGTGCAATACATTGAAAATTACGGTACAAGTTACAATAAGAAATATTAATAAAAGTGCAAAAAAGTGAGGCAGTGTTTATGGGTTCATTTTCATTCAGAAGTCTGATGGTGGAGGGGAAGAAGCTGTTTCTAAAATGTTGAGTGTGTGCCTTCAGGCTCTTTTACCTCCTCTCTGATGGTAGTAATAAGAAGAGGGCATGTCCTTAGCAAGGGAGATGAGGCTGAGTACAGGGCTACGGTAGGAAACTTTGTCACATGGTGTGAGCAGAATTATCTGCAGCTTAATGTGAAAAAAACTAAGGAGCTGGTGATAGACCTGAGGAGAACTAAGGTACCGGTGACCCCTGTTTCCATCCAGAAGGTCAGTGTGGACATGGTGGAGGATTACAAATATCTGGGGATACGAATTGACAATAAACTGGACTGGTCAAAGAACACTGAGGCTGTCTACAAGAAGGGTCAGAGCTGTCTCTATTTCCTGAGGAGACTGAGGTCCTTTAACATCTGCCGGACTATGCTGAGGATGTTCTACGAGTCTGTGGTGGCCAGTGCGATCATGTTTGCTGTTATGTGCTGGGGCAGCAGGCTGAGGGTAGCAGACACCAACAGAATCAACAAACTCATTCGTAAGGCCAGTGATGTTGTGGGGATGGAACTGGACTCTCTGACGGTGGTGTCTGAAAAGAGGATGCTGTCTAAGTTGCATGCCATCTTGGTCAATGTCTCCCATCCACTACATAATGTACTGGTTGGGCACAGGAGTACATTCAGCCAGAGACTCATTCCACCGAGATGCAACACAGAGCGTCATAGGAAGTCATTCCTGCCTGTGGCCATCAAACTTTACAACTCCTCCCTTGGAGGGTCAGACACCCTGAGCCAATAGGCTGGTCCTGGACTTATTTCATAATTTCCTGGCATAATTTACATATTACTATTTAACTATTATGGTTCTATTACTATTTATTATTTACGGTGCAACTGTAATGAAAACCAATTTCCCCCGGGATCAATAAAGTATGACTATGACTATTAATAAAGGTCACCGCCTTCTTTGAGGCATTATGTTTTGAAGAAACACTTAATGGAACTTATGTGGGGGTGCACCATTCTGGATGGGAAAATAAGAATGAGGAAGTTTGGCTTTGGAAGCAAGATGCTGGAATCATGAGTGAAAAATAAACTAGCTGAGGATCTCAGTGGGTCAGGCAGCATCTATAGAAGGTCTGTCAACGTTTGAGCCAAGACCCTGCATCGGGACTGGGAGTGTAGACATCGTACATGCAGGGCTTTGATGGAGGGGTGAGACAAACTGGTAGGTAATCGATCAGGTTGGATGACTCTGCAGCAGGTGCAGGCCCAGTTGTCCACCAGGCTGACCCCTTTCACTGGTAACTATTCTACAAAATATACTGTTTCTTGACTACGATCAGTGTAATCTGCAGCCTGTAATTTCCCTTTGGGAGTTGTGCTTTTGAACCATCTGTACAATTGGTGTTTCTGTGCTATCCTGAAGGATTTGGTGAACTGGACTCTCGAGAATGCAAGTATGGCTGTGGTGGCCATCATTGGGGTGGACTTTGGGCCAGATTGAAGCAATGAGTGCAAAAAACAAACCAGTGTTTAGCCAATTTAAATGCCAAACTAGATTTAAAAGATTAAGGCATTGCGGCTAAGTACATATAACTCACAAGCATAACACATTAAGTAGTAAATTAACAAGAATAGTAAGGTGCATTTACAACACAAGTTTAACAATTAAACAGTATAATGCTGCTGGCGCTTCATGCGTGATGAGATCTGGGTGGTGGCAGGGAGTTCAGTAGTCTTATGACCTGGGGGAAGAAGCTGTTTCCCAACCTAACAGTTCTTGTCCTAATGCTACGGTACTTCCTGCCTGATGGTAGGGGGTCAAAGAGATTGTTGGACGAATGGGAGGGATCATTGACAATACTGAGTGTGTAGTTGGGGAAGGGTCTTGAACTTTTCATGGATGCTCAGATTCTAGTCATCATATTGTCAAGTATTTTGTAGTAGAAAATATTTAAGAAATTTGCTTGTGCTCTGGTCTTCAAAAATTATTTTCAATGATTTTAAATTGGGTTACGTTCAGATGGAGGGATGGATCCCCAACCAAAATGCTTCCTTTTCCTGATAAGCGAATTCTCAGCTGTATCTATAAAACTACACCAGATTGCTAATCTTAAGTACATCAAGGAATACTTTCAAATGGGGATGAAAAGGGAGCTATTACATTCAGTAGCCTCTTTATTAGGCACACCTGTGCACCTGCTTGTTAATTTGAATATCTAATCAGCCAAGTGCATGAGAGCAACTCGATGCATAAAAGCATGGTAAAGATGTTCAGTTCTTGTTCAGACCAAGCATCAGAATGGGGAGAAATGTGATCTAAGTGGCTTTGACCATGGAATGATTGTTGGTGCCAGATGGGGTGATTTGAGTATCTCAGAAACTGCTGATCTCCTGGGATATTCATGCAGAACAAACTCTGGGGTTTACGGGGAATGGTGTGAAAAACAAAAAAAATACAGTGAGCAGCAGTTCTGTGATGAAAATACCTTAATGATAGATAGATACTTTATTGATCCCAAAGGAAATTACAGTGTCACAGTAGCATTACAAGTGCACAAATATGCAATTATTAGAAGATAAATTAAAAAAATAAGTTACCTCAAGCAGTCTAACAGTAGGGTGTCATCACTTCGCCTGGCTAGAGGATGACATTATAGAGCCTAATGGCTGAAGGTAGGAATGGCCTCATATAGTGCTCTTTGGAGCAGTGCAGTTGTCTTAGTCTAAAGTTCTCTTCCATTCAGCTAAGGAGGCATGTAGAGGGTGAGAAACACTGTCCAGAATGCCAGGAATTTCCATAGGGTCCTCTGTTCTACCACAGCCTCCAGTGTCTCCAGTTTGACTCCTCTAACAGAGCCAGACTTTCTATTCAGTTTATAGAACCTGCTGGCATCAATTGTGTTGATGCCATTGCCCCAGCACACCACCGGGTAGAATATTGTACTGGCGACAATAGACTGGTAGAACATGTGAAGGAGAGGTCTGCATACTCCAAAGGACCTCAGTCTCCTCAGGAAGGAGAGACGACTCTGGCCCTTGTTGTACATAGGCTCTGTGTTGATGCTCCACTCAAGTCTCATCCAGGTACTCTTCCAGGTACTTGTAGGTCCTCACCATCAACAGTAACAGGGAGCAATGCAGGCTTAGTTTTCCTAAAGTCCATCACCATCTCTTAGTCTTACTGATGTTGAGCAGCAGATGATTCAGCTTGCACCATTTGACAAAGTCCTCCACCAGGGGTCTGCATTCATCCTCCCATCCTCCCTTTATACACCTAACTATATCTTCTGCAAGCCGTTAGACTATAAATTCACATGTCTGTACACTGCAACGTAATTATAATGCAAAGAGTTTTGCTCCCTCACATTGTGGGATGAATAAATAAATAAATATTGCTGAGTCATCAGAAAATTTCTGCAGATGACATGACTCAGTGTTGTATCTAAAGTCTGAGGTATACAGGATAAACAGGAAAGGAGCCAATACAGTCCCCTGTGGGGCCCTAGTGCAGCTTATAGACATGTCTGACACACAGCTCTGAAGCAGCACAAGCTGTGATCTGCCAGTCAGGTAGTTGGTTATCCAGGATACAATGGAAGTGCCAACCTGTATGATTGGTGCTTTTCTCCCAGCAATGAGGGCTGTATGGTATTGAAGGCACTTGAGAAATCAAAAAAAAAGATTCTCACAGTGCTGCCCTGCTTATTGAAATGGGAGTAGGCTCTGTTCAGCAGATAAATGACAGCATTGTCGACTCCAATGCCCTCAATCCCCTGTAGCTAGGCCAACTGCAGGGGATCAAGGGCTGATCTGACCAGGGGTCGGAGGTGAGCCAGAACCAGCCTCTCTAGTGTTTTCATGATGTGTGAGGTCAGGGCCACTGGACGGTAGACATTCAAGGCTACGGCAGGAAACTTTGTCACATGGTGTGAGCAGAATTATCTGCAGCTTAATGTGAAAAAGACTAAGGAGCTGGTGGTAGACCTGAGGAGGGCTAAGGTACCGGCCACCCCTGTTTCCATCCAGGGGGTCAGTGTGGACATGGTGGAGGATTACAAATACCTGGGGATACGAATTGACAATAAACTGGACTGGTCAAAGAACACTGAGGCTGTCTACAAGAAGGGTCAGAGCTGTCTCTATTTCCTGAGGAGACTGAGGTCCTTTAACATCTGCCGGACGATGCTGAGGATGTTCTATGAGTCTCTGGTGACCAGTGCTATCATGTTTGCTGTTGTGTGCTGGGGCAGCAGGCTGAGGGTAGCAGACACCAGCAGAATCAACAAACTCATTCGTAAGGCCAGTGATGTTGTGGGGATGGAACTGGACTCTCTCACGGTGGTGTCTGAAAAGAGGATGCTGTCCAAGTTGCATGCCATCTTGGACAATGTCTCCCATCCACTACATAATGTCCTGGGTGGGCACAGGAGTACATTCAGCCGGAGACTCATTCCACCGAGATGCAACACAGAGCGTCATAGGAAGTCATTCCTGCCTGTGGCCATCAAACTTTACAACTCCTCCCTTGGAGGGTCAGACACCCTGAGCCAATAGACTGGTCCTGGACTTATTTCCTGGCACAATTTACATATTACTATTTAACTGTTTATGGTTTTATTACTATTTATTATTTATGGTGCAACTGTAATGAAAACCAGTTTCCTCCAGGATCAATAAAGTATGACTATGACTATGAAGACTTTCGGTTGGCCCTTCTTGAGTACTGGAACCACACATGATGTTTTCCACACAGTTGGGACCCTTTCCAGGCTGAGACTCAGATTGAAAATGCGCTGGAGAACTCCACAGAGCTGCTCAGTATATTCCTTCAGGACCCTGCGGTTCACAGCATTCAGTCCCACTGCTTTGCCGTGCCTGAGTTTCCCCAGAGCTCTTCTCACCTGCTCAGAAGTGAAGGTGAGAGGTCCGGGGAAAATGGCCAGAGTGGCTTAAGCTGAAGGAAGGTAACAGTAACTGAAGTAACCACTTGTTGCAACAGTGATATGCAGAGGAGCATATCTGAATGGACAATGAACCCATGAGCACCAACTTACTTTTATTTTACTCTTTGTTTGCAAAGCTTATTTTTTTAATATATATATTTCTTAAATTATAATTTTAAATGTTTTTACATTTTGTTCTGTACTGCTGCTGCAAAGCAACAAATTTCACAACATACATCAGTGATAATAAACCTGATTCTGATTAGAAATATATATGTTTTTAATCCTTTTTGATCTTTTAATCTTAAATATAAGAGCTAATTACCACTAATTGAGAAATGCCAGATATAGAAAGAGGATAATTTTATTTTATTCACTGCTATAAAACAGCCTTGCTACACGATGATGTCAGTTGGCATACTTAAACCAAAAAAGGAAGGAAAATACCCAAAACACTGCAAAGAGAGAGATTCATTGTTGTACAAGCATCGCCTGATGGACAGAAGACAATGCTTTCAGAGTTGCACTTGCTGACTAATATTATCATCAGTTTTCCCACAGTGTAATTTGTCTGAAATCAAAACCCTGAGGGCTATTCGGGGACTGCCGTCTGAGATTAAAATCTCATACTTTGGGGCGGAGTAGATGTACGATCGGGGAGACAGCGGTGATGATTCTGATGACAGTAATTGTTTCCTCTCTTTAGGTCTTTCAGTCACAACATAAGATTCCTCTGCGGAAGTCTTACATTAACACTAAAAGACAGGAGCTTGATCACCTGAATTAGCCCTTGACATTGCGGCTTTTGTTACAGTGCTGGCAAGAATTTCAGATCTCTCTGCTATCAGATCTCGCCATTGCTTTTAATTGCTTTTTGTCCTCTGACTGTCAGGTAGATGTTGCCAGTACCAAAGACCAGAAATAGTAATAATTCCAAATTGATGTATATATTAATTATTAAATGATTCTTCTACCCACTCCCTCCCACTTTAAGTTACCAAGGGACATTCTGTTTAAGTGTGGGGGTGATCAAAGAATTATATTCAGTCAAATTTTTAACAATGAGGGAAGCTAGTTATAGAAACACTGTATGTTTAATGAATGAATAAGCTCTTGTTTTTCATGAGAGGCATTTTTCTTTGCTAAATGTTTTTTATGTTTGAAAACTGATTAATGGATGAAAGGGTAATGAATTGACCCAGGGGATTGACCTTGTGTCTAAGATCCAGAGTTGGCAAGAATCCCATGCAACTGATTTTTTGGGTTCTGAGCTCTGCCTGGTCTGGTTTTCCTGTTAATGTTACAGTTGATACAGAAGGGTTTTGACAAAAAACATTGTGAAATTGAAATGACACCCTGATGTGAGCAGTTTGCATTACTTTTGATTTTTTCCCCTCTGGCTTCTCCTTCAGTGTCAGATTGCTGGCAGGTGATGCAGTGTAACCTCTGCATGGTTCTTGTACAAAAAAAAGGCACACAAACCAGCAGAAAAATGCCAGTCTGCCAATTTTGTTTGTTGTAACTAAAAGGGAAGAGAAATTTACATTTTAAAACTACCGTTGGGCATTCCGAAGAGTGTTAAAGTCAAATAACACCTGAAGACCCATGTTTAATGTTTTAGGGGTTGCTTCTTCCCCTCCGCCATCAGATTTCTGAATGGTCCATGAATACTACCTCATTTTTTTTGCTGTCTTTTGACACTACTTATATTTTTTTATATGCTTTTTATATGCTTCTTAAAGTTTTTTTAGGTATTGTACTGCACTGCTGCCACAAATGTAGTTACATTTGTGATATGTACTATGTGTATATATGTATTCTGGTTTAAGATGGCATGACCGAAGGCATGTGACAGCTTACTGGTGGATTAAAAGGCAAGAGATTTGACTAAAAACATTACTTATAACATCTTTTCTGAAACAAATTGTGGTGAACTATTGACACAGTGAGGAGGCCAGTGGAGGCGAGGCTGGTTTGGGGGATGAGCCGTGTGGAGGCATTGTAAGGTGCAACATGTTCGAGCAGGGGTAGCAGATAGATTTGGTATTGCTGCCAGAGATGGACTGAGCATTTTGGAGGGGAGTCAATGCGGAAGAGTTTCAATGCTCGTCCACCTAACCCGGGTGCGAGGTTGGATCACACTGAGTGCCAAGTGGATTTTGAGAGGCTGTTGTGTGTTTCCGCCCCGCTGGTGTGATGAATTGGGGACTGAAGCTTGGGTCTACTCTGATAGCTCTGTGAGTGGATCTGGGACTCAGTCTGCTTCGGAATGCTATTGGCTTGCTACTATTGTTTGCATGATTTGTGTTTTTTTTTTCTCCCTCTTTCTCAGTGCAGTAGTTTTTGGTCTTTTTAAAAAATTGGGTTATTCAGATTTCTTGCTTTGTAGCAGACAAATTTCAAGGTGTATAATTTATACATTATTTGATAATAAATGTGCTTTGAAACTTTGAATCCTTTAATATGGGGAGTGTGACAGCCTGTTCTGTGCTTTGAAAGCATATACAAACAACAGTGAATTAAAGACTGGATAAAGTTGATATTTGTTAATGCTGCTCATATAGGCTGCCTAATATTTCCTGGGGAGAACGCTTCTGTATTTTTGAACATAGAACAATACAGGCCCTTCGGCCCGCGATGTTGTCAATCTAAACCTTCCCTCTTCCATACCCCTCCTTTGTTCCTTCATCCATGTGTTTATCTAAGAGTCTCTTAAATGTCCCTCTTAAAATTATTTTGTCAAATAGTGCCATAGAATCTATCATGTTCATCTGAGAAACAAAGTAGAGGAGAAATATAAGGGTTACTATTCTCAATAACTCATTTCGTAAGACCATAAGACTTTCAGTCCAGGAAGTCTGGTCCAACATTCCATCATGGCTAATTTATTGTCCCTCTCAGTCTTACTCCCTTGCCTTCTCTCCGTAACCTTTGGTGCCATTACTAATCAAGAACCTGACATCCATCCTTCGCTTTAAATATATCCAATGACTTGGCCCTCACAGCCATCTGTGGCAATGAATTCCACAGATTCACCACTCTCTGGCTGAAGAGATTCATCTTCAGCTCTGTTCTGAAGGTTTATCCTTCTATCCTGGGGCTGTGTCCTCTGATGCTAGACTCTCCCACTATTGGAAACATTTTCTGCACGTCCACTCTGTCTAGGTCTTTCAATAGTTGGTAGGTATCCCTATTCTTCTAAACTCCAGTGAGTACAATCCCTAGAGTTTAGAAGACTGAGGGTGAAGGGGTGGAATCTCGTTTCTATCCCTGTCTGACGATGCTGTAACCAGGAACCATCCTGACGACACCTAATGAACATGAGTGCATGCACACTTCCAGTAGGGGTCACTGTAATGTAGTTTAAAGCCTGCACCCAGGTTGAAGCCTGCCCCCCCCCGCAACTCCTGTTCCTTGCCCCCAGAACACAGAAGCTAATTACTGAATGTCTGCTACTTCTCTGGCTTCCATTGGATAACCAAGTCTCTGTTGATTGTTCTAGTCTTGTTTGACTGGTTGTCACAGCAGTCGGTGCATTTTGCCCATCAAGCCCTTCAAGCAACCTCACCCCTTCTCCAGGAACAATGCCACTAGCAAGCTAGATTAATGTGAAGTTCTGTTTTGTGTTGCTTCTCTTATATGAACTTGCAAATAGCTTATGCAAACCTTCCTAGTCCCGAACTTCCTTGGCTGCTTCCAAAATACACTGGAGTCTCTGTTCTGCTACACAACACTATCTTATGGAGCAGTACAAAAATGTGTTGCATAGAGGATGTCTTAAGTGGTTTCTTTGTGTGAGGGAGGCAAAAACAATGACTGTTGTGTCAAAATGGTGCATTAGGGTTACATTGTGCATATATATTCCATGATATTCTGTTTATTACATTCATATTAACAGTCAAGGAGCTGAATTGTAGAACCTCAGAATACTTCCATTCACCGTATTTTCTGAATGAAAAAAATTATTTGTTTTTAGGGAGGGGATGCAGGGGTAGAGAGGACGGTCTACAGAAATGATGCCAAACTCGACCAATATACACATTCCATTGTCCCTTCAAAATTTTTCATCGTGTCAAGTTGACTTTTTAAATTTTTCTTGAGCATTTAATTCTGACATTGTAGCATAGCAGTCAGGGTTTAGCTTTACAGCACCAGCGATTACCAGGGAATTGGGTTCAATTCCTGCACTGTAGGGAGTTTGCACGCTCTCTCTCTGACTGCATGGGTTTCCTCCGGGTGCTGCGGTATCCATCCACATTCCCAAGATGTACAGTTAGGGTTAGTGAGCTGTATGCATGCTATATTGACTCTGGAAGGGTGACACTTGTGGCTTGCTCAGCACAATCCTCGCTGATTTGACTCAACGCTAAATTACACATTTCACTGCATGTTTCGAAGTTTCAATGTAAATATGACAAGTAACACTAATCTCTTTTTTTCCCAAAATCCTAACCCCACCCCTAACGACAAGGCACAAATTCTTCCATCTCCATGGATGTAAAACGAACATCAAGATAGAAGTAGGAGTACGCCTAATGGCCCTTTGTGTCCCATGGCGTCATAGACTCAGACAGCATGGAAGTGTGCCGTACCACCCAGCACATCCTTTTCGACCAGTAGGCATCTGTCTGTATCAATCCCATCTTCCAGCACTTGACCAAAAGCAATTTCAGTTCTCATCTACACACCGCGATGCTGTAATCTAGATACTAAAATGCTTTGCTTTCTGTAATTATGATGGACCAGGACCTCAGTCAGCTTCCCTCTTAACCTCCTCCATTCCAGGGAAAGCAGAACCAGCCTCTCCCATCTCTCCTCACAACTGAATCTCTGTGTTACAGGCAACATTCTGATCAATCTCCCCTGCACCCTGCCTGCCTTACATGGAAAGAAATGTTTTAAATCAATGCCACATTCCCAGAACACCGAAAGATCTCTTGATTAGCTTGAATATACTTGGCGACAAATCCTCCATATCCTTGTTGGGGAGAAAATTCTGAAGCTTCTCTACCAATTTGGGGAATAAATTTCTTCGTACCTCCTGAATGGCTGATGTATTATTTTGAGACTGAGTCTAGTTCTAGATTTGCCAGACAAGAATCCTGAATTTATCCTGTTGAACCCCACAAGAAATTTGTACATTTATGATGTTAGCTTTGTTTCTTCGAAAGAACATAGTTCCAGTCTTCCTAATCAGAATCAGGTTTATTATCACAGATGTACTGATACTGTGCAAAAATCTTCTGCACATATATATAGCTAGGATGCCCAAGACTTTTGGACAGTCCTGTATTGTGTGAGATTTGTTGTTCTGCAGCAGGAGTACAGTGCAAGGAATAAAAATTCGTATGTTACAAAAGACATAATGCAAAAAAGGAATAATGAAGTATTGTTCAGATATCCAATGGCAGAGCGGAGAGGAGCTATCCCTACCTAACAGGTGGAGTGTGGGTTTTCAGGCTTCTGTACCTCCTCGCTGATAACAGTAACACCGAGAGGGCATGTCCAAATGCTGAGGGTCTATGATGACGGATACTGACTTCTTGAGGCACTGCCTCTTGAAGATTAGATATGAGGACACTCAGTCCTCGTTTATTGTCATTTAGAAATGCATGCATGCATTAAGAAATGATACAATGTTCCTCCAGAGTGATAGCACAGAAAACAGGACAAACCAAAGACTAACACTGACAGAACCACATAATTATAACATATAGTTACAGCAGTGCAAAACAATACCATAATTTGATAAAGAACATTCCATGGGCACGGTAAAAAAAAGTCTCAAAGTCCCGATTGACTCCTGAATCCCCGACAGCAGGTGGCAAAGGGAGAAACTCCCTGCCATAAACCTCCAGGCACCAACAACTGCCGATGCATTGAAAGCACCCGACCATAGCTGACACTGAGTCCATCCGTCTGAAAACTTCGAGCCTCCGACCAGCCCCTCCGATACAGCCTCCCGAGCGCTATCCTCCGCTGAGCGCCTTCGACCTCACCCCGGCCGCCGAAACAAGCAAAGCCGAGGATTCGAGGCCTCCTCTTCCGGAGATTCTGGACCACACAGTAGCAGCGGCAGCGAAGTGGGCATTTCAGAAGTTTCTCCAGATGTTCCTCCATACTCTCATGTCTGTCTCCATCAAATCAGAATTGTGCACGGTACCTACTTGACAAATAACAGACATCACCACCGGAGTGACCGCGCGCGCTGCGTTGCGCCGCCATCTTCTCCTCCTCCCCCCAGATGTCCTCGGTGGTGGGGAGGGCTGTGCCTGTGATGGGGCTGGCTGAGTCTAAAATCCCCTGCCGCCTCTTTTGAATCTGTGCATTGGGACCTCCATACCAGGCTGTGATGCTCTCCACCATCCATCTGCAGAAATTTGCAAAACTCTTTGGTGACACCATATCTGCTCAAACTCCTAATGAAATATTGCAGCTAGTGTGCCTTTGATGTGATTGCATCAGTGAGTTGAGCTCAAGATATATCCTCTGATATGCTGAAAATTTGCCTTCCCAAGGATCAATCTGGTAAACCTTCGCTATGTGCCCTCTATCTCAAATATATTCTTCCTTGAGTGGAAGTCTGTCACGGTGCAGCATTCCAGATGTGGTCTCACTGGGATTTGTAACTTAGATCAAATTCAAATTTAGCTTATTGTCATTCAACTGTACGCATGTATAGCACCAAACGAAACAATGTTCTTCTGGACCAAGGTGCACAACACAGTACATGTAACTCACAAACCACACATAAAGTAATATTACCACAAATAAATTAACAAATAATATTTATTCTTGTCAAAATCAAAGCATTTGTCATGTGCACAAGTGCATGTATGCACAGATACAATAAAGAGCATGCGGCAACATCACAGCAACATAGAATCAGATAAGCAGCATTCACAAGAAAGTCATAAATTAAGCATAAATTATGCACAGCATCTATAAGAAAGAACACAATATAGAAAATGTCTATTTCGGTGCAAAGTGATTAAATTGGTCATAATGCTGCTATACTGAGGTACTGATGAAGGTTGTGTCAATTGGTTCAAGAAAAGGAACTGTTAAAGGGAAGTAGCTCTTCCTGAACCTGCTGGTGTGGGGCTTCAGGCTTCTGTACCTCCTGCCCGCTGGTAGCTGTGAGAAGTTGGCATGGCCCGGAAAGTGGGAATCTTTGGTGATGGATATCGCCTTCTTGGGGGTAGCACTTACTATTGATGATACCAATGGTGAGCAGAGATGCGCCCGTGATGTGTTGGGCAAAACTCACTGCTCTCTGCACCTGTTTGTCTTGCTGTGCATTCCACTGCACTCAAATCCTCTTGCAATAAAGGTCAACAAAGCACTCGACTATCTAAAAGCTTGCAGTCTCTGCATATTAAGGACCAAGGATCGACTTTATTTGCCATCTACATTTACATGTATTAAGAATTTGATGTGGTGTGCTGGTCAGGGTGCAGCATGCAACAAAAAACAATAGCATCTAACAATTATAAAGAATTTCTCATATATATAATCATAACTGGGAATATTAGCTGAAAAATGGCGGATGGAATTTAGTGCGAACAAGTGTGAGGTGTTGCACGTTGGTAGAACCAACCAGGGTAGGTCTTACACAGTGAACAGTAGGGCACTGAGGAGTATGGTAGAACAGAGAGATCTGGGAATACAGGTCCATAATTAATTCAAAGTGGCATCACAGGCATATAGGGTCGTAAAGAAAGCTTTTGGCACATTGACTTTCATAGATCAAGTATAGAGTACAGGAGATGGGATATTATGTTGAAGTTATATAAGACATTGGTGAGGCCTAATTTGGAATACTGTGTGCAATTTTGGTCACCTACCTACAGGAAAGCTGTAAATAAGATTGAAAGAGTACAGAGAAAATTTACATGGACGTTACCAGGTCTGGAGGACTTGAGTTATAAAGAAAGATTGATTAGGTTAGGAATTTATTCCTGAGAATGTAGAAGATTGAAAGGAGATTTGATCAAGGTATACAAAATTATAAAGGGTATAGACAGGGTAAGTGCAAGCAGGCTTTTTCCACTGAGGTTAAGTGCGACTACACCTAAAGGTCATGGGTTAAGGGTGAAAAGTGAAAAGTTTAAGGGGAGCATGAGGACAAACTTCTTCACTCAGAGGGTTGTGAGAGTGTAGAATGAACTGCCAGCTACAAGTGGTGCATATCGGCTCGATATCAACGTTGAAGCAAAGGTACATGAATAGTAGGAGCATGGAGGACTATGGTCCGGGTGTACGATGATAGGAGTAGGCAGTTTAAATGGTTTAGGCATGGACTAGATGGGCCAAAGAGCCTGTTTCTGCGCTGTACTTTTCTATGACTGAGTGTTTTATATATATAGAATATAAACTCTATGTAAAACGCTAACAAAGTTATAGATTAAATTACCAATATGGAATAAAATGTGCATAATTAGATACCGGCATGCATTTACAATGGAAACAACATGATAAAAATTAGTTTAAAGCGTCTGCAGTGCAGTGATGAAGGTAATCAAGGGAGGGGGGAGTCTATCTAGAATGGTTGATTGGATTAACTGTCTGGGGAGGAAACTTTCAAGGTAGTGTGAAGTTTTAGTTTCAATGGGAGCATTCAGAAAAGGTAGTTTGCAGGGTGTGTAGTGTCTGCAATGATTTTTCCTGCCCGCTTCTTTGTCCTAGACACATGCAAGTCCTGCAGTGATGGTAGACTGCAGGCAGTGACCTTTCCTGCTATCATGGCAGTTCAGTGTTGTTTTCATATATTGTAAAAGGATCTTCATGATAAGTGCTTTCGGATAGCAACATCTTTCAAACATCTATAATTAAAAAAAAATGCCTGTCCTGAATTTTCCGCATTGCATTTCATCTCGTCATTTGCTTGGTATTCACATAACATGTCTGCATCTCACTGAAGCCTTTCTTCACCCTTTTCAAAGCTCACGCTGCAACCCCGCCCAGGACCAGTGGAATGGATTGTTTAATTTTCTATCTAGATCCATGAGTGTATAATCAGAACTGAGGGAACACTCCACTGCACTGTTGGAGTTACTGCCATTTTGAGATGTTAATGTGATGAAAACACGCACACACCTCTGAATGGATATTTGTTTGTTTATTTACTTACTGAGATACAGAGTGGAATTGGCCCTTCGAGCTGTGCCGCCCAGCACCCCCCAATTTAACCCTAGCCTACCATGAGACAATTTCCAATGACCAATTAACCTATCAACTGTTATGTCTTTGGACTATGGGAGGAAACCAGAGCACCCGGAGGAAACCTGAGTGGTCACAGGGAAAACATACAAACTCCTTACAAGCAGCAGTGGGAATTGAGCCCTGGTTGCTGGTACTGTAAAGCGTTGTGCTAACCACTATGCTAGTGTTCTATCCTATAATGATGTGAAGGATCCCACGCAGACTTTTTGAAGAAGAGCGGAGGAGTTCCCCCCAGTATCCTGGATGATGTTTATCACTCAGCCAAAGAATTCATGAATTAAACCCAGGACCTTCTGATCTGGATGGTACACCATCCAATTAACTTATCAAGCCTTTCCAAAACAAATGTACATTTGTGGGGAATAAAAAGTACTGCTTTTAATTTCTTTCAAGAGTACAAATAGTATGGGGATAATTGCAATGTCCATACAATGCGTTCCATTTCCCTTTGTAGCAAATTGTTGGCAACGAAAAGGGAATAAAAGTTCAAGAGTTCCTTGAGTCCTTTAAATCCAAGTTCTTATTTAATTTCTGTTTCAAATATGAAGTACCCACATCCCTAGGAGCCCTGTAAAGCTATCGCGTTTTAACCATCTGTATTTTGTTTGTGACTAATTCGGTCACATAGATTCACTGTAAAGCTTTAGTACGAAGAAGTGACTTGCTCTTCGGCCCCCTACTTGTAATGGTTTGTTTTCAGAAACATATTTTTTTTTTCTGTCACTCATCAGGCAGAAGTTGAAAAGGGTAAATATGAAATTTGCTTCCAGCAAGCTGTCGTTTCCTTCTGAAGCCATGACAATGTTTAAGGTGGCTGGGTACTTAGCCCTGTGTATAACTTTAGAGTTCTGGGGCACATTGCATTAATCATGGTTGTAAATGTGAGGAGGTGGCATGGCTTTGCATCTGTTTATGCCTATTACTTTTGTTGGCTCGGGTTCTGACTATTAGGATTTTAACTTGGAAATCTAACCCCCAGATACAAAACAGATCTAGTGTTTCACTGACTGTGCCCAACCCTATCATTATGCACACTTCGACCATTTTTACCCAAAGTTCTGGATGTATTTGATCTTGAAATTCTCAGCTCAATTTTAAGTGAGCCAGAATTTTAATGCAGGCCTTCCATTTCACTTGAATATTTTTTTCTCTTGTTTGACATAGAATATAGAACAGTACAGGCTTTTCGGCCCACGATGTTGTGCCAACCTTTTAACCTACTTCAAGATCAATCAAACCCTTCCCTCCCACATAGCCTGATATTTTTCTGTCATCCATTGAAGAGTATACTCTTAGATGAATGATGTTCTTGCCTATCTAAGAGTTTCCTAAATACTCTTGCCTCTATTTGCCTCACCACCACCCTGGCATGCATGCACCCACCATTTTCTGACATCCCTCCTGTACATTTCCCCAGTCACCTTAAAATTATGCCCCCTCATAATAGCTATTTCCAACCTGGGAAAAATTCTCTGGCTATCTACTTAGTCATCTTTTCATCCCTTAGCAGAATCAGAATCAGGTTTAATATCATTTATCATAAGTTGTGAAATTTGTTGTTATTTGGCAGCAGTACTTTGCAATACATAAAAATAAAAGTAAATTACAGTAAGAAGAATATATATTATATATAATAGTTATATATATGATAGTTAAAGAAGTAGTGCAAAAACAGAAATTAAAAAATTAGTGAAGTAGTGTTCATGGGTTCAATGTCCGCTCAGAACTTTGATGGCAGAGGGGAAGAAGCTATTATTGAACCATTTGGTGTGTGTCTTCAGGCTCTGTTACCTCCTTCCTGATGATGGCAATGAGAACAGGGCATGCCCTGGGTGATGGGGGTTCTTAATGATGGATGCTGCCTTTTTGAGGCATCACTCCTTGAAGATATCCTGGATGCTGGGAAGGCTAGTGCCCATGATGGAGCTTACTAAGTTTACAACTTTCTGCAGCTTATTTCAATCCTCTGCAGTAGCCCCTCACCTCCTTGAGAGGTTGGTCATGATTAGACTGAACTCCTGCCTCAGCAAGGACCTGGACCCATTGCAATTTGCCTATTGCCACAGTAGGTCAATGGCAGACACAATCTCAATGGTTCTCCACATGGCTTTAGACCACCTGGACAACACAAACACCTATGCCAGGATGCTATTCATCGACTACAGCTCAGCATTTAATACCGTCATTCCTACAATCCTGATTGAGAAGTTGCAGAACCTGGGCCTCTCTACCTCCCTCTGCAACTGGATCCTCGACTTCCTAACTGGAAGACCACAATCTGTGTGGATTGGTGATAACATATCCTCCTCGCTGACGATCAACACTGGTGCATCTCAAAGGTGTGTGCTTAGCCACTGCTCTACTCGCTATCTACATATGACTGTGTGGCTAGGCACAGCTCAAATACCATTTATAAATTTGCTGACGATACAATCGTTGTTGGTAGAACCTCAGATGGTGACGAGAGGGCGTTCATGAGTGAGATATGCCAACTAGTGGAATGGTGCCGCAGCAACAACCTGGCACTCAATGTCAGTAAGACGAAAGAGCTGATTGTAGACTTCAGGAAGGAACACATATACCAATCCTCATAGAGACCATAAGACCATAAGACAAAGGAGCAGAAGTCGGCCATTCGGCCCATCGAGTCTGCTCCGCCATTTTATCATGAGCTGATCCATTCTCCCAGTTAGTCCCACTCCCCTGCCTTCTCACCATACCCTTTGATGTCCTGGCTACTCAGATACCTATCAATCTCTGCCTTAAATACACCCAATGACTTGGCCTCTACTGCTGCCTGTGGCAACAAATTCCATAGATTCACCACCCTCTGACTAAAAAAATTTCTTCGCATTTCTGTTCTGAATAGGCGCCCTTCAATCCTTAAGTCATGCCCTCTCGTACTAGACTCCCCCCATCATGGGAAACAACTTTGCCACATCCACTCTGTCCATGCCTTTCAACATTCGAAATGTTTCTATGAGGTCTCCCCTCATTCTTCTAAATTCCAAGGAATACAGTTCAAGAGCGGACAAACATTCCTCATATGTTAACCCTCTCATTCCTGGAATCATTATAGTGAATCTTCTCTGTAACCTCTCCAACGTCAGCACATCCTTTCTTAAATAAGGAGACCTAAACTGCCCACAGTACTCCAAGTGAGGTCTCACCAGCGCCTTATAGAGCCTCATAGAGGGATCAGAAGTGGAGAGAGTGAGCAGTTTCAAGTTCCTGAGTGTCAAGATCTCTGAGGATCTAACCTGGTCCCAACATATCGATGTAGTTATAAAGAAGGCAAGACAGTGGCTATATTTATTAGGAGTTTGAAGGGATTTGGCATGTCAACAAATACACTCGAAAACTTCTTTTGATGTACCGTGGAGAGCATTCTGACAGGCTGCATCACTGTCTGGTATGGAGGGGCTACTGCACAGGACTGAAAGAAGCTGCAGAAGGTTGTAAATCTAGTCAGCTCCATCTTGGGTACTAGCCTACAAAGTACCCAGGACATCTTTAGGGAGCGGTGTCTCAGAAAGGCAGCGTCCATTATTAGGGACATCCAGCACCCAGGGCATGCCCTTTTCTCACTGTTACCATCAGGTAGGAGGTACAGAAGCCTGAAGGCACACACTCAGCGATTCATGAACAGCTTCTTCTCTGTCACCCGATTCCTAAATGGACATTGAACCCTTGGACGCTATCTCACTTTTTTTTAATATACAGTATTTATGTTTTTGCATGTTTTTAATCTATTCAATATACATATACTGTAATTGATTTACTTTATTATTTTTAAATTTTTTTTCTCTTCTATATTAAGTATTGCATTGAACTGCTGCTGCTAAGTTAACAAATTTCATGTCACATGCTGGTGATAATAAACCTGATTCTGATATTGAATCTGGTTTTTTCTGTTATCATGTAATAAATGCTGACCCTGCTGAGACTAATTCAGTTAGTAGAGACTATGAAGCTAAAAAAACCTTTTTTTTCTAATTCAAAGATTTTTGTAACAGCCAAATCAGAAAAGAACTGTGCCATAATGGGAAAAGTTGAAAGCATTTTGTCCTGATAGAGGTGCACTAGATGATGAGAATCATAGTCGATAGCCAGAGACTTTTTCCAAGGGTGGAAATGGTTAATACGAGGGGGCATAATTTTAAGGTGATTGTAGGAAAGTATGGGGGGGATGTCAGAAGTAGTTTTCTTTACACTGAGAGTGGTAGGTGCAAGAAATCCACTGGTAGGGGTGCTGGTAGAGGCATATACATTCGGGGCATTTAAGGGAATTTTAGATTGGTAAATGGATGGTAGAAAAATGAAGGGCTGTGTAGGTGGGAAGGTTTAGATTGATCTTGGAGTAGGTTAAAGGTTGGCACAACATTGGGGCCGAAGGGCCTGTGCTGACTGTTAAGTTCTATCTATGAAGTCCAAGCCTGTTCAACCTCGTAAGCCGAAGGGCCTGTAATGTGCTGTACTGCTCTATGTTCATTTCTGATGGTGCCACCAGCTGCCATTATGGATTAACATGTATTGGCACTGCTCACATTAGATGCTGAATCGCAAAAGATGACGGGCCGCTGAAGGACAGGATTTGAACAGAAACAGCACAAATTTGTAAAAAAAAGCCGCGATAAACAATAACTAATGTTTTTTAAAAAAAGAAAATAGAGTTGCAGTAAAGCATGTTCGCTCTGAGTAAATGTAGGTTTTGTGATTGACTATATCTGCACACCATCAATTAGATCTCAATTCGTAGTGCAAGTCAAGCCCTTAGCGATGGATGGCAACTTTCCCTAGGCTAATTTTGTGGTGCATTGTACTGTTTTCCATCCAGCAGCAGTATGCTAATGTGTAACATACTGGCAGAGGGAAGGGGAGTGTAGAGAGGAAAGAGAAAATCTTCAATAAAATTTAAAAATAACAACATACTGGAAAGTAACTCTTGTTATCTTCCTGGTACCACAGCTGGAATATCACAAGGCTTTTTGAATAGAACATGATACTACTACGACAGAGACAAGTGTGGCACCATTTCATGCACAGCAACATCCCAAAAGGATCTGAGAATGACCAGTTATTGGTGTTGTTGCTCACTGTTCCTCTAAGCTGAGAAGGTGCATGTCCGCACAGTAACTGAAATGCTTCCGTGCACATAGCCTCTGTTGCTGTGCAGCTGGAATTTTTTAAATATAATGTTTTATTGAAGTGTCGCACAGTTTTCAGGCAATGTAAAAAAATTCCTGCTTAGAGCAATGGTTGGTCCATGCAGCTATAAAAATAGAGGGAATATTGTTGTTGACTGAAAAGTTAAAAGTAAATCTCTTATCAATGTACATATATCTCACTAGATACTACCCTGAGATTCCTCATCCACTAATCACCTCCAAGTTTTTTACTTCATCTGCCACTCCCACCCACCCGCTTATCTCCTCACCTGGTCTCACCTATTATCACCTGCCAGCTTTTACACCTTCCTCTCCTACCACCTTCTTATTCTGCTTCTTCCCCCTTCCTTTCCAGTCCTGATGAAGGGTGTCAACTGTTTATTCCTCTCCACAGATGCTGCCTGACTTGCTGAGTTCCTCCAACATTTTATGTGCATTGCCCTGGATTAACAGCATCTGCAGAATCTCATGTGTTTGAAACTTTGCTGGTCCATGTCTTTACTCTTATGTGTTTCACGGCATACTCTGGGTTTAGGGGTGCCATTGTAAACTTGGATTATTATTATGTCGTAATGGTAAATGGTAGTGATAGCAAGAACAATCTGATAATGTGCTATTGTATTGTGAAAAGCTGATTTGTATGGTATGAGGGGATAGCATGGGGATCTTTTTGATGTATAAAATAAGTTCACAAACTTTCATTTTGCTTGTGTTTCTAATTTTCTTTAAAGGATTTTAAAAAATCTGTGGCTAATTTTATTGTTCAAAATATTCTTATTTTGCCTATAACCATCTGTGTATAGTTTGGCAGTATAGTGTAATGAACACCTGATTTTAACTTGAATTTAATTTTGTGTACTTCAAAATAACTTGGAAAAATGTTTTTTTTTCATCTTTTGAGGTTACACTTCTTTTCCTCTTGCAATAGCTTTACTCATTTATTTACTCTGCTTTGACTGTGACCAGATTTGGAATTACCAAAACCCATAACTTCATATAGATGTACCACACGATTCTAACCCATATATATGCTGTATATGTACTGCACCATTCTAACTCAGAGCAAACTCTGTTCCTTTGGAACAACTATGCTCAGCGATACTGGCTCCAGGTCCACCAACAATACACTAGTTTAAAATCCTCACCGTTGTTTTCAGAATCAGATTTATTCTGAGGCCTCCTTTGGTCAGGGTTGATCATGAATGACGAGCCCTAGCTGTCTAGATATGCAAAGGCTGGGAAGTACAATATAAAGAGTAAGCTGTTGCCCATGGAGCAAGCTTCCATTCTCCACACATCTGAGGAACCCAAAGGAACGGCAGAGACCCATGCACTTTGGTACTAGTGGCATTGCAGGTGTTGCCAGTCAGCGTTGAACTCAACATAGGACAGTCTTAGGGATTCCTGCTCCAGATTTTTCCCTCAGGGTTTACTCCCAAAGTCTTCCCCATGAGTGAGTACAGCTGCAAGGCAGTAGAGGTTTGAGATCAGAGTTTTTATTCTCTTAGATGAGCTGCCAACCACAGCTGATGAGCCCCTTCTGCCTGAAGCGACTGGTTTTAAGGCACCAGTAACCTTCCTTTGCCCCTTCTCCTGTCAGTAGAAATGGTCCTGCCGAGCTTAGTAAATAAGCCACATACGAAGGCCAGGAGCTGGACTTGGTTATCAGAGGCTATTTGAGACACAATGCCATTGGGAGCATTTAATAGGTGGTGGGAACTTATCCCCATGACCAGCCCCCGGCTAGAACGACCTTAAGGAATCCATCAGGTTTATTATGACTGACATATAACGTGAAATCTGTTGCTTGTAGCAACAGTACAGTGCAAAGACATCACTATGTATAAATTACAAAAATAAATACATTATATTTATTTTTAAATGTAGGGAAAGAAGTGGTTTGTAAATCATTGAATGTAGATCTTCAGGCTCCTGTACCACCCCCTACAGGGCAGTAACAAGAAGATTATAAGAGCATAAGGCATGGTAGCAGAATTAGGCCATTCAGGCCATTGAGTCTGCTCCGCCATTCCATCATGGCTGATTTATTATCCCTCTCAACCCCATTCTCCTGCCTTGTCCTGTAACCTTTGACACTTTTACTAATCAAGAACCTATTGACCTCCGTTTTAAATATACTGACTAACATAACCTCCACAGTTGTCTGTGGCAATGAATTCCACATCCCAGATGCTGAGGGTTTTTAATGATGGATGCTTTCTTCTTGAGGTGCCACTTAAAGATGACCTCAGGGTAGGGGAGTGTTGCGCCCATGATGGAGCTACTGAGTCTACAACCTTCCGTGTTATCTAACAACCTTGTGCACTGAAGCTTCAATACCAGGCTGTGATTCAGCCAGTCGGAATGCTCACCACCATGCGTCCATAGAGATTTGTCAGAGTCCTTTGACATATCCACTCTCCTCTCACTTCTAATGGCCTTGTACAATCACACTTCAAGATCCCAGTGTAGTTCAGATCTGGCCGTCTATTCATCTCTTAGTTTCGTCAATATTATTTGACAAAAACTCCACTGGCTAGAGTTGCAACCAGAACAATAGAACATAGTGAGCAAAACACACAAAATGCTGGAGGAACTTAGCAGGTCGGGCAGTATCTGTGGAAATAACCAACAGTTGACAGTTTGGGCCAAGACCCTTCATCAGGACTGGAGAGGAAGGGGGAAGCCACGTGTGTGGGAAAGGTAAAAGATAGGAGATCTGATAGGAGAGAAGCATGGACCATGGGAGAAAGGGAAGAAGGAGAGGTACCAGGGGGAGGTGATAGACAGGTGAGGAGAAGAGGTAAGAGACCAGAATGGGGAATAGCAGTTTCAAACTCCTCACATCTCACACAACCTCTCATGATTCCACAACACATTCTACACAATTAGAAAAGCTCAACAGTACCTCTACTTTCTGAGAGAGCTGAACTATGCACGTGTATACTCACATCCTTTTACAGATGTGCAGTAGAGACCATTCTAGCAAGCTGCAACTCTGCATGGTATAGAAACTGTATTGCGGTAGTCAGGAAGACTACAACGAGTAGTCAAAACTTCCCAACGCATCACTGGCATCAGCCTTCTTGCCATCAGGACCCATATACAGGAAGGTGCTGGAAGAGGGCCAGTAACATTATAAAGGATCCTACCAGACCAGCCTGTTCATGGACTGTTTGTCCCACTACCATCAGGAAGGAGGCCACGTCGCATCTATGCCAGGACCACCAAATTCCCCAAGCAGTAAGGCTGATCAACACCTCCATCCACTAACCCACCCCTCCACACCCCCAACCACCACTACTTTATCATATCCTGTCAAAGTCTCCTTATGTACAGACACTCCTGTGCCTACCGTCACTTTATGGACATACAATCAATCTACGTATATAAGCTATTTTATGTAGTTATATTTATTCTGTTTTTTATTATTATGCTTATCTTATTGTGTTTTTCTTGAGCTGTATCGGATCCAGAGTAAGAATTTTTCTCCTTTACACTTGTGTACTGGAAATAACATTAAGCAATCCTGAATGAAGTAGCTTGCTGTTGCTCTGTTAGGGTTCCACCAGGATCAGTCAGCATTAGTGGCTACTGTACCTCATTGTGCAGTTAATTGGTAAACAATTCCAAGGGGATTTGATGGGTGTATGAGAGAGTGTAAATATCAGGGATACAGACAGATATGGGGATGAACACACAAGGATGCTAGAGGAGCTTGGCATGTCAGGCAGCCTCCACGAAAAGAACTAAAAAGTTAACAACAGGAATTCTGCAGATGCTGGAAATTCAAGCAACATACATCAAAGTTGCTGGTGAACGCAGCAGGCCTGACGAAGGGTTTCGGCCTGAAACGTCGACTGCGCCTCAGAACTAAAAAGTTGACGTTTTGAGCCGAGACCGTTCATCAGCACTGGAAGGGGGGAGGTGTGATTAGAAGCCAGAACAAGAAGGAAGTGGAAGGAGTACAATCTAGAAGATGATAGGTGAAGGGGAGTAGTGAGAGAGGAAACCCCGTCAAAGAGAAGATTGAAACTTCTTCAGGGTAGGTAGCGGATGAACAGTGGGATTGAAGGTATTGCTCTGCTGAGAGTCTGCATGTCTCCAATGGTGGCCTCCAAATTAACATAAGTAACTTCCAAACTTTTTTTGAGGTTGATCCAGTACGGCAAAAGGTGATGAATTCTAAAGTTGAGGTGGGAATGCCTGACATTTGAGGAGTGGCATCACAGACACCTAGCAAAACAGAATGCATAGAATCAAGGGGAAAAGTGCCACTGACTGGAGTCATTGAGCACTACAGACCCTTTGGCCCAGCTAGTCCACCCCGAACCATTTAATCCGCCTGGTTCCATTGACCTGGACCATACTCCTCCCATCCATGTACCTATCCAGACTTCTCTAAAACGTTGCAATCGATCCCACATCCACTACTTATGCTGGCAGTTCATTCTACACTCTCACCACCCTCTTGAGTGAAGAAATTCCTTCTTTAAGTTTCCCAATAAATATTTCACCTTATGTGCAGACCTTATGTTGCTGAGACTGGAGGACCAGAGTTATAAGGACGATTGAATAGATTAGGACTTTATCCATGGAACGTAGAAGATTGATGAGCGATTTGATAGAGGTATACAAAATTATGAGGGGTACAGATAGGGTAAATGCAAGCAGGCTATTTCCAGTGAGGCTGGGTGGGACTAAATCTATCTGTCATGGCTTAAGTGTGAAAGGGAAATGTTTAAGGGAACATGAGGGGAAATTTCCTTGCTTAGAGGATCATTGGAGTGTGGAATGAGATGCCAACACACAAGTGGTGCAGGCAGTCTCAATTTCAATGTTTAGGAGAAGTTTTGATAGGTACATGGATGGTAGGGGTATGGAGGGCAATGGTCCCGGTTGCAGGTTATTGGGAGTAAGCAGTTTAAATGGTTTGGTATGGACTAGATGGGCTGAAGGGCCTGTTTCTGTGCTGTACTTTTCTATGACTCTTAAAGTATAATTCAAAATGTATGTACTGCATAGCACAGGTAAACAAGTAAGCAGTGAAGAGTACAGTAAACAGCTTGTTGTCCTAGTGATGGGAACTTGGTGCTGGCGACAGGGTATTCCTTAGTTTCATGTGTCTAACTGAGGAAATGCCCCCTTCCATTGTTTCAGAGGCTTCTCCTCTAGATTCAGCCCTGAATGTCCAGTAATGGAAGGAGCTCAGACTATGGTCTTTCCTCAGGGAGCTTTTTACAGTGACTGCACTGAACATGTACTCCTGCAGCCTGGACTGTGCTGGTCTGCGGTATTCCCTTACAGTACTTGACCGGCTATTTGCTCCCCAAACAACCCTGTACTGTTTAGGATCCATGTGACTTCAACAATCCTGACAATCCACACCCTTAAAGTCAGAGCAACTTGCCTAATCAGCACTCAGTCCAATCCCCAGTCTACTTAAACGTTCACACTTCTGTTGTTGGCAAGCCGTGGCCGCTGTGTGTTCTAAACGCTACTGGAACACAAGTCACGTGAGATTGTGCAGATGCTGGAAATCCAGAGTAACACACACAAAATGGTGGAGGATCTGAGCTTATCAGGCAGTATGTATGGAAAGGAGTAAAGGCTGAGACCCTTCATTAGGACTGGAAAGAAAGGAGGAAAAAGCCGGCTTCCTTCCTGTCCTGATGAAAGGTCTCGGTCTGAAACACTGACTGTTTATTCCCCTACATAGATGCTGCCTGACCTCCTAAGTTCCTCCAGCAACTCTAATTGCCCCTGCAAATATGCACACTCACGCACTAAAAAGTCAGGGATACGAGGCATGTGGAAAAGCGATGAATGCTTTCCGTCCAAGTCTCATATACCTGACTTGGAATTATGCTCATCTTTGTTTCATTTATGGGCAATGAAGGCACAGTGAGGGAATTGCAGATACTTTTCCAGTTCCTGGAACTCCCTGCCCATCAATGAAATGACCCAAGAGACAACCCCTACCAGAGGCAGTCAGAGAGAGGCAGTAACTGCTGACCTCTCAGGCAATGCTTGCATACCAAGAATATATTAACGACATTCACGCTGTAACTACTGGGCCGAGGCTGATTAGATTCAAACTGATTCTGAAGGCAATGAAGGCATATGATGCTGCTGATAAGTGGCGACTCTTTGCATGCAGCTCCGATGGGAATCATCAGATCCACAGTCACAGCCATAGATATTTAAGTAAGCGACATTGTTTTAAGACGTTTAAAAATCCATGCACACTACCTCACTATTTTTGCTTTCTTTCTGTGCTACTTATTTATTTTTGATATATTTCTTATTGTAATTTATAGCTTTTATGTATTGCACTGTACCGTTGCCACAAAACAACATATTTCACGACATAGAGTATGCAGTGATATAAACCTGATTCTGATGCTGATTGTGTCTAGTTTATACCACCAGTCTCTGACTGAGGGGAGGACTGGGTTCACCAGTCTACTTGGGCTGGGTTTCATCTCCTGTTAGAAAATAGTAAATGATTTATCACAGGGTAAGAACATTCCCAATACTTAGATATTTCAGAATCGGAATCAGGTTTAATATCACTGGCATATGTCGTGAAATTTGTTGTCTTTGCAGCAACAGTACAATGCAATACATAATAATAGAACAAAACCGTGAAATACAGTAAATATATATATTAGTTTAATTAAATAAGTAGTGCAAAAATAGAAATTGAAAAGTGAGGTAGTGTTCATGGGTTCAATGTCCATTCAGAAGTTGAATGACAGAGGAAAAGAAACTGTTCCTGAATCATTGAGTGCGTGCCTTCAGGCTTCTGTACCCCCTTCCTGATGGTAGCAATGAGAACAAGGCACGGCCTGGGTGATGGGGGTCCTTAGTGATGGACACTGCCTTTTTTAGGCATCATTCCTTGAAGATATCCTGGATACTACGCAGGCTAGTAGTGCCCATGATGGAGCTGACTGAGTTTACAACTCTCTGCAGCTTACTTTGATCCTGTGTCCCATACCAGACGGTGATGGAGCCAGTTACAATGCTCTTCACGGTACATGTTGTGTGAAGCAAGATTCCACAAGTATGGAGCAACAAAAAAAGCGATCTGCTGGAGGAATTCAGCAGACTGAACAGTATGTGTGGGTGGGCCATTGTGTAATGCTCTACAGAATCAGAAACCACTGTTCAATTCCTGCCACTGTCTGTACGTTCCCCTCTGATTGCGTGGGTTTCCTCTGGTTGCTTGGGTTTCCTCCCACATTCTAGATGCATAGATTAGATTTAGTTAGCAAGTTGTGGACATGCTACGTTGGTGCCAGGAGCATGGCGAAACTTATGGACTGCTCCCAGTACATCCTTGGACTGTGTTGGTCATTGATACAAATGACACATTTCACTGTGTGCTTTGATGTACCTTGTAACAAATAAAGTTAGTCTAATCTGTGGAGGCAGGTAGATGTTTAAGATTGAGACCCTGAATGGAAGTCCTGATGTAAGGTCTGGACCCTCCATTTGCCTCCATAGATGGTGCCTGATCCAGTAAGTTCCTCCAGCCTCATGTCCCACACCACCAGGTTCAGGAACAGTTATTACTCTACAGTCATCACGCTCTTCAACCAGCATGGGTAATTTCACTCACCTTATCACCAAACCTCCCTCAACTTATGGACTCATTTTTGAGTCTCTTCATCTCATGTTCTTGATATTTATTGTTAATTTGCTTTTTATTATTATCATCATTTCTCTTTTATTTCTTTTGTATTTGCATATTTTGTTGACTTTTGCACATTGGTTGTTTGTCTGTCCTGTTGAGTGTGTTTTTTCATTGATTTAGAATCAGGTTTAATATCACCAGCATATGTCGTGAAATTTGTTGACTTTGCAGCAGCCCTACCATCCAATACATGATAAATATAGAAAAAAATATGAATTACAGTATATATAAAATATATATATATAAAATAGTTAAATTAAACAGAAAAACCGAAATAAAAAGTAGTGAGGTAGTGTTCATGGGTTCAATGTCCATTCAGAAATCGGATGGCAGAGGGGAAGAGGCTGTTCCTGAACCGTTGAGCGTGTGCCTTCAGGTTCCTGTACCTCCTCCCTGATAGTAGCGATAAGAAGAGGGCATATCCTGAGTGATGGGGGCCCTTAATAATTGTCGCCGCCCTTTTGAGGCGTCGCTCCTTGAGGATGTCCTGGATGCTGAGGAGGCGAGTGCCCAGGTTGGAGCCGGCTGAGTTTACAACTCTCAGCTTATTTCGATCCTGTTGCGTTTCTTTTATTTACTGTGAATGCCTACAAGAAAACGAGCCTCGAGGTTGCATATGGTGACATAAATGTATTTGATAATCGATTTTCTTTGAACTTTAAATACCTCCAATCCACAAATCTGCATTTTCTCCGGGATATATTTAATTTTAATACAAAACCGTAACACTGCGCCAATAATAGGAGGCAGTGTCAGTAACTCGTTAGAAGACCGATCACACCGGCTTTGAATTTTAAACTTACTGTATATCAAAAAATATTCAAATTAAAGTATCCGCGGTATTTAAATCATTATTTTACCATCACTACTTTATCATTTCCTGCCATTCACCGTGTGTACAGTTCTCCTGTGCCTAGTACCACTTTATGGACATACAATCAATCTATATGTATACAATATAATTAATATACATACTTTATCTATATATTTATACAAACCATCTTACGTATTTATAGTGTCATTTTAAAAAATCTTATTATGTTTTTTGTGCTGCATCGGATCCGGAGTAACAATTATTTCGTTCTCCTTTACACTTGAGTACTGGAAATAACATTAAACAATCTTGAAACTTAACCTCGAATTTTAAACGGTCTGTTTTTATTTTAGCGCTGCCTCCATTTCCTATATATGTTTTAATTTTTCAACTTTTTTGGTGTTAATCCTTAAGTATTTCGATTTGTTCCTTTGAAAAACAATGTTTAATAATTCTCGTGCGCGCTTGCATTGAGAAATATTACGCGGGTAACGCTGCTCGGCTGCGGCTTCTGTCTTCCAATCCAAACATCCCAGGCTTTCGACCTAACGGGAGAAATACAAAAATAAACTGAGTTTTACCGCACTCTCCCCCCCTTCGCATTTTATTTCCAACCCTTGTTAATTTTACCACATTTAGCGGCGAGAATTGAAACTAGCTCGGAGAGCAGGTCAGAGCACTCCCTCCCTCATCCGAATAAAAACAAAAGACTTCTGCGCGCCTTGCTAAGACTTCGCTTAGTTGATTAAAGAAAGCCCGAATCACGGCTCGGGCCGACTGCTTGTTTCGTAAGGTTAGAGTTGATCGATCGTGGCAGCGATTACTGGAGGGTCAAGGCTAGTTTCCCCAGCAGAGGACTGAAAGGGTTGATAATTGAAGAGGAAATTGTCGAGTTTAGCCTAGTTCGGAGCTGTATGTACCAACTGATTAACTGGGTATTGCTGTAAATGCGACGGTTCCGCGCAGAAAACCGAGTGGAGACCAAGCTATCATTCTGATGTATATAAGATATGTTACGCATGGTGTTTTTAAAAATTATGTTTTATTGTGTTCTTTACCTTAGTATTTTTGTGCTGCATCGGAGTAACAATTATTTCGTTCTCCTTTACACTTGTGTGCTGGAAATGACATTAAACAATCTTGAATATTGAATTTACCAGTGAAGTGGCGTCGAATTACTTTGAACCCGCACCGCGAATTTAGTCAAATAAGTGTGAGTTGTTTAACAATCTGACAGTCAGATAGGACGTAGTATTTTAATTCATTAACTGATGGGTCTGAGTTTAAGCCTACGCTCGAACCAAAACAAAAACGCAGTCTCTATCGAGGTAAAATTATTTTGAATTAAATGTTTTGATTGAGGTCAGCTTTGAGTTAACGATCTGTAATCGACACTGGGCATTAAACCGGGTCAGTGCGTTCGGTGATGAGCTCAGACCCTTTCCCCAGCCTCAGGAGCCAGTCATAAGCACTTAAAGTAATTATTTGTGTTGAGATTTTAAGCGGAAACCGCTGTCGAAAAAAATCCACCTGGCTTTTGTTTTCCTCCTGAATAAATGTCGACGACTGTAGTATTAGTGTAGCTACTGAGTGGGACTGAGGATTAATAGAATCAGAGCCCTTTCTGCCCCCCCCCTTTCCATTCCAGTTCTGTCGAAGCGTCTTGACCCGAAACGCCAACTCTTTTTTCCTCTTCGCAGATGCTGTCTGACCTGCTGAGTTCCCCCAGCATTTTGTGTGGGTTGCTCTGGATTTCCAGCATCTGCAGAATCCCTTGTGTTTATAATAGAATTAGATTTATTGACTTAATGATGTGAAATTTGTTGTTTTGCGGCAGCAGTCCAGGGTAAAGATATAAATAACCGTAAATTACAAAAATAAATAAATAGTGCAAAAAAAAAGGATTAACGGGGTCGTTTTCATGGGCCGTTCAGATAATCTGATGGCGAAGAGGAAGAAACTCTTTCTGAACAATTGAGTGTGTATATTCAGGCTCCTGTACCCGCTTTCCCGATGGGAAGAGGCCGCCAGTGCAAGTGTAAACGGTGCAGCTCTGCAGGCGAGTATCCGGGACACCTTCAAGGAGCGATGCCTGAGGAAGGCAGCATCCATCATTAAGGACCCCCATCACCCTGAACATGCCCTCTTCTCATTGCTACCATCAGGAAGGAGATACAGGGGCCTGAAGGCACACTCAACGATTCAGGAATAGCTTCTTCCCCTCTGCCATTCGATAGACATTAAACCCATGAACACTATCTCACTTTTTTATTTCTATTTTTGCACTACTTAGTTAGTTTAACTATTTAATATATGTATACTTACTGTAATCTTATTTTTTCCTAATATGTAATGCGTTGTACTGTTGCCGCAGAGACAAAAACAAATATTAAATCTGATTCTGTATTTGATGGCCATTGAGAAAGACACAGCTGAGTTTTAGGTTGTTACCTGTATGAAAGCCATTTATTTTAATTTTATCACGTTCCTTTCGAACGCTTCTCCGGACAGCCTGAAGTCCAATTACAAGTCAGAAGAAATGTGACCAAAGTTCAAAATATCTTTATTATCAAAGTATGTGTCACCATACATTGTCACGTTTCATCAGCCGTCAAGTGCATCTTCCATCCTCGCGTTTACTTCGCACTATTTCATTAGTGTCGGCGAGGAATAAAACGGACAGGGGACACAAATCATCGCGGGATGATTGCGGAGAATTCTCTGTATACAAGAATAAAGATTTTTTTTCTGATAACTGACGAGTTTTCAAATCCCGCTCTTTAGCGCAATACTATTTGCAATCTTGGTTTACGCTCAGTTCTTTCAAAGTTGACTGCCAGACGTAGGGGCCTTAGAAATAAATCTCCCAATCCCACCCCCCCCCCCAGAAAGATGATCTTAAAAGCATTTAAGAGCTAGTAGTAAAATGAAAGACTAACGTGAGCCATATTTTACTACACAGGTAGGGTGCGGGTATGACACCCAATTACCTACGGGCTATGCCGCCGCAAGACCCGTTCTCTCTCGGCGCTGGATGCCTTAACCTGAGATATTTCCTCAGAGATTGATCCCCCCACCTCACCATTCCTTTGCCTCATTCGCCTACCCCTCCCTATTTCCCTCCCATTCCCCTTCTTTCGCGCCATTTCTCTTCCCTCTCCTTTTCACCCCATTTCTCTCCCCGACCCCCATTCTTCTCCCTCAAATTCTCCTCACCGCTTTGCTGAGTGCAAGAAACAAACAACAGAAAATTCGCAGATGCTGGAAGTCCAAGCAACACACATAAAATGCTGGAGGAACTCAGCAGGCCAGGCAGCATCGATGGAAAAGAGGACAGTCGATGTTTCGGGCAGCAGTCCTTCAGCATTTTATGTGTGTTGCAAGAAATAAATTCTTGGGGCGCTTAGGGGCTGTTCACTTGAAATTCATTTATTTAATGGCCTTTGTAAAGAGACGATTGGGGGTGGGGTGAGTGTGAGTGTGGGGTGGTGCTTCCTTCACCTGAGGCCCACAGGTGCTGTGTTTGAGAATCCCGGCTCTGTGTGTGTATTTGTGCAAGTGACATATCTTTCCTTAAGTCGGTGGCCTTGTGGATGGTGTGTGTGTGAATTATAATCGAGCATTGCACCTTAAACTTGCACGAAACTGTCAACACGGGAGGCTCCCAGTCTGAGGCGCAGCAAAATCGAATGCAAACCCTCTTCGGCTGAGGTGTAAATGTGTTTTGATCTAGGGCACACGGTTGTTACTCTAGTCTGCCGAATGAGTGTAATAACGAGTAGAAACCAGGGACTTCTCACGCTTAATGAAAAGCTTAGTTAACCTCTGTCGTGACGTGGCACTGAAGAGGAAGGTTTACGCAGCTCTACGGCTGACAGTGTCTTGATTTGCGTTTTTTTAAAAAGGCTTTGGGGTAGGTTTGAAATTTTTAAAAAGACAAGTTTTAAAGATGCGCGAGAGTGAAGCCCCTGGCTCCGTCCTTGTTGGCGCAGTACCTTTCGTAAAGGACAGAAGCTGCCGTTTCTCCATACTGTACCTGACCGCATTGTCTGTAGGAAGAAGCAGTCTGCACGTTTTCTCTTCGATTCATTTTTGACGCGGGTCGACCCTGTTGTTGATCTGTCCTGTCTGTATGTAAACCAGTCACCAGAACAATGATCATAGTCATGAGCAGTCATGTTTAATGTTATTAAAAACTGACTTTTTTTTCTTGAGGAAGGCAGCAGTCAATACCCTTCCCTTTAATCTTTGAAACTTTTCTCTATGTGAGCTCTGTTCAGGAACAGCAAAGTTACAAGGTATGGGGGAGGGGAGGAGAGGTGAACAGCCAGTGAATTGCATATGTTAAACGTGTGATGTTATTCCAAAACATTAATGAAAGGGAAGTTGGGGAGTAAAATACTTCCAAATGTTTCCGACATAATTTTTGCCCTAATGTACTTAAAAAAATCGTAGAATCATTAAAAAAAAGATTTAAATTTGATAACTTTAACTGAGTTCAAAGTAGTAATTCTTAACTGTCTTTGATATTTAGAAGGCATTATGATTAAAAAAAACTTTTAGAAATTCTAGTTCAGGGGACAGTTAATGGCAAATAAAATTGATCCTTGATGCTTCATGAAGAGACATGAAGGACCAAGGATCAAACTCATTTGCTTTGTGCATTTACACGTATTAGGGATTTGCTGTGGTGTGTTGGTCAAAGATTCAAGATTCAAAGTATACATACAGTATATGACCCTGAGATTTGTCTTCCCCACAAACAGCCACGAAATAATATGTACCAAAAATCAATAACATTCAACAATTATAAAGAAAGGAATTACTTAAAAATAATTATATGTAAGTAAATAAAAGCTAATAAAATGAGTGGATAAAGTATGGATATGGAATAAAATAGAGTCATAGAAAAGTACAGCACAGAAACAGGCCATTTGGCCCATCTAGTCCATGTCAAAACATTTAAACTGCCTACTCCCATTGACCTGCACCTGGACCATAGCCCTCCATACCCCTACATACCCCTACCATCCACGTACCTATCCAAACCGCTCTTAAACGTTGAAATCAAGCTTGCATGTTCCACTTGCACTGGCAGCTTGTTCCACCTTCTGAGTGAAGAAATTTACCCTCATGTTCCCCTTAAACTTTTCACTTTTCACCCTTAACCCATGACCTCTAGTTATCCCACCCAACCTCAGTGGAAAAAGCCTGCTTGCATTTAACCTATCTATACCCCTTATAAATATGCATAAATAAATAAATACTAAGTTATTTACAATGTAAACAGCATTATAAAAAGTGAATATAAAGAAAAATAACATCTGCAATACTTGCAAAGTATTGGCACCCAGGGTCTCTGAACTTGACCTTTTTGTTTTCTATGTACTGCTTGACTTGATCACATGAATACTTTAAGTAGTGTGTGTATGAGGAGTATTAAAGTGGGCAGAAAAAATTCGTTATAGCCACACTGTGCTGCATGTCAAGTGCAATATATCGGAGTGACTTCGAATTGACATTTAGCCTTGTCTTAACATTGCCTAGTCCAATGCTCAGCCTACAAGCCATCCAACAGAAAAGAATTTTTAACATTTTTTAAAAGCATTTCTATTTAAAGCCCTACTAATTTATTCCCAGTGTAAATTCCATGGCTTTCTGTCCTTGTCCTCAGCCACCTCTGCCATGTTTAGTGCTGAATAGACTTTTTATAGTCCTTGCTGAGATTCCTGCAAGAATACATTTGTATTAGCTTGGATGACCTTTCAGTGTTGCTTCTGTTTGGCTTAATCTTGTCTCAGGTGTCTGATCGCCAGAAGGTTTTAGTTGTGATCAGCCCTCATCAAGATTCTCACCACAATGCCCCTTGTCTTTGTTTAGAGGTTGTTTAATGTTGCTATGAATGAGTGCTGTTATGATCTTGTTTTTCAAAGTTCAAAGTAAATTTATCATCAAAGTACGTATATGCATCAGAACCTGGTATGGAAACACCAATGCCCTTGAATGGAAAGTCCTACAAAAAGGAGGGGAGATGGCCCAGAATATAGCCAGTAAAGTCCTCCCCACCATTGAGCACAGCTGTATGAAGCGTTGTCGCAGGAAAGCAGCATCCATCATCAGCGACCTCCACCACCTAAGTCATGCTCTCTTCTCACTGCTGCCATCAGGAAGAAGGTACAGGAGCCTCAGGACTCACACCATCAGGTTCAGGAACAGTTATTACCCCTCAACCATCAGGCTCTTGAACCAAAGGGGATAACTTCACCTGCCCCATCATTGAGATATTCCCACAACCTATGGACTGACTTTGTGGAACCTCATGTTCTCGATATTTATTGCTTATTCATTTATTTTTATTATTTCTTTCTTTTTGTATCTGCACAGTTTGTTGTTTTTTACACACATTAAATGTCCATGTTGGTGTGGTCTTTCATTGATTCTATTATGGTTATTATTCTATTATGGAATTATTGAGTATGTCTGCAAGAAAATTAATCTTGGGGTTGTATTTGGTGACATAATTTGATAATAATCATATCATATAATATAGTACATTTACATTGAACTTTGAACTTTTATATATATCATCATATACTACCCTGAGATTCATTTTCTTGCAGGCATTCACAATAAAATACTGAAATACATGTACATAGAATCAATTAAAAGCTACTCATAAAGAAAGGCTTACAACCAATATGCAAAAGAAGACAAACGGCATAAAAATAATAAGTAAATAGATAATACTGAGATTGAGTGGCATGGTAGCACAGTAGTGCAATAAGATCACAGCTCGGGAGTTCGGAGTTCAATCCCGGTGCCCTCTGTATGTCCTCCCCCTGGAATGTGTGGGTCTTCTCTGGGTGCTCTAGTTTCCTCCCCTAGTCCAAAGATGTACCGGTTAGCAGGTTAATTGGTTGTTGTAAATTGTCCCGTGATTAAGTTAGAGTCGGGGGTTGCTGGGTGGCGCAGCTCGAAGGACAGAAAGGGCCTATTCCACATTGTACAATATCTCTAAATAAATTTTAAAAAGCATAAAAGAAATGTGATGTAGGAGCATTATAACTCTGGCCATCTTGGCTGCAATTTCTTCCTGAAACTTAAGCTAATCCATTTCTCCCCAAAGTTGTAGAATCAGAATCAGATTTAATATCACCGGCATATGTCGTGAAATTTGTTAACTTAATGGCAGCAGTACAATGAAATGCATGATAAATAAATGTAGAGAAAAAATTTGAGTTACATTAACTATATATATGTGTGTGTGTGTGTGTGTGTGTGTATTAAAAAGTTTAAATATATAGTGCAAAATTACAGAAATCTAAAAAAGTAGTGAGGTAGTGTTCACAGGTTTAATATCCATTTAGAAGTCGGATGGCAGAGGGAAAGAAGCTGTTCCTGACTCTCTGACTGTGTGCATTCAGGCTCCTGTAGCTCCTTCCCAGTGGTAACAGTATGAAGAGAGTATGTCCTGGGAGGTGGAGGTCCTTAATAGTGGACGCCACTTTCCTAACGCACCACACCTTGAAAATGTCTTGGATAATATGGAGGCTGGTACCCATGATAAAGCTGACTAATTTTACAAGTTTCTGCAACTTACTTTGATCTTGTGCATTAGCCACCCCACCCCCCATCACCAGACAGTGATGCAGTTAGCCAAAATACTCTCCATGGTACATTTGTAGAAGTTTTCGATTATTTTAGTTAACAAACCAAATTTCCTCAAACTCCTAATGAAATACAGCCACTGTCTTGCCTCCTTTATAGCTGCATCAATATGTTGTGTCCAGGTTAGGTCCTCAGAGATTTTGACACCCAGCAACTTGAAATTGCTCACTCCCTCCACTTCTGATCCCTCTGTGAGGATTGAAAGTGAATCTGTAGATTGTGGAATCAGTTTTTGTTGCATTATTGCCATCTATACTTTGATTTACTCTTTCATTTTACTCTTGCAGCGTAATTCAGAACTAAAATATTAAATGTATAAATTTAGCCTGCCCACCTCTCCATAATTGTCAGTGGTACCAGAGAACACAGATCTGATGTAACAATGTACTGTTTAATTGCTTATCTACAAAGAATGCATATTTTGGGTGGTGATTATAGTAATTTCTTACTCTATTTGACATGGCTCTTAAAAACAAAAGGAAGCTACAGAGGTGGTTTTAAGAGGGGTTCCTTCAAAAGGAGTTTGTATGTTCTCCCTGTGACCGTGTGTGTTTCTCCCAGGTGCTCCAGTTTCCTCCCACAGTCCAAAGATGTACTGGTTGACTGGTCATTGTAAGTTGTCCCGAGATTCGGCTGGGGTTAAATAGGGGATTACTGGTGGTGCGGCTCGAAGGGCCTGAAGTGCCTGTTCCACACTGTATCTCTGAAATAAATGCAAATCTAATATATATTTAACTAAAAGTTGCCTGATCCAAATCTTCAATGGTTTCCAATACCACATGAGAGAAGCATGTCAAGTAAGATCCTGATCCTGATCAGTCCTGAAGAAGGGTCTGGGCCGGAAACGTCGACTGTTTAATCAGTTCCATAGATGCTGCCTTTGCTGGCTGGTGGTGTACTGGCATCCACACTGGATTTCGAAGCGAATGGTCCTGCGTTCGAATCTGGCTGGCTTGTTGAATGCTATCCATCTGTGCTGCGTTGAGCATCGAGCCAGCAACTCGGCCTTGTAAAAAACAGACAAAGAAATGGCAATGTTGCCGCCTGATGCACCACAAGACGTGGAAAGGAACACAACAACAATAGATGCTGCTTGACCTGCTGAGTTCCTCCAGAATTTTGTGCGTATTGCTCTGGATTTCCAGCATCTGCAGAAGTTCCTGTGTTCCTAATTAGCACAGATTTCTCTCCACTCAAATGGGAGGGAATTTGGAGTAGATTATACTTCATCTTGAGCAGACAATCTCAAGCGTTTTTTGTATTACATTTCCCTATCCCTTGGAGGAGAAGTTAAACCGGAGACCTTTCTGTTCCTGGATAAATGTAAAAAATTACATTTTTGCTGTGTTGAAGGGGAGAGGGAATTGTCCCTGATGTTTTAATCATTATAGTTTAAAAATATATGATTATGTGGTCACTATCACAGTTCTACGTGTGGACCATGAACCAACCCAAGAAAACTACCTCACTATTTGTTGCTCTATTTTTGGACTATTATCTTAATTTATATATATGCGTTATTGTGTTGCATTGCACGGCTATGACAAAAACCGTATTTCACAACATATCCCAATGATATTAAACCTGATTCTGATTCAGGTGGTCTACTGTACCAAAGTTAGTGGAGCGGGCAGTGCGACGCTATTATAGCTCAGAGTTTGGAGCTCAATCCCGGCAGAGTATCGTGGTGGTTAATGTAACGCTTTACACCACCAGCTGTAAGACTGGGGTTTGATTCCTGCCGCTGTCTGTCAGGAATTTTGTATATTCTCCCTGTGAACACGTGGGTTTCCTCCCACATTCCAAGGATATACAATTAGGATTAATGAGTTGTGGACATGCTATGTAGGCACCGGCACTGTGGCAACGCTTGTGGGCTGCCCCCAGCACAATCCTCAGTGATCAAGCCATTGCTCTGTATGTTTAGATGTACAGTAATGTGCAAAAGTCTTTGGCATATGTATATACCGAGGGTACCTGAGGCTTTCTGCTCAGTACTGTTGTAATTTTATATATTGCACTGTACTGCTGTTGCAAAAAAACACATTTCATGATATATTTGAGTGGTGATAAACCTGATTCTGATCTGGGTTGCTTTTGGACTGAGAGTGGGAAGGCGGGCAGGGAGAGGAGAATCACGTTTGGGAAAAGGGGAAGGAATAGGGGAGGGAGTGGGAAGCACCAGAGAGATATTCTGTAATAATCAATAAACGAATTGTTTGGAATCAAATGACCTTGCCTAGTGTCTCAGGACTGGGTGTGTCTGCACCTGCACCACCTGTCTCACACACCTGCCACGGCACTCCACCCTCGGCATTGCCAACATCCTTTACTCCTGCCAGATTTATAAAACTCCACTCCATATTGACAAATATGTACTGTGCAAAAGTCTTAGCCACCCTAGTTATATATATATATTTATATGTGCCCGAGACTTTTGCACAGTATTGTACATTTGACAGAAAAAGCTAATCTTTATCTTTTCTTTAAAACTGTGCACCATGTATACAATGGGGAAGTTCGAAAACTATGGGCCATAAGTACAAAATAGTCACTAATGGTTAATAAATGAAAGAAGAAATTGAAGTTCCCTTATCCGGAATGTGGTTAAAATATGGAGCGCGGTGCCACGTGGAATAATTAAGGTGTTCTGTATTCCTGCATTTAACCCAGCATCAGGAGGGATTGGATATGGTTAATTGAATCAAATGGGAGGAGCAATGTGTGGAATATAAGTACCAGTATGGGCTACCTAAATGTCCAAAGTTCAAAGTAAATTTAATATCAAAGTACATTTATGTTACTATATACTACATGAAAAATTCATTTGCTTACAGTCATTCATAGGAAAATAAAAAAATACCAAAAGAGAAAAAAACAAAGAAACCTTTGGATTTCCAGCATCTGCAGACTTTCTTGTGTCTACGATATACCATGGAATTTATGAAAAATTACACATAAGTTAGAATACACACACAAAGTCCGTTAAATTAAGTAAGTAGTGCAAAAATAAAAATGGAAAAAAAAGTATTGAGGTTGTGTTTATGGGTTCAATGTCCATTCAGAAATCGGATGGCAGAGGGGAAGAAGCTGTTCTTGAATCATTGAGTGTGTCTCTTCAGGCTTCTGTACCTCCTTCCTGATGGTAACAGTGAGAAGAGGGTATGTCCTGGGTGATGGGGTTCCCTAATGAAGGGTGCCGCCTTCTCGAGGCATCGCTAAAGACTGACAAATAACCTATAAACTATGTACAAAAGCTAGGCTGAAGACACAGTTTCTGTACCACTCATTTGTGTAACAACTTGCGTAGTTCCTGCTTTTTCTTATTCAGTAACATTCTTATACGCTTACTCTTCATTGTGTATTACCCTGTAAAAGGTGCATGTTTTTTTAATTTATAAGAGGATTTCCAGCACTGTTTTTCAAGCAACAAGAAATATGTGTGATATTTTAAATGAAAGAATAAGAAAAATATTCTTGAAAGGGAGAAAAACATGTGTGAAACTTAAAATTAAAAAAATAAGTAATTTAAAAAAATGTAAAATAAGGTATATTTTGTTTAAGTACAAGGGTGTAATGTGAAGAGTCTGGGCACTCTGCTTCAGTGCTTTCTTTGAGTCATCCCTAAAGTGCAGTCTGAATAGTTCATTGGGGCATGCAATTATATTTTTATATTCCTTTAAATAAAAAGACATCCAGTCTCTCCCCTAAAAATTAACAAGCCTTTATACAGTATTTTGAATGGAAATGACAAGATTTAAAATTGGCATTTCCTTTTTTTTAATGTATATAAATTAGCGCTTAGTTTTCTAATTGAAATGATGGGATTTAAAATCAGTATTTCTGGATCTTTTTTTGGTATTAAAACTGCACTTGGAATTCTAGTTTTATTTCCTGTTTCTAATTACTTTATGAAAATTAGAGTTGGCAACCAAGCGTGGAGCAAAAATTTGTGGTGTCTGGTATGAGTCCTGAACATAAATTCAAGCAATATTGTAGGCTCCACATGAAAAATTTAATGCGTGGAATTTGTGTTAATTTTGTTGAAACCAGAAGCTCCAAAAAATGTTTCAAATTCTTTTCCCCACTACACGTAAAATTAATTTTCTGACGGATACATATCTATTTGGATGCATTGATCATGTTATGTGCATCAGTTAATTTACTGTCACTTTCAAACAGCTTCTCAGAAAAATGGTTAGAGGGAAGCGAATGTAAAGGGGCTGTCTCAGTGCATTAATCTGTAGCATGTGTATTTTGAATTTTGCATTATCTTTAAATATTTGCTGTAATTAACGTTTGTAAATATCAATTTTCTGTCTGTATTTCAACAGGCAGATTTAGTGAAGCTCATTCTTAACATTCCAAACTCAATTGTAACATTTCCAACCAGATTCTTTTAAGATTTCTTAAAAGAATTCAATGAAGAAAACTCACTCGACTATCTAAGTACATTTATTTACACAGGTGATTGCTATGGCAGCAAGCTTCAAAAGGCAACATCTGTCATTAAGGACCCCCATCACCAGCACAAGCCATCTTCTCATTGTTACCATCAGGGAGGTGGTACAGGAACCTAACGACACAAACTCAACGTTTTACAGATAGCTTCTTCCTCTCTGCCATCAGATTTCTGAATGGAAAATGAATGCATGTGCACTGCCTCAGTAATTTTTCTTTTTTTTTTGTTTGTTCTCTCTTATACGTATACGTGTGTGTGTGTGTGTGTGTGTGTGTGTATAGTAATAAAAACTATGTGTGTATATATACATATTTATTGCAATTTATAGTTTTTTATTACTATGTATTGCGATGTACAGCTGCTGCAAAACAACAAATTTCATGACATGCCAGTGATATTAAACCTGATTCAGAGCAATAGAAAATGTGAATTACAGTTAAACACAGCAAAATCTAGAGGATCCGATAACTCTTTTTGTCCTAGATCCTTTTTGGTTCCACTTTGTAGAACACAATCTACGAAGGAGGTTACTGACTGAAATTTGTAACTTTAAAGCACATCTATTTTTCTTTATATGAATGTCTCATTTTCACTTTTTACACATGAAGAGCTACTTCTTGGAATTCATGTAAATGATTTAATTTTACTTACCATCAATACATTCCTTTCAGTGTAGATGTGCCTAAGATATTTAGATTTAATCTGACAGCAAGGACATGTGTCCATAAACCAGCATATTGTGCTGCAAACAGTTCAAAAGCAATTTTAGTTAATTTCAAAGTACATTGTCTATTATGTAGATAAATACAGCTGTCATTTTTCACGTAGATAGATCCAGTGAACAGCCACGAGATGAATGCATAATTAATGTGTTTTAAGAGGTGTAGATTGCAGGAAAAATGCCAGTCAGTGTGTTAATATTATTAGCAACGCACACAAAATGCTGGAGGAACCCAGCAGGTCAGGCAGCATCTAATATTAATATTATTTCATAACTTTGTGTTTATGTCCTGAAGTTTTGATCATATACTTGGTTCTTGAGAAATCCACTTTCAAATGTTAATTTTTTTAAAAACAATTTTTTTTCATATTTTTTTAAGGAATGTTTTTAGTTAATAATTAAATGGCAAAATAATGATCGTGTGGATAATTTGTAAGGAGTATGATGAAAACTGCTATTTCCCAGAAAGCGAGCTGCTCATTTTCAACAGGTCCTTTGGCTTAAAGTTTCTTTACACTTATTGTTCAGGATTGTTCTATCCGGTTTTGATTAAATTATCTCTTTTAATGCATGAGAATAGAGGGGATGCTTAGGGAGAAAGAACGTCAGCAGACCAAAGGAATTTTTCATGGAAAGGCTGTTTATATGAGGAATGCAGGGCTCGGTAGTATAGTGGTTATCATAATGCTATTACAGCACCAGTGACGCTGCTGTCTGTTAGGCGTTTGTATGTTCTCCTCATGACTGCGTGGGGATTTCTCCGAATGCTCTGGTTTCCTCCTGCATTTCAAGGACATACGGGTTAGTAGGTTAATTGGTCCATGGGCGTAATTGGGCAGTGCTGGCTCATGGGGCTGTGCTGTGTCTCTAAATAAATAAAATGGCTATTAAGGCAGGGCCAATTACATAATTTCATAGGAAATTAAATAAACAGTTAACAAAAAGAAATATTAAAGTACGGATTGAAATTGGGTCAGACTAGATAGCTCCAATTTCAATCTGGCATCAGAAATAAAGACATGATTTATAAAACCCTGTTGAAGGCAACACCAAGTTCATTACAACGAATGAAGTACAGTGTAGACCCTGTTCTAACACAGGGACAGAACAATGTACTGACATTTCAACGATTCTATCGAATATACATATAAAAGTCATGTTTATGTACATTAAACAACATTAGTTTCTGAGGTCCTGATATATTGTACAGTGATTGTAAATAACTGGCGCCGGATTTATGTAATTGAAGGTGCTTTGTTTACATAGCTTGAATCTTGGCAAATGAAACACAGAATTAATTATTACATTAAATATCCTCTAGCTAGTTCTGAAAGTACAAAAGCTCTATGTATTGAAACTAAGCACTATATTGAACGTCTAAAGAAATTACCTATGCGCGTGCACGTGGGGGGGTGTGTGCCTGTGTATTTTCAGAGATAACATAACAGGAAAGAAATGTATTTTTGTTGGTATGGGCAGTTGGTCCTCATCCACATTTAGAGGTTAATACATTAAAGGAAATTTACACGATATTGTCAGATTAACTTGGATTTTTGCTGGAAACGTGAGGCACGCATTGGGAAGCAGAAAGTGCTTGGGGGTTTGACCCTCTGTGTTTGGTCATGGTGATTTAGATTCCTGACTTGGGCCATTTTTTAAAATATCATTTCCTCTGTCTTTCCCTTCTTTAATTACTAATGTTTTTTAACATTTCTCAGCAGCTTCTTCTGAGCTCCATCGGGTTGTGTGCTTGTGTGTTTTCATTTAAGAATGCCTAGTGTGATACTGTGATTAACCCCTTCTCCTCTCAACTCCCCCAGGAATAGATTTTTGTGACACTTTCCTCCTGCACTATGCTGTAAGGTTAGTGTTGGCAGGAATACCTGCAGTCTGCCCATTGCCTGTTCTGGAGAAAATATGGGTTGGTCTAACAGAGTTTGGTTTTACCTCTGTTTTTCGCTTCTCCTCATCCATCCTCTTCCCCAGTCTCAGACTCATTCTCTTCTGAACCCCACTCCTACACCATTTGCTTCCAGCCCCCTTCTTTGCCTTCCTCCTCTCTGTCTCTCTGTCCATCTGTCTCTCTCCTATACTCGCTTTATCTGTCTCTGTCTCTTGCTCTGTTTCTGTCTCTCTCTCTCTGTCACTGTCTCTCTGTCTTTTTCTGTCTCTCTCTGTCTCTGTCCCTCTCAGTCTTTCTCCGTCTGTCTGTGTCTGTCTGTCTCTCTCTCTGTCTCTGTCTCTTTCCCTCTTTCTGTCTGTCTCTGTCTCTTTCCCTCTGTTACTCTCTCTCTCTTCTCTTACACACACGCACACACCTCCATTTCCCATCCCATCACTCGGTACCTGGGGCAGTTTGAATCAGGATCAGCTTTATTGTCACTGACGTATGTCCTGACATTTGCTGTTTTGCGGCAGCAATACAGTGCAATATATAGAATCTACCATAAGTTAAAATAAGAAATAAAAAAAAATAAATAAGTAGTGCAAAAAGACAGCAAAGTCGTGAGCAAACACACTTGACCACAAGTCCACACAGACTGATCTGTAATATTAAAAGCAGCTGAACCAGAAATAGAAGGAAGAGGTGTTTGTAATCTTGTTAGTTCAGCCCCCAAGTTTTTGTTCTCACTGATGAAGCTAAGTTATATAGAAACTCTGAACATCGAGCAGTTTCTCTGAGATAAGATGGAAAATCAGCTGGTGGACAGTTGTACAAAGATTTGCTCTGGCTTTCCTCTTCCTGGACCAAGGATAAAACAATTTATAAATTTTATTAAATAAATATTATACAGTAACATTTTTTATAATATATAGTATGTAGCTCGTAGTCAGATTCACCCCACAATCGAGTGTCAAAATCAGGAGTTTTAACAAATTCATTTAATTCTCACATGCCTAGTCTTAGTTGTACATTCAAAGAAACAAAGAACAAATGTCTATAATAAAGTACATTATACAACCCCAGGATGTTCCAAGCGACTTTGTAGCCAATTATGTATATTTGAAGTCAATGATTTGTGAATTATTGCCAAGGTCCAAACAGATGTGCAGAGGCACCACGGAGCAAAAAGCTATCCTATTTTTGGATCGAAAATTAATTTGCTTTTTTAAAAACGAAATGCTATAATGTGTACTTCAGAAGATGCCATTTGTCCGGGGGTAATATCATCTGCAGTGTACTTTACGACTGCTGGAGGCAACACCATAACAGAAACAACATTGCGGTCTCTGCCACTGAAACGCTGAAGCTGAATTTTAACATGTAACTGTACCTGCTACCTTTACTGGATTTGTATCTCACAGGGACAAGCAAGTAACTGACCAGTTTTCCCACTTTGAAAAGTTGACATCAGAAATCAAAGTTCAAAGTAAATTTTATTATTGGGGTACATATATGTCACCTGATACAACCCCGAGGTTCATTTTCCTGTGGGCGTACTCAGAAACCCACAGAATGGTATCTATAACAGGATCAATGAACGATCAACCAGATTGCAGAAAACAACAAACTATGCAAATGAAAACATAAATAAATAGCAATAAATAATAAGAACATGAGATAAAGGGTCCTTAAAGTGAGATCACTGGTTGTGGAAACATCTCAATGGATAGGCAAGTGAGTGTAGTTATCCCCTTTGTTTGAGAGCCTGATGGTTGAGGGGTAGTAATTGTTCTTGAACCTGGTGGTGTGAGTCCTAAGGCTCTTGTACCTTCTATCTGATGGCAGCAGTGAGAAGAGAGCAAAACCTGGGTGGTGGGGATCTCTGATGATGGATGCTGCTTCCCTATGACAGCGTTTCATGTAGATGTGCTCCATGGTTGGGAGGGCTTCACCCATGATGTATTGGGCTGAATCCACTATCTTTTGTAGAATTTCCCATTCATATAGACATATATGTGCCTATGACTTTTTCACAGTCGTGTATGTGTGTGATTTATTTAGTATTTGTTTTTGTAATTTATAGCATATTTTTGGTATTGCACTATACTGCTGCTTCAAAACAACAAACTTCACAACTTATGTCAGTGATAATAAACTTGATTGTTTCTGAGCAACACGCACAAAACGCTGGAGGAACTCAGCAGGCCAGTCATCATCTGTGGAGAAGAGTAAACAGTCAGTGTTTCAGGCCGAAAGCCTTCATCGTGACAGCCTGAAACATCGACTGTACTCGTTTTCACAGATGCTGGCCTGCTGAGTTCCTCCAGATTTTGTGCGTGTTGCTTCTGCAGATTTTCTCATCTGATTGTTTCTGATTCTGATTTCTTTAGCTTGCTCGGTTTCTATAAAAAGCACAGTGATAACATTGCCCTAGTTCTTTGTTTATTCCATCATTCATGCACACAACAGCGCAGAAAATGTGATTGACATTGGTGTGGATTGGTTCGAATGGTGGGGGAAATATGTGAAATTAAGTATTCCTATTCAAATTCAGATTCAGATTTATTTATCATCTGTAACTTGAGACATACAGTGGAATGTGTCGTTTGCATTAACAACCAACACACTCAAAGATGTGCTGGGGGCAAGCCACAGGTCACAGAATGATAGCAAAATACAAAAACAGGCCTATCGGCCCATCTAGTCCATGCCAAACCATTTAATTTTCCTTCTCCCATTGATCTACACTGGGACCATAGCCTTCCATACCCCTCCCTTCCATCCATGTACTTATCCAGACTTATCTTAAATGTTGAAATCAAGCTCGCATGCACCACTTGTGCTGGCATCTTGTTCCACACTCTCATGACCCTCTGAGTGAAGAAATTTCCCTTTATGTTCCCGATAAACTTTTTACTTTCACCCTTAAGCCATGACCTTTAGTTCTGATCCCACCCAACCTCAGTGGAGAAAACTTGCTTGCACTTACCCTGTTTATATCGCTCATAATTTTGTATGCCTCTTTCAAATCTCCCCTCAATCTTCTACGTTCCAAGAAATAAAGTTCAAACCTATTCAATCTTTCTTTACAACTCAAGTCCTCCAGTCCTGGTGACATCCTTGTAAATTTTCTCTGTACTCTCTTTCAACCTTATTTACATCTTTACTGTAGGTACGTAACCAAAACTGCACATGGTACTCCAAATTAGACCTCACCAATGTCTTACACAACTTCAACGTAACATCTCCTGCACTCAGTACTTTGATTTATGAAGGCCAATGTGCCAAAAGCTTTCTTTACGTCCTTATCTACCTGCGTTGCCACTTTCAATGAATTATGGATCCGTATTCCCAGATCCCTTTGTTGTACCGCACTCCTCAGTGCCCTACCATTCACTGTGCTACTGGTGCTACTGAAGTGCAACACATCACAATTGTTTGTGTTAAATTTCACTGTGCTGCTTCACGTTCCTGAGCCATTAGACCAAAAAATACAGGAGTAGAATTAGGCCATTTGGCCCATCAAGTCTGCTCCACCATTTCGGCATGGCTGTTCCAATTTTCCTCTCAGCCAACATAGTAAGCTCACAATATTCAGCAGCACAACACCAGAAGCAGTAACAACAACAGAACAAAATAAGCAACAAAACGAGCAGCAAAACAAACATTTTTCCTACCGTCCCACCCAACTCACCATGTCACACACACCGACAGGCTCCAAGCCAAGGCAGGTCACCTCTGGACCTCCAGTCCTTGGTCCCAGTCCCTCAGACTTGCAGACATCAGGCCTCGAACCTCCGGTCCTTGACCCAGAGTCACTGATATATATGTGAAGATTCAGTGCGAGTATCAAGTTTTATTTTTGCATTATAATTCTTTGTTAATTGATGAGTAAAAACTATGATTCTAATTTAGGCTTTTAACCTTTAATATTGACGGTTCCTTTGCCCCCACAGATGCTGCTGAACTCACTGAGATCCCCCAGCCAGTTGTTTTTTTATATGGCAGTGTAAATTTGTTGGCGATATGATCTTGAAATTATTGTACTGATGTTTAGAAACTCTGCCAATATTTTTCTTCTGAAGCATCACTATTGCTATGAGTAAATGTTGAACCTTTCTAGTCTGACACATTTTAAATGTGACTCTGATGATAGGAATTTCTCCTTTTAATGACCGGGTCCACAATGGAACATTCCTAAAGCTACAATTAGGGCGGCATGGTAGCATAAAGCTTAACAGCACAAGCATCCTGGGTTCAATTCCCGCTGCTCTCTGTAAGTAAACAAATAAAATTAATCTTTACATACAGTTGAACATTATGACCCAAGGCTATGACAGTAGTTTACTTGATGCTATTAGTAAATATAACATTTTCACTGAGCTACCAGGCTTCAATATAATTTTCTTTGCATGATAAATGCAGTATATGGCTTGGCATGCTATTTACATTTGTATGCTCACCCTTGCACAGTGAAATACCCAGTTTCACAGAGGAATGATGTTTTAAAATTATACCCAGGAATGAGATGGACTGTATTATTTTTATTTTACAATTACATTTTGTATCTGAAATGTTGAGATTTGGAGACTTCAGCTTAAACACAAGTACATGGAATTCAATGAAAATGAGCAGCAGTGAGTTTCTCCCAGACTGGTTATAGATTGCTGCGAGTTTCAGGTTGATTTGTGGGTTGCGGTAGTTTCATTTACATGGTCTTTTACACCTTAACAATGATGTACATTATTCCATTCTTATTAGTGCAGTAGGTAGTTATTCAGCCCAACACAACAATCTCTTCATGGGACCAAGGGAGCATGAGTAGGCTACTTGGTCCCTTGAGCTTTTTTCTTCATTCACTTTGGTTATGGCTGACCTGCACCTCAATTCCATTAATTTGACATCACCTGTGTCCCTTGATACTCCAGCAAATGACCACCTACTCAAAAAAGTAGTAAACACAGCCTACTCCATCACAGGCAAAAGCCTCCCCACCATTGAGCACATTTACAAAGTGCACTGTCACAAGAAAGCAGCATCCATCATCAAGGGCCCCCACCATCCGGACCATGCTCCCTTTTCACTACTACCATTGAGCAGGAGGTACAGGAGCCTTAGATCCCACACCACCAGGTTCAAGGACAGTTATTGTCCTACAACAATTAGGCTCCTGAACCAGAATAGATAACTTCACTCACCTCAGCTCTGAACTGATTCTACAACCCATGAACTCACTTTCAAGGACTCATGTTCTCAGTTTTAATTATTTTTTGTTATTTACACAATTTCTGTCTGTGGGAAGACGAACCTCATGGCTGTATACCACATACATACTTTGATAATAAATGTACTTTGAATCTTTGAATTTGTCTTCTTTTGCATTTTGGTTGTTTGTCAGCCCTTGTTTATGAATAGTTTTTCATGAATTCTATTATATTTCTTTATTTTTCTATAAATGCCTGCAAGAAAATGAATCTCAGTGTAGTATATGGTGACATAGGCCTTGGGCCTATTCTAGGCTACTCCAGGGTTCAGACCTGAGGACTCATTTGGTTTGGAATGTTGTTGTTCACTTCAGTTGTTTGCATGATTTGTATTTTTTCCCCTTCCTCTTGTGCATCATAGTTGGTCTTTATATTTTTTTCTTTAATTGGGTTCTTTTGGGTTTCTTGCTTTGTGGCTACCTGTAAGCAAACAAATCTCCAGGTTATATAATTTATACACTCTTTGATAATAAATGTATTTTGAAGCTTTGAGTATACCAACTTGCGTACTTTGATAATAAGTTTACTTTGTTTTTGACATTGACTCCTCCCATCTGCCTATCACCCTTCCTCAAATGGATCTACCTAGCGCTTGCCAGCTCTTGCTCCATCATTTCCCCTCATCTCAGATTGTGATTCACATTTTGAAATCATAAGAGATTCTACAGATGCTGGAAATTGTGAGCAACACACATAAAATGCTAGAGAAACTCAGCAAGTCAGACAGCATCTATAGAGGGGAAAAAATAGTTGACATCCTGAGATCTGATGAAGGGTCTCGGCCTGAAACGTCAGCTGTTTCCTTCCATAGATGCTGCCTGACCTGCTGAGATGCTCCAGGATTCTGTAGGTGTTACTCTAAGTGCCACAAGTGAGAACTTGGTTTGCAGTGTGGAGTCTTATGAAAGTGAGTAGGTTCCCTGTGTTTATTTAGTAACAGCAAGTTCGAAGCAATATTTCCAATGCAACATATTATCTCAGTGAGAAAGCAGCTTAGAGAATAATTGAAGGTTCAGTTGGAAAATGGGAAGAGAAATGAATTCTGAGTGAACTTAGTACTTCATTGAAGAAAGCCCAGAAACTCTGACAATTTCCATCATACCCATAAGACATAGGAGCAGAATTAGACCATTTGGCCGATCGTGCCTGTTGTGCCATTTCATCATGGCTGATTCATTATGCTTCTCAACCCCATTCTCCTGCCTTCTCCCCATAATCATTGAAGTCATGACTAATCAAGAACCTATTAACTTCTGCTTCAAATATACCCAGTGACTTACCTTCAACAACCATCTGTGACAATGAATTCCACTGATATACCCTCAGGCTAAAGAAATTCCTCATCTCTGTTCTAAATGGATATCCCTCTGTTTTGAAGTTGCGGTAGACTCCACAACTACAGGAAACATCCATTCTATCTAGACTTTTCGATATTTGATAGGTTTCAATTAGATACCCCCTCATCTTCTAAACTCCAGTGAGTACAGGGCCAGAGTCATCAAACATTCCTCTTATGCTAAACCCTTCATTCCCAGAATCATCCTTGTTAAATTTACTTTGATCTTTTGAACTTATCAGGAGTTTTCTAGTTAGACCTAAACAGTCCTTCCAGGTGAGGCAACACTGCACCTCCAAATCTATTAGGGTTGTCTTTTGTATCTGGTGCTCTTGATGTGGCTTCCTCTACAATGATGAGACCAGACATAAGTTGGGGGACTGCTTTATCGAATACCACTGCTCCATCCACCAAAAGTGGAAATTCCTGTTAGCCAGCCATTTTATTTCCTATCCCCATTCCTACTCCAACATGTCAGTCCATGGGCTCCTCTTCTGCCACAATGGGGCTTCTCTCAGGGTGGAGGAGCTACACCTCATATTCAGTCTAGGTAGTTGCCAACCTGATGGCATGAATATCGATTTCTCATGGTAATTTTTCCCCTCCCATTTTTTTTTTCTGTTCACCAATCTGGTCTCTCACCTCTTCTCCTCACATGCCTCTCATCTCCTCCTGGATCCCTTCCTCCTTCCCTTACTCTTCTCTCCTAGCAGATTCCTTCTTCTCCAGCCCTTTACCTCTTCCACCCACCTGGCTTTACCTATGACCTTCCAGCTATCCTCCTTCCCCACTCCTCACCTTTTTATTCTGGTGTCTTACCCCTTCTTTTCCAGTTCTGAGGAAGAATCTCGGCCTGAAACGCCGACTGTTTGTTCATTTCCATAAAAGCTGCTTGACCTGCTGAGTTCCTCTAGCATTTTCCTCCAGTTCTTTATAAGATCAAAGTGGTACTAAATGATTTAAATTATCTCCCCAAACTATAACCATATAACAATTACAGCATGGAAACAGGCCATCTCGGCCCTTCTAGTACGTGCCGAACTCTTACCCTATCCTATTCCCACCGACCTGCACTCAGCCCATAACCCTCCATTCCTTTCCTGTCCATATATCTATCCAATTTAACTTTAAATGACAACATCGAACCTGCCTCAACCACTTCTGCTGGAAGCTCGTTCCACACAGCTACCACTCTCTGAGTAAAGAAGTTCCCCATTTTTAATAATTTAATTATTTTTATAATAATAATTTAATAATTTTAATAATAAATTTAATAACAATTAAACTGTTCTGTTATTGCATCATTGCTTTTGTTTCCAAACACCTCTGAGTCTTATTTGGAATCACACAGCATGGAAACAGGCCCTTTGGCCCAACTGGTCCATGCTGACTGAGTTGGCCATCCAAATTAGTCCTATTTCATTGCATTCGAACCCATGCAGCTGTCCAACAACCTTTTAAAACTTGTTATTGTGTACCTTCATTCCAAATAACTTTACCGATATAGGGCAAAAGCTTCTAGACGGCCTTGTTTTTTTAAAAAAATTTAAAACTATTCAAATTGATGCAAAAACTCAAGAGATTTAAAACTGTGAAACTTTTCTTATTTAAATAAACTTTAATTAGGAGTTTAGTGAGGATGTTCTGAGTTTAAGGGGAAGTTGTGTGGATAATTAAGGAAGCAATATCCATTGAATCAGCCAGTATGGAAAATGTTGGTGTACATTTGAGTGTATCCCCGGAGTGGGAGAGGACTATTCAAGGGTGAAGAGCTGGGCAGATGTTTTTGATGTATGAAAACAGGATGGGATTGTTGGGGCTAATCACTTTCTCCTGTTTCCAAAAGCCCTTTTACGTGAGTTCAGGAGAAGGAGCTGCATCAATCATACAGACAGCCCTCTGCCGTACTTTTAGGGAGTAGCCAGACTAACAAGTGGGCTTGGTTTTCCATGCTAGCAGGCTATGTAAGGTGCTGACCTCGCAGTATGTTATTTAAAAGAAAGTTCTGGTCCAACACGTGTAAAGTGGTCACCCTGAAGTAAGTAGTTAAAAGCAGGTTGCAGTCCTACATGTGGAAAGTGGTCACCGAACAGTATGTTAGTTGAAAGCAATTTCCACTCCTTCATGTACTGGCTTTAAATTTCCACAAGGAGGGTGTATTTGCATACACACACAATGTTCACGTTGCTGGAGTTGACTGATTTTATTTGAATACAATGCTGCTGAATTTGCTAATTTACCTTACTTTCTCAATTAAACCTCTCAGCTAATCAGTATTTTTATTCATTTTTATTTTTGTCATTGTAGTCACTTTAAAATGAAATATAAGATTCAAGATGGTTTATTGTCATTTTTCAGTGCTTGAGTGTAAAGGTGAATGAAATGATTGCTGCTCTGGATCTGATGCAAAATAAGCATAAAAACACAGTTATACACACACACATATATACATAGACTAGTTTGTATACCTAGACTATGTTTGTATATAAAGTGACGCTTGGTACAGGAGTATCTGGACATAGGTGACTCTAACGGGAAATGGTAATATGACAAAGTGGCTCTTGGCAAGGAGAACTCATCTAGGTCACAAAAGGTCATATGAAAACACATTATTAGCCGCTCCAATTTTTTTTTAGTTTAGGTGTACAATGTATACTTTTAGTTTTGTGAGGAACTTCAAGAACATTTTAATCACTGTAGGGGAAAGTTCAAGGGAATGGTAACAAAAATAATTTCTTGGACCCAGAAAGTAAGTTTAATTTCACATTTGTGGGAAGTTTTTAACCTCTGGTTGTATTTCTTCATTCAAATTTAACAAATGTGCAAACTCAGTATTTTTGGCTTCAGGAAGTGGGCTCCAGAATTACTTTTGGATCTGGGGAACAGATTGAGCAAAAGTTTCAAGATATTCAAAGACATATAAAAAAAGCGTAACTACAAAGGAAAACTATTTCAGACTTTGCCAAGTAATTTTATTCACTTAACCATTTTATTTTATCCATTTCAACTGTTGTATTAAGTTTGGCAAGAAACTAATAATGGAATGTAAATTGGATTGCAATTAGACGACTCGTTCTTTAAAAACAACAGTCACACACTTGTAGTGGATAGTTGAAAGTGTACTTTTTTTTTACATCCTTGTAGTGCAGTGTAACAAATCTTTTAAATAAAGGCCAATATCCCAGGCTGGGAGAGCTTCAGACCTTTCAGCATGAAGATTGTTTGGCCTTGTCAGCAGGAGAAAAAAACGCCTCTTTTAGAAAGAATTTTTGCCACTGTTTTCTGTTTAAGAACTTGTGTGTCATAAAAGCATTGGCAAGTTAATAGCATGTCTGAGCTTTTAAGTTAGTACCAAAATAAACACCCTTGTTATTTAGACCAGCAAATGTATTTGAATCTCTTTACCTGATCATTGAATCAGAATCAGGTTTAATATCACTGACATATTTCACAAAATTTATTGTTTTGCAGCAGCAGTACAGTGCAATACATAATTAACGAATCATACAAATATATAATTAAATAAGTCATGCAAAAAGAAACCAAAACAACGAAAGAAAGAGCAGTGTTCATGGGTTCATTGTCCATTCAGAAATCTGATGGCAGAGGGGAAGGAGCTGTTCCTGAAATGTTGAGTGTGTGTCTGCAGGCTCCTGTATCTCCACCTTGACGGTAGCAATGAGAAGAGGGCATGTCCTGGGTGATGGGGGTCCTTCATGATGGATGCCAGCTTTTTGAGGCATCACCTTTTGAAGATATCCTGGATGCTGGGGAGGCTAGTGTCCGTAATGGAGCTGACTGAGTCCATAACTTTCTACAACTTTTTAGGGGCCCTTCCATGCCAGTTGGTGATGCAGCCGACTAGATGTTCTCCACAGTACATCTGTAGCAATTGATCATCACTGCTGGACTTGTACATATGTGTCCAGGACAAAGATACAGGCAGAAAGGATAATGGCAAACACTATCCATTCTCCAAATTGCCTTTTCTGAAAGCACTTTGGGCTATTAAAACAAAAGCTTTACGCCATCTTTGAAGTTTCTTCCCCCAGGCAGTTACCGGTAATCTGATCAACCATTCTAGTTAGACTCCACCCCTACCCCCTCTATCTATTACCTGTGTTAATTAACTGTAACCATTTTAAACCACTTTTTAAAATGCTGTTACATTGTAAGTACATTTATGTATTCATACACATTTCAATCAATGTCAGTACTTTAACCTCTTTTTATTCTTTGTAATGGTTGTATGTTGTTTTTGTTGAATCATGCCCTGACCAATGTATGACAATAAATTCCTAATACATGTAAATGTTTACGGTGAATAAAATTAATCCTTGATCCTTGATCCTGATATTGTGAAGGAGGCTGAAAAATTGCAGTATAGTATTGTTCCTAGGCAATCTGTATGAGGTATTGCCAAAATGATTTATAGTCAATGAAATACGTTGGCTATATTAAAAAAGAACATAAACTAAGCAAGCTGGTGAAAAATGTGTTAATGATCTGATGACATATTTTGGTGATTGAGTGATAAAAGTTGGCCAGTACACTGCCAGTAACCATTCCCATCTTCAAAATGGTGCCATAGAATCCTGCATTCACTTTGTCTGGCGAGCAGTGCCTCAGTCTAATCTAGTCAGTGAAGCAGTCTGCCAGTGCTGAGTTAGAAAAACACCTACAGCACAATACAGGCCCTTCGGCCCACAAAGCTGTGCCAAGCATGTCCTTACCTTAGAACTAGTTAGGCTTACCCGTAGCCCTCTATTTTTCTGAGCTCCATGTATCCATCCAGGAGCCTCTTAAAAGACCCTATCGTTTCCACCTCCACCACCGTCACCGGCAGCCCATTCCACGCACTCACCACTCTCTGCGTAAAAAAACTTACCCCTGACATCTCCTCTCTACCTACTTCCAAGCACCTTAAAACTATGCCCTCTCGTGCTAGCCATTTCAGTCCTGGGAAAGAGCCTCTGATTATCTGCCTCTCATTATCTTGTACACCTTTATCAGGTCACCTCTCATCCTCCGTTGCTCCAAGGAGAAAAGGCTGAATTCACTCAACCTACTTTCATAAGGCATGCTCCCCAATCCAGGCAACATCCTTGTAAATCTCCTCTGCACCCTTTCTATGGTTTCCACGTCCTTCCTGTAGTGAGGCGACCAGAACTGAGCACAGTACTCCAAGTGGGGTCTGATCAGGGTCCTATATAGCTGCAACATTACCTCTCGGTTCTTAAGCTCAATCCCACGATTGATGAAGGCTAATGTGTCGTATGTCTTCTTAACCACAGAGACAACCTGTGTAGCAGCTTTGAGTGTCCTATGGACTCAGACCCCAAGATCCCTCTGATCCTCCACACTGCCAAGAGTCTTGCCATTAATGTTATATTCTGCCATCATATTTGACCTACCAAAATGAACCACCTCACACTTATCTGGGTTGAACTCCATCTGCCACTTCTCAGCCCAGTTTTGCATCCTATAAGCAAACATAAGCAGTTGTCGTTTTGGCCTGAGACCCTTCATCTGCTGAGTCTCTTGTGTTTCTGAGCTAACCTAGTTGTCCCCACTTTGTGTCTGTGCACTGGATTTGGGTTTAACTCCACAGTCCTCTTAGAGACAATCATTAGGCCATAAAAATAACTTAAAAATCAAGAGCACAACAGATGTATTATCAAAATGTATTGGCAATCAGACAGAAGGTCCAGACATTAAACACCACCAGGTTCAAGAATAACTATGTCGATTCTTAAACCTTAATCACTGCAGTTTAGCAACACTATGACCTCTTTGTACTAAAATTGATTTTTTTTGTTCTAATTTGTTTTTTCTTGTCAAAATTCTGTATAATTTAATTTTAATTTATATTTTTTCTTGTGAATGCTGTATACTGTTTAAATGATATTCTGTGCCTGTGATGTTGCTGCAAGCAAGTTTCTCTTTGCATTTGGGCATCTTATAGACTTGTCCAATGGCAATAAACTCGAATTTAACCTTTAGTTTGGACAAAACCGTGCAGAGTTGGGTAAATACGTTTAACCATTTTATTCTCTCAGTATGTAGATTTATTTTGGAAGTGAAGATATTTGATTAACCACTTTATTTTCATTCAGTATTGAAGGGGTATAATTGGGTGGTGGGGTGGAGATACGTCTCTATCAAAGGAGGTGTAAGGTGCTCCTTCCCTCCGCTAGCCTGCAGGTCACCCTTGGGCAAGGTGTAGCACCTGCTTAGCCCCTGATCAGGGTCACATGAAGCTATGAGGGCAGGTGGTGGATGGTCGTATGAGCAGCTGGTGCATATCACAAGTCATGGTTATGCGAGCACTGATGCCAGGCAGACAATCTCTGAAGAGTATTGAATATAGCTGGGATCACCCGTCTTATAAGGACACTGCCCAGAAGAAGGCAATGGCAAACCACTTCCGTAGAAAAATTTGCTGAGAACAATCATGATCATGAGACCATGATCACCAAGTCATATAACATGGCACATAATGATAATGATGATGAAAGGGTATAGTACTTATGAATACATTATTTGAAAGGATTTTTTTCTATTTGAAAATCAGATGAGTTGTGTTGAAAGCCTTCATATGAGAAGGCAATATGAATGGATAAACACGCAGATGCTGGAAATCCAAAGCAACACACACAATATGCTGGAGGAACTCAGCACCTCAGGCAATATCTATGGGAATGAACGTTACAGGCTGAGACTGTTCTTCGGGAATGGAAAGGAAGGGGGAAGATAAAAAGGGGGGGAGGGGAAGGATGCTAGTTAGAAGATTGTAAGTGAAGCCAGGTGAATAGGAAAGGTCAAGGGCTGGAAAGGAAGGAATCTGATAGGAGAGGAGCGTGGACCATGGGAGAAAGGGAAAAAGGAGGGTGGACCCAGAGGGAAGTCATAGGTAGGTGATAAGAGGTAAGAGGTCAGAGTGGGGAATAGAAGAAGATGGGAGGGACAAATAAATATTTTTTACTGGAAGGAGGAATCGATGTTCGTGCCATCAGGTTGGAGGCTACCTATGAATGAATAAGATCATTAACACTAGAAATTCTGCACATTCTGGAAATCCACAGTAACCCACACAAAGTGCTGGAGGAACTCATCAGGTTAGACAGCATCAATGGAGGAGAACAAACAGTCGACGTTTCGGGCTGAGAACCTTCATCAGTTGTGGACATTGGTTGGCTATCCGCTCAGTGGATATGAGTCAACATAGGCAGTCCCTCTCTACAGCTGAAGTGCCTGCTCTCTGGCATTCTCTACCGAGCCAGGTGATAGAAGTATTTAAAGTAGAGTTGGATCATCATTTAATGGAGGAATAAAGGGGTATGGAGAAATGGTGGAGTTGGGACCGGTATAGATATGCCAAGATCCCATTAAAAGATGCTGATTCAAAAAGATAGGTTAAAGATTAACCTTATTTGTCACATGTACGTCAGAATATGCAGTGAAATGCGTCATTTGCATCAAATTAAATCTGCAACGATTGCACTGGGGGAAAACAAGGGCCACCACATGTTCGGCACCAACACAGCATGCCCACAACATACTAAGTATAACTGGTACATCACTGGATTGTGGGGAAGTGGAGAACCCAGAGGAAACCCACGTGGTATCAGGGAGACCATACAAACTCCTTATAGACAGTAGCAGGAATTGAACCCTGATCTTACAGCTGGTGCTTTATTAGCATCATGCTAATCGCTAGACAACTCAAAAAGGGCCTGATAGCCTAATCCTCCTATTTTGCTGTGTTCTAGTGTGATGGCGTCAGGCTGCAATCTCGTTGAGGTCATGGCTCAGACGCAGTTGGTTTTTCGGTTTGTAGTGATGATTTTGGGACAGAATGGGGACTTGCAGGGTTTAGGGACAGGGATGAGGGAGAGTTATAGATCAGGTGGCAGTAAATGAAGAGTCAAGGGCAGGAGCAGGTGATCGGAGGACAGGTTGGAGTCCTCCAGGGTCAGATGTCCATGTGAGTCTGGACGTTGAGGCCTGGATTTCAAAGTGTCATGATTGGCATGTCCTGCAGTCATTACCGGAGGTTGAAGCCCATAGGTTGAAGACTTTCTGAACATTGTGAGCATGCTATATTGGTACCGGAATGTATGGCAACACTTGCGGGCTTCCCCTGAATTTCCTTAGGTTGTGTTGATTGTTAATGCAAATGAGCCATTTCACTGTATGTTTCAAAGTTCAAAAGTTCAAAGTACATAAATGTCACCATATACAAACAACCCTGAGATTCATTTTCTAGTGGGCATACTCAATTAATCCATAATAGAACAATAACTTTTAATAGAATCAGTGAAAGACCACACCGACTGGGTGTTCAACCAGTGTGCAGAAGACAACAATCTGTCCAAATACTATAGAAAAGAAATAATAATAAATAAATAAGCAATAAATATTGAGAACATGAGATGAACAGTCCTTGAAAGTGATTCCATTGGTTACGGGAACATTTCAGTGATGGAGCAAATGAAGTTGAGTGAAGTTATCCCCTTTGGTTCAAGAGCCTGATGGTTGAGGGGTAATAACTGTCCCTGAACCTGGTGGTGTGAGTCCTGAGGCTCCTATACACCTTCCTGATGGCAGCAGTGACAAGAAAGCATGGCCTGGATGATGGGGATTCCTGATGACAGATGCTGCTTTCCTGCAACAGTGCTTCACGTAGATGTGCTCAATGGTGGGGAGGGCTTAACCCACAATAGACTGGGCTGCATCTACTACTTTTTGTAGGATTTTCTGTTCAAGGGCATTGGTGCTTCCATACCAGGCTGTGATGCTCTCCACCACACATCTATAGAAGTTTGCCAGAGTTTTAGATGTCATACTGAATCTTTGCAAACTTCTAAGGAAGTCGAGGTGCTGTTGTGCTTTCAATGTGCATGTGATAAATAAATGAATCTAAATGAATCTAAATCTCAATCTGTTCTGGTTGGTCCAATCCCTGAATCATACATCATGACAAAGGTAGTTGTTGCCTTGTAGATCATGAGATTTCTGCTGCTCCCTTGATGTCCCTTGCTGGGGTGCACTCCTATGTAGCAGTGTCAGGTTGACCTGTAGGGACCTGTGATGTGTCAGGCCCATTCTATTGTGTCCTTTGATGAAAAAGTTGTTGACAATGTTTGGCCAAGCATAAATGTGTGCTGTAGGTGTGACTGAGGTTGGAGTGACCTTGGTTCTGGAGAGAAGGCAGTATGTGTTGAGTGGTTTCCTATTAGTTCCAGCAGGAGTCTTTTTGGTGAGGTGCACCATTCTTGCGAGAAAGAGTGTGAAGAATATTCAGATCCAGATTTATTTATCATGTGTACATCAAAACATACAGTGAAGCATGTTGTTTACGTAAACAACCAACACAACCAAGAATGTGTTGGGAGCAGCCTGCAAGAGTCGCCAGAGCCAGGAATGTTGGACCGATGACATAGAAACATAGGAACATAGAAAACCTACAGCACAATACAGACCCTTCGGCCCACAAAGCTGTGCCGAACATGTCCTTACTTTAGAAATTACCTAGGGTTACCCATAGCCCTCTATTTTTCTGAGCTCCATGTACCTGTCTAGGAGTCTCTTAAAAGACCCTATCGTATCCACCTCCACCACTGTCGTCGGCAGCCCATTCCACACACTCAAAGTAGAACAAAGAAATACAATAGAATCAATGAAAAATTACACATAAAGACTGACAAACAACCAATATGCAAAAGAAGGGAGATTGTGTAAATACAAAAAAAAAACTATAAATAAATAATTAAGTAAATTATAATGAGAACATGAGTTGTAGAGCCCTTGAAAGTGACTCTGTAGGTTGTGGAGTCAGTTCAGTGTTGGGGTGAATGAAGATATCTACACTGAACCTGATAGTTGTAGGGTATTAACTGTTTCTGAACTTGGTGGTGTGGAACCCAAGGCCTCTGTACCTCCTACCCAATGGCAACAAGAAGAAAGGAGCCTGGTCTGGATGGTGGGGGTCCTTGATGATGGATGCTGCTTTCTTGTGGCAGTGCTGTTTGTAGATGTTCTCAATGGTGGGGAAGGCTTTTCCTGTGATGGACTGCTGCTTTTTGTAAGCTTTTCTGTTCTTGGTCATTGGTTTTTCCATCTGGGCATGCCATTATGTAGTAGATGTGTGATGAGATGAATGTCTATGGGCAGTCAAATTTCAGAAGGATGCTCCTCTGTTTCTGCCAATTGATGGTATCAAAGGCATACTTCCGGTCCCTGCATTTCTCTTTCAGTTGGCAGGTGGTAATGATCATGTCTGTTGTTCCTCTAGATCAGGAGTTTCCAACCTGGGGTCCACAGACCCCTTGCTTAATGGTATTGGTCCGTGGCATAAAAAAGGTCGGGAATCCTGCTCTAAGTGGATGGATTTCACACTATGATTCAGGGAAAGGATCTTCTGTGGACGGGAGAGCTGTTTGGGGAGGACTGTGATGATGACTTTAACATCACCACAAGCAGACTGTCCTGTGGTTATCACAATCAGATTATTTCTTTTCTTCAGCATGGTCACAATTATAAACACAGGAGATCCTGCAGATGCTGGAAATCCAGAGCAACACACACAAAATGCTGGAGGAACTCAGCAGGTCAGGCAACATTTATGGAAATGAATAAACAGTCAACTTTTCGGGCCGAGACCCTTTATCAGGACTGGAAAGGAAGCGGGGGAGGTGCCAGAATAAGATGGTGGGTGGAGGGGGAGGAGGACAAACTAGAAGGTGATAGGTGGAGCCAGGTAGCTGGGGGAAGGGGCTGAAGTAAGAAACTGGGAGGTGATAGGTGGATAAGGCAAAAGTCTGGAAAAGAAACAATCTGATAGGAGAGGGCAGTGAACCATGGGAGAAAGTGGAAGAGAGGCACCTTTGGGGTGGTGTTAGGCAGAGGAGGAGGAGAGGTAAGAGACCCAGAGTGAGGTAATGAAAAAGAGAGAAAGGGGAGAGGAAAAATTACTGGGTTGGATCTTCCTTTACCCTGGCTGTTTCTCTGAGGTGATTTTTAAAAATTTCAGCAAAAGCATTGTGTGTTTCCAAGGTCTTCTTGTCTTTATTTGGTATTTTATCCTTTTTGATGTCTTATCAACATTGGGTAGCTGTGGCACAGATTCTAAGTCAAGGACCAAGTTCTGGTTGATGAATACTTTGAAGTGTGCCTTCTGATGGAGTGGTCTGAAAGACTGACACTTCAAAAAAGAAGGGGAATTGGCCTTTTTAAAATTCTGTCATTTAAAATGTGGAATTGTGAAGTAAAAGTTTTCCGTAATTTTTTTTATCATAGAAACAGGAGGGAAGTCATTTAGCGTCTGGAGCCTCTGGTTTGCGCACGGCTGATTTGTACCTCATTCCACTTAGCTCTGTAATCAGCGGTATTGTTACCCAAAAAAAGTCTCGTAATTATAGTCTGTAAAACTTAAGTTGACCTGGATCCACTGTGTTCCAGATACCTGCCCTGAGGGCTATGATACTCTATCCTAACGTGGTTTACTGCCTTCAGTGTGTCCAACTTATTAACACTCGATGTCTAAACATCCTTATTGCATAGGGTAAATAATTCTCAAATGTTGGAAGATTGGAGAAGTTCGGTAAGTGTTCTTTGGAAAAGAACCTGAGGTAAAAGTACACACACAAAATGCTGGAGGAACTCAACAGGTCAGGCAGCATCTATGGAGAAGAATAAACATGCCAACACCCTTCAACAGGACTGATTTTGTGTGCAGATCTTTTTACTTGTGGTAGAAAACTCGAAGACCAAAAATTGCATTACAAGTTATGAAATGCATTCAAAATACCCACTTGTCCAGCGCAGATCTTTTTATAAACACAAGAGACTCTGCAGAGACTGGCAATCCAGAGCAACACACACAAGATGCTGCAGGAATCAGCAAGTCAGGTAGCATCTATGGAGAGGGTAAAGAGTTAATATTTTGTGGCGAGATCCTTCACAAGAACCCTCCATTCCCCACCTGCTCGTGTCTCTTTAACAGTTTCCTATCAGGCAGAAGATATGTACCACGAGGCTCAAGGAGAGCTTCTTCCCACTATTGTATGACTATTGAATTGACCTCTTATATGGTAAGATGGAGCCTTGATCTCATAATCTACCTCATTCTGACCTTTGCACTTTATTGTCACCCTGCACTGCACTTACTCATAACTCTCTCCTTCTCTCTTTTTCCATTTCCTCATTCTGGTTCCCCTCTCACCTCTTCAATTCACCTGCCCATCACCTCCATCTGGTGACCCTCTTTTCCTTTCTCCCATGGTCCACTCTCCCCTCCTATCAAATTCCTTCTTCTTTCAGCCCTTTACCTCTTCCACTTACCAGCTCCCAGCTTCCTGCTTCATCCCCTCTTCCTACCCACCCACCCACCTTCACCCTCGTCTGACCTCACCAGTCAGCTAACGCAAGAGATTCTGTAGATGCTGGCAATCCAGAATGACACACTCAAAATACTGGGTAAACTCAGCAGCCTCCAGCACTTTGTACAGAATGCTCTGATGTTCGAAGTAAATTAACAATTACAATTCAAAGTACACTCTGTAAAACTTAAGATGACCCTGAATTTATTGCATTTTGGGGAGTGAGTTCCAGTTATCTGCCCTGAGGGCTGTGATACTCTATCCCAACGTGGAGTACTGTCTTCGCTCTATCCACCTTATTAACACTCAACATCTAAATATCCTTATTGTAATAGGGTTATCAATTCTTGGAAAATTGGATAAACTAGGGGTTTTCTTTGGAAAAGAAGCTGAGGTAAAAGTGACGCACACACAGGGATGTGAAAGGGCTTTGTTTTGCTGTTGTTGTTGTTGCTGCTTGTGATGTTTGGTAAAACATTAATCATCATCATCATTATGTGCTGTGTCACGTGGGCGTTCATGGTCTCATGACCATGACTGTTCTTAGCAAATTTTTCTACAGAAGTGATTTGCCATTGCCATCTTCTGGGCAGATTCTTTACAAGACGGGTGACCCCTGCCATTATCAATTACCTTAAGAGATCGTCTGCCTGGCATCAGCAGTCAGATAACCAGGATTTGTGATATGCACCAGCTGCTCATACGACCATCCACCACCTGCTCCCATGGTTTCATGTGACTCTGATCAAATCAGGTGGCTAAGCAGGTGATATACCTTGCCCAAGAGTGGCCTGCAGGCTAGCAGAGGGAAGGAGCGTCTTACACCTCCTTTCGTAGAGACGTAGCTCCACCCCACCACCTAAGGTTGAACATTACCTCAATGTAATGTTGGCGCTGGAATGTGTGGCAACACTTGCAGGCTTCCCCCAGTACATGCTTGAGTCTGCTGTTTGTTAATACAAACAGTGCAGTTCACTGTATGTGTTGATGGACGTGTGATAGATGAATCAAACTACATCGAGAGGAGCAGCAGGACTTTAATTGCAAGAATCCTTATCCAATTATAAAAAAAGTCTCCGCAAAAAAATAAAGACCAGGCAAAATAATATATACCACTGATTCTTGGGATGGATTGTAAAGGAGAAATTGTGCAGTAAGGGGCAATGGTCTGAAAATGGTACTCATTTTCCAAATGGCTTCTTTCTGCACTTTACCACCCTGTGAAATTAAATATCGGTGTGCCATCCACTAATCAAGTCAGCTGGTCTATTACACTATGGTGGGCAACCACCTGTTTCAGAAGAGAGTTGTTTGGTTTCGGGGTAGGTATTGAACTCAGGAAAAGACATCTTTGCTGCTGAATTTATAACAGTTTCATGTTGATCTGATGGTTATTGCCCTTGACTTCTAGAACGGGGGTTGAAAATGAGCAAGATCTTAACCAGTCCTCCGGGACTGAAAGGCTTATCATATGAGGAGCTCTGGTTCTGGGCCCGTATTCACTGGAATTCAGAAGAGTGAGGGGTGACCTCATTGAAACCTATAGAATGCTGAAAGGCTTCGATAGAATGGATGTGGAGAGGATGTTTCCTATGGTGGGGGAGTTGAAACTAGAGGACACAGCCTCAAAATAGAGGGCTGTCCTTTTAGAACAGAGATGAGGAGGAATTTCTTCAGCCAGAGACTGGTGAATCTGTGGAGTTTGTTGCCACAGACAGCTGTGGAAGCCGAGTATTTGGGTATGTTTAAGATCGGCACAACACAGCGGGTTGAAGGGCCTGTACTGTGCTGTAATGTTCTATGTTCACTCATCCATTTACGTTACAAAGGAAGTTGGAATTCGTTACCTGATCCTGATTTGGTTTACGCTTGCAGACTTTATGTGGAGTTACGGAACACTAGTCAGTGATAATAAAATCCTCTCAACATGGAGCAGTGGAAAGGATGCAGGCATTTGGCAGCTGCACCACGTGGCTGAAACTTAGTGTGCTGTCCCTGGGCTGGAGTGCCTGATGCTAAAACTAGGTACTTGAAATGGAAGGGTTACCTTCCCTGCACTGGCTCCCCTCTCCCAGACATCTTCTCTTCTCCCTCCTCCCTCCTTCCATCCGGCTGAAGATGCAAAAGCCTGAAATCACAAACCACCAGGCTCAAGGACAGCTTCTCCCTGCTGGTTGTACTCCATTGAATGGTCCCTGAGGCTAGGATGGACTGTTGACCTCACAGTCTACCATGTTCTGAACTTGCTCCTCATTGCCTACCTGCACTGCACCTTCTCTGTAACTGTTACACTTTATTCCACAATCCGTTATTGTTTACCTTGTACTGCTTATATAAAATGATAAGAGGCATTGATAGAGTGGATAGCCAGTGTCTTTTCCCAGGGCGGCGATGGCTAATGTAAGGCGGTATTAGTTTGTGGTAATTGGTGGAAAATATAGAGAACATGTGAGAAGTAGATTTTTTTTTACCTAGGGAGTGTTGGGTACTTGGAATGCCCTTGCATGGGTGGTGGTAGAGGCAGGTACATGAGAGACGTTTAAGTGACTCTTAGATAGGCACGCGAATGAAAGAAAAATGGAGGGTTATGTAGGAGGAACATACATCAAAGTTGCTGGTGAACGCAGCAGGCCAAGCAGCATCTATAGGAAGAGGCGCAGTCGACGTTTCAGGCCAAGACCCTTCGTCAGGACTAAGGGTCTCGGCCTGAAACGTCGACTGCGCCTCTTCCTATAGATGCTGCTTGGCCTGCTGCGTTCACCAGCAACTTTGATGTATGTTGCTTGAATTTCCAGCATCTGCAGAATATCTGTTGTTTGCGGTTATGTAGGAGGGATGTGTTAGATTCATCTTGGTCAGCACAGTATCCATATAGCTGGCCAGTGGTGTACTGGCATCCACACCAGACTTCAAGGTGAGTGGTCCCGGGTTCAAATCCGGCTGGCCCTTGCGTGCCTTCCATCTGTGCAGGCTTGAGTGAGCAACTTGGCCTCATAAAAAAACAGAAAAAGTGCTAACGAAATGGCAAGGTTGCCGACCGATGCACGGAAAAGAACAGCAACAACAACATCCATAAGACTAGAAGACCATAAAACATAGGAGTAGAATTAGGCCTTTCAACCCATTGAGTCTGCTCCACCCTTCCATTGTGGCCAAGTTATTATCCCTCTCTACCCCATCCTCCTGCCTTCTGCCCGTAACCTTTGACACCCATACTAATCAAGAGCAGATAAACATCTGCTTTAAACATACCCAATGACTTGGCTTCCACAGATTACACCAACTCTTGTCGCCACAAAATAATCCAAGTTCTGTGCTAGCAATGAATTCCACAGATTCACCACCCTCTGCCTAAAGAAATTCCTCCTCAACTCTGTTCAAAGAGACATTATTCTATGCCGGGGCTGTGCCCTCTGGTCCTAGTCTCTCCCAACATTGGAAACATCCTCTCAAATGTAGAAAGGCCTGTACTATTCTATGTGTCTCAATGTACTGTTGCAATGAATTGATCTTTATGAATGCTATGCAAGGCTGGTTTTCACTGTCCATATGACAATAATAATCCATATGGTTTTTTAAGGTTATTATATCCACGTTTGGTAATGGGAACAAGCTCACACTCTCAATTAGATGCGCCTACTGGCGTGTGTCTCACATTGCCTCTGACAACCGAGTCCAGCTCCTGGCCTTCAGTGTACCTAAGATATGAAGCCTGGTGGCACCATTTCTACTAACAGGAGAAGGGACAAAGGCGTGTTATACTGGTGCCCTAAAACCAGTCACATCAGATGGGGCTCATCAGCAGTGGTTAGCAGCTTATCTAGGAGAAGGAAAACTCTGATCTCAAACCTCTGGAGCCTTGTGTCTACACCCACTGACATGGAAGGGTTCAGGAGCAAACCCCAGTGAAAAATCCAGAGCTGGAGTCCCTAAGGCAGTCCTACATTGAGTTCAACATTGACTGGCAACTCCTCAATGCCACTGGTACCAAACTGTATCAGTCATCAGCTGTGTGGAGAGGGGAAGTCTTATGCATGGGGGCCACAGCTTGCTCTCCATATCATGTTGCCTTGCCTTGCGTATCACGTAAACAGCTGGGATGCAACATTCACGGTTGACCCTGACCAACAGAGGGGCCTCAGTAAACTAAATGACTAATTTACCAATTCACAGCAAAAAAATTACAAAGCATTAATGAAATCTGCACTGAGAATATAATGTGAAATGCATAGTTACCTTATCTACCAAGATCATCTCCACAGTTGGCATTTAGTAAATGCTGATTCCATTGTATGGACAGTTATCACTACATAATTCCTTACTAATATCATGGTCTGGCACTAATATAATTTAAACAATTACTCTTTTACTGTTACTATAATCTCCTGGTATCACGATGAAATGAAAGCTGGAAATATAACATTGCTCGGAACGCTTCACATTATAGAGTGCTTTTCATCTGCTCCGGATGTTCCAAGTTGCTTGACTGCTTAAGAATAGTTTCTGCTGTAATATATGAAACACGACAGCCACTTTATACTCAACAAGAAATGAGATTATGACCAAATAAACTGATTTAGCGATGCTGGTTGAAGGATAATGATTATCCAGGGCACCGGAGATAAATCCCTTCATCTTTATCTCTTCCATTCCATCGATAGAGCAGCCAGAGTATAACATCTCACCCAAATGATGACATCAGCAACACTGCCGTACCTTGTCAGCAGCGCAGCTGTTAGCTTGGGTTGCGCGCTCCAGTGGGTGGAGTGGGACACGGTGATTCATATTACTAGATCTACCAAATATCCAGAATCATGGTTATTATCACTGACATATTAATGTATTATGCACATTTTATTCCATATCTCTACTTATAATTTTATTTTTGTATAATTCTTTATTCTTTATAATTGCTGAATGCTGCTTTTTGTTGAGTGTCATACCCTGACCAAACACCACAGCAAATTCCTAATACACATAGATATATACGGCGAATAAAGTTGATCTTTGCTCCTTGATGTGATGTGAAGTTTGTTACTTTGTAGTAGCAGTACAGGGCAATACGTAAACCGCTGCCACATTCTCCCCGTGACCGCATGGGTTTCCTCCGGTTGCTCCAGTCTCCTCTCACAGTCCGAGGACATATAGGTTAATTGGTCATTGTAAATTGTCCTGTGATAAGGATTAAATTGGGAGATCGTGGGCGGCGCGGCTCGAACAGCTGGAAGGGTCTGTTCTGTGCTGTATCCCAATAAATAAATGGTCTGAGTCTGAGTCTGGACACCAAAGAAGGTGGACAGTATTGTGGTCAGAGGACCGTGAATGTCCATGGGTGAGTGGGAGGGGGGAAAGCGGTTTGTTTTGCTTGTGTTGTGTTCTATGTTGAGCTGCCAAGCTTTGGGACATGCTACCTTGGTGCTGGAATGTGTGGTGACCCTTATGGGCTGCCCCAGCACATCTTTGAGTGTGTTGGTTAATGCAAATGACACCTTTCATTGCAGGTTTTGATGTACACGTGATAAATGAAGCTGAATAATACTGTGCGGTATATACTGTACAGACATGTAGTGTTCACTATTCGTGTGAAGAATGTACACAAGTGCTCCTTACTATTCAAAGTTCAAAGTAAATTTATGATCAAAGTGTCACTGTATACAGCCCTAGATTCCATTTTTTGTACCTATCCAAACTTCTCTTAAATGCTGCAGTCAAATCTGCATCCACCACTTCCACTGGAAGCTCATAGCATACTCGGAGTTTAAAAAGTGCCTCCTCAGGTTCTCCTTAAATATTTCACCTTTCATCCTTTATCTATGACCTCTAGTTCAAAGTTCAAAGTAAATTTGAAGGGTGCTGGCCCGAAATGTCGACTGTTTGTTCATTTCCATGGATGCTGCCTGACTGTTGAGTTCCTCCAGCATTGTGTGTGTGTGTTGTATTATATGTCACCATATGCAAACTTGAGATTCGTTTTCTTGCAGGCATACAGAGTAAGTCCAAGAAACACAACAGAATCAATGAAAGACCTACCCGACAGGATGGACAAACAACCAATGTGCACAAAAGCAGCAAACTGTGCAAATACAGAAAAAGAAATAATAATTAATAAGTAAGAAATAAATTTGGAGATCATGAGATAAAGAGTGTTTGAAAGTGAGTCCCGTTTAGTGATGGGGTGAGTGAAGTTATCCCCTCTGGTTCTAGAGCCTGACGGTTGAGGGGTAATAACTGTTCCTGAACCTGGTGGTGTGAGTCCTGAGAATCCTGTGCCTTTTTCCTGATGGCAGCAGTGCAAAGAGAGCATGGCGAGGGAAGTGGTGGGTCCTTCATAATGGCTGTTGCTTTCCTGTGACGGTGCTCCGTGTGGATGTGCTGAATGGTGGGGAGGGCTTTTCCTGTGATGGACTGGGCTGCAACTACTACGTACTACTGTTAGTGTTAAAGGCACCAGCATTACTGAGCTCTGCTTCCTATCATACTTTTCTAATACCTTAGAAGTTGTACATTTAAAATTGGAATAGAAAAAGGAAGTGCTTGTCAAATAAAAACCTTTTTGATCATTCCTGGCAATAAACTGCAATGATTCCAAGTTTATTATAGACAAATTTACCAGTAATACAAATGGTAATCTGATAAACTGACCACATTTGTCAAACAATGCTTCCAATGGATTATAGGCTGTGTGCAAGGGAAAACTGAGTGCTTATGTAGAGTTTACATTTATTATCTGATTTCCTAGATTTTAATCTTATTGTTGAGCTGCTCACATCCTGCACGCTCTCCACTGGACCAGGGCTGGCAGCCGTTCACATCACTGAGCTAGTTATTGTACTCCCCATTTAACTTAACTGTAACACAGAAAACAAATCCACTGACCCAAATGTCTTGCAATCCCAGGCTGGCTAGAGGGAAGGCTTAGTCTCCACCTTCCCTCTATTATGCATGTGTGAAGCTGCATCACTGCAACCTCCGAGAGGACCACAACCTCTCTTGGGTTTGGAGGCTTGCACACCTCAATGACCCTGAGAGCTATGTTGGCTGGAGTCAGTGGCTTTATACTTTGGCTCTTGGTAGGATCACTCATGCCAAGCCGGTCAAAGGTCAGAGGCCAGACTAAGGATCCTCCAGGTTCGGGGGTTCAGTTCTGGGCTAACAAACTACAGAAACAGCAATGAAGCATCCTCCTACATCTGACTGCGATGGTATTCCTGAGTCTTCTCCGGGCTTGCATTACTGACAGTTAGAGATAGAGGACCTTCATTGCTGCTGTAAACGCCAGTGGCGTAATGGGCCACCACTGCAAGATGGAGAAGCACCTCAGACAATTTAGACCTTATCTTCCTCACCGACATCTCAAGCTGACTTCTACAGACGTACCATGATGTAATGCATTTGACTGGTTGCATTACCGTCGAGCATGGAGGGGCACTGCACAGGATCAGGGAAAAGCAGCAGAAGGTTGCAAGCTCAGGCCGCTCCAACATGGGCACAACTCTCCCCAGCATCAAAAGGCGATGCCTTAAGAAGGTGGCGTCCATTGTTACGGATGCCCATCACCCAGGACATGTCCTTTTTCATTACTACCATCAGAGCAGAAGAACGGGAGCCTGAAGGTATGCACTCAACATTTTATGAACATATTCTTCCCCTCCACCATCAAATTTATGAATGGACAATGAACCCATGAACACTATCTCACTTCTCTTCCTTCAGTTAGTCCTGACGAAGGGTCTCGGCCTGAAACGTCGACTGCGCCTCTTCCTATAGATGCTGCCTGGCCTGCTGCGTTCACCAGCAACTTTTATGTGTGTTGCTTGAATTTCCAGCATCTGCAGAATTCCTGTTGTTAACACTATCTCACTTTTTTTTCTCTGTTTTATACTACTTATTTATTTTAAAAATATATTTCTTTTTATAATTAATCATATATTATTTATTACATGGTACTGCTGTTGTGGAACAGCAAATTTCATGACATTTGTCAGTGATAATATACCTGATCTGATTCTGATTCTGTCAAGATCATAATGTTACAGCTCGATAAAACTCTGGCTAGGTCACACTTGGAGTATCATATTCAGTTCTGGTTGTCTCAATGTAAGAAGAATGTGGAAGCTTTAAAGAGGGTGCAGGAGAGACTTACCAGGAAGCAGCCTGGCCTAGAGAGCATATATTTTGAGGAAAAGTTGAGCGAGCTAGGGCTTTTCTCTTTGGAGCAAAGGAGGATGAGAAGTGACTTGATAGGTGTATAAGGTGATAAGAGGGCATAGATCGAGTAGACAGTCAGAGACATTTTTGCAGGGCAGAAATGGCTAATACAAGAGGGCATAATTTTAAGGTAATTGGAATAAAGTATAGGGAGGGATGTCAAGAGATAAGTTTTTTTTACACCAGAAGTTCTAGGTGCATGGAATGCTCTGCCAGGGTAGTGGTACAGGCAGGTACATTAGGGGTATCAATAACCTATCAACCAACATTTTAAATACATCTAATGACTTGGCCTTCACAGCCGTCTGTGGAACTGAATTCTACAGATTCACTACCCTCTGGCTACTCACTGTCTACTGGCACCCTTGTTCTATAATTTAAACAGAAAATGTTAGAAAATATTCATCAAGTCAGGCTATGTCTGTGGAAAAAAACATAGAGCTCAGGAGCAAGTCATTGGTAAGTTATTGGGTATATTTAAAGGGAGGTTGATAGATTCTTGATTAGTCAGGGTGTCAAAGGTTATGAGGAGATGGCAGGAGAATGGGATTGAGAGGGATAATAAATCAGCCGTGATGGAATGACGGAGCAGACCCAATGGACCAAATGGCCTAATTCTGCTCTGATGTCTTGTGGTCTGTTCTGAATCAGTTTTATTATGGCTGCCTTGTATGATGTCAAATTTGTTGTTTTGCAGCAGCAATATAAAGCAAAAAAGGGAATAATGAAGTAGTGTTCATGAGTACATGAGTAAATTGCCCCTAAGGTCCCTTTCAAAATCTTCGCCCGCCCCCATCCTAAATCTATGCCCCTTAGTTTTGATCTCTACTACCCTGTGGAAAAGACTGTCACCACCCACCTTATCTTGCTAGAGCTGTGGACAATCTTTGCCAGTCTTGTGTTTAATTCCAGGCTCTGGAAGTATTCACTCTATTCCATGTTCTCTCAAAGGAAGGGTCACCAGGTGGACAGAAGAAAAAAAACTTTATGGTTGTGTTCACATCCACCTTCTGACATGTGCAATATCTCCACTGACTCGGCAATTTCTGACCCATAACCAAGTAAATTGCAAGAGTATTCAGGATTCTCTGGAGAATGTTGAGTCCTTGCAATTGGGATTAGAAAGGAGTCCTCATGAGTGGAGAAAGAGAACATCAAGCAATATAGCACAGTACAGGCCCTATGGCCCATAATGCTGTGCCGACCTTTTCAACTTCTCTAAGATCAATCCAATCCTTCCCTTTGACATACTCCTTCATTTTTCTATCATCCATGTGTCTATTTAAGAGTATGAATTTCCCTAAAGTATCTGCCTCTACTGCCATCCCTGTCAGGGCATTCCACACAACCACCACTCTCTGTGTAAAAGCTTACCTCTTAATGCCCCCCTGTAATTTCCTCCAATCACCATAAAATGATGTCTTCTTGTGTTAGCCATTTCTGTCTGGGAAAAGCCTCTGACTGTCTGTTCAGTCTGTGTCTCTTATTATATTGTACACTTCTGTCAAGTTGCTTCTCATTCTCCTTTGCACCAAAGAGAAAAGTCCTAGCTCGCTCAACCTATCCTCATAAGACGTGCTCTCTAATCCAGACAGCATCCTGGTAAATCTCCTCTGCACCCTCTCTAAAGCTTCCACATCCTTCCTATTAATGAAGAGATCAGAGCTGAACATAATTCTCTAAATGTGGTCTAACCAGTTTTATAGAGATGCAACATTACCTCATAGCTCAATCCCCCAACTAAAGAAAGCCAACTCACCGTATGCCTTGAATCTCGCTTTACGAAGGAGCAGCTCAAGCTTTCCATTCGGCCCTCCTAGCCTGATCTGAAGAAGAGTTTGTGGTTTTCACCAACCACCTCAGAACCTATAAAATGAAAGCAGGCTATCCTTGATCCTGAGGGACTACCTGAGAAGATTAGTAAGCAAGGGCTTCATGTTGGTTGGGAGAAACTAGGAAATGCACACGGAGGACTTCTTTTGGGAGACAGTAGCATTTGCGTTGAGTTGTATGAAAGGGAGGACGTGGTGATCTTAAGCAAGGGACTAGACAGTGGTTTCAGTTGAGAACGAGTTAAGATTTCCCCAGGAATGGGATAGGATTCCTGAAACAATGACATGTGACCTAGAATACCACATATAATTTCTTTACAAAGATTTTTATTTTGCAGGCCACTTTGGTTAGTCTTGTATTCTTCAAGCATATGATAGTAATTAATTTTTTTAAAAAACTGCCTTAACTACACGCAGCTTGTTAATTACAAATTTCCGATTGCTGGAAGTTCATCTTAAGTTATTCTGGGCTTTACTGAGGGTCTATAATACTTGAGGCCAAGAGAGTGGGGAATCCAAGTTATCATTGCAGCACCTCAGGTCAAACTATAAGATTTTCAGTTTGGTAACAGCAAATTTATAATTTACATAGGTTCTTGCATTGTTTTACTGTTAATTGAACCGCCAAAATAGACAATGTCAGAGTTGACCGACTGCAATATTGTGCTTGAAATAGAAGGTTAATATTAGGAATACTGAAATCACTCAGGGGATTCATCGAATGTTGTTTAACCAGAAGTTCAAATATAGCCTGCAAAGCGCTTAAAGGGGAATTCTGCTCTATTTATTGTTTTAATATTTCAGTAGTTTACTCACGAACTGAAACCTTTGCCAAGTCCACTAAACCATGCACAGATGTAGCTTATAGAAATCCAGCTGCCTGCTTTGTCTGCCGCAGAGAGCAGGAATTGCATCTCTCCTCTGTAATGCATTTGGGAAAGGCTAACACTTACATGGCTGGCTTGTGTTCTACATGGTCAATAAATTTTATAAATCTGCACAGCATTTTTATGTAAATTTAATATGCATGTGGTTTTTCATCAGAGACATACAGTACAACTTTGGAATCCGAGCTGGCCAGAATGATGTCATTATAAGGGTTTGGCATTCACCCTCTTAAGCTGAATGTCTGTGGGTTCCAGTTGCTCTGTGGAGAGTTTTGCACATTAAACAGTAATGAGGGTGTCCTGCAATGTCTGAGAAGCTCACAGATCAGATGGCGACACACAATATAGTGGTTAGCATAACGCTCTTACAGCCCAGCGATCAGGGTTCAATTCCCACCGCTGTCTGTAAGGAGTTTTTTCTGCCCGCAAATGAGTGAGTTTTCTCCGGGCGCTCCGGTTTCCTCCCATATTCCAAAGATCTATGAGTTATGGTTAGTAACTTGTAGACGTGCTGCGTCGGCTCCAGAAGCATGGCAAACCTTGCGTCTGCCCCCAGCACATCTCAGGGCTGTGTTAGCTGCTGATGCAAACACCACATGTCACTGTATATTTTTACGTACATGGGATCTTTAATCCTTAGATGAACTTCTGGCTTAAGATGGCGCTAACTGAAGGTGAGTGACAGCTTACTGGTAGTTCAAAAGGCAAGGAATTCAATTAAAAATATCACTAATAACACCTTTGCTGAAGTAAATTGCGGTAAACTATAACCACAAACAATGAAGAGGCGAGTGAAGGTGAAGCAAATTGAAGGGATGAACTGTGCTGGTGTGTTGCAAAATCGACGTAGATGGAGTCGAAGTGAGTGATTTGGAGAGGAGGAGTTGAGGCAGAGGAATTTCGTTGCCCGTCCAACTAACCCGGGTGCAAGGTTGGATCACTCGAGGTGCCGAGCCAATTTGGAGACATCGAGAATAGTTTCAGGCTGGGTGATAAAGTCTAGGCCCAGAGCGATTTGCTGGGGGGCGTGGTTTAGGCCTGGAGTGGTTCGCTGCGGCGGGGCCTGGGTCCTAATGCGAGCCGCGATCCGCTGTTCGGACAATTTAAACACCGGCCCAGATAGACTGGAAAGGCAGGGTATTGGGACTGGAGGAGAGAGTGGGGCCGATTTTACTTACTCTTCCGTGATGTTCCTCCTTTCTCTATGATGCTGAGCTGTGAGATTGCCCAGGCAGCTGTGCTTCGTGTGTGTAAGCTTCTGTTGTTTTGCATGACTTCTGTTTTTTCTCTCTTTCTCTCTCTGCGCATTGGGTGTTGGCCTTTATACTTCTGTAATTGGGTCTGTTTGGGGTTCTTGCTTCACGGCTGCCTGTAAGCAGATCAATCTCAAGGTTGTGTGATTATACATTCTTTGATAATAAATGTACTTTGAATCTTGAATCTTTGCAAAGCCAAAGCAACTTGAAATGACGTGGGTGTTTAGCATCTTTTAGAAATGTGAAGACCTTGTAGCAAATGAAGTGCTTTTAATGTGTGTTCATCACTGTAATGTTAGAAACAGGAAATATTTTCGGATACAATATGATTACAACCATATTTTTGTTTCATCAGGTATTGGTCGATGATGACTGGCTAGATTACCCGGTAAACTCCGTTTGGTGTTCAAGCTAGTGTTATGCGATTGTAGTCCTTCTGACATTGTAGTGCTTCTTATGCACATCATAAGAACCATAGAGTCAGAGAGTAATAGAGCAAGGATACAGGCCATTTGGCCCAACCAGTCCATGAGGCCACGGTGACCAGCCAGCTGGCTCCAATTTTCTGCAGTTGGGCCAAATCCCTCTCCTTGCTCCTCCATGCACCTATCCAAGTGCTTCTTGAATATTCCAACAAATCTATTGGAATTCTTTGAGGAAATTACAAATTGGATAGACAAAGGAGAGATGGTGGATGTTGCTTGCTTGGATTTTCAGAAGGCCTTTAACAAGATGCTGCATGTGAGGCTAAGGGCTGTTAGTATTACAAGAAAGGTACTGGCATTGGCTGACTTGCTGGAGGCAAAGAGTGGGAATAAAGGGGGCCTTTTCTGGTTGGCTGCCGGTGACTAGCGGTGTTCCATAGGGGTCGGTGTTGGGACCGCTTCCTGTCACATTATATGTCAATGATTTGGATGATGAAATTGATGGTTTTGTGGGCGAGTTTGCAGAAGATATGAAGCCAGGTAGAGGGGCAGGTAGTATTGAAGAAGCAGGGAGATTGGGAGAATGGGCAATGAAGAGACAGATGGAATATAGTGTCAGGAAGTGTCTGGTCATGCACTTTGGGAGAAGAAATGAAAGGGTTGACTATTTTCTAAATGGGGAGCAAATTCAGAAATCAGAGATGCAAAGGGACTTGAGAGTCCTTGTGCAGGATTCTCTAAAAGTTACCTTGCAGGTTGAGTCCATAAGACCATAAGACCATGGTCCGTGGTAAGGAAGGCAAATGCAACATTAGCAGTCATTTTGAGAGGAGTAGAATATAAAAGCAAGAATGTAATTCTGATCAGACTACATTTGGACTATTGTGAGCAGTTTTGGGCTCCTTATCTAAGAAAAGATGAACTGGAATTGGAGAGGGTGCGGAGAAGGTTTACAACAATGATTCCAGGAATAAAAGGCTTATCATGTGAAGAGTGATTGATGGCTCTGGGCTTTTACTTGCTGGAATTTAGAAGAATGGGGGGGGTGGAATCTCATTGAAACCTATTGCATGTTGAAGGGCCTGGATAGAGTAGATGTGGAGAGGATGCTTCCTATGGTGGGAGAATCAAAATAGAGGAACATCCATTTAGAACGGAGATGAGGAGGAATTTCTTTATCCAGAGAGTGGTGAATCTGTGCAATTTGTTGTCTTAGGTGGCTGTGGGTGCCAAGTCATTGGGCATATTTAAAGCAGAGTTTCATAGGTTCGTGTTTATTCACAGCGTGAAAGGTTATGGGGAGAAGACAGGAGAAAGGAGTTGAGAGGGAAAATGGATCAGACGTGATGAAATGGCGGAGCAGGCTTGATGGGTTGAATGGCTTAATTCTGCTCCCATGTCTTATAGTATTCTTAAATGATACTTTTGTACCAGCCTTGACCACTTTGAGAGGTGTCAGGCCCTCTGCAAATCGCCACGGTAGTGTAGTCATTCGCACAATGTTTTATAACACCAGCGATCAGAGTTCAATCCCCACCGCTGTTTGTAAGGATGCTGTACGTTCTCTCCGTGACTGCGTGGGTTTCCTCTGGATGCTCTGTTTTTCTCCCACATTACAAAGATGTGTAAGTTAGGGTCAGTAAGTTGTGGCCATGCTACGTTGGCACTGGAAGCTTGGCGACACTTGTGGGCTGCCCCCACCACATCCTGAGAGTGTATTGGTGGTTGACGCAAATGGTGCATTTCACTGTATATTTTGACATAGATGTGACAAGCATTCTTTATTCTTTTTCTTCATCTTTTTAAGCCATGCTTTATCTTCTCTTTAAGCCAATGTGTTAGCCGCTGATGCAAACTACACTTGTCACTGTATGCTTCAATGTACATGTGACAAATGAAGCTAATCTTTATCTTCTCTTTTAGTCATAATCCTTCAAGATAATGGTAAGAATGTTCTGACTGAGCTACAGGTTCCTGCTTCAGTAGTTCAGATGAATAATAAATATGCAGATGGAAAATGGGTGAGCTCCACCGTAACTTGGCCAGTAACTTCCTTTTACCAATAATTTTGCCGTCAAAAATCTGGCCATTCCAGATTTTGATGTGTATTTGTATGGACTTGCATCCAAATTGATAATATTTACCTTCATAACATGTCAGACTTATTCCCACATATTACATGCTGTATTAATGTCAGTCTTATATTGTTTTGGAGGCTTCTCATGCAGTAGAGTGTAGAACCACATGAATATAATGATTACTTGAGCCTACTATATCCAGTGCATTCTGGGTAATAGCCCTTAGTGAAATTCCTACATGTAGTCTGTGATGAATTATAGTTTCCAAAGGAAGCTGTCTTTAAAAAGGGCAAATTTAATTAATTACCATTTTTTCCCTGTGAATTTCGGTGCTGATGGGCAGAAGACAACTTTGAAGCTGTTGGCAGTAAATGTGACTGCAGGTTTAAAATGATCATATGACATTCCTCTGACTGCTATTTAATGGAGACCTTAACCTGTTTATCTGAAATGTATTAAAACACTGTAAGGCAAAGCTATTCTGAGACCAAAGAATCCTTTTCTTTGCTCAATGCACCCTCAAGTATTTAGATCCTGGTTTTGCCAGCAATGCAGCGAAGTATTGGGTCGGGTAGATTGATTTCAAACGTCAGCCAGATGCTGTATTTGAAACCTTACAGAGCGTGTAATTGTGAAGGGAAAGCTGGAATTGTACATAAAAGGAGAGATACTGGAAAGAAAAATGGAGGGCTATGTGGGAGGGCAGGGTTGGATTCCTTGTAGAGTAGGCAGGAATATTGTGTTCAGCTCTGGTCGCCTCATTATAGAATGGATGTGGAAGCTTTAGAGAGGGTGCTGAGGAGATTTACCAGGGCGCTGCCTGGGTTAGAGAAAATGTCGTCTGAGGAAAGCTTGAAAGATCTGGGGCTTTTCTCTTGGGAGTGAGGGAGGAAGAGAGGTGACTTGACGGAGGTGTACAAGATGGTAAGAAGCATAAATCGAGTGAACAGTCACAGACTTTCTTCCAGGAGGCATAATTTTACCAGGGTGACTGGAGGAAAGTACGGGGCCTGCTCTGGCTGTCTTTCATGTCTGTGGACTCACTTCTGTTCTGAATGCTATTTGCTTACTTTAGTTGTCTGTATGGTTTGTTTTTTTTTCCCTGCACATTGGGTGTTTGACAGTCATGGAACATAGAGCATAGAAATCTACAGCACATTACAAGCCCTTTGGCCCACAATATTGTGCCCACCCTGTAACCTACTTGAGAAACTGCCTAGAATTTACCTACCATATAGCCCTCTATTTTCTAAGCTCCATGTACCTATCTAAGAGTCTCTTAAAAGACCCTATCGTATCTGCCTCCACCATTGTCACCGGCAGTGCATTTCACGCACCCACCACTCTCTGTGTGAAGAACTTACCTCTGACATCCCCCTTGTCAAGTACCTTAAAACTCTGCCCCTCATGTTAGCCATTTCAGCCTTAGGAAAAAGCCTCTGGCTATCCACATGATCAATGCTCCTCATCATCTTATACACCTTTTTTATGGGTTCTTTTGGGTTACTTTGTCTTGTGGCTGCCTGTAAGGAGATGAATCTCAAGATTGCATAGCGTATGCATACTTTGATAATAAATGTACTTCGAGCTGGTCCAACAAGTCGCACGCCCAGCAACCCACCTACTTAACCCTAGCCTAATCACATGACAATTTACAATGATCAACTAACCTACTATCCTCTACGTCGTTAGACAGTGGGAGGAAACCAGAGCACTCGGAGGAGACAAGCATGGTCAGGTGGAGAACATACAAACTTCTTACTGGCGGTGCCGGTACTGAACTCCGAACTGTAAGAGGGCTGCGCCAGCTGCTACGCTAAAACTTCAAAATGTAGCAAACTTTGACGAGAATGTGAGACTTAGGATAGCATAGACTAGGGACATTGATAGCCAAGTCACACAGAAATTCTGGTTTATTATTGTCACATATTACTGTGTACTGTACCAGCAGTTATGGTCGAAATGACAATAAAAAGTAACTTGACTTGACTTGAGGTACGGTGATATTGTTGTTTTGCATGTCTTCCATCTAGATGATTTCCTTACAACAGTGTATTGAGGGAAAACAGTAACAGAATGCTACAGGTACAGACAGTAAGGTGCAGGGGCTTGACAAAGTAGTTTGTAAAGTCAAGAGACCATTTTATCCTAGGTTATACTAGGGGTCCATTCAATAGTCAGGGTAGAAACTGTCCTTTAGCCTTGTGGTACATGCTTCCAGGCTTTGTATCTTCTACCCGATGGGAGAGGGAAAAAGACGCAACGGTATTTGTTCATTATTGCCACATGTACCAAGATACAGTGAAAATCTTATCCTGCATTCTGATCATATGGATCAAATCATTTACAGTGCATTGAGGTAGAACTAGGTAAAAGAATAACAATGCAGAATAAACTATAAAGGCTACCTTCCGATTTAGGGTGGTGCTGCTTAAGTCCAGTGAGGCAAGGCATGTTCAAGGCAAAGTCCTAGTGCAAGGAATGACCCAATGTTTGAATGATTTAAATGTCTGGCCAGATGGATTGAAAAGGCTGGGTGTTAGGACAAGAGGCAAGGGTCGGGCTGGTTCTGCTCGTTGTTCTGTGGCATTTACTCGGCTCTGCTTTGAACTGAGGCTAAGGCTGTGGCCTGCTTTGGCTGCTCTGAGCTCTATGTCTAAGGGCTCCATGTTGTTTACTCGGCTCTGCGTTGAACTGAAGCTGAGGCTGAGGCTGTGGCTGTGGCCTGTTCTGGCCTTTGTTTCTATGGACTTACTTTTGGTCTGAATGTTATTTGCGCTTACTTTTATTGTTTGCACATTTTTTTCTCTCTGCACATTGGGTGTTTGACTGTCTCCTTTTTTTTAATGGGTTCTTATGGGTTTCTTTGTTTTGTGGCTGCCTGTAAGGAGATGAATCTCAAGGTTGTATAATGTATACATACTTTGATAATAAATGTAATTTGAACTTTGAAAAAGCACAATTGCAGGTAAATGATAATGTGAAAGATCATAATGATGTAGATTGTGAGACCATCTGATTGTACAAGTATCTGATATCAGTGGGATTGAAGCTGTCCAGGGTGAGTAAGCCCTTTGATTCATGCTGGCTGCTTTCCTGAAGCAGGTTGAAATGTAGACAGAGTCTACAGAAGGGAGGATAGTTTACATGATATGCTGAGCTTTGCCCATTCTTCGCAGTTTCTTGCAGTCTTGGCTCGAGGAGTTGCTGTACTAAACCGTGACACATCAAACCATCCCATCTGGCATCAACAATCATTCCACAGTCAAAGTTACTTAGATCATATTTCTATCCTCTTCTGAACAACAACTGAACCTCTTGACCATGTCTATGTGCTTTTCTGCATTGAGTTACTGCCACATGATTGGCTGATTAGATATTAGCATTAACGAGCAAGTGTACAAGTGTACCTAATAAAGAGCCATTGAGTTTATGTCAGTGATATTACACCTGCTTCTCATTCTGACTGTAATGTGGAGAGCAGATTCTTGCCACTGAATTGTATGGTTTGATGAAGTGTGATGGTTTTCACATAATTCAATGAGATGCTATCAGCATTAATTTAACAGAACGCCATTAGGGAAAACAATACATTTTGTATATATTTTCTTCTCCATAAACACTTAAATAAAAGTTTCTTAACACAGCATGGGGGAGGCTCAGTCTTGTAGTAGTTAGCATAGCCCTTCACAGTGCCTGTAAATTAGATTCAATTCCCGCCGCTGTCTGTAAGGAGTTTGTACTTTCTCCCTGTGGGTTTCCTCTGTGTGCTCTGTTTTCATCTCACATTCCAAAGACGTACGCATTAGTGGGTTCCTTGGTCACATGGATGTGTTGGACGGCGCGGGCTCGTTGGATCGGAAAGTCCTGTTACCGTGCTATGTTTCTAAATAAAATAAAACACACCTATTTCTGAAATACAACTGCTGCTCTCCTCCTGGCTGCACAGCAGTCATAGCTAGTTTTATTGATCTGTTCCAGAATTCTCATCTGGAATCATTTTTCTTTCCTTGCCGTAAATCTTGTTTTCCCATGGATGTTTGATACATTACAGCATGCACATAGTCATGTTTAGCCTTCAACAATGACGTCTGCAATAAAACAAGCTTGAGTGCTGGCCCTGAGGAGAATCTTGTGACAGCAACTTATCACTTATGGTCAATTTGAAGCACGGTAGCATAGTGGTTAACACAGTACTTTACAGTACAGGCGACCTGGGTTCAATTCCTGCCACTGCTTGTAGGAAGGTTATATGTTCTTCCCCTGACTGTGAGGGTTTCCTCCGGATGCTCCAGTTTCCTCCCAAAGTCCAAAGACATACCAGTTAATAGGTCAGTTGGCTATTGTAAATAATCCCATGGTTAGGCTAGGATTAAACTGGGAGGTTGCTGGGCAGTGTGGCTTGAAGGGCTGGAAGGGCTAACTTTGCACTGTATCTCAATAAGTAGGCAAGCAAGCAAACAAACAAACAAATAAATAAATTTCTCTGCTGTTTAATTTTTGAATACTTTTCTTCATTTGTAATGTCATTTTTGGTTTTAGAGGCTTCCACCAAGAGTAAAAAGATCTGCACACAAAATCAGTTCTGATGAAGAGTCACAAACACAAGAAAATCTGCAGATGCTGGAAATCCAAAGCAACACACACAAAATGCTGGAGGAACTCAGTATTTTGTGTGTGTGTTGCTTCCTGATGAAATGTCAACTATTCATTCTCCTTCATAGATGCTGCCTGACCTGCTATGTTCCTCCAGCTTTTTATGTGTGTCACTTTTACCTCAGCTTCTTTTTCAAAGAAACTTCCCTAATTTATCCAATTTTCCAACAATTATTTACCCTATTACAATAAGGATGTTTAGATGTTGAGTGTTAATAAGGTGGATAGAGCGAAGACAGTACACCACATTGGGATAGAGTATCACAGCCCTCAGGGCAGATAGCTGGAACTCACTCCCCAAAATGCAATAAATTCGGGGTCATCTGAAGTTTTACAGAGTGTACTTTGAATTGTAATTGTTAATTTACTTTGAACATCAGAGCATTCTGTACAAAGTGCTGGAGGCACCTGAGTTTACCCAGTATTTTGTGTGTGTCATTCTGGATTGCCAGCATCTGCAAAATCTCTAGTGGTAGGTGACTGGCGAGCCCTGTGAGGGAGATGGTGGGTGGGGAAGAGGGGATGAAGTAAGAAGCTGGGAGAAGGGTGGAAGGGGTAAAGGGCTGGATAAGAAGGAACCTGATAGGAGAGGACAGTGCATGATCGGAGAAATTTGAAGGAGGAGGGTCACCAGATGGAGGTGATGGGCAGGTGAAGTGAAGAGGTGAGAGGGGAACCAGAATGAGGAAGTGGAAAAAGAGAGAAGGAGGGAGTTACTGAGAAAGAGCAGTGCAGGTTGACAATAAAGTGCAAAGGTCAGAATGAGGTAGATTATGAGACCAAGACTCTATTTTACCACATAAGAGGTCAATTCGATAGACTTACAACAGTGAGTAGAAGTCCTCCTTGAGCCTGGTGGTATGTGTTTTCAGGCTTTTGTATCTTCTGACTGATAGGAGGCCATTAGACAGACACATGAACAAGCAGGGAATGGAGGGTCCTGATGAAGCGTTTCAGCCTGGAACACCAACTCTTTATTCCTCTCCATAGATGTTACCTGTCTTGCCGATTTCCTCCAGCATTTTGTGTGCCTTTTTCTGGATTTCCAGCATCTGCAGAATCTCTTATGTTTATGAAAAGATCTGTGCTGTATAAATTTCAACACAGAAAGCTGTATGGCATACTGTTGTATTGGGAAAGGGATTGTGGTGCTAATGATTAAACACCTTGAAGCAATTTGTGATGCTTCATTTCTTTTTACCAACTGTTTGTAGAACTTGCTGGATAAAGGTTTTTCTCTGTTTCAACCAATCTGGGACACTACAGTCACTTTTATGTACCTGACCCCTCAGCACAATTCCCTGATGATTTCATACTTGGATGATACCCAGCAGGTCCATGAACGCAAGCATTCAATTTAACAGTTTATTGACTGCTGCTGAGTACCAAAATAAATCTCTGGTCTAAGTGGTATCTGCAAGTTCATTCCTGCCAGTTGGGTAGCTGTTGAGTGTAATGAATTAATTGTCATTTGTAAGACTGCTGGATGAGATGTTGGCCCATCCAAGGGAAGAAAGGAACAAAATAATCTTTTTAGCAGTCTCCATTAGACCATAAGACATAGGAGCAAAATTGGCAATTTTTACCTATTGAGTTTTCTCCGCCATTCTATCATGGTTGGTTTATTATTCCTCTCAACCCCATTCTCCTGTTTTCTCCCAGTAAACTTTTGACGGCCCTACTAATCAAGAACCAAGCAAACTCTGTTTAAACATACCTAATGACTTGCCTCCACAGATGTCTGTAGCACTGAATTCTACAGATTCACCACCCCCTGGCTAAAAAAATTCCTCCTCATCTCTGTTCTAAAGGAATGTCCTTGTATCTTGTGCCCCCTGGTCCTAGATCACCCTCTATAGGAAACATCTTCTCCACATTCACTCTGTCTAGGTCTTTCAATATTCAATAGGTTTCAATGAGATCACCCCTCATTCTTCTAAACTCCAGCGAGTACAGGCCCAGAGCCATGAAACACACCTCATATGTTAACCATTTTATTCTTGGGTCATTCTCATGAACCTCCTCTGGACTCTTTGCAATGCCAGCATATCCTTCCTTAGATAAGGAGATCAAAACTGCTCACAATACTGCAAGTATGGTCTGACCAATGTCTTATAAAGCCTCAGCATTACATCCTTATTTTTATATTCTAGTCCTCTCGAAATGAATGCATGTTCCGTCCTTGCCACCAACTCAAATTGGATAGATAGGTCCCTTCTAACGAGTGTGGACTGTTACCCATTAAGGTCAGAATCTTTAATTGTCTGTGTGGCTGGGTAGAAGTTCTGTATTTCCTCAATCTGCTGATTTTTAATAAACCATTGTCTTGAAATATTTACAACATCTTATATAAAAGCACTTGCTGTACTAGTAATTCTCTTTTCCTTGGGGAAGGTTTTTGCACAGTTAATAGAGTTTAACCTTCACAACTGATCAGTAAACAGACAAATAACAAACATTTTGGTACAATAGTTTATTATAGGAGAAACTGTCAGAAGAATTTTAAACCTTCTTCAAATTAATTATGTGCCTCCTTGCCAACCAAATCCCCATTCCCTTCTTCCCCTTGGAAACTCCCAGTCTCCTTTGCAAACTCTCTCTCCCTTGTGAACTCTCACTCCCTTCACAAACTCCTATTCCCTCTCTCAAACCCTCACTCCCTTTGCAAACTCACTTCCACTCACAACTGCTAAAAGCACCTCATCATAATAAGTTTGAGTGTTATTGGGCAGTAGTTATTGAGGTAGCCCACCCTGCTCTTCTTAGTCACTGTTACGATTAATGCCTTTTGGAAGTAGGGGGAAACTCTGACTACAGCAGTAAGATGTTGAAGATGTCCTTGAACACTTCAGCTGGTTAGTTGGCACAGGTACACCACTGGGGCCTGATGCCTCCCGAAGGATGTTCTGATATCAGCTTCTGAGACAGAGGTTCACCGTATGCTCTGGGGATTTGCACAGGTGTAGTGTTATTCTCCATTTCAATTATCTGTTCAATAGTGAAATAACAGTGAGATAGTAATGGTTCCTGAGGCGGATGGTGCGAATTTCAAGCTTTTGTATCTTCTGCCTGATGGAAGGGAGCAGAAGACAGAATGTGCCTTCGGGCTTCTGTACCTCCTGTCTGATGGTAATGATGAGAAGAGGGCATGTCCTGGATGGTAGGGGTCCTTAATGATGGACACCACCTTCCTAAGGCACTGCTCCTTGAAGATGTCTTGGATACTACAGAGGTAGTACCCATGATAAAGCTGAATAATTTTACAAGTTTCTGCAATTTACTTAGATCTTCTGCAGTAGCTCCCCCATACCAGATGGTGATACAGCCAGTCAGAATGCTCTCCATGGTACATTAGTTGAAGTTTTTGAGTGTTTTAGTGTGTTTTAGTTGACACTCTACATATATCTATGTATATATATATACATACACACACACACACACACACACACTGTACACACATATATACAGTGAATTTCAGTTAGTTATGCCATCAATTAATTGGGATATCCACTTATTTGGGACAACTCTTAAAGAATGAAAACAAATTGAGAAAATAGCTGAATTCCCTTCATTTGCTTGGGACAATGTGCTGCTTAATTGGGACAGGAGACTGTTGCCAAACAGTTTCTAACTAGCATCAGTCATGTGCATGTGAATGGCTGTTAGACACTACACCATGCTCAGAGTGATCAGTTTTTAAATAGCATTAGTTGCATGTGTTTGTGTGTAAAAAGCGGTGTTTATTCTCATTGATAGTTGGCAAGAAATTATCAGCTAGACAATTGAGAACTGTTTTGCACACCATGGTTTCAAGCATTCAGGCTTGAAGATGCTAGATATGGCCAGGAGTGAAGATGAAATGATTTCACTACTTCAACAAGTTAGGAATTATGGAGGTAATTATGGAATCTTGAAGGTTACAATGAAAATGAAGATTTGGAGGATGCAATCATTGAGAACGTTGTATGAAGGCAGTCCATGATCTACACAAGGTCAGTGAACTTGTAGCACAAATCAATACAAAGGGGAATGATTTAGTGGTCATTACAGAAATGTGATTGCAGGGTGGGGAGGATTGGGAATTAAATATCCAAGGATATCAGGTAATACAGAAGGATAGGCAGGAAGGTAAAGGAGGTGGGGTAGCGCTCTTGATTAAGGATGAGATCAGGGCAATAGTGAGAGACGATATAATATCCAAGGAGCAGAATGTTGAATCCATCTGGGTAGGGATTAGGAATAGTAAAAGGAAAAAAATCACTGGTGGGAGTGGTGTATCGGCCACTGAATAATAACACTTTAATGGCACAGGCAATAAACAGAGAAGTATCTGAGCCATGTAAGAAAGGAACGGCAGTTATTGTGGGTGACTTTAACTTGCACATAGATTGGGTGAATCAAGTTGGTTGAGGCAGTCTTGAAGAGGATTTCGTGGGGTGCCTACATGATAGCTTTCTTGAACAGCATGTTACTGAACCTACAGGGGAATGTGCTATCTTAGATCTGGCCCTGTGCAATGAGACAGGTAAAATTAGCGATCTTGTAGTTAGGGATCCTCTTAGAAAGAGTGTCTTCACAGTGGAGGACACTTCTAACATGGCAAAGAGAGATGATATTGATGTGATGGGAGGTGAAGATATCGATACAATAGCTGTCACTAAAGAGGTAGTGCTGAGCAAACTTGTGGGCCCAAGGATAGACATATCTCCTGGTCTTGATGGTCTGCATCCCAAGATACTGAAAGAAATGGCAGAGGTTATAACAGAGGCTTTGATGATAATATACCAAAATTCTCTGGACTCTGGGCAGGTCCAGCAGATTGGAAGAAGGCAAATGTCATCCCACTGTTCAAAAAAAGGATATAGGCAAAGGCAGGTAACTATAGGCCAGTTAGTTTACCATCTGTAGTTGGGAAAATGCTTGAAGCTATCATTAAAGAAGAAATAGTGAGACAACTGGAAAGAAATGGATCCGTCAGGCTGACGCAGCATGGATTCAGCAAAGGCAGGTCCTGTTTGACAAACTTGCTGGAGTTCTTTGTGGATACAACAAGCTCAGTGGATAGAGAGGAGTACAGTGGATGGACGTTATTTACTTGGATTTCCAGAAGGCATTTGATAAGGTGCTACATAAAAGACATCCATAAGATAAGGTTGCATCAAGTTGGGGGTGATGTATTAGCATGGATAGAGGATCGGATAGAAAGCAGAGGGTTGGGATACATGGATGTTTCTCTGGTTGGCAATCAGTGGTGAATGGTGTGCTGCAGGGGTCGGTGCTGGGCTCGCAAATGTTCATGATGTACATTAACAACCTGGAAGAGGGGACCAAGTGTAGTGTATCTAAGTTTGCTGATGACACTAAATTGAGTGGAAAAGCAAATTGTGCCGGGGGCACGAAGAGTCTGCAGAGAGATATAGATAGGTTTAGTGAGTGGGGAAGGGTTTGGCAGGTGGAATGCAATGTTGGTAACTGTGAGATCATCCACTTGGGAAGGAAAAGTGGCAGATCAGATTGTTATTTAAATGGTAAAAGATTGCAGCACGCTGCTGTGCAGAGGGATTTGGGAGTGCTTGTGCATGAATTGCAAAAGATTGGTTTGCAGGTGCAGCAGGCTATCAAGAAGGCAAATGGAGAATTGGTGTTCATTGTGAGAGAAATTGAATTTAAGAGCAGGGAGGGTATGCTCTTAACTGTACAGGGTATTGGTGAGGCTGCGCCCGGAGTACTAGGTGTAGTTCTGGTCTCCTTACTTGAGGAAGGATATTCTGGCTTTGGAGGTGGTGCAGAGGAGGTTCACCAGTTTGATTCCAGAGATGAGGGGGTTAGATTATGAAGAAAGATTGAGTCACCTGGGAATATACTCACTGGAATTCAGAAGAATGAGAGGAGATCTTATAGAAACATAGCAAATTACGAAAGGGATATATAAGACAGAGGCAGGAAAGTTGATTTCACTGGTCGGTGAGATTAGAACTAGGAGACGTAGTCTCAAGTTTCAGGGGTTGAGGAGGAACTGCTTTTCCCAAAGAATGGTGAATCTGTGGAATTCTCCACCCAATGAAGCAGCAGAGGCTGCCTCAGTAAATATATTGGATAGATTTTTGCATGGTAGGGGAATTAAGGGATAGAAGGAAAAGGCAGATAGGTGGAAATGAATCCATGGTCAGATCAGCCATGATCTCATTGAATGGTGGAGCAGGCTCGACAGGTCAGATGGCCGACTCCTGCTCCTGTTTCTTATGTTCTTATATACACTAGGTCTCTGCGCTGATTTTGTTCATTTACAGTCAATCAACAGAACACAGCAGATGAATTCCTCCATTGATAACTATTAGGAACTAATATGCAGTTTTACATGTCGTGTATAGTACATACATAGACACACACACACACACACACACACACACACACATATTTGATTTGTCTTTTCTTGCACATTGCTTTTTTGATGGTCTTTATTTATGTATAGTCTTTTTATTTTCCTGCAAACACTTGCAAGATAATGAATCTCAATGTAGTATATGATAGCATATATGTACTTTGATAATGAATTTACATTGACTTTGACTTTTTGTCAGATGTGATCTTATTGATTGGACGGCCAGGCTCTGGGGGGCCTTATAACCCAATTGATCACATTGTTAGTTTTCATTAGATAGGTCACTTGATCTGGATGGAGTTGGTCTGAAGAGTCAATTTCCATACTGTATAACTCTCTGACTCTATCGGTGGAACACTTTCCAGCTGGATTTGATATATTATAAATATAGAACAGGGAAGGAGACGTTGGAAAATATTTCTGGGTGTATTCAGTTGTGAACTGATTCCGTCAACCTGCTAAAAACAGTAAGGAAAAACATGCAATTAAATTTAACCCTTCGGATGCTTATTTTTAATACAAATGCAACAGGAAACCGGTGCACTTCAAAAGATCTTAACTTCTTGGATTTGTTTCTGTTTTGATGTGCGTGTGGTATTTTGAACCCGGGTCACTATCACTGTAATAGTGTTCCTACACTACCGTGTTTTAAAGTATTTCATGATGCAGCTTACTTCAGGCAATCTAAAGCAAACTGTCTGTTGTCCTGCAGGTTCACAGATTATTGACCTGATGATGTTAGTCATTGACGTGACAAAGGGGATGCAGACGCAGTCAGCAGAGTGCCTCGTGATCGGTGAAATTACGTGTCCACGGATGGTGGTGGTCCTGAACAAGATTGACCTCCTTCCAGAGGCAAAGAAACAGGTGTTGATAGACAAAATGACCAAGAAAATGCAGAAGACACTGGAGAATACAAGGTTAACTTCCTAAACACTCCTTCCTACCCTTCCTGCACAAAACGTCCTGAGGAAGGGTTTTAGCCCAAAATGTTGACACTGCATTCCGCTGTATAGATGCTGCCTGACCTGCTGAGTTTCTCCATCAGTATGTGTTTGTTCCTTTGGATTTCCAACATCTGTAGAATCTCAAACACAAGAAAATCTGCAGATGCTGATAAACCAAGCAACACACACAAAATGCTGGAGGAACTCAGCAGGCCAGGCAGCATCCATGGAAAAGAGTAAACAGTTGGCTTTTTGGGCTAAGATCCTTCATTAGGAGTGGAAAAAAAGATGAGATCAGAACAAGAAGGTGGGGGGGTGGGGCAGGAAGACGTACAAGGTGGTAGGTGATAGGTGAAACTGGGAGGGGTGAGGGGTTAAAATGAAGAGCTGGGAAACGGAAACACGCCTTTCTCCCTTATTAGAGAGAGAGAGCCTGTGGTATGTCGAATACCGGGTGAACAGGTAGCCTTTCGGGTACTGCAGGTCTGTATCTTTGCTGTTGCTTTGCTCACGCTTGAGTGCTTGGTGGCGGGTGCCGATGCTTTTTTTCTTGTCGGTGAGGAAGGCGGGATTGTTGCTTGCTGCCGTTTACACACAAGGGGGAGAGGAGCTTGGGGAGGGGACTTTGGGGTTCTAACATTTAACTGTCATTCATTCTTTGGGGGCACTCCTCTGTTTTTGTTGATGGTTGTGAAGAAAAAGCATTCCAGAATGTATATTGTATACATTTCTCTGACATTAAGTCTACCTTTGAAACCTTTAAAGAGGGAAACAGGAATGAGGAATCATGAATGGGAGGTAATTGCTGAAAGTTCGAGAAATCAATCTTCATGTCATTCCTTTTGCCTATCACCTGTCCAGCTCTTGGCTCCATCCCTCCCCCTCCTGTCTTCTCCTATCATTTTGGATCTCCCCCTCCCCTCCAACTTTCAAATCCCTTACTCAGTCTTCCTTCAGTTAGTCCTGACGAAGGGTCTCGGCCTGAAACGTCGACTGCACCTCTTCCTAGAGATGCTGCCTGGCCTGCTGCGTTCACCAGCAACTTTTATGTGTGTTGCTTGAATTTCCAGCATCTGCAGAATTCCTGTTGTTCTTCATGCCATCAGGTTGGAGGCTACCCAGACAGAATATAAGGTATTGGTGGTCCAACCTGAATGTGGTCTCATTGGGACAGTAGAAGTGGTTTTGGACTGATACTGTATACCGGATACAGTAAATGGTCCCCAACAGACTCACAGGTGAAGTGTCATCTCACCTGGAAGGACTGTTTGGGATCCTGAATGGTAGTGAGGGAGGAGGTGTAGGGGCAGGTGTGGCATTTGTTCCGCTTGCAAGGATAAGTGCCAGGAGGGAGGTTAGTGGGGAAGGATGAGGGGACAAGGGAGATAGGGAGCGATCCCTGCAGAATGCAGAAATTAGGGGGGGAGGGAAAGATGTGCTTGGTGGCAGAATCCCGTTGGAGATGGCGGAAGTTACTGAGTTGTGTTCCAAACTCAAATATATGTCATGACATTTTCAATAAGACCATAATGCATAGGAGTTGAATTATGCCATTTGGCCCAACGACTCTGCTCTACCATTCAATTGTGTCTGATTTATTTTCCCTCTCAACCCCATTCTCCTGCCTTCACCCTGTAACTTTTGATGCCTTGACTAATCAAGAACCAATCACCCAGTGACTTGGCCTTCACAGCTGTCTGTGTCAATGAACTCCACAGATTCTCCATCCTCTGGCTAAAGAAACTCTTTCTCAGCTCTGTTATAAAGGGGCGTCCATCTATTCCGAGGCTTTGCTAACTCTCCCACTGTTGGAAACATTCTCTTCACGTCTGTTCTATTCAGACCTTTCAATATTTCTGGAGTATCTAGTGATAGATTTGTGGAGAGGAATAAACAATTGACTATTCACGCTGAGAACCTCCATCAGATTGGTTTCTTCTTAAATACTAGCAACACCAAGATCCCAGAGTATTCTTCTCAACACCCATGAGTCCTGATGAAGGAAATATTGAGATGGTTAAAAGAACTTACTCTATATGTTCTGATTGAATCGCTTGTGTTACTGAGAATCTCGGCTCTCTGACATAAGGGATTCCTTTAGGAGGGTGAAACCAGGGAAAACATTTGGCCCAGATGGGGTACCTGGCCAAGCACTAAAGCCCTGTGCTGATCAAATGGCTGGAGTGTTCACTGAGATCTTTAAACTCTCACTTCAACAGTCTCAGGTACCCACCTGCTTCAAGCAGGCTTCAATTATACCAGTGCCTAAGAAGACCGTGGTAACCTGTCTCAGTGACAGTGATCCAGCAGCACTTACATTCACTGTGATGAGGTGTTTTGAGAGGTTGGTGATGAAATATATCAGCTTCTGCCGGAGAAGTGGCTTGGATATGCACCAGTTTCCCTTCCGGCACAATAGGTCCACAACAGATGCCATTTCACTCAATCCTGGAACATCTGGACAGCAATGATGCATACATCAGGATGCTCTTTTTGGACTATAGTTCAATATTCAATACTATCATCCCCTAAAAACTAATCAATGAGCTTCATGACCTTGGTCTCAATACCTCCTTTTGCAATTGGATCTTTGATTTCCTCACTTGCAGACCCCAGTCGGTTTGGATTGGTAACAACATCTCCTCTACAACCTCCATCAGCAGAGATGCACCGCAAGGCTGTGTGCTTAGCCCCCTCTGCTCTACTTGCTTTACACATGACTATGTGGCTATGCACAGCTCCAATGCCATTGTTAAGTTGGCTAATGCCACCACTATCAGTCGAATCAAAGGTGGTGACGAATCAGCATATAGGAGGGAGATTGAAACTCGGGCTGAGTGGTACCACAGCAGCGACGTCTTACTCAATGTCAACAAGACCAAGGAGCTGATTATTGACTTCTGGAGGAGGAAACCGGAGGTCCTTGATCTACTCCTCATTGGGAGATTAGAAATGGAGCCATTCAGCAACCTTAATTTCCTCGGTGTTATCATTTCAGAGGACGTGTCCTTGGCTTCAGAAGTGAAATTATGAAGAAAGCTTGGCAATGCCTCTATTACCTTCGGAGTTTGCCAAGATTCGGCATGACATCTAAAACTTTGACAAACCTCTGTACATGTGTGGTGGAGAGTATATTGACTGGCTGCATCACAGCTTGGTATGGAAGCACCAATGCCCTTGAACAGAAAATCCAACAATAAGTGGTGGATACAGCCCAGTCCGTCATTGGTAAAGCCCTCTCCACAACTGAGCACATCTATGTGAAGTGTTGTCACAGGAAAGCAACATCCATCATCAGTGACCCCATCACACAGGTTGTGCTCTCTTCTCAGTGCTGCCATCAGGAAGAAAGTACAGGGGCCTCAGGTTCATGAACAGTTGTAACCCCTCAACCATCAGGCTCTTAAACCAAAGGGGATAACTTGCCTATCACTGAAATGTTGCCACAAACTAAGGACTCACTTTCAAGAACTCTTCATCTCATTTCCTCGATATTTATTGCCTGTTTGTTTGTTTGTTTGTTTATTTATTTATTATTATTTCCCCTTTTTTGTATTTTCACAGTTTGTTGTCTTTTGCACACTGGTTTTCCACCCTGTTGGGTACGGTCATTCATTAACTATTATGGTTATTGGATTTAGTGAGTATGCCCACAAGAAAACAAATCTCAGGGTTGTATATGGTGACATATATGTACTTTGATAATACATTTACTTTGAACATCGCCTGGTTCAATTTAACCATTGTCCTTTAAATTAAATTTTTGGGATCTTGGTGATGCCAACAAGACCAGCACTCATTACCCTCTGATAATCGTTGAGTGCTTGCTGGACTTTGCTGGGTCAGATAATCTTTAAGAGGCAACCACATTGCTGGGTAGTATGTAAGCCATTTCGTAGGAAGGTGGCATTTTAATGATTAAAGGTAAACTTTATTTATCACATATACATCAAAACATGCAGTGAAATGTGTCTTTTGTATCAAATCAAATTATCAAGGATTGTGCTGACGATTTAGGACGGAAGACTCTGCCTCAGAATACAAGTTCAGGTGTAACCCATCCTTTTTGTATAGGTCATAACTTCTGCAGAAGAGATCTCAATGATCCAGAGCTCCAAAACCCTGCCCCCTGCACCAATTCCTCAGCCACACATTCATACGGCAAATCATCTTTTTCTTACCCTCACTGGCGTGTGCCGCACACAACAGTCCAGAGCTTACTCCCCTGGAGGTCCTGCTTTTGGGCTTTCTGCCTAGTTCTCTATATTCTCTCTTTGGAACCTCATTCCTTTTCCTTTCTATGCCATTGGTATCAATATGTACCACGAGTTCTGGCTGCTCACCCTCCCTCTTTAAAGTACTGTGGGCCCGATCTGAGACGCCTCTGAGCACCTGGGAAACAACATGCCATCCGCGAATCTCTTTCACGTCCACAGATACTCCTGTCTGCTCCTCTAACTTTGGAATCCCCTATCATCACTGCATTCTATTGTCCCCCTAATTCCCTTCTGAGCCACAGAGCAAGGCTCAGTGCCAGAGATCTGGTCTCTGCAGCTTTCCCTGGTAGGTCATTTCTGCTCCCTCCCAACAACAGTATCCAAAATTATTTATTATTGAGGGGAACGGTCGCAGGGGTACTCTGAGTATCCAACTATTTCCTTTCCCTCAGCTACATGCCTCCTCTAACTTAGGAGTGACTACAGCTGGAGTACCCCTGCTCGGGGTCGGAAGTGTTTTGGATTTCGGATTTTGGAATATTTGCATCTATATAATGAGGTGCCCAGGAGATTTATTTATTTATTTATTTATTGAGATACAGCATGGCACAGGCTCTTCTAGCCCTTCAAGTTGTACTGCCCAGCAATCCCATGATTTAATCCTAGCTAGTCATGGGGCAATTTACAATGACCAATTAGCCTTCCAACCACTATGTCTTTGGACTGTGGGAGGAAACCAGGAAGAACATACAAACTCTTTACCGGCAGCAGCGGGAATTGAACCTGCGTCACTGGTTTCATAAAGCAACTATGTTACTGTGCCGCCAAACGTGGGACCCAAGTCTAAACACGAAAACCAGTTGCATTACACATACAGCATACTTGCAGCTAGAGTGAAGCTCACAGAGTATACAGTCCACAGCTGGAGCAAAGTCTGACACGATGGAGCTGGGTCCTCCACAGACTGTCGGAGTTGAATGGCTGCCCTCGACGGTGTTCCAGTGCTGTGACTGGCTTCAGAGCCGCCACTGATTTCAAACAGCCACCCGTTCCATGGCAACTATGACAGGTGAGGGGTGGGATTCTGCATGAAACAATAACATGTATATTGAACCTTCAGAAAGGTAAGCTGTCACTATAGGTAAATAGGTAAAGAACTATATGGTTTTGTGAAAGACAAAGGTACAAGAAACGTGATATTGATGTTAAAGGATACTATCAGAACGAGCTATTCAAGTGCAAAAAGATTTGTTTGTTTTATCGACTACACAAAAGCATTTGATAAAATGAAGCACAATAAGTTAATTGAAATATTACAGGAAACTCTAGATCTAGATTTGAAAGACCTCCGCCTAATCAGGAATCTGTACTGGGAACAAACTGCCGCTGTGAGAATAGATGGAGAAGCGAATCAGTTTACGAAAGTCAAGAGAGGCGTTAGGCAAGGGTGTTTTCTCCCCTGATTTGTTTAATGTGTACAGTGAAACAATATTACAAAAAAAAAGAGACATTTTGGGAATCAAAGTTGGTGGTGAAAGCATCAATAATTTCAGATATGCGGATGACACTGTGTTAATTGCAAGTACGGAGGAAGAACTACAAAACTTAATTGATATAGTTGTTGAAGAAAGTGCAGAAATGGGTCTATCTATCAATTGCAAAAAGAATGTATGGTGATGTCCAAAAAGAAAGAGAATCCTATCTGCAGGCTGAAAATAAATGGGTAAGATGTAAAACAAGTACAGAACTTTTGCTAATTAGGAAGCTGGGTGACATCAGATGGCATTAAAAGAAGAATAGGGATGGCAAAAGACACCTTATGAGAGTGAAGAGTATACTGACCAACACTAAACTAGGCATGACAACCCACCTCAGAGTACTGAAATGTTACATTTATCCAGTTATGTTATATGGATCAGACTGTTGGACAATATCTAGTAACACGAGGAAACTAATTGAAGCAGCAGAGATGTGGTTTTTGAGGAGGATGCAAAGAATATCATGGATGAAACGAATATCTAACGAGGATGTCATGAACAGAGCAAACACAAAAAGAGAAATAATGTATGAGATCATGAAAAGGCAACGTAACTTCATTGGATACGTGATTAGGAAAAAGGAGTTAGAATACACGGTAATTATGGGAAAGATTGAAGTGAATAAAGCAAGAGGAAGACAAAGACAAATGATAATGGAGGCAACAGCCAGAGAACTGGAAATGAATACGAATGAATTGATCCACTTGACCCGAAACAGGAGTGTGTGGGCCATGGCAGTCAAAGGTCAATCTGGGCATGGCACCTGATGATGATGATGATCACTACCTCTCCCACCCAGGCGGACAGTCAGTGACTGTTTGGTATCACCATCAGTCCTGACTCTGAATTTATGTGCTATCGGTAAGCAGTCTTTGTCTTGTTGATCACGTGTATTGATGCAGCCGTTCAGTGTGTTAGATTTTTATCTGTGAAGTTCTTGGCAAACTTACTAATGAATTTCCCTGCTGCTTCATGATCAGCAGATGCTTTATCACCACAAATCTTTAGAAATTTATTGCTGTGCCTTTTCTTAAATTTTTAAGACCAGTCTGCTGAATATTCACAATTACCTTCAATTTTCAGTTCATCGTGATAGGGCTTTGCTTGTTTCATGATCAGTATGCCATATGTTCACTCTGATGCTGATAAATCCTCTCTTTCAACCAACGATCAAGGTCTTCATTTTTCACTTTGTAATGTGTTTTTCTAATTTTCATTAACTTCTGTTCATTACATATGAAGATCACTTCTCAGAACTGTCTGTGGTGTGCATCGCCTGGGAACCTTACCAGCGCCTTGTGGAATTTTCCATTTTTGACATCATGTCAGCACTCAAAAAAATTTGGATTTTGAAAGTTTTAGGATTTTGGATTTTTGGATACTTAACCTGTGCCTCCCTACAGCTCTTGTCTATCACCCCCTCATTCTCTCGTATGCAACTCCAGTTCCCTAGCATGGTCTGTAAGGAGCTGCAGATATCTCCTTCTAACTGGTAAATTAGTTTATTATTGTCACACATATAGTGAAAAATTTTGTCTTATGTACCTTTCATACTGATCATTTCATTCCAATTGTACTTGAAGCAGTACAAGGGAAAACAATATCGGAATATAGAACGAAGTGTTACAGTTACAGAGGAAGTGCAGTGCAGGTAGACAATAAGGTGCAAGGCCATAATGAGGTTGATTTTGATGTCGAGAGTCCATGTTTTGGTACTAGTCTTATATCAGTTGGACAGAAGGTGTTTTTGAGCCTCATGATACACATTTTCAGGCTTTTATAGCTTCTGCCTGATGGGAGAGTGGAGAAGAGAGAATGCCCAGGGTGGGTGAGGTCTTTGATTATGCTGGCTGCTTTGCTGAGGCAGCAAGACGAACAGACAGAATCCATGGAGGGGAAGCTGATTTCTGTACTGAGCTGTGCTAAAACTCTCTTCTGTTTCTTGTAGTCACAGGCTGAGCAGTTGCTGGACAAAGCTGTGTTGCAACCGGATAGGATGCTTTCTATGGTGCATTGAGTCTTGCTGAGGGTCAAAGCGGAAATTCCAAATCTCTTTTGCCTCCTCAGGAAGTAGAGGGCATTTTTTTGGCCGTGGCATCTACCTGGTTGGACCATGACAGCCAATCTCCTGTGGAAATTAACCAATGATTTATTCAAATGGAAAATTCCTATAAACATTTGATATGCTTGTCCACATCTGAAGACAAAAATAGATTAATATTTTGGGTGGGTCCATTCAATGGAACATGAATTATAATGTAACTCGCTTCTCTTGAGGGTTCAGATTGTTAATCCCTCTTGTCTAAATACAGATTTGATTTTGTTTCCTTCATCTTTGCTTTTCTCTTATGATAACTTTTCTAACCTTTCCTTCTCTAATCTTTTCTTCCAAGAGAAGTGGCCAGAGCGTAATTTTATTATACTTCTCTCTGCTTCCCTGCTTCCAAATAAAACAACCGTTTCAGGTCCTCCCAGTGGAATTCTGTGTTTCAGCTGGGATGAATTCAAAATGAAGTGAGTGGAAGCCAAAAATGTTGACTTGGAAATAGTCAATGGACTGGAAAAGGGCTGTTTCAGTCAAGTACTGTACATCAGCAATGAGCCAGTATGAAACATGAGCCCATCTGATGTTTATCCTGGCTGTTTAATTAGAATATGTGAAGAACCCTTTACTCCTTGCTCTTTTGCTCTCCTGCAAGAAATGTGTGAGTGTTCTTTTTGTGTGATATTCTTCTTCATTGGTTTTCAGATCCTTATGTTTTTCAGTATCTTATCTCCCATTTTGTTCACCATTTCCTTACTTTGTCCTCCTTATCAGAATCAGAATCTGGTTGAAAATTCCTAGAATATGTCATGAAATTTGTTAACTTTGCGGCAGCAGTACAATGCAGTACTAGATAAATTTGGGGAAAAAAAAGAATTGCATTAACTATATATGTATATTAATAGTTAAATTAAAATAATTATGCAAAAACGGAAATTTAAAAAAAAAGTAGTGAGTTAGTGTTCAATGTCCATTTAGAAATTGGATGGAAGAGGGGAAGAAGCTATTCCTGAATCATTGAGTGTGTGCCTTCAGACTTCTGTATCTCCTCCCTGATGGTAGCAATGAGAAGAAGGTGATGGGCGTCCTTAATAATGGACACCACCTTTCTGATGCACCATTCCTTGAAGATGTCTTAGATACAATGGAGGCTATTGCCCATGATGGAGCTGACTAATTTTACAACTTATTTTCTAGATATTACTAGTTAATAGCAAGTGGGCTTCTAACCCTTATCATTCCTCAAATATACCAACCCATTTAGTTTTACGCAGCAGGCCAGGCAGCATCTCTAGCAAGAGGTACAGTCGACGTTTCAGGCCGAGACCGAAGGGTCTTGGCCTGAATCGTCGACTGTACCTCTTCCTAGAGATGCTGCCTGGCCTGCTGTGTTCACCAGCAACTTTGATGTGTGTTGCTTGAATTTCCAGCATCTGCAGAATTCCTGTTGTTTCCATTTAGTTTTAAGCTGGTAAATTGTCACAGGTACCAAAGTACAGTGAAAGTCCTGCATACTGGCCATACAGATTAATTCATTACAACAACATGCGGTATGGTAGCATAGTGGTTAGCACAACACCTTACAGTACAGGCGACATGGGTTCAATTCCCATCGCTGCCTGTAAGGAGTTTGTAGGTTTCCTCCAGATGCTCCAGTTTCCTCCCACAATCCAAAGACGTACCAGTTAATTGGTTAAATGGTCATTGTAAATTGTTCCATTATTAGGCTAGGATTAAAGCTGGGAGTTGCTGGGTGACGTAGCTCAAAGGGCCAGAAGGGCCTATTCCACGCTGTATTGCAATAAATAAAAGATATGTAAATAAAATAGAAGGTAAAGAAAAATATTAAGAGTGCAGAATAAACCATTACAGTGACAGAGAAATTGCAGTACAGGTGACGGTAATATGCAAGATTATAATGAGGTATATTGTGAGGTAATACACAAAACGCTGGAGGAACTCAGCAAGTCAGGCAGCACCTATGGAGAGGAATAAAGAGTCAATGTTTCGGGCTGAGATCCTTCATTAGGACTGGAAATAGAAGGGGGAAGATATCGGAATAAGAAGACGTGGGAGGAGAACAAGCTTGAAGGTGATAGGTGAAGGCAGGTGGGTGGGTGTGGGGGGATAAAGAAAGAAGCTGGGAGGTGATAGGTGGAAAAGGCAAACAACTGAAGAAGAAGAAATCTGATAGGAGAGAAGAGTTGATAATGTGAAAAAGGGAAAGAGGAGAGGAACCAGGGAAGAGGATAGGCAAGTGAGGAGAAGAGGTAAGAGGCCAGAGTGGGGAGATGAAGAGCAAAGGGATTTATTTATTTTTTAATTTTTCTTTCCTATCTTTATCCTCTAGAAACAAAAAAGTGCATTTATATAGCAACAAAAATAGAAAATAGAATGCACTTCATACAAACTGTATCACTGAACCATAGAAGGAGATATTCAGATGCTTGAGTGAATTTACTTGATATACAGTTATTACATAGAACAGTACAGCACAGTACAGGCCTTTCATCCCACGATGTTGTACTAACCTTTTAACCTACTCCAAAATCAATCTAATGCTTTCCTCCCACACAGTCCATCATTTTTTCTTTCATCCACATGTCTATCTAAGTCTCTTAAATCTGACTAAGATATCTGCCTCTACCACCACTCCTGGCAGACACCCTCCACTCTCTGTGTAAAAAATCCTATTTTTGACATCCCTCCTATACTTTCCTCCAGTCACCTCATATTAGACATTTCAGCTCTGAGAAAAAGGCGATGCCTCTCTATCATCTTATGCAACTCTATCGTGATCTCTCACCTTCCTTTGTTCCAAAGAGAAACGCCCTAGCTCGCTCAACCTATTCTCATAAGACATGCTCTCCAATCCAGGCAGAACCCTGGTAAATCTCCTCTGCACTCTCTCTAAAGCTTCCACGTCCTTTCTATAATGAGATGGCACGAACAGAACTGATTCTGATTGCAGTTCTGATTCTGTTCGACCAATGATTTAGTGTTTATTGAAGTTTAAAGTACAAAAGAGAGGCAGAGGAGAGGTTTAAAATCAGAATTCCAGAGTTTATGGCCTTAGGGAGATTAATTGAATGAAGAGCAGAGACTGGAATTGGAGGAGCACAGATCTTGAAAAGTGACCAGGATGGAGGAGCAAGATGGGGCGAGACTGGCTTCTCAGTATGAATAAACATTTAATTTTAAAGTCAAGGTGTTTCCTCTAAACACTGAAGTTTTCATTTTGCAAGCCGACGATGTCTCTGGTTATATTAATGTACCTCTGGATTCCTGCTCCTTATGAAACTGTATTCTGTGTTAAGTTTAGTTTGAAAAATAACCCTGCACTTCTTAACTCTGAAAGAAATTAAATGAAATGCCTGTGGGGCTTGAAGACTCCTGAAGGTATCTGCAGAGATTGAAAGATGTCCTGAAAGCGTTTTCTGTAAGGATATAAAAGATGAATTGTTGTATTGTTCTTGTGATATTGCCATGGTCCTACTGAATTTGCGTGACCAAATGTGCAGAGTTCAAAATTTGTTGTTCTAATTGCCCCTGTAGGGTTCAGTTGAGTTTTTTTTGCCTGTGCAGATGTAGATATCTAATTTATTAATTTACATTTTAGTATGCCCTGCCTGTGGGCAAATGTTGAACTCCAAATAGCCTGTTACATTTGAATAGGTTTGGAATGGAAATGTATTTAGCAATAAGGGATATAATGTTATTTGTGGAATACATCTTGTTTAAATTGCAAGTTAATCCATTTACGTAGTAAATGTCCCCCTTTACTTTCTGGGGTGGGGAATCAATTCTCATGTGCTTTATGTAATGTAACAGTTGTCTTCTCAAGCAAGCCAGCTCTGTTTAATATTTTAGCAAATTTGTAAATTGTGAAGATTTTATGTGGTTATATCCACTTATCATGGCAATTGGTATGAAATAAAAAACAAGGATTAAAACCCAATGATTCTCTTTTAAGTACAAAGTGGCTCTTTCTGTAAACAATTTGTGTATAGTAGTTGAAGCATAAAAATGGCCTTTCTATAAACTATTTACCTATCTGAAGTGTTTAATCCTTTCATTTTTTTTCTTTGACCATGAGTGACATTTTTAATGAGCCAGTTTGTTTTCATGAGCAACCTCTAACACGAAGGAAATTGTTCCCTGCTCCTGTTTGCTTCCTGTGCATGGTGTGGTTGCATCACAACCTGGGATGGGAACACCAATACACAGGAACAGAAAAGGCTACAGAAAGTAGGGCACCATGGTAGTGTAGCAGTTAGCACAACACAATTACACCTTGGTTATACGCTCCTCCTGTGTGCCCCTGCTTTTCCTCCAGGTACTCCAGTTTCCTTCCACAGTTCAAAGACATACTGGTTAGTAGATTAATTTTCCTGTGATTAGGCTAGCGCTGAATGGGTGGCTTGTTGGGCCAGAAGGGCCTGTTCCATGCTGTATCTCTAAATAAATAAAAATAAAATTAAAAAGTGGTGACTCTGGCCCAGTCCATCACAGGCAAAGCCTTGTCCATCAGTGAGCCTGTTTACATGGAGCACTGCCACAAGAAAGCAGCATCCATCATCAAGACCTGCATCATTCAGGCCACGTTTTCTTCTCACTACTCCCAACGGGAGGTACAGGAGCCTCAGGTCTCAAACTAGCAGGTTCAGGAGCAGTTATCATCAGGCTCTTGAAGCGGAACCAATAGCTTCATTCACCCCAACTCTGAACTGATTCCACAACCTATGGACTCACTTTCAAGGACTCAACAACTCATATTCTCAATATATATATCCTTGTTATTATTTTGTTTTTTTCTCTTTTGTATTTACACAATTTGTTGCCTTTTGGATGTTGGTTGCTTCCGTCTTTGTTGTGTACAGTTCTTCACTGATTCTGTAGAGTTTCTTTGTATTTACCGTGAATGCCCACAGGAAAATGAATGTCAGGGTTGTATATGGTGATGTCTATGTACTTTGATAATAAATTTACTTTGAACTTTAACCTTTATGTTTCAATATAATTATTTATGCTTTTAATTTTTGGATGTTCTTCGTTGCACGTTGTGCCCTGACCAACACACCACAGCAGATTCCTAATATTTGTAAATGTACACGGCAAATAATGTTGATCCTTGAGCCTTAACCATTTTGGATTTTTAATGTTTTATTTATTGAGATACAGCACGAAGTAGGCCCTTACAACCCTTCATTCCTGGCTGCCCAGCAACCCCCGATTTAACGCTAGCCTAATCGCAGGACAATTTACAAAGGCCAATTAGTTTACCAATTGGTACATCTTTGGACTGTGAGAGGAAACGGGAGCACCCGGAGGAAACCCACACGGTCATGGGGAGAACGTGCAAACTCTTTACAAACAGCAGTGGGAATTGAACCCAGGACACTGCTACTGTAAAGTGTTGTGCTAACCACTACATTATGTTTTTTGTTCCTGAAAAGCCGGTAACAAAACTAAATTTTCACTTTCACGATTTTCTGTGTTTAAAATATGCAAGCCTTAATGTGTGAGAAAGGCTTTGCTCCTTTTGATGACTTTTATAATAAGGATTAACACGGGGACAACAAATTTTTTTCAAAAGTGTTGCTTCCTCAGAATTTTTTTTTGTTTATGATAGACTGCTTGAAGATGAACACAAATATAATTTCAGACTACCTGTATCACGTAGGAATTTGGAGAAACAACAAATTAACTTTTATTGAATGTAATGTGTTTAATTGCATAATGGTGCTGATGCTTTGCAATAGTTCAACTAAGTAAAAAATATTTTGTTAATGATTTTCATTTATACTCAGTGCCTGAGGCTTCTTGCTTAAGTGTCCAACAATAATTTGCCAGCATTGATGGATTCCAGTTGCCCTGGTATCTTTTCTCCATGACTGCAATGTCCTGATGAAACTTTTCACCATGCTCGTCACGAACAGCACCAAGATTTGCAGGGAAGAAGTCTAAATGGGAATGCAGAAAATGAATCTTTAGTAACATGTTGCATTTCATGGTTTTATATGCTTGAAGCATGCTTTCAACCAGCTGCATGTAGTTTGGTGCACTGTAGATGCCGAGAAAAATTTCAACAACTTCCTTGAATGCCTACCATGTGATTTTCTCCGGTCCCACTAGAAATTCTTCAAGTTGCCTGTCATTGATGACCTGTTTGATTTGTGGGCCAACAAAAATGCTTTCCTTAATCTTGGCATCAGTTATTCTGGGAAGCATCTGTCTCAAATATCAAAATCCTTCATAGAAATTTTTGTGCCTGGTGATAGCAAATTCCATCCTTACAGTCCTGAACCTAATAATTATTATTAAGACCTGTCCTGCCATGCTGCAGCCACGCCACCTAAGCATGTCCAAGCATGCCTGGACAAGATAGGAAACTTTCCAGTTTATTGTAGGCAACATTTTAATTGACTTGAATTATGAATTGAAATAAACATGTTTATTAAGAAAAGGTGCGATATTAGGAAATTTCATGGTGATTTTCATGATCAGTAGTGCAAAATTCATAAGATACACCTAAAGGTATTCAGGAAGCAAAATCTTTGTTATCCAGTGTAATAATTTGAAAATAATTTAACATGTTGAGCATTTAGTCATTAATTTTGCACCAATTTCCAGGTCATGATTACAGAAATAACAATGTAATTATATAATTTTAGTTAAAATTCATGGACTTTGCTATTAGTCTAACTAAAACATGACCTTTTTATTTTAAACAAGAGAAAATCAGCAGATGCTTTAAATCCAAGCACCACACACAAAATGCTGGAGGAACTCAGTAGGCCAGACAGCATCTATGGAAAAGAGTAAACAGTCACTGTTTCGGGCCAAGACCCTTCATCAGGACTGATAGAAGGTCTCAGCCTGAGAAGTCAACTGTTTACTCTTTTCTATAGATGCTGCCTGGCCTGCTGAGTTCCTCCAGCATTTTGTGTGTGTTGCTTTTATTTTAAATCTCATTTTAAAACTTCTTTCTCCTTTGGCACACATATCACATCAGTATAGAGAATGGTTTTTACCTATTTGGAAGGTTCTGTCATGAAGCAAGAAACATCCTTCTCTAAACACACAAGGTTCTGCAGATGCTGGAAATCCAAACAACACACAAAATACTGGAGGTACTCAGCAGGTCCGGCAGCATCTAAAAGGCATCCGTTAGTCTTGCGAGACCATGGATCTGCGCCTGGAAAGTCTTCACTCTCCAGGGCGCAGGCCTGGGCAAGGTTGCATGGAGGACCAGCAGTTGCCTATGCTGCAAGTCTCCCCTCTCCACGACACGGATGTTGTCCAAGGGAAGGGCATTAGGACCCATACAGCTTGGCACCAGTGTTGTCGCAGAGCAATGTGTGATTAAGTGCCTTGCTCAAGGACGCAACATGGTTCCTCGGCTGGGGCTCGAACTCACGACCTTCAGGTCGCTATTCCAATGCCTTAACCACTTGGCCACGTGCCCGGCAGCATCTGTGGAAATGAGTAAACAGTCGATGTTTCAGGTCAAGACCCTGTGATGCACTCAGATATAGTCCAGTCCATTGCAGGCAAAGCCCTCCCCACCATTGAGTGCAGCTACAAGGAGCGCTGTTACAAGGAAGCAACATCCATCATCAAGGACCCCAACGTCCAGACCATGCTCTCTTCTCACTACTACCACACTGTCCAGTTATTACCCTTCAACCATCAGGCTCCTGAACCAGCATGGGTAACTTTACTCACCACAACAATGAACAATTCCACAAGCTGAGGATCCACTTTCAATGACTCTATAACTCATGTTCTCAGTATTATTTACCTATTGATTTATCTATTTATTCATTTTTCATTTGCACTCTGGCTGCTTTTGCACATTGGTTGTTCGTCAGCCTTTACTTATGTAAAGTTTTTCATAAATTCTATTGTATTTCTTTATTTTCCTGTAAATGCAGGCAAGAAATGAATCTAGGAATCAGAATCAGGTTTAATATCGACTGGCATTTTTCATGAAATGTGTTGTTATGTGGGAGTAGTACATTGTAGTGCATAATAAAAACTGTAAATTACAGTAAGGGGTAGATGTACATTTAAAAAGTTAAATAGTGCAAAAAGAGGAGAAAAAGAAGTAATGAGGTAGTGTTCACGGGTTCAAAGTCCATTCAGAAATCAGATGGCAGAGGGGAAGAAGCTGTTCCTGAATCACTGAGTGTGTGTCTGCAGGCTCTTGTACCTCCTCCCTGATGGTAGCAATGAGAAGAAGGCATGACCTGGGTGGTGGGGGCTGCCTTTTTGAGGCATCACTTCTTGGTGCTGGATGCTGGGTGCTGGGGAGGCTGCTGCCCGTGATGAAGCTGTCTAAGTTTGCTGACTGGTAACATATGACAAATTTACTTTGAACTTGACTTTAACTTCAACAGTATCACTCTCTAGAGCTATTCATTATCTGATCAGGCAAGTGTGCTGGGCCTTTCCTGTGAGACTGAGCTTTGCTGCAGCCTGCATCCCACAGCTCTGTTCCACTGGTATTCCCACATTTGGGTGGGTTTTTAACGCCAGATCTCAGGAATTACCTCAGAGTTTGTGGAGAATGTAAGTTTGATCTCACTGTGTGCAACTTCCATTTTTACTCATTCAGCGAATACAGTACTGATGGTAAAGTCACCATTGCTTGTGGACAAGCAGGTGGTGGTGAGTGAATATCTTGGTATTGGTTTATTATTATTGTCACATGTTCCAAGATACAGTGCAAAGTTTGCCTTGCACATTTTTCATACAGATCAGATTATTACACAGTGCACTGAATTTAGAATAAGGTGAAACAATTACAATGCCTACCAAGAGGACCACAACTTTGTCATAGGGTTTGGAGATTTGTGTAGGTCAATGACCCAGAGAGCTATGTTTGCTGGAGTCTGGGCTTTATGCTTTGGTTCTTGGTAGGGTCACCCATGCCAAACAGGTCAAAGGATAGAGGCCAGACTAAGAGTGGTCCATGGGGGGTGGGGGTGGGGGGGTGTTCAGCTCAGGGCCAACAACCCTGACTGGGAAAACAAAATTGTTAGAGAAAGAGCAATGAAGAATCCTTCTACCTCTGAGTGTGATGGTATTGCTGGGACCCGCATGACAGACAGTAGAGCAAACTGGAGGAAGCTACTGATACAGCGAAGGAAGCCCTGAACGCCAGCAGAGATGGAGGACCTGTGTTGCTGCCCAGGAGTGTAATGGGAAATACATAGGTAAATAAAAACAATGCAGAATAAAGTATGAAAGCTGCTGGAAAAGTTTAGTACTGTAGTCTATGTAGTGGAAACAGTTTTCTGTTGTTTGAAAAGATGTGGTATGTAAACACTATCAGTAATTAAATTGTTATATCTTCTGACAGTGTAGTGAATGCCTTGCAAAGATTGAAGTTTACAGTCTAGCTTTACCCACTCTCAAGGACATCTTCAAACACGATACCTCAGGAAGGCACCATCCAAGACATGCCCTCTTCTCCTTAGGGAGGAGGTACAGGATTCTGAAAATCCACACTCAACATTTTACCAACAGCTTCTTCCCCACCTCTATCAGATTTTTGAATGACCTATGAACCCATGAAAAATACCCCACTCATTATTTTGCTCTTTTTGTATTATTTATTTTTATAATATATTCGTATTGCAATTTATACTAATTTTGATGTATTGCACTGTTCTGCTGCTGCAAAACAAAGTTCACAGCATTTGTCACTGATAATAGACCTGATTCTGATTCTGAATTAAATTGTAATTGTGGAAGTAACTAAACCCGATTAACTTAATCGTGTTATTGAGTCATAGAAAAGTACAGCACAGAAATAGGCCCTTTGGCCCATCTAGCGCATGCTTTCATTTGCTTGCTCCCTTTCTTCTTGAGGATATAAAGGAAACCTCGGTGAGTTGCATCAGTGCATTGCTCCAGAACAGAGATGGAGAGAACTCAGCAGGTCAGGGAGCATGCTCATTTTCTATTTCTGTACGTAACTATACACATTTTAGAATGCAAGGAGTTCTCTTGAGATTATGAATGAGCTCTTCTTGGGCTTCAAGTCAAGAACAGATATCAATTACAACTGAAATTTTGATGACAAACTCTGCCATCTTCTTCATGAATATTTCCTGGACATGTCTAGTCCGGTGATATTTATATCCCTGTATTCCATCCCTCCTTATTGGTTAGTCCTCATCCAATCAGATCTCTGCTCTCCCATCTTGTTTACAATCTAATTCCAGTTCTAACTTAGAGTGACACCTCGTCTCTGTTAAAGTTCTTTTCTAGTTTTATTTCAATGGCTTTCTTTACCAGGTGATCCAAAAAGCCATTGGCGCGGCACAGTAGTTTTGTGCCATCGAAGTCAATCCTACGGGCATTGTGAATGCAGCGTTCTGCTACCACTGATTTCTCCAGGTAACCTAAATGGATACACCTCCTGTGCTCCTTGGTGCGGGTTTCCACCGTGTGCCCCGTCTGGCCAATATACACTGCTTTGTATTCACAAGGAATCCTGCAGATACCAGCTGACCTGATCCCAGGTCATCATATACACCGGCAAAGCACTGGAACCTTTTTCTCTTGAGGTTGCTTGCATCCTTTCAACATGCTTATAATAATGCATTAATCTGTTGGGTCCTCCGAGAGGACCACAACCTTGTATAGGGTTTGGAGGCTTGCATGCCTCAGTGACCTGCGCAGCTAAGTTGACTGGAACCAGGACCTTGTGCTTTGACTCTGGGTAGGGTCACCCACGCCTAACAGGTCAAAGGGTAGAGGCCAGACTAAGAGTGTTCCACCGGTCCTTGGGGGTTCTGTTCAGGACTAACAAACCTGACTGGTGAAAAAAAACTTACTGAAACAGCAATGAAGAATCCTTCTATATCTGTGTGTGATGGTGTTCCTGACACTCCACCTGGGACTTGCATGACTGGAATGAGTGAAAACCGAGAGGACCCCTGAAGGGTGGAGGAAACATGGGGGACCAAAGACAACTTTGTGCCGTACCGTAGAGCCAGAAATGAGGACCCTAAACCACACCTGGGGCACAGTATAGAAGATGGCCAAGGACAGAGATGTAAGACCTTCATTGCAGCCTAAATGCCAGCAGGTAACAAGCAGGACTCTGCAGGCAGCCCAGGGCATCTGTGGATGTGAACTTCCCACTATTCAGGACACTTACAAAGATAGGTGTGTAAAAAGGACCCGAAGGATCATTGGGGTCCAGGGTCACCCCAACCACAAACTGTTCCAGTTGCTACCATCCGGGAAACAGTATTGCAGCATAAAAGCCTGGGTTAGCTTCTTCCACCAGGCCATCAGACTGATTAATTCATGCTGACACAACTGTATTTCTATGTTATATTGACTGTCCTGTTGTACATATTATTTATTATAAATTACTATAAATTGCACATTGCACATTTAGATGGAGACGTAACATGAAGATTTTTACTCCTCATGTATATGAAGGATGTAAGTAATAAAGTCAATTCAATTCAAAGCAGTGAGTATGTAATCTGTTGTGTATGCATATGTACCTAACCTGGTGTCATCTAGCAACACACACAAAATGCTGGAGGAACTTAGCAGGTCAGGCAACGTCTATAGAGAGAAATAAACAGTCGATGTTTCGGACCAAGACCGTTCATCATTCTCTTCGACTGACGAAGAAACCCTTTATTCCCCTCAATAGATGCTGCCTAACCTGCTAAATTCCTCTAGTACTTTGTGTGTGATGCTCTGGATGTCTGGCACCTCCAAAATATCTTGTGTTCATCCATTCTCCAGTATTTTGCTTTATTTTCCTGTCCTTGGCCAGGTTTTTTTATGTTGCTTCTTGACTCCTAGCAAAGTTTATCAATCAAGTCTGGAGTTCATGACCTATTAGTAGAATATAGTTGGAAATTATCGAATTAAACTCTGTTGTACTTATTAATGTTCAATTCTTTCACTCTAATATTTTATTGTTCTTCTTCCACAAATCCACCATAGTGATGGAGAATGCACACAGACCCCCAAGTGCTGAACATTGTGTCTCGTTGCACTCAGAAATGTTCCCTCAGAGCAGTAGTCTTTGTGGTAGGGATCACTCTTAGGTAATTAGATGCACACTAAAGACTCAGTGTCAGCCGCTGGTTGTGTGAAGTGTGGAAGTACTCATTGAAATGGTTCTCTATGCCGCCAATTAAGTACAGACTTATAATTTTCCTGTCTGTGTTTCTTCAGAAAAATGTTTTTCAGAATCATGGAGTCATAGAGCACAACATCACAGAAACAGGCCCTATTGGCCCATCTAGTTCATGCTGAACTATTATCTGCCTACGTCCATTGACCCACACCTGGACTGTAGCTCTCCATGCTGTTCCCATCCCTGTTTGAATCGATTTGCTTCTGGAATTTTGCAAAGCTTTGAAGCCTTGTATTTCTAAGTGACTGAGCTCGAATTTAGTCGCATCTCTTTATCACCACAAAAAGCAGGTGTTCCCAAACTTTGGGTAAATGGACCCCTTGCTTTATGGTATCAGTCCATAGCATAAAAAAGTTTGGGATCCCCTGACCTAAAGGATCATGGATATGGCTGAGGGGGTTGGACAATTTAGATGATGATACAAATATGTATTCCTTGTTGCTACAACATGGAAAAGTACTTTATAGAAGTTGAGAGATGGACCTAATGATCAAAATTCACCCTTTGAATCTCTTTCACACTTATCTAAAGGTCATAAGTTCAATCCGAGAGGGAACAATTTAATAGAACTTGAGGGGCAACGTTTTTTTTACATGAAGGGTTGTATCTGTGTGGAATGAGCTGCCGGAGGAAGTGGTTGAGGCAAGTACAATAGCAGCTTTTAAAACACCGATGAACAGGTGCATGGATTGGAAAGATTTTGAAGGTTACAGGCCAAATGGGGACTAGCTTTGATAGGATAGCTTGGTCAGCATGGACCAGTTGGGCCGAAGAGCCTCTTTCTCTGTGTATTAACTCTACAACTCTATATCAAAGAAAAACCAAAGATGTTTCGTAACTACAATAAGAACATGAAGGTAACAAAGGTAAGTAGACTCTGTTAAGGATCAAAATGGCACTTGATGAAGGAGAATACTGTCCTAACAAAAGGGAAACATAATGCAGATATTATGAAGAGGTTTTATGAAATATTGAATGAGATCATCATCATCATTTTATGCTGCTGTCTTGTGATGTGGGTGATCAAGGTCCCATGACCATGATTGTTCTTGGCAAATTTTTCTACAGAAGTGGGTTGCCATTGCCTTCTTCTGGGCAGTGTCTTTACAGTCGGGTGACCCCAGCCATTATCAATACTCTTCACAGATTGTGTGCCTGGCATCAGTGGTCGCATAACCAGGACTTGTGATAAGCACTAGCTGCTCATACGACCATCCACCACCTCCTCCCATGGCTTCACATGACCCCAACTGGGGGGCTAAGCAGGTGCTACACCTTACCCAAGGGTGACCTGCAGGCGAGTGGAGGAAAGGGGCACTTTTTACCTTTAGTAGTGATGTATTGCCATACTGCCACTCAATTAGAGGAAATGCACATAATAAAAAAATCATTACTAACGAGTTTAACACTTATGAATGGAAAATTCCAGGCTTTTAACCAAGAGCCAGGAAGGAAATTGCAGAGGGTGTGACCATCACTTTCCAATCTTCCCTTGCTGCAGGAGTGGTACCAGAGGATTAGTGGACTGATAGTGTGGCCCTGTTGTACCAAAAGAGAATAATTCAATTCCAGTTAGTTTAATATTAGTAAGCAAATTATTGACCCAGTTCTAAGGGCCAACCTTAATTTATATGTGTACAAATTCCTCGGGGACAGTCAAGTGTGGACCTGTTAAGTGAAATTTAAACTTCAAAATAAATTTATTATCAAAGTGTGTATCTGTTACCATACACTACTTCCAGATACATTATATAGAATAAAGGCATCCGTTAATCTTGCGAGACCATGGATCTGCGCCTGGAAAGTCATCACTCTCCAGGGCGCAGGCCTGGGCAAGGTTGTATACAAGACCGGCAGTTGCCCATGCTGAAAGTCTCCCCTCTCCACGACACTGATGTTGTCCAAGGGAAGGGCAAGGTCCGATACAGCTTGGCACCAGTGTCGTCGCGGAGCACTGTGTGCTTAAGTGCCTTGCTCAAGGACATAACACGCTGCCTCGGCTAGGGCTCGAACTCACGACCTTCAGATTGCTAGTCAAATGCCTTAACCAGTTGGCCATGTGCCCACACAGATACATTATCTTGCAGGCATTTACAGGAGAAGTAAGGAAATACATTAGAATCTATGAAGAACCATAGAGAAACAAAGATTATCAACGAACGTGTAACGGATGACAAACTGTGTGCAAATAATAAAAAATAAAACCGAGAACATGACTCTGTAAGGAATCCTTGAAAGTGAATTTGTAGATCGTAGAAGCAATGATGAGTGAAGTTATTCACACTAGTTCAGGAGCCTGGTGGATGAGGATAATAGTTTGCATCTGAATGATCGCTTCGTCTGCTATGGAGGGGCCACTGCACAGGATCGGAAAAAGCTGCAGAAAGTTGTAAACTCAGTAAGCGTTAACATGGGCACTAGTCTCTCCAGCAACGAGGACATCTTCAAAAGGCGATTAACTCAGAAAGGTGACATCCATCATGACTGACCCCCATCACACAGGACATGCCCTCTTCTCATTGCTACTAGCAAGGAGGAGTTACAGGAGCCTGAAGGCACACAGTCAATGTTTCACGAATATTCCACTCTACCATCAGATTTCTGAATGGGCATTGAACCCATGAACACTTCCTCAGTACTTTCTTTCCTCTCTTTTGCGCTACTTATTTATTTTATTAAACTGTATATGCTTCTTATTGTAATTTATACTCTTTTATTATGTACTGCTGCCACAAAACAACAAATATCACTACATATGTCTTTGATATATTAAACCTGTTACTGATTTTGAGGTTGTGGAGGTAGATGAAGAGATTGTGGAGGTATTAGTAATGATCTTTAAAGAATTACCAGATTACCAAGGACTGTCATTCTACTCTTTCAGAAGGGAAGGAGGCAGAAGAAAAGAAATTATAAACCAGTTAGCCTGACTTCGGTGGTTGGGAAGATGTTGGAGTCCGTTATTAAGGATATGTTTTCAGAGCACATGGAGGCACATGATAAAATAGGCCAAAGTCAGTATGGTTTCCTGAAGAGGAAATCTTGCTTGACCTATCCGTCAGAATTCTTTGAGGATATAATAGGCAGGATAGACAACGAAGAAGCAGTGGATGTTTTTTATTTGGATTTTCAGAAGGCCTTTGACAAGGTGCCACGTATGAGGCTGCTAAACAGAAAATGAGCCCATGGTATAACAGGAAAGATACTAACATGGATAAAGAATTGGCTGATTGGCAGGAGCAAAGAGTTGGGTTGGTTCCTGTGATTAGTGGTATTCCACAGGAGTCTGTATTGGGGTTGCTTCTTTTCATGTTATATATCAATAACAGAATTGTGGCCAAATTTACAGACGATACAAAAGTAGAATGGAAGGGCAGGTAGTGTACAGGAAGCAGGGAGTCTGTCGAAGGTCTTTGACAGATGTGGAGAATAGATAAAGAATATTGTATAGGGAAGTGTATGGTCATGCACTTTGGTAGAAGGATTAAAGGCATGCACTCTTTTCTAAGTGAGGAGAAAACCTCGTCAATAGTCAAGAAGGACATGCTCTCTTCTCATTGCTACTATCAAGGAGGAGGTGCAGGAGCCTGAAGGCACACATTCAATATTTCAGGAACAGCTTCTTCCGCTCTACTATCAGATTTCTGAATGAACATTGAACACATGGACACTTCTTCAGTATTTTTTCTCTCTTTTGTACTGCTTATTTAATATATTTTATTTTAAACTGTCTTAAACTTTAAACTTTCTGAAGGGATTGAGGCATGTAAGGCTCCCTGCCCCCATTCTAATGACTTCCTACAGGAGCACCTTTGAGTGTCCTGTCTGGATGCATCATTCTGTGGTATAGAAGCTGCAAGACTCTGGACCACAAGACCCTACAGAGGAGAGTAAAAAACACCGAGAGAATCGCCTGGGTCTCTCCCCATCCCCCCTCCCCATTTGTGACATTTACTGGGAGCATTGTAGACAAAAGGACTGAAGCACTGTTGAGGATCCCTACCACCCATCTCAAAATCTCTGTGACCCATTACCGTTAGGAAGGAGGTACAGGAGCATCAGGACTAGGTCTGTCAGGCTGGTTAACAGCTTCTACCCTCAGGCTGTGAGACTAATGAATACCCTGCTACCACCAGGGTCTTTTCACTAGGGCAGCAAGCTGTTTACTGTTTTCCTGTGCTGTGCACTACTTGCATTTTGAATTATACTCATTTATGGTAATATTTTGTTTTATGTGCTGTGTGTGATATGTTTTGTGGGTGCACTGTGGTCTGGGGGAACGTTGTTTCATTTGGTTGTAAATATGTACAGTCAGATGACAATAAAATTGATCCAGAACTTTCATATACTGTGTTGTTTCTTTTCAAATGAAAGGCTGAGGGTTGGGGGCTGAGTATAAGAAGAATACACACTAACTATATCTACCCTCACCTCAGGCAGTACGGTAGCATAACAGCTTTACTGCTCCTGTGATCGGAAATTGGAAGACTGGTGTTCAATTCCCGTCGCTGTCCATAAGGAGTTAGCACATTCTCCCTGGAACTGTGAGGATTTCTTTTGGGGGCTCCTGGCAGTGGAAGCGTAGACTGCCCCCAGCATACCTCCCTGTTGTGTTGGTCATTGATGTAAAGCGATGCATTTCATTGTATTTCGATGTACACGTGACAAATAAAACTAATCTTCAATCTTTGAGAGGAACAAGTATGCAATTTACTCCCATGTAATCACACTTAAGGAAACAGTTGTAAGGAACACTGTAGCAGAGAGGTTTGGGGAGGGAATCCCAGAGCTTAAGGCTTTGGCAGCTGAACGTACGGCCACCTGCAGGGAAGTGATTACATTCAGGGTTCCTTAGGGGGTCACGTATGGAGGAACACAAATATCCTGGAATGCTGCTGTGATGGATGAGATTACAAATTTGAAGAGGGAGTGAGAGATCTGAAGGCAAGGATGAAACCTTAAAAGTCATGGTGTTTTGTAATCAGAACGCGGTGAAGCGTGAGTGATAGGGGACAAGAGTGGGTGGGATCCACGTCACAGGTAGCTGAGTTTCGTGGAGAGTTAGGAAGAGGAAGGCCACCCACAAGAGAGTCCGCATAATCAAATTGAAGAAGCGTAGGCAATCTTCCCTGTTATAATGTGCATTTTCTCAGAGGGGGAAAGGAATTACTCCATTTTACAACATGTGTTTTCATTTTTTTCACTTAATATTTAATGCGATTGTAAATGGTCCTCTGACATTATGACCTCAGTGGTTGAAAATGACAGAAATGCTTCAAAGCCTAATCAGAACCTGTTATCCTTCGTTCTGGCAATCTTCAGATCCGACATCCAGGAAAATATTGCATAAGGTTGGAAGAAACCTGGCATCTGTCACACACTTTAATCAACTCCTTATTAAACTATAAAGTTATCTGCCTGCATTGAATGACAAACACTTTTCAATTAGTTGTTTTCAGATACTGAATCTCTCCGTGAAGTCTGGTTCTTTTAAGAAAAAGTATGTGACTGTAAAAACGCAAACACGAGGAATTCTACAGATGCTGGAATTTCAAGCAACACACATAAAAGTTGCTGGTGAACGCAGCAGGCCAGGCAACATCTCTAGGAAGAGGTACAGTCGACGTTTCGGGCCGAGACCCTTTGTCAGGACTAACTGAAAGAAGAGCTAGTAAGAGATTTGAAAGTGGGAAGGGGAGGGGGAGATCCGAAATGATAGGAGAAGACAGGAGGGGGAGTGATGGAGCCAAGAGCTGGACAGTTGATTGGCAAAAGGGATATGAGAGGACCATGGGACAGGAGGCCCAGGGAGAAGGAAAAGGGGGAGGGGGGGAAGCCCAGAGGATGGGCAAGGGTTATAGTGAGGGGGACAGAGGGAGAAAAAGGAGAGAGAGAAAAAGAATGTGTGTATATAAATAAATAACGGATGGGGTATGAGGGGGAGGTGGGGCATTAGTGGAAGTTTGAGAAGTCAATGTTCATGCCATCAGGTTGGAGGCTACCCAGACGGAATAGAAGGTGTTGTTCCTCCAACCTGAGTGTGGCTTCATCTTTACAGTAGAGGAGACCGTGGATAGACATATCAGAATGGGAATGGGATGTGAAATTAAAATGTGTGGCCACTGGGAGATCCTGCCTCCCTCACCACCATTCAGGACCCCAGACAGTCCTTCCTGGTGAGGCGACACTTCACCTGTGAGTTGGCTGGGGTGATATACTGCGTCCGGTGCTCCCGATGTGGCCTTCTATATATTGCAGATATCCCACCTCTCCCGGAAGTTCCGGGAGTCTCCCACATATTAATCGTGGCTCCCTGATGCCTGCAAATTATATGCAATATCACGGAAATCAATTTTTTTGAGAGCAAGAGAGCGCGAGAGAGAAAGCAAAAGAGAAAGCGCGAGAGCGACCACGAGAGCAAGCGAGAGAGAGAAAGCAAGTGAGATAGAGAGAGAGAGAGAGCGTGCGCATGCGCGAACGATGGGAGAATGTTCCAAAAAAAGAAAATATAAAATGTACATCACCCCAGAATACCCTAATTGTACCCCTGCCTAATAGGGGTCAAAATAATGACAGTGTTGCTCGCTGCACTGTTTGCAACAGTGACTTTTCTATTCCCATGGTGGGTTAAGACTGTAAAAGACATGTTGAGGTGAGTTTAACAGGTGTCATTCGTTCATTAGCATAGCTAATGTTATTTAAACTAGCTGGCTGGCTGCTAAGGAGCTACTCTATTGCAGACATCCCACCTCTCCCGGAAGTCTCCCACAAATTGATGGTGCTACCTCCCTGAAATGAGTTTTTGCAGGGTGGGATGTCCGATATTGACGAGACCCAACGCAGACTTGGGAGATCGTTTCTCTGAACACCTACGCTCTGTCCGCCAGAGAAAGCAGGATCCTGCAGAAGTGCCTAGGCCCGAAACGTCGACTGTTTATTCATTTCCATAGGTGCTGCCTGACCTGCTGAGTTTCTCCAGCATTTTGTGTGTTGCCCTGGATTTCTAGCATCTGCAGAATTTCTCGTGTTTATGAAAGATAGCTGTCTCCTTCAAAGCAAACTTTAGTCCCAGTGCTTTTCCCAGCCTGACCTAGAACTTGCAATTACTTCCACATCCAGTCTAACCCATTGTTATAGAAAGAATGATATTAAATGGCCGATTAATTTGTTTGAGTGTGAACCAACAAATATTAATGGAAGGGCACAGAGGAGAATAGAGAATTTTGAAAATTAAAGACCACTGAAAATACCAGTTGAGGTCTCTAGATACTGTTTTTAATGTTAGTAACTTCTCAGCTGTGCCAATTTACCAGGACACTTTGCATCTATTCAAAGGAGAAATAGATTAGATATAACCCTAGCTCTTGCCTATGTTCTGATAAATATTACCTTGACACCTTGTAAGGTGATCACCTTTGGCTCAAGATCTTGTGTGTATGTCTGATTGAAGCAAATTCCCTCACCCCCTCTCTTCAAGAACAGGATTGTGGTAGCATAGCGGACAGTGTAACGCTATACAGATTTAGTTTCAATTACCACTGCTGTCTACAAGGAGTTTATACATTCTCCTCGTGAATGTGTGAGTTTCCTCCGGGTGATCTAGTTTCTTCTAACACTCTAAAGAGGCGTACAGTGTGAGTTAAGTTTAGTGAGTTGTGGACATGCTACATTGGTGCCAGAAGCATGTGACACCTATTGGCTGCCCCTAGCACATCTCAGATTGTGTTGTTCGTTGGCGCAAACAATGCTTTTCACTGTATGCTTTGATGTTTCAATGTACATAAAAGAAATATTTTATTTTTTAGAATTGATGCCAGGGTAGATATGACAAATAAAGCTAATCTTATATTTTTTTACAGTCTGTGGCAGTGTAGAAGCTGTTGAGGCCTCCGTTGGCAGGGTTAGGCAGCAGTGCAGTACCATGTGGAGAGCAAGCTGTTGCCTGTGCAGCAGGCTCCCCCTCTCCATGCAGCTGATGAACCCAAAGGAACAGCAGGGATCAATACAGTTTGGTACCAATGGCATTGCAGGAGTTGCTGATCAGCATTGAACACAATGTAGGACTGCCTTAGGAACTCCAGCTCTGGATTTTTCCTTGGGGTTTATTCCCGAAGCCTATACCCTGTGTGGGTATAGCCACAAGCAATGGAGGTTTGATTTCAGAGTTTTCCTTCTCCTAGATGAGCTGCCAATCAGAGCTGACACGTGCCCTCTGCTCAAAGCAATGGGTTTTAAGGCTCCAGTAACCCACCTTTGTCCCTGCTCCTGTCAGTAGAAAAGGTTCTGCTGGGCTTTGTTGCTATGATACATGTAAAGGCCAGGAGCTGGACTTGGTTGTCAGAGGCTATTTGAAACACACGTCATTGGGAGCACTTAATAGGAAGTGGGAGTTAATCCCCATTACCACCCCCGGCTATAACAACCTGAAGGAACCCTGCACTGCAGGGTAGCAGCAGTGCTGTATTAAAATATAAACGAACAAATCCTCAATTTCCTTCCTGCTGTAAGAGAGTTGGCACTTGTGATTTGTTTTGCAGGTTTAACGGGTGTCCCATCATTCCTGTTGCTGCCAAGCCTGGAGGACCAGATGCTCCAGAGACAGGGACTCCACAAGGCATTTCAGAGCTCATTGAGGTAAGCATCACCTCCACTCACTGACTCAGCAAGGTTGTGGGATGAGAGAGCTGGCACTGTGATGAAACGAAGGTAGTTTATTCTTTATGATTCGACTAGAGAGAGGGCTCAGATGGGAAGGATTTTCCCTACAAGATTGTCTTTCAGTTTGCATGGTCACCGATTTCATAATGAAATGTCTTACTGCTGTAATAAAAGTTCAAAGAAACCTTTCAGTATATCCCTGAGGCAACTAGCAAATTGTCCCTCATGAAAACAGTTCCTAGACTTATAAAATATAAAATTAGTGACTTCTAGGTTCCCTTTCTCCTCTGCCCATGTATTGAATCTCTCTTCTGTACACTGATTGCATTCAGAAGTGTAGAAAATATTAGAGAAACTGTTTGTATGGTAAGGCCCTCCAATGGTTGAGGTCGATTAGGGATATTGTGACCTAGCTGTTCTACGTAATACACAACTCAGGGCAGTATGATATGGAGAGCAAGCTGTTGCCCATGTAGCAGACTCCCCCTCTCCAAGCAGTTGATGAATCCAAAGTAAAGGCAGAGACATTTACAGTTTGGCACCAGCAGTGTTGCAGGAGTTGCCAGTCAGCTTTGAACTCAAAGTACGAATTCCTTAGAGACTCCAGCTCTGGATTTTTGCTTTGAGTATACTCCCAAAGCCTTCCCCATGAGTGGGTATAGCCGCAAGGTAGCAGAGGTTTGAGATCAGAGTTTTCCTTCTTCCAGATGGGGCTTGTCAGCCTGAAGTGACTGGTTTTAAAGCTCCAGTGGCCTGACTCTGCACCTTCTTCTGTCAGTAGAAATGGTTCTGCCAGGCTTAGTAGCTAAGCCACATGAAGGCCAGGAGCTGGACTTGGCAGTCAGAGGCGACTTGAGATACATACCTTTGGGAGCATTTTTATAAATAGTGGGAGCTTGTCCCCCATTACCACCCCGGTAAAGAATGTGCTTGTATGGAGGATGGGATTAAAAGAGTGGCCGCTTGAAATGTGCTGGAAGTAACCAGAAATAATCCGGCAGGACACAATGGACAAGGATTGGCATTGGGAATCAGCACCCTTCACCCTGGGTATCTCTGCAGCGCTTGATATTGTTAATGGGATTCAGGAGAGCAGTCAGTGCAATGCTTTACAGTGCCAGTGACCCGGATTCAATAGCCATCGTTGTCTGTGAGGAGTTTGCACGTTCTTCCCATTACTGTGGGGATTTTGTCTAGATGCCCCGGTTTCCTCCCGTGTTCTAGAGACGTACTGGTTAGGACTGTGAAGGTAAGTTGTAGGCATGCTAGTTGGTGCCAGAAGCATGGTGACACTTGATTGCCCCAGCACATTCTTGGACAGTGTTAGTGACATTTCATTGTATGTTTTGAGGTTTCCATAGGAGATAGGAGCAGAAGTGATTCATTTGGCCCATCCTGTTCTGCCATTTGATCATGGCTGATCTATTTTCCCTCTCAACTGCATTCTCCTGCCTTCTCCCCATAACCTTTCACGCCCCGACTAATCAAGTACCTATCAACCTCTGCCTTAAATACATAATGAACTGGCTTCCACAGCCGCCAGTGACAATGAATTCTACAGATTCACCACCTTCTGGCTAAAGAACTTCCTCCTCATCTCCATTCTAAATGGACATCCCTCTATTCTGTGCCCCCGGTCCAAGATTCCCCCACTATAGGAAACATCCTCTCCACATCTACTCCATATCTAGGCCTTTCAACATTCATTCAGTCTTTCAATGAGATCCTCCCTCATTCTTCTAAATTCCAGTGAGTACAGGCCCAGAGCCACTAAATGCTCCTCATACGATAACCCTTTCATTCCCAGAATCTTTCTAGTGAACCTCCTCTGGATCTTTTCCAATTTCAGCACATCCAAAATTGCTCAGAATATTTCGTGAGGCATCACCAGGGCCTTATACAGCCTTAGTATTGCATCCTTACTTTTCTATTCTAGTCTTCTTGAGCTGTGCCTAGCCATATAGTCATGGGTGTAGAGAGCGTGGAGCAGTGGGCTAAGCACACGTCCCTGAGGTGCGCTAATGTTGATTGTCAGCAAGGTGGCGATGTTATTTCCAATCCACACAGATTGTGGCCTTCTGGTTAAGAAGTCAACGCTCCAGTTGCAGAGGGAGGTACAGAGGCCCAGGTTCTGTAGCTTTTCGATCAGAACTTTAGGAATAATTCTGTTAATCACTGAGCTGTAGGGAATAAATAGCATCTGACATAGGTAATTGTATTGTCCAGGTGATCCAAGGCCACACAAAGAGCCATTGAGATCGTGTCCACCATAGACCTGTTGTAGCAATAGGCAAATTGCAGTGGATCCAGGTCCTTGCTGAGGCATGTGATGATTCTAGCCATGACCAACTTCTCATAGCATTTCATCACTGTAGATGTGAGTGCTACTGGACAATAGTCATGAAGGCAGCTCACACTGCTCTTCTTGGGCACTGGTATAATTGTCGCTCTTTTGTCGCTGGTGGAAACTTCTGAATGCAGCAATGAGAGATTGAAAATGTCCCTGACGGTGGGGAGGCTTATGCCTGTGATGGAGCTGCGTCTTTTTCAGTCTTGTGCGTTGGACCTTCACACCCAAGAGTGATGCAACCAGTCAGAATTCTCTCCATGTCACATTTCTTTATCCTTGTGAGCAAGTAGAAATGCTGGCAAGCTTTCTTGGCTGTAACATCTATGTGCTTGGACTAGGACATTGGCAGTAAGTTGCTATGGCATATATATTTAAAGGAACAGGAAGATCTTTATAAATATGAATATTTCGTTATACCTATAGCTCCATATGACAATAACTCTATATAAGAAATATTTGTTGGGTTAGTCTTCTCAATTTGAAACCACCTAGGCCCAGCCATTTGAGTGAAACTCTGGTGCAAGCCTGATGTGATCTGGTACTTGTGGAATAACAGACCCAGCGCTGTTGATGGACAAAGTTCAAAGTAATCTAAGTACATATATGTAACCATATACAACCCTGAGATTCATTTTCTTTTGGGTATACTCAACAAATCTAAAGAATAATAACTATAACAGAATTAATGAAAGACCGCCCAACTGGGGTGTTCAACCAGAGTGAAGAAGACAACAAACATTACAAATGCAAAAAGAAAAGCAATAATATAAATAAGTAAGCAATAAATATTGATAACTTGAGATGGAGAGTCCTTGAAAGTTAGTCCATAGCTTGTGGGAACATTTCAAAGATGGAGCAAGTGAAGTTGAGTGAAGTTATCCCCTTTGGTTCAAGAGCCTGATGGTTGAGGGGAAATAACTGCACCTGAACCGGTTGGTACAAGTTCTGAGGCTCCTGTACCTTCTGCTTACTGGCAGAAGTGAGAAGAAAGCATGTCCTGGATGGTGGGGATCTCTGATAATGGATGCTGCTTTCCAGCGACAGTGTTTCATGTCGATGTGCTCAATGGTGGGGAGAGCTTTACCCATGATGGACTGGGCCACATCCACTACTTTTTGCAGGATTTTCCATTCAGGGGCATTGGTGTTTCCATACTATGCTGTGATGCAGCCAGTCAATATACTCTCCACCACACATCTATAGAAGTTAGTCAAAGTTTTAGACATCATGCTGAATCTTCGCAAACTCCTAAGGAAGTAGAGGTGCTGCCGTGCTTTCTTCATAATTGTCCTTGTGCACAGTGCCCAGGACAAGTCCTCCAAAATAATAGCACAGAGGAATTTAAAGTTGCTAACCCTCTTCACCTCAGATCCTCCAATGAGGACAAGGATAGAGTATAACAATAAATATCACAAAATAGTTCAGTCTCACTGAGATTCCATGGAATAATAAATGCAGGAAATTCTTGAAATACTCATCCGGTCAAACAGCTTCTGTGGAAAGAGAAACAGAATTAACAATTCACATTGATGATCTTTTCATTTGAGTTGGACAATAAAAGGCCAACTTTAAGCTGCAGAGGCAGAGGAGGAGGCATCGGGAGGAATGAAAGATAAACATTGACTGTTTATTCTCTCCATGGATGCTGCTTGACTTCTGAGATCCTCCACTCTTTTGTGCATGTTGCTCGTAATTTGTGTTTAGGTGCTTTGGAATGCCTAGTATGATGCTGAGGAATTAAAACTGATCCTACACTTGGAGCTGATGGGGGAACTGTGATGCCATTAAACTCAGTGTGCATGAAGAGTCAAGGCACAGGAATGTTACTTATGTTAAATTATTGTACTTCCGTTTAATGCTTTTAATTATTTCTGTATGTTTCTAATTAATAAAAACTCTATAAAATAAAATAATTTAGCTCATTCCCAGCTTTTCCCTGCTAAGCACTTCCAGGTGGGCTCAGGGGTTAGGGACCTCTGCCTGATGCTTCCTGAGGCCCAGTTGGCATCTTGCTGTGGGATCAGAGGTCTGGATGGTCAGTGAGTCTGATCCTCCACATATGACTCAGGGATGTGTTGGTGCATTGCATTTCTGCTTAGCAAGCCAATTCAACATGATTTGACACAGTAATCTCAATTTTTAATTTTCATAAATGCAAGAGGTTCTGCTTTTGCTGAGAATCTGGAGCAATACACACAAAATGCTTTACAAACTCGGCAAGTCAGGCTGCATCTGTGGAGAGAAGTAAACAGGTAATGTTTTGGGAGTGTTGTTGAAGGGTCTCGGTCCAAAGCATCAACTGTTAATTTTCCTCCATGGATGCTGCCCTGACCTGCTGAGGTCCTCCAGCATTTTGTGCGTGTTACTCGAGACTTCTAGAATCTCTTGTGTTTATGATTTGCTCAAGAATAATATGGGTATTTTGTTCAGAAATCTGATGGCGGAGGGGAAGAAGCTGTTTCTGAATCACTGAGAGTGGATCTTTAGGGTCCTCTACCCTCCTCTCTGCTGATAGTGATGAGAAGAGGGACCTGGTAGTGAGGGACCTTGATGATGGATGCCGCCTTCTTAAGGGACTCTGATACAATTAAATTAATTATACTATCAGCAGTGTTTTGGGAGCCCAAACATATAGCCAAGCAAGATAGGCAGACGGAGCTAGGATACTGAGTGATCTGCCCTGGCTCTTCTGCAAGTCTACTTTTAGAAAGAATGAATTTGTATTTGCATTCCCGTGTGTTTGAGCTGTGTTAACATTCACTGTGATACTTTAATGGAATTTAAGTGGCCTCTTCCATCAGAGACAAGGTACAGGAGCCTGAAGACACATACCTAACACTTCCTCCCCTCAGTCATCAGAATTCTGAACAGACAATGAACCCATAAACACTGCTTCATTATTTTTGCTCTCTTTTTGCACTACTTATTACGTACATATTCGGGTGACGGGTTGGAGATACGTCGCAACCAAAGGAGGTGCAAGGTGCTCCTTCCCTCCGCTATCCTGTAGGCAACTCTGTTTCCGAAATGACGTTCATTCAGCTGACTGAAAAGTACATGAAGGTCAAGTATTCGGAGGACACACTACAATCAACAGCACACTGATGATGTCTCCTTGAAAAGTTTGCAAGTAAATTGCCAAAGTAGAAGAACCCAACCACCAACCAACGGTGGTACACATCTTCTCAATTATGTCCATATTAATGTCTTATTGTAATTTAGATTATGAGAACACTCTGTCCTCTTTTATTGTCATTTAGAAATGCATACATGCATTAAGAAATGATACAATATTTCTCCAGAGTGATATCACAGAAAACGGGACAAACCAAAGACTAACACTGACAGAACCACATAATTATAAAATATAGTTACAGTGGTGCAAAGCAATACCATAATGTGATGAAGAAAAACCATGTGCACGGTTAAAAAAAAAGTCTCAAAGTCCCCGAGGCAATCGACTCCCAAGTCCCTGATAGCAGACGGCAAAAGGGAGAAACTCCCTGCCATAAACCTCCAGCCACCGTGAACTTGCCGATACCTTGGAAGCAGCCGGCCACAGCCGACACTGAGTCCATCCGTCCAAAAACTTCGAGCCTCCGACCAGCCCCTCCGATACAGCCTCCCGAGCGCTATCCTCTGCCGAGCGCATTTGACCTCGCCCCGACCGCTGAAACACGCAAAGCGGAGGATTCGGGGCCTTCTGCGCCAGAGATTCCGGTTACCACACAGTAGCAGCGGCAGCGAAGCGGTCATTTCAGACGTTTCTCCAGATGTTCCTCTGTACTCTCACGTCTGTCTCCATCAAATCAGAATTGCGCACGGTCCCCTACTTAACAGATTACAGATATCATTCACCGGAGAGGCCGTGCGCGCTACCGTCGCACCGCCATCTTCTCCTCCTCCTAATTTACAGTATATTTTGTGTATTCACTGTACCACTGTCGCAGAACAACATATTTCACAGCATATGTCAATGATAATAAACTTGATTCTGATTCTGGACTTATCTTACAAGTGATCAGGTTTCTGCTGGTCAGTTCATGAACCGAATATTCAAAGTAGCTGTTCCTGAACCTGGCAATGTGGTATTTCAGGTCTCCGTATCTCCTGCCTGATGGTGGCTGTGAGAAGGTGATGTGGCCTGGATGCTGATTTCTTTAGGCAGCACCTCCTGTAGATCCCAGCAAAGGTGTGGAGGGATGTGCCTATGATGTACTGAGCTCAGTCCACTACTTTCTGTAGACAGCAGCTGTGAGCTGATGATGGAAAGACTAGTTACTCTTCAACCAGGGGTAATCTGATTGAAATATGATGCTTGTAATTTTTTTAATGAAGTCAGCCCGGTCTCTTTACATTCTTTGTATGTGATTGACCCCTGTTGTTTCCCTCTGCTCCCCTCCCCCGCTACAGCTCCTGATGTCGCAGACGTACATGCCAAAACGTGATCCCTCTGGTTCTTTCCTCATGGCAGCTGACCACTGTTTTTCAATCAAGGGTCAGGGCACCGTGATGACAGGGACCATCCTCTCTGGGTCCGTCAGTGTCAACGACAGCGTGGAGATCCCCGCCCTCAAGGTAACATGTTCAAAGAACCTGAATGAAGAGCTGCATTCAGAAGCACTTGGGTGTTTTCTTCCAGATGGGAATGTCTATAATCTGCTAGAGTTTAGAGTATTTTGTAGACATTTGAAGTTTACTTTATTTTGCATTTATTTCTAATTTTTTTTTGCAGCAGAAACACTAGAATCTCAACAGTTAAATACATCAGTTCATGTATTTTTGTAGTTTGGAATAGATAATATTTGACTAGGCTTTAAAGTGTGTATTTCACAAAGCTATTTGTACTTCCTTCAAAACAGAAATCACTGACTCTGTCTTTAAAGTTCTAAATGGGAAATGTTTCCTCTGGTTTGCAAGTAACTCAGAAGTGGAATTTATCATCATCTGCACAAGTCCGTGTGTGTAGAGGTGCAATGAAAAACTTTCTTGCAGCAGCACCACAGACACACAGCATCAGATAAACCGCATTCACAAGACAAAGTTCAAAGTCAAAGTTAGCATTTATTATCGAAGTACGTATGTGTAACCATATACTACCCTGAGATTTATATTCCTGCAGGCATTCACGCTGGAACACAATGGACTCATTGAAAAACTACTCACAAACAAAGACTGACAACCAACCAATCTGTAAAAGACAAACTGTACAAATACAAAAAAAATCAAATAATAATAGTGATAAATAAATAAGTAATAAATAATATTGAGAACGTGAGTGGTAGAGTCCTTGAAAGTGCGTCCATTGGTTGTCCGTAGGTACAAAGATAAATTAAATATGTATGATACATAATTTAGATTTAGATTTTTTAGATTATGAGAACACTCAGTCCTCTTTTATTGTCATTTAGAAATGCATACATGCATTAAGAAATGATACAATGTTTCTCCACAGTGATATCACAGAAAACAGGACAGACCAAAGACTAACACTAACAGAACCACATAATTATAACATATAGTTACAGTAGTGCAAAGCAATACCATAATTTGATAAAGAACAGACCATAGGCACAGTAAAAAAAAGTCTCAAAGTCCCAAGTCGTTGATCGACTTCTGAGTCCCCGATAGCAGGCGGCAAAAGGGACAAACTCCCTGCCATAAACCTCCAGGCACCGTCAACTTGCCGATACCTTGGAAGCAGCCAACCCCAGCCGACCCTGAGTCCATCCATCCGAAAACTCCGAGCTTCCGACCAGCCTCCCGAGCGCCTTCGACCTCTCCCCGGCCGCTGAAATACGCAAAGCCGAGGATTTCGGGGCCTTCAGCTCCAGAGATTCTGGTTAACACACAGTAGCAGTAGCAGCAAAGCAGACATTTCAGAAGTTTTCCAGATGTTCCGCTGTGCTCTCACGTCTGTCTCCATCAAATCAGGATTGTGCACGGTCCCCTACTTGACAGATAACAGATATTCATCACCGAAGTGGCCGCGCGCGCTGTCGTCGCGCCGCCATCTTCTCCTCCCCCCCGGGAGGATATTTACAAAAAATAACAAAATTAGTACCAGAAAAAACACTAAGTCCATCTTAGTGCAAACTGATCAAAGTGGTTGTTATTACTGAGATAGTGAATAGGGTTGTGCTGGTTGGTTCAAGAACCAAATGGTTGAAGGGACGTAGCTGTTCTTGAACGTGGTGGTGTGGGACTTCAGGCTTCTGTACCTCAAGTTCAAGTTGGTTTAATTGCCATTCAACCATACATGAATATAGCTAAGCGAAACAGTGTTACTCCGGGGCCAAGGTGCAAAACACAGTACCAACAGACATAAGATAGCAAGCACATATAAGATATCAGTAAAATGCAGTCACACAAAAATATATAGTCGGAGTCCCTGAGTCCATGAATGTTGCAGCAGTCTACAGTCGATGTGATCACGTGGCTGGTAGCCTCACTGTTGACCACTCACTCCTGCAAAACTGGTTCCTTCAAGATAGCGCCTAGCTGCAACCTCTGTTGAGGTCGCAACTCAGTTTTAGTTTTTTTAAAATTTCTTTGATTCGTGCTGATGGTTTTGGGGACAGAGAGCGGAGGCAGAAGGCAGGTTAGGGTTTAGAACAGGGATGTGGGAGATTTAAAGGACAGGCAGAAGTCTTAAGTCTCCTCTCCACATTTGAATGCCAGCGCTGTGGACATAGGAGCTCCATGGTCTGGGCTAGGATGTCCGGCTGGTTATCGGTCTGCCAGACCAGCAGGGATGAAGGCTGGTACCATCCAACCCCCCCACTCCAGGGTGAGTGAGTTGGCAGATCCTAGAGTGGAAGTTCCATGTGTGCAGAAGGAATGATTTCCGTTGACACCCTGGGTTCCCGAAATAGTGACACTGGAGTTTGAGCACTAGTGTTTGAGGTCCCAGCGTCAGCGAGTCTGGAGTTTGGTGACTGGCGAGTCCTGGCGGCGGTTCTGAGGACTGAGGCCCACTGGTCAAAACGAAAGTCTGGAAGTTAAGGCCCATTGGCCAGAGCCACGCGAATGCAAATCTCCTTGAGTCCGCTGGGATAGTCAAAGGATCACTGTCTGGGTCCGAATCCGGGTCAGCTTGAGGCTGGGGGCTGAAGGAGATGGCTGGTCTTGGGGCTATAGGGACTTTGTATGTGGGTGGGTGGGAGGGGGGAGGGAGGAAGAGGGCTTGTTTTGCTTCTGTTGTTTTGCTTATTGAGCTCTGTGTCGTTCTGCTGAATATGGAGGGCAGGCTATGTTAGTGGCAGAATGTGTGGCAACACATGCGGTCTACTCCCAGCACGCCCGAGGCAACCCACAAGCGTTGCCACACATTCCAAAATAACGCTGTATGTTTTGATATATACATGATAAATAAGCTTCTATCTTGAATCTTGTTTCATTTAACCAAATTGCAGCCACTTTGGTAGCGGGGGCAGTATCTTTTTGTTGTATTAATTTTTATATTTGGATATATAACACAGACCAGGCCTTTCCAGCCCTGTGGGCTGCATCGTACGGCAACTTACCTATTTAACCCTAGCCTAATCACAGGACGATTTACAATGACCAATTAACCTACTAACTGGTACGTCTTTGGACTGAGGGAGGAAACTCACGCAATTCATGCGGAGAATGTACTAACTCCTGACAGGCTCTGGAACTGTGAACTCCGAACTCCCCAGCCCTGAGCTGTAATTTCATCATGCTAACCACTACGCTACCAGGCACCCCACAGATCTTATTTCATTTAACCACATTGAAGCTCGTTTTGGGGGGGATATATAATCTATTTTGTTGTCCCCTCACTGTTAGCAACAGAAACTTGTTTAACTGCTCAGCATCAGAGACCTACTTTATGTTCGGTCCATGTTGCAAATAGCAGCTTACCAAACTTCGCTTCTTCCTGGAATCTGTGGGGAATGCCGCTGACAGGAATTCAAGTCAGCAGCAGCCTATCCTGTTTGGCAGATGAGGCCGATAACAAGTGTTCAAATAGTGTTTGTTTCTGGTGACTTGGTTAATTAGAGAGTCAGGGTGTTGGGGCTGCAGAGGGACCAGCAGTGAAGCTGGACTGCTCAGATGTACTGCGGTGCATTTACCCCGCTGTAATTACCATCTGGCAATGATTACTTGAGCTAACAGAGAAAAATCATTAGATTCTGCGATCGTAGCAAAAAAAAACCATTAAAGCAATCACAAAGTAGATTGGAGGGATTGTAGTTGGCCTACTGAGGTTTCTGTTTTACTGTGCATTTGATTTTGTAAATTAACTGCAAATTGATTTGAAATTTTCCAGTGCACAGCGATGAAATCTCCTTGTGCTTTTGAACATTTCAATATTGTTTTAACCCTTTGTAGTTCGCAGTTTTTATTTGGAGTTATTAGGAATTCTGTGTAGTCAAGGCCCTTGGTTATTATCAAGGATCTATCCAACATCCTCTCTGACTTTTTACCGTGTCAGGTGACTCCAATGCATAAGGACAAGAACGGTCAGATGGGAAACAGTTTTTTGAACTCCCTGCCACTCTGCACTCAAAGTGTCACTGAATAATTTGTACTTTTTCCCTACAATACTTAATTAATGCACTTTACTTTGTTTATTTATGCATAATTCATTTGTAGATTTTATTCTTACTTTTCCTAAGCTATTGTGTGTTATGTGTACTACCATGCTTTACACCCTGGTTTGGAGAAACAACTCATTTGACGGTACACATTTATGCAGTTAAATGACAATAAACGTGACTTGAGTTTGAATAGGGCTCAAGTTTAATAGGCTGGTTATCACCAGGGGTCACTATCTGGGGATGGGGGGAGGGGTGGTGCGTGGCACAGTACAATAGCAGTTAGCACAACGCTTTACAGTATAGCTGACCTGGGTTCACTTCCCGACGCTGCTTGTAAGGAATTCTCCCAGTAACTGCATGAACTTCCTCCGGGTGCTCCGGTTTCCTCCCGCAGTCCAAAGACGTACCGGTTGGTAGATTAACTGGTCATTGGAAATTGTGCAGTGATAAAACTAGGATGAAATCGGGAGATTGGTATGTGGCATGGCTAGAAGGGCCGAAAAGTCTGATTCTGTACTGTATCTCAATAAATAATAAAAAAGGAGTGTGCGAGTGAGTAAGTAGGTAGATAGATAAATAGACAGATGGACAGATAGATAAGGTAAATTGAGTTAAATATTGAGGACAAAGAAATTATCCTGTTGCAGGGATGGATGAATCCTTGCTACAGAGTGCAGAAGAGAGCACGGTAGCGTGGCAGTTAGCGTAACACCTTATAGCGTCAGCAAGTGGAAGATTGGGGTTCAATTCCTGCCGCTGCCCGTAAGGTGTTTGTACGTTTTCCTACTGACTGTGTGGATTGCTCCCACATTCCACTCAATACAATCAAAGTGATTCCTCTATCTCCATTCCATATTCCCACTCCGTCTCCACACCCCTTGACACCTCTCACATCTAGAAACCCATCTCTTTCTTAAATATAAAGTTAACGATTAGCTTTACTTGTCACATGTAAACATTGAAGCAAAGAGTGAAATGTGTCGATATTGCGTCAACGACCAACAGAGTCCAAAGATGTGCTGGGGCAGCCCACAAGTGTGCCATTCTTCTGGCACCAACATAGCATGCCCACAAGTCACCAGCCCTGAACCGTACGTCTTTGGAATGTGGGAGGAAACTGTGTGGTCATGAGGAGTCCGTACACGCTCCATATGGACAGTGGTGGGAATAGAGCTCTGGATCACTGGCGCTGAAAAGCATTATGCTAACCACTATGCAGCTGTGCCACACCCACTACACTACACAGCCTTTCTTTCTAACCTAAAATCCTATCCTAATTTCCATACTCCAAGCCACCGTGTACGGCATTATCACCACACAGTTTTCATTCCCAAACTAACTCTCCACTCCATCACTGCTGTCACTGTTAGTTACATGAGCCTCTCTATACCCAATTCTTCTTTAAAGTTATTTCTTACAACTTGTCTCTGATTGCCAATACTTGCGGCAGCACAAGGAACCAAGATAGGACACAAAGCTTGACTCCTTCCCCTCATTCTGGAGTACAGTCTTGTAATATGTTAGGTCACTGTAAAATGTCTTCTGATCCCTACTGGCTTTAATATCACTGGCACATGTCATTGCAGCAGTACATTGCAATACATAACAAAAACTGTAATTCACAGTAAAAGTATTTATATAAAGTAAGATCAAATAAGTGGTGTAAAAAGAGAAAAAGAAATGGTGAGGTAGTGTTTATGGATTTAAAGCCCATTCAGAAATCTGATGGCAGAGGGGAAGAAGCTGTTCCTGAATCATTGCGTGTGTACTTTCAGGCTTCTGTACCTCCTCCCTGATGGCAGCAATGAGAAGAAGGCACGTCCTGGGTGATCGGTGATTGATGGATGTCACCTCTTTTTGAGGGATCACTCCTTGAAGATGTCCTGAATGCTGGACAGGCTAGTGCCCATGACTTAGCTGACTATGTTCTCAACTTTCTGCAGCGTATTTTGATCCTGTGCAGTCCCCCACCCCCCCCCCCACATACCAGATGGTGATGCAGCCAGGTAGAATGCTCTCCATGGTACATCTGGAGAAATTTATGAGTGTCTTTGGTGAGATACCAAATCTCCTCAAACTCCTAATGAAATATAGCAGCTGTCGTGCCTCCTTTGTATCTGAATTGATATGTTGGGTTCAGGATAGATCCTCAGAGATGTCGACTTCCAGGAACTTGAAAACAGTCATCCTTTCCAATTCTTATCCCTTGATCAGGACTGGTATGGGGTCCCTTGTCTTACCCTTTCTGAAGCTTACAATCAATTCTTTGAGAACCATTGTCCTAGAATTTGATGCCTTGATCTTTACAGTGCTCTCCAAGCTTTAGCCTTCGAAGCCAGTAACAAGAAAACTACCAAATGAATTAACCTCACTCCAACAGAACATAGAACACTACCCGTACGGTACAGGCCCTTCGGTCAAGGGTGTTGTGCCGACGTTTAAGATCAAAGTAACCTTCCCTCCCACATAGCCCTCCATATTTCTATCAATAAACGATCTCCTCCATCATCAGATTTCTGAATGTGTAATGAACGTTTGACACTCTCTCAATAATTTTGCTCGCTTTGTGCACTGTTTATTTTGTTATATATACACACACACTCAGTGACCACTTTATTAAGCACAGGAGGGCGCCACAGTGACATAGCAGTTAAACCCAACACTGTGGAGCGGCAGAGTTTGGAGTTCTGTTTGGTTGTTTATTTAATATTTCAGTATTATTGGTAATATTGTAAATATATTGTTTGATTAAGCATTCTGGTTTGATTAAACAATTTTTTAATGAGTCATGCAGTATGTAAGTGACAGGGTGGAGATACGTCAATACCAAAGGAGATGCAAGGTGGTTCTACCCTCCACTAGTCATAGTCATAGTCATACTTTATTGATCCCGGGGGAAATTGGTTTTCGTTACAGTCGCACTAGCCTGCGGGTCACCCTTGGGCAAGCTGTAGCACCTGCTTAGCCTCCGGATCAGGGTCACGTGAAGCCACGGGAGCAGGTGGTGGTTGGTCGTATGAGCAGCTGGTGCGTATCTCAAGACCACTGATGTCAGGCCAATAATCGCTGAAAAGGCACAAACAAGAGAAAATCTGCAGATGCTGGAAATCTGAGCAACTCACACAAAATGCAGGAGGAACTCAGCAGGTCAGGCAGTATCTATGGAAAAGAATAAACAATTGATGTCTTCAGCTGAATCCTTTCATCAGGAAAGTCCTGATGAAGAGTCTCGGCCTGAAATGTCGACTGTTTACTCTTCCATCTCTGGAGGGTATTGATAATGGCTGAGCTCACACTGCCCAGGAGAAGGCAACAGCAAACCACCTCTGCAGGAAAATTTGCCAAGAACAATCATGGTCATGGAAAGACCATGATCACCTACATCATATGACACAGCAGGTAATGATGATGATATATGTAAAAATATGAGAATTGCATATATCATGACACCACCACGTGATATGTGCATATCTCACTAATAGTAACAACGAAGTACATGACTTATCTCCTGGATTTCTTATTCTCTTTTCAATTAGTTTTCATGTTTTAGAGTAACAAAACATAACAAATTCTGGCATCCTTTGTAAGGAGCCTCTGTATATCTTTCCCGTGGAATGTGTGGGTTTTCTCCAGGTGCTCTGGTTTCTTCCTGCAGTTGAACAAGGTATCAAATAGGTTAATTGATCATTGTAAATTGTTCCGTGATTAGGTGAGGGTTAAATCGGGGTTGTCGGAACTAAATGTAGCCACTGAGTGTATGATGATGGTCTTCTGCTGCTGTAGCCTGTCTACTTCATGGTTTGAAACGTTCTGCATTCAGAGATGCTCTTCTACACACCACTGTTGTAACACGTGGTTATGTGGGTTATTGTCACTGTCCTGTCAGCTTGTACCAGTCTGACCATTCTCCTCTGGCCTCTCTCCCACATTTTCACCCACAGAACTACCTCTCACTGGTTTTTTTTTTTCTCGCACCATTTTCTGTAAACTCTAGAGACTAAATACCAAGAGATTAGCACTTTCTGAGATACTCAAACCATCCCATCTGGCACCAACAACCAGTGCACAGTCAAAGTTACTTAGATCACATTTCTTCCCCATTCTGATGTCTGGTCTGAACAACAACTGAACCTCTTGACTATGTCTGCATGCTTTGATGCATTGAGTTGCTGCCACATGATTGGCTGATTAGATATTTGCATTAACGAGCAGGTGTACCTAATAAAGTGGCCAATGAGTGTATATTTCTTCTTGTAATTTAAGGTATATTTTATGTCAGGCATTGTACTGCTGCCACAGAACAAATTTCATGACATTTGTCAGGAACAATAAATCTGATTCTGATTCAATAGTTGTTTTTGGCAATGAAGGAAGTAGATATCAACAATTAAATTAGGTCACGGTGCTGTCTTGACTGAGTAGTTTTCCAACACAGGTCTTAATTTGTTAATGGAGAAATGGTGTCTTACCAAGGTCCAAAGCTTCAAAGTTCAATTCCTGCTGCTGCCTGTTCTCCCCATAACCGCGTGGGTTTCCTCCGGGTGCTCTGGTTTCCTCCCACATTCCAAAGACGTACTGGGTTTTTTATAGTCATTGATATTGTAAATTGTCCAGTAACTAGGCTAGGGTTCAATCTGGGTTGATGGGGCGGCACCTTCTGCTGAAAATAGTTCTGCACCTGCAGGAGAGATAGGAGCAAGGTGAGAGACAGAAAGGCGTCTTATTTAAATTTAGTTCATACATTGACTAAAATTAATGCATATACAGTTAGGTCTGACCAGCTCTGTTGAAAGAAAACCATAGCTGAGCAACAGATCGATTGCTGACTCCTTTGATAAACGTTTCACTAGTATGGGTGGAAGAAATTCCATGGAGATCTCATTCTTTCTCAAGGAAATCTCCAATCATTTTCAATTGTGGTAATTGCAATTTGGACAAGAATTTCCCCTGTACAGTCATATCCTGTAGCAGAGAAGCCAGCTGCAGTTCTGCATGAAATGCTGGGAAAATTCTCATGTCCATTTACCTCGGTGTGTCCAACAGCAATCAATATGGAGCCTTGCAGGAGCCAATTCCAGTGCTGTTGGCAACGTTGCCTATTGGTCTAACTAAAATATTTTAACTAAACTGAACTAAACTAGTTTATTATGTTTTAATCACTCTTTGCAGTATATCAAAAAAAACTAAAGCATAAAGATTTTTCTAGCATGCTTGGAGTATTATCTTCGATTCTGGTCACCTCATTGTAGGAAAGATGTGGAAGCTTTAGAGAGGGTGCAGAGGAGATTTACCAGGATGCTGCCTGGATTACAGAGCATGTCTTATGAGGATAGCTTGAACAAGCTAGGGCTTTTCTCTTTGGAGTGGAGGATAACAGGTGACTTGATAGGTGTGTAGAAGATGATAAGAGGCATAGATAGAGTGGAAAGCCAGCGAACCTTCCCAGGGAAGATATGACTAATCCAAGTGGGTATAATTTTAAGGTGAGTGGAGGAAAATATAGGGGGGATGTCAGAGGTAAGTCCTTTACACAGAGGTTGGTAGATACATGGAATGTGTTGCCTCTGGTATTGATAGAGGGACAGACAGTAGGGACATTTAAAAGACTCTTGGACTCATGGATGATAGAAACAAGGAGAACTATGTGGAAGGGAAGGGTTAGATTGATCTTAGAATAGGTTAATAGGTTGACACAACATTGTGGGCTGAAGGGCCTGTACTGTGCTGTAGTGTTCTATATTCTACTGTATGTCGATGTTCTATGCTATATAGTTATTATTGGTCAGGGTTTGTTTTGGAGTTTGTGAAACAGACTATATTCCATGTTACTGGTGATACGTTCATTGGGACATTAAGGCAGGGTTGGTTCTTCCCTTATGGTGGTGACTCTCGCGCATTGGCGGAAAGTTGGTGTAAGACTAACTTTCTAGGTTTGAGTTGGGTGTCTTTGGTGTTTAATAAAGCAATGAGATTGTGATCCTTGAAACATCAGAATCAGGTTATTATCACTGTGAAATCAGTTTTGTGGCAGCAGTGCAGTTCAAGACAAAAATAAATTACTATGAGTTGTTATAGTAATTTATATCTGTGTGTGTGTGTGTGTTACATTAAGAAATAAGAAAGACCAATTAAGTAGTGCAAAAAGAGAGCAAATATTGAGATGGTGATCATGGGTTCATGGTCCATTCAGTAGCCATCTTCAGGCTCCTGTACCTCCTGATGGTAGCAATGACAAGGGGACATGGCCTGGATGGTGGGAGTCCTTAATGATGCATGCCCCCTTTTGAAAATGTCCTCAGTGGTGGAGCTGGCTGAGTTTACATCCCTCGGCAGCTTTTTCTGATCCTGTGCATTGGCACCTCCGTATGAAACGGTGATGCAACCAGTCAGAGTGCTCTCCACTACACATCTATAGAAACTTGCTGGCGTCTTTGGTGACGTACCAAATCTCCTCCAACTCCTAGTGAAATGTATATGTATTCATCTATTGGGCCGATAATAAGTTCTCTAAGATATTGACACCAGAAACTTGAAGATACTAACACTTGCACAAATAATTTATAATATAAATTATAGGGTGAATAGTGCTGTATAATTTGAATACCTTTTTATCAAGCCACAGAATGATCCACAGCCGCCATCCAACCATCTGTATCAAAGTATGGTTACTACACACCATCAGAACAATGTAGAACATTGAACAGGGAACAATGAAAATTTTGAAAAAATGTGGGCACCAAATTATTTATTTATTAATTAATTTAGAGACACAGCACAGAACAGGCCTTTCCAGGCCAATAAGCCGCTCTGCCTAGCAACCCACCTCTTTAGCCCCAACCTGATCAGAGGACAATTTACAATGACTAATTAGCCTACTAACCAGTATGTCTTTGGATTGTGGGAAGAAACTGGAGCATCTGGAGGAATTCCACTCACACACGGGGAGAATATACAAACTTCCTTTCAGAGGATGCTGCAATTGAACTCTGAACTCTGATTAAAATAGAATACAATTGCAGAATCTTATGTTTGTTGTAATTTGACAGTCCAGTACTTGGTGCCCTCATGCCCTTCAACCTTTCAGCAAGCCACCTACCTAGAGGAAAGATGTCAAGATTGAAAGAGTGCAGAAAAATTTTACATTGATGTTGCTGGGACTTGAGGACCTGAGTTATAGGGAAAGGTTGAATAGGTTAGCACTTTATTCCCTGGAGCACAGGAGACTGAGGAGAGATTTGACAGAAGTATACAAAATTGGGAGAAGTATAGATGGGGTAAATGCAAACATGCTTAATCCACTGAGGTTGGATGAGACTTCAAGTAGAGGTCATGGGTTAAGATGAAAAAATGAAATGTTTAGGGGAACTTGAGGGGGAATACCTTCACTCAGAGGGTGGCGCGAGTGTGGAATGAGCTGCCAGCGGAGGTGGTGAATGCAGGTTCAATTCCAGCAATTGAGAGAAAGTTGGGTAGGTACATGGATGGGAGGACTATGGAGGGCAATGGTCCAGGTGCAGGTCAATGGGACGAGGCAGATTAATGGACACCATGGACTAGTGTCTTAGAGTCAAAGAAAAATACACACAGAAACAGGCCTTTTGGCCCATCTACTCTGTGCTGAATCATGTAAACTGCCTTCTCCCATCGACGAGTTGGGCGAAAGGGCCTCTTTCTGTGCTGAAGTTTTCTATGAGTTTATGACTATAAGTCATAGAGAGTTGGCACATCCTTTTGCAGATACGGTATTAGTTGTTTTTCATGTGGCAACATTCATGGTTATTTAGTACAGAATGTTTGCTCGGCCACTGATCACTTCTGAGCGTTGAACACTCCAGTGCAGGTGGGTAGGAACAACAGTCTCCAGCAATTCCTCTGACTGGGTTTTCTGCTGCAATTAGAATTGGGATTTGGAACCTGAATGTGGTTATAATGGTTGTTTAAGAAAATCAGTTCTCCCTTGTAAACAACTAACTGAACTAGCTGATCAGCTTTTGCTCATAGACACTGGCTCAGGGACCTTCAGAAATCAACCCAGCTTACCCATGCTGACCAAAATGTCTATCTACACACTTTCCCGCTTTTGGCCCATATCCCTGTAAACCAGTTGTTCCCAACCTGTGGTCCACAGACACCTTGGCTAATAGTAGGAGTCCGTTGGCATAAAAAATGTTGGGAACCACTGTTTCACCCTTTCCTACTCATTACTTTCTCCACGTGTTTTAAATATTGTAATTGTACCCACCTCTGCCATCTCTTCTATCAACTTGTTCCATTACCCACCACCTCCTGTGTTAAAAAAATAACTTGCTCCTCTTTTTCCCTTTAATTTTTTCCCCCTTCACATTAAACCTAGTTTTACACCTCTTCACCCTATGTGAAAAACTGTCATTATCTACCCTATCAATGCCCCTCAGGATTCAATGAACATCTACAAAGTTGTCCCTCATCCTCCTTCACTCCGGGGATAACAGTCTCAGGCTTATCCAAGAGACACAAGGACTGCAGGTGTGGGAATCTAGAGCAAGTCACAAACAGCAGGAGGAACAAAGTGTGCAGGAGGGAAGGTGTTAGTGGGAATTAGTTCAGGGAGGAATGAATAGATGGAACTAGAGGAAATCTGGTGGGTGAAGTGCAACAGTGGAAGATGGATAGAACCAGGGAGTGATGAAAATGGAGGGGAGGGCAGAGGGGGTGGGATATAGGAAAGGAAGGACCAGGAATGGATTGAAAGGAAAGAAAGGTGAACAGTGGTAGGAGTTTTCCAGTTCTCTCCAATGCCTCCTTAAAACTCAAGCCCCCACGCACCCACCCCCAGTTCAAGCCATATTCTTGGGAACCTTCCTGCATGTTCTCCTACAGGGTGGCTACCAGAACCTCAGAGTACTGAAATGTTACGTTTATCCAGTTATGTTATATGGCTCAGAACGTTGGACAATATCTAGTAACATGAGGATACAAATTGAAGCAGCAGAGATGTGGTTTTTGAGGAGGATGCAAAGAATATTATGGACGAAATGATATCTAATGAGGATGTCATGAACAGAGCAAACACAAAAAGAGAAATAATGTATGAGATCATGAAAAGGCAACGTAATTTCATTGGACATGTGATTAGGAAAGAGGAGTTAGAATACACGGTAATTATGGGAAAGATTGAAGGGAAGAAAGCAAGAGGAAGACAAAGACAAATGATGATGGAGACAGCAGCCAGAGAACTGGAAATGAATACGAATGAATTGATCCACTTGACCCGAAACAGGAGTGTGTTGGCCATGGCAGTCAAAGCTCAAACTGGGCACAGCACCTGATGATGATGATGACCAGAACTGTAGAACAAAGAAATATAATAAAATCAATGAAAAACTACACAAAAAGACTGACAATCAACCACTGTGCAAGACAACCTGTGCAAATGCAAACTAAACAAATACATAAATAATCAATCAATTAATTCATTTATTCATATTGAGAACATGAGTTGTTGATTCCTTGAAAGTGATCAGTTCAGTTCAGTTCAGTGTGGAAGTGAGTAAAGTGATCCACACTGGGGAATCTGATGGTTGATGGTTGATGGGAACCTGGTGGCGTGGGATCTGGAGCTCCTGTGTTTCCTTCCTGATGGTAAAAGTGAGAATTGAGCGTGGCCTGGATGGTGGGTGTCCTTGATGATTGATGCTGCTTTCCTGTGGCACTGCTCCATGATGCTGAGTGCTAGGGAGGCTTTACCTGCGATGGACTGCGCTGTATCCACCAGCTGGGGGGAATGAGTCATAGAGACAGCTTGGATAGGCTAGAGTTCTTCCAGCAATTTGTGTGTGTTGCTTTGGATTTCCAACATTTGCAGAATCTCTCATATTTATGCTATACCATAGACCTTAGCAAATTGAAAGGTAAATAAAATCGTGAGGGACGTAGATCGAGTGAATACGCACCTCTTCCAGCTGCTTGATTTTTGTAGTTTCGCTCATGATGGATTCTAATAGTTTCTCACCATCGGGTGTCAAACTAACTAGAATGTAATTTAATCACAAATGAGAGAAAATCTGCAGACATTGAAAATCCAAGCAGCACAGACAAAACGCTGGAGGCACTCAGCAGGCCAGGCAGCTTCTGTTGCAAAAAAGTACAGTCCTGCCGAAGGGTCTCGGCCCAAAACGTCGACTGTACTTTTTGCCATAGATGCTGCCTGGCCTGCTGAGCTCCTCCAGCTTTTTGTGTGTGTAGAATGTAATTTACTGGTTTATCCCTTCTTCCCATTTTAGTTCACAATAATAAATGTCAAGATTAGAGGAACCAAGGTATAATCTTGTTGTTCTGCCCACTAGGTAACTGATACTCTGAAATTCCAGGAAAATTTTTTGAAAAGGCACAATGCACCCATCAGCATCTGTGTGTAGAACCTTAATGCTAATGTTGTGGGTCACCTCTCATAATAATTCTGTACATGAGACATATCTTTTGTTTCGTGTGATCTTGGTGCATATTATTAATTATATTGTAAAAAATTATGGTGTTTTTAATTGGACCATACAATATATTATCAGATGTACACAATTAAATGCAAGATTCAAAACCTAGAGGTTTTTATTCCAGTGAGACAAAGTGTTTTCTTAAACTCTGCTAAGATGGTTCTTTAAAAATGATTTAATTTTTTTTGAAGTGATAATTTGTGGAGTTCTCAGGAGTTTATGTATGTGACATCTGTGTCTCTTTCTTTCATTGCAATTAAACCGACCAATTTGTTCCTATCTGCACGGGGCTGCATTAACTAATAACTCGTATTGGGAGGAAGGTCATAAGTTTAATGGTGTGTATTATTCAGAAGCCAGAAGAGCCAAAGGGAAAGGAGCCAGGCAGAACTGCTCTAATGCAAACCATAAGCGGGGAAGGAAGGTTGTGGCTTACACTTCTCTCCTAAAGGCAGTCAGGCGACCTGGTCAATGCAGTGCACATAATCCCGGAGGAATCAGAGCTGGAAGCATGGATTGGGTTACTGCTTACAGTGCAGGCTTTAAAGGAGTACTGAGCTCGACTTAAAATCTGTGATTGTTGCTTGTCACAGTCAGGAAATTTTTGGTTTTCATATTTTTTTGGAATGCCCTATCACGGCTAACCCATTCAGTCCATTGGGATCTGTCTCTCCTTCTAAGTGGTCTGTGCTGGTGGTGCAGTGGTACCTGCACCTGGACTTTGGAACAAGAGGTGCCGGGTTCAAATCTGGGCGGCTCCTTACACGCTTTCCATCTGTGCTGGGTTGAGCGTCAAGCTAGCAACTCAGCCTCGTAAAACAGACAAGTGCTAAAGAAACAGCAAGGTTGCTGCTCAATGTGCCAAACTCTCCTTCCAAAAAGAGATTAGCTTTATTTGTCACCTGTACATCAAATGGGGCCGCACAGTAGCGTAGTGGTTAGTTTAACACTATCACGGCACCAGCGACCTGGGTTCAATTCCCGACACTCTCTGTAAGAAGATTGTATGGTCGCTCTGTGACCGTGAGGGTTTCCTCCGGGTGCTCTGGTTTCCTCCCACATTCCAAAGGTGTATGAGTTAGTAGTTTAATTGGTTACATGGGTGTAACTGGGTGGCAGCGACTTGCTGGGACAGAAGGACCTGTTACTGTGCTGTATCTCTAAAAAAACACACACAGTGAAATGTGTTGTTTGGGTCAAATCAGCAAGGATTTTGCTGGGGACAAGCCCACAAGTGTTGCCACACTTCCGGCGCCAACATAGCACGTGATCAATTCACTAACCATAACCCTACTGGTACAATTTTGGAATGTGGAAGGAAACTGGAGCACTTAGAGGAAACCCACATGGTCAAGGGGGGAAAGTACAAATGTTACAGATGGCCAGGGAATCGAACCTTGTTCTACTCCTTGTTGTCCCATTCCAATGTGGTATCTGAACTTTACTGCGTTAGGATGGCGCTGCCATATGCAAGTGGGCATTCATTGCAGATGGGTTTACTGGGCTCTTTAGGAACAGTAACAGCAGGCAGTCATTGTCTGCCCTTGTGGTCCCTTGCGAATCAGGGCAGGGCTACACTGGTGCATAGTTTGTGAGATGGTGTGTTCCTTCTGTTGCTCCCATGGATCCTACTTGTGCTCCTGATGCGAGGGTTTGAGGTTTCCAGTCACACATCGGTGAGGATGGTACGCTCATTCAAGAAAGCGTGAATCTTTTTCTCTGTTGTGCTGATCTATTAACCTACTTCAAGATCAATCTAACCTTTCCCTCCCACATAGCCCTCCATTTTTCTATTATCCATGTGTCTACCTAACAGTCTCTTAAATAACCCTAATGTATCTACCTCTATCACTACTCCCGGTAGCATGTTCCACCACTCTCTGTGTGAAAAACCAACCTCTGTCATCCCCCCCTACCTTCCCCTTCACCTGGCTTCCAGCTTGAACTCCTACCCCTTTCCCACCTTCTTATTCCGTGTGAAGAAGCTCCTTCCTTTCCGGTCTTTTTGAAGAGTCTCAGCCTGAAACATCAACTATTCCTTTCCATAGATGCACCTTGGCCTGCTGACTTTCTCCAGCGTTTCGTGTGTGTTGCTCTGGACAGCATCTTGATAAATTTTAGACACAAGAGATTTTGATCCCATATCTCAGAAAGAATGTGTTGTCATTGGAGAGAGTCCAGAGAAGGTTCACGAGGATGATTCCAGGAATGAAGGGGTTAACATATGAGGAGCCTTTGGCAGCTTTGGGCCTGTACTGTGTGCAGTTTTGGTTTACTGTGTGCAGTTTTGGTCTCCAAATTTGAGGAAGGACATTTTTGCTATTGAGGGAGTGCAGCGTAGGTTCACAAGGTTAATTCCCGGGATGGCGGGACTGTCATATGTCAAAAGATTGGAACGACTGGGCTTGTATACTCTGGAATTTAGAAGACTGAGAGGGGATCTTATTGAAACATATAAGATTATTAAGGGATTGGACACGCTGCAGGCAGGAAGCATGTTCCCGCTGATGGGTGAGTCCAGAACCAGAGGCCACAGTTTAAGAATTAGGGGTAGGCCATTTAGAACGGAGTTGAGGGCATATGGAGAGGATATTTCCTATGGTGGGGGTATCCAGAACTAGAGGGCACAGCCTTAAAATTGAGGGGCAACCTTTTAAAACAGAGGTAAGGAGGAAATTTTTTAGCCAGAGAGTAGTGAATTTGTGGAATGCTCTGCCACGGACTGTGGTGGAGGCCAAGTTCATGGGTATATTTAAAGCAGAAGCTGCTTGGTCAAGGCATTAAAGGACATGGCGAGAAGGCAGGTCTATGGGGTTGAGTGGGATCTGGGATCAGCCATAAAGTAATGGCGGAGCAAAATTGATGGGCTGAATGGCCTAATTCTGCTCCTATGTCTTACAGTCTAAAGGCTGATTTATACTTGTGTGTACTAGCTTACGCCGTAGCCTACGCAAGCGGGGTACGCCATTGTGAGCATTTATACTTGTGCGTTGGTCTGTCTGCATCGCTCTGCAATTCACCGCCAAAACACTAGTTGGCGGTGGGGTTTCTATGCCACTGTGTTGAGTTTCTTCGTGTTGAAACTCAACACGAAGAAACTCAAACTTCAAACAATGGCGACTGAAACTGAAGGAGGGTGAGTTTTCTGTGCTTGTCCGGCCACTGAGAGACATGGACGAGGAAATGCATTTCAAATATTTTTGGATGTCGGCAGGTAGATTTGACAATTTGGTTCATCGTCTCCAACCATTTATTTCACATCAGTGTACGCACAATATACTCAGAGACTGGCAGTCACCATTCAAGTTTTAGCTTCAGGTGGAAATCAACAGGTTGTATTAGCTAGCTACAAACTGGCATCAAGCACAGGGTCCTCCATAATTTCGGAGGTCTGTAAAGCTATATGGAAAGCATTGCAGCCAGAGTTCCTTCCCTGCCCTTCAGTCACCCAATGGGAAGCTATTGCAGCGTAGGAGGAAATGTGACGCTACCAAGCGGACCAATCACAGTTGTTGCGGTCTGCGTCGTCACGACACGTAGTTACATTTTTGGGGAGGTGTGCGTCAGGCTACAACGTAGGGTACAGTGTAGGGTACACGGCTACGCCGTACTTACGGAGTCAATTTGACGCATAAGTATAAATCAGCCTTAAGAGGTACTGCAGATGTTGGAAATCCAGAGCAATACACACAAACTGCTGGAGGAGCTCAGCATGTCAGGCAGCATCAATAGATGGGAATAAACAATTGATGCTTCAGGCCGAGACCCTTCAACAGGACTGGAAAGGAAGGGGGAAGAAGTCAGAATAAGAAGGTGGGGAGGAGGGGAGGAAGAGGTACAGGGTGGCAGGTGATAGGTGAAACTGAGAGAGGGAGGAGAATTTGTTCCTAAAATGTTGAGAGTGTGTGTCTTCAGGCTCCTGCACATCCTCCCTGATGTCAGCAATGAGAGGAGAGCATGTTCTGGGTTATAGGGTCTTTAATGATAGATGCTGCCTTTTTGAAGCATCGTCTTTTCATAGTCATAGTCATAGTCATACTTTATTGATCCCGGGGGAAATTGGTTTTCGTTACAGCTGCACCATAAGTAATAAATAGTAATAAAACCATAAATAGTTAAATAGTAATATGTAAATTATGCCAGGAAATAAGTCCAGGACCAGCCTATTGGCTCAGGGTGTCTGACCCTCCAAGGGAGGAGTTGTAAAGTTTGATGGCCACAGGCAGGAATGACTTCCTATGACGCTCTGTGTTGCATCTCGGTGGAATGAGTTTCTGGCTGAATGTACTCCTGTGCCCAACCAGTACATTATGTAGTGGATGGGAGACATTGTCCAAGATGGCATGCAACTTGGACAGCACCCTCTTTTCAGACACCACCGTGAGAGAGTCCAGTTCCATCTCCACAACATCACTGGCCTTACGAATGAGTTTGTTGATTCTGTTGGTGTCTGCTACCCTCAGCCTGCTGCCCCGCACACAACAGCAAACATGATAGCTCTGGCTACCACAGACTCCTAGAGCATCCTCGGCATCGTCCGGCAGATGTTAAAGGACCTCAGTCTCCTCAGGAAATAGAGATGGCTCTGACCCTTCTTGTGACAGCCTCAGTGTTCTTTCACCAGTCCAGTTTATTGTCAATTCGTATCCCCAGGTATTTGTAGTCCTCCACCATGTCCACACTGACCTCCTGGATGGAAACAGGGGTCACCAGTACCTTAGCTCTCCTCAGGTCTACCACCAGCTCCTTAGACTTTTTCACATTAAGCTACAGATAATTCTGCTCACACCATGTGACAAAGTTTCCTATCATAGCCCTGTACTCAGCCTCATCTCCCTTGCTGATATTCAGCAAGAGTACTTTTGAAGGTATTCTTGATGAGAGGAGGCTAATGCTCATCCTGATGGAGCTGCCTGAATTTGCAATATTCTGCAGCTTTTCCCTGTTTTGTGCAGAGGCCCCTCCATACCAGACGATGATGCGACCAGTTAGAATGCTCTTCACAGTGCATCTGTAGAAATTTTCTAGAGTCTTTGGTGACATACCAAACCTACATGTTTAAAAGAGATTTGGACAGGTATGTAGATAGGAAAGTTTAGATGGATTTGGCCAAATACAGGTAAGTGGGACGATCTCGGGTAGAGAGTTTGGTTGGTATGGACAAGTTGGGCTGAAGGGCTGTTTCTCCGTTATGTAACCTGATGACTCAATAACTGCTTGTCTCTCATCTCCTCTCTGTAATTACGAGCTCTACATTCTCCCTCTCACTGGGTAAGCTGGTTTCTCCTGAATCATGAATGGATTTAAGTGACTGGTTGATTTCTTTTGGATCCCAGTCTGTTGACTCCTAAAGGCGTATATGTTAAGGATCAACTTTATTTGCCATATATGTTTACATGTATTAGGAGTTTACTGTGGTGTGTTGGTCAGGGTGTGGCATGCAATAAAAAAGCAACAACATTCAGCATTAACGAAGAGTAAAGAATTATATGTAAACTAAAAAGGTAAAGGTTAAAGAACGTATATGGAGTAAAGTGTGCTTAAATAACAAATACCATATATATTTACAATGTAAACAGGATTATAACAAGTGGTTTAAAGCATCTACAGTGCAGTGATGGGGGTAATAGTTAGAGAGGTAGGGGTGAGTTCTAAATCGAATGGTTGATCAGATAAACTACCTGGGGGAAGAAGCTTCTAAGATGTGTGAAGTTTTTGTTTTGATAGCCCTAGAGCACTTTTCAGAGGGAAGCTTTTGGAAAAGGCAGTTTGCAAGGTGGATAATATCCACAATTATTTTTCCTGCCCACTTCTTTGTGCTGGACCTGTAGAAGTCCTGTAGTGGTGGTTGACTGTAGCCAGTGACCTTTTCCGCTGCCCCGAGGGTTCATTGTAGTTTCTGTATGTAGTATGATGGTTCTGTGTGTATGGTTGAGTGAACGCGGCCTTTTCTCCTTGGAGCAGTGGAGGATGAGAGGTGACCTGATAAAGGTGTACAAGATAATGAGATGCATTGATCACGTGGATAGTCAGAGGCTTTTTCTCAGGGCTGAATTGGCTAGCACGAGAGGGCATAGTTTTAAGGTGGTTGGAAGCAGGTACAGAGGAGATGTCAGGGGTAATTTTTTTACGCAGAGAGTGGTGAGTGCATGGAATGGGCTGCCGGCGGTGGTGGTCGAGGTGGAAATGATAGGTTCTTTTAAGAGACTCCTGGATGGCTACATGGAGCTTAGAAAAATAGAGGGCTATGGTTAAAGCCTAGGTAGTTCTAAGGTAGGGACATGTTCGGCACAGTTTTGTGGGTCAAAGGGCCTGTATTGTGCTGTATGTTTTCTATGTTTCTATGTCTCTATGAGAATGCTGCATAAGTCATCTATATGTACAGTGCCAAGCCCTTTCAGCATCATCTCTGTCAGATCACGTCTCAGTAACCTCTTTCCAAGTGACCCCAATCAATTCAGTTCTCCTTGATAGATATAAACACCCTCTTACAGCAGTTTTATGTAATGACTGCTGTATCTTTTCAGAGATCCTGGGCCATTATTACAAGATGTAGACCAGAGCTGTTAGCAGTACTCAAATTTTCAGCTTGTGTGAAGATCGAGGGGAGATTTGATAGAGGTATACAAAATTATGAGGGGTATAGATAAGGTAAATGCAAGCAGGCTTTTTCCACTGAGGTTGGGTGGGACTACAACTAGAGGTCATGGGCTAAGTGAAAAGTTTAAGGAGAAGAGGAGGGGAAACTTCTTCACTCAGAGGGTTGTGAGAGTGCGGAACGAGCTGCCAGTGCAAGTGGTGCATGTGAGCTTGATTTCAATGTTTAGGAGAAGTTAGGATAGGTACATGGATGGTAGGGGTAAAGAGGACTATGGTCCTGGAGTAATTCGTTTGGCACAGGCTAGATGGGCCAAAGGGCCTGTTTCTGTGCTGTATTTTTCTGTGACTCTGTGACTCTGTGTGGTCTCTGTGAATGTAGTGCTAAGAAGTCTGCTGCTTTAGGGGAAAAATATCCTGCTGTTTTCAACGTGGTTCATTTATTAATTAGAATTCAATGCAATAATAATCTGCTACCGCTTGATCAAATTTACATTGTTCATAATATACAGCTAATGTGTCCTAAACTAAAATACCTTAACCACTCTAAACCTTTATAGTGTTTAGACATAAACTTAAATATTCAGCATTTTGCTTTGGGTGGCTCTGACATCTTGCGTTCACCTGTAGGAAGAAATGTAACAAAATCCAGGACAAATTATCTTCAAAACAGTACAGTGCAGTAAAGGCCAGTTGGCCCATAATCTTGTGCCGACCTTTTAACTTACTCCAAGATCAATCTAGCCCTCCCCCCCGCCCCCGGATAGTTCTCCATTTTTCTACCATCCATGTGCCTATCTAAGAATCTCTTTGGCTGATGGTAGGGGTAAAAATGTATTTGCCTCTACCACCACCCATGGCAGCACATTCTACACACACACCACTCTCTCTGTGAAATAACTTCCTCCGACATCCCCCCCTGTAATTTTCTGCAATCACCTGGAAATTATTATTAGCCACTGCTGCCCTAGGAAAGAAGTGTCTGACTGTCCACTCTATCTGTGCCTCTTATCATCTTGAACACCGCTATCAAGATACCTGTCAGCCTCCTTCACTCCAAAGAGAAATTCCCTAGGCTGATCAACCTTTCCTCATGCTCTCAAATTGAGTTAAATGTCCTCTGCGCCCTCTTTAAAGCTTCCACATCTTTCCTATAATATAAAGGTGGTTAAATTGTGTCTTCTCCTCTGTCCTTCATCCAATCAGTTTCATTCTTTTTCTCCACAGGTGGAGCTTCACATCTTATCATTTCTCTTTAAATGCATCGATTCTGTCCGTCTCAGTGTTAGTCTTCTGCTGTATCATAATGTTTCTATTTAACCAATCAAATTCCTGCTAATTCCCGATAGAGTAGTCTGTACAGTCCCATTCCCACACTCTTTTCTACAGTTTCCCATGGATGTCTATCCATTATCTTCTGTAGACCCTGACGTTTTCACCACTCTCACGTTAAAGTAGTCTCTCCTAAATTGGATTTATGTGGAACTATTTCTGGACCTATTTGGACACACTGGCAAGTGGAGCCTTTTCTATGAGCTCCCTTCTGAAAAGTGCTATAGGGCTTTTAAAACAAAAACTTCACACCATCCTAAAAGTTTCTTCCCTGAGGTAGTTAATCTGAACAACCATTCAAGTTAGTTTGACATACCTCTGTCTATCATCCACTATTACTGCACTGCACCGTAAACACTTTAAACCACAGTTTATAATGCTGTTTACATTGTAAATACATACTGGGATTTATGTATTCATCCACATTTTATTCCATATCCATTGTTTAACCTCTAATTTTATTTTTTATATAATTTGTTATGTTTTGCAACTTCTAAGCATTAAACTAACTCAAAGGAAGATACAGGAGTCTGAAAAGCAGGTGTAACTTAGAGGTTACATTATGCAAGGTGTGCACCTATCACGTGGTAGTGTAATGACGAATGCAATTAATGTATTTTTACATATAACCCATAATGAATTATTTAAACAAACAATAATACTTAATCAATAGATACACACAAGATTACTCATATTATTAAAATATTAAATATGCAACATAATTCTATAAAAATTCATATAATTCTATTTTTATATAATTATTTATTATCTCAAATAATAACGAGGTGGCCGACAGGGAAGAAGTCATCTCTCTGACACAGATGTGTCAAGAAAACAACCTCTCCCTCAATGTCGCAAAAACAAAGGAGCTGGTTGTGGATTACAGGAGGAATGGAGACAGGCTAACCCCCATTGACATCAATGGAACTGGGGTTGAGAGGGTAAACAGCTTTAAGTTCATCTGCATCCATATCACCGAGGACCTCACGTGGTCTGTACGCACCAGCTGTGTGGTGAAAAAGGCACAACAGCGCCTCTTACACCTCAGATGATTGAGAAAGTTTGGTATGGGCCCCCAAATCTTTCAACAGGGGCACAATAGAGAGCATCCTGTCTGGCTGCATCACTGTCTGGTATGGGAACTGTACCTCCCTTAATCGCAGGACTCTGCAGAGAGTGGTGTGGACAGCCCAGGACATCTGTAGTTGTGAACTTCCCATAATTCAGGACATTTACAAGGATAGGTGTGTTAAGAGGGCCCGTAGGATCATTGGGGACCTGAGTTACCCCAACCACAATCTATTCCAGCTGCTACCATCTAGGAAACAGTACCGTAGCATAAAAGCCAGGACCAACAGGCTCCGGGACAGCTTCTTCCACCAGGCCATCAGACTGATTAACTCATGCTGATTTGAATGTACTCTATATTACATTGACTGTTCTATTTATTATAATTATTATAAATCACTATGATTGCACATTGCGCATTTGGGTGGAGATGTAACATAAAGATTTTTACTCCTCATGTATGTGAAGGATGTAAGAAATAAAGTCAATTCAATTCAATTCATTTATTCATCATCGTTGTTATAATTGTTATACATACAACAGTAAAATTCCCAATAATTGTAAATGTATCTGGCGAATAATGTTGATCTTTGATCCTGGATCCTTGAGGGAACATCACTCTCTGAAACAGTGACTTGGTAACCGAAAAGCAAATACGGGACTATGTTTTTTGACCGATTAGTATCAGTAAAATTATTTGTTTTAACTCATCTTTAGATGCATAGGTTTGTTTAGTTTTATTCTGGTCCTTTGTTAATGACCACCAGCTTCTTCTTGTCAACTCTCATCTCCTTGGTTATATTTTGGGGGTTATCCAAGAAGAAAAGTTTTAATGAAAAATTGGATTCTGCTTTCCTTATTTTTCTTCCAGTCACCTCAGGAAACCTTTTCTGAAATTAATGTTTTTTCTTCCAGTAGGAAAAAAATGACCCAATTGTCTCCAGACCGTGAGGAAGAAAAAAAAAACGAGCTGGAAGCTGTGATGCAGACTTCTGTCTTGTTTCTAAAACTGGTTAACTGCTTAAGAGGCCTGAAATTTGATCCTAACTTTTACTTTTAGTCTTAATAAGAAATGGTAGTTGGCAAAAAAACAGGGGTCTTTTCATTAGCTCTTTTAGATCTGATTTTGTTAAGAAAGCAATGTATAGAAAGCAATTTCTGGCAAGAGGCTGATACCTGGAATTCTGGAGAAAGGGACCTGCTTTTTCCAGGTGTGGGCTAACCCGTTTCCTTCCTGCAACTTTGCATTAATTTTCCCTTGTTACTCAGAGTGCACAATGCTTTTCATTTACTTTAGCAGTTAGAACATAGAAAGGTACAGCACAGTACAGGCCCTTTGGCCTCTGATACTGTACTGACCTTTTAACTTGCACCAAGGTCAATCTAACCTTTTCCCTCACACATTGCCCTCAATTTTTCTATCATCTATGTGCCTACCTAAATACCCCTAATGCATCTGCCTCTACCCACACACCCCTAGCATCATGTTCCATTCACCCACCTCTTTCTGTGTAAAGAACTTACCTCTGACATCCCCCTGTACTTTCCATCGATTACCTTAAAATTATGTTCTCTTGCATTAGCCATCTTTCTCCTGGGAAAAAAGGTGCTGACTGTTCACTCAGTCTAAGCCGTTTGTCTGATCCACCTTCAACAAATGGCTTCTCATTCTCCTTCGTTACAAAGAGAACAACACAGCTCACTCAAACTTATCTCATAAGACCTACTCTCTAATCCAGACAGCGTTCTAGTAAATCTCCTCTGCATCCTATCTAAAGGTTCCATATCCTTCTTATAATGAGGTGACCAGAGCTGTATGGTGTAATAGTTTTATAGAGCAGCAACATTACCCTGCAGCTCTTGAACTCAGCTATTGACTAACGAAGGTCCACGCACCCTGCACCTTCTTGACTTGCATGCCAATTATGGATGTGGACCCAAAGATCTCCATGTTCCACCACACTGTTTAGAATCCTGCCATTAATCCTGTTCAGTGCAACACACACAAAATACTGGAGGAACACAGCAGGTGAGGCAGCATCTATGGAAATGAATAGAAAGTTGACTTTTTGGGCCAGAACCCTTCTTCAAGACTCAGAAAGAAGGGCGAAGATACCAGAATAAAAAGGTGGGGAGAGGGGAAGGAGGCTAGCCGGAAGGTGAAAGGTGAAGCCAGGTGGGTGGGAAAGGTCAAGGGCTGGAGAGTAAGGAATATGATAGGAGAGGAGAGTGGACCATGGGAGAAAGGGAGAGGTGATAGGCAGGTGAGAAGAGGTAAAAGGTCAGGTTGGAGAATAGAGGAAGTGGGGCAGAGAAATTTGTTTACTGGATGGAGAAATCGATACTCATGCCATCAGGTTGGATGCTACCCAGATGGAATATAAGGTGTTGCTCCTCCACCCTGCTGGTGTCTTCATCTTGGCACAAGAGAGTTCTCAGTTCTTTGCCTTCAACTTCAGCCTTCCAAAGTGTAACTTATCAGCCTAGCTCTGCATCTTATCATTGTAACCTATATCAACCTTCTGCACTATCCAAAACCACCAATCTTCCTGTCATCTGCAAGCTTACTAACCCATCCTTTCACTTCCTCATCCAAGTCATTTATAAACATCACAACGTGCTGGGATCCCAGAACAGATCCTTGCAAAATGCCACTGGTCACCAAACACCAGGCAAAATACCCTCCATCTTCTGCCTTCTTGTGTGGGTAAGCCAGTTCTGAATCCACACAGCTAATTTTCCCTGGATCCCATGCCTCCTGACTTACAGAATGAGCCTCCTTTGGGGAACCTTGCTGAACTTTAATAAAATCTATATCCACCACATGTAGATTTTGTACTTTACAAAACTAAAATTTCTTACAGATTTAACTAGTAACTAAATTTAGAGTTATTGAGTAATAGAGCATGGAAAGAGGCCCTTCATACCGAGCACAAGACCTCCCCGCTAGTCCCAATTGCTCGTGTTCAGCACATGGCCTCTTTCCTCCATGTACCTTTCCAAGTACCTCTCAAATGTTGCAATATACCTGCTTCGACCACTTCCTCTGGCAGCTCATTTGGGTACTCACTACACTCTGTGTAAAGAAATTACCTCTTAGGTCTCTTTTAAATCTCTCCCATCTTATCTATGCCCTGACCCTGGGGAAAAGACTATGACCGTCCTTCTTATCCATACCCCTCATGATTTTATAAATATCCATGAGGCCACCACTCATTCTCCTGCGCTCCAAGGAGTAAAGATCCAACCTCTCCCTGTAACTCAGACCATCTTGTCCAGGCAGCGTCCTGATGAATCTTTTCTACACCTTCTCCAGCTGGATGATTTATTGAACAGTAAATGAATGAGTGATGCATTGTCAGAATCAGAATCAGGTTTATTATCAGTGGCATATGTCATGAAATTTGTTGTTTTGCAGCTGTAGTACGTTGAAATACATAATAAGGAAAATTGTAAATGCCAGTAAGTATATATATAGCGCCTATAAAAAATGCCCCCCCCCCAGAAGATTTCATGTTTTATAGTTCTACAACATTGAATCACAGTGGAATTAATTTGGCTTTTTTGACACTGATCAACAGAAAAAGACTCTCGTGTCAAAGTGAAAACAGATCTTTACAAAATGATCTAAATTAATTATAAATATAAAACACAAAATAATTGATTGTGTAAGTATTCATTCCTTTGATATGACACAAAAATCATCACTGGTGCAGCCAATTGGTTTTAGAAGTCACATAATTAGTTAAATGGAGATCACCATGTGCAGTCAGGGTCAATTGATTGTAGTGAAAATACGACTGTATTTGGAAGGTCCAACTGCTGGTGAGTCAGTATTCTGGCAAAACCTACACCATGAAGACAAAAGAACACTCCAAGCAACTCTGTAAAAAGTTTATTGAAAAGCACATGGTAGGAGATGGATGCAAGAAAATTTCCAAGTTATTGAATATCCCTTGGAGTGCAGTTAAGTCAATTATCAAGAAATGGAAAGAATATGACACAGCTGTAAATCTGCTTGGAGCAGGCTGTCCTCAAAAACTGAGTGACCATGCAAGACTAGTGAGGGATATTACCCGAGAGACCTATGACAACTCAGGAGGAATTACGAGCTTCAGTGGCTGAGATGGGAGAGACTGTGCATACAACAACTGTTGCCCAGGTGTTTCACCAGTCGCAGCTTTATGGGAGAGTGGCAAGAGAAAGCCACTGTTGAGAAAAACTCACGTGAAATCTTGGCTAGAGTTTGCCAGAAGGCATATGGGAGACTCTGAAGTCAGCTGGAAGAAGGTTCTATGGTCTGATGAAACCAAAATTGAGCTTTTTGGCCTTCAGACTAAACATTATGTTTGGTGTAAGCCAAACACCACACATCATCAAAAACTCACCATCTCTTGCTCGTTATTATCATTTGAGTTAATTGATAGATTTCCTCCACGATCTAATTGTAAATTTTTGGTACATTTTTTTTTCTTGCTGGCGGTTTGATGTTTATCTTTAGAAGCTGTTTGTATGACGCATGGCTCCGGGGTTGAACACCTAATAGTTTTTTTCCCCCACTTTTTCTTGCTTAGTAGGGTTTTTTAAAATTATTACCAAAAATATTTCAATCTTTAAAATAATGTTTTTTTTTCTTGAGACATTGTAAGTGTTGCTTACTTTGATGTACTCATGTTAATTTTGGGTAATATTAATAATAAAAAGATTTGAAAAGAATTCACCATCCCTACCATGAAGCATGGTGGTGGCTGCATCATGCTGTGGGGATGTTTCACTGCAGCAGGCCCTGTTAGGCTTGTGAAGGTAGAGGGTAAAATGAAAGCAGCAAAATGCAGGGAAATCCTGGATGAAAACCTGACGCAGTCTGCAAGAGAACTGCGACTTCGGAGAAGATTTGTTTCCCAGCAAGACAATAACCCCAAGCATAATGCCAAAGCTACACAGGAATGGCTTAAAGTCAACAAAGTTAATGTCCTGGAGTGGCCAAGTCAGAGAGTCCAGACCTCAATCCAATTGAGAATCTGTGGCTGGACTTGAAAAGGGCTGTTCACTCACGATCCCCATGCAATCTGACAGAGCTTGAGCAGTTTTGTAAAGAAGAATGGGGAAAAATTGCGGTGTCCAGATGTGCAAAGCTGACAGAGACCAATTCACACAGACTCAAGTCTGTAATTGCTGCCAAAGGTGCATCCACTAAATACTGACTTGAAGGGGGTGAATACTTATGTAATCTATTATTTTATGTTTTATATTTGTAATTAATTTGTCGAGATCTGTTTTCACTTTGATACAAAAGAGTTTTTTTTCTGTTGATGATGATGATGATGATGACGTCGGCTCAGGCCTGAGAGGCCAGCGTTGGGCATTTTCATGCCTTACAAGGTGCAGAACGAAAGACTGTGTGGCGCACCACTCCTCACTTCTTCTGTTGATCAGTGTCAAAATTGCCAAATTAAATCCACTGTGATTCAATGTTGTAAAACAATAAAACATGAAAACTTCCGGGGCGGGGGGCGGGGGTTGACTACTTTTTTTAGGCAATTTGTCTTTATATAGTTAAATTAAATAAGTAATGCAAAAAAGGAAATAAAAGAGTAGTGAGGTATTGTTCATGGGTTCAATGTCCATTCAGAAATCTGATGGCAGAGGGGAAGAAGCTGTTCCTGAATCATTGAGTGTGTGCCTTCAGACTTCTGTACCTCCTCCCTGATGGTAGTAATGAGATAGGGCATGTCCTGAGTGATGAGGGTCCTCCTTTTAGAGGCATTGCTCCTTGAAGGTGTCCTGGATGCTGGGGAGGTTAGTGCCCATGATGGTGCTGACCAAGTTTACATATTTCTGCAACTTACTGCGATTCTGTGCAGTTGCCCTCTACGCCCCACCCCCGCCATACCAGACAGTGATGCATCCAATTCGAATGTTCTCCACGGTACTTCTGTAGAAATTTGTGAGTGTCTTTGGTGACATACCAAATCTCCTCAAACTCCTGATGAAGTATAGCCGTTGTTGTGCCTTCTTTGTAGCTGTTGGAACCAGGATAGATCGTCAGAGATGTTGACAGCCAGGAACTTAAAAGTGCTCTCCCTTTCCACTATTAATCCCTCATGACTGTTGACAACTGGTGTGTGTTCCCTTGTCTTACCTCTCTGAAGTCCATAATCAGCTCTGGTCTTATTGACATTGAGTGCACCTATAGCAAGGAATAATGAACTTCTAGTCCACACAGTGATTTAAGTTGCTCCGATATATTCATGTTTTTCTTCAGTTCCTAACTGAACTGAAGGATCCCCATCTTACCTTTAGACTTGACATGGTTGATTCGTACCTCTGGAGATAGTTGGATTCAAATTAATTAAAATTTTATTATGTAAAAACATTTGTCACTGAATGCTATGATATTCCTTTTCATTAAAGTACTTATGCTGCTTGAGGGGAGTTGAGGTGGGTGGGGGAATCTGATTGAAATCAACTGAATACTGAAATCCTAGATACAGTGGACATGGAGAGCATGTTTCTAATAGTAAGGGAGTCTAGGACCAGAGGGCACAACCTCAGAATAGAAGGATGCCCCTTTAGATCAGAGATAAGGAGTTTCCTCATTCAGAGGGTGCTGAATCTGTGGAATTCGTTGCCACAGACGGCTGTGGAGGCCAAGTCACTGGTTATATTTAAAGCAGAAGTTGATCGGTTCTTTATTGCTGAGGGGTTTAACAGCTACAAGGAGAAGGCAAGAGAATGTAGTTTTAAAAAATCAGCCATGATTGAATGGTAGTGCAGACCTCATTCTGCTCCTATATCTTACTGTCTTATGTTCTAAATAGAGTCTTTCAACTAGGGTCTTATTTTATTAGGCCGCAATATTATTTTTTTAAGTCCTATGGATAATAGGAAAGGAAAAGTACGTCGCATCCGGAATTTCTCCGGTTGACGGGTGATTTCCCTCCACGCCTCTCTGACGTAGTCATGTTACAGCAGCGGTTTGCCATTGCCTTCTGAAGGGTGAGTTTCCAAAGAAATCACCAGCTCGTAACCCAGCACGGATGGAAAGCGTGCAGGGGAGCCGGCTGGCTGGATTCGAACTCGGGACCTTTCGTCCCGAAGTCCGGCTGATGCCACTACGCCACCAGTCAGGTCCTACGGATAATACTGAAGAGTATTGATAACGGCTGGAGTCAACCATCTTGTAAAGACACTGTCCGGAAGAAGGCAATGGCAAACCACTTCTGCAGAAAAAATTTGCCAAGAACAATCATGGTCCTGAGACCACGATGGCCCACGTCATACAACACGGCACATGATGATGATGGTGATGGCATTGAAGCATATAGTGAAGTGCGTTGTTTCTGTCAACAATCAACACAGTATGATTTGTGCTGGGGGCAGCCCTCAATTGTCTCCATGCTTCCACCACGAACATAGCATGCCTACAGATTACTAACCCAAACTCTTCCATCCTTGGAATGTGGGGGAAAACCAGCACACCCAGAAGAAACCCATGTGGTTATGGGGAACATACAGACTCCTTATAAACAGCAGCCAGAACTGAACCCCTATCTTACAGTTGGCACTCTAAAGCATTGAACGGTACAACGCCACTCTAGCCCCTGTTTTTAGCATTTCCAAATTAAATCAAGTTCAAAGTATATTTATTATCAAAGTATGTGTACAATTATACAGCCTTGAGGTTCGTGTCCTTGCAAGGAGTCACGAAACAAGAAACCCAAAAGAACCCATTAAAATAAAAATGACAAACAGCCAACGTGCAGAGAGAGAGAGAGAAAAAAAGATTGCACAAACAATAGAAGTAAGGAAATAGCGTTTAGAGTGAAGGTGAGTGGTCAGACCGAGAGCCCGGAGCAGCTGGAGCAGGCCCGCAGCCTCAGCCTCAGTTCAGCACAGAGCAGAGTAAACATCACGGAGCAGAGAGCAGAACCGGCTGACCCTCACCCTCTGGTCCCAGCACCAATAATATATTCACAAAATGCGTTATTTTGTTTGGTAGAGTACTTAAGCAGGGGCCTACCATCCTGTTTCAGTAATTCAAATGGCCATGAAATATAACAGGGCGTTCTTTGCGGAGGAATATGAGCGCTCTCTCAAAGCTGCAAATTTTGCCTATTCTTTATGTTGCTGGTGGTTGTGGTTTCCGTGTCTACCCAATGTCAGCCAGTTTTTGTGCAGTGCATTGGGATGTTTGCGTGAAGTAGCTGGATTAATATAAATGAACAGAAAGATAGTCATAGTCATACTTTATTGATCCCGGGGGAAATTGGTTTTCGTTACAGTTGCACCATAAATAATTAAGTAGTAATAAAACCATAAATAATTAAATAGTAATATGTAAACTATGCCAGGAAATAAGTCCAGGACCAGCCTATTGGCTCAGGGTGTCTGACCCTCCAAGGGAGGAGTTGTAAAGTTTGATGGCCACAGGCAGGAATGACTTCCTATGACGCTCTGTGTTGCATCTCGGTGGAATGAGTCTCTGGCTGAATGTACTCCTGTTCCCAACCAGTACATTATGTAGTGAATGGGAGAGATTGACCAAAATGGCATGCAATTTAGACAGCATCCTCTTTTCAGACACCGCCGTCAGAGAGTCCAGTTCCATCCCCACAACATCACTGGCCTTACGAATGAGTTTGTTGATTCTGTTGGTGTCTGCTACCCTCAGCCTGCTGCCCCAGCACACAACAGCAAACATGATTGCACTGGCCACCACAGACTCGTAGAACATCCTCAGCATCGTCTGGCAGACGTTAAAGGACCTCAGTCTCCTCAGGAAATAGAGACGGCTCTGACTCTTCTGTGTAATATGTATTCCTATGACTCAGTAATGTGAGATGCAGAGGAATGCACAAGGCAGCAACACATCATCAGCCTACTCACCATCTAGAATACAGTACTGTGTTGTGCTGTATATTGGTTAAAATAGGAAGATGGTTGAGAAACAGAAATAAGAGTATGTATTAGCTCAGTGGTATTAAATGTTATTTGGTACCTGGGAAGACATAATATACAGTACCATGCAAATGTCTTGGACACCCTAGCTATGTATATATGTGCCAAAGACTTTTGCACAGTAGTGTATATGTACAGAAAGGTGCTGGAAAAAGGCCAGTAACATCTTAAAGGGTTCCACCCACCCTGCTCATGGACTGTTCGTCCTCCTCCCATCAAGGAGGAGGCTACCAAGCATCCAAGCCAGGACCACCAGACTCAAAAACAGTTACTTTCCCCAGGCAGTAAGACGGATCAACACTTCCACCCACTAACCCACCCCTCCACACCCCCAGCCACTTTATAATTTCCTGTCAGAGTCATCTGGTGTACAGACATTCCTCTGCCATGTATTACATTATGCACATGCTATCAATCTGTGTATATAACCTATCTTGTATTTATATTTATTGTGTTTTTAACTATTTTGAGATTTTTGTTATCTTATTGTGTTTTTTTCTGTGCTGTGTCGGATTTGGAGTGACAATTATTTCCTCCTTCTTGTGTACCAGAAATTCCATTAAACAATCTCGAATCTTAAATCTTGAAAGCAACATCCATCATTAAGGACCCCCAGTATCCAAACCACACTCTCTTCTTGCTCGTACCATTGGGAAGAAGGCACAGGAGCTTTAGGTCCTACACCACCAGGTTCAGGAACAGTTATTACCCTACAACCGTCAGGCTCCTGAACCAGCATGGTTAACTTCACTCTTCCCAACTCTGAACTGATTTTATGACCTACAAACTCACTTTCACAGACACTTTACAACTTATAGAACATAGAACATGGAAATTTACAGCACCTGAGTCAGTGGTGGAAGCAGATACACTAGTGAAGTTTAAAAGACTACTAGACAGGTATATGGAGGAATTTAAGATGGTGGCTTATATGGGAGGCAGGGTTTGAGGGTTGGCACAACATTGTGGGCCGAAAGGCCTGTACTGTGCTGTACTATTCTATGTTCTATTTATTACAGGCCCTTCAGCCCACAATGTTGTGCTAACCATGTAATCTACTCTAGAGATTGCCTAGAATTTCCCTAATGCATAGCCCTCCATGTACCTATCCAGGAGGCTCTTAAAAGACCCTATTGTATCCACTTCCACCACCGTTGCCAGCAGTGCATTCCACACACCCACCACTCTGTGTGTGGAAAAACTTACCCCTGACATCCCTTTGGTACCTATTTCCAAGCAGCTTAAAACAGTGCCCCCTCATGTTAGCCATCTCACCCCTGGGAAAAAGCCTCTGACTATCCACACAATCAATGCCTCTCATCATCTTATACACCTCTATCAGGTCACCTCTCATCCTCAGTTGCTCCAAGGAGAAAAGGCCAAGTACACTCAACCTATTCTCATAAGATACGCCCTCCAATCCAGGCAACATCCTTGTAAATCTCCTCCGCACTCTCTCTATGGAACCCACATCCTTCCTGTAGTGAGGTGACTAGAACTGAACACAGTACTCCGAGTGAGGTCTGACTAAGGTCTTATATAGCTGTGATCTCATGTTCTAGTATTACTTTTATATGCACAATTTGTATTCTTTTGTACATTGGTTGTCAGTCTGATTATGTATAATTTTTTATAAATTACATTGCATTTCACGCACATCTGCTCTCACTCCATCCTCCCGCCACCCCACTAGGAATAGGGTTCCCCTTGTCCTCACCTACCACCCCACCAGCTCCCAGGTCCAACATATTATTCTCCGTAACTTCCACCACCTCAAACGGGATCCCACCTCTAAGCACATCTTTTCCTCCCCCTCCTCTGCTTTCCACAGGGATTGCTCCCTATGCGACTCCCTTGTCCATTCATCCCCCCATCCCTTCCCACCGACCTCCCTCCCGGCACTTATCCTTGTAAGCGGAACAAGTGCTACACATGCCCTTACGCTTCCTCCCTCATCACCATTCAGGGCCCCAGACAGTCCTTCCAGGTGAGGCGACACTTCACCTGTGAGTCGGCTGGGGTGATATACTGTGTCCGGTGCTCCTGATGCGGCCTTCTATATATTGGCGAGACCCGACGCAGACTGGGAGACCATTTCGCTGAACACCTGCGCTCTGTCTGCCAGAGAAAGCAGGATCTCCCAGTGGCCACACATTTTAATTCCACGTCCCATTCCCATTCTGATATGTCTATCCACAGCCTCCTCTACTGTAAAGATGAAACCACACTCAGTTTGGAGGAACAACACCTTATATTCCGTCTGGGTAGCCTCCAACCTGATGGCATTACCATTGACTTCTCAAACTTCTGCTAATACCCCACCTCCCCCTCGTACCCCATCCGTTATTTATTTATAAACACACATTCTTTTTCTCTCCTGACGAAGGGTCTCGGCCTGAAACGTCGACTGCACCTCTTCCTACAGATGCTGCCTGGCCTGCTGCGTTCACCAGCAACTTTGATATGTGTTTCTTTTTCTCTCTCTCCTTTTTCTCCCTCTGTCCCCCTCACTATACCCCTTGCCCATCCTCTGGGCTTCCCCCCCCATCCCTTTTCCTTCTCCCTGGGCCTCCTGTCCCATGATCCTCTCATATCCCTTTTGCCAATTACCTGTCCAGCTCTTGGCTCCATCCCTCCCCTTCCTGTCTTCTCCTATCATTTTGGATCTCCCCCTCCCCCTCCCACTTTCAAATCTCTTACTAGCTCTTCTTTCAGTTAGTCCTGACGAAGGGTCTTGGCCCGAAACGTCAACTGTACCTCTTCCTAGAGATACTGCCTGACCTGCTGTGTTCACCAGCAACTTTTATGTGTGTTGCTTGCATTTCCTTATGTTCCTTTCAATGCCTAGTAAATGAATCTCAAGGTAGTATTTGGTAACACATAATTACTTTCCATCATCAAGGACCCTAACCATCCAGACCATGCTCTCTTCTCACTGCTGTCATCGAAAAGGTGGTACAGGAGCCTTAGATCCCATAGCATCAGGTCCAGGAACAGTTATTTGTCCATGCTTTTTTGTTTGTAGTTTTTCATTGATTCTATTATGTCTCTTTATATCTACTGTGAATGCCCACAAGAAAATGAATCTCAGGGTTGTATATGGTGACATGAACATACTCTGATAATAATTTTACTTTGAAATTTGATAATACATTTGACTTTGAATGTACAGGTGTTTAAAAATCAAAGTCAAAGTCAAGTTTATTGTCATCTTCACAAAGTGTAATGAAAAACTTAGTTGCAGCAGCATCACAGGCGCACGGCATCAAATAATCAGCCTTCACAAGAAAAACATAAATTAAATGCAAATTCAGCACACTTTTACAAGAAAGAACACCAACTGGAAAAATCCAGTTGAATGAGTTGATTTGGATGGCTCATTTATCAGGTACAATTGGCTTATTGGAATTATTGCCTTCTACCCTGACAGATTGTTGGTATTTTCTGACATCCAAAAACGTTCACCAAGGAAGTCCATAAGATCATAGGACCATAAGATAAAGGAGCAGCATTAGGCCATTCAGTCCATCGAGTCTGCTTCCCTGTTCAACAATGGCTAACCATTCTCCTGCGTTCTCCCTGAGGCCCTGAATCACCTTACCAGTCAAAGACCTATCAATCTCTGCCTTAAATAATACAGCCAAGACTAGGCTCCACACCCATCTATGGCAACGAAGGTGGGTGGGGGAGGGGGAGTTAAAGAGATGTCCCTTTATTCTGAATTTCTACCCTTGGATCTTAGTAGTGCAAATATCCTCAAAGTTAAAGTTCATAATAAATTTATTATCAATGTATAGATATATGTCACCATATACTACCCTGAGATTCATTTCCTTGCGAGCATTCACAGGAAATACAAAGAATGCAATAGGATCAATGAAAAACCATACACAATAAGATGGATAAACAACTCAGGTGTGAAAGACAACAAACAGCAAGTACAAAAAGAGAGGGGGAGAAAATGAAAATGATAACAATAAATAAATAAATAAGCAATTAATAGTGAGAACATGAGTTGTAGAGTCCAATATATTTTAAAGATTTAGCCTTTTTATTGACTTGGTCCATCTGGTGGCATGCTTCGAGTGCAATATGTTTGTCAGTTATGATTCTAAATTCTTTCAAAATCATGTTCAGTTATGTTGTTTTTGTGGGTTCCGTCCATGGTGTTGGTGCGTGACACAAAGCACATCAGACAGTTCAGGGAAGACGGAAACATCTACTTATGGACATAATTTGCAGCTCCACTAAGGGATTGGGGCAGTTTTGGAGTTAGTTCCCCCTCCCCCTCTTTTTAATTTTGAGATGTATCCTGTGATAAAATTCTTCTAAAACATTTAGATAAATTCATTACAGTTTCACAACAGGAAGCAGATTATGCGATTTCACTGTTGGCAGCCAATTTTTTTGCCTAAACATGGGCAACACTCACTTGTACGTAAACCCCAAAGTCATTTTGGAATGATTAACCGTTCATTCCATTTCAAAATAAACACAGACGGGAGTAAGCATTCAGCGCATAATATTCTGCGCTGACCTCAACTGAACTTTCAGCCTCCCAGTGTGGAAACCTTTTAGAACATTGCTAGACTTTGAAACTATTCTGTGGGACAGTGGTGTAGCAGACTTTCTGTGCAGTGAAATCATTTAGTTAGTCAATGCAGATGGCTTAACACACTGCTTTGATGCTGATATAAATATTTTGATGAAGCCTGAAATACAGACAATAATGATGGTAATGACTGCAATGGACTGCTGCAAAGCAACAAGTTTCTTGACTTGTGCCAGTGATATTAAGGCTGATTTTGATTAATATCACATCTTGTAATTTAATTCATAAGTTACAAAATCATAAAATAGTGCTCCTGTAATTTGAGAATAAATTTAAATAAGAACTGAGGAAGTCATGAGTCATTTGCGTGAATAGTCTGAAGATGTGCTGGGGGCAGCCTGCAAGCATTGCCAACAGAGCATGCCCATTAGCTTACCAACCCTAACCCGAGAAACACACACAAAATGCTGCAGGAACTCAGCAGGACAGACAGCATCTGTGGCGGGGAATAAGTAGTACTTGATAAGTAGTAGTCAGGCCAAGGCCCTTAACCATAGAACCATAGAAACTACAGCACAGAAACAGGCCCTTTGGCCCTTCTTGGCTGTGCCGAACCATTTTCTGCCTAGTCCCACTGACCTGCACAGACCATATCCCTCCATACACCTCCCATCCATGTAACTGACCAATTTATTCTTAAATGTTAAAAAAGAACCCACATTTACTACCTCGTCTGGCAGCCCATTCCATACTCCTACCACTCTCTGTGTGAAGAAGCCCCCCCTAATGTTCCCTTTAAACTTTTCCCCCCTCACCCTTAACCCATGTCCTCTGGTTTTTTTCTCCCCTTGCCTCAGTGGAAAAAGCCTGATTGCATTCACTCTATCAATACCCATCATAATTTTATATACCTCTATCAAATCTCCCCTCATTCTTCTACGCTCCAGGGAATAAAGTCCTACCCTATTCAACCTTTCTTTGTAACTGAGTTTCTCAAGTCCCGGCAACATCCTTGTAAACCTTCTCTGCACTCTTTCAACCTTATTTATATCCTTCCTGTAATTTGGTGATCAAAACTGAACACAATACTCCAGATTCGGCCTCACCAATGCCTTATACAACCTCATCATAACATTCCAGCTCTTATACTCAATACTTTGATTAGTAAAGGCCAAAGTACCAAAAGCTCTCTTTACGACCCTATCTACCTGTGACGCCACTTTTAGGGAATTTTGTATCTGTATTCCCAGATCCCTCTGTTCCACTGCACTCCTCAGTGCCTTACCATTAACCCTGTATGTTCTACCTTGGTTTGTCCTTCCAACATGCAATACCTCACACTTGTCTGTATTAAACTCCATCTGCCATTTTTCCAGCTGGTCCAAGTTCCTCTGCAGGCTCTGAAAACCTTCCTCACTGTCTACTACACCTCCAGTCTTTGTATCATCAGCAAACTTGCTGATCCAATTTACCACATTATCATCCAGACCATTGATATAGATGACAAATAACAATGGACCCAGCATTGATCCCTGTGGCACACCACTAGTCACAGGCCTCCACTCAGAGAAGCAATTCTCTACCACCACTCTTTGGCTTCTTCCATTGAGCCAATGTCTAATCCAATTTACCACCTCTCCATGTATACCTAGCGACTGAATTTTCCTAACTAACCTCCCATGCGGGACCTTGTCAAAGGCCTTACTGAAGTCCATGTAGACAATATCCACTGCCTTCCCTTCATCCGCTTTCCTGGTAACCTCCTCGAAAAACTCCAATAGATTGGTCAAACATGACCTACCACGCACAAAGCCAAGTTGACTCTCCCTAATAAGTCCCTGTCTATCCAAATGCTTGTAGATTCTGTCTCTTAGTACTCCCTCCAATAACTTACCTACTACCGATGTTAAACTTACTGGCCTATAATTTCCCGGATTACTTTTCGATCCTTTTTTAAACAATGGAACAACATGAGCCACTCTCCAAGCCTCCGGCACCTCACCTGTAGACAGTGACATTTTAAATATTTCTGCCAGGGCCCCTGCAATTTCAACACTAGTCTCATTCAAGGTCCGAGGGAACACCCTGTCAGGTCCCGGGGATTTATCCACTTTAATTTTCCTCAAGACAGTAAGGACCACCTCCTCTTCGATCTGTACAGTTTCCATGATCTCACTACTTGTTTCCCTTAATTCCATAGACTTCATGCCAGTTTCCTTAGTAAATACAGACGCAAAAAACCTATTTAAGATCTCCCCCATTTCCTTTGGTTCCGCACATAGCCGACCACTCTGATCTTCAAGAGGACCAATTTTATCCCTTACAATCCTTTTGCTCTTAATATACCTGTAAAAGCTCTTTGGATTATCCTTCACTTTGACTGCCAAGGCAACCTCATGTCTTCTTTTAGCCCTCCTGATTTCTTTCTTAGATATTTTCTTGCACTTCTAATACTCCTCAAGCACCTTATTTACTCCCTGCTTCTTATACATGTCATACAACTCCCTCTTCTTCTTTATCAGAGTTGCAATATCCCTTGAGAACCAAGGTTCCTTCTTCCTATTCACTTTGCCTTTAATCCTGACAGGAACATACAAATTCTGCACTCTCAAAATTTCTCCTTTGAAGGCTTCCCACCTACCGATCACATCCTTGCCAGAGAACAACCTGTCCCAATCCACGCTTTTGAGATCCTTTCTCATTTCTTCAAATTTGGCCTTCTTCCAGTTAAGAACCTCAACCCTAGGACCAGATCATCAGGACTGGAAAGGAAGGGAGAGGAAGGTGGGGGGAATGGGGAAGAGTACAAGCTGGCAGGTGATAGGTGAAGCCGGGTGAGGGGGAAGGTAGATGGGTACTATGTCTTTGAAATGTTGGAGGAAACCAGAGCACCCAGAGGAAACCCGTACAGGTATGGGTGAACACACAACTCCTTATAGATGGTGACGGGAATTAAACCTGGGTTGCTGGCACTGTTTATGAGACGTTTATGAGTAGGTGAAGATTTCATAAAATCCATTTTGCATTGAACATTATTTTGATGCTGTTTTGTAAGCAGATTTCTGGTGTGACCACTTAGCTTTTGCAACGTTCATAATGTGCAGGTACAGTTGTTTTTTAATGAAAAATGTGATAGAATTGAATATTTTTGTACATTTTTACATTATTTTCTAGAATTAGTTGATTCTAGGAAAGAAAGGATTAATGCATGAGGAATGTTTGGTGATTCTGGACTGCTGCAGTTCAGAAGAATGATGGGGGATTTCATTGAAACCTATTGAAAAGGTCTAGAAAGAGTGGTTGTGGAGACAATGTTTTCTGTAGTGGGGGAGCCTAGGGCTGGAGGGCACAGCCTCAGAATACTACATCCATTTAGAACAGAGGAGGAGTTTTTTCAGTCAGAGGGTAGTGAAGTTGTGGAATTCATTGCCACAGACAGCTGTGGAGGCCAAATCTTTGGGTATATTTAAGTCAGAGGTTGATTGGTTTGTGATTAATCAGGGCGTCAAAGGTTGTGGGGAAAAGGCAAAAGAATTAGGTTGAGGGGAAAAGGCAAAAGAATTAGGTTGAGGGATTAAAAAATCAGCCATGATGGAATAGCAGAGCAGACTCGATGGACTGAATAGCCTAATTCTGTTCCCATATCTTATGAACACAAAATGCTGCTCTACATTTCCATAATAAGTTTCCTAAAGGGTTTATGCAGTTCTCTGATCTGAAGTAAGTTAAACGATCTTTTTGAAACATGCAGAAGATTTAGTGATAGAAAAGGCAACTTCCTTTTAAACAGGCACACATATCTTCTCTGAATAAATCAGAATTTAGATGCTAATTTAGAAGGTATATTGACACTGCTTGTTTTAATTCCCTGAATATTGTACCCATAATTTAAAAAGAAGTAGCTTTGGAGCTAAGTTTATCTTTCTGATACAAAAGCAATTTTTCAATTTAAACGCAAATTATGTGCCGCATTATGAATGTTAATAATATCTATGAAAATGGCTTTAATCAAATATTAAACTAAATGCCTTGTGGGCAGTAAAGAGAATAAGTAAGGAGCAGTAACTTTGTTTTACTCCCGTTTTTAATTACGGTGTGTGTTTATGGATAACTGTTGCCCTGCATTATGATTTGCGACAATTTCATTAAATTAACCAGACCTTCCTCGGACCCGAATTTGACTACAGGTAAATAGCATTCTCTACACATTCTCCACTAATCGTTTCATTGCTTGACTGTTCCACCTCCCCTCTCTAGAGCAGCAATTCCATTGTACTGATTACAAAATTTCTTCCTGGAATGTTTTAACATCAGTATTGTGCTGCTGCTGGAAATGCAGAGCAATGCACACAAAGTGCTGGAGCAACTCAGCAGGTCAGGCAGCATCTATGGAGGGGATAAACAGTCAGCATTTTGGGCCAACAGTCCTGGTGAAATGACGACTGTTTTATTCTGTAGATGCTGCCTGACTTGCTGATTTTCTCCGGCATTTTTTGAATGTTCTAACACATTGTGTTTGAGAGCCAGAATCAGAATCAGACTTAATGGCCAGTTTATTAGGTACCCCCTGTGTGAGACTAGAACTGGGGTTAAGGGTGAAAGGGGAAATGCTTAAGGTGAAACATAAGGGGGAACTTAATTACTCAGCGGCTGGTGTGAGTGTGGAATGACTGCCAGTAGATGTGGTGGGTGTGGGCACGATTTCAACGTTTAAGAGCAGGTTTGATAATTACATAGATGGAAGGAGTTTGTAGAGCTATGGTCTTGGTGCAAATCAATGGGACTAGGTAGAATAATATTTCCTCACGGACTAGATGGGCCGAACTGCTTGTTTCTGTGTTGTAGTGCTCTCACCTTCTCTTTATTTATCTATCTGCGTACCTATAAATCTATCTAATTATATATTGCACAATTTGTCTTATACACGTTTTTTTGTCAGTCTTTATTTATGTATGGGTTTTCATAAATTCTATTGTATTTCTTTATTTTCCTGTAAATAAAGAGTTCATCTTGCCAAGAGTCACTTTGTCACTTCTTCATTTCCTGTCAGTCACCTTATGTACAAACACTCCTGCACCAAGCGTCACTTTACGGACGTACAATCAGTCTACGTAGATGAGCTAATCTTATGTAAATATAGCCACGCTCAAACAGTTACTTGTGCGTTGTGTCTTATAGGATTCCTTTTATTTTTATATTTATTGTGCGTTTTTTATGTTCTTTATGCTTATTGTGTATTTTTTATGCTACATCGGATCAAATCTGGAGTAACAATCATTTTGTTCTCCTTTACACTCGTGTACTGAAGAATGACAACAAACAATCTAGAATCTTGAATATTGAAATACCTGCAAGAAAATGAATCTCAAGATAGTATATAGTGACTTAAAATCTACATTGATAATAAATTTTCTTTGACCTTGACTTTGAACTTACTGTGATTCATTGTGGATGTGAAAAGACGCATACTGTAACGTGAAAAGGAACACTGGATGATTCCTAGTAACTGAACCAGTCCTGGTGAAGGGTCTCGGTCCGAAACGTCACCTGTTCATTATTTCCATAGATGCTGCCTGGCCTGCTGAGTTCCTCCAGCATTTTTGGTGTGTTGCTCAGATTTCCAGCATCTGCAGATTTTCTCTTGTTTGTAACTGAACCAATGTTCACTTTGCAAACTACACTAACAAATATTATGTTAATTGCTGCTTGCGTACATAGTTAGCCAAAAAACTTCCCTCACTGCAGTAATTAGGTGGTTGAAGCAGATTGGGATATTTTGCAAGTACTATCAGCTGGCTTGTTTCGGTTCTTATGGTATGAAAAGTTGTGCTAGATGATAAGAGGCATTGACTATGATCAGCCAGTGATTTTTTTGTCAGGAGAGAACTGGCTTATACCAGGGGACATAACTTTAAGGTGCTTGGAGGAAATTATAGGGTGATGTCAGAGATAAGATTTTTTGCACAGACTGGTGCATTTATGGAACTTGCTGCCTGGGATGGTGGGTAGTCACAGATACATTAGGGACATTTAAGAGACTCTGAGAAAGGCACATGCATGACAGAAAAATGTAGAGTTTTGTCGGAGAAGTGGGTTAGATTGTTCATAGAGTAGGTTAAAAGGTCAGCACAACATCATGGGCTGTAAGGCCTGTATGTGCTGTACTGTTCTATAAAAGATGATAAATTAATAATGTAACAGCATAGCGGTTAGTGTAATGCTATTACAACACCAGTGAGCCCAGGTACAATTCCTGCCACTGCCAGTGGGTGCACTTCCTCTGGGAGCTCTGGGTTTCGAAAATTGTACGGGTGAGTTGTGAGCATGCTCTGTTAATGCCAGAAGCATGGCAACACTTGTGGGCTGCCCCCAGTACAATCATTGGACTGTGCTGCTTGTTGACACAAATGTGGCACTTCACCGTATATTTCAATGTACGTTCAAGATTCAAGACTATTTAATGTCATTTCCTGTACACAAGTGTAAAAGAGAATGAAATAGTTGTTACTCCAGATTTGATGCAGCACAAAAACACACTAAGTATAAATACGTAAAATAGTTTAAATACACAGATTGTCCATAAAGTGGCGCTTGGCTCTATATAAGGTGACTGGCAAGAAATGATTAAGTAGTGGTGGAGTTAGTGGGTGGAGGTGTTGATCAGCCTCACTGCTTGGGGAAAGTAACTGTTTTTGAGTCTGGTGATCCTGGCGTGGCGTTCTCCCTGACAGGGGTGGGACAAACGGTCCATGAGCAAGGTGTATGGGATCCTTCATGATGTTACTGGTCCTTTTCCAGCACCTTTCCGTATATATGTCCTTGATGGCAGATAGCCTGGAACTGGTGAATTGCTGGGCAGTTTAGACTACCCATTGTAGAGCCTGCCTGTCTGCCACAATGCAGTTTCCCTACCACACTGTGATACAACTCTCTACTGTGCATCTGTAGAGTGATAGAAACATAGAAACATAGAAAATAGGTGCAGGAGTAGGCCATTCGGCCCTTCGAGCCTGCACCGCCATTTATTATGATCATGGCTGATCATCCAACTCAGAACCCTGCACCAGCCTTCCCTCCATACCCCCTGATCCCCGTAGCCACAAGGGCCATATCTAACTCCCTCTTAAATATAGCCAATGAACTGGCCTCAACTGTTTCCTGTGGCAGAGAATTCCGCAGATTCACCACTCTCTGTGTGAAGAAGTTTTTCCTAATCATGGTCCTAAAAGGCTTCCCCTTTATCCTCAAACTGTGACCCCTCGTTCTGATGTGAGTATAGATGTGCCAAGTCCAGCTTTCTTCAGCCTCCTCAGAAAGCAGAGGTGTTGGTGAGCTTTCTTGACTCTGTAGGATGTTTCTGGGGCCATGAAAAGTTGTGTGTCATGTGCATTCCCAGGGGTTTGAAACTGCTTGCAATTTCCACTGCTGTGCTGCCGATGTAAAGGCGGGGTTGTGAGTTCTCCTGAAGCTGAGAATCATCTCCTTTGTCTTTTTGACATTAAGAAAGAAGTTATTTACCTGGCACCAGGACTTGAACTCTTTCACCTCCTCTCTGTAAGCCACCCTATCATTGTTGGTGGTGAGCCCCATCACTGTCATGCCATCGGCAAACTTGACAGTTAGATTGTTCAGGTGTTTGGCTGTGCAGTCATGGGTGACGGAGTGTACAGAGGTGGGCTCAGCACACAGTCCTAGGGGGCACCGTGTCGAGGATGATGGGGAGTGAGGAGTGGTTGTGCACCTTCACTATCAGAGATCTGTTCACTAGGAAGCCTAACACCCAGTTGCACGGTGGTGTACTTAACTGAGGAGTAGGAGTTTGTTCACCAAGGTCTGCGGGGACAATAATGTTGAATACCGAACTGAAATCCAGAAACAGTATTCTGATGTAAGTATACTTGTTTTCTAGATGTGTCAGGGCCTGGAACAAGACAGATGCTATGACATCCATCGTAGAGTGGTTCTGTCAAGTGACAAATAAAACTAATCTTTAAAAATTCAGCCCAGTAATACATGAACCTTGCAGTTGTGAGGCTTTGACAAAGATTGATATTAAACCACTACCTATCAGGTGATATAAATGTTACTAATTTGAAGAAGCCCAGTGATGTTTTCCTCTATATGCTAGCCAATAGTCACCTTTCAGCCGCATCACTGGAAGGAGATTATCTTGTAATCATCACTTTGCTTTTTCTGGGAGATTGCTGTTTGCAAATTCGCTGCTGCCTTCCTAGATTATAGCAGGGATAACACTTTAAAATTGTTTCATTGATGAAAGCAGTGGGTGCCTGGGATGTGGTGGTGGGGGTAGATACAAAGGAGATGTCTAAGAGGCACATGAATTTGCAGAGATTGGAGAAAAATATCCAGGCAGAAGGGATTAGTGTAATTAAAAGCTCAAAGTTCAGAGTAAATTTTATTATCAAAGTACATATACACTCCTGAGATTCATTTTCTTGTGGGCATACTCAACAAACCTACGGAATAGTAACTATGACAGGATCAATGAAAGGTCAACAGAGTTCAGAAGACAACAAACTGTGCAAATATAAATAGATAGCAATAAATAATGAGAAAATAAGATAAGGAGATCAGGAGTCCTTAAAGTGAGATCATTGGTTGTGGGAACATCTCAATGGATGGGCAAGTGAGAGCAGTTATCCCCTTTTGTTCAAGAGCCTGATGGTTGAGAGGTAGTAACTGTTCTTGAACCTGGTGCTGCGAGTCCCGAGTCTCTTCTACCTGATTGCAGCAGCAAGAAGAGAGCATGAGCTGGATGGTGGGGATCTCTGATGATGGATGCTGCTTTCCTATGATGGCGTCCATCATCAGAGATTGGTTTACTAGTTCAGCATAACACTGCGGTTCAAAGGGCCTGTTCCTATGCTGCGCTGCTCCATGTTCTATGAGTGGCGCATGTCTTCGTAGTGGTTCCATCCTTTGGCACAATTTATCCTTGTCGTTCAGACATTGATCATTTATGGTCCTGTATGTGCTGCTCCTGAGCTCTTCCATAACAAAACTCATGTTAACTTGAGGAACAGCCACAATGCTCATTGGATCAGACAGTATCTGTGGTTGGACTCACTGAGTTCCTTCAGCGTCTTGTGCCTTGCTGAAGACTCCAACATCTACAGTCTCTTGTGTCTCACGTTAACTTGCTGCTGAGGGCGTATCCTGATGAATTTTCATTGAAAGTGTTGTGGCCACCTTTATCACCGTTTGGTTTCCTGCCATCTCCTCCTTCTCCAAGACCAGGTTGCAGCAAGTGGAGAAGATCATTGGCTGTCAGCGACTGACATTAAACGACCTGTTCATCGCCAGAGCAAAGAAAAGAGCTTTACATCGTGGGTGGTGGTGCATGGAATGCCCTGCTTGGGGTGGTAGTAGAGGCAGATACATTAAAAGCAACACACACAAAAAATTCTGGAGGAAATCAGAAAGTCAGGCAGCATCTATGGAGTGGAATAAACATTGACTCTTTATTTATCACCTGACCCAAGGGTGAAAAGTGAAATATTTAAGTGGAACTTCAGGGGAAACGTCTTCGCTCAGAGGATAGTGAGTGAGCTGATTGAGTTGCCAGAGCAAGTGGTGGATGCGATTTTGAATTCAATGTTCAACAGAAGAGTGGATAGACAGGTGGATAGGAGGGTTATGGAGGACTATGGTCCCAGTGCAGGTCAATAGGGCCAGGCAGTTTAAATGGTTCAGTATGGGCAGGATGGGCCAAAGGCCTGCTTCTGTACTGTAGTTTTCTGTAACTCTATGACTGCGTAAAGCTGAATTCCTCCAGCATTGTGTTACTTCTCTGGACTTCCAGCAGCTGCAGAATCTCGTTTAAGAGACACTTAGACATGATAGGAAAATGGAGGGCTACATGGGAAGGAAGGGTTAGATTGATCTTGGAGTAGGTTTAAAGGTCAGCACAACTGTGTGGGTCGAAGGGCCTGTACTGTGCCGTAATTGTCTACTTTCAAGCCCTTTACCCACCCTCACACCCACGGTGTCAAGTACACACTTGAAGTACAATCTTACAGGACCGCTTCCTCACTTCAGTTCCTGCAAACATTTGTAAATAAAGTTCAACGAACAGCTTTGATGCTAAAACCGTTTCACTGAGACTCTTGATTGAGAATCCAATTTGAAATGCAGTCTGTCTCAGGACTGGCAACTTGGTGTCAGCAGGTGTTTCACATTGATTCTGGGTGATTCCGTGATACGTCACGCCACGGCATGTAGCGGTTACAGTAACGCTACACGGCTCGGGGCGTCAGAGTTTGGAGTTCACTTCCGGTGTCCTCTGTAAGAAGTTTGTACGTTCTCCCCGTGACCGCCTGGGGTTTCCTCCGGGCGCTCGGTCTCCTCCCACAGTCCAAGAGGTTCTGGTTGGTAGGTTAATTGGTTATTGTAAATTGTCCTGTGATCAGGCTAGGGATAAATAGGTGGGTTGCTGGGCAGTGGACTGGAAGAGCTTGTTCCGTGCTGTATCTCTATATAAATAAATCACCACTGACTTTTCCTGCGTAACTGCCTGCAGTACCTCAACATTAATGTCCACTTAATAGCATCAAAGCACTTTCGTTTCTCACTAACCTGCACACCCTTTAACCTAAAATTTAATTTCAACAACCAGGCTGTACTAAACCTATCTAATTATTTCCATGTAGCATGTGGACAGACGCAAGGACAAGTCTGATGACTTGTGGCGTGGACAGTTACTTCAAATCTAGCCAGCTAAGTGAAGGGGGAACCAGTTCATAAGTCGGCAAAAATTAATTTGCCTGTGGCAGATGCAACTTTGTTTTGAGCTGCGTGCGTCGTTTTCATTTGATAGAAATGATAATTAGTGATTAATGGCGGTCATAACCACATCAATGGACTGCAATAGTTTGTATTATTGGCAGGGCTAAAACTTTGAAATTTGCCTTCCAGCAAGCCGGAAGTGGATTTTTGTGTCAATCACCTTCCCAGATCCCTGATTAATGTGATAATAACATGGAATGGCTTTCTGTGAGCTTTCCATTTATATCTTAATTATAACCATTCTGGAAACTGGGTTGCAGTGTCTCCTGCCTGAGTCTTGTGGTCCAGAGGGAGCCCCCAGTCCGAGCTCCATCACGGTAAGAATGGCAACAGTGGATTTTACTGCGGCACTTGTACTGCAGGCTCAGGCTGAGGATAAGCCTTAGCCTCCTGGGTTTACGCAATCCACTGGCAAGAATTTCATCTTAGTGTAATTGCTTCCAAAGGTGGGGAAGTCCAGGACCAGGGTATATTTAAAGCGGAGGTTGGTAGGCTGTTGATTAGTTAAAGCATCGCAGATTATGGGGAGAAGGCAGGAAAATGGAGTTGAGAGGGATAATAGATCAGCTGCAATCGAATAGAAGTGCAGACTCCATGGGTCGAATGACCCAGTTCTGCTCCTACGTCTCATGGTGTGAGGACACAGCCTCAGAATAGAAGTATGTCCCTTTGGAACAGAGATGAGGAGGAATTTCTTCAGCCAGGAACTGGTGAACTTGTGAAGTACATTGCCACTGAAGGCTGTGGAGACCAAGTCATTGAGTGTATTTAAAATGGAGGTAGATAGGTTCTTGATTAGTAAGAGCTTCAAAGATTATAGCCGGGGTTTCCAACCTGGGGTCCACAGACCCCTTGGTTAATTGTAGGGATCAATGGCATAAAAAAAGGTTGGGGACCCCTATACAGGGAAATAGCAGGAGAGTGAGGTTAAGAGGGATAATAAATCTGCCATTATAGAATAGAGGAGAACTCTCAATGGGCCAAATGGCCTAATTCTGTTCCCATGACATGGTCTCGTGGCCTTTCCATTATCCTCAACTCAAGTATGGAGTGTGATGAAGTACTCTTCAGCCTCTTGGCTGAATGCTTGGGCTTGCTCAGTCTGCTACCAAAGATTTTATTTTTCTAACTTGTCTCCCCTTCAGTTACAGCCATAGACACTACAGCACAAAATCAAGCACTTCGGCCCGTCAAGCTAATGCCAATCTGATGATTATTCTGCCTAATCCTGACGACCCGCACCAGGACCATAGCCCTCCTAACCCTCACATCCATGTACGTCTCTGAAGTATTGAAATCAATCCTGCATCCTCCACTTCTGCTGGCAGCTTGATCCACACCGCCACCTCCCTCTGAGTAAAGAAGTTCCCCCTCATGTTCCCCTGAAATATTTCACCTTTGACCCTTCGCCTATGATCTCTATATCTAGTGACCCCTAACCTCAGTGGAAAAAGCTTCCTTGCATTTATCCTTTCACTACCCCTCATAATATTGAATCTACCCTCATTCTCCTATGCTCTAGGGAAATTTTAACCTATTCAAACTTTCCCTATAACTCAGATCCTCAAGTATTGGCAACACCCTTGTAAATTTTCTCTGCAGTCTTGATACCTTTCCTGTAGGTAGGTGACCAGAACTGTACACAATACTCCACACAGACAGCACTGAAGGTGTGGATTGAATTAGGCTCCATATTCTAACTCCTGTACTCAGTACTTAGATTTATGAAAGCCAATGTGCTGAAAGCTCTTTTTATGAACCTGCGATGCTGCTTTCAAACAATTATGGATTGGTATTCCCAGATCCATAGTCCGTACCATGGTGAGCATTCTGACAGGCTGCATCACCGTCTGGTATGGGGTGGGGGGGTGGGGGGAGGTCTATTGCACAGGATCGAAATAAGCTGCAGAGAGTTGTAAACTTAGTCAGCTCCATCATGGGCACTGCCTCCGTAGTACCCAGGACATCTTCAAGGAGCGGTGCCTCAAAAAGGCAGCGTCTGTCATTCAGGACCCCCATCACCCAGAACCTGCCTTGTTCTCATTGCTATCAGGAAGGAGGTAAAGGAGGCTGAAGGCACACACACTCAATGATTCAGGAACAACTTCTGTCATCTGATTTCTGAAGTGAAACTGAACCCATGAACACTATCTCACTATTTCTTTTTTTATTTTTTGCACTACTTAATTAATTTAACTATTATACTGTATATATATTCCATTTACTGTATTTTACAGGTCTTTGTTCTTTTTCATTTCATATCTCACTGTACTGCTGCCACAAAGTTCACAAATTTCATGACATACTGTATGCCAGTGATATTAAACCTGATTCTGATCCACCTCTTCTACCACACTGTCGCATTCCTCAATCCGAACATCCTCAATGCAGCATCGAAATGCTTATCAACTGGTCCCTAGGCCCTGCTTCCTCTCTCTGCCGACCCTGCACAACCCTCCCTGCTCCCTTCCATTCAGGGTTCCTTGTGTTCCCTGAGTTCCATGCTCCATCATTGGTAAATCTGCCTTCTTCTAGTTGAGCCCTGAACTCTGGAATTCCCTCCATATCCTGCCTCTCACTACTGAACTATCGGGAGTAATTGGACAGTCTGGGTCTTTATTCCTTGGACTGCATCCCAGAGTCCCGAGAGAGATTGCTGAAGAGATGACAGATGCATTGGTCATGATCTTTCAAGAATCACTTGACTCTGGCATGGCCCTGGGGGAGTGGAAGATTGCAAATGTCACTCCACTCTTTAAGAAGGGAGGAAGGCAAAAGAAAGGAAATTATAAGCTAGTTAGTTTAACCTCAGTGATTGGTAAAGTGTTGGAGTCTATTACTAAGGATAAGGTTTTGAGGTCTTTGGAGACTAATGATGAAAAAAGTCAAAGTCAGCATGGTTTCTGTAGAGGGGAATCTTGCCTGACAAATCTGTTAGAGTTCTTCTAGGAAGTAACAAGTGGACAAGGAGAGGCAGTGGATGTCATTTACTTGGATTTTCAGAAGGCGTTTAATAAAGTGCCACACATGAGGCTGCTTAACAAGATAAAATCGTATAGCATTACAGGAAAGATACTGGCTTGAGTAGCAGAATGGCTGACAGGCAGGAGGCAGCGAGTGGGAATAAGAGGGGCCTTTACTGGTTGGTTGCCAGTGACTAGTGGTGTTCCTCAGGGGTCAGTATTGGGATCACTATTTTTCACATTGTTTGTCATTGATTTAGATAATGGAATTAATGGCTTTGTGGCAAAGTTTGCAGATGATATGAAGATAGGTGGAGGGGTAGGTAGTGCTGAGGAAGATAGGTGGAGGGGTAGGTAGTGCTGAGGAAGATAGGTGGAGGGGTAGGTAGTGCTGAGGAAGCAATGTGATTGCAGCAGGACTTAGACAAATTGGAAGAATGGGCAAAAAAGTGGCAGATGGAATATAGTGTTGGGAAATGTATGATAATGTATTTTGGTAAAAGAAACAATAGTGTGGACTATTATCTAAATGGGGAGAAGGTTCAAACATCAGAGGTGTGAAGGGATTTGAGAGTCTTCGTGCAAGACTCCCAGAAGGTTAATTCACAGGTTGAGTCTGTAGTAAAAAAAAGCAAATGCAATGTTGGCTTTTATTTCAAGTGGAATAGAATATAAAAGCAAGGAGATAATGCTGAGGCTTTATAAGACACTAGACAGGCTGAACTTGGAGTATTGTCAACAGTTTTGGGCCCCATATCTCAGAAAGGATGTGTAGTCATTGGAGAGAGTCTAGAGGAGGTTCACGAGGATGATTCCAGGAAAGAAGAGGTTAACATATGAGGAACCTTTGGCAGCTTTGGGTCTGTACCTGCTGAAATTTAGAAGAATGTGTGGGCATCGCATTGAAACCTGCTGAATGTTAAAAGGACTACACAGGCTGGATGTGGAGAGGATGTTTCTTATGGTGCAGGTGTCCAGAACTAGAGGGGACAGCCTCAAAATTGAGGGGCCGACCCTTTAGAACAGAGATAAGGAGGAATTTTTTTTTAGCCATGGCATAGTAAATCTGTGGAACGCTAGACGCTAGACTAGAATACTACAGCACAATACAGGCCCTTCGGCCCTCGATGTTGTGCCGACCCATATATTCCTAAAAAAATGTACTAAACCCACACTACTCCGTAACCCTCTATGTTTCTTTCATCCTTATGCCTATCCAAGATGCTCTTAAAATACCCCTAATGTTTTAGCCTCCACCACCATTCCAGGCACCCACAACCCTCTGTGTAAAAAAACTTACCCCGATGTCTCCCCTAAACTTCCCTCCCTCAACTTTGTACATATGCCCTCTGGTGTTTGCTGTTCGTGCCCTGGGAAACAGGTACTGGCCATCCACCCTGTCTATGACTCTCATAATCTTGTAGACCTCTATCACAGACTGCAGTGGAGGCCAAGTCCATGCGTATATTTAAGGCAGAAGTTGATCGTTTCCTGATTGGTGGGGCATCAAAGGGTATGGTGAGAAGGCAGGTGCATGGGATTCAGTGGGATCCGAGATCAGCCATGATTGAATGGCAGAGCAGTCTCACTGAACTGAATGGTCTAATTCTGCTCCTATGTCTTATGGTCTTACTGTCTCGTGGAGTATAGGAGAATGAAGGATAAAATGATCGGTTTATGAGAGGAATCAATAAAATGGATTACATTGAAGATAGAACAGTACAGCACAGGAACCAGCCCTTCAGCCCACAATGTTGTACTGAACCAATTAAATTCGTAATCAAATAACTAATCTCGTCTGACTACATTATGTCCATATCTTTCCATTTTCTTCACACTTACGTGACTGTCTATCTTAAAAGTCTCATACCCCATCCATTATTTATTTATTTATATACACACATTCGTTTTCTCTCTCTCTCCTTTTTCTCCCTCTGTTCCTCTCACTATACACTTTGCCCATCCTCTGGGTTTTTCCCTCTTCCCCCTTTTCTTTCTCCCTGGGCCTGCTGTCCCATGATCCTCGCAACTGTCCAGCTCTTGGCTCCATCCCTCCCCCTCCTGTCTTCTCCTATCATTTCAGATCTCCCCCTCCCACTTTCAAATCTCTTAGTAGCTCTTCTTTCAGTTAGTCCTGACGAAGGGCCTCAGCCCGAAATGTTGACTGTACCTCTTCCTAGAGATGCTGCCCGGCCTGCTGCGTTCACCAGCAACTTTTATGTGTGTTGTTTGAAATTCCAGCACCTGCAGATTTCCTCGTGTTTGTGGTCTTAAAAGTCTGTAATGTATCTGCTTCTACCACCATTCCAGGGACCCAACATTCTCTGTGCCTCACATCTTCCTTGAAATTACCTCTTCTCACCTTAAATGCACACCCTCCGGTATTATACATTTCAACCTGTGGAAAAATATATTGTTTGTCTACTCTGTCTGTGCCTCTTATAATGTCATAAACCTCTATCAGGTCTCTGCCGCTCCAGTGGAAACAACCCAAGTTTGTCCCACCTGTCGACAGATTGTACCAGCACTTTCCTCAGAGTAGTGGAGTCCAAAACTAGTAGGCATTGCTTTAGAGTTAGAGGGGAAAAATTATAAAGGGATCTTTATAATTAGGGCAAACGTTTTCATGCCTAGGGGGGTGAGTGTATATTCATATTCCATAGTGTTTCCATTTCCTCTTTAAATTCAGCATAATTCTGCTGCTTTTCCCTTATTGATTTCTGTACATTATGTGTGTTTGGAACGGCTATATCTACCAAGTAAGTTGTTCTTGTTTGTTTACCCTGTATTATTATATCCAGATGGTTATTATGGATTGTCCTATCTGTAATGCTGGATTAGTTGTAATATAATTTGTTGAATTCTGTCTCTAAAACTGGACCAGGCTTGTATTTATAGTAAGGTATGGTGTCCTTATGAGTTTGTATAATAATAATAGTAATAATTATTTTTTATCAGATGTTGTAGTTTGGCTTCATATCTGGTGGTGTGTAAAGCTGCCAGTTTTAGACTGCTAGGCCTAGTATGTTAATGTTAGGGCCATGAAGATCAACATTTAGTCAATGCATCTTGTTTCTTTGTCACTTTCCCACATTTATAAACTCCTCTAAGTGAGGTGTCCCTCTCGGCACCAACATTCATTTCACTAGATGGCACACTATTCCACCAATTGCCAACAGGGCAGAGTGACTCTGAATTAGAATCAGGTTTATTATCACTGGCATATGTCATTAAGCTTGTTTGTGGCAGCAATACAGATCTATACTATAAATTACAATGAGATATATATCATTACAATGATATATGTTGTGCAAAAAGAGAGCAAAATTATGAGGTAGTGTTCATGGACAATGAGGAATAAGCTGTCCCTAAAATGTTGAATGTGTGTCTTCAAACTTCGGTTCCTCCACCCTGATGGTAGCAATGAAAAGAATCAGAATCAGGTTTAATATCATTGGTAAAAGTTGCTGGTGAACACAGCAGGCCAGGCAGCATCTCTAGGAAGAAGTACAGTCGACGTTTCGGGCCAAGACCCTTCATCAGGACTAACTGAAAGAAGAGCTAGACTCTTACTAACTCTTCTTTCAGTTAGTCCTGATGAAGGGTTTCGACCTGAAACGTCGACTGTACCTCCTCCTAGAGATGCTGCCTGGCCTGCTGCGTTCACCAGCAACTTTGATGTGTGTTGCTTGAAATTCCAGCATCTGCAGATTTCCTCATGTTTGCGTTAATGTCATTGGTATACAGTATGTCATGAAATTTGTTGCTTTGTGGCTGCAGTACATTACAATGCATAATAAACTATAAATTACAATAAGAAATATATTTTTAAAAATTAAATAAGTAGTGCAAAAAGAGAACAAAAAAAATCATACTGAGGTAGTGTATCACAAACACGAGAAAATCTGTAGATGCTGGAGATCCAAAGTAACACACACAGAATGCTGAAGGAACTCAGCAGGCCAGGCAGCATCTATTGACAAAGAGTACAGTTGATGTTTCGAGCCAAAACTCTTCTTCAGGACGAGGAAGAGTCTTGGCCTGAAACATAAACAGCTTACTCTTTTCCATAGATGCTGCCTGGCCTGCTGAGTTCCTCCAGCATTCTGCATGTGTTAAGGTCGTGTACATGGGTTCTTGAACCGTTCAGAAATCTGATGGTAGAGGGGAAGAAACTGTTTCTGAATCATTCAGTGTGGGTCTTCAGGCTCCTGTACCTCCTCCCTGATGGCAATAATGAGAAGGGGGCATGTCCTAGGTGGTGGGGGTCCTTAATGAAAGATGAAGTGGTTAAAGCTAGTTTCACACGTCTGTGTGGGGACTGAGGATATGCAGTAACAACTGAGTTCTGTGCTAACATGTTTTGCTCTCCAGCGCCTGCCTTTTAGGAGACTGAGAGATGACTTATAGAGGTGTACTAAATCATGAGAGTTACAGATACAAGGAACGCACTCGGTCTTTTTCTCAGGGTTGGGAAATCAAGAACTAGAGGGCGTAGGTTTAAGGGGGGATGGGAGAGATCTAGTAGTTACTGAAGCATTTTTTTCTTAATACAGAGAGATATATATATTGGAGCCAAAACAGATGGGAGAGATTTTAAATAATTTTTTTGCATCTGTATTTACTCGGGAGACAGAAACAGAGTCTATAGAAGTGAGGCAAAGCGGCATCAACTTCATGGACCCTGTACAGATTACAGAGGAGGATGTGTTTGCTGTCCTGAGGCAAATCAGGGTGGATAAATCCCCAGGACCTGACCAGGCATTCCCTTGGACCCAACGGGAGCCAAGTGCAGAAATTTCAGGTGCCCTAGGAGAGATACTTAAATCATCGTTGATGACAGGAGAGGTGCCAGAGGACTGGAGGATAGCCAATGTTGTTCCACTGTTTAAAAAAGGCTCTAAGCATAAACCAGGAAATTATAGGCCAGTGAGTCTGACATCAGTTGTGGGAAAATTATTGGAAGGTAAGATACTGGATATGAGTACTTGGACTGAGATGGACTGATTTAAGATAGTCAAACAACACACACAAAATGCTGGTGGAACGCAGCAAGCCAGGCAACATCTATAGGAAGAGGTACAGTCGACGTTTCGGGCCAAGACCTTTCGTCAGGAGCCCTAATGCTGCTGAGATGTGGACAATATCCAACATGTTGTACAAGAAACAAGGGAGTTAAGGAAAGGGTAAAAACCTGCAGGAGATGTGGAATGGCCAATGAGACCCTGGCCCACATCTCTGGGAGATGCCTGTCCATTAAAAGAAGCCGGATCAAGCAATACAATAAGATCGTAGAAAGGCTGACCTGACGAAGGGTCTCGGCCCGAAACGTCGTCTGTACCTCTTCCTGTAGATGCTGCCTGGCCTGCTGTGTTCCACCAGCATTTTGTGTGTGTTGCTTGAATTTCCAGCATCTGCAGATTTCCTCGTGTTTGCATTTTTAAAGATGGTCAACATGGCTTTGTGCATGGTAGGTCATGTCTAACCAATCTTATAGAGCGTTTTGAGGAAGTTACCAGGAAAGTGGATGAAGGCGAGTCAGTAGATGTTGTCTTCATGGACTTCAGCAAGACATTTGACAAGGCCCCACATGGGAGGTTGGTCAAGAAGGTTCAGTCGCTTGACATTCAAGATATGGTAGTAAATTGGATTAACATTGGCTTTGACGGGGAAGCCAGACAGTAGTAGTAGATGGTTGCCTCCCTGACTGGAGGCCTGTGAGTACTGGTGTGCCACAGAGATTGGTGCTGGGTCCATTGTTGTTTGTCATCTATATCAGTGACCTGGATGATAATGTGGTTAACTGGATCAGCAAATTTGAAGATGACACGAAGATTGGGGGTGTAGTGGAGAGTGAGGAAGGCTATCATGGCTTGCAGAGGGATCTGCATCAGCTGGAAAAATGGTTTGAAAAATGCCAGATGGAATTTAATGTGGACAAGTGTGAGGTTTTGCACTTTGGGAGGACCAGCCACGGTAGGTTTTACACAGTGAATGGTAGAGCACTGAGGAGTGTGATAGAACAAAGGGATCTGGGAATACAGATCCATAATTCATTGAAAGTGGTGTCAGAGGTAGGTAGAAAGCCTTCATAAATCAAAGTATTGAGTACAAGAGATGGGATGTTATGTTGTACAAGACATTGGTGAGGCCTAATCTGGAGTACTGTGTGCAGTTTTGGTCACCTATCTACAGGAAGGATGTAAACAAGGTTGAAAGAGTACAGAGAAAATTTACAAGAATGTTGCCAGGTCTGGAGGACCTGAGTTATAAGAAAAGATTGAATTATTACTTGGAACATAGAAGATTGAGGGGTGATTTTATAGTGGTATACAAAATTATGAGTATAAACAGAGTAAATGCAAGCAGGCTTTTTCCACTGAGGTTGGGTGGGACTATGACTAGTGGTCATGGGTTAAGGGAGAAAACTGAGAAGTATAAGTGGAACATGAGGGGAAACTTCTTCACTCAGAAGGTCTTGAGGGTGTGGGCTGAGCTGCCAGCACAAGTGCTGCATGTGAGCCCAATTTCAATGTTTAAGAGAAGTTTGGGTAGGTACATGGATGATAGGGGTATGGAGAGCTATGGTCCCAGTATAGGTCAATGGGAGTAGACTGTTTAAATAGATTCAGCATGGACAAGATTGGTGAAGAACCTGTTTCTGTGCTGTACTTCTCTATGACTCTATAGAGCAAATGTGAGTAAATTGGGCTAGCCTGGATGGGCACCTTGGACAACATGGAGTAGTTGGGCTGATGGGCCCGTTTTCACGCTGACTGACCTTCATTGATCAAGAGCCTAACAATCTCCACTTTAAGTATACCCAGTGACTTGTCCTCCACAGCTGTATGTGGCAATGAATTCCACAGATTCACCACACTTTGTCTAAAGAAATTCTTCCACTATATGGACTCACCCAATATAGAAAACGTTCACTCCTTATCCGATTTGTTTAAGCCTTTCATTGGTTTCAGTAAAAACCACCCCACCCCTCATTCTTCTAAAATCCAGCGAGTACAGTCCCAGAGCCTTCAAATGCTCCTAATATATTAACCATTTCATTCTTGGAATCATTCATATGAACCTCCTCTGGACCCTTTCCGATGTCAGCACATCTTTTCTTAGATTAAGGGATCAAAACTCCTCACAGTACTCTAAGTGTGATCTGACCAATGCCTTATAAAGCTTTAGTATTACATCCTTGCTTTTATATTCTAGTCCTCTCGAAGTGAATGCTAACATTACATTTTCCGTCCTTATAAGACTAAAAGACCATAAGACATTGGAGCAGAATTAGGCCACTCAGCCCATTGAGTCTGTTCTGCCATTCCATCATGGCTGATCCTGGATCCCATTCAACCCCATACACCTGCCCTCTCACCATATCCCTTGATGCCCCGACAAATCAGGAATCAGCTTCCGCTTTAAGTATACCCACGGACTTGGCCTCATCCACAGTTTGTGGCAGAGGATTCCACAGATTCACCACTCTTTGGCTAAAAAAATTCCTTCTTTCTTCTGTTCTAAAAAGTCACCCCTCAATTTAGAGGCTGTGCCCTCTAGTTCTGGATACCACCACCAGAGGAAACATCCTCTTCCACATCTACCTTATCTCGTCCTTTCAATATTCAGTAGGTTTCAACGAGATCCCCCTGCATTCTTCTAAGTTCCAGTGAGTGCAGGCCCAAAGCTGCCAAGTGCTTCTCATATGTTAACCCTTTCATTCCCAGATTAATCCTCGAGAACCTCTTCTGGACTCTCTGCAACGTCAACACATCCTTTCTGAGAAATGGGGTCCAAATCTGTTGACAATATTCTAAGTGCGGCCTGATTAGTGTTTCTTAAGCTTCAGCATTATCTCTTTGTTTTTTATATTTTATTCCCCTTGAAATAATTGCATTTGCCTTCTTTACCACAGACTCAACCTGTGAATTAACCTTCTGGGAATCTTGCATGAGGACTCCCAAGTCCCTTTACACCTCTGATATTTGAATTTTCTCTTCATTTAGATAATAGTCTGCACTATTGTTCCTTTTACCAAAATGCATTATCATACATCTCCCAACACTGTATTCCATCTGCTACTTTTTTGCCCATTCTTCCAATTTGTCTAAGTCCTGCTGCAGTTGCATTGCTTCCTCAGCACTACCTACCCCTCCACCTATCTTTGTGTTATCCGCAAACCTTGCCACAAAGCCATCAATTTCATTATCTAAATCATTGACAAACAACTTGAAAAGCTGTGGTCCCAATACTGACCCCTGAGAAACACCATGAGTCACCAGCAGCCAACCAACCTTTTATTCCCACTTGCTGCCTCCTGCCTGTCAGCCATCCCTCTATCCATGCCAGTATCTTTCCTGTAATGCCACAGGATTTTATCTTGTTAAGCAGCCTCATGAGTGGCACTTTATCAAAAGCCTTTTGAAAATCCAAGTAACTGACATCCACTGCCTCTCCATTGTCCATTTTGCTTGTTACTTCCTCAAAGAACTCTATCAGATTTGCCAGGCAAGATTTCCTTTGACAGAAACCGTGCTGACCTTGACTTATTTTATCATTAGTCTCCAAGTACCCTGAAACCTCATCCTTAATAATAGACTCCAACACTTTCTCAACTGCTGAGGTTAAACTAACTGGCTTATAATTTCCTTTCTTTTGCCTTCCTCCCTTCTTAAAGAGTGGAGTGACATTTGCAATTTTCCAGTCCTCCGGGACCATGCCAGAATCAAGTGATTCTTGAAAAATCATGACCAACATATCTGTTATCTCTTCAGCAACCTCTCTCAGGGCTTTGGAATGTAGTCCATCTGGTCTAGGTGACATGTTCACCTTAAGACCTTTCAGTTTGCCTGGCACTTTTTCCTTTGTAATAACAATGGCAGTCACTCCTGCTCCCTGACGCCATGGACCTCTGGTACACTGCTAGTGATTATCAGAGTGAAATCAGACGCAAAGTACTCAGTCTAGCCTCACTGTCACGTGGCACAGGTAGCAATTCTGAGATCACAAGTCTGAAGGTCCTCACTCCTGTTCTGTGACACTTATAGACCTCTGGCATACAGCTAGTGTCTTCCACATTAAAGATTGAAGCAAAGTATGTAGTAAGTTCCTCTGCCAGTTCTTTGTCCCCCATTATTACTTCCCCAGCTTTATTTTCTAGTGGTCCTATGTCACCTCTCACCTCCATTTTATTCTTTATATTATTGAAAAAACTTTTGGTATCCTTTTATATTATCGGCTACTTTGCCCTCATATGTCATCTTTTCCCTTATAGCTTTTTTTTGTTGCCTTTTGTTGAATTTTAAAAGCTTCCTAATCATTCAACTTCCCACTCAGTTTTGCTACATTATATTTCCTTTCCTTGGCTTTCATGCAGTCCTTAACTTCCTGTGTCAGCCACAGTTGCCTCGCCCTGCCATTTGAGAACTTCTTCCTCTGTGAGACACATCTATCTTGTGAACTATTGTGAACTATTCCCAGAACTTCAGCCACCTCTGTTCTGCCATCATCCCCTCCAGTATCCCCCTTCCAATCCACCAGGCAAGCTCCTCTCTCTTGCCTCTGTAATTCCCTTTATTTCATTGTGATACTGATTCCTTACGAATTCCAGAATGTGAGATTTAACTCCAGCCACTGAATGTTTTCCCTTTGATGCCATAATCAAGGTTTCCAAATCTCCTTGTCTGTTCAATGCTGCCTTGATGTCTCAGAGAGTCACTTTCTCTTCTCTGGAACCAAAGCGGTAATGGGGTCTGAAGCTAAGTGATCTTGGCAAATACCAAACTTGGCAGTGCTGAAAAAGATTATTCGTGACTAAGTGATGTTTCAAAGTTCAAAGTACATTTATTATACAGTATACAAGCCTGAGACTCGTCTTCCTGCAGACAACGATGAAACAAGGAAACACCATGGAACCTGACCAAAGCAAACATCAAACACTCAACACGCAAAAAGGAACAAATCGTACAAATGGCAAAAAAACATGAGCAGAATACACACAGAATATTAAACATTAAATGGCAGAGTCTTTGAAACAGGAACGTTCAGTTTAGTTCAGTTCAATTCAACTTAGTGCTGTGCCATTTGCTGAATGCAGGCGGAAGAGCCAGTCCGCCCTGACCAAAATCGCACAACATAACCAGAAACCAGAAATACGTACAACATGAACCACAGAGCCCAATCCCCAAACCGTATAATCAAACCTTGCCTAGAGCCCAAGACTCCTGCACCTTTCTCCGGCAGGAGTGAGCACGAGGGAGAGGGAAACTGGTCAAACACAGGCAGGCGGCGCTGAACAATGTCGCTCGCCTTTCCCTTTTGTCCTCATTGATTTCAATCTTATTTGATATCAGTGCTTGATAGCATAACACATGCTATCAAGCAGCAAACGTCTATAACTGCAACACTTAATTCTGCATTCTGTTGTTGTTTTACCTTGCCTGACTTCAGTGCACTGTTGTAATAAAGTGATCAATATGCAAGGCAAGTGGGACATGTGGCAAAAATAATGTCAAAGTAAAATTTATTATTAAAGTTACCATATATACTTAGAGATTCATTTTCTTGCATGCATTTACAGGAAAATAAAGTAGTACAATGGAATTCACAACAACAACTTGATATAAACATGAACACTACTTACAGACAGTGGCGGGAATTGAACTTGATTGCTGTGCTGTGTAGCATTACTCTAACCGCTACACCACCATGTTGCGGATACACTTATCCTGGTGCTAATTCACTCACTTCCTGCCCATATCCCCATATGTCAGCTCTGTCCTTCAGAACCTGGCCAGCATCACCGTCTGGTATGGAGGCTCCAAAGCACAGGGTCACAAGAGGCTGCAGAGGGTAGTAGACTTAGCCAGTCCATCACAGCCACGGCCTCCCCCACCATTGATGACATCTACATGAGGTGGTGCCTCAAGAAGGCAGAATCCATCACGACCCTGGTCATGCTCTCTTCATCAGGAAGTACAGGATCCTGAAGACCCACAACTCAACATTTTAGGAAGAGCTTCTTCCCCTCTTCCAACAGATTTCTGAATGGTCCATGAACCCATGAACACTACCTCATCATTCCTCTTTTTGCACGATTTATTTTTGTGATTGTCCATGCACTGTACTGCTGCTGCAAAATAAACAACATACTCCATTTTATCCAAACCAGCGATAATAAATCTGATTCTGATTTTGAAGTGGATTGCTCTAAGGGGCTGACTGGGCTGAGAACAGCTTTCGCCAAAGCCTTCTGATTTTATAATGGGAATTACTTAGCTGCGTTGGAATTCAGTGTAGATCACAGGAGGACAAAATCTGCTCAGATGTATTATACTTCTGTTTGACATTAGGATTAATTGTACAACTGGGGCCAGTTCAGAAAGGCATCTAATTTACTTACTTTTTATTCATAGTTATTTTGTAAATAACTCTATTCTTTGCATTTCTGGTTAGATGCTAACTGTATTTCATTGGCTTTGTATCTGTACGCTGCACAGTGACAATAAAGTTGAATCTAATCTAATTGTCAGTAACCCCGGAGTGGCTCTTCTGTCTTAGAAAAGATGTTGCATTGAGGAAGGACAAACTAGGGTAGGACTTTTACAGTGAAGGGTAGGACACTGAGGAATGAAGTGGAATAGAAAGACGCAGGAATACAGATCCATAATGCCTTGAAACTGGTGTCATAGGTACATAAATAGAGTTGTAAAGAGTACTTTTGCCACATTGGCTTTCATAAATCTAAGTACTGAGTACAGGAGTTGGGATGTTATGTTGAATTTGTACAAGATGTTGGTGAGGTCACATTTGAGTATTGTGTGCAGTTTTGGTCACCTACCTGTAGGAAAGGTATCAGTAATTTTGTAAACATGTTGCTGGGATTTGAGGACCTCAGTTATAAGGAAAGGATCAATAGGTTAGGACTAGAGCGTAGGAGAATGACAGAGGTACACAAAATTATGAGGGGTATAGATAGGGTAAGTGCAAGTAGGCTTTTTCACTGAGGTTGTGTGAGAGTAGAACTAGGTTAAAGGTTAAGGGTGAAAGGTGAAATATTTAAGGGGGACGTGAGAGGGAACTTCTTTAGAGGAGTTGAGAGTGTGGAGCAGGCTGCCAGCAGAAGTGGTGGGTGCAGGTTCAATTGTAAGATTTAGAAGAAGTCAAGTACATAGAGGAGAGAGATGTGGAGAGCTATGGTCCTGCTGTCGGTTGATGGGACCAGGCAGAATAACAGTTCGGCATGGACCAGATAGGCCGAAGGCCTGTTTCTGTGCTATAGTACTTCATGGATCTATGACTGTAGGAGGTCAAACTGGATGAAGATGTTATATTTTTTCTTTGACAGAACGTTTTCCAGATTGCTATGAAAACCCATCTGATTGAGTAGTTTTGTGGTTGCCATCACTATTAACGAGTTGCAGTTTTCCCAAGTTCCAGATTATCATAGAACTTAAATTCCCTAACACACGATCCTTCTCTGTGGTCAGTTGGCCAATTCCCATGATCGTGTTAAAGCCAGTAAACATCACAACATGAATCTATTTATTTAAATGAAAAATATTGGAAATGAACATCTGCGTTTTTGATCTCCTTAATTGCAGAATTTTAACATCAGCTGTTATCAAATAAATGCGAATTATTTACTATTTGAATTTGCTGTTAAAAATAAAACCAGAGAGAGGCAAATAGAAATGTCTGTTTGCAATGTGATTTAGAATGCACTGACAAGGCATTGAACCCCAAAACAATATTATTTTCCCTACCTCTCCTTCTTTCTCTATTCCCCATTTTGGCCTCTTACTCTTCTCATCTGTCTGTCACCTCTCCCTGGGTCTCCTTCTCCTTCCCTTTCTCCTATGGTCAACTCTCCTCAACTATCAGATTTCTTCCTGTTCAGCCCTTGGCCTTTCCTACTACCTGGCTTCATCTGTCGCCTTCTAGCTTGTCATGTTTCCCCTTCCCCCTCCTTTGTATTCTGGCGTCTTCCTCCTTCCTTTCCAATCCTGAGGAAGGGTCTCAGCCCGGCCTGAAATGTCGACTATTTATTCATTTCCATGGGCACTGCCTGACCTGCTTAGATCCTCCAGCATTTTGCATGTTGCTATTATGTTTGGTACTGTGAAAGGTAAACATTTTGCTGGGTTCTGGAAGTCGAGCAGAGGGAGGAATAATTTGACCTTTCTTTGTGGGATCTCGGCAGGTCAGGCAGCAACTGTGGAGGGAAATGGACAGTCGACCTTTAGGGTCGAGATCCTTCATCTGGAGACTAACAGATAGAGGGGAGAGAGCCACTATAAAAAGGCAGGCGGAAGAGGCGGCAGGTGATAGGTGGGGATCTGAGTGAGGAGGGTGATACAAGAAGATGCTGGAAACCTGGAGCAACACACACAAAATGTAGGTCAGGGATCATCTATAGAAGGGAATAAACAGTCAATGTTTCATGCCAAGAGGATGAACATCCCGATGAATGGTCTCGGCTTGAAATGTCGATGATTTATTTCCCTCTATGGATGCTGTCTGACCTGCTGAGTTCCCCTTGTAAGCTATGCAGTTATAAACACATTAGTATTCTGCCTTTAATGCAAGAAAATATCACGGAGCAAATTTATGGAACAACACCCCACCAAGCCACAACAAAGAGGTAATGTGGCAGATGACCAAAAGCCTGTGTGAAGGTGGCTTTAAGGAGCATCTTTAAAGAGGAAGGAGAGCTGGAGAGGTTGGTGGGAGTTTCAAGCCTTTGCAGCTGAAGGTTCAAAATGAAATGATTACCACAGTGTGGAACAGATGGCCAGAGTGGGAGGAAGACATAGTTCTCAGACTGTGTGAGGCTTAAGGAAGCGGATGAAACTAAAGAGGGAATTTAGAAAGAACAACATTGCTTATCTGGGAGCCAGTGTCAATTAGCATGTTCAGGCCATAATGGGAAATGGTTAAAAAACACATAGAATAGTAGAAACACTCAGCAAGATGGCCAGCATCTGTAGAGAGAGAAACAGGGCTATTGTTCCAGCTTGATGACCTTACATCAGAACAAAGACTTTGAAAGCAAAGTAAATTTAAATCTGCAGAGAAAAGGGGAAAGGTGAAAGGAATAAGGAATGAAAAAAACTTCAGCTTTCTAGACTTACCATTGAATTCACCAATTCCAGCCTAGTAACTCAATTACACCATTCAGTTATTTTTCTATTTCTCTCCCAATCTGCTTTCACATTCTGCGTCCTTTATTTGTAACCTTCAGCTAAGCCTTCATTCTTAAGCCACCTTCACCAATTGTCCCATTCAACACCTTGTCCTCTGCCCTAGACAAACCTCTGCTCTCTTACTCCTGTCTGTTCACTTTCCCCTCCTCTGCAACCTTAATCTTTTTACTACCATCTCTTCCCATTATGATTCCAGCTCACTGATGTACAACGAATCTCAGGGTTGTATACTGCATGTATACTTTGATAATAAATGCACTTTATTCTGAATCTTTGAAAACTTCAGTTTGCTTCTCTTTCCACAGACTCTCCCTGCTCTTCTGAATATTTCCGGCAATTTCTCTTTGTTTCATAAGCAGCAGTTAGAACATAGTATCAGAATCAGGTTTATCATGAGATGCATGTATTAACTTAGCAGCAGCAGTACAATGCCATACATGATAATAGAGAAAGAAAAAAGATCAACAAGTAAATCAATTACAGTAAATATATATGTATATTAAATAGATTAAAATAGTGCAAAAACAAAAGTAATATACATTTTTAAAAAGTGAGGTGGTGTTCACAGGTTCAATGTCCATTCGGGAATTGTACGACAGAGGGGAAGAAGCTGTTCCTGAATCACTGAGTGTGTGCCTTCAGGCCTATGTACCCCCTTCCCAATAGCAACAATGAGAAGAGGACATGCCCTGAGTGGTGGGGGTCCTTAATAATAGACACCACCTTTCTGAAGCACTGCCACTTGAAGATGTCTTGGGTACTATGGAGGCTAGTACCCAAGATGGAGCTGACTAACTTTACAATTTTCTGTAGTTTCTTTCAGTCGTGCAGTAGCCTCCCCCGCCCCCGCACCACTATACCAGACAGTAACGCAGTCTGTCAGAATGTTCTCCACAGTATATCTATGGAAGTTTTTGAGTGTTTTAGGCGACAAACCAAATCCCTTTGAACTCTTAATGAAACATAGCCACTGTCTTGCCTTCCTTATAGCTGCATCGATATGCTGGGACCAGGTTAGATCCTCAGAGATCGTGATACCCAGGAACTTGAAACTGCTCACTCTCTCCACTTCTGATCCCTCTATGTCATAGAGTAAAACAAGGGAACACGTATGTTTATAAATTACCTGGTTATTATACAGTGAATTGTATGAAGAAAACACAGCCTACAGATCCCATTCTACAACACTTTTCTCTAAAGATCCAAAGTTATCATGACATAATAATATAAATAAGGAAGGCTTGTTATATTTTTAAACTTATTTCTGCGTCACATTTTCCCTAATGTTTTGCCTCTGGTTCCACCAGAACAACTTGTACCTTTCAAAAAATAACTCATCCTAAATTTACTTCTTAATTGCTAGCCTTCCATTCCCTTACTCAATACTTCAGTACTCCAACACCCATATAAGACCTGTTGCAAAGAAGATTTCATCTCCAATCCATAAAATAATTATGGTAGGTAACAGTTTAATGTTATTACAACCAGTGCCAGTGATCTGGGTTCAATTCCCACTGTTGTCTGTAAGGAGTTTGTACATTCTCCCATGATCATAAGAATTTCCTCTGGGTCCCACATCCCAAAGACATGGGTTAGTTATTCATATGGGTGTAATTGGGCGGTGCGGGCTCACTGGGATGGAGTGGCCTGTTACCACATTATATCTCTAAATAAATGAAAATTATACTCTTGTATACCTACATACCTCCCCTATTGGAGTCATAGGGTCAGAGAGCACTATAGCACAGGCCCTTCAGCCCATCTAGTTCTTACCAAATTGTTATTCTCCCTATCCCATTGACCCCCACCTGGATCATAGCCCTCTGCACCCCTCCTTATCTAAACTTCTTTTAAATGTTTGGGCACGTAGCCAAGTGGTTAAGGCATTGGACTAGCGACCTGAAGGTCGTGAGTTCGAGCCCCAGCCGAGGCAACGTGTTGTGTCCTTGAGCAAGGCACTTAATCACACATTGCTCTGCGACAACACTGGTGCCAAGCTGTATGGGTCCTAATGCCCTTCCCTTGGACAGCATCAGTGTCGTGGAGAGGGGAGACTTGCAGCATAGGCAACTGCTGGTCTTCCATACAACCTTACCCAGGTCTGCGCCCTGGAGAGTGAAGACTTTCCAGGCGCAGATCCATGGTCTCGCAAGGCTAATGGATGCCTACATCTTAAATGTTGAAATCAAACTTGCATCCAGTACTTCCACTGGCAGCCCAGTCCACACTCTTACCATCCTCTGAGTGAAGAAATTATCCTTCTGGGTCCCCTTAAATATTTTACCTGAAGGGTCTGTGGTTAATTGGGCAGTTCAGGCTTGTGGTATTCTCTAAATAAATAAAAATAATTTCTCATCAGGTAAAAACGCAGCCTTCTGAAAACTGAGTGATCTGCCTGCCTCCCAGTAGATGGTGCCAGAGGCTTAGTGCCAGGATTGATCGGGTGATTGCTTATAGAGGGGAAATCATTGTAAATGGCAACTTAATTGTTTCAGTTGTTTTTTTAAAATCCCTTTCTGTTTTCTCCTGAAGCCCTCTATTCCCCCGTTAGTGTCGGTGGTCCACCATCTACATACCTCCAGTGAGTGGATATTGTTTTAGCTAATTCAGCTGACAGCAACACAGAGATTCTAACTGGGCCAGACTAACAATCTAGGGACATGAGACCAAATTCCACCAAGACATTTGTAATATTTAAATTTAAATTAATAATGCAAATGAAAAAGGTAAGTCCAGACAATTGGTAATAGCAATGACAAAATGGCCAGTTTGACATACAGACCTATCATGTTTACCTATTCCCTCAGGAGCCATCACTATCTGGTTTGGTACAGTATCCTCTCACAATACACAAAGACTACAGCGAACTCTCAGGTCAGCAGAAAAGGTCATTGACTGCAGACTACCATCACTGCAGGACGTGTATGTGTTCAGGACAAAGAAATGGGCAGGAAAAATCATTACAGACACTGCACATCCTGCAAACTGTCTTTTCCAAAAGCTCCCTTCTGGAGAGTGCTTAGAGCTATTAAAACAAAAACTTCACGCCGCCTTAAAGTTTCTTCCTGCAGGCAGTTAATCTGATCAACCAGTCTAGATAGCTCCCCACACCCCCATCTAACACCCCTATCTATCACCCCCATCACTGCACTACACTGCAAACACTTCTTAACCACTTCTTATAAAGCTGCTTACATTGTCAATACATGCTGCAGCTTATGTATTTACAGTGACTATAAAAAGTGTTCCCCCCCACCCCCCAGAGGTTTTCATGTTTTATTGTTTCACTGCATTGAATCACAGTGGATATAATTTGGCTCTTTTGATACTGATCAACAGAAAAGACTCTTCCGTATCAAAGTCAAAACAAATTTCTACAAATTGGTCTAAATTTATTACAATTATTAAACACAAAATAATTGATTGCATAATTACTCACCCCCTTCAAGTCAGTATTTAGTAGATGCACCTTTGGCTGCAATTATAGCCTTGAGTCTGTGTGGATATATCTCAAATTAGCTTTACACATCTGGACACTGCAAATTTCCCCCATTTCCCCATAGTTCTTTACAAAACTGCTCAAGCTCTGTTAGATTGTATGGGGATCGTGACTGAACAGCCCCTTCAAGTCCAGCCACAAATTCTCAATTGGATTGAGGTCTGGACTCTCTGACTTGGCCACTCCAGGACATTAACTTTGTTGTTTTTAAGCCATTCCTGTTTAGCTTTGGCTTTATGCTTGGAGTCATTGTCTTGCTGGAAAACAAACCTTCTCCCAAGTTGCAGTTCTCTTGCAGAGTGCATCAGGTTTTCCTCCAGGATTTCCCTGTATTTTGCTGCATTCATTTTACCCTCTACCTTCACAAGCCTTCCAGGGCCTGCTGCAGTGAAGCATCCCCACAGCATGATGCAGCCACCACCATGCTTCATGGTAGTAATGGTGCGTATTTGATGATGTGCACTGTTATAGCGTTTAGTCTGATGACCACAAAGCTCAATTATAGTTTCATCAGACCTTACAACCTTCTTCCAGCTGACTTCAGAGTCTCCCACATACCTTCTGGTAATCTCTAGCCGAGATTTCATGAGGGTTTTTTTTTCAACAGTAGCTTTCTCTTTGCCACTTTTCCATAAAGCTGCGACTGGTGAAGCACCCAGGCAACAGTTGTTGTATGCGCAGTCTCTCCCATCTCAGCCACTGAAGCTTGTAACTCCACCAGAGTTGTCATAGGTCTCTTGGTGACCTCTCTCAGTAATCCCCATCTTGCACAGTCATTCACTTTTTGAGGACGGCCTGCTCTAGGCAGATTTACAGCTGTGCCATATTCTTTCTATCTCTTGATGATTGACGTAACTGTACTCCAAGGGATATTCATAGTAGTCATAGTCATACTTCATTGATCCTGGGAGAAATTGGTTTTCGTTACAGTTGCACCATAAATAATAAATGGTAATAGAACCATAAATAGTAATATGTAAATTATGCCAGTAAATTATGAAATAAGTCCAGGACCAGCCTATTGGCTCAGGGTGTCTGACCCTCCAAGGGAGGAGTTGTAAAGTTTGATGGCCACAGGCAGGAATGACTTCCTATGACGCTCTGTGCTGCATCTCGATGGAATGAGTCTCTGGCTGAATGTACTCCTGTGCCCAACCAGTACATTATGTAGTGGATGGGAGACATTGACCAAGATGGCATGCAACTTGGACAGCATCCTCTTTTCAGACACCACCGTGAGAGAGTCCAGTTCCATCCCCACAACATCACCGGCCTTACGAATGAGTTTGTTGATTCTGTTGGTGTCTGCTACCCTTAGCCTGCTGCCCCAGCACACAACAGCAAACATGATAGCACTGGCCACCACAGACTCGTAGAACATCCTCAGCATCGTCCGGCAGATGTTAAAGGACCTCAGTCCCCTCAGGAAATAGAGACGGCTCTGACTCTTCTTGTAGACAGCCTCGGTGTTCTTTGACCAGTACAGTTTATTGTGAATTCGTATCCCCAGGTATTTGTAATCCTCCACCATGTCCACACTGACCCCCTGGATGGAAACAGGGGTCACCGGTACCTTAGCTCTCCTCAGGTCTACCACCGGCTCCTTAGTCTTCAGTGACTTGGAAATTTTCTTGTATCCACCTCCTGACTTGCGCTTTCAATTAACCTTTTCACAGAGTTGCTTGGAGTATTCTTTTGTCTTCATGGTGTAGTTTTTGCCAGGGTACTGACTCACCAGCAGTTGGACCTTCCAGATACAGGTGTATTTTTACTACAATCAATTGAAACATCTTCACTGCACATGCTGATCTCCATTTAACTAATTATGTGACTTCTAAAACTAATTGACTAAACCAGTGATGATTTGGTATGTCATATTAAAGGGGGTGAATACTTAACGCAATCAATTATTTTGTGTTTTATAGTTGTAATTAATTTAGTTCACTTTGCAGAGATCTGTTTTCAGTTTGACACAAAAGAATCTGTTTCTGTTGATCAGTGTCAGAAAAGCCAAATTAAATCCACTGTGGTTCAGTGTTGTAAAACAATAAAACATGAAAACTTCCAAGGTGGGGGGGGGGGTGAATACTTTCTATTGGCCCACTATGCACCTTTAGGTCATAGGTTAAGGGTAAAGGGTGAAATATTACAAGGGAATTTGAGGGGTACTTTTTCACTCAGAAGGTGGCGCAAGCGTGGAATGAGCTGCCAGTGGAAGTACATAGTCGGGAGGGGTTTGGAGGGCAATGGTCCAGGTGTGAACCTATGAGACAAGGCAGAATGATGGTTCAGCATCAGCTCATCATCATCATTATGCACCATGTTGTATGATGTGGGTGATCATGGTCTTAGACCATGATTGTTCTTGGCAAATTTTTCTAAAGAAGTGACTTGCCATTGCCTTCTTCTGAGCAGTATCTTTACAAGATATGACCTTGATCGGGGGTGGGGGGGGGAGGGTTTGCTGCCAGCCATTGTCAATGCTGTTCAGAGATTGTCTGTCTGACGTCAGTGGGCGCTAAACCAGGACATGTGGTATGCACCAGCTGCTCATACGACCATCCACCACCTGCTCCCATGGCTTCATGTGACCCCGATTTCTACACCTTGCCCAAGGGTGACCTGCAGGCTAGCGGAAGGAAGGAGCACCTTACACCTCCTTTGGTAAAAGCGTATCTCCACCCTACCACCCAGTTTTGATGTACTTGTGACAATAAAGCTAATCTTTAAAAAAAGTTAATACTTTCCGTAGAACTTCAAAAAAATATTGTAACCTAATAAAATAAGACCCTTGTTGAAGGATTCTATTTGAAATATCTTGTTCATATTTCTAATGTCTCTCCACCCCGCCATGAACTAGATGGGTTAAATAGCCTTTTCTGTGTTGTAATGCTCTGACTCAATGAATAGCAGCAGTTGTCAATTGTAGAATTTCCTCCCTGCATCTTAACACCTTCTCCCCTGCTATCTCTTCAAACCAACCCTTAAGTTCAGTTCTGTACTCAATAGTAGATGTATTGTCTGATTGCGACTCACTGCAACAGCTAGTGTGGTTACCCCACCCCACCTTTCCCCTGGGGAACAGGATACTGCTAGTAAGCCCAGCGTTTATGACTTGTCCCTCTGTCCTTGAATCAAGTGGTTTGCTAGACCATTTCAGAGAGATGTACAGGGCCAACTGTACAGGTGGGTCTGGAGTCCCATACTTGCCTGTAATAAAGTCAAACTTCCTCACCTCAGGGATCAAATTGGAATTTAGAAGATTGAGGGGGGATCTTATTGAAACGTATAAAATCCTAAAGGGATTAGACAGGCTAGATGCAGGAAGATTGTTCCTGATGTTGGGGAAGTCCAGAACGAGGGGTCACAGTTGGAGGATAAAGGGGAAGCCTTTTAGGACCGAGATGAGAAAAAACTTCTTCACACAGAGAGTGGTGAATCTGTGGAATTCTCTGCCACAGGAAACAGTTGAGGCTAGTTCATTGGCTATATTTAAGAGGGAGTTAGATATGGCCCTTGTGGCTAAAGGGATCGGGGGTATGGAGAGAAGGCAGGTACAGGGTTCTGAGTTGGATGATCAGCCATGATCATACTGAATGGCGGTGCAGGCTCGAAGGGCCGAATGGCTTACTCCTGCACCTATTTTCTATGTTTCTATGTTTCTATCAAAGATCAACGATCAACTTTATTTGCCATATACATTTACATGTATTAGGACTTTGTTGTGATGTGTTGGTCAGGGTGCGACATGCAACAAAGAGCAACATTCAACAATTATAAAGAATAAAGTATTATATAAAAATAAAGCTATAAGTTAAAGTATGGATATGGAATAAAATGTGCATAAATACATAAATACCAATATGTGTTTACAATGTAAATAACAGTGATTTAAAGTGCTTGGCGTGCAGTGCAGTGACAAGGTAACCGTCAGGGTGGTATGGTAGTGTAGCTGTTAGCAAAGAGCATTACAGCACTAGTGATCGCGGTATGAATCCCGCCGTTGTCTCTAAGAAGATTGTTTGTTCTCTCCGTGATCACGTGGCTTTCCTCAGTGTGCTCGGGTTTCCTCCCACATTCCAAAGACATACTAGTTAGGGTTAGTAAGTTGTGGACGTGCTATGTTGGCGGCCAAAACGCTTGCAGGAATCTCCTTCTTCTTCAGCCGTTTACCTTTTTGCTCCTATCACCACCCAGCTTCTCACTTCACCCACCTACCCCCTCACCTGGTTTCACCTCTCACCTGCCAGCTGTTCCCCTGCCCCTAGCTTCTTATTTTGAATCCTTCCCCCTTCCTTTCCAGTCCTGATGAAAGATCTCGGCCCAAGATGTTGACTCTTTTTTTCCCTCCATAGATGCTGCCTGATCTGCTGAGTTCCTCCAGCATTTTGTGTGTGTTGCATTTTAGGATTTTTCCATATACTGGCACAGGAGATCCCGTCTATTCTCCTTCACCTCACCCTTGTCAACATACCTGCCAACTGGTTGCTCCTCTGTATTTATTCAGGTCATCCTTAAGTATCCTTAGTCCAAACTGCTCTCTCTGGTAGCACGTTCCAGAACCACTCTCTGAGATTGTGCTCTCAATTTCACTTCCCAAACCTGAATGTTTACACAAATGATAAGCAGTAGCGGTAGGGTGTCTTTAGAACCATAATACATAGGAACAGAATTATGCCATTTGTAGACATCCCACCCTGCAAAAACTCATTTCAGGGAGGTAGCACCACCACCCCCGGCCCCCGCAACCCCATATCCTCTCTCCCGGTCGACCTCCAAGGGTGTATGTATTGAAACTATTTACACACAAACACACACATACACACATATATATATTTGTTGTTGAGTATTTTGTTGGCAGTCTCAATGCTAATAGCTAAAAATGCATTTGTTGCCACGTGGCCAAATGGTTAAGGCGTTCGTCTAGTGATCTGAAGGTCGCTAGTTCAAGCCTTGGCTGAGGCAGCGTGTTGTGTCCTTGAGCAAGGCACTTAACCACACATTGCTCTGCGACAACACCGGTGCCAAGCTGTATAGGTCCTAATGCCCTTCTCTTGTACAACATCGGTGTCGTGGAGAGGGGAGACTTGCAGCATGGGCAACTGCTGGTCTTCCATACAACCTTGCCCAGGCCTGTGCCCTGGAAACCTTCCAAAGCGCAAATCCATGGTCTCACGAGACTAACGGATGCCTATAAATGCAAATAGCTTTTCTATTTCTTTTGCAAACTTTCCTTGTACTGTGATGTGGCTTGCTTGGCAGATTTGACCATTTTGTCGGAAGTCTCAACCTCATAGCAGTCTGTGTCAATGAATTTGTTAATTTTGCAAGACATCAGATTGACAAGTGTTTTATGAGACAGCTGACTTCTGAATTCTGTCTTAATGTGACGCATCATGCTGAATGCCCTTTCTACATCACAGTTAGAATTTGGCAGCACCAAAAGCAGCTTCAACTGGCAGAGCTCTTTGAATCTCAACTTATCATGGAGTCATTGAGTCTTTTTTTTATTCTATTACAACTTTAAGCAAGTCTACAGGGAGTTTTGCCTCATCACGTAGGACATCAATAGAGTAGCTCCTTAGCAGCTAGCCAGCTAGTTTAAATAACGTTGGCTATGCTAATGAACAAATGACACCTGTTAAACTCACCTCAACATGTCTTTTACAGTCATTTAACCCACCATGGGCAATAGAAAAGTCACTGTTTCCAACAGTGCAGTGAGTAACACTGTCATTATTTTTGACCCCAATTAGGCAGGGGTACACGTTAATGTAGTCTGGGGTGAAGTACGTTTTATATATTTTTTTTGCAACACTCTGCCATGGCACTGCAGGACACTAAACTGAACTGATGGACAATGAAAGAGAGAGAGAGGTCGACTGTAAAGCCCACCCACAGAGAAAACTGATGGGTCTACTTAGCACAAAGAGAGACCAATCAGGATGCTCGCTCTGTCACTCTCTCGCTACCTCTGTCACTCGCTCTCTCTGTCTCTCTGTCTCTCTCTCTCTCTCTCTCTCTCTCTCTCTCTCTCAAAAAAATCGATTTCCAGGATATTGTATATAATTTGCGGGCGTCAGGGAGCCACTATCAATATGCGGGAGACTCCTGGAACTTCCAGGAGAGGTGGGATGTCTGCATTTGGCCCATCGAGTCTGCTCTGCCATTCTATCATGGCTACTCCATTTCCCTCTCAACCCCAATCTCCTGCCTTCTCCCCGTAACCTTTCACACCTAAACTAATTTAGAACCTATCACCCTCCATCTTAAATGTTGCCAGTCAGCATAGGACATAGGAGCAGAATTAGGCCATTCAGCGCACTGAGTCTGCTCTGCCATTCCATCATAACTGATGTATATTCCCTCTCAATCCCATTCTCCTGGCTTTTTCCCAGAACCATTGATGCCCTGTCTAATGAAGAACCTACCAACCTCTGCTTTAAATATACCCAATGATTTGGCCTCTACTGCCGCCTGTGGCGACAAATCCCACGGATTCACCACCCTCTGGCCAAAGAAATTCTTCTTCATCTCTGTTCTAAATGGACATCCCTCTATTTTGAGGCCATGCCTTCTGGTTCTAGATTCCCCCACCATCCGCTATATCGAGGATTGTGTGGAATGTGTGGCGAGGGGGAGCAACGGTTTGCTCTGTATATCGTACTGCCCTGGCTTGCATATCACGTAGACAGCTGGGATGCAGCATCCATGGTCAAACCTGACAAATGGAAGGCCTTAAACCCTCAAGCAGCGGTGATTCCAACACTGGCGTCTGAACACCATCACATCCCACCATTTCTCCATCAGTGTGACGAGTGCTAACAAACACGAGAAAGTCCGAGATCCTTCATCAGGACAGGAGAAAAAGGTGAAAAGTCAGAGTAAGAAGGTGGGGGGATGGCAGAAGGGGGCAGGTGATAGGTGAGACCAGGAGAGAAGGAGTGGGTGAAGTAAAGAGCTGAGATGTCGATTGGTGAAAGGAATAAAAGGCTGGAGAAGGAGGAATCTGATAGGAGGGGACAGAAGACCATGGAAGAAAGTGAAAGACAAGGAGCACCACCTCTGGTACTGATCTCTGACTTATGCTCTTTCTTTAGGGAGTTAGATATGGCCCTTGTGGCTAAAGGGATCAGGGGGTATGGAGGGAAGGCTGGTACAGGGTTCTGAGTTGGATGATCAGCCATGATCATACTGAATGGCGGTGCAGGTTCGAAGGGCCGAAAGGCCTACTCCTGCACCTATTTTCTATGTTTCTATGTTTCCAGTCCTGAGGGTTTTTGGCCTGAAACATCGACTGGCTACTCTTTTCCATGGATGCTGCCTGGCCGGCTGAGTTCCTCTGGCATTTTGTGTGTGTTGTTGATGAGCGTTAACCCAGGTTCCCTGTTGAGTTTTGCTTGTTGTTCAGCTGACTGTCACCTGGCACCACCTGATTCTAACCTGAGTAATGAGTCTGCAATGCAGTATTTATCAGAGGCCTTTTGTAAGAATAAATACATTATGTACACTGCATTAGTCTTATCTACACTTTAGTTGCATCCTCAAAGAACTTAATTAGATTAGTCAAGCAGGCTCTTCCTTTTTGAAAGCTGTGCTGACTGTTTTTCATAAAAAGCTGGAGGAACTCACCAGGTCAGGCAGCATCTACGGAGAGGAACAACAGTTATTCTTTTCGACTGGGGAGTCTTATCATGAATCCTCCTGTTGCTCTGGATTTCCAAAACCTGCAGAAATTCTTGCTTATGACTATTCCTATTCTAGTTTTAGTTTCCAGATGCTTTGATACAGTTACATCTTTGATAATGACTCTCTCATTTCTTACTACTGACATTAAGTTAATTGGCCTGTAGTTCCCTTGACCAAAATCGAAGTCAAGTTATTATCAAACTACCTATCCGTCCCCACATGCTACCCAGATTCATTTGCTTGCGGGCATTCACACTAGAACAAAGAAATACAATGGAATCAATGAAAAACTACACACAAAGACTGACAAACAACCAATATACCTACAAAAAACAACTATAAATGAATAATAATGAGAACATGAGTTATCGAGCTCTTGAAAGGTTCTGTAGGTTGTGGAGTCAGTTCAGTGTTGGGTGAATGAAGTTATCCACGCTGATCAGGAGCCTGATGGTTGAAGGGTAATAATTGTTCCTGAACCAAGTGGTGTGGGGCGTAAGGTTCCTGTAGCTCCTTCTCAATGGCAGCAATGAGAAGAGAGAATGGCCTGGGGTTCCTTGATGCTAGGGCGCCATGGTAGTGTAGCGGTTAATGTATCGCTATTACAGCTCAAGGTGTTCAGAGTTCAATTTTGATGTTATATGTAAGGTGTCTCTACGTTCTCCCCGTGGAATGCCTGGGTTTTCTCTGGGTGCTCCATTTCCTCCCGCGGTCCAAAGACGTACCGGTTAGTAGGTTAATTGAACATTGTAAATTGTCCCGTGATTAGGGTAGGTTAAATAGGCGGGTTGCTAGCGGTGCGGCGCAAAGGGCCAGAAGGGCCTGTTCGGTGATGTATGTCAAAATAAAGTAAAATTAGTAAATGATAGATGCAACTTTCCTGAGGCAGTGCCCTGTGTAAGTGTGTGCAATGGCAGGGAGGGCTTTTCCTGTGATGTATTCACCACCCTCTCTCTCTCCCTTTTTAGACAGAGTGATCCCATTAGTTGCACACAGTAATGCTGCTCATTTTTTAGTGAATATATTTGCGTACACTTGGTAGTGCCTCGCTATTTCTTCCTTAATTACTGTCATTATGTCCAGATGCAATTCTTGGCAAGTTTGATTCGTTCATCAGTTATCTTCTCCCTTTGTCTGAAATGTCTTTATATCTTCATTGATCTCTTCTAATGTCATACTTGCCACCTTAGTCTCTCTAGTAAATACCAATTATTTAATATTTCTGCCATTCATTAATAGTGACTTTCAGAATCAGTTTGAAATTTATTGTTTTCTGGCAGCAGTAATGCATAAAGACAAAAAAAAATGACAGTCATAGAGTCATAGAAAAGTACAGCACAGAAATAGGCCCTTCGGTCCATCTAGTCCATGCCGAACCATTTAAATTGCCTAATCCCATCGACCTGCACCGGGACCATAACCCTCCGTACTGCTACCATCCATGTACCTATCCTAACTTCTTTTAAACTTTCCAATCGAGCTCATATGCACCACTTGCACTGGCAGTTCATTCCACAATCTCACGACCCTGTGAGACCTCTAGTTGTAGTCCCACCCAACCTCAGTGGAAAAACAAGCAACACACATCAAAGTTGGTGGTGAACGCAGCAGGCCAGGCAGCATCTCTCGGAAGAGGTACAGTCGACGTTTCAGGCCGAGACCCTTCGTCAGGACTAACTGAAGAAAGAGCTAGTAAGAGATTTAAAAGTGGGAGGGGGAGGAGGAGATAAATGATAGGAGAAGACAGGAGGGGGAGGGATGGAGCCAAGAGCTGGACAGGTGATTGGCAAAAGGGATACGAGAGGATCATGGGACAGGAGGCTCAGGGAGAAGGAAAAGGGGGAGGGGGGGAAAAGCCCAGAGGATGGGCAAGGGGTATAGTCAGAGGGATAGAGGGAGAAAAAGGAGAGCGAGGGAAAGAATGTGTGTATATAAATAACGGATGGGGTACGAGGGGGAGGTGGAGCATTAGGGGAAGTTAGAGAAGTCAATGTTCATGCCATCAGGTTGGAGGCTACCCAGACGGAATATAAGGTGTTGTTCCTCCAACCTGAATGTGGCTTCATCTTTACAGTAGAGGAGGCCGTGGATAGACATGTCAGAATGGGAATGGGAATGTGTTTGCACAGTGGAAAAAGCCTGCTTGCATTTACCCTATCTATACTTAATTTTGCATACCTCTATCAAATCTCCTCTCAGTCTTCTACGTTCCAAGGAATAAATTCTTAATCTATTCAATCTTTCCTTATAACTCAGGTCCTCCAGACCTGGCAAAATCCTTGTAAATTTTCTCTGTACTCTTTCAACCTTATTTACATTTTTCCTGTAGGTAGGTGACCAAAACTGCACACAATATTCCAAATTAAGCCTCACCAATGTCTTATACAACTTCAACGTAACATCCCATCTCCTGTACTCAATACGTTGTTTTATGAAGGCCAATGTTCCAAAAGCTTTTTTTTACGACCCTATCGACCTGTGACACCACTTTCAATGAATTATGGACCTGTATTCCCAGATCCCTTTGTTATACCACACTCACTCAGCATGTTAGCTCCAAAGTTTTGTCAGCACATCCAGGTGAGCACTCGTGGAGATAACACACTTGACCACTGCTACACTCACTTCCGCACCGCTTACAAAGCTCTCCTTCGCCCAGCTTTTGGAAAATCAGATCACTCTTTGATCCTGCTTTTGCCAACGTACAGGCAGAAGCTGAAACAAGAGATGGCCGTAATTAAAACCGTCCACTGTTGGTCTGACCAATCAGTCTCCATGTTGCAGGACTGCTTCAATGACATTGACTGGAATGTCTTCCATGATGAGGATGTCTCTGAGTTCACGGATGGAGTCACGTGCTTCATCTGGAAGTGCATCGATGATGTTGTCCCCCAGAGGTCGGTCAGGGTCTTCCTGAACTGGAAACCCTGGATCAATAATTCCATGCGAGCAGCACTTACCGTGCAACATAAACCTTACATTGCTAGCAATCAGCAGGAGCTCAAGAAAAGCAACTAAGATCTGCACAAAGCAATCAAGGTTGCGAAACAATAATACAGGGACAAGATTGAGTCAAGCTTCACAACGAATAGCACACGTGACTTGTGGAGAGGATTGCATACCATCGCAGACTTCAAAGCCAAACAGTGGTGCCGCCAACACCGTGGCCTCTCTCCCAGATGAGCTTAATCGCTTTTATGCTCGGTTTGATGTCGCTAACTCTGAGCCTCCGAGGAAAGCCACCGCTACAACCTGCAACCTGGCCATCTCTGAGGCTGAGGTACGTAGATGTTTCCAACAACTGGACAGTCGCAAGGCTGCAGGATCGGACGGCATCCCAGGGTGAGTACTTAGAATGCTGCAGTACAACTGGCAGGTGTGTTTACTGACATTTTTAGTCTCTCCCTCTCCCAGTGTAGAGTACCCTCCTGCTTCAAATTTTCCACCATTGTCTCTGTACCAAAAACCAAGGTAACATGTCTGAACGACTGGCGTCCTGTCGCACTCACCTCAATAATAAGCAAATGCTTTGAGAGGCTGGTCAAGGATTACATCTGCAGCTTGCTATCACCCAAACTGGATACCCTACAATTCACCTACCGATATAATCGATCGATAGATGACGCAATAGCCACAGCTCTACACACTATCCTACACATCTGGAGAAGAAGGATACTTATGTGAGAATGTTGTTCTTGGACTACAGATCAGCATTCAAGACCATAATTCTACCCAGGCTCGACAGGAAGCTGAGCGACCTCGGCCTTCACCCTGCCTTGTACAGCTGGATTCTGGACTTCCTGTCAGATCGCCAACAGGTGGTAAGAGTGGGCTCCCTCACCTCCACTCCTCTGACTCTCAACACAGGAGCCCCTCAGGGCTGCGTACTAAGTCCTTTCCTTTACTCTCTGTGTACCTGTGACTGTGTCACCACCCACAGCTCTAATCTGCTAATCATATTTACCAAAATCATTACGTTGATTGGCCTAATCTCAAACAATAATGAGGTGGCCTACAGGGAAGAAGTCATCTCTCTGACACAGTGGTGTCAAGACAACAACCTATCCCTTAATGTTGCAAAACAAAGGAGCTGGTTGTGGATTACAGGAGGAATGGAAAGAGCATAGCCCCTATTGACATCAATGGATCCGGGGTTGAGAGGGTAAACAGCTTTTAAGTTCCTCGACATCCACATCACCGAGGACCTCACATGGTCTACACACCAGCTGTGTGGTGAAAAAGGCACATCAGCGCCTCTTTCACCTCAGATGGTTGAACAAGTTTGCTATGGACCCCAGATCCTAAGAATTTTCTACAGGGGCACAATTGAGAGCATCTTGACTGGCTGCATCACTGCCTGGTATGGGAACTGTACCTCCCTTAATCGTAAGATTCTACAGAGAGTGGTGCAGACAGCCCAGCGCATCTGTAGTTGTGAACTTTCCATGATTCAGGACATTTACAAAGGCAAGTGTGAGAAAAGGGCCCGAAGGATCATTGGGGACCCGAGTCACCCCAACCACAAACTGTTCCAGCTGCTACCATCTGGGAAAAAGTACCGCAGCATAAAAGCCAGGACCAACAGGCTCTCAGACAGCTTCTTCCACCAGGCCATCAGACTGATTAACTCATGCTGATTTGAGTGTATTTCTATGTTACATTGACTGTTCTATTTATTACAAATTTTTCTAAATTACTATGATTGCACATTGCACATTTAGACGGATTCATAACGTAAAGATTTTTACTCATCATGTATGTGAAGGATGTAAGAAATAAAGTCAATTCAATTCAATTCAATCTATCAGTGTAAAAGCATAAAAATTACTATAAATTACAAAATAAAGAGTGCAAATAAAAAGAGAAAACAAGTTGAGGTTGATGGACTGTTCGGAAATCAGATGGCAGAGGGGAGAAGAAGCCGTTTCTGAATTGCTGAGGATGGGTCTTCAGATTCCTGTAGCTCCTCTGGCTGAGGGTGGAATTGTGTGGAGTCAGGAGACAGGGAGATGAATGGAGAGTAGCCAGAAAACAAAGCAAGACACAGAGTCATTATTAGTAACCATTATACCAAAAATCAAAGCAAAATGTAGATGCTAGATATCATAGCTTCTGACTTCTTCCTTTCCAGTCATGATGAAGGGTCTTTGCCCAAAGTGTCAGATGTTTATCCCCCTCCATAGATGTTGCCTGACATGATGAGTTCCTGCAGCATTTTGTGTGTGCGTGTGCGTGCGTTGCTCAACATTTCCAGCATCGGTGAAACCGTTCAGCTCTGTAGCCTGGTCTTTGTCCTTCAACCTGCTTCTTTACCTGTCCTACTCTACCCCATGGGTTTAAATTTTGCTAACAAGTCTACCTTGTGTTCATTTGGACATCTACATACACTGGGCACCATGGTAACGTAGTGGTTAGTACAACACTATTACAGCTCAGCGGGGGCCTTCCGGAGTTCAGAGTTGCATTCTGGCACCGTCTGTAAGGAGTCTGTACGTTCTCTGGGTGCTCTGGTTTCCAAAGACATAGCTGTCGGTAGGTTAGTTGCTGTCTGGCCTGCTGAGTTCCTCCAGCATCTGCAGATTTTCTCATTTTCTTAAGATTTTACTTCATTTCTTTACTCATAGCTTTCTAAAAAACATTGAAGTTTTTTCCTTATTATGGTCTTAAAATCAACAAGTAAACCAGAGGTTCTTGAGCTGGGGTCCACGGACACCCTGGTTAACGGGAGGATTCCAAGGTATAAAAACGTTTGGGAACCCTTGGTTTAAACCGTGGTCTTGTCTACCTGTCATAGCACTAACAACACGGTTTGCCTTCTGAGGCACTGTAGCATAGCAGTTAGTGCAGCACTTTGCAACACCAGCAATCACTGATTAGGGTTCAACTTAAGGGGATTGTACATTCTCCTTATGACCACGTGGGTTTCCTCCCCCACTCCAAAGGTTTACCAGTTAGAGTCAGTGAGTTGTGGGCCTGCTACGTTGGCACTTGAAGCATGGCGACACTTGCCCAGAGTGTAATCCTCGGACTGTATTGGTCGTTGATGCAAAATGACTCATTTCACTGCATGTTTCGATGTACCAGTCACAAATAAAGCTAATCTTTCATCCTTACTCATTGGGACCACTTGACATATGTTGACTCTTCCTGAGCCCTTCTGAAACAATCAACCACTTGACTCCTCAGTGTAAAGTGATCCAGTTGTGGAGCATCTAAAAATGTTCCTGTTGCCGTGACATTCTATCTGCAATTACTGCCTCTTATCTTCATTAATACTCTGCAGTTTCCTCTTGTTTTACACAGCCTACACTGACGGAAAATAACTGCTGTACCCTGTGCTTGCTTTAGTGTGTGATTTAACCCATGCAGTACCTCAAGGACTTTTAGGGATAGCACAATAAGGTAGTGGTTAGCATTAAATTTTACAATGCCTGCAAGCTGAATTTAATTCCTGCTGCTCTCTGTAAGGAGTTTGTACATCCTCCCCATGACTGTACGGGTTTCCCCTGGGTGCTCCGGTTTCCTCCCACATTCTAAAGACATGCATATTGGGGTTAGTAAGTTGTGGGCATGCTACACTGGGTCCAGAAGCAGGGCAACACTTGTGTGCTGCCCCTAGAACATCCCCGAACTGTGTTGGTCATTGACAGAAATGACACATTTCACTGTATGTTTTGATATACATGTGCCAAAGCTCATCTATGAACAGCAGGAGTATGATTAAGGCTTCCTGTTCCCCGGCTTGAAGCCCACCAAAGTGAACTATTGAATGGCTGTGCAGAGCAAAGGCAATATTTTAGAAGGCTGAATCTGAAGAGCCGTGTGTACAAAAAGATGTGAGTTTGCTCCTTTCTAGAGAAAGACATGCACACATTCTTGTGTTCATAACCTTGATGGATACTGTTTTAGATCATGTGGGGTCATATGTCCCAGTCTGGTGCACCGGTACCAAGATGAAACAGTTAACAGCTTTATTCTTGTGTTCATTGTTTTTATATCCTGACATTCTTAAATTCAAACTTAAACAGTTTATACTGTTTTAACAATTTAAGCACTGCAAAACAACAAATTTCATGGCAATTAAGTCAGTGATAATACACACAAGGGATTCTGCAGATGCTGGAAATCCAGAGCAACACACACTGAATGCTGGAGGAACTCAGCAGGTCAGGCAGCATCGATGGAGAGGAATAAAGAGTCGACACTTTGGACTAAGACCTGTTATCAAGACTGGGACGGAAGGGGTAAGAAGCCAGAATAAGAAGGTGGGGATGGGGAAGGAGTACAAGCTGGAAGGTTATAGGTGATAGGTGAAGGGGAAGGTACTTTGGTGCAACTTCTTTTAACCATGGGAGGAAACCCTTGCGGTCACGGGGAGAACACACAACCTCCTTACAAACGACAGCAGGAAGTGAACCTGGGTCGCTGCATTGTTTACGTGACATTTATGAAGTAGATGTCACAAAACTCCAGTGGGCTAAGCACACACCCCTGAGGTGGGCCAGTGTTCATCATCAGCGAGGAGGATAGGTTATCACCAATCTGCACAGATTACGGTCTTTCGGTTAGGAAGTCGAGGATCCAATTACAGAGGGAGGTTCTGAGGCCCAGGTTCTGTAACTTATCAATCAGGACTGTGGGAATGATGGTGTTAAACACTGAGTTATAGTCAACGAACAGCATCCTGACGTAGGTGTTTTGTATTGTCCAGGTGACCTAAGGCCATATGAAGGGCCATTGAGATTGCATCTCAATCACTTGAATGTTTAGAGATTCAAGATTAGTTAATGTCACTTTCAGTCCACAAGTGTAAAGGATGGCATGAACATCAATTTCTCCTTCCGGTAATCTTTTTACCCTCCCTCTTCTCTCTTCCTCTATTCTCCACTCTGGCCTCTTACCTCTCCTCACTTGCCTATCACCTCCCCCTGGTGCCCCTCCTCCTTCCCTTTTTCCTATGGTCCATTCTCCTCTTGTACCAGATTCCTTCTTCTCCAGCCCTTGACCTTTCCCACCCATCTGGCTTCACCTATCACCTTCCAGCTATTCTCCCTCCCTTGCTCCCACCTTTTTATTCTGGTATCTTCCATCTTCCTTTCCAGTCCTGAAGAAGGGACTGGCCCAAAGCATTGACTGTTATTCACTTCCATAGATACTGCCTGACCTGCTGAGTTCCCCCAGCATTTTGTGTGTGTTGAATGAAATAATTGTTTCCCTGGATCTGATGCAACACTGAAAAACAGAATAAGATAAAGAACACAATAATAATTAAAAACACAATAAATACTTAAGATAGCTTATATACATCGATTGATTGTATGTCCATAAAGTGACACTTGGCACAGGAATGTCTGTACATAAGATGACGCTGACCCGGAAATGGTAAAGTGGTGGTGCAAACACAAGCAAATCTGCAGGTGCTGGAAATTCAAGCAACACACATAAAAGTTGCTGGTGAACGCAGCAGGCCAGGCAGCATCTCTAGGAAGAGGTACAGTCGACATTTCAGGACGAAGGGTCTCGGCCCGAAACGTTGACTGTACCTCTTCCTAGAGGTTCTGCCTGGCCTGCTGCGTTCACCAGCAACTTTGATGTAAAGTAGTGGTGGTTGGGGCTGTGGTGGTGTGGGTTAGTAGGTGGAGGTGTTGATCAGACTTATTGGTTGTTTTTCAGCCTGGTGGTCCCGTTGGGAGTGGACAAACAACCCATGAGCAGGGTGGGTGGGAATCCTTCATGACGTTACTGGCTTTTTCCAGCACTTTTCTCTATATATATCCTTGATGGCTGGTAGGCTGGTGCTGGTGATGAGTTGGGCAATTTTGACTACCCATTGTAGAGTCATGCAGTGCAGTTTCCATACTAAGCCATGATGCAGCTTGTTAGGAGGCTCTCAACTGCGCATCTGTAGAATGAAGTGAGTATAGATGTGCAAAGTCCAGCTCGCTTCAGCCTCTTCAGAAAGTAGACACTAATTATGTTGGCAAATCGGATGCCAAGTTTTCTTGGTAATAAGCAGAGGGCAATGGTAGAGGGTAGTTTTTGTGGTTGGAAGCTTGTGATCATTAGTGTACTATGGGGTTGATGCTAGGATAAAAATCAGAATCAGGTCAGGTTTAATATCGCCAGCATATGTTGTGAAATATGTTGTTATGTGGAAGAAGTACATTGTTTTTTTTTAGCGTGTCGCACCAGACAGTCAGCCATTTTTGTCTGGCGTGTGGTGTCAGGATTGGTCTCCTTTCGGATTAACCGGGTCACGAGATGAATGTTCCTGACTCGATCGTTTTTTTTTTACGAGGCCGAGTGGCTAGCTCGACGCTCAACCCGGCTCGGATGGAAAGCGTGCTCGGGGGGGGTGGGGGGGGGTGGCCTGACTTGGATTTGAACTCGGGAGCCTTCGCTCCGGAGTCCGGCGCTGATGCCATTGCGCCACATTTAACAGTACATTGTTAATGCATAATAATAAAAACTGTGAATATATGTAAATATATATGTATGTAATTAAATAAAATAAGTAGCACAAGAAAAGTAGTGAGCTGGTGTTCATGGATTCAACGTCCATTCAGAAATCTGATGGCAGAGGGGAAGAAGCTGTTCCTGAACCATTGAGTGTGTGTCTTCAGGCTCCTGTACCTCCTTCCTGATGGTAGCAATGAGAATAGGGCAGGTCCTGGGTGATGGGGGTCCTTAATGACGGATGTTGCCTTTTTGAGGCATCGCTCCTTGAAGCTGCCCTGGATGCTGGGGAGGCTAGTTGCCATGCTGGAGCTGACTGAGTTTACAGCTTTCTGCAGCTTATATCGATCCTGTGCAGTGGCCTTTTCATACCAGCTGGTGATGCAATCAGTTAGAATGCTCTCCACGGAACATCTGTAGAAATTTGCGACTGTCTTTGTTGACGTACCAAATAGATGAGGCGGTGAGGAAAGTGCCTGAGATACTTGCCTTCATTCGACACTGTAGAGAATATAAGAACTGGGGGTTTATGGTACAGCTTTATAAAATGTTTGGTTAGTACACAGCTGGTGTACTGTGTGCAGTTCCTGTCACTGGACTGCAGAAGATTTATTGCACTGAAGAAGGTGCAGAGGTGATTCACGGGGACGTTGCCTGGGATGGAACGTTTCAGACATGAGGAGAGACTGTACAGGCTGGGTTTGTTTTCCTTGGAGGTGCTGAGTGTTTTACGGTGGTGATTATGCTGCTAGTCACTTTGTGCTGGAAGCTGTCAAGCATCTTGTTCCTACAGGAAAGTATCCTAGTAATCCCTAGTTCTGGCTTGTAGATGGTGCAAACAGTTTGGGAATTGACTCCTTTATGTCACTTCAAAAGGTTTGAGGTCTCCTTTGAAAATTTTGCCTCTGTAAAGATCAGTTGGCTGTGTGATGGTCGTTCATGCTGAGGTCTCTGCGAACCTTTGCGCGTCTGCTGTGGAAGTCAAAGCCCCAATGTCTGCAAGTCTGAGTATGCTGGAGGTTTGAGGCTGAAGGTGGCCTGTCTGGGGTGGGAGGCCTGTGTTTGTTGTGGGGTGGGGGGAGGGTGATAGGAAGGAAGGGGGCTGGTTTTGCTTTTTTTGTTATTGTATTGTTGTATTCTGTGTTGTACTTGTCGACCATTGTGGGTATGCTATGTTGGCACCAGAATGTATGGCAACATTTGCAGGTTGCCCCCAACACTTCCTTGGGCATGTTGGTTCTTAATGCAAACAATTCATTTCACTGGTGAACGCAGCAGGCCAGGCAGCATCTATAGGAAGAGGTACAGTCAACGTTTCGGGCCAAGAACCTTCGTCAGGACTAACTGAAAGAAGAGATGGTAAGAGATTTAAAAGTGAGAGGGGGAGGGGGAGATCCAAAATGATAGGAGAAGACAGGAGGGGGGAGCCAAGAGCTGGACAGGTGATTGGCAAAAGGGATACCAGGCTGGAGAAGGGAGAGGATCATGGGATGGGAGGCCTAGGGAGAAATAAAGGGGGAGGGGGAAAAACCCAGAGGATGGGCAAGGAGTTATAGTGAGAGGGACAGAGGGAGAAAAAAAAGGGGGGGGGAATAAATAAATAAATAAGGGATGGGGTGTGAAGGGGAGGTGGGGCATTAACGGAAGTTAGAGAAGTCAATGTTCATACCATCGGGTTGGAGGCTACCCAGACGGAATATAAGGTGTTTTTCCTCCAACCTGAATGTGGCTTCATCTTGACAGTAGAGGAGGCCGTGGATAGACATATCAGAATGTGAATGGAATGTGGAATTAAAACGTGTGGCCACTGGGAGATCCTGCTTTCACTGGCAGACAGAGCGTAGGTGTTCAACGAAACGGTCTCTCAGTCTGCGTCGGGTCTCGCCAATATATAGAAGGCCACGTCGGGAGCACCAGATGCAGAATATCACCCCAGCCGACTCACAGGTGAAGTGGCCTTCTATATATTGGTGCTCCCAATGCGGCCTTCTATATATTGGCGATATACTGTGTCCGGTGCTCCTGATGCGGCCTTCTATATATTGGCGAGACCCGATGCAGGCTGGGAGACCGTTTTGCTGAACACCTACACTTTGTCCAACAGAGAAAGCAGGATCTCCCAGTGGCCACACATTTTAATTCCACGTCCCATTCCCATTCTGATATGTCTATCCACGGCCTCCTCTACTGTCAAGATGAAGCCACACTCAGGTTGGAGGAACAACACCTTATATTCCGTCTGGGTAGCCTCCAACCAAATGGCATGAACATTGACTTCTCTAATTTCCGTTAATGTCCCACCTCCACTTTGTACCCCATCGGTTATTTATTTATTATTATTAATTTTTTCTCTCTCTCTCCTTTTTCTCCCTCTGTCCCTCTCACTATACCCCTTGCCCATCCTCTGGGCTTTTCCCCCTCCCCCTTTCTTTCTCCCTGGGCCTCCCATCCCATGATCCTCTCCCTTCTCCAGCCTCATATCCCTTTTTGCCGATCACTTTCCAGCTCTTGGCTCCATCCCTCCCCCTCCTGTCTTCTCCTATCATTTTGGATCTCCCCCTCCTCCTCCCACTTTTAAATCTCTTACTATCTCTTCTTTCAGTTAGTCCTGACGAAGGGTGTCGGCCCGCAACGTCGACTGTACCTCTTCCTATAGATGCTGCCTGGCCTGCTGCGTTCACCAGCATTTTTTCTGTGTGTTGCTTGAATTTCCAGCATCTGCAGATTTCCTCGTGGATGCATTTCACTGTACGTTTCGCAGTATACGTGATAAATAAATCTATATCATGAATATTGGTGAAGTTTTCAAATTACTCCTTTCCCACTCATCCATTCACACTAAGTTTCAAACGAATTCATGCACAAGGTTGTGTAGCCCATTAACTAAACTTGCCAGACGTCATGGAGCATTGAGACTATTTATCACACAGTACACAATCTTCAAATTAATGTTTGTTTTCTCTTTATGACTCATTGCCTGACCCCTAAGTAACAGAAGAGAGTTACCTGACTGTTCCTCCATCTACAGAACAAGGTAATGGAGAAATAGCTCTTTTAATTCCTCATCAAGGTCAACTGCACTCACACACAGTTTTGTTTTTACTTTCTGCATTTTGAACTGTTCCGCTAGATAATACTTTAATATGTTAAGTGGTGTTCTGACGGACTGCTGTAAATCCCCTGTGGTAAACATTAGACCAAAAAGCATATGAGCAGAATTAGGCCAATCAGCCCATTGAGTCTGCTCCGACATTTCATCATAGCTGGTTTATCATCCTTCCCAACACCATTCTCCTGCCTTCTCCCTTTGTTGCTCTTATCAATCAAGAAACTTATCAACCTCTGCTTTAAATATACCCAATGACTTGGCCCCCACAGCCATCCATGACAATGAATTCCACAGATTCACCACCCTCAGGATGAAAAAATTCCTCTACATCCTTCCCCCTCATATTTGTGTTCCAGTAATCCTATGCAATTTTAAAGTTATACTATACAGTTTATACATTCTTTGATACTTTATTCGGTACATCTGTACATCTGCTCATTAATGTAAGTATCTAATCAACCTATCATGTGGCATCAACTCATTGTATAAAGGCATGCAGACATGGTCAAGAACAGCACACACAAAATGCTGGAGGAACTCAGCAGGCCAGGCAGTATTGATGAAAAAAGCACAATCGATGTTTCGGGCCGAAATCTTTCAGCAGGACTGGAGAAATAAAGCCTTTTTCCATAGATGCTGCCTGGCCTGCTGATTTTCTCCAGCATTTTGTGTGTGTTGCTCGGATTTCCAGCATCTGCAGATTTTCCCTTGTTTGAGACATGGTCAAGAGGTTCAGTTGTTGTTCAAACCAAACATCAGGATGGGGAAGAAATGTGATCTAAGTGACTTTGACCATGGAATGGTTGTTGGTGCCAGGCTGGGTGGTTTGTGTATCTCAGAAACTGCTGAAATCCTGGGATTTTCATGCACAACACTCTCCAGAGTTTACAGAGATGATACGATAAATAAAAAACTTTCAAAGCAGCAATTCTGTGGGTAAAATCGCCTTGTTAGTGAGAGAATGGCCAAGCTGGTTCAAGCTGACAGGAGGGCGACAATAACTCAAATAACCACACACTACAACAGTGGTGTGCGGAAGAGCATCTCTGAATGAACAATATGTCGAACCTTAAAGTGGGTGGGCTACAGCAGGAGAAGACCACAAACATACACTTAGTGGCCACTTAATTAGGTACTCTTACTCACTCTTCCTTCAGTTAGTCCTGACGAAGGGTCTCAGCCTGAAACGTCGACTGCTTCTCTTCCTAGAGATGCTGCCTGGCCTGCTGCGTTCACCAGCAACTTTGATGTGTGTTGCTTTAATTAGGTACAGGATGCATCTAATAAAGTGGCCACTGTGTATATATTTAGAGTGTCTAGCAATTTAATATGACAATAATTTAAAGCATTCTATATCTTTTACCAAATATATCTTAAAGATTAGCTTTATTGGTACATTGAAATATGGAAACACACAGTGAAATATGTTGTTTGATTGAACAAGCAGTACAGTCCAAGGATATGCTGGGAACAATCTGCAAGTGTCACCATGCTTCCGGTGCCAACATAGCATGCTAGTAACTCAGTAACCCCAACTCATATGTTTTTGGACCATGGGAGGAAACCAGAGCACCTGGAGGAAACCCACGTGGTCCCACGGAGAACATACAAACTACTTACAGACAGCAGTGGGAATTGAGCCCCGGTGATCAGTGATCACAAGCTCAGTAAAGCATTACGCTATCTGCTCATCTGGAAAGGAAGCCAAAATAAGAAGGAGTACAAACTGGCAGGTGATAGTTGGGACCAGGTGAGGGAGTAAACTTAGGTTACCATGACGTGTTGGGCCGAAGGGCCTGTTTCTGGTCTCTGTATCTGTAAAAGTCGATATATTAGAGAAAGTATCAGGCATATGGTTTCTTGCATAACTACGGTTATCCAGTAATGCCAAGGTGCAATATACCTGCAAGTGCTCTTTTCTCTAAGTCCTCTATTGTTCTTATTGATTAATTGATTGATAAATAAAACTGCACAGAGCAGGCTCTCCAGCCCAAAGTGCCACACCACCCAACGACCCCTACTTAACACAAACCTAATCACAGGGCAATTTACAATGACCATTGTAGAAGGAAACTCAGCTGGTTCAAGGGGAGACCATTCAAAATCCTTACAGACAGCGCCGGAATTGAACTCAAAATTCTGGAACGCCCCAAGCTGTGCTTGTGTCGCACTAACCTCTACGCTACTGACATGTGCTTTGATAATAAATTTACTTTGAAGTAGTGTCCGTAATGATTTTTCCCACCTGCTTCTTCATGCTGAATGCATTCAAATCCTACAGTGGTGGTAGACTGCAGCCAGTGACTTTTTCTGCTGACCTGGCTATTCACCGTAGTTTTCATATAGAGTGAATTCCAGTTAATTTGGACACCTCAGAACCAGTACATTTTGGCCCAATTAAGCAGCTGTTCCAATTAGTTAAAGTTTCATGGAGGTAGTTAAAAAGGCATTAAAAACAAACTGTCATTTAATTGAGTAACAAATTATGTATTGAAATGAAATACAGAACAAAGTAGAACATTACCAATTCTACTACAATACTATATAACTGTGTGTTAGTTCCTACTTGTTATCAACGGATGAATCTCAAGGTTGTATAATGTATACATACTTTGATAATAAATATACTTTAACCTTTGAACTTTAAATTCATCCAGTGCACACAGCCATGTTCTTTTGACTGACTAAATGAACAAACTCTGCACAGACACCTAATGTAGATGATGCACTGCCTTCGTAGAATGCTTTTGAAGATTGCATCCTTCAAATCTTCATTTTCATTGTAACATTCAGGATGATTGCTGATACTTTCAAATTCTTCACAGTTTCTAACGCTTTTGAAGTAGTGAAATAATTTTCATTCCCAGCCATTTCTGGCATCTCCAAACCTGAATGCTTGAAGCTGAAGTGAGCGAAACAGTTCTGAGTTGTCTTATTGCTTATTTTTCACCACTATTGGTGACAACAGTCATTGCTTTTTGAACACAAACGCATGCAACTGACGCTATTTAAAATCTGTTCACTCAAAGCACAGTGCAGTGTCTAATGTTCACACACGTGAACAGATCTGATGCTAATTAGGAATTGTTCAGCAACAGTCTCCTGTCCCAATTAAGCGGCATAGTGTCCCAAGTGGCTGGTGGGGTGGAGATACGTCTCTTCCAAGGGAGGTGTAAGGTGCTGCTTTTCTCTGCTAGCCTACAGGTCACCCTCGGGCAAGGTGTAGCACCTGCTTTGACCTCCGATCAGGGTCTCGTGAAGCCATGGGAGCAGGTGATGAATGGTCATATGAGCTGCTGGTGCGTATCACAAGTCCTGGTTATGCAACCACTGACGCCAGGCTGACAATCTCTGAAGAGTATTGACAGTGGCTGGGATCACCCGTCTTTAAAATTTGCCAACAGCAATCATGGTCATGGAAAGACCATGATCACAGATGTCATATGATATGGCATGTAATGACAAACAAGTGTCACATTTTAATTCCACATCCCATTCCCATTCTGACATGTCTATCCACGGCCTCCTCTACTGTAAAGATGAAGCCACACTCAAGTTGGAGGAACAACACCTTATATTCTGTCTGGGTAGCCTCCAACCTGATGGCATGAATATCGACTCCTCTAACTTCTGCTAATGCCCCACCTCCCCCTCGTACCCCATCCGTTATTTATATATATACACATATTCTTTTTCTCTCTCTCCTTTTTCTCCCTCTGTCCCTCTGACTATACCCTTTGCCCATCCTCTGGGTTTTTCCCCCCTCCTCCTTTTCTTTCTCCCTGGGCCTCCTGTCCCATGATCCTCTCATATCCCTTTTGCCAATCACCTGTCCGGCTCTTGGCTCCATCCCTCCCCCTCCTGTCTTCTCCTATCATTTTGGATCTCCCCCTCCCCCTCCAACTTTCAAATCCCTTACTCACTCTTCCTTCAGTTAGTCCTGACGAAGGGTCTCGGCCTGAAACGTGGACTGTACCTCCTCCTAGAGATGCTGCCTGGTCTGCTGTGTTCACCAGCAACTTTGATGTGTGTTGCTTGTGTTAAGAGAATCCAGGCTATTTTCATGATTACATAAAAGTTGCTGGTGAATGCAGCAGGCTAGGCAGCATCTCTAGGAAGAGGTACAGTCGACATTTCAGGCCGAGACCCTTCGTCAGGACTAACTGAAGGAAGAGTGAGTAAGGGATTTGAAAGTTGAAGGGGGAGGGGGAGATCTAAAATGATAGGAGAAGACAGGAGGGGGAGGGATGGAGCCAAGAGCTGGACAGGTGATTGGCAAAAGGGATACGAGAGGATCATGGGACAGGAGGTCCGGGAAGAAAGGCAAGGGGGGGGACCCAGAGGATGGGCAAGGGGTATATTCAGAGAGACAGAGGGAGAAAAAGGAGAGCGAGAGAAAGAATGTGTGTATAAAAATAAGTAACAGATGGGGTACGAGGGGGAGGTGGGGCATTAGCGGAAGTTAGAGAAGTCGATGTTCATGCCATCAGGTTGGAGGCTACCCAGACGGAATATAAGGTATTGTTCCTCCAACCTGAGTGTGGCTTCATCTTTACAGTAGAGGAGGCCGTGGATAGACATGTCAGAATGGGAATGGGATGTGGAATTAAAATGTGTGGCCACTGGGAGATCCCGCTTTCTCTGGCGGACAGAGCGTAGGTGTTCAGCAAAGCGGATTAGTTTTTGTTCTTTAGGAATTGTCCCAAATAAGCGGCTGTCCTGTTTAACCGATGGCCCGATTAACCGGAATCCACTGTATTGTGAGAGAATGCTGCACGATAATTTATTGACACTTTCAACTTCCCATTTAGTGCAGATTTTGTTTTTATAAGGCAGATTGTTTCTTTTTACAATTTCCAGTGGAAGTCTTTTCAATAACTGTAAATGCTTCTGCCTCTGTCTGACCTTTGTCATGAGTTTACGAATACAGATTTCCTTGTCCTGTCATATCCTGTATTACAGTGGCAGAGACAGGCGAGATGTGGCATTTGATTTCAAAGCCCGCAGTAATAACATGAGAGTTCTAAAAAGGGTCATCTTTTTTATCAGAAGCCAAGGATCCAGTATTTGTATAATATTCATCATAGCAGAGCATGTAAATTGCTTTTGTGTTGCGGTATACTGAGAATAAGCATGCATAATTTATATCCCACAGTGATCTAGGTTCTTCTTGTGATAATATTTCGTCAGGATGTAAGCTTCTCTGACTCTCTGTCTCTCTTTTTTTTGTTTTTTTTTAATCCCCTTGTCACTACTTTATACTCTCAGTGGCCACTTTATTAGGTTCTTTCTGTACCTAATAAAGTGGCCACTGAGTGGATATTCACGGTCTCCTGCTGGCATAGCCCATCCACTTCCAGGTTTGAACTGGAATATGCTCAGAGATACTCTTCTACCCAACTCTACTGTATTGTGTGGTTATTTCAGTTACTGTGGCCTTCCTGTTAGCTTGAATTGGTCTGGCCATTCGCCTCTGACCTGTCTCATTAACAAGGTGTTTCCACCCACAGAGCTGAATGGTTTATTATTTTAGCATCCTTTGTAAGCTCCCGAATATTGTTGTGTGTGAAAACCCCAGGAAATGAGCAGTTTCTGAGATACTCAAGCCACCTTGTCTGGCTTCAACGATCATTCCACCATCAAAGTCTTTTAGATTACACTTCTTACCATTCTGATGTTTGGTCAGAACAACAGTTAAGACTCTCGACGACGTCCGCGTGCATTTATGCATTGATTTGCAGCCACATGATTGGCTGATTAGATATTTGCATTCACGAGCAGGTATACCTAATAAGGTGGCCACTGAGTGTACACTAATTGCTTCTTCTTCTTGATATTTGTCTCTTACACAGATCACCCGTAAGGTCAAGTCCATACAAATGTTCCGTAAGCCGGTGAACGCCGCCATTCAAGGTGACCGGGTAGGAATCTGCGTCACCCAATTTGACCCCAAGCAGCTTGAACGCGGCCTGGTCTGTTCCCCTGAGTCCCTCTGCACCCTCTACGCTGCTGTTATTTCTGTGAAGAAGATCCCATATTTCAAAGGACCAGTCCACACCAAGGCCAAGTTCCACATCACTGTTGGCCATGAGACCGTCATGAGCAGGGTAATGTTCTTCAGCCGGGCTCCAGAGGATTTTGATGCTGAGCCTGTGATGGATTGTTTTGACTTTGACAAGGAATACCTTTATCAGGAAGAATACTTGTCGCCTGGCAAAGACAGCGGTATCGATGGCCAGACTGAGGGAGCCCAAGCCCCCAGGCAGCAGTGGGCCCTGCTCGAGTTTGAGAAGCCTGTCACCTGTCCCAGGCTGTGCCTAGTGATCGGCTCCAAGCTTGACATTGACATCCATACTAATACCTGCAGGCTCGCATTTCATGGGGTCTTGCTGGAAGGCTTTGAGGAGAAAAACTATGCCGAGGTATCACTGCCCAAGCTGAAGGTCTTCAAGTCAAAGTATAAAGAAGGACAAGTGGAAAGGGTAAGCACATCTGACCCATCTTCACCACATCTTTAGAAACATTACTATTTCCCATTTGTTTTAATGAAGCAATAAGCAGAAAACCTAAAAGCATAGGCACAAGACACTTCAGATAATCAAATCTAGAGCATGAAAATGAGCTGTTGGAGGGACATCTGTGGAGGGAAATGGATAGGCGATGTTTTGGGTCAATGAAGGGATGAAGGATCTCGATCCGAAATGTGAACAGTCCATTTCCTCTGATAGATGCTGCCTGACCCACTAAGTTCCTTGTTTTTCAACTGAAGAAACTTGAATAGATTTTAAAATAGAACATGGAGGCAGATTCTTCAGTCTAACTGGTCTTTGCCAACCAAGGTTCCCATCTAAGCTAGTCCTATTTGTCTGCAAATCCCTTTAAACCTTTCCTGTCCATGAACCTGTCTAAATACCTTTTAAATGTTGCTAATGTACCTGCCCCAATTACTTCCTCTGGCAGCTTGTTCCATATACTGACTAATTTCTGAGTGAAAAAGTTGCCCCTCCCATTCCTCATCCAAAATAATGGATTCTAATATATTCCCAACTCTTGAAGGCAGGCAAACTGGCTGATGATTTCCTTTCTACTACCTCCCTCCTTTCTTAAAGAGTGGTGTGACATTTGCATTTTTCCAGTCCTCCAGAACCATTCCAGAAACTAGTGATTCTTGAAAAACCATTTCTAATGTCTTCAGCTACCTCTTTCAGAACCCTGGGGTGTAGTCCATCTGGTCCAGGTGACTTATCTACCTTCAGAATCAGAGTCAGGTTTAATATCACTGGTATATGTCGTGAATGTTGTTTACTTTAAGGCAGCAGTACAAAGAATACAAAAAAAATACTGAATTACTTTAAGTATATATTTGTATATTAATAGTTAAATTGAGATAAGCAGTGCAAAAAACAAATTTTAAAAAGTAGTGAGGTAGTGTTCATGGGTTCATGTCCATTTAGAAATCAGATGGCAGAGGGGAAGAAGATGTTCCTGAATCACTGAGTGTGTACGTTTGGGCTTCTGTACCTCCTTCCTGATGGTAACAATGAGAAGGGGGCATGTCCTGGGTCCTTGAAGCACCACTCCTTAAAGATGTCTTGGATATTACAGGGGCTCGTACCCATGAAGAAGCTGTTTAATTTTACAACTCTCTGCAGCTTGCTATGATCCTGTGCAGTAGCACTTCCCCTCCCATACCAGATGGTGATGCAACCAGTTAGAATGGTCTCCACAGTACATCTGTAGAAGTTTTTGAGTGTTTAGGTGACAAACCAATATTCTTCAAACTCCTAATGAAATATAGCCGCTGTCTGCATCTATATGTTGGGACCAGATTAGACCCTCCGAGATATTGACACCCAGGAACTTGACATTTCGGCCTCCAATGCACCTTCCCCTTTGTAACAGCAACTACACTCACTTCTGCTCCCTGACACACTTGAATTTCTGGCATACTGCCAATGTCTGCAGAGTAAAGACTGACACAAGATATTTATTAAGTTCGTCTGCCATTTCTTTGTTCCCCATTGCTACCTCTCCTGCATCAGTTTCCAGCAGTCCGATACTTACGCTTGCCTCTTTTACTCTTTATATATCGTGAGAAACTTTTGGTATCCTACCTGATATTTCAATGTATTTCATATTTCATCTTTTCTCTCATGGTTTTTTAGTTGCCTTCTGTTGATTTTTAAAAGCTTCTCAATCCTCTAACTTAACACAAATTTTTGCTATATTGTATGCCCGCCACGATTGCCTTATCCTCCCTTTAGAATACTTCTTCATCTCTGGGATCCATCTATCCTACGCCTTCCTAATTGCTCCCGAAAACTCCAACCATTGCTGTTCTGCTGTCATCCCTGCAAGTGTTCCCTTCCAAACAATTTTGGCCATATCCTCTCTCATGCCTCTGTAATTTTCTTACTCCACTGTAATAATAATACATCTGACTTTATCTTCTCCCTCTGAAACCGCAGGGTGAATTCTATCATATTATGATCACTGCTTCCCAAATGTTCCTTTAACTTAAGCTTCCTAATCATATCTGATTCATTACACAACACCCAATCCAGTATTGCCTTTTCTCTAGTAGGCTCAACCATAAGCTACTCTAAAAAGCCATCTCATAGGCATTCTACAAATTCCCTCTCTTGGGATCTAGCACCAACCTGATTTTCCCAATCTATCTGCATTTTGAAATCCTCCATGGCTATCGCCTTTTTTATATGCCTTTTCTATTTCTCATTGAAATTTATATCCCACATCCTGGCTACTGTTCGGAGGACTGTATACAGCTCCTATCAGGGTCTTTTTACCCTTGCAGTTTCTTATCTCTACCCACAAGGATTCTACATCTTCCGATCCCTTGTCACCTCTTTCTAAGAATTTGACTTTGTTTTTTACCAACAGATGCACCCTCTCCCACCTACCTGCCTGTCCTTTCAATACAACGTGTACAGTATCTTTGGATGTTCGGCTCCCAACCTGATCAGCAATGCCCACAACATCACACCTGCTAATCTGTAACTGCACTACAAGGTCATCTACCTTATTCCGTAAACCGCATGCATTCAAATACAACATTTTCAGTCCTGTATTCATCACCTTTTTAGACTTTGCTCCCATGTTTCACTTTAACTCATTTCACTAGCTGCAGTTTTGCCCTACTATTTTCCTGTCCTTCCTCATAGTCTCACTACACACTGCATTTACTTGTATACCAATTGCCCTATCACTCCGGTCCCCATGCCTCTGCCAACTTAGTTTAAACCCTCTCCAATAGCTCTAGCAAACCAGCTGCAAGTATATTGGTCCCCCTTGGATTCAGGTGTAACCCATCCTTTTTATATAGGTCGTACTTTTCACAGAACTGATCCCAATGATCCAGAAATCTGAAACCCTGCACCACTTCCTCAGCCACTCATTGTGTTCCAGTCCTAACTAGCACGTACCACTGGGAATAACCCAGAGATGACTATATTAGAGGTCCTGTTCTCCAGCCTGTTCCCTAACTCCCTATACTCACTGTGCAGGACCTCTTCCCCATTTCTGCCTATGTCAGTGGTGGCACTGTGCCCCACAACCTCTGGCTACTCACCTTCCCTCTTGAGAATATTCTGCAGCCACTCTGAGACATCCTGGACCATAGCACCTGGGAGGCCACACACTATCCTAGCTTCTCCTTCACGGCCACAGAATCTCCTGTCCAACCCCTAACTATCAAGTCTCCTGTCACTACTTCTCTGCCTGACATTACCCTTCCCTGCTGAGCCCCAGAGCTGGCTACAGTGCCATTGGCCTTGCTGCTACTGTGTCCTGATAGTTCACCCTCCCCAGCAGTATGCAAAGGGATATTTCTGTTGCTGATGCGAATGGCCAAAGGGGAACCCTTCCTTCTCTTGGTGGTCTACTATCTGAATCCTGCTGTCTAGGTGTGACCACCTATGAAGTTCTCAGCCTCCCGGATGGTCCCGAGTGCATCTAGCTCCAGCTCCGGTTTCTTGGCCTTGTCAGTCAGGAGCTGAAGTTGCGTGCACCTCCTGCTGATATAGCTGTCTGGTAGGCTGTTAAGTACCCTGAAATCCCTCATCTCAAAGGAGGAATATTTCACTGCCTGAACTACCATTCCGCCTACACATGTTATGCCTGTAACTTTTCAAGTTTAAGTTCTAGCCTGCGCCTGTTCTCTTTCAAGCCTGCTGAGCCAAAGCCTGACCACTCTAACACTGTCCACTCACTTAATAGCCGCTCCAACAATGGCCACTCCATTCAAACCCTGCTTTTTTTATTGGCCCTTGTTAATTAACTCTGGTTACTATTAACCCAAGCAATCTTCTGCTCCACAGACAAGTCCTAACAGGCCCTGCTCACATTTTAAACTGGCGCGTAAAGTTCTATGTTCTATGTTCTAAAAGGATGTGGGTCAAGCAACATCCTACATTGAACATCTTGCAAGTACAGAGACACAGGAGAATGCAGGTACTGGAATCTGGAGCAAAACGATGACTGCTGGAGAAACTGAGTGGGTCAGGCAGCGTTAGTGGAGGGAAATAGACAGTTGACATTTCAAGTTTCATCTCCTAAGTTACAGAGAAAGGTTGAACAAGTTAGGTCTTTATTCTTTGGAGTGTAGAAGGTTGAGGGGGGACTTGATAGAGGTGTTTAAAATTATGAAGGGGATTGACAGAGTTGACGTGGATAGACTTTTTCCATTCAGAGTGGGGAAGATTCAAACAAGAGGACATGAGTTGAGAGTTAAAGGACAAAAGTTTAGGGGTAATATGAGGGGGAACTTCTTTACTCAGAGAGTGGTAGCTGTGTGGAACGAGCTTCCAGCAGAAGTGGTTGAGGCAGGTTCGATGTTGTTGTTTAAAGTTAAATTGGATAGATATATGGACAGGAAAGGAATGGAGGGTTATGGGCTGAGTGCAGGTCGGTGGGAATAGGTGAGAGTAGGAGTTCAGCACGAACTAGAAGGGCTGAGGTGGCCTGTTTCCGTGCTGTAATTGTTATATGGTTATATGGTTATAAGTTAGGAACTTTTATCTAGGTGGTGTTCCAGCACTTTTTGTGTTGGTCTTGGTATTTAGAACTGTTGTCTGAATACATTCCAAAGACGTACAGTTTATGGGTGTGGTTGGGCGGGGCAGGCTTGTTGGGTCAGAACTGTCTGTTACCACGCTGTTGCTCTAAATAAGGTCAATTTCAAGTTCAAGTTTATGGTCGTCTGCCTGTACATACATATACAGGAAAACAACCAATTGAGACACTGTTTCTCCGGACCCCGAAGCACCCATAATACATATATCATACACAGCACATAAAACTATATATTACCACAAATAAGTTAATAAATATAATTCAAAATGCATGTGAAATGTATAGCACAGGTAAACAGTGAACAGTAAACAGCTCATTGTCTTAGTGATGAGACCTCAGTGGTGGCAGGGTATTCATTAGTTCCACAGCCTGAGGGAAGAAGCTGTTACCCAGTCTGGCAGTTCTAGTCCTGATGCCCCTGTACCTCCTTCCTGATGGTAGTATATCAAAAAGATTGTGGGATTTGTGGTAGAGATCCCTAAACTTGCTTCAGGCCGCCTATATCCAACACTCTTGGTAAATGTCAGAAATGGGGGTGGGGGGTGTGAAGGGAGACCCCGGTGGACATGTCAGTGGTTTTTACTATCCTCTGTAGGATCTTGTGGACCGCTGCCTTGCTGCTTCAGTACCTGACATTGATGCAGCCAGACGGGACACTCTCGATGGAGCTCCTGTAGAAAGTTGTTAGAATAGGGATAGGGGGCCTTGCATGCATCGATCTCCTCAGAAATACAATAAAATAAATTCCCAAGCCTAGTCACATTACCACAGCTTCTAGATCTTCAGATGTTTGCACTCCTTGATGTTTGATACTGTCTTCTTGAGGGAGCACCTGTGGTGGATGCTGTCAGAGGTAGGGAGGGCTGTGCTCCCAATGGACTGGGCTGTGCCCACTACTCTCCGCTGTCTCATGAGTTCCTGTGCATTGGAATGACTCTGTATTGGTCTTGTCCAATAGCAGTGCAGATTTACATATAAGATCTGAGTGAACAGATCTTGTCAAGTAACAGATCAAAAGGGTAATACAGACAACACAACCTATGTGTGCTTAACAGATTCAAGATCCAAGATGCAAGATGTGTTATTATCTTTCTTCAGTATGTAAAGGAGAATGAAATGATTGTTGATCCGGCTACAGAGTAGCGTAATGGTTACCACAACGCTATTACACCACCAGCGACCTGGGTTCAATTCCCGCCACAGTCTGTAACAGTTTGCACATTCTGCTCGTGACTGTGTGGTGTTCCATTTTCTTCCCAAATTCCAAAGACATGGAGACGGGTTAGTGTTTTAATTGGTCACATGGGTGTAATCATCGGGCCCAAATGGCCTGTAACCATGTTGTAGTTCAAAAAAATTACTCCAGTTTTGATGCTGCATGAAAAAGCACAATAAGCATAAAAGACACAATAAATATAAATTCCTAAGATTACCTTATATACATAGACTAATTGAATGTACATAAAGTGACACTAGGTACGGGAGTGTCTTTACATGAGGTGACTCTGACAGGAGATGATAAAGTAGTGGTGGTTGGGGATGTGGAGGGGTGGGTTAGTGGGTGGAGGTGTTGATCTGCCTCACTGCTTGGGGAAGTAGCTGTCTTTGAGTCTGGTTGTCCTGGTGTGGATGCTATGTAGCCTCCTCCCTGATGGGAGTGGGACAGAAGGGGTGGGATCATTCATGATAGTGCTGCCCTTTTACTGACACCTTTCGCTATCTATCGTTCCGTATACTTCCGGGGCGCCTTGGCGCAACTCGAGTAGCAGCAGTACTCTCAATGGATACGTTTAAATATTCCCCTTTCAGCCTGACACAGCTAAAAAGCACAACTGCTTCCAAAGTCAGTACAGTCAACTAAGATGTCTTAATGCATTTAAATGAACTATCGCTGCTTAAAACCGATGGAAACAATACCATTTGTGGTCGGAAGTGCCCACGGGAGGACACCTTGGAGGAAGCACAGGTATAGATTGGGGTTACAAGTGCATTTAAGGAAACGGGGTTTTAAACTCCCTATACCAGCTATCTTGCTGGCGAACTTGCAGTCTCTGGTGAATGAAATCGATGATCTCAGAGCTAGGGTGCTGAATCAGAGGGACAATAGGACCAGGTGTGTCCTTTGTTTCATGGAATCCTGGTTAACCCCTTCCATACCTGATGCAGCGATCCAGATCGACGGGTTTACTATACACCGTCAGGATAGATCTATAGAGTCTCTCAAAAGCAGAGGTGGAGGAGTATGCCTCATGAATAACTCTTCTTAGTGCACAAATATATCAGTGCTGTCCAATTTCTACTCACCAGACCTGGAATATCTAGCAGTAAAGTGCCATCCTTTTTACCTACCATGGGAGTTCTGTGGGGTCATTTTGGTAGCAGTTTACATTCCGCCTCAGGCCAGTGTCAAGCAGGCTTTAGATGATCTGAGTAATGGGATCAACATGCACGAAACAGTGCACCCTAATACCTTCACCATCGTTTTGGGAGATTTTAACCAGGCCAGTCTGAAAATATCAGTGAGCAATTACCATCAACAGATCACTTGCAATACCAGAGGAAACAATACACTGGAGCATTGCTACAGCACCATCATGAATGCCGCCCGTGCAATTCCACGCCCTCACTTCGGGAAGTCTGATCACCTGGCTGTACTTCTACTCCCTGAGTATAGGCAGAGACTGAAGACTGCAGCACCAGCAGTGAGGACCAAGAAGGTATGGACAAGGGAAGCACAGGAGGGCCAACAGGACTGCTTTGAATTGGTGGACTAGAGTATATTCAGGGATTCATCTTCGAACCTGAAGAAGTATGCTACAGTTGTTACCAACTTCGTTAAAACCTTTGTGGTTGAGTGTGTGTCCACAAATACTAACTGTACGTTCCCAAACCAAAAGCCATGGATGAACCAGGAGGTACGTCGTCTGCTGAAGGCTGGATCTGTGGCATTCAAGTCTGGCGACCCAGGCCTGTACCAGAAAACCAGGTATGTTATGCCAAGCAACACACATCAAAGTTGCTGGTGAACACAGCAGGACAGGCAGCATCTCTAGGAAGAGGTACAGTCGACGTTTCAGGCCGAGACCCTTCGTCAGGACTAAATGGCAGTTAGTCCTGACGAAGGGTCTCGGCCCGAAATGTCGACTGTACCTCTTCCTAGAGATGCTGCCTGGCCTGCTGCATTCACCAGCAACTTTGATGTGTGTTGCTTGAATTTCCAGCATCTGCAGAATTCCTCGTGTTTATGTTATGCCGAGGCCGATTTTGAACAAGGTGAGACGACATCGGATGCACGGCAACTCTGGCAGGGTCTGCAAGACATTACTTCCTACAAAGCGAAACCAAACCCCAATAGCATGAGTGGCAGCGATGAACTACCAGATGAACTCAATGCCTTCTATGCTTGCTTTGAAAGAGAGAACGCATTTCAGGATGTATATTGTATACTTTTCTCTGACATTACATTTGACCTTTGAACCACTACAGCTGTGAAGATCCCTGATGACCCTGTGATCTCTGTCTCAGAGGCCGATGTTAGGTTGTCTTTGAAGAGAGTGAACCCTCACAAGGCGGAAGGTCCCGATGGAGTACCTGGTAAGGCTCTGAAAACCTGTGCCAACCAACTAGCAGGGGTATTCAAGGACATTTTTAACCTCTCACTGCTATGGGCGGAAGTTCCCACTTGCTTCAAAAAGGCAACAATTATACCGTACCTAAGAAGAATAACGTGGGCTGCACTAATGACTATCGCCTGGTAGCACTCACATCAACAGTGATGAAATGCTTTGAGAGGTTGGTCATGACTGGACTGAACTCCTGCCTCAGCAAGGACCTGGACCCATTACAATTTGCCTATCGCCACAGCAGACGCAATTTCAATGTCTCTCCACATGGCTTTAGACCACCTGCACATCCATGTCAGGATGCTGTTCATCGACTATAGCTCAGCATTTAATGCCATCATTCCCACAATCCTGATTGAGAAGTTGCAGAACCTGGGCCTCTGTACCTCCCTCTGTAATTGGATCCTCGACTTCCTAACTGGAAGACCACAATCTGTGCGGATTGGTGATAACATATCCTCCTTGCTGATGATCAACACTGGCGCACCTCAGGGGTGTGTGCTTAGCCCACTGCTCTACTCTCTGTATACATATGACTGTGTGGCTAGACATAGCTCAAATACTATCTGTAAATTTGCTGACGATACAACCATCGTTGGTAGAATCTCAGGTGGTGACGAGAGGGCATACAGGAGTGAGATATGCCAACTAGTGGAGTGGTGTCGCAGCAACAACCTGGCACTCAACATCAGTAAGACAAAAGAGCTGATTGTGAACTTCAGGAAGGGTAAAACGAAGGAACACATACCAATCCTCACAGAGGGATCAGAAGTGGAGAGGGTGAGCAGCTTCAAGTTCCTGGGTGTCAAGATCTCTGAGACTCTAACCTGGTCCCAACATCAATGTAGCTATAAAGAAGGCAAGACAGCGGCTATACTTTATTAGGTGTTTGAAGAGATCTGGCATGTCAACAAATACACTCAAAAACTTCTATAGTTATACCGTGGAGAGCATTCTGACAGGCTGCAAAGAAGCTGCAGAAGGTTGTAAATTTAGTCAGCTCCATCTTGGGTACTAGCCTACAAAGTACCCAGGACATCTTTAGGGAGCGGTGTCTCAGAAAGGCAGCGACCATTATTAAGGACCTCCAGCACCCAGGGCATGCCCTTTCTCACTGTTACCATCAGGTAGGAGGTACAGAAGCCTGAAGGCACACACTCAGCGATTCAGGAACAGCTTCTTCCCCTCTGCCATCCGATTACTAAATGGACATTGAAGCTTTGAACACTACCTCACTTTTTTTTAAAATACAGTGTTTCTGTTTTTGCACGTTTTTAAAAAAATCTATTCAATATATGTAATAGATTTACGTGTTTATTTATTATTGTTATTTTTTTTCTCTTTGCTAGATTATGTATTGTATTGAACTGTTGCTGCTAAGTTAACAAATTTCACGTCACATGCCGGTGATAATAAACCTGATTCTGATTCTGATTATATGTCCTTGATGGTGGGTAGGCTGACACTGCTGATGCTTTGGGCAACTTTAACTACCCGTTGTAGATTTATCCTGTCCGCTGCAGTGCAGTTTCCATACCACACAGTAATACAGCATGTTCGGATACTCCCAACTGTTCAACAGATTGTGTAGTATAGTGCACATATTTATATTTTCTTAAATTTTCAGTAACCTGATGCTGGGGTAGTTCACAAGACCTATTTTGAGTTTTGTTGTTTTCTGACCATTGGCATTATCCAAATGGTCTGTAAGCTGAAACCCATTTTGTATTTAAGAATTGTGGCAGCACTTGCATACTGACAATAACTTTATAACTCGGTCACAAGTTGCTTTTATTTGAAGTGATCCTTGTTTCTTTAATTCTTCCCTCAAAATATTTTGGATTAGATTGAACAGCTGTGGTTTGATAGAAAACACATGTGCAGCTTCAAGAACTACAAAGGAAACTTTGTGTATAAAGGGTTAAAGAAAAGAATGTCAAAAAAAAAACTAATCCTTACCACATATTGTCTTTCTTAATTGTACTGTGGCCAACATTTATGTTGTCTGGGGACATTTTCACTGCTAACCTCGGTCAGATAAAATTAGCCTTTCAGGAATATACTGACCCAGATATAACCTTACACTGGAATTCTATATGACACCCACAATATTGAGGCAGCAGTGTATAACGATTGCTGACAGAACACTGATAGAAGCTGAGCCATTAGATCCAAAGATCTAATTTCATCAAAGGCAAAGACCTCCCCACCATTGAGCATATCTACAAGAAAGCAGCATCCATCAGCAAGGATCCTCAGCATTCAGGCTATGCTCCCTTCTCACTACTACCGTCAGATAGGAGGTACAGGAGCTTTGGAACCCACACCACCAGGTTCAGGAGCAGTTATTACCACTACTGAACCAATGTGGATAAATTCAGTCACCTCAACTCTGAACTGATTCCACAACCTACAGACTCACTTTCAAGGACTCTACAACTCATGTTCTCAGTATTATTTATCTATCTGTCTGTCTATCTTGATTAAGTGTTTTTAGGTCCAGAGAAACATCATCTCATTTGACGATACATATGTATATAGCTAAATGACAATAAACCTGACCTGACTTGTATTTACGCAGTTCGTCTTCTTTTGAAGATTGGTTGTTTGTCAGTTTTTAATTCATTGATTCTAATGTGTGTCTTTGTTCTGCTCTGAATGCCTGCAAGAAAACAGGTGCATAGCAGTTAGTGTGGCTCTATTACAGCTCGGGGTATCAGAGTTCGGAGTTCAATTCCAGTTCTATCTGTAAGGAGTTTCTGAGTTCTCCCCATGACCACGTGGGTTTCCTCCGGGTGCTCTAGTTTCTCCCACAGTCCAAAGACGTAGCGGTTAATAGGTTAATGGGCCATTGTAAGTTGTCCTGTGATTAGGCTGGGTTAGCAACACACACAAAATGCTGGGGGAACTCAGTGGGCCAGGCATCATCTATGGAAAAGAGTACAGTCGCCGTTTTGGGTTGAGACCCTTCAGCAGGACCTAAATCGATGGGTTGCTGGGTGGTGCGGCTTGTTGGGCTGGAAGGGCCTGTTCTGTGCTGTATCTCTAAATAAATATACAGCTCATGGTGACATATACATACATTGATAATAAATTTACTTTGAACTTTGAACGAGGGCTTGATTCTATGGTGCAGCTCCTTTTTTAGAAGTTGCAAACCTCAAAAAAGAGCATTTTTATTTCTGAATAAAAATCCTGTTAAGTCATAAGGTAATATTATTCCCCAAGTCAGCATTGCTGAAGGAGATGATCTTGTCATTATCTCGTTGCTATTGTGGCTGCTGCATTTCCTAACTTGCAACAATAATCACATTTCTAAGCTGATTCATTTGCTATAAAGCACTTTGGGTATTCTACAGTGGTAGGAAGCCTTGTTTAACTAAAGATCTCAATGCCCACTAAATTAATTGTTTTCCTTTTAAAACAATCAAAATTCATTTTAAATTGCAACCTCATTTCCTATATGTGTGCCCCTTCAAATTCAGCTCCCCATTCTAAACAAATTGTTTCCACATCCTTCTACCTCACCCTGTAGAATATTAACTCTCCAAGTGATCACCTCCACCTCTGCTCACCTACAGGAAGGATATAAATACATTTGAAAGAGTGCAGAGGAAATTTACAAGGATGTCGCTGGGACTTCAGGACCTGAATTATAGGGAAATATTGAATAGGTTGGGATTTCATTCCCTGAAGTGCAGGAGAATGAGAGGTGATCTTATTGAGGTAATCAAAACTATGATGGGTATAGATAGCTTGTATGCATACAGGCTTTTTACACTGAGGTTGGGTGAGACCTAGAGGTCATAGGTTAATGGTGAAACATGAAATATTTAAGGGGAACTTCACTCAGAGGGTAATGCAAGTATGGAATGAGCTGCCAATGGAAGTGGCAGATGAGATATTCAAGAGAATTTTGGATCGGTGCATGGATCGATATGTGGAAGCTTCAGGTCCCACACCACCAAATTCAAGAGCAGTTGAACCGTCAGGCTCCTGAACCGGTGTGGATAACTTCAGTCACCACAACTCTGAACTGATTTGACAACTTACAGACTCACTTTCAAGGACTCCTTACACATCATGTTCTCAGTGTTATTTTTATTTGAATAATTTTATTTTGCTTATTGTCAGTTTTTCATAAATTCTATTGTATTTCTTTATTTTCCTGTAAATGCCTGCAAAAATGAACCTCAGGAAAGAATATGGTAATATACACAGTACATACTTCGATAATAAATTTTCTTTGAACTTGATGGCATAGTGTGGATGTCAGCATCTCTGTGCTCCAGCATGGTAATACTGTGGCGATAAATTTTACTTTGACTTTGAGAGTGGTTTGGAGGGATATCAGCCAGGTGCAGGTAGATGGGACAAGCCAGAAGACCAGGCTGGCATGGACTAGATGGACTGAAAGGCCTGTTTATGTTGTGCTCTGTAAGAAATATGCCATCAACCACTATGATACAGATATGGTGTTGCAATGGTGTCCCACCACTCCCGAGTTCAAATCAATTTGTGGCAACTCATGAAACTGAAGTTAATAAATCTGTACTAGTCAAGATTTCCTTGCCCGTATGTAATTCTACCGTACAGAGTGGCTCTGTTATGTTGCCATTTCAAATCAACCAAGCACAATGTGGCTGTCCCAATACTTGCCAGACTTTGTATTTATAGACCAATACAGCACGTATGCAGTCTTTTCAGCCCAATGAGGCCATGCACACCACCTGTCCACTGAGATAGTGCCATTTCCTGCTCATGTCCCTCCAGGTACCCATCCAAGTGCAGGATTAGGCCATTTGACCCAATGAGTTTGCTCAACCATTTCCTCTTGGCTGATTTATTATCCCTCTCAATCTCATTCTCCTACCTTCTCCCCATAACCTTGAGGCCCTGACTAATCAAGAATTAATCAACCTCTGCCTTAAATATACCCAATGAATTGGTCTTCACAGCCAATGAATTCCACAGATTCACCACCCTCTGGTTAAAGAAATTCCTTCTTATTTCTGTTCTAAATGGACATCTCTCTATTCTGAGGCTGTGCCCTCTGGTGCTAGACTCCTCCACTGTAGGAAACACCTTCTCCACAACCACTCTTTCTAGGTCTTTCAATATTCAATAGGTTTCAATGAGATCTCCCCCCTCATCCTTCTAACCACCAGCTAGTATAGACCCAGAGCCATCAAACAATCCTCATATGTTAACCCTTTCATTCCTGGGATCAGTCTTGTGGACCACTTCTGGGCCCTCCCCAGTGCCAGCACAAAGACTATGAACATACACTCTCAAAGATCACAATGCACTGCCTGAGTCAGTGGTGGAGGCAGATACACTACTGCAATTTAAGAGACTGCTAGACAGGTATATGGAGGAATTTAAGGTGGGGGGTTATTTGGGAGGCAGGGTTTAAGGGTCGGCACAACATTGTAGGCTGAAGGGCCTGTACTGTGCTGTACCATTCTATGTTCTATGTAGGTCCTTTTTAAATCTTGCCCCACTCACCCTAAATTGATGCCTCCTCCAACTCTGCTTTAGATGTTACTGAAATCTGTCTTTGGTATTTGTCAATAGGCAATAGACAATAGGTGCAGGAGTAGGCCATTCGGCCCTTCGAGCCAGCACCGCCATTTTCTGTGATCATGGCTGATCATCCACAATCAGTATCCAGTTCCTGCCCTATCCCCATAACCTTTGATTCTGCTATCTTTAAGAGCTCTATCCATCTCTTTCTTGAAAGCATCCAGACACCTGGCCTCCACTACCTTCTGGGGCAGAGCATTCCACATATCCACCACTTTGGGTGAAAATGTTTTTCCTCAACTCCGTTCTAAATGGCCTACCCCTTTTCCTTAAACTGTGGCCTCTGGCTCTGGACTCACCCATCAGCGGGAACATGCTTCCTGCCTCCAGCGTGTCCAATCCCTTCAGAATCTTATATGTTTCAATCAGATCCCCTCTCATCCTTCTAAATTCCAGTGTATACAAGCCCAGTCGCTCCAATCTTTCAACATATGACAGTCCTGCCATCCCGGGAATTAACCTTGTGAACCTACGCTGCACTCCCTCAATAGCAAAAATGTCCTTCCTCAAATTTGGAGACCAGAACTGCACACAATACTCCAGGTGTGGTCTCACCTGGGCCCTGTACAGCTGCAGAAGGACCTCTTTGCTCCTATACTCAATTCCCCTTGTTAGGAAGGCCAGCATGCCATTAGCTTTCTTCACTGCCTGCTGTACCTGCATGCTTGCTTTCAGTGACTGATGTACAAGAACACCTAGATCTCGTTGTGCTTCCCCTTTTCCTAACTTGACTCCATTTAGATAATAATCTGCCTTCCTGTTCTTACCACCAATGTGGATAACCTCACATTTATCCACATTAAACTGCACCTGCCCACTCACCCAGCCTGTCCAAGTCACCCTGCATTCTCATAACATCCTCCTCACATTTCACACTACCACCCAGCTTTGAAGCTTTGTCCTTGAAGTTTTTGCAGAAATTTTCTGTATTTACTGCTTCTTCTTCTTAGGATGACAGCAGCTCACCAGAGTCCTTCCTGTCCTGGGCCAGTCATTCAAGTTTTCCCCAGGTTTAGCCCATCTTCAAAGATCGTTTCTCCCTGGGTAAAGGATACTGTCTGTTTACTCTAAGTATGCCTGCAGATCTGTTCCTTGCAATTGTGGAGCCAGCTGGTTTGCAAGGAATCAGAATCTGAATCAGAGGAGAGACTGAGAGAGTACTGTGATTGTGGTCAGTGTTACCCGGTATATTGGCTTCAACCATTTGTGGCTGTTGGGAATCTAAATGGTGATGGACACTTTCAGCTGATTGTTGTGATCTTATCATTACATATTTCATGAAATTTGTTGTTTTGTGGCAGCAGTACAGTGCGATACAAAAATACTATAAGTTGCAATAAGAAATATATTTTAAAGAAAACAAATAAATAGCGCAGTAACAAACAAGAGAAAATCTGCAGATGCTGGAAATCCAAGCGACAAACCCAAAATGCTGGAGGAACTCAGCAGGCCAGGCAGCATCTATGGAAAAGAGTACGGTCAACATTTCGTGCCGAGACCCTTCATCAGGACTGGAGAAAAGAAGATGAGGAGTCAGAGTCGGAAGGTGGGGGGAGGGGGAGGGGGAAACACAGGTGATCGGTGAAACCGGGAGGGGTGACGGGTGAAGTAAAGAGCTGGAAAGTTGATTGGAGAAGAGGTAGAGATGGAGAAGTGGGAATCTGATAGGAAAGGACAGAAGGTGACGGAAGAAAGAAAAGGGACAGGAACACCAGAGGGAAGTGATGGGCAGTTAAGGAGAGAGAGGGAAAAGGGAATGGGGAGTGCTGAAGGATGGGGAGTATTACCGAAAGTTCGAGCAATCGATGTTCATGCCATCAGATTGGAGGCTACCCAGACGGAATATAAGGTGTTATTCCTCCAACCTGAGTGTAATACAAAAAAAGAACAAGATACACTCAGTGGCTACTTCATTAGATATTCCTGTACCTAATAAAGTGGCCACTGCGTGTATCTTTGTGATCTTCTGCTGCTGTACCCCATCCACTTCAAAGTTCAACATGTTGTGCATTCAGAGATGCTCTTCTGTACACCACCGTTGTAATGTGTGCTTCTCCGAGTTACTGTCGCCTTCCTGTCAGCTTGAACCAGTCTGGCCCTTCTCCTCTGACCTCTCTCATTAACAAGGCATTTTCCCCTGACAGAACTGCCCCTCATTGGATGCTTTTTGCTTATTACTCCATTCTCTGTAAACTCTAAATACTGTTGTGCATGAAAATTCCAAGAGATGAGCAGTTACTGAGATACTCAAACCACCCAGCCTGGCACCAACAATCATTCCACGGCCAAAGTCACTTAGATCACATTTCTTCCTCCATTCTGAGGTAAATTGGATTAGACATTGGCTCAATGGAAGAAGCCAAAGAGTGGTAGTAGAGAATTGCTTCTCCAAGTGGAGGCCTGTGACTAGTGGTGTGCCACAGGGATCAATGCTGGGTCCATTGTTATTTGTCATCTATATCAATGATCTGGATGATAATGTGGTAAATTGGATCAGCAAATTTGCTGATGATACAAAGATTGGAGGTGTAGTAGACAGTGAGGAAGGTTTTCAGAGCCTGCAGAGGGACTTGGACCAGCTGGAAAAATGGCAGATGGAGTTTAATACAGACAAGTGTGAGGTATTGCACGTTGGAAGGACAAACCAAGGTAGAACATACAGGGTTAATGGTAAGGCACTGAGGAGTGCAGTGGAACAGAGGGATCTGGGAATACAGATACAAAATTCCCTAAAAGTGGCGTCACAGGTAGATAGGGTCGTAAAGAGAGCTTTTGGTACATTGGCCTTTACTAATCAAAGTATTGAGTATAAGAGCTGGAATGTTATGATGAGGTTGTATAAGTCATTGGTGAGGCCGAATCTGGAGTATTGTGTTCAGTTTTGGTCACCAAATTACAGGAAGGATATAAATAAGGTTGAAAGAGTGCAGAGAAGGTTTACAAGGATGTTGCCGGGACTTGAGAAACTCAGTTACAGAGAAAGGTTGGATAGGTTGGGACTTTATTCCCTGGAGCGTAGAAGAATGAGGGGAGATTTGATAGAGATATATAAAATTATGATGGGTATAGATAGAGTGAATGCAAGCAGGCTTTTTCCACTGAGACAAAGGGAGAAAAAAACCAGAGGACATGGGTTAAGCGTGAGGGGGGAAAAGTTTAAAGGGAACATTAGGGGGGGCTTCTTCACAGAGAGAGTGGTGGGAGTATGGAATGAGCTGCCAGACAAGGTGGTAAATGCAGGTTCTTTTTTAACATTTAAGAATAAATTGGACAGATACATGGATGGGAGGTGTATGGAGGGATATGGTCTGTGTGCAGGTCAGTGGGACTAGGCAGAAAATGGTTCGGCACAGCCAAGAAGGGCCAAAAGGCCTGTTTCTGTGCTGTAGTTTGTATGGTTTCTATGGTTTTCTATTCTGATGTTTGAACTGAACCTCTTGACTATGTCTGCGTGGTTTTATATATTGAGCTGCTGAGACCTGATTGGCTAATTAGATATTTGCATTAATGAGTAGGTACCTAATTAAGTGGCCGCTGGGTGTAGTGCGGTAGTATTCATGGGTTGATGGAACATTCAGAAATTGGATAGTAGGGAGCAAGAAATTGTTCCTAAAATGTTGAATGTGTGTCTCCCCCCCCCCCCCCCGCCTGGCCCCCCGATGATAGTAATGAGAAGATGGTGAAGGTGCTTAGTGTTAGATGTCAGATTAAGGATCTGGTGTTAACAAGATTGGTTCATTGCTGTCTAATTGTGTGGCAGGTTACCTTAGTGAGTTGGACTTTTGTCATGAAGGCAAAATGTTTTGAATTCAAGTGCCGTTTTAGAAAATTGCTGATTACTGATGAATGGCTGGTTACAAAATAGGCAGTCTTCTATCCAACAATATGTTACATTGAGGCAACACAATTGTCTCAGGTGATTCTAAAGTCAAACAACAGGAATTCTGCAGATGCTGGAAATTCAAGCAACATACATCAAAGTTGCTGGTGAACGCAGCAGGCCAAGCAGCATCTGTAGGAAGAGGTGCAGTTGACGTTTCAGGCCGAGACCCTTCGTCAGGACTAACTGAAGGAAGAGTGAGTAAGGGATTTGAAAGTAGGAGGGGGAGGGGGAGATCCAAAATGATAGGAGAAGACAGGAGGGGGAGGGATAGAGCCGAGAGCTGGACAGGTGATAGGCAAAAGGGGATACGAGAGGATCATGGGACAGGAGGTCCGGGAAGAAAGACGGGGGGGGGGTGACCCAGAGGATGGGCAAGAGGTATATTCAGAGGGACAGAGGGAGAAAAAGGAGAGTGAGAGAAAGAATGTGTGCATAAAAATGAGTGGGGTACGAGGGGGAGGTGGGGCCTTAGCGGAAGTTAGAGAAGTCGATGTTCATGCCATCAGGTTGGAGGCTACCCAGACGGAATATAAGGTGTTGTTCCTCCAACCTGAGTGTGGCTTCATCTTTACAGTAGAGGAGGCCGTGGATAGACATGTCAGAATGGGAATGGGATGTGGAATTAAAATGTGTGGCCACTGGGAGATCCTGCTTTCTCTGGCGGTCAGAGCGTAGATGTTCAACAAAGCGGTCTCCCAGTCTGCGTCGGGTCTCGCCAATATATAAAAGGCCACATCGGGAGCACCAGACGCAGTATATCACCCCAGTCGACTCACAGGTGAAGTGATGCCTCACCTGGAAGGACTGTTTGGGGCCCTGAATGGTGGTAAGGGAAGAAGTGTAAGGACATGTGTAGCACTTGTTCCACTTACACGGATAAGTGCCAGGAGGGAGGTCAGTGGGGAGGGATGGGGGGGACGAATGGACAAGGGAGTTGTGTAGGGAGCGATCCCTGCAGAATGCAGAGAGGGGGGGGAGGGAAAGATGTGCTTAGTGGTGGGATCCCGTTGGAGGTGGCGGAAGTTACGAAGAATAATATGTTGGACCCGGAGGCTGGTGGGGTGGTAGGTGCTGTTTTGAAGGAGTTATTTTCCCCATTACCTTTGAGAGTGTTTATGTCCCAATCTATGTTGTTTAAAATACAGCAGTTACACTATAAGTGGGTTTGATTTCTCACCCCCATGCCCTTTCCCCTTTTTTCATTCCACATTCTGGTTACCCCCTTATGCTTCCTCTTCTCCTTACCTGCCTCTCATCTGGATCACCTCCTCCTTTTCTTTCTCCCTTGGTTCACTCTCCCACACCCGCCTTCTTATTCTGGCCTCTTCCCCCTTCCTTTGTAGCCCTGATGAAGTGTCTAGGCCCAAAACATCAACTCTTTATTTCTTTATTCCTTTCCATAGATGCTACCTGACCTGCTGAGTTCCTCCCGCAGATTTTTTTTGTGTGTTACTCTGGATTTCCAGCATCGGCAGAATCTCTAGTTTGTAGGAGATTCAGAAATCCTCTGAGCCCCCTAGCTTGTTCCTTAAATGCAACCCTTTTGTTTTAGATACTCTTGCCTTGGGTACAGGAGCCTTAGGTCCCACACCACCAGGTTCAGGAACAGTTATTACTTAAAACCATCAGGCTCCTGAACCAGTGTGGATAACTTCACTCACCTCAACACTGAACTGATTGCGCAATCTATGGACTCACATTCAAGGGCTCTACAACTCGTATCCTGTTTTATTTTTTTTATTTGCACAGTTTGTCTTCTACTGCACATTGGTTATTAATCATTCTTTGTGTTTTTATGTTTTATCACCGTCTTGTGCCGCACAACATGGGTGATCATGGTCCAGACCGTGATTGTTCTTGGCAGATTTTTCCACAGAAGTGGTTTACCTTTGCCTTCTTCTGGGCAGTGTCTTTACAAGATGGTGACTCCAGCCGTGATCAATACCCTTCAGAGATTGTCTGCCTAGTGTCAGTGGTTACATAATCAGGACTTGTGATATGCACCAGCTGCTCATTCGACCATCCACCTCCTACTCCCTTGTCTTCACATGACCTTGATTTAGTGGGGGGGGGCGGGGAAGGGAGGTCCTAAGCAGATGCTATACCTTGCCCAAGGGTGATTTGTAGGCTAGCAGAGAAAAGGAGCACCTTACACCTCTCTTAGTAGAGATGTATCTCCACCCCATCACCCAGATCCGGGCACTACCTTGCAGAAATGGGATATTGAGGTCTCTTTGAGCATAAATATTTCCCAAACTTTCAGTTTAAAAAAAACACAAAGGATTCTGCAGATGCTGAAAATCCAGAGCAATACTCAAATTCTGGAGAAACTCCGTAGGTTAGATATAGCATCTCTGGAAATGAATAAATCGTTGAGACTTTGGGTCGAGATGCCAGAGTAAGAAGGTGGGGGGAGGGGAAGGGAAGGAGTACAAACTAGAAGGTGATAGGTGAAGCCTGGTTGGTGGAGGAGGAGAAGCCTAGGAGGGGTTAGCTAGAAAAAGCAAAGGACCGGTGAAGAAGGAATCTGATAGGAGACCAATGGAAAAAGGGAAGAAGGAGGGGAACCTCAGGTAGGTGATCTGGAGGGGAGGAGAAGAGGTAAGAGGACAGAGTGGGGAATTGAAGATTGGGGAGGATGAAAAAATAATGAATGGAAATTGTATAAATTGATGTTCATGTCATCAGGTTTGAGGCATTGCTCCTCCAGCCCAAGAATGGCCTCATCATGGCAGAAAAGGAGGCCATGGATCGACAAAAAAAAAAATGCCTTTCTGTTTTGTGCACCAAAATGGATGTTTATTTCCATCTGCCTTGGTCTTGCCCACTCTGTAAAATTGTCAGTCGTTAATGATGTGTGTCGTCCCAGATGGTGAAAATCTGTAGTCAAACCCAAAGTACATTTGTGATTTTGGGGAATTATTCCAATTGGCAAGCTGAAGCATAGTGTTTCCACAAAGGAAGAGAAAACAGTTTTAAAATCACCATTCTTCAGGCAGGAAGAAATTTACTGAGTTTATTAAATGAGCTAAATTAGAACTTCCAGCATCAAAACTCATCTACCCTAGATAAAGGAATGTCGGTGTTTTGTTTTATGTGCTGTTTTATAGAAATTGTTTAATAGTTCGGCACTTTTAGATAATTCTCCTACCGTGAGAAGTATTTGGCCAAATATGTAATAAAGTTGAGTATTTACAAATAAAAACGCACAGATGACCAGGAAGGCTGCTGCAGAGAAATGGACAAACATGGATGTGGAGAGGTCAGTACAACACTATAGTACTGCTGAGTGGGAACCAATGCAAGTCAGCATGCCTAATGGCTGATGGGAGTGAAGTTCTGAGGAAATTCAGGCATTAAGGCATGTAAAGCTCCCATTCTAACAAGAGTGTCCTCTCTGGCTGCATCATTGTGTGGTATGGAAGCTGCAAGGCATCGGACCACAGGACCCTACAGAGGACAGTAAAAACTACCAAGATTACTGGGAGCGATGCAGACAAAGGGCCCAAAGTTTTGTTAAGAATCCCTACCACCCATTCCATAATCTCTTTGACTCAGTATCATCAGGAAATAGATACAGGATCATCGGGACTAGGACTGCCAGACTGGGTAAGAGCTTTTTCACTCAGGCTGGGAGACTAATGAGGACCCTGCCACCACTGAGGTCTCATCACTAGGCCAGCAAGCTGTTTACTGTTTACCTGTGCTGCACACTACATGTAGTTTGAATTTTTTTAAAAATTAACTTATTTGTGGTATTTTTTTGGTTTACGAGCTTTGTGTGATATATGTTTTGTGAGTGCACAGTGGTTCAGAGGGGAATCATTGTTTCATTTGGTTGTATATACGTACAGTCAAAAGACAATAAACCTGAATTTGAACTTGAATTAAAGCAGTAACAAACAAGCTTACAGTTTACAGGTGCAAGCTGGGTGTCTGGGTAGACATCATTGAATAGATGTGTTGCCAATTAAGGTAAGCTTGGATGAGGTCAGTAACTAGTGAGATGAAACAAGAACAGAGGTCGGTGATGGTGTAAAGACAAAGCTAGGCGGTCATTTCAAAAGAGTATAATTTATCATTTATGTATATTTTTCCCTTAAACTCCATGGAGATGCATATTGACTTCAGAAGAAATGTGTCTCTTCTCCACCCGCTCATCATCAACAACTCTACAGTTAGCACCATTTCAACATTTAGCTTCCTGGGCATCATTATTTCCCAGGTCCTCATGTGGGAGAACCATATCTCCTTCATTAACAAAAAGGCTCAGCAGAGGATGTACTACTTGCGTTGGCTGGTAAAATTCCGTCTTCCCCAGAACATACTGGCACAATTCTACACTGTCATCGTAGAGAGCATCCTCACATCAGCCATTGCCTGGGGCGCCATGGTGGCATAGCGGTTAGCGTGGCGCTATTACAACTCAGGGCATCCTGAAGTTCAGAGTTCAATTCTGGCACCAACCGTGAGGACTCTCCGTCTGTCCTCCCTGTGAAATGTGTGGGTTTTCTCTGGGTGTTCCGGTTTCCTCCTGTTCTCCAAAGGGTTAATCGGGTTTGTCGGGGTTCCCATGGCAGCACGGGTCGAAGTGCTGGAAGGGCCAACTCCGTGCTGCATTGCTATAAAAAAAGTTTTAAAAAGAAAATCACTGTCTGATTGGCTGCAGCATGCTCTCACAAAATACAGAAACTACAGTGATTTGTCAATCGCTCCAGACTACCATCACTGTGTGTCCAGGGCAAAGAAGCAAGCAGTAAAAATCATCACCGACACTACCCACCCAGCAAACTACCTTTACCAAAAGCTCCCTTCTGGAAAGTGCCTTCTGGGCTACTAAAGCAAAAACTTCACAACGTCTTAAAAGTTTGTGCTTCCAGGCAGTTAATCTGATCAACCATTCTAGTGTCTACCCCCTTCCCCGCTCTATTACCCCCCCCCACCCGTCTCTGTACCACACTGTAAACACTTTAAACCATTTTTTATAATGCTGTTCACATTGTAAATACATGCTGGCATTTATGTATTTATGCACATTTTATTCCATATCTGTACTTCAATCTCTAACTTTATTTTTAAAGATCATAAGATAGGAGCAGAATTAGGCCATTTGGCCCATCAAGGCTGCTGCACCATTTCATCATGGCCGATCCAATTTTCCTCTCAGCCCCAATCTCCTGCTTTCTCCCCCTATCCCTTCATGCCCTGACTAATCCAAAATCTCTCAATCTCTGCTTTAAATATGCCAAAAGGTTTTATATAATTCTTTATTCTTTATTATTGTAGCATGTCGCACCCAGACCAACACACAGAGCAAATTCCCAATCAGTACACGTGACAATAATAAACCAGTTCCATTTCCATTTACATTGTAAACACTAAGTCACATTGCAGGGAGAGACAAGATGCCCTGGATATGATCAGTCGGATACAGAAAAGGGAATTGGGTATGAAAGACCAGTGACAATGGCTGACCCTATTGGTGCCAAACTAGAGGAGACACCAGGCTCAAGGACAGCTTCTACTCTGCTGTTATAAGATAATCGAGCAATCCATAAAATGGACTCTTGACCTCACAATCTACCTTTGTTATGACCTTGTACCTGATTGTCTGCCTGCACTGCACTTTCTCTGTATATGTAACACTCTATTCTGTATCGTGTTACTGCTTTTACCTTGAGCTATCTTAATGCGCTGTTGTAATGAGGTGATCTGTATCAACAGTATGAAAGACAAGTTCTTCACTGTATCATGGGTCATGTGACATTAATAAGCCAATTTACCATATGACAAGTGATCTGTACTCGCTGGACTTGAGCCCATTTTCAGAGGTGCTGAGATGCAGACTGCCAACTATGATGAATATTTTGATTTAAGGTTTTGTTTGTTCAACTCAATGAAAAGAAAAGTCACAACCGGCTTCTGAAATCAGTGCAGTATGTAACCACACTGTCTGTATACCAGGGAGGGCAAAACCTTGAGAGCTAGGTAGGTTTGGTTTAGTGGTGACAGTGGCTGTGAGAATCGGTGAGCATGTTGCTGTGTATTGACAGGTTCACGACCTCTAAAGATGGATTAAGATAAGTCAGTCTCATGCCTTTCATGGTTGAACTCACTATTTTGGATTACTAACCCTCTCAAGGTATTGTTTACCATTTCTTCCTCTTGTAATTCCCTTCCCTATCTCTAAGAGTGTTGATTGCGTGTTTTCATAGACATCTGGGTGGAGGCCGTGAACATCATGAAGACGTTCACTGTGATCCATCATGGGCACTAGCCTCCCCAGTATAGTGATATCTACAGAAGGCGATGCCTCCATTAAGGACGTTCTCTGTTCTTATTACTAACGTAAGGCAGGAGATACAGGAGCCTGAAGACACACACTCAACATTTTAGGAACAGCTTCTTCTCCTCCACCATTAAATTTCTGAAGGGACAATGAATCCATGAACACTACCTCATTGTTTATGCTTCCTTTTTGAACTACTTATTTAATTTATTTTTTATATAAATATTATTATTGTGATTTTTAGTCTTTTTATGTGTTGCCTTGTATTGCTGCCACAAAATAACAAATTTCACTTTATCTGTGAGTGATAATAAACCTGATTCTGATTCTGTCTCTCTTGCTCTCCCCCCCACATAACGCCAGCACAATCATTCACGTTCACACATACTTAATTACAACTCGTCATCTCTCATAGGCAGTTCCTCGGGATAGATGAGGACTCAATTCGTCTCCACCTCTGAGTTAAGATTAGCTTTATTTGTCACATGTACATGGAAAGGTACAATAAAGTGTAAACAACAGGAATTCTGCAGATGCTGGAAATTCAAGCAACATACATCAAAGTTGCTGGTGAACGTAGCAGGCCAGGCAGCATCTATAGGAAGAGGCGCAGTCGACGTTTCAGGCCGAGACCCTTCGTCAGGACTTCGTCCTGAACTCGGCCTGAAACGTCGACTGCGCCTCTTCCTATAGATGCTGCCTGGCCTGCTGCGTTCACCAGCAACTTTGATGTATGTTACAATAAAGTGTATTGTTTTTATGTCAGCAACCAGTGCAGTCTGAGGATGTGCAGGGGGCAGTCTGCAAGTGACGCCATGCTTCCACTGTTAATGTAGCGTACCCACAGCTTCCTATCTCTTACGTCTTTGGAAAGTGGGAGGAAACTGAAGCACCCGGAGGAAACCTGCACGATCACGGGAAGAGCGTATAAACTCCGTACAGATTGCGGTGAGAATTGAACCCTGGCCACTGGCGCTCTAAATCTTTATACTGCCATGCCACCTTTGATATGGTAACCTATCTCAAAGTCAAAGTAAATTTCTTATCATAGTACATACGGTACTGTGCAAAAGTCTTAGGCACGTAGATATCACTAGGGAGCCCAAGACTTTTGCACAGGACTGTATTTGTCAACGTGGAGCAGAGAGCAAGTTTGTAAATCTGGTGGGAGCATAGGATGTTGGGAATGGCGAGGGCGGGGTGTGGGACAGATGGCAGAGAAGGAGTGGCGGAGCGGGGTGGTGTGGGTGTAGACAAACCCAGTCCTGAGACAGCAGGCAAGGTCATTTAATTCCAAACAATTGGTTTATTAGGCATTACCATATAACTACATAACAATTACAGAATGGAAACAGGCCATCTCGGCCCTTCTAGTCCGTGCCGAACTCTTACTCTCACCTAGTCCCACCGAGCTGCACTCAGCCCATAACCCTCCATTCCTTTCCTGTCCATATCAGTGTTTCCCAGTCTCTTCCCTCTCCCCCTTTTCCCAACCATAATCCCCCTCCCCCTCCTTTCCCATTCTCAGTGTACAGTAGAAACCCATGTCAGAATCAGGTGTATCACCATTCACAAGTGTCATGAAATTTGGGTTTTTTTGTGGCAGCAGTACAGTGCAATACATGAAATTACTACAGTACTGTGCAAAAGTCTTAGGCAGCCTAGCTATATATATCTGCCTTAGACTTTTGAATAGTACTGTACTTCTTGTGGCTCCTTGAAATTCGTTTTCTTGCAGGCATTCACTGGAAAATAAAGAACTATAATAGAATTTATTAAAATCTATACATGTACAGATATATGTACCCATGTAATACACACATAATGCTAGAGGAACTGAAAAGGTCAGGCAGCATCTGTGGAGTGAAATCCTGATGAATGGTCTCAGCCCAAAATGTCTTTTATTCTTTTTTCATAGATATTGCCTGACTTGCTGAGTTCCTCCAGCATTTTGTGTGTGTTGCTCTGGATTTCCAGCATCTGCAGAATCTCTTGTGTTTATGTACTTGTGATGGAACTGGCTGAGACCCACCACTTTCTCTAGCCACTTGCATTCCTCTGCTTTGGAGTTCCCATAGCAGGCTATGATGCAGCCAGTCAGACTGCTCTCCACCACACACCCGTAGAAGTCTGTCAGAGACTATGATGACATATCAAATCTCCTCAAACTTCTAAGAAAGCAGAGACCCTGGAGCGCCTTCTTTGTGGTTGCATTTACGTACCTGCACATGTCACACAGTTATTGGCAGGGGATGCCGGGTTTCATGGATGGACTTCAGCCTTTAGCTGCGTCTGGAGCTGATGTCTTGCCCCATATGGTCAGTAGGCTGTGTGGTTGACGAAGAGAGCAGCATAAGGAACGAATGAAGGACCATAAAATGATTAAAAGAAAAAGATAAATAAGGGAAATTATAAAAAATGACAACTAGCAGCAAGCAAATAAAAAGTACAGTGCTATAGAAACTATGAACACTTAACTTTGGTTATCCAAAATTAAAGGTCATGAGTTTATTTAATCAAAGTTCAAAGTAAAATTATTATCAAGTGTGTATATGTCACCATAGACAAGCTATATTGTGGTCGACTGCAGATTTCTACAGCATTCACGGACCACTTTTTTGTGGCTGTGTTTTTTACCTTAGACCCAGAGTAATGCTGTCTCATTTGACTGTATTTATGTATGGTTGAATGACAATTAAACGTGATGAATTGAATTGAATTGAATATCCTAAATTGAGATTAATTTTCTTGCAGGCATTCACAATAGAGCAAATAAATACAGTAGAATCAATGGAAAACTACACACAGACTAACAAACAACCAATGTGCAAAAAAAGTAAATATATAATACTGAGAACATAGTTGTAGAGTCCTTGAAAGTAAATCCATAGGTTTAGAACATAGAAAAATACAGCACAGTGCAGGCCCTTCAGCCCACATTGTTGTGCTGACCCTCAAACTCTGCCTCCCATATAACCCCCCACCTTAAATTCCTCCATATACCTGTCTAGTAGTCTCTTAAACTTCACTAGTGTACCTGCCTCCACCACTGAATCAGGCAGTGTATTCCACGCACCAATCACTCTCTGAGTAAAAAACCTTCCTCTAATATCCCCTTTGAACTTCCCACCCCTCACCTTAAAGCCATGTCCTCTTGTATTGATCAGTGGTGCCCTGGGGAAGAGGCGCTGGCTATCCACTCTATCTATTCCTCTTAATATCTTGTATACTTCTATCAGTCTCCTCTCATCCTCCTTCTCTCCAAAGAGTAAAGCCCTAGCTCCCTTAATCTCTGATCATAATGCATACTCTCTAAACCAGGCAGCATCCTGGTAAATCTCCTCTGTACCTTTTCCAATGCTTCCACATCCTCCCTATAGTGAGGTGACCAGAACTGGACACAGTACTCCAAGTGTGGCCTAACCGAGTTTTATAGAGCTGCATCATTACCTCACGACTCTTAAACTCTATCCCTCAATTTATGAAAGCTAACACCCCATAAGCTTTCTTAACTACCCTATCTACCTGTGAGGCAACTTTCAGGGATCTGTGGACATGTACCCCCAGGTCCCACTGCTCCTCAGGTTGTGGAATCATTTCAGAGTTGAGTTAAGTTATCCATGCTGATTCAGAGCCTGTTGGTTGAGGGGTAATAACTCTTCCTGAATCTGGTGGTGTGAGTCCTGAGGCTCCTGTATCTTCTTCCTGATGGGAGCAGTGAGAAGAGGGCATGGTCTGGGTGGTGGGGGTCCCTGATGATGGATGCTGCATTCCTGTGGTAGCGGTCATTTTGGAGGTGCTCAAAGGTGGCAAGATCTTTGCCTGTGATATATTGGGCTAATCAGGTGCAAGTTAGTTTGGGGCACACCGTTTGCCACCATTGATGTGAGGTCAGAAGTGTTATGGTTTATCATTGTCACACTGAGACACAGTGAAAACTTAATTTTGCATCCCATCCACCCAAGTCATTCTATCACATCAGTTCACTGAAGTAGTACAAGGGAAACTATTCCAGAATACAGAATAAAGTGTAACAGTTACAGAGAAAGCACAGTACACACAGACAATAAGGTGAAAGGCTATGACAAGGAAAATTGTGAGGTCAAAAGTCCTTCTTATCATACTAGGGGACCATTCAAGCATCTGATAACAGTGGTAGAACTTACCTTGATACTGGTGGGACGTTCTTTGTGTCTTCTGCCTGATGGGACGGGGGGGGGAAGCGGGAACGTCCAGGATTGGTGGGGTCTTTGATCATGCTGGCTGCTTTACTGAGACAGCAAGGAGTGTAGACAGAGTCCATGGAGGGGAGACTGGTTCTTGTGCGGCGTTGAACTGTGTCCACGGACCGAGCAGTTGCTGACCCAAGCCGTGAAGCTTTCTAACGTGCGCTGATAAAAATTAGTGAGGTTCAAAGGAGGCATGCCAGCTTTTGTTAGTTGCCTATCCTCCTGCAGTCACCCACACAAACAGGAACTCACAGATGTAAAGGTAATTGCATGAGTGTGTAGTAAGGAGATCATTGGTAGGAATACTAACTTCATTGAAGTGAATTGACTGTCTCCTGCCAGAGCTTACTTGATGAGATCTAGGAGCCATAGAAAAGTGCAGGGCAGATACAGGCCCTTTGGCCCATCCAGTCCATGCTGGCTACTGTGCCCACCCAGCTAGTCCTGATTTCCTGCAATTCGGCCTCCGTCCGAAAGGACTGGCAGGTTTTCAGGTCAAGCATTCATCGACCAGTCTGTTGGAGAGGAGGGTAATTTTAAAGCAAGCCAGAGGCCTGCAAACATTTCCATCTTGGCTTGTTGTCCTTTGTTTTGCTGAAGCCCTTTAAGATGTTTCACCACATTAAAGACATGTAGAAAGGCAATTTGATTTAAGCTGTTGTTGGAAATTTTCAGGAAATATAAATATTTAAAAGTGAGAGCAACAGAAAAACCACAAGGACAATCCATGGCTCAAAGGATTATGTCGAGGAGAGAAAAAAAAACAATATCAGAGTCAAAATCCGATAAGATCAGTTCAATTTGCTGACCGAGAACCTGAGGGTGACCTCACTTATTTAAAGGTCTCCATTATATATTAAATTTTCCAGACTGGGAAGAATAAGACTGAGAGCAGCATCTCATCAGGTTGTATTGGCTTTAAACGCCCTGAAAGCGAGGAGCTGTGGGTGGCATGTCTTAGGTTATTCAGAGTCCATAGCGTGAGTAAATACCTCCCCGCATTATGTACCTCGCCGAACTGTGGGTTTGCACTGACGCCGAATTAAATATTTTACTCGTTTGAAGTCTGAGAAATGCATTGTTTGGTTTCGCTTGGTTGCAGAAAGTCTGCTTAAAGCAAAAGTGAAAGAATGCAGCGAGCAAGCTCCTTGCACAGATTAAAAAGGTGCAGGATGGGTGAAACATAGTTGAAGGGAAATGGTCCTGTGGGGTTATATAACAACCATTAATTCATCCGTTTGGTTCCCGCCATCTAAAAGTGGTCACCGCAATGAATTATTCAGATTTTAGTTGCTCCCCTTCTGAAGGTGATCTCAGCACCAGTTCTGTGTTCCTACCTTCTCATGTCCAATACCGAGATAATAGGCAGTACAACAGGTGAGATGGAAAAAAGGAAGAGATTTGTCACATGTACATCGAAACATACCGTGAAATGTTTTGATGGCATCGAAGACCAGGGGCCAGGCTTCCAGCACCAACAGGGCATGCCCACAACTTACTAACCCTAACTTGTACAGGTACGTCTTTGCTATGTGGGGGAAAATCAGAGCAACCGGAGGAATCCCATGTGGTAACAGGGAGAACCTAAACTCCTTACAGAGGTGGGAGTAGAAGTGGACACCACAGCTTAGAAAGCTCACCAATATCTTTACATCCTCAGGAAGCTAAAAAAAAGATTGTCATCCCCCTATTGTTTTGCACCAATTTTTTTCGATGCACTCTATCAAGGCCTGGTCATGACCGCAAGAAACTGGATGCAGCTAGCCCGTTACAGAAACCAGCTTCCCTTTGCTGTCTCGGTAAAGCAGCCAGCATGATCGAAGATCCCACCCACCCCGGACATTCCGCCTGCTCCTCTACCCCATCGAGCAGAAGTTACAAAAACCTGAAAGCACTTACCACCAGGCTCAAGGACAGCTTCTATTTGAAAAGACTATCAAACCGTCCCCCTAGAATGATAAGATCAACTCTTGACCTCACTATAACCTTGCACCTTATTGTCTGCCTGCACTTTCTCTGTAACTGTAACACTTTATTCTGCCTTCTGTTATTGTTTTCTCTTCTACTACTTCGATGTACTGAGGTGATAAATTAATCCGTGTGGATGGCATGCAAAATAAAGTTTTTCACAGTACCTCGGTACATCACAATCAGAATCCGGTTTAATATCACTGGCATATGTCGTGAAATTCATTGTTATGCGGCAGCAGTACAAAGTAATATATAGTAATTTTTTTTTAAATGCTAAACACCAACATTTTGTATGTATGACAATAATATACCACTTTAGCTCAGTGGCACTCCTGACCTCACATCATTGATAGCAAAATGTTTGCCCCGAACTAACTTGCATTTGATAAGCTCAATTCGTGACCTTTGATTTTGGATAACCAGAGCAAACAGTGTTTGTATGTAGTTTCTACTGCTCTGTCCTCCTTGTTTAACCTTTTCTTATTTGCTTGCAACCAGTTGTCCTTTTCTATTATTTCCTTAATTCTTCCTTTCATTTTACCTTTACCTTTCGTATTTTATTTTAATAATTTGATTGTCTTTCATTCATTCCTTATGCTGCGCTCTTTGACAACTACACTGCCCACAGACCACCTTGGACAAAAAGCAGCTGAAGGCTGAATTCCATCCAGAAACCTGTGACCTAGTGAACAGAGTGTGAGTGGAAAGAACACAAGTCTTTCTTATTGATAAAGACATCCATTTAGAACGGAAATAAGTCATAGTCAAAGTCATAATCATACTTTATTGATCCCGGGGGAAATTGGTTTTCGTTACAGTTGCACCATAAATAATAAATAATAATAGAACCATAAATAGTTAAATAGTAGTATGTAAATTATGCCAGGAAATAAGTCCAGGACCAGCCTATTGGCTCAGGGTGTCTGACCCTCCAAGGGAGGAGTTGTAAAGTTTGATGGCCACAGGCAGGAATGACTTCCTATGACGCTCTGTGTTGCATCTCGGTGGAATGAGTCTCTGGCTGAATGTACTCTTGTGCCCAACCAGTACATTATGTAGTGGAAGGGAGACATTGTCCAAGATGGCATGCAACTTAGACAGCATCCTCTTTTCAGACACCACCGTCAGAGAGTCCAGTTCCATCCCCACAACATCACTGGCCTTACGAATGAGTTTGTTGATTCTGTTGGTGTCTGCTACCCTCAGCCTGCTGCCCCAGCACACAACAGCAAACATGATCGCACTGGCCACCACAGACTCGTAGAACATCCTCAGCATCGTCCGGCAGATGTTAAAGGACCTCAGTCTCCTCAGGAAATAGAGACGGCTCTAACTCTTCTTGTAGACAGCCTCAGTGTTCTTTGACCAGTTCAGTTTATTGTCAATTCGTATCCCCAGGTATTTGTAATCCTCCACCATGTCTACACTGACCCCCTGGATGGAAACAGGGGTCATCGTTACCTTAGCTCTCCTCAGGTCTACCACCAGCTCCTTAGTCTTTTTCACATTAAGCTACAGATAATTCTGCTCACACCATGTGACAAAGTTTCCTACCGTAGCCCTGTACTCAACCTCATCTCCCTTGCTGATGCATCCAACTATGGCAGAGTCATCCAAAAACTTCTGAAGATGACAAGACTCTGTGCAGTAGTTGAAGTCCGAGGTGTAAATGGTGAAGAATTTCTTTAGCCAGAGGATGGTGAATCTGTGGAATCCATTGCCACAGATGGCTGTGGAGCTCAAGCCAATGGGTATATTTAAAACAGAGGTCCATAGGTTCAAAATAGATCCATCAACAATTCTGTGAACAAGCATGTAGACCTCGATCCTATTTATGAGCTGATGTGGGCAAAGTTCCAGACCATAACGCATGAAGTTCTCCACACGGCCAATCAGTGACATAATTTCCTCCCCACATCACAACTGAGTTTCTGAAATGATGACCTAACAGCTGGTAAGCATAGAAACGGCAAGCATTTGGAGGAAAGGTTCAAAGGTTCAATTTATTATCAAAGTATACAATTCTGAACAACTTCTTCTCCAGATAGCCACAAAAACAAGAAAGAGAAGAACTGCAGCACAATCACCAACCCCCAAATCCTCCTCCCTGCACAAACATGAACAAAAACAGAATAGGCACATTAGCTCCCAAATGCCCTTCCCCTGCATACAAAAAAATGAGAAAGTTTCGGTGAAAAACACAGAATGTAAAAAAACTGTCTATAACCAAAGTCCATATAAAATAATGCAGGGAATGTGGGTAACATTCTCTGGGCCCAGCAGCCCTTTCCCTCTGATAGCAGAGCGATCCCACCAGCAATCAAAAGGCAGGCAGCCGGCGCTCACTTTGCCTCAATGTTTCAATCTCCTTTGTCACTTTAATCACCAAACAATGGAAGCTTTAATTGGTGAAATACAGCTGAACACCAGCTTGTGCCCTGCAGCCATCCCACAGCTTTCTCACCACAAAGTTCGCTCACGCTGCCTCTGGCTCCCGGAATCCTCTCAAGAGACTGCAGAGCGCTGGAACACCCAAATGATCTCCAACTTCAAATCACAGGCTCCAACAGTTCCAGAATCACAATCAAGATGAAAAACAAACGTAAAAGACATAAAAGAAGTGGAATATATGATCTATCCCGAAGATGTCGACCAAAGGAGCATTGTATGCAGGCGCCATCTTGACTAGTTGAGGACATACCATAATTAACAGAGCAATGATGATGTCTCCTCGTATGGTGAGAAGGTGTTTGCTAGTAAGTTGCCACAATCGAAGAGCAACTTAACCCAACGTTCAGATGTTCTTCATAAGTCGAGGTGTCAAAGGTTACAGGGAGAAGGCAGGAGAATGAGATTGAGAGATATCATAAATCAGCCATGATGGAATGGCAGAGCAGACTCAATGGGCTGAATGGCCTAATTCTGCTCCTATGTCTTATGCTGATTGGCAGCTCCTGCATGCTGCTAGTGCCGGACTGTATCACTCTCTGCTGTTCCTCTGGATTCATCAGCTGCATGGAAAGGGGGAGCCTGCTACATTGGCAACCTATTGCTCTCCATATCTTACTGCCCTGGCTTGCATATCAACTTCAACAGCTTAGAAACAAAATCCATTTTTGATCCCGACCAACGGAGAGCCGTCGGTTCATGGGTTCACTGTCGGTTCAGAAATCTGATGACTGGGGAAGAAGCTGTTCCTAAAATTCAGATAAAGGCCAATTAAAGGGTAACACATATTAAGAAAAATAATTTTAGTTATGATTTGGATATTTGACTCAGCTTTTTCCTGCAATGTTTACACAAGAGTAGGAGGCAATCATTGCAAATCCAAGCCCACAGCAGGAATGAGGATCTGAATAGGAAACTGGTTCCTGTGAAAAACTGGTTCCTGTGAAAAAGTTACCATAAGAAATATACAAAATTAAATAAGTGGTGCAAAAAGAGAGTGAAATAATGAGGTCGTGTTCATGGGTTCATTCTCCATCGATCTGATGGAGGAAGGGCGGAAGCTGTTCCTAAAATGTTGAGTGTGGGTCTTCAGACTCCTGTATCTCCTCCATGATGGTAGTAATGAGAAGGGGGCACGTCCTGGCTGGTGAGTGTCAAAGCAGGATCTCCCAGTGGCCACACATTTTAATTCCACATCCCCTTCCCATTCTGACATGTCTATCCATGGCCTCCTCTACTGTAAAGATGAAGCCACACTCAGGTTGGAGGAACAACACCTTATATTCTGTCTGGGTAGCCTCCAACCTGATGGCGTGAACATCGACTTCTCAAACTTCCGCTAATGCCCCACCTCCCCCTCGTACCCCATCCGCTATTTATATACACACATTCTTTCTCTCGCTCTCCTTTTTCTCCCTCTTTCCCTCTGACTATACCCCTTGCCCATCCTCTGGTTCCCCCCGCCTTTCCCTTCTCCCTGGGCCTCCTGTCCCCTGCTCCTCTCATATCCCTTTTGCCAATTAACTGTCCAGCTCTTAGCTCCATCCCTCCCCCTCCTGTCTTCTCCTATCATTTCGGATCTCCCCCTCCCACTCCCACTTTTAAATCTCTTACTAGCTCTTCCTTCACTTAGTCCTGACGAAGGATATCGGCCTGAAATATCGACTGTACCTCTTCCTAGAGATGCTGCCTGGCCAGCTGCGTTCACCAGCAACTTTGATGTGTGTTGCTTGAATTTCCAGCATCTGCAGAATTCCTCGTGTTTGAGTGTCCTTAATGTTGGATGCTACCTTCTTGAGAGTTGTACATGGTGAGCAGGCTGTCCATAATGAACCGACAACCATCAGCAGTTTTTTCCAATCCTGTGCATAATCCTCTGCAAATGAAGCTGTGCACAGCTCCTCACAGAAAGACCTGTCCAGCTTTCAAGCATGAATTACAGTACACAAAACATACAACAGAACAGCACAGTACAGGCCCATGATATTGGGCTGACCCATTGACCTACTCTAAGATCAAATCTCACCCTTCCCTCCCACAAAGACGTTCATTTTTCTTTCGTCCATGTGCCTTTCTGAGAGTCTTTTAAACGTACTGAATGTATCTGCCTCTACCATCACCCCTCACAGAGCGTTCCACACACCCTTCACAGAGCGTTCCACACACCACTCACAGAGCGTTCCACACACCCTTCACAGAGCGTTCCACACACCCATCACAGAGCGTTCCACACACCACTCACAGAGCGTTCCACACACCCATCACAGAGCGTTCCACACACCCCTCACAGAGCGTGCCACACACCCCTCACAGAGCGTTCCACACACCCATCACAGAGCGTTCCACACACCCCTCACAGAGCGTTCCACAGACCCATCACAGAGCGTTCCACACACCACTCACAGAGCATTCCACACACCCATCACAGAGCGTTCCACACACCACTCACAGAGCGTTCCACAGACCCATCACAGAGCGTTCCACAGACCCGTCACAGAGCGTTCCACAGACCCGTCACAGAGCGTTCCACAGACCCATCACAGAGCGTTCCACACGCCACTCACAGAGCGTTCCACAGACCCATCACAGAGCGTTCCACACACCCCTCACAGAGCGTTCCACACGCCACTCACAGAGCGTTCCAAACGCCACTCACAGAGCGTTCCACACACCCATCACAGAGCGTTCCACACACCCCTCTCAGAGCGTTCCACACACCCATCACAGAGCGTTCCACACACCCCTCACAGAGCGTTCCACAGACCCATCACAGAGAGTTCCACACACCCATCACAGAGCGTTCCACACACCCATCACAGAGCGTTCCACACACCCCTCACAGAGCGTTCCACACACCCATCACAGAGCGTTCCACACACCCCTCACAGAGCGTTCCACAGACCCATCACAGAGCATTCCACAGACCCCTCACAGAGCGTTCCACACACCACTCACAGAGCGTTCCACAGACCCATCACAGAGCGTTCCACACACCCCTCACAGAGCGTTCCACACGCCACTCACAGAGCGTTCCAAACGCCACTCACAGAGCGTTCCACACACCCATCACAGAGCGTTCCACACACCCATCTCAGAGCGTTCCACACACCCATCACAGAGCGTTCCACACACCCCTCACAGAGCGTTCCACAGACCCATCACAGAGAGTTCCACACACCCATCACAGAGCGTTCCACACACCCATCACAGAGCGTTCCACACACCCCTCACAGAGCGTTCCACACACCCATCACAGAGCGTTCCACACACCCATCACAGAGCATTCCACAGACCCCTCACAGAGCGTTCCACACACCACTCACAAGGCGTTCCACACACCCCTCACAGAGCGGTCCACACACCCCTCACAGAGCGGTCCACACACCCCTCACAGAGCGTTCCACACACCCATCACAGAGCGTTCCACACACCCTTCACAGAGCGTGCCACACACCCCTCACAGAGCATTCCACAGACCCCTCACAGAGCGTTCCACACACCCATCACAGAGCGTTCCACAGACCCCTCACAGAGCGTTCCACAGACCCATCACAGAGCGTTCCACACGCCCATCACAGAGCGTTCCACACGCCCATCACAGAGCGTTCCACACACCCCTCACAGAGCATTCCACACACCCCTCACAGAGCGTTCCACACGCCACTCACACAGCGTTCCACACGCCCCTCACAGAGCGTTCCACACGCCACTCACAGAGCGTTCCACACGCCCCTCACAGAGCGTTCCACACGCCCATCACAGAGCGTTCCACACACCCATCACAGAGCGTTCCACAGACCCCTCACAGAGCGTTCCACACACCCATCACAGAGCGTTCCACAGACCCCTCACAGAGCGTTCCACACACCACTCACAGAGCGTTCCACACACCCCTCACAGAGCGTTCCACAGACCCATCACAGAGCGTTCCACAGGCCCCTCACAGAGCGTTCCACACACCACTCACAGAGCGTTCCACACACCCCTCACAGAGCGTTCCACACACCCATCACAGAGCGTTCCACACGCCACTCACAGAGCGTTCCACACGCCCAATCACAGAGCGTTCCACACACCATTCACAGAGCGTTCCACACACCACTCACAGAGCGTTCCACACGCCCCTCACACAGCGTTCCACACGCCCATCACAGAGCGTTCCACACACCCATCACAGAGCGTTCCACACGCCCCTCACGGAGCGTTCCACAGACCTATCACAGAGCGTTCCACACACCCCTCACAGTGTTCCACAGACCCATCACAGAGCATTCCACACACCCCTCACAGAGCGTTCAACACACCCATCACAGAGCGGTCCACACACCACTCACAGAGCATTCCACACACCCCTCACAGAGCGGTCCACACACCCCTCACAGAGCGTTCCACAGACCCATCACAGAGCGTTCCACACACCCCTCACAGAGCATTCCACACACCCATCACAGAGCGTTCCACACACCCATCACAGAGCGTTCCACACACCCATCTCAGAGCGTTCCACACGCCACTCACAGAGCGTTCCACACACCCATCTCAGAGCGTTCCACACGCCCATCACAGAGCGTTCCACAGACCCATCACAGAGCGTTCCACACGCCCATCACAGAGCGTTCCACAGACCCCTCACAGAGCGGTCCACACTCCCCTCACAGAGCGTTCCACACACACTCATCACAGAGCGTTCCACTCACCCATCACAGAGCGTTCCACACACATCTCACAGAGCGTTCCACACGCCCATCACAGAGCGTTCCACAGACCCCTCACAGAGCGTTCCACAGACCCCTCACAGAGCGTTCCACACACCACTCACAGAGCGTTCCACACACCCCTCACAGAGCATTCCACACACCCCTCACAGAGCGTTCCACAGACCCCTCACAGAGCGTTCCACACACCCCTCACAGAGCGTTCCCCAGACCGATCACAGAGCGTTCCACACGCCCATCACAGAGCGTTCCACAGACCCCTCACAGAGCATTCCACACGCCACTCACAGAGCGTTCCACAGACCGATCACAGACCCTCCACACACCCATCACAGAGCGTTCCACACACCCATCACAGAGCGTTCCACACACCCATCACAGAGCGTTCCACACGCCCCTCACAGAGCGTTCCACACACCCCTCACAGAGCGTTCCACAGACCCCTCACAGAGCGTTCCACACACTCCTCACAGAGCGTTCCCCAGACCCCTCACAGAGCGTTCCACAGACCCATCACAGAGCGTTCCACACGCCCATCACTGAGCGTTCCACACGCCCCTCACAGAGCGTTCCACACACCCCTCACAGAGCGTTCCAAACACTCCTCACAGAGCGTTCCCCAGACCCCTCACAGAGCGTTCCACAGACCCATCACAGAGCGTTCCACACAGTCCTCACAGAGCGTTCCACAGACCCCTCACAGAGCGTTCCACACACCCATCAATCTCTGTGTAAAAAAACCTACATCTGACATGCCCCCTACTTGTTTCTCCAATCTCCTTAAAATTGTGACCCCTCGTATTAGCCACTTCTGCCCTCGGTGAAAGTATCTGGCTCTCCACTTGATCGATGCCCCTTATTGTCTTGTACACCTCTATCAAGTCACCTGTAATCCTCCTTCGCTTAAAGAGAAAAGCCCTAGCTCACTCAGCCTGTCCTCATAAGTCATGCTCTCTAATCCAGGCAGCACCCTGGAGAGATGGGAAGGGGCGGGGGTGGGTGGTGAGGAATCGTAGGTGTTTTGGCAATTCCTTTCTTTGGCATTTCCTTTGCCCATTTCCAGATGCTGCTCGATCTTCAGACCCTCCTGCAAGTTGCTTGTTGCCCCGGATTCCAGCATCGGCAGTCTCTTGTCATAGACTTATGTTTGCTTCAACGAGGTCGCCTCTCGCTGTTCTCATCTCTGGGGAGCACTGACCCATTCTGTTTACTCTCTTCCCGTCCACACCAGGAAGTAGCCTGCAGAACTCTTTTTTGTGCTGGGCCTTTATTGAAAGTATATTGTTCCATAAGTAGAAAGGTCATTCTTAAATACAATATTCCAGATATCTTTCCTAGAGGCTTTATAATTCAAGTGAGATATCTTTTCATTGTTACCATCAGGAAGGAGGTACAGAAGCGTGAAGGTACACACTCAGCGATTCAGGAACAGCTTCTTCCCCTCTGCCATCCGATTCCTAAATGGACATTGAACCCATGAACATTACCTCACTTTTTTCTATATATATTATTTATGTTTTGCACTATGTTTAATCAAATTATTTAATACATATATATATATACATACACTGTAGTTGATTTACTTTTTTTGTTTCTACATTATCATGTATCCCATTGCACTGCTGCTATTACGTTAACGGATTTCACCACTCGTGCCAGTGATAATAAATGTGATTCTGATTCTGAGTCTGACATCACTCTGATACTCAGGATCAGGATCAGGATTATTATCACAAAGCCTGTGGACCAGCCCAGTCTACCATGGGTAAAGCCCCCCACCCCCTGTGTGCACATCTGCACGAAATGTTGTCACAGGAAAGCAGCATCCATTATCAAGCACCCCCACCACCCAGCCCATGCTCTCTTCTCGCTGCCGCCATCAGGAAGAAGATACAGGAGCCTCAGGACTCACATCACCAGGTTCAGGAACAGTTATTACCCCTCAACCATTCAGTTCTTAAACCAAAGGAGATAACTTCACTCAAACACGAGGAATTCTGCAGATGCTGGAAATTCAAGCAACACACATCAAAGTTGCTGGTGAACGCAGCAGGCCAGGCAGCATCTCTAGGAAGAGGTACAGTCGACGTTTCAGGCCAAGACCCTTCGGTGTGTAACTTCACTCAACTTCACTTGCCCCATCATTGAAATGTTCCCACAAGCTATGGACTCACTTTCTCATGTTCTTGATATTTATTGCTTATTTATTTATTCATTATTTTTGCTTTCTTTTTGTATTTGCAGCTTGTTGTCTTTTGGACAGTGGTTGAATGCTAAAGTTGGTGTGGTCTTCAATTGATTCTATTATAGTTATTGCTCTATTATGGATTTGAGTATGCCCACAAGAAAATGAATCTCAGGGTTGTGTTTGGTGACCTGTATGTACTTTGATAATAAAACTTACTTTACACTTTGAACTTTGAGATGTTGTGAAACTTGTTTTGGGGCTGCAGTACACTGCCACACACAAAATACTGCATACTATAAACTGCAATAAGAAACATCTATTTTAAAAATTAAGTAGGTAGTGCAAAAAGAGAGCAAGAATATGGAGGTAGCGTTCGTCGGTTCATTGTCCGTTCAGACAGAGAGGAAGAAGTTGTTCCTAAAATTCAGAGCAACACACACAAAATGCTGGAGGAACTCAGCAGGTCAGGCAGCATCTATGGAAATGAATAAACAGTTGGCATTTCATGCCAAAACCCCTCATCAGGACTGGAAAGGAAGGGGTGCAGAAGCCAGAATTAGAAGATGGAGGGAAGAGGAGGAGGTCAAGCTGGAAGGTAGTAGGTGAAGCTAGGTGGCGGGGGAGGATGGATTGAAGAGAGAAGCTGGGAAGTGATAAGCGGAAAAGGCAAAGTGTTGGAGAAGAAGGAATTTGATGGGAGAGTCGCTAATGAGAGCAAAAGAAGGAGAAGGGGAATTAGGGGGACGTGACAGGCAAGTGAGGAGAAGAGGTAAGAGGCCAGAGTGGGGAAATGAAGAAGAGGGAAGGGGAAGGAAGGGGAAATTACTGGAAGTTGGAGAAATCAATGTTCATGCCATCAGGTTGGAGGCTATCTAGATATAATATGAAGTGTTTCTCCTCCAACCTGAATGTGGTCTCATCATGATAGAAGGGAAGGCCGTGGACTGACATGTCAGAACAGGAAGGGGGATAGGAATCGAAATGGTTGGTCACCAGAAAATTCCACTTTTTGTGATGGAGTTAAGGTGCTCAACAAACCTACATCAGGTCTCACCAATGTAGAGGAGACTGCACCAGGAGCACCAGATACGGTAGATGACCCTAAAAGATATTCATGTGAAGTGTTTCCTCACCCAGAAGGGCTGTTTGGGGCCCTGATTGCAGCTGGGAGAGGAGGTGAATGGCCAGCTGTAGCACTTTGGCCACTTCGGGAGACAAATGCCAGGAGGAAGATTAGTGGGTAGTGACGAATAGACAAAGGAATTACGGAAGGAGTGATCCCTGTGGAAAGCGGAGAGTGGGGGGGGGGGAGTGGAAGGAGGTAAAAATGTACCAAAAATTCTGATTCCTTTGTGATAAAGGCCAATTAAAGGTTAGCAAACATTAAGAAAAAGAATTTTAGTTATGAACTGGATATTTGACTCAGCTTTTCCAACAATGTTTACACAAGTGTATGAGGCAATTACTGTAAATCCAAGCCCACAGCAGGAATGAGGATCTGAATAAGAAACTAGTTCCTGTGAAAGCCCATTTAACTTCAATGTGATCTTCACAGGGTGGCCTCCTTTTTCTTGTCTTTCTTGTTCACTTTTTCATTCTTTTTTACTTTGTGTTGAATTGTTCATTTCTCCCTGTCTCCACTTTTTTTTCCCTTTTCTAATCTGTCTGCCTTTCTTTCTAAATCCCTTTCCAGTTCACAGGCTTCAGTTTCCCAAGTGCTGGCAGTACAGTGTCCTGATACCTTATTTGGTAAAAGATGTTAATATTTAAAGATTTCAACCATGGATCGTATGTACTGTAGTTGTTGGTATAATTGAAGCTAGTACTGCATTATGTAAAGTCAAAATCAAAGTATATTTGTTATGAGCATATATTTGTATGTTGCTTGATTCTGATGTTTTTCCGATCCAAAGGTTCTTTGAAGGTCAAGAATGAGGCATAAAACTTGTAGCTTACAATCGTTTTATTAAATGTTAGAAGAGTAAAGAAGTGTCAAGAGAACAAAGAAAGACCAGACTGAAAAGTAGTCGTGATCACCTCTTACCAGACTAGAGATAACAGCAAATTCCAGTGATAACTATTAACCTTTAAGATAGCCAGATGCAAGAGGCCTGACACCTGCTACCGGGAACTAAGAAGTTTCTGGAAAAAGCAGAAATAACTGTGCCATTATTATTTGAAAATTCACTGAACCATTTGATGAATATAGATGATAATATAAAAATATGAGCAAGCAGTGTGAAAGTAAAGCAAAAAGAAAAATAACAATTCTACACCCTAATCCAACATTTTGTTACAATATCCTACCTTGAGATTCATTTTCTTGCAGGCATTTACCAGAAAAGATAGAATGTATGAAATACTGTACGTACAGAAAGACTGACAAGTAACCAATGCATGTTGGTAAATTGTGCAAGGGGGTGTCACGTTAGCATAGTGGTTAGCACAAAGCTTTATGGCACCAGCGACCTGGGTTCAATTCCTGCCACTGTCTGTAAGGAGTTCGTACGTTCTCTCTGTGACTGCGGGGAGTTCCTCCAAAGACGTACTGGTTGGTAGGATTAAATTGAGGGCTTGCTAGGTGCTGCTGCTGGAAGAACTGGAAGGGACTATTCTGTGCTGTATCTCAATAAAGAAGTAAATAACACTGAAAATATGAGTTGTGTCCGTGAAAGTGAGCCTGTAGGTCGTGGAATCAGTTCAGATCCTGATGGTCGAGGGGTAATAACTGTTCCTGAGCCTGGTGGTGTGAGTCCTGAGGCTCCTGTACCTCCTTCCCGATGGCAGCAGCGAGAAGAGAGCACGGCCTGGATGGTGGGGGTCCTTGCTGATGGATGCTGCTTTGATGATGAAGATGCCAGGTGCCCTCATTACAACTACACTGTACATTGAAGAAATCTGTGCTTAAGGGGTAACGTATTCTGTAAAGGAAAAGAGGGGAAGAAGCAGAGAAAGGAATCAAAGTCAAAGTGCATGTATTATCAAAGTATTTGTGCAGTATACAACCCCGAGATTTGTTTTCCCCACAGACAGACACGAAACAGGCAAAACTATAAAACCCATTTAAAGAACATCAAACCCGCCCCCACGCACAAAAAAAAGAACAAATCGCACAATCGACAAAAAAAAACACAGTACAAAACACCAAATTACAAAGATTGCAAAGACATTGAAAGAGTCCAGGCATATTCAGTTCAGTTCAATCCAATGCCACACTGCTTGCTATCTGCAGGCCACAGCGCCAGTCTGCCTCGATCAAAATTGCACAGAACAGTAACAAAAAAGGAGTGACCAGAAAGAAAGGTCATGGATTGGGAGAGAGAAAAGAAAAATATCTCAATGCAGCCTTTTTATCCTCTGGAATGTCCTGGAATACTTTTGCTTCCAATTGTATGGTATGTTCTACTGCAGGAGTCCCCAACCTTTTTTGCACCGCGGATCGATTTAATATTGACAATATTCTTGTGGACCGGCCGACCGGGGGGGTGGAGAGGGGGCCGGCAGTGTTCAAGTAGGGTTAAACTCACCTCAACATGTCTTTTACAGTTAGCGTTGCCAACTTTCTCTCTCCCAAATAAGGGATAAAAGTAGCAGTCAAATCCCGGGACACTTTACCCCCGGAAAGACTACCATGACCATGAAGCCCTGTGCGGGCACTTGTGTGCGCATGTGATGTGCACATGCGCGTACGTGCCGATTTTTTTTCCCACAAATCGGTTTTGCCTTCATCTTTCCCACTACACTGTATATACATTATTTCTACTTTATACAGGCTGTGTATTTATCATATCATTCCTGCTTTTACTATATGTTAGTGTTATTTTCAGTTTTATGTGTTATTTAGTATGATTTGGTAGGTTATTTTTTGGGTCTGGGAACCTTAGCAGGGGAAATAATGGACAAGGGCGGTCCCGTATGGGACAAACCAATTTAGTCCACAATACAGGATGTCCCGGCTAATACGGGACAGTTGGCAACCCTATGTTCAAGTTCAACAGTGTGTGACAGGGAATAAGGAAAGGTGCAGCTGACTCATATCGTTTCCTCGCGGCCTGGTAGCACATGCTTTGCGGCCCGGTGGTTGGGGACCGCTGTTCTACTGAGCCTGTCCCAGTAGGCACGGAGGCACACAACATGGAGTAAAGGCCCTTTGGCCCAAATAGTCTTAAATATGTTTAATGAGGCTGCCTCTGTAAATATATTTAAGACACAGTTAGATAGATTTTAAATAGCAGAGGAATTAAGTGTTCTGGGGAAAAGGCAAGTAGGTGGAGATGAGGCCACAGTCAGATCAGCCATGGTTTTATTGATGGCAGAGCAGGCTCGATGAGGCAATTCCTGCTCCTAGTTCCTCCGTTCTGATTCAGGAAGCCCTTGGTTAGGTTAGAAAGTTGTTCTTTGTCATGCATTAACAAAGTGGAGAGGAGAATTACAGATCTGTTACCCTATTGTCTATTGTTACAAAATTGTTGGAGTCTTTGATCAAGAACATCTTGTAGAATTTTAGTTGTTCTGAATGAGTCAGCATGGAATTGGAAAAGGCGGATCAACCTTAGTTGACCTGATCGAACTTGAAGGACAGGGGATGAAATTCATGTGGAATCATAAGAGGTGGATGGCGAATATGAAAGGTTGTTGAATTAAAAGCAAATCTTATTTCTGGTAAGACAGTGGAGCACTGGGATACAGCAGCTTCTGCAGGGTCAACCAAAGGTGGTGTTGTCTTTTTTAAATGTAGTTTTTACAATTGCAAAGACCTGCTGCAGGTCTATCCCATCAGTGAGTTGCTTGTTGGCGGAGAAACTGAAGGAGCCAGAGTCGGTGTGGACCGTGATGCTGCCTGCGACAGAGAGGTGTGCAGAAAAACGGCAAGTTATCATCTTAGTTGCTTTTCTTGTGATCGGAAGACCCTGTTGGACGTTCGTGGTGTGGAATGTTGCAAGTTTGATTCATTGGTGAATTGGGGAACAGCGAGGGAGCTGTGTGCCCTCAGTTGTAGCAAGGACTAGGCCCCAAGCCCCAATGTCAACTATTTGTAGCCACCCAGGGGAAGGCGTCAGAGTTGGGCACTCCACCAGTGTACCAGAGGCAGTAAGGTGAAGTCCGTGTGGCCTCCCCCCTCAGTATTCACTCGACAGAAGACGAGCTGTATTGTGTTTGACTGCAGACTGCTGCAGCATTCATGGTCTTGGGGACTTGGACTATATTTTTTCGTGTGACTGTATTTTACTGATATCTTATATGGACTGGCTACCTAATATGTGCTTTTTGTGCCTTGTGCTGTGTGTGACTGTTGGAGCTGTGTTTTGTATCTTGGACCCAGAATAACGCAGTCTGGTTTGACTACATTCAAGGGTATTCATGTATGGATGAATGACAATTAAATTTGAACTTGAACTTGAATTACTGATTAAGAAATTGGCTGAGCCACAGAGGCTAGACTAAGTATAGGACTGGCTGGGTGTGACCAGAGTTGTCCAGCAAGGATCTCAACTCCATTGAATAATGTAGCTACGTCTCAGAATTTGCCAATGGCATCAGCAGCGTTGTGAGCGGTATTAGTGGAGAAAGACACTTGACTCCCGAAACATTCCCCATGAGTGGGTATAGCTGCAAGGCAGTGGAGGTTTGAGATCAGAGTTTTCCTTCTCCCCAATGAGCTGCCAATTATGGCTAATGAGCCATATTTGCTGAAAGTGACTGGTTTTGAGGTGCCAGTAACCCGCCTCTACCCTTCAGTAGAAATGGTTCCTCCAGGCTTAGTAGCTGAACCACATATGAAGGCCAGGGGGTGGACTCGGTTGTCAGAGGCTATTTGATACGCACACCAGTGGGAGCATTTAATAGGTAGTGTGAGTTTATCCCCACTACCTCCTCTAGCTATAACAACCTTAAGGAACCACAAAGACGCTAATATTTTGAGCAAATGCGCAAAACTGTGTTAAGTAATTTTTGAATGATTAATCGTGAAGAACTGGATTCTGTGGTGGTGTGACAAGGCTTGTGAGTTTATCTTATTTCGAGATACAGCAAGTCATTCCATTCCAGCCTGACAAAGCTGCACTGCCCAATTGCACCCAGAACACGTACATCTTTGGAATGTGTGAGGAAGCAGAGCACCCGGACAAAAGCCAGGTGGTCATGGGGCGGACATGCAAACTCCTTGCAGACAGCAGCAGGAATTGAACCCAGGTCACTGGCGCAGTGCCGTTAGCGGGTACAGAAAGTAGGGTGTGTACTGTGCTGGGACACTGAGCTGTTCTGGAAACCATGTCTCAGAATGGATGCAGTATATTGACCTAAGCATGAAAGCCACTAAGTTCACCAGAATGTTTCCTGAACTCCAAGGATTAAAGTACATTGAACAGAGTAGCACAGGACCAGCCCTTCAGCCCACAATACGGTGCTAAACTAATTAACCTTAGCCTCTTTATAATCACCACACATTCAGTACTCTGCAAACATCTTAGGCACATACTGTGTGTATATAGCTAGGGTGCCTAAGACTTGTGCAGAGTACTGTAGTAATTTTATGTATTGTCTGTACTGCTGACACAAGAAGAAAACAAATTTCATGACATATGTGAGTGATGATGATGAACCTGATTCTGATATGGGTCTCTATTGTGGACTGAGAGTGGGAAGGGGACAGGGAGATGGGAATCATAGAAGGCGAGAAGGGAGGGAGTGGGAAGCACCAGAGAGACATTCTGTAGCGATCAATAAACCAATTGTTTGGAATCAAATGACCTTGCCTGGTGTCTCAGGGCTGGGTGTATCTGTACCAGAGCCAACCCTGCCCCTGCTCCTGGCACTCCTTCTCTGTCACCTGTCCCACACCCCTCCCGCCATTCCCAACATCCTTTGCTCCCGCCAGACTGACAAACTTGCTCTCCACTTTATGCTGACAAACACAGTACTGTGCAAAAGTCTTAGGCACCCTAGCTATATATATATGTGCTGAAAACTTTTGCACAGCACTGTGTCTGCCTCCACCACCAGCCCTGGCAGTGCATTTCAAGGACCACCACTCTCTGTTAAAAATCTTTCCAGCACATCTCCTTCGATCTTGCCCCCTCTCCCCTCAAGTGCATGCCCTCAAGTATTAGACATCTTGACCCTGAGACATACCTGTAGAATCTGGCTGTCCACTCTATCTATGGAGTGTGTCATTGTCGGAATGTGTGACAACACTACCAAGTACACCCATAGATTGTATTAGTTGTTAACTCAAGTGACACATTTCACTGTATGTTTCGATGTACATGTGATAAATGAAATTAATCTGAATCTGATTTGACACTGGTAATTTTATAAACTTCTGTTTGGGTTTGAAGGGAGACTTCTCAGACAAATATTTATTAATTGAAATCTAGATAATTAGTGATGATTTAATCAAAGTTTTCATTCTGTTAAGAGAGGGAAGCTGTTGGAAATCTAAATATTTAAAGCCAGATCAATGATGCCAAGAAATGTACAGGGGGTGGTGGAAATCCGAAACTCTTTGAAACTCATGCGGTCTCGGCCTGAAACGTCGACTGTACCTCTTCCTAGAGATGCTGCCTGGCCTGCTGCGTTCACCAGCAACTTTGATGTGTGTTGCAACTAATGCTGATAGTTTTCAACCTGAGGTTGATGGATTTTGTAGAAATGTGGCAGGAGTGAGTGTATGAGATTAGGTTACATATCAGTCATGATCTTAGGTAGCAGAATTTTTTTTTTGTGTGGCCTTGTGTCTCAATTATAAATGAGACGGTAAAGAGAGCATGTTGCGATGAAGACAGTAATACAGATGCATCACAGCTTGTTATGGCAATTGTTCTGCCCAAGACTTAAAAAAATTGCAGAGATGTGGACACAGCTCAGCACATCTTGCCTCCTCGCCATTGAATCTGTCTACACGTCCCACTGCCTCAGGAAAGCAGTAGACATAATCAAGGACCCCCTCCCATCCCGGTCATTCTCTCTTCTCCTCCCCTTCCACTGGGCAGAGGGTACAAAAGCTTGAGGATGTGTACGACAAGGCTGAAGAACAGCTTCTAACCCATTGTTATCAGACTATCGAGCAGATCTCTCAGATGTTCAAGGTGAATTCTTGATCTCTCAATCTACCCTGGTCATGACCTTTGGAATTTATTTGTCTGCCTGCACTGCACTTTCTCTGTAACACTCTATTCTGCATTCTCTTCATGCTTTTTGTTTTGTCTTACCACAAGCTAATTACGATCTATTTAGGTCGTGCACATTTCACTGTATACCCATACTTGGGACTGAAAATCTAGCTGAGTGGTGCCATAACAACAACCTCCTATGCAGCATCAGCAAGACCAAGGAGCTGTTTATTGACCTAAGGAGGAAGAAACCAGAGGCCCATGAGCTGGTCCTCATCAGAGGGACAGAGGTGGAGAGGGTCAGCAACTTTAAATTCCTCTGTGTTAGTTTATCTGGGCCCAGGACGTAGAAAGTACAGCAGTGCCTCTACTTCCTAAGGAGTTTGCAAAGATTTGGTACGAGATCTAAAACTTTGACAAACTATAGATGTGTATTGACTGGCTGCATCACAGCCTGGAATGGAAACACTGAAGCCCTTGAACGGAAAGTCCTACAAAAAGCAGTGAATATGACCCAGTCCATCACAGGTAAAGCTCTTTCAACCATTAAGGATACCTACACGGAGCATTGTTGCAGGAAAGCAGCATCCATCATCAGGAACCCCCACCAGCCAGGTCATGCTCTCTTCTCGCTGCTGCTGTCAGGAAGAAGGTATAAGGAGCTTCAGGACTCACACCACCAGGTTCAAGAACTGTTATTACCCCTCAACCATCAGGCTCTTGAACCAAAGGAGATAACTTAACTCAACTTCACTTGCCCCATCACTGAAATGTTCCTACAGCCTATTGACTCAGTTTCAAGGACTCTTCATTAATGTTCTCAATATTTATTGCTTATTTATTTATTATTATTAATTCTTTCCTTCTGTATTTGCATGGTAGTGTTTTTGTACACTGGTTGAACTCCCAAGTTGCTGCAGTCTTTCATGTTATGTTATGATTATTATTCTGTTATGGATTTACTGAGTGTGCCCAGAAGAAAATGAATCTCAGGATTGTATATGGTGGCATATAGGTACTTCGATAATAAATTTACTTTGACTTTAACATGTGACAATAATAAACCAATTACTGATTGAAACAGTCAGCAACTGGATACAGATATATTGAATGTGTGAGTGAAAATGGATTTTGCTGTAAGAAACTGTGAGTTTAGTGTGCACCTTGATGAGAGGAATCTAAAGATAAACTAATATGTAACTGGAGAAAGATTAATAAATTGGTTTATTATCACATGGACTGAAATACAGTGAAAAGCTTGTCTTGCATACTGTTCATACAGATCAGATCATTACACAGAGTATTGAGGTAGTAAAAGGTAAAACAGCAACATAGTGCAGGATACAGTGTTACAGAGAGAATGCAGTGCAGGTAGACAGTGAGGACAGTGCAGGTTGACAGTGCAGAATACAGTGTTACTGTTACAGAGAGTGCAGTACAGGTAGACAGCGAGGACAGTGCAGGTTGACAGTGCGGAATACGGTGCTACTGTTACAGAGAGAGTGCAGTGCAGGTAGACAGTGAGGACAGGGTGGGTAGACAGTAAGCGCAGGTAGACAGTGAGGAGATCAAGACAGAAGGGTCTCGACGTTAATGTGCCTGAACCACAAGGTTTAACAAGGAAGTGGTTAGACCTCAAGACATAGGAGCAGAATTAGACCATTCAGCCCATCAAGTGTGTGCCATCATACCATCATGGCTGACTTATTATCCCTCTCAACCCCATTTCCTTGCCTTCTCCCCATAAACTCTCTGACTAAACATGAACCTATCAGCCTCTGTCTAAAATATACCCAATTTGACCTCCACAGCCGTCTGTGCCAATGAGTTCCACAGATTCACTGTACCCTAGCTAAAGAAATTCCTCCTCATCTCTGTTCTAAAGGGACATCCCTCGACTCTGAGGCTGTGTCCTCTGGTCTTAGGCTCCCCCACCATAGGAATCACCCTCTCTCCATCTACTCTGTTGAGGCCTTTCAACATCCAATAGGTTTCAATGAGATCCCCCTGCCCCCCATTCTTCTAAACTCCGGCAAGTACAGAGTCATATGTTAACCCTTTCATTCCCAAAATCATTCTTGTGAACCCTCTGGACCCTCTCCAATGCCAGCACACCTTTACCTAGATAACGGGCTCGAAACTGCTCACAACACTCCAAATGAGGTTTGTCCAATGGCCTATAAAGCCTCAGCATTACATTCTTGCTCTTGTATTCTAGTTACCTCAAAATAAATGCTAACACTACATTTGCCTACCTTACCACCAACTCAACCTGCAAGTTAACCTTTAGGGAATCCTGCACAAGGACTCCCAAGTCCCTTTGCAATTCTGATTTCTGAATTTTCACCGTATTTAGAAAATAGTCTACACCTTAATTCCTTCTACCAAAGTGCATGACCATACAGTTCCCTACACTATATTCCATCTGTCACTTCTTTGCCCATTCTCCCAGTTAGTCTAAGTCCTTCTGCAGATTCTCTGCTTCCTCAGCACTACCTGCCCCTCCACCTACCTTCGTATTGTCCGCAAACTAGCTCACAAAGCCATCAATTCAGTCTTGATGAAGGGTCTCAGACCTTTTCCATCAACGCTGACTGGCCTGCTGAGTTCCTCCAGCATTTTGTGTCTGTTGCAACTATTTAGTCATTTTGTTCCCCTTATTTAAAAAATGTTATAGTGGTAATGGAAACAATCTAAAAGAGATTCATAAGGCTAATATCTGGGATGAGAATTGCCCAGTCATGAGTGAATAAAGAAGTTCACTCTATATTCTTTAAAAATTTAAGATTAGTTTCATTTCTTACATGTACATTGAAATATTGAAACATACAGTGAAATGTGTTGTTTGTGTCAATGACCAACGCAGTCCGAGGATGTGCTGGGGGCAGCCGACTAGTATCACCATTCTTCTGACACTAATATAGCATATCTTCGACTTACTAATCCTAACCCGTACATCTTTGGAATGTGGGAGGAAACCCACACAGTCACGGAAAGAACGTACAAGCTCTTTATTGACGGGGCAGGAACTGAACCGCCGTCACTGGCAGTGGAACGTGTTACGTTGACCGCTACGCTACCTTACCATACTGACCTTTGTCGTTTAGAAGAGAGTGGATTCTGTTTGCCTCACAGCAGAAAGAACGTCACTGAGCTGGAAAGTGTGCAGGAAAGATTCAGAAGGAAAGAGCGAAAGATTAGCTTTATTTGTCACACAAACATCAAAACATCAAAACATACGGTGAAGTGTACATTTATATCAATGACTAACACATATGAGGATGTGCTGGGGGCAGCCCACAAGTGTCGGCATGCTTCTTTCGCCATCATAACATGTCCATAACTTATCCTGATTTGTGCGTCTTTGGAATGGGGGAGGAAATTGAAGCATTCAGAGCACACCCACGTGGTCATGGGGAGAATGTACAAATACCATGCAGACAGTGGCAGGAATTGAACCCCAGCTGATGATCACTGGTGCTGTAAAGTGCTGCTTTAACCACAACACCCTATTTTCAGAAATCTTTCCACTTTCATTACACATGTAGTGCAAACGTAAAAATGACTTGTGTGTGTGTGTGGTTGAATGCTCTTGAATATCAAGTCTTCTCTCAGCCTGGAGTTCACCAAGTGATGTTGAAAAGCTCCTATAGATTGTAAGCAGATTAGATCGGGAGTTGGGATCTGTCTTTACCTCCGCAGCTCATGTGACATCAGGAACAAGAAAGGCAAGGGGCCTTCAACTTTCTCTCTACCTAATCTTTTGTTTATGTTGTAGGGAAATCCACTTTAACGTTGTCTCTGTCTGGCATTAAGGAGGTTTTGATCTTTGTCTGGCATTAATAAAATCGGTCTGCCCTTTGCACCGCTATTTATTCCTCATAACTGTGCCCATTATTTGTACGTTCTCGCTGCCGAGTGAGCTGCTCAGGTTTACTGGTGGAGAGGTGTTTTTGTGTGGCTCCTCACATCACGGGCGCTGGAATCAGTTAGCCAGACACTTGTTGAAAGTGAAAGGAGAGGATTACTGCAAGACAGCTGACCATTTTGAATGAATGACTGGGGCAGAAGTTGGTGGCCGTGGGTTTTGGGTCGAACTGGGCTCAGAAAGCACTGGTGCATTATAGTTTAAACTAATAGAAGTCAGCCAACTCTCTGTCTGACAGTTGTCATTTATGTTCAATGCTGCCACAAGCAAATTTTCATCAGGACCATAAGAAAATAGGAGCAGAATTAGGCCATTCAGTCTACTTCACCATTCCATCATGGCAGATTTACTATCCCTCTCAACCCTATTCTCCTGCCTTCTCCCTGTAACCTTTGACATCCTGACTAATCAAGAACCTACCAGCCTCCGCCTTAAAAATACTCGATGACTTGGCCTCCACAGCTATCTGTGGCAATGAATTCCACAGATTCACCACCCTCTGGCTACAGAAATTCCTCCTTAGCTCTGTTCTAAGGGGACATCCTTCTATTTTGAGGCTGTACAGTCTGATCCTGGACTGTCCCACTACAGGAAATATCCTAGAGATTAAACTAACAAGAGTCAACCACCTCACCGTCTGCCAGTCATTGATATTCAACAGTGCTACAGTCAAATTTCCCAACGTATCTCAGTGATAATAGACCTGATTCTGATTTCTCTAACTTCTGGTAATTTCTCTCCCTTGCCCTCTTCTGTCTTTTTCCATTCCCCATTCTGGTTTCCCTCTTACCCCTCATTCTTCTCACCTGCCCATCACCTTCTTCTGGCATCCCTCCTGTCTCCCTTTCTCCCTTGGTCTACTCTCCTCTCCAATCAGATTCCTTCTTCTTCACCCCCTTACCTCCTCCAGCTATCAGCTCCCAGCTTCTTACTTCATCACTCTTCCCCTACGCATCCATTTTACCCCCTCGGCTGATCTCACTTGTCAAGTGCTAGCTTGTCCTTCCTCTCCCCATGTGTTCCTGTTTTGGCTCATGCCCCCTTCCTTTCCAGTCCTGATGAAGGGTCTCAACCTGGAATGTCAATTGTTTATTCCTCTGTATAGATACTGCCTGACCTATTGAGTTCTTCCAACATTTGTGTGTGTTGCTCTAATTTTGTTGTTTTGAAGATTCCTTGGAGGGATTTGAGCTCCTGTCACAGTATCAGCAACGGTGTACTCAAAACTCTAACTGATAATGGGTGAAAGAAGGGTCATTTTGTGTGGTGTGTGACTCTGTGAGCTGAGGTGGTGTGTACATCACTGTAAACACCTGTGAATGCCAGTCAGCTGTGTGGGCGGAGAGTCCGAGGCATTATTTTCAGACGCTGTTACTAGTGTGGGGCAGGAGGAAGATTAAAGTTTGACAAGGATGATGCCAAGACCAGAGGGCCTGAGTTATTGGAAGAGGTTCACTAGGCTAAGTCTTTATTCCTTGAATCACAGGAGAATGAATGTGGTGCATGGCCAGGTGGTTATGGTGTTGGACCAGCGATCTGAAGGTTGTGAGTTCCATGAGCAAGGCACTTAACCACACACTACTCCAGTCCACCCAGATGAAAATGGGTACTGGCAAAATGCTGGGGGTTAACCTCGCGATAGACTGGAGTCCTATCCGGGGGGCAGTCTCGTACTCTCAGTCGCTTCACGCCACAGAAACCAGCATAAACACCAGCCTGATGAGCCTATAAGGCTGAGGACAGACTTTAACTTAACAGGAGAATGAGGGGTGACATTTTAGAAATGTTTAAAATTAAGAGAGGCATAGATAAAGTGGATGGTTACAATCTTTTCCGCTGGTAGGGGCAATCCAAAGCTAAGGGACACAGGTTTCAGATGAGAGGGGAAATATTTAAGAGGGACCTTTTTCACCCAGAGGGTAGTGAGTGTATGGAACAAGCTGCCAGAGGAAGTGGTTGAGGCAGGTACAATGGTATCATTTACAAAGAATTTGTACAGGTGCACGTAGGGATGGGGCTTCCAAACACAGGAAATTGGGTGGGCACTGTGGTCAACATAAGCTGGTTGTGCCGAAGGGCCCGTATCCATGTGTTATTGCTCTGTGACTGCAGTTCTCAAACTCTTTCTGCTCATGGCCCTCTTGCGACTTTCATTTACCTCTCTGGCCCCCACCCTCCATCGTCTACGTTTGTTGCTAAAGTTTTTATTTAATTCTAATAAGCTCTCAATCTGTGTCTTAACAGGTTATAGGTATTATTATATGTTAAATATATAATGTCCCAAGTGTATATGAAAAATAAAACTATTTCAAAGCTCTGAACTGGGTATATATAATGTTCCTCCAACCAGCAACAAAAAAGAGCTTGATATTGTTTCTTTGGGTATTTGATTCCCATTGGAGGATCAGAGGTGGAGAGGGTCAGCAACTTTAAATTACTCAGTGGATCATTTCACAGGACCTGTCTTGGGCCCAGCACTTCAGTGCAATTACAAAGAAAACATGCCAGCTCCTCTACTTCCTCAGGAGTCTGCAAAGATTTGGCATGACATCTAAGACTTTGACAACTATAGATATGGTGGCGTGTATATTGACTGGCTGCATCACAGCCTGATATGGAAACACCAATGCCCTTGAATGGCAAATTTTATTGAAAGTAGTGGACACAGCCCAGCCCATCGCAGGTAAAGCCCTCCCCACCATTGAGCAGATTTACATGGAGCACTGTCGCAAGAAAGCAGCATCTGTCATCTGGGACCTCCAGCACCAAGGACATGCTCTCTTCTTGCTGCTGCCATTGGGAAGAAGGTACAGAAATCTCAGGATCGCAACACCAGGTTCAGGAAGTTATTACCTCTCAACCATCAGACTTTTGAACCAAAGCGAATAACTTCACCTCAACTTCTCTTGTCCCATCATTGAAATGTTCCCACAACCAATGGGCTTGACTCACTTTCAAAGACTCTTCATCTCATGCTCTTGATATTTTTTACTCATTTATGTTTTATTATTATTTTTTCTTTCTTACTTTTTTTTGCAAACTAGTTGATCACCCAAGCTGGTGTGGGTCTTTCATTGATTCTATTATGGTTGTCATTCTAGTATGGATTTATTGAGTGTGCCCGCAAGAAAATGAATCCCAGGGCTGTATATGTACTTCGATGATAAGTTTACTTTCAACTTTGAACGTTAAACTAGTGAGATCTTTGCACCTGATGCAAACTAGTGGGTTTTTGCATATCTGGTTGCAACTTAGTTAAAAATAATTGGAGATCACCATCATTTAGCAGTTTAGAAGTTTCTGGAAGATGACTCCACTGCAGTAACAGAAGCCCTCGTGTCACATTTTTAAAGTATTATAACACCCATGGGTCAGTAGCAGGCAAACTGAACCAGCTTCCTGCTGCATACTCATTGATTGGCCTTGCTGAAGACAACCCCGCCCATTCTTCAATTTGTTCATGATACTCATAACTGTTTTAATACAAAAACAGGCCATATTAACCCCCTTCTGATAAGGATTTTGATATGGAAAACCTGGCAACTTCTAACACGTAATTATCTAAAACAGAGTTGCCATAATCACTTGCTGCTGGAGCGTGTTGTAGGGTGTCATGCTGCGTCACACCCTGCCACTGTTTAATGAGTGATTGGAGGGTGGATGAGGATCGGGGCTCAGCTGGCTGCCTTGCAGCATGTGAATGGTGATCTGTGCGCGGTCGAGCAGGAGCAGAGATCGACGTGCCGTGCTCCCCTCACCCACAGGCTAAGCTCTTTTGCTGCCTCATTTGCTCCATCTACCATATTTTCCCATTCATTTCATTCAGGGTTCCAATTAAGCTAAATATATTTATTTCTTTTTATTAGTAATATTTCTTTAAAACTTGGAACTTATACAGAAAGTCCTATGGCCCCCAGTTTCTTGTTTTTTCCCTACGAAAGCCAGCACTGTATAGGTATAGGAATTGGTTTATGATTGTCACATGGACAGAGATACAGTGGAAAGCTTGTCTTGATTCTGTTCATACAGATCAGACCTTTACACATTGATTGAGGGAGTACAAGGTAAAACAATAACATAATGCAGAATGAAGTGTAACAGCTGTGGAGGAGGTGCCCATGATGCTGCTGCAAGTATGTTTTTCATTGTACCTGTGTGTAGAAGTACTTGTGAAGATGACAATAAACTCAACTTTGACTGTGAGGGCAATCCACCAGCAAGTATCAGCTTTCCAAGGAGTGAAATGGAAGTTTGACTTCCCGCTGAGGCCGTTTGCTTTCTCCCCTTCAGGTCTCGGACGATTATAGCGTCATTGGCCGTTCCCTGTTCAAGAAGGAGACCAACATACAGCTGTTTGTCGGAATGAAGGTCAAACTGTCAACGGGTGAAGTCGGAGTGATCGACGGGGGCTTCGGCCAGAGTGGCAAATTCAAAATCCGAATTCCAGGTAGGTGCTCACTTAGCCAAGGAATTATTCCAACAAGGGAGAAGTAAATTGCTCCCTTTGTACTTGTGCAAGCTCCCAAACAAAATTCTGTCCAATTAGATCCCTCTTTCCCAGATCTGCGTCTTATTTTGCTCTAGGATGAGTGACAACATTTGGGGCTTAAATTTTCCTTTTTCTTATTTTTGGTTAATCTTAAGTGTGTTTTCTGTTTATTTTTAGTATTTGATGTCTTTGGTTATTGATAAACTTCAGCCAAACGATGCTTAATTTTTTTCCTTTTTATTCCAATTTTGGATGTATATACTATATTTTTGGTAAATTGGTGTTGTTAGTTATTGATAAACTTCAGCCAATCAATACATGAAGTTCCATTCTCGAGCACAAGTAGGTTGAATTTGGTAATAATATGTGGTATTTAAAATGAAATTACCTTCTTAGAACTTGCTATCATCCACCAGATCACTATTGTCTTACCACTGACCAATGCAAACAGATACATAAAGTAGGTCTGTGGTTTGGAGATGCATTTTGGAAGAAATGTGATTGAAAATTTAAACTTTGCATTGATGACACTTGTTGATATCAGAGTATTTTATCAATAAAATGAACTTATTTCAGTAGTTAAGTTGCTATGATTTCCTTTCCTTTGGTTTAAGTTAATTAAAACGGGAAAATGCACACCTCAAATATTACTTGGCATGTAGTTATTTGCATATTGAGCCATGGTTTATCGGACATCCATCTATCCGTGACATTTTCTTCTGAGTTTGCTCATATACGAGGGGTGATTGATAAGTTCATGACCTAAGGTAGAAGGAGTCAATTTTAGAAAACCTAGCACATTTATTTTTCAACATAGTCCCCTCCTACATTTTCACACTTAGTCCAGCGGTCGTGGAGCATACGGATCTTGGACCTCCAGAAAGTGTCCACAGCAGGGGTGATTGATAAGTTCATGGCCTAAGGTAGAAGGAGATGAATTATACAGCTCTCGTTACGTGCACATGCAGTTCAACTCTTTGAGTGATTATGCAGAAAGATTGCGGTTAATAACTCGTTAGTTAATATCTCATCGGGGTGATTGATAAGTTCGTGGCCTAAGGTAGAAGGCGATGAGTTATTAACTTCTAACTTTCTGCATAAGGTCAGGTAGCAACTTGGGAGAGAAATAAACAGACCATGTTTCAGGCCGAGGCTCTTCATCAAGATCTTGATAGAAGGCCTTATCCCAGAACGTTGACTGTTTACTCCTTTCCCTAACTGCTGCCTGATCTGCAGAGTTCCTCCGGCACTCTGTGAGTGTTCGTCAAGATATCCAGCGTCTGCAGAATTTTGTGGATTCACATTTGCACTTTGGTTATTTGTCAGTCTTGTTTGTGTGTAGTTTTTCATTGATTCTATTGCCTTTCTTTTTTCTACTGTGAATGCTTGCAACAAAATGAATCTGTGGTGGCATATACTTTGATAATAAATTTACTTTGGATTTTAAACTTTGAACTTGATGGTTTATTTGCATTGATTTTGAGTTGCTCGTGTTTCAAAGTTCAAAGTAAATTTATAATTGAAGTATGCATACTATATAGAACCTTAGGATTCATTCCCTTACAGGCCAGTCACAAGTCAAGGAAACCCAATAGAAGCCATTAAAAAAAGACTGTCAAACACCCAATGGGCAGAAAACCATCTAGTTGTGTAAACAACAAAAGCCAGCCAAACAACTGAAGTGGACAAAAGTGAGTCCACAGCCATGAAGCCAGTCATCACTGCAGCCGATTCGGGAGACTGTTGGCTGCAGGCCACAGCCTCAGTTCAGCGTAGAGATGAGTGAACCTTACTAAGTAGTGAGCTGAGCCAGCCCGTTCCTCGCGTCTGGCCCCTGCACTCTGACCTTTTCAATCTGGCCCGGTGCTTAAATCATCCAAGCCTTGGGTCCTTGGTCATTCCTCTCTCTCGGACCCGGGCGCCACCACCTCGATTCACCTTGTACTCAACCTTTCCAACTGGTTCATTGTTACTGTCCACAGTATTCAGCAAATCTGGTCTAACTTAACATTTGCCTTCTTCTTCAGGCTGCTGTACAATATTAGTGTACAGTCCAGCTTTGCAATGAAGTACTGTAGTACAGGAGCCTCAGGACTCACACCACCAGGTTCAGGAAGAGTTATTACCCCTCAACCATCAGGCTCTTAAACCAAAGTGATTAACTTCACTCGCCCCATCATTGAAATGTTCCCATAACCAATGGATTCACTTTCAAGGACTCTTCATCTCATGTTCTCAATGTTTATTGCTTATTTATTTATTTATTATTCTTATTTCTTTCTTTTTGTATTTGCGCACTAGTTGAATGCCCTAGTTGATATGGTCTCCTATTGATTATGTTATGGTTATGGTTATAATTCTGATTTATTGATTATGCGTGCAGGAAAATGAATCTTGGGGTTGTAATTGGTGACATATACGTACTTTGATAATAAATTTACTTCAAACTCAAGCTGTCCACATCATGGAAACCTGCCTGCGTTTGGCCTATATCGCCATTGACCTTTCCTGTCCGAGAGCCCATCAATCATATTTTAGATATCGTTATACCTGCCTCTACCAATTTCTCCAGCTCTTCATTCCATATACCTACCTCTGTGTGAAAAGATTTACCCTCAGGTCAACTTTGAATCTTGCCCCTTGACTTTCAGGCTCCCCTACCCTGGGGAAAAAGACTGCCACCATTACCCCTCATGATTTTATAAACCTTTACAGGGTCAGACCTCAGCCACCTATTGTCCAGGGAAAATTGCCCCAGCCTGTCCAATCTCTCCCTATAGCTCAAGCTGCCAGAACTCATTAACATCTGCAATCTTTCTGATTTAATAACATCTTGGCAATCAGAATGGCACTCAATATCCCTGTAAAACTTTCCTATCCATGTTCCTTCCTGCCTAGTATGTCCAAAATACAGTAAGGAGTGGCTTCAGATTTGAGGAGTAAAATTTCTAAACTTGCAGAAGCTTGGAATCAATTGTAAACAATGTGGAACACACCAGTCCTCATCGAGGGCCAAGTGGTGGAAAGGGTGAGCGGCTTCAAGTTCCTGGTGTCAGCATCTTAGAGGATCTATCCTGGGCCCAACATATTGATGGAATCACAAAGAAGACACAACAACTGCTATAATTTATGATGAGCTTAAAGAGATTTAGTATGTGACCAAAGACTTCTGCTCGAAAAGTCTTTGAGACCAAAGAGCAGATTTCTACACATGTACTATGTTTGTTTGTTTATTTAACTTCATATTTCTTATTGTAACTTACAGTAACGTTTTAATGTTTGTCACTGTAAAAAATTTCACAACGTATATCCGTGATAATAAACCAGTTCTGAGGATGACAAGGTGCACGTGGATTGACTGAACGAGCAGACACGGCATGTGATTATTGCTTCTGAAAAGTGTGAGGCGAGCACAGCTGAAGCTGGTATGATGGAAGCCTTCAAGAGGTTCTTAGATAGCCACCTGAAGTGCAGGAAACAGAGGCATATGGACATTGTGTAGGCAGAAGGGATTACTTCAGTCAGGCATTTGAATCAGAATCAGGTTTATCATCACTGACATATGTTGTGAAATGCGTTGTTTTGTAGCAGCAGTAGAGTCATCATCATCATTATGGGCCATGTCGTGTGACGTGAGCCTTCCTGTCCACGTGGGTTGCTCAACGATTGCACTTCTTGTAATCTTCAGGCACCTGTCCCTCCTCCCTGATGGTAGTAATGAGAAAAGGCCACTCCCAGATGGAGAGGTTCCTCAGTGCTGGATCATCACCATGGTTACGTGCCGTGCCATATGACGTGGGCAGTCATGGTCCTATGACCGCAATGTCCTTGGCAAATTTCTCTACAGAAGTGGTTTGCCATTGCCTTTTTCTGGGCAGAGTCTTTACAAGAGGGGTGACCCCAGCCATTATCAATACTCCTCAGCGATTGTCTGCCTGGCATCAGTGGTTGCATAACCAGGACTTGTGATATGCACTAGCTGCTCATACAACCACCCACTACCTCCACCAATGGCTTCACATGACCCTGAACAGGGGCTAAGCAGGTGCTACACCTTGCCAAAGGGTGACTTACAGGCTAATGGAGAAAGGGAGCACCTTACACCTCCTTTGATAGAGACATATCTACACCCCACCACCCAAGGAGTTTAGTGCAATACATTTTAAAAATCTCTGTACTTAAAAGAGGAATAGTGAGGCAGTGTTCATGGGTTCATAGACCATTCAGAAATCTGACGGCGGAGGGAAAGAAGCTGTTTCTAAAATTAAAACAGATTTAATTAGTTTGACACATCTTGGGCTGAAGGGCCTGTTCCTGTACTCTTACTGTTCTGTATTCTACATTCTGGAAGAGGGTATACAGTACTGTGCAAAAGACTTAGGCACCCTAGAGTTTTTGTATGATTTCAGATAGTATGGCCTCCACAGGGCCCTGATCTTAATATCATTGAGGTTGTCTGGGATTACCAGGAGAGACAGAAGCAAATAAGACAACCAAAATCTGCTGAAAAACTGTGGCACATTCTCCAAGGTGCTCGGAACAACTTACCAACTGATTTACTTATAAAACTGCACAACAGTGTACCTAAGAGAATTGGTGCAGATATAAAGGCAAAGGATGGTCACACCAAATATTAAAAACAAGAGAAAATCTGCAGCTGCTGGAAATCTGAGCAACACGTACAGAATGCTGGATGAACTCAGCAGGCCAGGCAGCATCTATGGAAAAAAGTACAGTTGACATTTCGGGCCAAAACCCCTAGGGCTGGTGAAGGTATTCAGCTGGAAACGTCGACTGTACTTTTTTTCCATAGATGCTGCCTAGCCTGCTGAGTTCCTCCAGCATTCTATGTGTGTTGGTCACATCAGATATTGATTTGATTTAGTTTTTTAGCTGTTTAGCTCTTTATGGTAATTTTTTGATATTTAGAAACTTTCCATTGTTTTTGAAGGCATCTCCACTTGACAGAATTCTCTTTGACATGTACCTAAGACTTGCACAGTACGTGTGCATTTTCCTTGAGCATACTGAGAGAGAGAGAGAGAGATGGAGGGGATCAGTGGATACAGGTTTAATGGAGACGGCTGAATTAGGTGACGATCATTGACAAATCTCATAGGATCCAGAGCTAAATCTGTTCATTTCTGCCGTCACTGGAGCCCAGTCTTTCTGCCATCATCAGATTCTCTCTCACGCCACGCCAAACATGAAATGTATAAAATCATGTAGGACATAGACAGGGTGAATGCACACAGTCTTTTACCTAGGGTTGGGGAGTCAAGAGCGAGAGACCGTAGGTTTAAGGTGCGAAGGGAAAGTTTAATAGTAACGGGGGGGGGGGCAGTAATTGTAGCATCCAGAGAGTGGTCAGTATGTGGAATGAGCTTCTAGAACAGGGGCTCTTAACTATTTTTATGTCACCGATCCCTTTGGCTGTCCAGTGAAGCCTATGGATCCTTCCTCAGAATAATATAGTCATAGTCATACTTTATTGATCCTGGGAGAAATTGGTTTTCGTTACAGTTGCACCATAAATAATAAATAGTAATAAAACCATAAATAGTTAAATAGTAATATGTAAATTATGCCAGGAAATAAATCCAGGACCAGCCTATTGGCTCAGGGTGTCTGACCCTCCAAGGGAGGAGTTGTAAAGTTTGATGGCCACAGGCAGGAATGACTTCCTATGACGCTCTGTGCTGCATCTCGGTGGAATGAGTCTCAGGCTGAATGTACTCCTGTGCCCAACCAGCACATTATGTAGTGGATGGGAGACATTGTCCAAGATGGCATGCAACTTGGACAGCATCCTCTTTTCAGACACCACCGTGAGAGAGTCCAGTTCCATCCCCACAACATCACTGGCCTTACGAATGAGTTTGTTGATTCTGTTGGTGTCTGCTACCCTCAGCCTGCTGCCCCAGCACACAACAGCAAACATGATAGCACTGGCCACCACAGACTCGTAGAACATCCTCAGCATCGTCCGGCAGATGTTAAAGGACCTCAGTCTCCTCAAGAAATAGAGATTTAAATATATAAAATCAAAGGCATCGGGTTACAAAAAACACCAATTATATTGAAATACAGTTATCAAAATATTTAAAAAAACAGATTTGTGATATAGTAATACTGCGTATGTGCTTCTTTATTAATACATTAAATAATAAGACTATACATTTAAAATACAGGCAAGTTAAAATTAATTTTTATTTTGAAAATAAAATAAACGCCATCACCGATAGCGATATGCTAACGGTTATGCTACTCTGCCACCCAAGCTTATTGGTCGTAAAATCCTCCGTGACACCCTGAGCTTGTAAATAATTCTTTGTATTTCTTTTTACGACCACCCATTACCTTTTATGGGATCTTTCTGTGCACAAATTGGATGCAGTGTTTCCAATGGTAACTTGAAAGTAATTTTGGCTGGCCGTCAAGTGTTATGAAGAGCTCCATCATAAATTCAAGTTTTGTTTTGTTGGCAAAGGTTCCTGTGAGTGAAATGATTGATGTGGAGGGTAGATGTCAAGTACAGTTCAGATCCCTGCTTGGGGCTGCGGGAGTGTCTGCCGTGGTTTGTGGCGAAAGGGGAAACGTTTCCTGTGGAGAGTTTTTCTTTCCTCAGTGTCACTCTGCACATTACCTCTGGCCCATGTGCAGTTTTATTCAGGGCATATTCAAAATGCAACAACTGAACTCCTTCTTCAAAGGCTTTTTTTGACGTAAAATGCTTGTGGTTAAATGGCACCGGATGTTAGTTTCCTGGCAGAATTCCTAATTAAAACCATTTCAGACCAATGTTTTACAATAAATAGCTGATTAATGTGTCTTAAAAATCAAAAATAGAAATTCCAATCTGCTTTAACCCTTCATGTGCTGATGGTTCCAGAGAATTCCTTTACTCTGTAGTGCAAAGTTGAAAGTGAATTTATTATGAAAGTACATATGTGTCACCATATACAACCTTGAGATTCATTTTCTTGCGGGCATACTCAATAAATCCAGTAATGGAATCTATGAAAGACCATATCAACAGGGCAGCACAAGAAAAGAAAAAGAAATGATGATGGTGGTAATAATACATAAATAGATAGATAAATAAATAAATAGATAAATAAGCAAGCAAGCAAGCAATAAATATAGAGAACATGAGATGTAGAGTCCTTGAAAGTGGGTCCATAGATTGTGGGAATAGTTCAGTGATGGGGCAAGTAAAGTTATTCTCACTGGTTCAAGAACCTGATGGCTGAGGGGTAGTTACTGTTCCTGAACCTGGTGGTGTGAATCCTGAGGCTCCTGTACCTTCTTCTTGAATAAGCATCCAGAAGAGAGCGTGTCCTGGCCGGTGGGTGTCCCTGATAACGGATGCTGCTTTCCTGCAACAACGCTCCATGTATGTGTGGTCAGTGGTGGGGAGGGCTTTGCCCATGACGGACTGGGCCATATCCTCTAATTTTTGTAGAATTTTCTATTCAAGAGCATTGGTTTCTTCATACCAGGCTGTGATGCAGCCAGTTAATCTACTCTCCACTGCACAGCTATAGAAGATAGTCAAAGTTTTAGATGTCACATCAAGTTTTTGCAAACTCCTAAAGATGTCAAGGAGCTGCCATACTTTCTTCATAATTGCACTTATGTGCTGGACCCAGGACAAGTCTTCTGAAATTATAACACCGAGGAAAGTAAAGTTGCTGATCCTCTCTACCTCTGAACCTCTGATGAGGACTGGCTCATGGGCCTCCAGACAATAATCAGCTGCTTGGTCTTGCTGACATTGAGAGAGAGGTTGTTGTTGTAGCTGCACTCATTCAGATTTTCATTCTCCCTCCTGCCTGCTGATTCATCACCACCTTTGATTTGGCTCACAACAGTGGTGTCATCAGCAAACAAATATGGCATTGGAGCTGTGCTTAGCCACACAGTCATAAGTGTAAAGTGAGTAGAGCAGGGAGCTAAGCACACAGCCTTGTGGTGCACCTGTGCTGATAGAGATCATGAAGGAGATGTTGTTGCCAATCCAAACTGACTGCGGTCCACAAGTGAGGAAATCCCGGATCCAATTGCACAAGGAATTATTGAAGCCAATGTGTTGGAGCTTATTGATTAGTTTTGAGGGGATGATAGTATTGAATGCCGAGTTGTAGTTGATAAGGAGCATCTTGATATATGTATCTTTGCTGTCCAGATGTTCCAGGGTTGAGTAAAAAACCAATGAAATAGCATCTGCAGTGGACCTGTTGTGCTGGTAGGCCAAGTCACTTCTCAGGCAGGAGTTGAAATGTTTTATCACCAACCTCTAAAAACACTTCATCACTGTGGATATATGTGCTACTGGATGATAGTCATTCAGGCAGTTTGCCACGTTCATTGTCGCCTGCTTGAAGCAGACGGGTGCCTCAGACTGTCGAAGCAAGAGGTTAAAAATATCAGTGAACACTCCAGCCTGTTGATGAGCACAGGTCTTTAGTACTTGGCTAGATATCCCATCTGGTCTGATGTTTTCCGTGGGCTCATTCTTCTGAAGGATGCTCTCACGTTGGCCTCAGAGACAAATCACAGTGGGCTGAAGAATTTTATAATGGGCCATCAGGGCCTGTGGGAGTGTGTGATGGATCATCAGGGCCTCTGGGAATGTGTGATGGATCATCGAGGCCTGTGGGAATTTGTGATGGATCATTGAGGGCTGTGAGAATTTGTGATGGATCATTGAGGGCTGTGGGAATTTGTGATGGATCATTAGGGGCTATGGGAGTTTGTGCAAAAGAAATTAAATTATTTGTCTTGCTTTGTTTTTCTCTTCCAATCAATTGAATATTTTACTTTGAGGCACAGTTTGGTAACAGGCCCAATGAATCCACAATGACCAAATACATCCATGTGTCAAACTAACCCATACATTTTTGGATGGGGGGAGGAAACCCTTGTGGTCACAAAGAGAACATGCAAACTCCTTACAGACTGCGACATAACTGAGCCCGGTTTCCTTGTGCTGCAATATAATTACACTAACCGTTACGTAAGGGGTATTTCAATAGGCATGACTTGGTGGTTGGGAGAAGGAGATTCAAGATTAAAGTTAGGCTTTATTTGTCACACGACATGGAAGCAGACAGTGAAATGCGTCGTTTGCGTCAACAACCAACATAGTCTGAGGGTGCGCTGCGGGCAGCCCACAGGGGTCACCATGCCTCCTGCGCCAACATAGCTCCCACAGAACTTACTAATCCTAGCCCATACGTTTTTGGAATGTGGGAGGATACTGAAGCACCCAGAGGGAACTCACCCAGTCATGGAAGAAAGTACAAATTTCTTACAGACAGAAGCAGAATCGAACCCAGGTCGCTGGTACTGTAATACCGTTATGCGAACCGTTATGCTACCGTGTACCAGGTTGCTGGTTCTGTAATACTGTTACGCTAACCGTTACACTACCGTGTACCAGGTTGCTGGTTCTGTAATACTGTTACGCTAACCGTTACACTACCGTGTACCGGGTTGGTAGATTCTCGTTTAGTCAGGGCATGAGAGGTTATGGGGGGAAGGCGGGAGATTGAGCCTGAGAGGAAAAATGGATCAGCCATGATGAAATGGAGGAGCAGATTCGATGGGCCAAATGGCCTAACTCTGCTCCTGTATCTAATGGAAATACATACTTACCCTTATGCAGTTCTTAAAGAAAGTTAAACTTTTATTCCATTGCCTACTTGGAGTGGAGGAGTGCATCTTCTAGACAAGTTTAGAGTCAAAGAAAATACAGCCCTTCAGCCCTTCAGCCTAATCAGTCCATGCTGACAATGTTGCCCTCCCAGCTAGTCCCAACTTTCTGCATTCAGCCCTTATTCCTCCCAGCCGCATCTTTCTAAGTACCTGTGACCTTAATCGAACTGCAAGATTAAAGGGGCCCTGTTGGCCCTGTTGGCAATAGTAAACAGGCCTCCCAACAGTAGCTGGGATGTGGGCCACAGATTACAACGGGCGTGTCAAAAGGGAAATTTTATGATAGTCATGGGAGATTTCAACATGCAGATCAATCAGGAAAATCAGATTGGTAATGGTTCTCAAGAGACTGAGTTTATTGAATGCCTGCAAGATGGTTTTTTAGAGCAGTTTCTCGTTGGGCCTGCTAGGGGATCAGCTATACTGGACTGGGTGTTATGTAATGAACTGGAGGTGATTAGGGAGCTTAAGGTAAAAGAACCCTTAGGAGACAGTGATCACAATATGATTGATTTCAACTTGAAACTTGATAGGGAGAAAGTAAAGTCTGGTGTAGCACTATTTCAGTAGAGTAAAGGAAATTTCAGTGGTATGAAAGAGGAGTTGGTCAAAGTAAATTGGAAAGAGATGCTGCCAGGAATGACAGCACAACAGCAATGACATCAGTTTCTGGAAAAAAATGAGGAAGGTGCAGGATAGATGTATTCCAAAAACAAAGAAATACTCAAATGGCAAATCTTCCCTGATGAACCTGTTGGAATTGTTTGATGAGATTACATGTAGGATATATCAGAATCAGAATCAGGTTTATTATCACCGGCATGTGTCGTGAAATTTGTTAACTTAGCAGCAGCAGGTCAATACAATACATAATATAGAAGAAGAGAAAAAATAATAAAATAGTAACAATAATAAATAAATAAATCAGTTAAGTAAATCAATTACGTATATTGAATAGATTAAAAATTGTGCAAAAATCAGAAATAATATATATTTTTAAAAATGAGGTAGTGTTCATGGGTTCAATGTCCATTTAGAAATCAGATGGCAGAGGGGAAGAAGCTGTTCCTGAATCGCTGAGTGTGTGCCTTCAGGCTTCTGTACCTCCTACCTGATAGTAACAATGAGAAAAGGACATGCCTGGGTGCTGGAGGTCCTTAATAATGGACGCTGCCTTTCTGAGACACTGCTCCTTGAAGTTGTCCTGGGACTTTGCAGGCTAGTACCCAAGATTGTGCCAACTAAATTTACAGCCCTCTGCATTTTCTTTCGGTCCTGTGCTGTCCACAGTATGTCTATAGAAGTTTATAAAGGGGATGCAGTGGATGTTGTATATTTGGACTTTCAGAAGGCCTTTGACAAGGTGCCTCACGTGAGACTGCTTACCAAGTTAAGAGTGAGCCCTTGGTATTACAGGAAAGTTACTGGCATGGTTAGAGCATTTGCCTGATTGGTAGGAGGCAGTGAGTGGGAATAAAAGGGTCCTTTTCTGGTTGGCTGCCAGTGACTAGTGGTGTTCCGCAGGGGTTGTGTTGGGACCACTTCTTTTTATGCTGTATGTAAATTATTTAGACGATGGAATAGATGGCTTTGTTGCCAAGTTTGCAGATGATACGAAGATTGGTGGAGGGGCAAGTAGTGTTGAGGGAATAGGTAGGCTGCAGAAGGACTTAGATTAGGAGAATGGGCAAGAAAGTGGCAAATGAAATACAATGCTGGTAAATGTATGGTCTTGTACTTTGGTAGTAGAAATAAATGTGCAGACTATTTTCCAATTGGGAAGAAAATACAAAGATCTGAGATGCAAAGGGACTTGGGAGTCCTTGTACAGAACACCCTAAAGGTTAACTTGCAGGTAGAGTTGATGGTGAGGAAGGCAAATGCAATGTTAGCATTCATTTCAAGAAGTCTAGAATACAAGAGCAGGGATGTGATGCTGAGGCTTTATAAGGCACAGGTGAGGCCTCACCTTGAGTATTGTGAACAGTTCTGGGTTCCTCATTAAAGAAGAGATGTGCTGGCATTGCAGAGTGTTCAGAGGAGGTTCACAGGGATGAATGTGGGAATGAAAGACCATAAGACCATAAGACAAAGGAGTAGAAGCTGGCCATTGGAACCATCAAGTCTGCTCCACCATTTTATCATGAGCTGATCTATTCTCCCATTTAGTCCCACTCCCCTGTCTTCTCACCATAACCTTTAATGCCCTGGCTACTCAGATACCTATCAACCTCTGCCTTAAATACACCCAATGACTTGATCTCCACTGCCGCCCAAATTCCACAGATTCACCACCCTCTGGCTAAAAAAATTTCTTTGCATCTCTGTTCTGAATGGATGCCCTTCAATCCTTAAGTCATGCCCTCTCTAACTAGACTCCCCCACCATGGGAAACAACTTTGCCACATCCACTCTGTCCATGCCTTTCAACATTCGAATTAAGGTCTCAATATTTATTGTTTATTTATTATTATTATTATTTTCTCTGTATTTGCACAGTTTATAGTCTTGTACACACTGGTTGTCCATTTTGTTGTGTGTGGTTTTTCATTGATTCTATTGTGTTTCTTTGTTTTCACTGTGAATGCCGGCAAAATAAAAAAGCTGAGGATTGTATATGGTGACATATATGTACTTAGATAATAAATTTACTTTGAACTTTGAACTTTTGAGATGTGGCAACCAATTTACCAAGTGTTCCTTAAATGATGCTATTATACCTGCCTGAACCACTTCTTCTGGCAGTTTGTTACATACACTCAGCACCCTCTGTGTGAAAAAGTCACCCCTCAGGTTCCTTTTAAATCCTTACCCTCTCACTTTCAAAGTTCAAAGTAAATTTTATTATCAGAGTACATAAATGTCATCACATACAACCCTGAGATTCATTTTCTTGTGTTCATTACTATAGCATCGTAATTATAACAGGATCAATGAAAGATCAACTGGAGTGCAACAAACTGTGCAAATGTGTATATACATAAATAACAAGACCATGAGATAAAGAGTCCTTGGTGAGATCATTGGTTGTGGGAAGATGTCAGTGGATGGGCAAGTGAGTGTAGTTATCCCCTTTTATTCAAGAGCCTGATGGTTGTGGGGTAGTAGCTGTACTTGAACCTGGTGATGTGAGCCTTGAAGCTCTTGTACCTTCTACCTGATAGCAGCAGCGAGAAGAGAGCATGGCCTGGGTGGTGAGGATTTTTAATGATGGATGCTGCTTTCCTACGACAGCATTTCACATAGATGTGCACAATGGTTGGGAGAGCTTTACCCGTGATGTACTGGGCTGAATCCACTACCCTTTGTAGGATTGTCCATTCAAAAGCATTAGTGTTACCCTTTGCCCTATCATTTTGAACTCCTCTTTCCTGGGGGATAGAACTGTTAATGCGTACCTTACCCTTGCCTATCATAATCTTCATGTTTCTATAATGTGTGCCTTATTCTCCAACGAATTAAGACCTATCCTGATCAATTTGGTAATTCTATTTGGCATTTTAATCCTATCTTCCCTACAACAGGGCGACCCAACCTCTATACCATATGCAGTGACATTAAACCTGATGCTGATTCTGATAGACAAAATACCAAGAAAAGCCTCGCATGGAAGAATATTAAATATTAATCATGAATATCTTCCTGCAACCTGAAATTAAATTTAGCTTCAGCCAGTGGGATGAGGAAAGTCCATGGGAGAATAAGTTGCCAGTCTCAGTCCTGATCACATTAAACATCAAGTCAAGCAAAAATTGGAAATCTCACTCAAATAGATGGAAATATATTGTTCAAACAGAGTCAGAATCTGGTTTATTATTGCTGATATCTGTTGTGAAATTTGTCATTTTGTGACTGCAGTGCAATGTGATACTTAAAAATTACTATAAATTACAATAGATAGATAGATAGACAGCTGGATAGTTTGATAGTGAGAAAGATAGATCAATAGATAGATATTTGGATAGATTGATAGTGAGAAAGGTAGATAGATTGATAGGTACATAGATAGATAGATCAATAGATGGATATTTGGATAGATTGATAGTGAGAAAGGTAGATAGATTGATAGGTACATAGATAGATAGATCAATAGATGGATATTTGGATAGATTGATAGTGAGAAAGGTAGATAGATTGATAGGTACATAGATAGATAGATCAATAGATGGATATTTGGATAGATTGATAGTGAGAAAGGTAGATAGATTGATAGGTACATAGATAGATAGATCAATAGATGGATATTTGGATAGATTGATAGTGAGAAAGGTAGATAGATTGATAGGTACATAGATAGATAGATCAATAGATGGATGGACAGCAAAAGAGAAATAGTGAGACAGTGTTCATAAACCATTCAGAAATCTGATGACAGAAGGCAAGTACTAGATGTTGAGGTGCCAGGCTGCGAATAACATTGTCCAAGACAGAAAGCCCTTTCTATCTGACTGTGCTAGGGCTCATTTGTGTCTTTAATATCTGAAACAAAGTGACCAGGAAAAACAGAATTTCATTGTCCACTTCATAAAGTGACTTCACTGATATAACTATTAGAGTCAAATAGAATCTTAGAGCACTACAGCACTGAAAAAGACTCTTTGGTCCATCTAGACTTACCCCTAACCCTAACTCCAAATTACCACAGTCTCTTGTGGAAGAAGCTTTTAATTTAATTTGTGAATGGGTCATTTATGACTGAACATAATCTACAATGTGTGGTGAATCTGTGGAATTCCTTGCCACAGACAGCTGTGCTGGCCAAGTCATTGGGTATGCTTGAGGTGGAGGTTGATAGGTTCTTAATTTATCAGGGAGTCAAAGGTTATGGGGACAAGGCAAGAGAATGTAAACAAGGTTGAAAGAGTGCAGAGAAAATTTACAAGGATGTTGCTGGATCTGTAGGCTCTGAGTTATAAGGAAAGATTGAATAGGTTAGGACTTTATTCTTTACAAACATAGAAGATTGAGAGGAGATTTGATAGAAGTATGCAAAATTATGAGGGGTATAGATAAGGTAAATACAAACAGGCTTTTTCCACTGAGGTTGGGTGGGACTACAATCAGAGATCGTGAGTTAAGGGTGAAAGGTGAGAAATTTAAGGGGAACATGAGGGAAAACTTCTTCACTCAGAGGGTGGTGAGAGTGTGGAATGAGCTGCCAGCACAAGTGGTGCATGTGAGCTCAATTTCAATGTTTAAGAGAAGTTTGGATAGGTACATGGATGGTAGGGGTATGAAGGGCTGTGGTCCTGATAGGAGTAGGCAGTTTAAATGGTTTCAGCGTAGACTAGATGGGCCGTAGGGCCCATTTCTGTGCTGTTATCCTCTGATTCTATGAATCTCATGTGGGTGAGAGGGATAATAAATTAACCATGATGTAAAGGTGGAGCAGACTCGATGGGCTGTATAGCCTAATTCTGCTCCTATGTCTTATGGTCTTGCAAAGGAACCTCTGTTGTTGGGTCATTCCTTGTGTGTCTGCTGCATAGAACCCTTTGTGGAAGCCATCAGGAGGGAGGAGGGCATAAGAGGGGTGACGCTGCCAGGCAGTGGAGGGACTCAAATGAAAACCTCCCTGTACATGGATGACGACACCGTCTTCTGCTCTGATCCGAGGTCAGTTCGCAGGTTGATTGGCACCTGCGAACAGTTCGAGCTAGCGTCGGGGGCCAGGGTCAACCGCACGAAGAGCGAAGCCATGCTCTTCGGCAACTGGCCCAACCGATCCAGCGTCCCCTTCACCATCAGGTCTGACCACGTGAAGGTGTTGGGGATCTGGTTCGGAGGGGCCGAGGTGTGCAACAAGAACTGGCGGGAGCGGACTGCCAAGGTGAAACAGAAACTGGGACTGTGGGGAGGGCGCTCCCTGTCGATAACGGGCAAGAACCTGGTCGTCAGGTGTGAGGTGCTCTCAGGGCTGCTGTACTTGGCGCAGGTGTGGCCTGTCCCCCACTCCTGCAGCTTGGAAATCACCCGAGCTGTCTTCAGATTCATCTGGGGATCCAAGATGGAGCGGGTGAGACGGACCGTCATGCACAAGTCCCTGGACAACAGGGGCAAGAACGTCCCCAATGTCGCCCTCACCCTGATGGCCAGCTTCGTATGTGGCTGCATCAGGTTGTGTGTAGAACCCAGGTATGTGGGCACCAAGTACCACTATGTGCCCAGGTTCTACCTGTCGCCCTGGCTACGAAGGATGGGTCTGGCCCCACTCCCGTGCAACGTCCCAGTCAGCTGGTCGTTGCCGGCATACCTGTCCTACGAAGCAAAGTTCTTCCAGGAGAACGCCTTTGACCACAGGGCCATCAGGCAGTGGTCGGCACGTGATGTCCTGCAGGCACTGCAGGAGAAGGACGTGATGGACACAGTGGGGTGGTTCCCTGAGCAGACTGTCCAGTTCATCTGGCAAAATGCCTCATCGCCAGATCTCACCAACAGGCACCAAGAACTCGCCTGGCTGGCAGTGAGAGGGGCCCTCCCAGTCAGAGCCCTCCTGTACGCCCGGAACGTCGTCTCCGCACCCCACTGCCCACGGGAGGACTGCAGTGAGGAGGAGTCTGTGACCCACCTCTTTGCACACTGTCAGTTCGCAAAGAGGGTGTGGAGGAGGATGGACGGGCTAGTGTCACGTTTTATCCCCAGAAGCGGCATAACAGAGAACTCTCTGATCTACGGGCTGCTCCCGGGGACGCACACAGAGACCAACATCCGGTGCTGCTGGCAGATCATCAACTTGGTGAAAGACGCGCCTTGGTCGGCCCAAAACTTGATGATCTACCAGCACATGGGGATGTCCGTGGCAGAATGCTGCCGACTGGCACATTCTCGGCTGCAGGAGTACGTGCTGAGGGACGCACTGAAACTCGGTGCAGCCACCGCAAGGGCCCGGTGGGGAAGGACCACGGTATAGGTTTCTCCATCCGTGGGAGTGAGAGGGGTCGGTGGGCGGGGAGTATACCCCTCAACAATGATATGGTAAGCTGAACTACTGGAGTGCCACGTGGGTGGCTATAAATACGGATATGTACTGACTATAATGGAAACGTATGTAAAGGATGAAAAGTTATTGAATGGTTTATTGTATATATTTATTTTTGAATAAAGTATATTCTGAAACAAAAAAAAATTCCTTGTAACATCTGATTTGCCTTTCAAAGCTGCTTCTCACTTGACAAAGTCAAAGTTAAGTTTATTGTCAAATGCACAAATACATGTATGCACAGATTTAAGGAAAGACTTAATTGCAGCAGCATCACAGGAACACAGCATCAGATAAGCAGTATTCATGGGGAAAGAATTATACATAATTTTTACAAGAATACATAATTAGAACAAAAACAAACTAGGTCCATTGTAGTGCAAAGTGATCGGAGTGGTCAGAGTGTTGCTAAACTCTGGTAGTGATTAAGGTTGTCCTGGTCAGTTCAAGAATTGAATGGTTAAAGGGAAGTAGCTGTTCCTGAACCTGGTGGTGTGGGACTTAAAGCTTTTGTACCTCCTGTCTATGGTAGCTTCGAGAAGCTGCCATCTTTGATGATGGGTGTTGCCTTTTTGAGGAAGCACCTCCTGTAAATTTGAACAATGGTGCTCATGATCGATTGGGCTGAGTCCACTGCTCTCTGTAGTTTCTTACATCCCTGCACATTCAAATTGCCCCACCGGATCGTGATGCAACCAGTCCGAATGCCATCAACAAACTAGAGGCTGGGTGTGTGGGTTCTGGAGGGATTTGTGTGGTCCGGATCAATCGGGAACCGTTTAATTCCCACAATTCGCTGGGTTTCACAGTGTGTCTGGAGGAATGTTGTTTGCCAGTACAGGCAGTCAAGGTGTTGAAGTGGACTGAAGTGTTCCAGTAATGTACTGCTTGGGGCTGAAGTGGACATCAGAAAGATGATTGTGCTTGCATTTAGGCAAGGGAATAGTTCAGAGTGGAGAACGAGGTGTGTGCTGCTGACCCTCTCCTCTCTCTGATACCACTTTTTTGCACTTGTGTTGGCCCCACTTGATTAGGGTAAAACTGACCATAGACTACTCATTTTTCAGAATTAGAATCAGGTTTATTATCACTGATGTATGTCGTGAAATTTGTTGCTTTGCAGCAGCAGTACAGAACAATATATAAAATTATTATAAACACGAGAAGTCTGCAGATGCTGGAAACATAAAGCAACACCCACAAAATGCTGGAGCTCAGGAAGTCAGCAGGATCTGTGGAAATGAATAGATAGTCGATGCTTCTGGCTGAGACCCTTCTCAGGAATAACAAAGAAGGGGGAAGATGCCAGAAAAATTATTATAAATGATAGTAAGAAATACATATATTTAAACAAGTAAATAAGTAGTGCAAAAATAGTGAGGTGATGTTCATGGGTTCATTGTCCATTCCGAAATGTGATGGTGGAGGGGAAGAAGCTGTTTCTGAAACGTTGAGTGTGCTGGGTTGCTGTGCTATGCGGCTTGTTGGGCAGAAAGGGCCCAATCCACGCTGTATCTCTAAATAAGTAAGGTTCCTGAATGGTCCATGAGCTCTACCTTGCTATTTCTCTTTTACGCTACGTATTTATTTATTTTTTATTGTGGTGTTTTTATTCTAGTTTTTTTGATGCCTTGCGCAGTGTTGCTTTCACACAACAACAAATTCCACAACTTGATTCTGACTCTGTTTCCGTCTTCACATTTAAAATTAATCTACTTTCTTTAGTTTCCTAAAGATTTTAAAAATCTTTGCTGAAGAGATATATACTTAGAGTTGTATACTGCATACATACTTTAATAATAGATGCACTTTGAATCTTTGAATTTTTCATCTACTCTTGTCTGGCTTCCTTTTTTCACATGGATATGCAAGATGTTTTCTCTCACAGTGTACAATACTTTCTAAACTGTCTGCTTGCTTTCCCCCTCCCTGAGCTCTGCTCTATCCGTGGAGATGTTACAAGTTCAGCCATCGTATTTATTCATTAGCATCTCTTCGATCCTTTCAAACGTTGATACCCTCTCCCCAGAGTTGTCTTTACTCCAGTGAAGATTCAGTTAATGCAAGGCTGGTCCGGGACTGCATGTTTCTGTTCACTTTGGGGTTTGTTATCGTTTAATCAGATAACCCTGAAAGGTTCAGATTTAGGAAACCGGATCCTCCTTGACATTTTATTGTATCTTTTATATTTTGACTCCCACCACCCCTCCTCCATGATCTGCTAGGAATGGGCTGAGGATGGCTTATGTTCGGGAATTGAGTCAGTGATACTGAACGTGGAGTGAAATCAGTATTCCTGCTCAGGTTAACATGTATTTAGGGATATTGCTTCCTGCACCTCAGTGCAAATCTATACTTAACAACTCCCCCTCTCTCAAGTTTTTCAAATGTATTTCATAAATAGAAAAAGATAAATGTATCACTCATTTGTTAGAAGAAAGGTATAATTTGATAGTTTATTTGTTTCAAATTTTATTTAAACATTTACTGGCTTTTAGGTTCTCAAAATCAATATTGAAGTGTGCGGATTTATAATAGTTCCAATTAAAATTTATTCCCGTTGAATAAAGGAATAGTACCAGATGATTGGAAGGAGGCAAATGTTAATCCTTTGTTCAGGAAAGGAAGTAGGGATAACCCTGAGAATTATCTTCAATGGTGGACAAACTATTGGAGAGAATTCTTAGAGAAAGGATTTATGAGTATTTGGAAAAGTGCAATCTGATTAGAGATAGTCAGTATGGCTTTGTGAGGGGCAGGTCATGCCTCATGAGCCTGGTTGAATTCTTTAAGGATGTCAGATTGCCAGCAGGTGGTAAGAGTGGGCTCCCTCACCTCTGTCGCTCTGACCCTCAACATAGGTACCCCTCAGGGCTGTGTCCTAAGCCCCCTCCTTTGCTCTCTCTATACCCATGACTGTGTCGCCACCCACAGCTCCAATCTGCTAATTAAATTTGCTGACGACACTACACTGATTGGCCTATTCTCAAATAATAATGAGGCAGCCTACAGAGAAGAAGTCATCACTTTGACACAGTGGTGTCAAGAAAACAACTTCTCCCTCAATGTTGCAAAAACAAAGGAGGTGTTTTTTTAAATGCTATTCATCAAGTTACTGGATTGTTGTAAATATCTATATGGCTCACCAACTGGTATTGGAATTGGCATATTATTGCCACGTACTGGGATACAGTGAGAAGCTTGTCTTGCATACTGTTCATACAGATCCGATCATTACACAGCGCAGTGAAGTAGAACAAAAGAAAGATTAGCCTTGTTTGTCATATGCACATCGAAACATTGAAATATACAGTGAAATGTGTCTTTTGAGTCAACAGCCCACAACTAGAATAGGACCAATCAAGCATGACAGTGTAAAAGTGTGTATGGAACTGGAGGAGATAGCAGAGGTACTTAATGAATACTTTGCTTTGCCTACGGAAAAGGATCTTGGTGATTGTAGGGATGGCTTACAGCAGACTGAAAAGCTTGAGCATGTAGATATTAAGAGGACGTGCTGGAGCTTTTCGAAAGCATCAAGTTGGATAAGTCACCGGGACCGGACAGGATGTACCCCAGGCTACTGTGGGAAGCGAGGAAGGAGATTGCTGAGCCTCTGGCAATGATCTTCGCATCATCAATGAGGATGGGAAAGGTTCCGGAGGATTGGAGGGTTGTGGATGTTGTTCCCTTATTCAAGAAAGGGAGTAGAGATAACCTTGGAAATTATAGACCAGTGAGTCTTACTTCAGTGGTTGGTAAGTTTCCTTTACTTTACTTTACTTTATTGTCGCCAAACATCTTGATACTAGAGCGTACAATCATCACAGCGATATTTGATTCTGCGCTTTGCACTCCCTGGAGTACAAATCGATAGTAAATATTAAAAATTTAAATTATAAATCATAAATAGAAAATAGAAAAGGGAAAGTGAGGTAGTGCAAAAAAACCGAGAAGCAGGTCCGGATATTTGAAGGGTACGGCCCAGAACCAGGTCAGGATCCATTCAGCAGTCTTATCACAGTTGGAAAGAAGCTGTTCCCAAATCTGGCCATACGAGTCTTCAAGCTCCTCAGCCTTCTCCCGGAGGGAAGAGGGATGAAAAGTGTGTTGGCTGCGTGGGTCATGTCCTTGATTATCCTGGCAGCACTGCTCCGACAGTGTGCAGTGTAAAGTGAGCCCAAGGACAGAAGATTGGTTTGTGTGATGTGCTGGACTGTGTTCACGATCTTCTGCAGCTTCTTCCAGTCTTGGACAGGACAACTTCCATACCAGGTTGTGATGCACCCTAGAAGAATGCTTTCTACGGTGCACCTATAAAAATTAGTGAGGATTTTAGGGGACCGACCAAATTTCTTTAGCTTTCTCAGGAAGTAAAGGCACTGGCAGTGGAAGTTGATGGAGAAGATCCTGAGAGGCAGGATTCATGAACATTAATGAGAGGCATTATATGATTAGGAAGAGTCAACATGGCTTTGTCAAAGGCAGGTCATGCCTTACGAGCCTGATTGAATTTTTTGAGGATGTGACTAAACACATTGATGAAGGTAGAGCTATAGATGTAGTGTATATGGAATTCAGTAAGGCATTTGATAAGGTACTTCATGCAAGGCTTATTGAGAAAGTAAGGAGGCATGGGATCCAAGGGGACAGTGCTTTGTGGATCCAGAACTGGCTTGCCCACAGAAGGTTGTAGATGGGTCATTTTCTGCATGGAGGTCGGTGACCAGTGGTCTGCCTCAGGGTTCTGTTCTGGGACCCTTACTCTTCATGATTTTTATAAATGACCTGGATGAGGAAGTGGAGGGATGGGTTAGTAAATTTGCTGATGACACGAAGGTTGGGAGGTGTTGTAGATAGTGTGGAGGGCTGTCAGGGGTTGCAGCAGGACATTGATAGGATGCAAAACTGGGCTGAGAAGTGGCAGATGTGGGTCAAATATGATGCAGAATATAGCATTAATGGTAAGACTCTTGGCAGTGTGGAGGATCAGAGGGATCTTGGAGTCCGAGTCCATAGGACACTCAAAGCTGCTGTGCAGGTTGACTCTGTGGTTAAGAAGGCATATGGTGCATTGGCCTTCATCAATCATGGGACTGAGTTTAGGAGCCAAGAGGTAATGTTTCAGCTATATAGGACCCTGGTCAGACCCCACTTGGAGTACTGAACTCAGTTCTGGTCACCTCACTACAGGAAGGATGTGGAAACCATAGAAAGGGTGCAGAGGAGATTTACAAGGATGTTGCCTGGATTGGGGAGCATGCCTTATGAGAATAGGTTGAGTGAACTCGGCCTTTTCTCCTTGGAGCGACGGAGGATGAGAGGTGACCTGATAGAGGTGTACAAGATGATGAGAGGCATTGATCGTGTGGATAGTCGGAAGCTTTTTCCCACGGCTGAAGTGACTAGCACGAGAGGGCATAGTTTTAAGGTGCTTGGAAGTAGGTACAGAGGAGATGTCAGGGGTAAGTTTTTTACACAAAGAGAGGTGCATGCATGGAATGGGCTGCCGGCGGCGGTGGTGGAGGCGGAAACGATAGGGTCTTTTAAGAGACTCCTGGACAGGTACATGGAGCTTAGAAAAATAAGAGGGCTATGGGTAACCGTAGGTAATTTCTAAGGTAAGGACATGTTTGGCCCTGCTTTGTGGGCTGTAGGTCCTGTATTGTGCTGTAGGTTTCTTAATTTCGATGTTTCTAACTTCCTAACCCGTACGTATTTGAAATGGGGGAGGAAGCTCACGAAGGAAACCCACGCAGTCACAGGGAGAACATACAAGCTCCTTACAGACAGCAGCAGAAACTGAACCAGGACTGAGGTGCTGTAATAGCGCTTCGCTAACCGCTACGCTACCATGGCACCCATAAGTTTTAGAGGAGCTATAGAAATTCACAGGATATAATTTTGAAGGATAAACAAGAGAAAATCTGCAGATGCTGGAAATCTGAGTAACACACACAAGATGCTGGAGGAGCTCAGCAGGCCAGACAGCATCTGTGCCATCCTGCGGAAGGGTTTTGACCAGAAACGTCGACTGTACTCTTTGCCGTAGATGCTGCCATAGAAGCATAAACACTTTTTCGAAGCCACAGTGGCTTTTTCCTGTGGCAATTTAATTCAATTTGATTCAATTCTGGACCGAGAAAGGACTGAGGGAGAATTGCTCTTTGAATGCTTGGCTTGTCAGGTCTCTCTCTGCTTTAGCTGTTATTATTGGCCCAGGAAATTTGCTCCCACTACCCATCGCCCCCCCGCCATCTTGATACCTCCCCGACATGAAGGTGCCTGATTTGCCGGCAATTTTAAAGGTCTCGGTAATTTCCTGAATCAACTGTTGTGAGAGAGGTAGGAAATATCATGTAAACTGTGGTGCAGATGGGCCTGGGGTAGGGCCAGTGAGTTGTGTGTTATTAATCAATTCCAGTCTTTGAGCTGAAGGCGATTTCTTGGAAATAGAAGAAAATTATTCTGTTGAAAAGAAGGATTTAAATCTGAACTTCACTTCACTGGGCTTCATTCTGTTGTCATTTTTTCCTAGCATGAGATGCACAGAACATTGCTGAGGAGACAGGGACATGGGGCATCAGGTGTTTAGTTGGAAATAAAGCTGGTAAACATAGAACATTACAGCACAGTATACACCTTTCAGCCCACAATATTGTGCTGACCTTTTAATCTACCCTAAGATCATTGTGTATTCATCCAACCATTCCCTGCTACACAGTTACTGCCCACTACACCACAGGGGTTTAGGGAAGCAATGAGAGTCCACCGTCTCTGGTGGTGTTCAGGGCTTCCCTCGTTGTGTCAGGACTCACCAAAGATTGACTTCTGGCTTGAGTGGGTACTAAGGAAGGCAAAACCAGGCTTGAGATTCATTTCCAGAGGACTAGAATATAAAACCAAGGATATAATGCTTAACACGAGGAATTCTGCAGATGCTGGAAATCCAAGCAACACACATCAAAGTTGCTGGTGAACGCAGCAACTTTGTCCTGACGAAGGGTCTCGGCCCGAAACGTCGACTGTACCTCTTCCTAGAGATGCTGCCTGGCCTGCTGCGTTCACCAGCAACTTTTATGTGTGTTGCACGTAATGCTTAATAAGGCATTGGTCAGATCACATGTAGAACTTAGAACAATACAACCCTTTGGCCCACAAAGTTATGCTGAACCAATTAAATTAGTAATCAAATGGCCAGCCAAACTAATCCCTTCTGCCTGCACAATGTCCATATCCTTCCATTTCCTCACATTCATGTGCCTATCTAAACACCTCTCAAGTCCCTAACATGGAGTATTGTGAGCTGTTTTGGGCCCCATATCTAAGAAAGGATGTGCTGACATTGGAGAGGATCCAAAGGAGGCTCATGAAAATGATTCTGAGAATGAAAACGTTAATGTATGAGGAGTGGTTTGATGGCTCTGGGACTGTACTCACTGGACTTTAGGATGAGGGGCGACCTCTGTAATATATTGAATAGTTAAAAGCCTAGCTGGAGAGGGTATGGAGAGAATATTTCCTATAGTGGGAGAGTCTAGGACCAGACTAAAAGGATGTTCCTTTAGAACAGAGGTGAGAAGGAATTTCTTCAGCCAGAGGTTGTGAATCTGTGGATTTCACTGCCACAGACATCTGTGAGGACAAGTAATTGGGAATATTTCAGGCGGAGGTTATTAGGTTCTTGATTAGTAAGGGTGTCAAAGGTTACGAGAAGAATGGGATTGAAGGGGAAGATACCATACATCAGCCATGATCAAATGGCGGAGCAGACTCCTGAATGGCCAATACCACCAGACTCAGAAACAGCTATTTCCCCCAAGCTGTCAGGCTGACCAACACCTCCACCCGTTAACACCCCCCCACTACTACCATTAAATACACATCAACCACTCCTGGAGTGAGTGGCCTAATTTAGCTCCTGTGTCTCATCGTCTTATGGTCTAACAGCTCACTCAGTAAATTCACCCAACACACTGGCCAAAGGAAACTTTGACATGAAAGGGAAGCCTCGAGATGGGCTTTTAGTGGGTTCCCCTTAACAAGTTGACAGTTTAAACGTTAACGCGCATTCGTGGAGGGGAGCCGGGATAAACGTTTTGCTGCAATCGCAGATCAGCAAATTTCTCTGTAACAACTTCAGATCAAACATCAAACGAGTGACTGGAGACTGACCTTTGATGTATTAATGCTGATAATTGACATAATTTCAGGAAAACATGAAAAGCTTCCTCTATGTGACCGTATAGTGACGCCGCACACTCTACACAAGGAAATATATGTCCCCACAATAACACAGGATGTCTTCAATTATTTAATAAATTATAATTTTTTTTTAAGGAGTCGAATCTTAACTATTTTGCTATTTCCTCTTGAGAGGCACAGGATAGATCCTGCACACTGATTTATTTCAGTGAGGCTGGCTTGAGGACATGTAATTTTAAGTGGACTTAAGATTTTGCACATGGGTCATATTTCTTTCTGCATGTTCTTGGTTCCAAAGTTATTCCCTGCATGGTAATTATTTCTTTCCTTAAATTAGGTGCTTTACTTTTAGGTGTGTGCCTCTCCCACCCACTCAGTAGATTCAAGATTCAAGCGTAACACGCACAACATGCTGGAGGAATCAGAATCAGAATCAGGTTTAATATCACTGACATATGTCATGAAATCTGTTGTTTTGCAGCCTCAGTACATTGCAATACATAATAATAATGCATAGTAATAAAAACTATAAATTACTGTTGTACAGTTAATAAGTTAAATTAAATACGCAGTCCAAAAAGAGTAAAGAACAGTAGTGAGGTAGTGTTCATGGGTTCAATGTCCATTCAGAAATCGGATGGCAGAGGGGAAGAAGCTGTTCCTGAATCATTGAGTGTGTGTCTTCAGGCTTCTGTACCTCCTCCCTGATGGTAGCAATGAGAAGAGGGCATGTCCTTGTGTGAGGTGGGGTGCCCTTAATGATGGATGCCACCTTTTTGAGGCATCTCATCTTGGCAGTGTCCTGGATGCTGGGGAGGCTAGTGCCCATGATGGAGCTGACTGAGTTCACAACTTGCTGTAGTTTATTTCGATCCTCTCCAGTGCCCCACCCCCAATCCCAGATAGTGATGTAGCCAGTAGGAATGTTCTCCACGGTACTCTGTAGAATTATACCAGAATGGTGATACAGCCAGTAAAAATGCACTCCACGGTAATCTATAGAAATTTGTGATTGTCTTTGAAGACATACCACATCTCCTCAAACTCCTAATGGAATATAGCCACTGGCATGCCTTCTTTGTAACTGCATCAATATGTTGGGCCCAGGGTATATCTTCAGAGATGTTGACACTCAGGAACTTGAAATTGCTCACCCTTTCGACTTCTGATTCCTCAATGAGGATTGATGTGTGTTACCTTGTCTTAGCCTTTCTGAAGACCACAATCAGTTCTATGGTCTTACTGGCGTTGAGTGCAAGATTGTTGCTGCAATACCACTCAACCAGCTGATCTATCTCGCTCCTGTACGCCCTCTCATCACCATCTGAAATTCTGCCAACAGTAGTTGTGTCGTCAGCAAGTGTATAGATGGTGCTTGAGCTATGCCTAACTACATAGTTAAGGGAGTAGAGCACTGAGCCAAGCACACAATCCTGAGGTGCACCAGTGTTGATTGTCAGTGAAGTGGAGCTGATACTTCTGATCCGCACTGACTGTTGTTTTCAGGTGAGGAAGTTGAGGATCCAGTTGCAGAGGGAGATACAGAGGCCCAGGTTTTGGGGCTTTTTAATCAGAACTGTAGGAATAATTGTGTTAAACTCTGAGCTGCAGTCTATAGACAGCAGCCTGACGTATTAGTACTGTCCAGGCAATCCAAGGCTGCATGAGAGAGCCAGTGGAATCTCGTCCACTATAGACTATTGTGGCAACAGGCAGTGGGTCCAAGTCCTTGCTTGAAGGCAACCTGACTTCGGTCTCTGAGACAGAAATCACAGGGTCACTGGGTGCTGCAGTTTTATTCGCCGTTTCAAAGCATGCATTAAAGGTGTTGCGTTCATCTGGGAGTGGAGCACCACTGCCTTTCATGATGCAATGGCCTGTAAACCCCACCAGAGTTGATGTGCATCCAATTCTGCATCTAATTTAATTGGAATTGTTCTTTCGCTCTTGAGGTAGCCCTTCATAAGTTTTTTTTCTTTTTTTAATCTTTTTATTTGTTTTCAAGTTCATAAACATAATAACAACAGAGATATAAAGAGATTGGAATTACATTATTGGTATAAGCATATACAAGAGAAATTACAAATAGTACAAGTGTAATAGACTTCCAAACTCTTAATATAATTAATCATGAAGAGAAAAGAAATAAAAAGAAAAGGATATCACAAAGAAAAACCCCAAAAAAACAGGGAGGAAAAAAAACAAACAGAACAAAACAGGGCTGAACCAATATATTAGATTGAATACATTCATTAATGTCATCAACTCCACTCCTCTATTCATATATTCTAAGTTATTAAAAAGAATTCGGAAAAGGTCAAACTACATCATATGAAAATGTTGAATAAATGGCTTCCAAGTCTCTTCAAATTTAACCGAAGGATCAAAAATGACACTTCTGATTTTTTCTAAATTTAAACATAATATACTGTAGTTTGAGAAAACCATTGAAATGTAGTAGGTCCAATTCAATAAAATGGACCTTCTGGCCATTAATGTAACAAATGCAATCATCTGACAGGCTGAAGAGGATAAAGAGCTATGTTCCATCATTGGCAAACCAAAAATTGACATAATAGGATGGGGTTGTAAGTCAAAATGCAAAACTGTTGAAATGATATCAAAGATATCTTTCCAAAATTTTTCCGAGAGGGCAGGACCGGAACATATGAGTCAAAGAAGCCATCTCAGAGTGACATCTGTCACTCAAATAGGATTTATATGGGAATGAAAATGAGCTAGTTTATCTTTAGACATGTGGGCCCTATGCACTACCTTAAATTGTATCAGTGTATGTTTAACACATATAGAGGAAGAGCTAACTAATTGAAAAATTTTCTCCCTTTTCTCTATAGGTAAGTGAGGTTGAAGTTCCCTTTCCCATTCATTTTTAATTTTATCAGATATACCTGGCTGTATTTTCATAATTATATCATAAATAGTTGTTATTAATCCCTTCTGATAAGGATTTAAGCCTAAAATTTTTTCCATGAGCCCTTCATAAGTTGTACCTGGCCTTTTTATATAGTCCTGGATCACCAGGTTTGAATGTCGCAGATCTGGGCCTCGGCAGACTACGAATCTCCTGGTTCATCCTCGGCTTTTGATTTGGGTATGTATGGTCCATTCTCGTAAGCACACACTCATCCACACAGGTTTTACTGAAATCAGTGACAGCCGTGGCGTATTCATTCTGATTCGAAGATGAATCCCTGAATACTGTCCAGTCCACCAACTCAAAGCAGTCCGTACGTCCTTAGTCCTCCCTACTGATGTGTGGTCCTCAGACTCAGTCTACACTTATTGAGTAGAAGTACATCTACGTGATTGGATTTTCCAAAGTGTGGACATGAGATGACACAGTAAGCGTTCTTGGTGGTGTATAACAGTGCTCCAGTGTGTTGACTTCTCTGGTTCCACAAGTGATATATTGCTGATAATTATTTACAGACTTTTTCAAGCTGGCCTGGTTTAAAATACAAAAAAAATGATGGGGAAGGCATCAGGGTGTGCTGTTTCATGCCTGTTGATTACTTCGCTCAGTTCGTCTAGAGCCTGCTTGACATAGGCCTGAGGTGGAACATATACCTCTACCAAAATGATGGCTGAAAACTCCTGCGGCAGAGAAAATGGATGGCACTTGATCCGTTAGATGTTTCTGTTCGGGTGATCAGGACCGGGACAGAACCGCCTCATTTGTGCAGCACGAGGAATTAACCATAAAGCATACTCCCCCTCCTCTGCCCTTGAAAGACACAGCAGCTCTACCTTGGCGGTGAATCGTCAAGCCAGTGAGCTGTATAGGTGCGTCTGGAATGACGGGGATCTCAGCAGACCAAAGCGCATCAATGGAAAGGAATAAAGAGTTGACGTTATGAGCCGAATCCCTTCATCAGGACTGAATTGTAGTATGTGTGGACATGTAATGAATGGACTATCTGCCCCTAGCAATTTCCAACACACAGTGAAGTGGTGCTTTAGTGATATATTGAATGAAGGAAAATTAAAGACCCTTAAAGAGTAGCGTTGTTTTCACATGTGCATCGAAACATACAGTGAACGTTGTCGTTTCCATCGTCGGCCAGTACGCCCTGAAGGTGTGTTTAGGGCAGCCCGCAAATGTCACCATGCTTCTGGTGCCAACATAACATTCTGGACCACCCGGAAGAAACACACACGGTCACAGGGAGAACATACTGACAGACAGTGGCAGGAATTGAACCCGGTTCGCTAGCACTGTAAAGCATTAGTCTTTTAAGAGACTCCTGGACAGATACATGGAGTTTAGAAAAATAAAAGTCTATGGGTAACCCTAGGTAATTTCTAAGGTAAAGACATGGGGGCCAAAAGGCCTGTATTGTGCTGTAGGTTTTCTATGTTTCTAACCGCTACACTACTGCACCGCCCACACACACAGTCACATAGTGATCTGAACCTCTGTCTCAAGGAGTTGCATTGGGTTAAACACGCCCTGTGCCACGAGTTCTCTACCTGCAGCCGTGCTGATCTACCGTGCTCCACAGGACAGACCGTGTTCTGGAGCAGCTGACCAGGACCTTGAAACCCAACCCCAGCACTGCCCTCGTGACCTTGAACAGCACAATGACGTTCTTCACGATCTTTTACGTCAAGGAATGAGATAATGTAATAATGAAATGCTATTTAAAATAGAAACTTCAAATAAAATTAAATTCATTTAGCTGAAAATGCATTACACTTCATTAATTAGTGAAAATGTCATATATGTACAGAAATATTTAATTAGAAATCAAAAACGACTAACAACTAAACTGTGATGCAGGGATTCAATCCGAGACATCGAGTTTCTTTCCTTGCACGGATGCTGTTCTTTGAACATATTGTGTGTTCCTCTATATTCCAGCATCTGCTGTCTCTTGCGTCTCCAATCACCAGATTTGGTTGTGAAATTGGAATTGGTTTACTGCTGTCACATGTACCAAGATACAGTGAAAAGCTTGTCTTGCGTACTGTTTATAAAGATTGAGTCATTACAACAGTGCATTGTGCTACATCAAGGCAAAACAATAACAGTGCCCGATAAAGTGTAAATGCTGCAGAGAAAGTACAGTGCAGGTAATAAAGTTCAAGATCATAATGAGGTAGATTGTGAGGCCAAGAGTCTCTCTTATTATACAAGAGGTCCATTCAATGGTCTTAGAACAGCAGGACAGAAGCTATCTGCTGCTGTCGTCCATCCACTTCAAAGTTTGATGCGTTGCGCATCCAGAGATTCTCTTCTGTACATCACTGTTGTAACGTGTGGTTATTTGAGTTACTGTCGCCTTCCTGTCAGCTTGAACCAGTCTGGCCATTCTCCTCTGACTTCTCTCATTAACAAGGTGTTTTTGTCCACAGACTTGCTGCTCACTGGATTTTTTTTTTGTATTTTGCATCATTCTCTGTAAAACTCTAGAGACTGTTGTGCGTAAAAATCCCGGGAGACTAGCAGTTTATGAGATACTGAAACTATCCTGTCTGCCGTCAACAACCACTCTATGGTCAAGGTCACTTAGATCACATTTCCTCCCCATTCTTCTGTTTGGGGAACAACTGAACCTCTTGACCATGTCTGCATGCTTGTATGCATTGAGTTGCTGCCACATGATTAGATGATTAGATATTTGCATTAACGAGCAGGTGTACAGGTGTAATTAATAAAGTGGCCACTGAGTGTGTATGGTAAAACACTACCACTGCTGTTCCACCAATATATTCAGACTAGTTCAGCTCAGGTTAAAGTTTCCACTATACAGCCCCATCGCTCAGTTAAATATAGAGTAAATTCCCTCCACTTCTTCCTTCATGCACTTCCAAAGAAGGGATAACATAGGCTTAATATAAGCACAGTACAGCCCCCTTGGGCCCACTATGTTCAGCCAACCTTTTAAAGATAAAGATAATAATAAAGATTGTCACTTCTTCCCCTCCGCCATCTGATTCTGAATGGACACTGAACCCATGAACACTACAGACAGGATGAAGGGTCTCGGCCCGAAACATCGACTGTACCTCTTCCTAGAGATGCTGCCTGGCCTGCTGCGTTCACCAGCAACTTTTATGTGTGTTGCTTGAAATTCCAGCATCTGCAGTTTCCTCGCGTTTGCGTACATGATTTGCAAGTTAGGGCATACGATATGGAGAGCAAGCCGTTGCCCATGTAGCAGGCTCCCCCTCTCTACGAAGCAAAGGAATGGCAGAGACCAATACAGTCTGACACCAGCAGCATTGCAAGAGTTACCAGTCAACACTGAACTCAACGTAGGGCTGACTTAGGGACTCCAGCTGCGGAGTTTTCCTCGGTGTATTCCTGAAGCGTTCCCCATGAGTGGGTACGGCCACAAGGCAGTTGAGATCAGAGCCTTCCTTCTTCTAGGTGAGCTGCCAGCCACAGCTGACGAGCCCCTTCTGTCCAAAACGACTGGTCTTAAGGCACCAGTAACCTGCCTTTGTCCCTTCTCCTGTCAGTAGAAACAGTTCCACCAGGCTTAGTAGCTAAACCACACACACTCAGTGAATCGGGAACAGCTTCTTCCCATCTGCCATCTGATTTCTAAATGGACATTGCACCTGTGAACAGTACCTCACTATTCTTTTAGTTGCTGTTTTTTCACTACTTATCTTAATTCAGCTATTTAATATATATCTATATACTTACTGTAATTCACTTTTTTCCATATTTATCGTGTATGGCATTGTACTGCTGCCACAAAGGTAACAAATTTCACAACATATACCAGAGATATTAAACCCGATTCTGATTCTAATTCCGATTCTGAAGACCAGGAGCTGTACTTGGTTGCCAGAGGCTATTTGAGATGCATGCCATCAGGAATATTTAATAGGTAGTGAGAGCTTATCCCCTCTACCACTCTTGGCTATAACAACCTGAAGGAACTTCGTCCCTAATAAGATAACATTCCGTCTACATTGTGCCATCGAACACTTCCAGGGCAGGGGCAACACAGTTTAAATTGTAGCTTTCTCTGAGTGGTCACACCGACCAAACACTGTGGGGCCTCTGTTGCTCAGGTAGGGAAGGACACAGAGTGAAGCTCCATCTGCACTGTATCATGAAACACTTTTGGACTGCAGACATCCCACCTCTCCCGGAAGTTCCGGGAGTCTCCCACATATTAATGGTGGCTCCCTGATGCCCGCAAATTATATACAATATCACGGAAATCAATTTTTTTGAGAGCGAGAGAAAGAAAGCACGAGAGAGCGCGAGAGCAAGCAAGCAAGAGCGCGCGAGCGAGAGAGCAAGCAAGCGAGAGCGAACACGAGAGAGAGAGAGAGCAAGCAAGCGAGGGCGCGCCATGGCAGAGTGTCCCAAAAAAAGAAAATATAAAACGTACGTCACCCCAGACTACCCTAAAGTGTACCCCTGCCTAATAGGGGTCAAAATAATGACAGTGTTGCTCACTGCACTGTTTGCAACAGTGACTTTTCTATTGCCCATGGTGGGTTAAGACTGTAAAAGACGTGTTGAGGTGAGTTTAACAGGTGTCATTCGTTCATTAGCATAGCCAACGTTATTTAAACTAGCTGGCTCGCTGCTAAGGAGCTACTCTATTGCAGACATCCCACCTCTCCCGGAAGTTCCGGGAGTCTCCCGCAAATTGATGGTGCTACCTCCCTGAAATGAGTTTTTGCAGGGTGGGATGTCTGGGACTGGGACACTACAGATTAGATACGGGGCGAAGGTTTCTGAGCCAAGATATGTGCCTTCCTTCCCAGCTGAAAGTTGTACCCATAAGAACCAAGCATGCTTCCCATGCCGTTCACAAAATCTGCTTAAGCATTTACGGGATCTGAGAGTTTAATCTCCGGCTGTAATTAATGTAGAACTGAACAGCTTGTCAGAGAATGAAGAGTCACAGAGTCATACAGCATGGAAACAAGCCCTTCAGCACAACTGGTCCATGCCAGCCAAGGTCCCTATCTAAAGTAGTTCCATTTGACCATAAGACCATAGACAGAAGAGCAGAATTAGGCTATCTGTCCATTGAGGCTGCTCCATCATTCTATCACAGCTGATTTATTTTCCTCTCAACCCCATTCCCCTACCTTTGACACCCTTACTAATGAGAACCTATTAACCTCCACTTTAAATATACCCAATGACTTGGCCTCCACAGATTCCACAGATTCACCACCCTCTGGCTAAGAAATTCCTCATCTCTGTTCCAAAGGGATGTTCCTCTTTTCTGAAGTTGTGCCCTCTGGTCCTAGACCCTCCCAGTATTGGAAACATCCTCTCCATATCCATTCCATCTAGGCCTTTCAATATTCAATAGGTTTCAATGAAATTCCATCCGTCATTCTTCTAAACTTCGGAAAGTTCAGGCCCAAAGCCATGGAATGCATTTCATGTGTTAATCCTTTCATTCCTGGGATTATTCTTGTGAACCTTCTGTGGACCCTCTCCAATGACAGTACACCCTTTCTCAGATAAGGAGTCCAGAACTTCTCACAATTTGCATTTGGGCCCAAAACCTGTCTCATCCAAGTACCTGCTCAGGTACCTTTTAAACATTGTTAACATCCCCACGTTAACCACTTCCTCTGGGAGCTTCTACACTGACCTCTCTTTGGATGAAAACATTACCCCTCAGATTCTTATGAAATCTACTCCCTCTCAACATAAACCTGCGCCCTTTTAGTTCTTGATTCCCCAGCATTGGGAAAAGGCTGTGCACACTCACCCGATCTATGCCCCTCACAGTTTTCCACATCTCTATATGATCACCCTCAACAAATCTATAGAATAATAACTATAACAGAATCAATGAAAGACTGCCCAACTTGGGTGTTCATCCAGAGTGCAGAAGACAACAAACTTGCAAATGCAAAAAGAAGAAACAGTAATATAGATAAATAAACAATAAATATTGAAAACATGAGATGAAGAGTCCTTGAAAGTTAGTCCATAGGTTGTGGGAACAGTTCAATGATGAGGCAAGTGAAGTTGAGTGAAGTTATCCCCTTTGGTTCAAGAACTTGAAATGAAATCAATCCCAACCTGCTCAATCATTCTTCACAACAGTCCCACAAGCCCTGGCAACCTCTCGTAAATCTCCTCTGCACTCTTTCCAGCTCGGTGGGATCTTTCCTATACAAGGTGAAAAAAACTGGACCGGTATTCCAAATGCAGCCTCACTATGTGAGATAGAGGAGAAACTTCTTCATCCAGGGATTGAAGAACCTGTGGAGTTCTCTTGGCAGAATATCAGTGATGTTTCAATGGAATTAGAATCACATGTAATCTACAGGAGGGAGACTACAGGAAGGGAGGAATAAACAGGTGATCTGAAGATGAAAGCAGCAAATAGAACTTGATCCAGAGAAGTAGTGGTGGCATCGTAGTGTAGTGGTTAAAGTAACGCTATTCGAGCGCTAGCAATCACCATTCGGGGTTCAGTTCCCGCCACTGTCTGTAAAGTGCATGTACGTTCTACCCATGACTGCATCGGTTTCCTCTGGGTGCTCTGGTTTCCTCACACATTCAAAATTATGAGCGGTATAGATAGGGGAAATGCAGCAGGCTTTTCCCACTGAGATTTGTGGGATTACAACCAGAGATCACAGGCTAAGGATGAAAGGTGAAAAGTTTAAAGGGAACGTGAGGGTTCCCTCACTCAGAGGGTTATGAGAGTGTGAAACGAGCTGTCAGCACAAGTGGTACACACGAGCTTGATTTCAACCTTCAAGAGAAGTTTGGATAGGTACATGGTGGCTATGGTTCAGGTGTAGGTTGATGGGAGTAGGCAGTTTAAATGGCTCACAATGGACTGATGGGCCAAAGGGCCTGTTTCTGTGCTGTACTTTTCTATGACTTTATGATTCTATTCCAAAGATGGATGGTTTGGTGTTAGTAATTACTGGACATCCTATGTTGGCACCACAAGCACAGTAACACTTACAGGCTGCCCTCAGCACATCCTCTGACTGCGAAACGACGCATTTCACACATTCGGTGAATTGTGACAAATAAAGCTGATAGAGAAGGAGGCACAGAAGCTTTAGGTCCCACACCATCAGGTTCAGGAACAGTTATTACCCCTCAAACCATCAGACTCCTGAACCATTGTGGATAACTTTACTCACATCAACTCTGAACTGATTTCACAACCTACAGACTCACTTCCATGGATTCTTTATAACTCTTGTTCTCGGTATTACTTATTAACTTTTTATTTGCACAACTATTCTTTTTGTACATCAGTTGTCTGTCAGTCTTTGTCTATGTACAGTTTTCATAAATTCTATTGTATTTTATTATTCTTCTGTAAATGCCTGCAAGAAAATGAACCTCGAGGTCGTATGTGGTGATATATACATACTTTGATAATAAATTTACATTGACTTTAATTTAAAAGGAACAGAGAAAGAATATGGGATCCAAGTTCTCATAGCGATCAAAAACTTGTCTCTTGTTTCAGTTACAAGTTCCCATCTGCAAAACTTCCAAAGTAACCTTTCTTTATGGGAAAGTGCAATGCACTAAATCACTTGCTTATATCTTCCTACTCAAGCCACCACATCTGACTTTTCTTTTTTTTTGCACACAAAGAATTCAGAGAAGCACATTCTTCAGAAAATAATGAAAGCATACCCCTAATACTCTGCAAAGGTTAAGATAACACTGCTGAATATTTCACATGTTGAGTTCAAGGTTGGACATGTTAACATCACAGGAAACCCCAAAATATGCATTGATTTCCCCATCTTCACTGGCAGAACTGCGAACTATCCAGGGCAATGGTCAGACAGCGAGATTTGTATTTGGCATCCGAGGAGCTCCTAAATCGATCATTTACACGATCTTTCCTAATTACTTCAGAAATCAACTTCATTTGCCTTATACTTTTGCACATTTAATCTGAGTTATAGGGAAAGGTTGAGGAGGTCCAGGACTTTACTCCCTCGAGCAGGGGATCCCAACCTGGGTCCACAGGTCCCTTGCTTAATGGTATTGGTCCATGGCATAAAAAAGGTTGGGAACCCCTGACCTAAAGAGTGGGAGAATGAGGGGAGATTTGAAGGAGGTATGCAAAATTATGAGGGGTATAGACTGGGTAAATGCAAGCAGGCTTTTTCCATTGAGGTTGGGTGAGACTAGAACTGGAGGTCAGGGTTAAGGGTGAGAGGTGAAATACTTAAAGGAACCTGAGGGGGAACTTCTTCACTCGGAGAGTGGTTAGAGTGTGGAACGAGCTGCCAGGGGGAATGGTGGGTGCAGGTTCGATTTCAACATTTAATGGAAGTTTGGATCAGTACATGGATCGGAAGGGTATGGTGCAGGTGCAGATCGATGAACTAGGCAGAGTATTAGTTCAGAAGGGCTTGTATCTGTGGTGTAACATCCAATGAGTCTGTTGTATATATTCAGATATTTCTGTGGTGCGTTACTACTATATGCAATAAAGCAACAACATTCAACAATTAAACAGAATTTAAAAATTAGATAAAAATATAAGATAAAAGTGAGATAAAAGTACATATATGGACTAAAATGTGAATAAATACATAAATTCCAGCATGTATTTACAATGTACACAGCATTATAATTTAACTGTCAGTTAAATACACAACTATCCATTGGACTTGGTGGGTTAATCTGACGTTGTGAATATTCTTATCAGCGCTCACCCATCAAATCTTTAGTAGCTTGTGAAGGGAAGCCATAAACCATGGCCTTATTAGTTGCAGGCCTTCTCAATAGAGAGCTGCTCTGAAAGTGTTATGTTCCATCAATACCACGCGAGAGGCAGCATTCCTTCTTGACCTCTTGAGTGCAAACATCTTTACAGCTGCAAAGGAGTGGCATCTGTACCACGGGAAATCACCCCAATGCAGTGAGAGCGGACAGTTCCATGCAGTCGTTTCTCTCAACCTCAATGTCTCAGCGTGCCGTGAAACAAATAGAATAAGTTTTGTGAAAGATATTACTTTTAAAGATTAGATTTCTTTGCCACATTGAGTCACGGAAGAGTACAGCACAGAAACTGGCCCTTCAGCCCATCTAGTCCATGCTGAGCCATTTAAACTGCCTGCTCCCATTGACCTGCACCGGGACCATAGCCCTCCCTACCGCTACCATCTATGTACCTATCCAAACCCCTCTTGAATGTTGAAATCGAGCTCACATGCACCACTTGCAATGGCAGATCATTCCACACTCTCACCACCCTCTGAGAGAAGAAGTTTCCCCTCATTTTCCCCTTTAACCTTTCACCTTTCACCCTTAACCCATGACCTCTAGTCCCACCCAACTTTAGTAGGAAAAGCCTATCTATACCCCTCATAATTTGTAAATGCAAGCAGGCATTTGTGTACGTTCCAAGGAACATCCACATTTAAACAAACAGTGAAAAGCATTGTTTGCATCAACGACTGACATGGTCCGAGCATTGTACTGGAGGCAGTCCGCTGTGTTGTTGCGCTTAGCACGCCCATAGCTTGCTAATCCTAACCTATACACTCTCAGTGTTATTTATTTACTTTATTTGGATTTGTAGTTTGTCTTCTTTTGCTCATTAGTTGTTTGTCAGTCTTCGATTATCAGCAACACACGCAGAAAGTGCTGCAGAAACTCTGCAGGTCCGGCAGCATCCATGGAAGTGAATAAACAGTCGACATGTCAGGCTGAGGCCCTTCTTCAGGACTGGAAAGGAAGGGGGAATTCAGCCCAATAAAAAGATGGCGGGAGGGAAGGAGGATAGCTAGAAGATGACAGGTGAAGCCAGGTGGGTAGGAAAGGTAAAGGGCTGGAGAGGAGAGTGGACCTTAGGACAAAGAGGGAGAGGAGGCGCACCAGGGGGAGGTGACGAGTAGGTGAGAAGAGGTAAGGGGCCAGAGTGGGGAACAGCAGAAGAGGAGAGGGTGAGGGACATTTTTTTTCTAGAAGGAGATATTCACGCCATCAAGTTGAAGGTATTCAGACAGAATATAAGGTGTTGTTTCTCCACCCTGAGCTGAGGGTGGCATCTTTGTGGCACAAGAGGAGGCCTTGGACCAACATGTCGTGTCGTGTGTAGCTTTTTCATTGATTCAATTGTATTTCTTTGCTTCCCTGTGAACACCTGCAAGAAAATGAATCTCGTGCTGACATATACATACATTGATAATAAAATTGCTTTGAACTTTGAACTTTGGAATGTGGAAGGAGACCGGAGCACCTGGCGGAAACCCATGTGGTCACAGAGAGAACGTGCAAACCCTTTACACACACTGGCTGGAATCACTGGCGCCGTAGATGTTATACTAGCCACTACACTTGGAAGTATGGTCAGTGTTGTGATGTAGGGTTTGTAGAAACTAATATGCACGCAGCTAACTCCTGTGACTAGCAGTATAACTGGATCTTTTGCTTGTTAACTCCATCATCATCCATCATCAGGGACCCCCACCACCCAGGTCACGCTCTCTTCTCACTGCTGCCACCAGGCACAAGGGACAGGAGTCTCAGGACTTACACCATCAGGTCACTACCCCTCAACTGTCAGCCTCTTAAGTAAAAGGGGACAACTACACTCTCTTGCCCTATTATTGAAATGTTCCTGCAACCAATGATCTTGGTTTAAGGATTCTTCATCTCATTATCTCAAGTTCTCATTATTTATTGTTATTTCTTTAGGGTTTGCACAGTTTGTTGTCTTCTGCACTCTGGTTGATCTTTCATTGATCCTGTTATAGTTTCTATTCTATAGATTCGCTGAGTATGCCCATATAGAAAAAAGATCACGGAGTTGTATATGGTGACATTTATTTACTTTAATAATAAAATTTCCTTTAAACTTTGAACTTTGAAATTGAATCAGGATCAGAATCAGGTTTATTAACATTGTCTTATCATCATCATTATGTGCGTGTCCACTGTCTTATATGACATGAAAAGGACACTGTAAAGACAAATATACTATAAATTAAAATTGGTGAAATGGTAAATTGGTTTATTATCGTTATATGTCCCAAGGTACAGTGAAAAGCTTGTCTTGCATACCGTCCATGCAGAGCAATTCATTACATGGTGTATTTAGGTAGAACAAGGAAAAACAATAACTGAATGCAGAATGAAGTGTCACAGTTACAGAGACAGTGCAGTGTCCCTCAGTAAGGCAAAGACACAAGGTCATTACCAGGTAGACTGTGAGGTCAAGAGTCCATTCTTGCCAAATACTTACTTATTTCCTGCCCATTATGCCACTGGTATTTCAGACAGCAATGAAGGTCCACCGTCTCTGGTGTTGTTCAGGGCTTCCTTCATCACGTCAGTCGCCTCCTCTCAGTTTTCACTACTGTCAGCAATGCAAGTCCCAGGTGGAGACTCAGGGGTACCGTTGCACTCTAACAGTTTTGTTTGACCAGTCAGGGTGGTTAACCTGAGGTGAACCCCTGAACCAGGAGGACTGGTGAACCACTCTACTCTTTGACCCTACCAAGAGCTGAAGCATAAAGCCTGACTCCAGCCAACATGGTTTTCTGGGTCACTGAGGCAAGCAAGCCTCCCAACCACGACAAGGCTGCAGTCTTCTTGGAGGTCTTACAAAATAAGTTCATACAAACAAAAAGAAACAGTGGGGTACTGTTCCGGGACCCATGGAACATTCAGAGATCTGATCAGAAAGGGGAAGAAGCTGTGCCTGAATCATTGAATGTGGGTCTTCAGACTCCTGAACCTCCTTAGTAGCATAATACTTAGCAATTCCAGCAACTGGAGTTCAGTTCCTGCTGCTGTCTGTAAGGAGTTTGTACGTTCTCCCCATGACCGCGTGGGTTTCCTCCGGGTGCTCCGGTTTCCACCCACATTCCGGTTAGGGTTAGTATGTGGTTGGCATGCTGTGTGGACTGCTTTCCCGAGACAGCAGGAAGCATAGACAGAGTCAGAGAAGGGGAAGCTGGTCTGACTGATGGACTGGGCTGGGTCTGCAGCTCTCTGCAATTTCTGGTGGTCATGGGCAGAGCAGTTACCATAATCAAGCTGAAATCCAGGGACAGCAAGCTGAAAACGATGTCCAGTGTGAGGGTTCTGAAAGAAATGAACTGCTCTGCTCTCCCTTCTGCCCACTTTCTCCTGCTAAGGTTTAACTTAATAGTGTAACTCTGATAAATACTATTTCCTGGAGTATCAGTTGGAAGTGAGAAAGGGACAGGTCATGATTAAACCAATCCTTGGGCACATTAATTTATTTCCTGCTAATTGATATCTGCTGATTAATTTCTTCATGTGTTAACATCTCTTAAATCAGTATTGCTTGCTCTGGCAGGTTTAACAGTCTCTCGCGTGTCAGCTCTGATTGTAGGACTGTTGTGGTGGTTCTAGGCTGAGGCAGTAATTAACGGGGAAGTGCACTGAAGCTGAAGAAACCATGAAATTCAAGATAACATGCTGAGTTCTTGTGATGCAAGCTAACATGCTGAGTTCCTCCAGTGTTTTGTGTGTTTTGCCCTAGAATTTTTTATTCTAATTTGTTTTTAAGCTATTTTTCTCATTATTCATACCTCCTTATGACAATTTATTCACTGGCATTCCCACATTTACTTCCCTGTTATTTATTCTCTCAGGTTCTCCCTAACTATCTGATGAGGAAAGGTTAAGCGAAACATTGGACACTACCTCAGTAGCTACATTTAAGACAAGGTTGGATAGATTTTTGCAGAGTAGGAGAATTAAGGGTTATGGGGAAAAGGCAGGTAGGTGGAGCTGAGTTTACGGACAGATCAGCCATGATCTTATTGAATAGTGGGGCAGGCTCGATAGGCCAGATGGCCAACTCCTGCTCCTATTTCTTATGTTCTAAGGCTTCGCTTTTTGGACCAAAGGAGGATGAGAGGTGATTCGATAGAGGTGTACAAGATGATAAGAGGAATAGATTGAGTGGATAGCCAGAGACTTTTTCCCAGGGTGAAAATGGCTAATATGAGAGGATGTATTTTCAAGGTGATTGGAGAAAGGTCGGAGGTAGGATTTTTACAGAGAGTGGTGGATGTGTGGATCACACTACAAGGCCTGGTTAGACACCACTTGGAGTATTGTGTTCTGTTCTAATCACCTCATTATAGGAGGGATATGGAAGCTTTAGCGAGAGTGCAGAGGAGATTTACTAGGATGCTGCCTGGATTAGAGAGCATGTCTTAACAAAACAGACGAAAATATGCTAAAGAAATGGCAAGGTTGCTACCAGAATTGCCACAAGGCGTGGAGAGGAGCAACAGCCACAATGTGGCAGCGAAGGGTTGCACTCGTCTTAGAGCAGGTGAAACGCTTGGCACAACATTGTAGGCCAAAGGGCCTTACTGCGCTGTAATATTATATTAAATCAACGTCAGCACCACCCTAACCCCACCCCACAGTTCTCTGAACACTTGCCTAAACTATTCTTAACTATTCTTTGTGATGTGGGAGGAACAAAGTTCCCTCACAACTTCCATGGTTGCAGAGAGAGGGTGCAAACTCCACATAGACAGTGTTGGGGGATTAGATTTTACATTTATTTACAGTATTTATCACATATACATTGAAGCATACAGTGAAATGCATCATTCGTGTTAAATTTCCATACGCAAGGCTGTTTTTGGGGCAGCCCGCATAAATCATTTCAGTAACAACAATGATCAACAGAACAAAACAAGCAGCAAAGACAAGAACAACAACAAAAAAACAAGACAAGACAAAAAAACAAATACCGTTCCTGCCCTCTCCCCCCCCCCACCCCCACCGCCAGCCACTCACACACACAGACAGGCCTCCTCCGGGCCTCCAGTCCGTGGCCTAAGGCTCAAAGACTTCAGGCCTCCGACTTTGGAATTTGCCCCAGTTCTCACCAGTCGTGGGTTTGGCCTTTGGGCCTAGACCCCAGAACTTGCTGACCATGGGTATGATCTTTGGGTCTCGATCTCCTGACTTCGAGGTGGAGGTCACTGGAGCGATGTGGCAGCCACAATATTTAATGGGCTCACATTTACCTCATAAAAGTAGAAAATGGAATTTGACATTAACACAGTAAAGTGTGCTTGATTTCAACAAGGTGGGCAATCATTTGCTTCTAGATCAGAAGCTGAGGATTCCACTGTCCTCCAGAGGATACTGGTTCTCTGTGGGCTCCATCGTCAGTGATGTGATTCCGTAGGATTTATTTTACCGATTAAACTTTAATCCAAGGCCCCATCTTCCCTCTCAGATTCCAAGATTCTGGCTGGAAAGGTATTGCAACTGCTCCTCTGGCCAAAATAAGAGGCTGCAGGGAACTGTGGACTCAGCCAGCTTCATCCAGGACATCTTCAGGAGGTGATGCCTCGGCAAGGCGGCATCCATCACCAGGGACCCTCCTGGGTGTCAAGATCTCTGAGGACCTAACCTGGTCCCAACATATCGGTGTAGTCATAAAGAAGGCAAGACAGCAGCTATACTTCATTAGGAGTTTGAAGAGATTCGGCACGTCAACAAATACACTCAAAAACTTCTATACTTGGACCGTGGAGAGCATCCTGACAGGCTGCATCACGGTCTGGTACGGAGGGGCTACTGCACAGGACCGAAAGAAGCTGCAGAAGGTTGTAAATCTAGTCGGCTCCATCTTGGTTACTAGCCTACAAAGTACCCGGGACATCTTTAGGGAGCGGTGACTCAGAAAGGCAGCGTCCATTATTAAAGACGTCCAGCACCCAGGGCATGCCCTTTTCTCACTGTTACCATCAGGTAGGAGGTACAGAAGCCTGAAGGCACACACTCAGCGATTCAGGAACAGCTTCTTCCCCTCTGCCATCTGATTACTGAATGGACATTGAAGCTTTGGACACTACCTCACTTTTTTTTTAATATTCAGTATTTCTGTTTTTGTACATTTTTAAAAATCTATTCAATATACGTAATTGATTTACTTGTTTATATATTATTATGTTTTATTTTATTCATTTATTATTATTATTTTATCTCTGCTAGATTATGTATTGCATTGAACTGTTGCTGCTAAGTTAACAAATTTCACGTCACATGCCGGTGATAATAAACCTGATTCTCATTCTCTTTCTGATTCATTTCTATCATCTGGGAGGTAGTGGACCCTGAAGAGACACACTGCTTTAGGAACAGCTTCTTCCCCTCCGCCATCAGGTTTCTGAATGGTCCATGAACGATTTTACTCTCTTTTTGCACTACTTGTTTATTTCTTATTGTTCTTTTTGTACATGATAGTATTTTTTGTATTGCACTGTACGACTGCCACCGAAACACTAATTTCACGACGAAGCACAAGTATGTCAGTGCTAATAAACCTGCTTCTGATTCTGATTCCGACTGTATGGTCTTTGTTGCTTACGTGGTTTTAAGTTGGCCACCACAACTATGCCTGCATTTCAGAAGTTAGGTCAATGTGGGTTTAAAGTATTTTGGGTCTTCCTAAGGCCGTATAAGGTTCTACGTAAACTCAAGTCCTTTTCCTTCAAATACACATCCTAATAAAAGGAAATATTGAACAGGTTGCAGAGTATTAGTTTTTCTCTTCAAAATAGAGTCTGCGTAAACATCCTGTGCCTTTGGGAGGTGTGAATGAGCCAGAATGATTATTGAGGAATCCCTGGCTCTGTGTGTTTGTGCCTTTAATAAGCTGCATTTGATTACTTGAGCAGTTCAGGGGTTAGGTAAATAGCTGTGCCTTTGATGAGGGCACGGGGCAGGTCTGATTGTTTATTTGGATGGATCTGGAAAGGGGTTACACTGGCCGGCTTGTCTCCTCTGGGGAGTTCTCTGCCCCCGCCCCCACCTTCCTCCCAACCTTAAATCAGCCTCCTGCTCAAGGGCCCTTGATCATCTGTGGCAGGACCACTCATCGGCCTCTGGAGCCAAGATGGCTGCTCAGTACTGGGGGAGGGAGGCTGCCAAAGAATGCATTTGGCCTTTTTAAATAGTTTGCAATATTAAATTTCACTGTAATGCTTTGATAGGAATCAGAACTGGATCCCTAAAGTGCATAATAAGGGTTAAAAGGCAGTGATTGAAACCCAGGGCATGCTTTTTTGCATTGCAGTTATTTCACTGAAGACTCTCTCTTTCCCCCCATCTCCACCCCTCCCCCATATTCCTGTCTGCCCTTTTCACTTATAGAAGTCCCGTTTTTTTTTGTCAGGTAAGTTCTGCAGATGATATGTGCACGCAACCACAGAGATAGCTTTCCACGGCACTGGTCGATCATCTTGCCCAGCTTATCGCTGTAACTTAGTACCGCTAACGACACGTTTATCTCTTTCACTTCATATGTTAACCTTTTTGAAAGGTCACTGTTTAGAATTGGACACACAGATTTCTATCAGTTTGCATTTTCAAGGGAGAAGAGACTTGAATCCTCGAATTCCTTTTTATGGATAAAAAAGAATGTAATAAATTAAAAGTCCAAGCAGTTTTATTGTTCGCCAAGGTTAGACCACACATATTTTCAAAGGAATGGTTAGCTTTCAGATGATAGTTTTTCTGTAAATTATGTTCTATCAGTTGTTGCACGCTGCAAATATTTTTCCATTTCACACAGACTGATTCTGGGGTACATAGAATGTAGAGCATAGAACACAGAACAGTCCAGCACAATGCAGGTCTTTCGGCCCATAATATCGTGCCGACCTTTTAGCCCACTTTAAGATCAATCTAACCGTTCTCTCACATATAGCTTCCATTTTTCTATCATCCATGTGCCCATCTAAGAGTCTCTTAAATGCCTCTAATATACCTGCCCCTACCACCGTCGCCCCTGGGAGGGCGTTCCAGGTACCCACTGCTCTCTGTGTGAAAAACCTACATCTGACATCCCTCTGTACTTACCTCCAATCACCTTAAAATTATGCCCCCTGGCTTTAGCCATTTCTGTCTCTGGCTGTCTGTTATGTTTTGTAACTTCAAACCATTAAACTAATTCAAAGGAAGGCACGGGAGTCCGAAATGCGGGTCTGACTTCGTGTTCACTTTAAGTGAGGCACGCAGGTATCACGGGGTAAAGTGATGATGTATGCATTTCAGGTATTCATACAGATGATGTGTAATTAATTATTTAAATGAACAGGAATGCTTAATCAATACACACACACACACACTCCATCTACACCTCTTATTATCTTGTACACCTCTGTGAAGTCAGCTCTCATCCTCATATCACACGTTGGTGCTGCCGAATCCAGATACCCTATCTGAAGCACCTACCTGATCACATTCAGGGGTTCTATCAAGCAAACGGAGATGGACCCATTAGCTCACCAGGTCCCCCTGCCCCTAACCATCAAGCACCTGTTCACTCCAAAGACCTGCACTCAGCGATTCAGTGGCTTTCTCAATGCGCCGTGATCCCATGAACGCCACGGTAGTGTAGCGGATAGCGTGGCGCTATTACAGCTCAGGGCGTCGGAGTTCAGAGTTCATTTCTGGCGTCCTCATCAGCAAGTTTGTAACTTCCATGTGTGGGTTTCCTTCGGGTGCTCTGGTTTCCTCCTACATTCCAATGATGGGTCGGCTAGTAGGTTAATTGGTCATTGTAATCCTGTGATGTGGCTAGGGTTAAATCAGTGGGTTGCTGGGTGGCGCAGCTTGAAGGGCTGGAAGTGACTGTTCAACACTGCATCTCTAAATAAAAAAAATTAAAAAGCACCACCTCATTACTCCTTTTTTGTTGCCCTATTTATCTTTCTCATTTAATTTTATGTTTTGCTCTATACTGCCACTGCAAAGCAGCAAATTTCACAGTCCGTGATAATCAAATCCAATCTGATTCTGATCCTTAAGGCCAGAGGGTATGAGAGCAGAATTGGGCCATTTGGCACATCAAGTCTGCTCTACTCTACGCTGACCAAGATTTCTATCTAAGCTCATCCCATTTCCCCGTGTTTGGCCCACATCTCTGTAAAGCTTTCTTATCTGTGTACCCGTCCAAGTGCCTTTGAAGTGTTGCTGAGTTCCTCCAGCACTTTGTGAGTGTTGCTCAAGTCAAGATTTCCAACATCTGCAGAATCCTTTGTGTTTATAATACACCTTCCTCAACCATCTCCTCTTGGATGGCGGGGTGGAGGTACATCTCTACCAAAGGAGGTTTAACGTGCTTCTTCCTTCCGCAAGCCTGCAGGTCACCCTTGGGCAAGGTCCAGCACCTGCTTAACTCTGCAACCCCCCCACCGATCAGGGTCAGCTGAAGCCACAGGAGCAGGTGGTGGATGGCCGTATGAGCAGCTGGTGGGTATGGCAAGTCCTGGTTATGTGACCACTGACACCAGGCAGACAATCTCTGAAGAGTATTGACAATGGCTGCGGTCACCCGTCTTGTAAAGACACTGCCCAGAAGAAGGCAATGGCAAACCACTTCTGCAGAAAAATTTGCAAGAACAATCATGGTCATGGAAAGACCATGATCGCCCACGTCATAGGACACGGCACATAATGAACAAACCACATCTTCTAGCAGCTCATTCTATACACTGACCATACTGTGGATGAAAAAGTTGCCCCTCAGGTTCGTATTGAATCGGAACTGTAGGGACATATTAAGGTGCAGGATAAAGATTTAATAAGAACCTGAGGGGCAGTGTTGTTGCCAAGAGAGTGATCGGTAAATGGAACAAGCTGCCAGAGCGAATGGTTGAGGTAGTTACACTAACAACATTTCAAAGGTACCTGGATAGGAAATGTTTGCAGGAATATGAGGCAAATGGAACTGGTGTAGACCAGTTGGGCTGAAGGACCTGTTTCTCTGCTACTTGACTTTATCATTCGCTTCCATTTTAAGATGGAGAGCGAGGAAAGCCCTGGTGTCTGATTGCTTTAAGCACTGGGTCGAATTGGAAAGATGGGGTATAGGCTGGATCACCGCGACTGGGCTCAGGCCCCAGAGCAGTCCGAGGGCGAGGAACAGCCCTATATTTAGGCAGCTTAAGCACGGGGCTAGATTGAGAAGGTCAAGATGTCGGGACCAGATCTACCCGGTTCTGCTCGCTGCCCGCAATGTTACTCATCCTCCAGACTGAACTCAGGCTGTGGCCTGCTCCTGCTGCGTTGACGCCTGGTTTTGTGTCCTTCGTGAAACTCCAATTCAGAAGCTGTTTGCTTATTTTTATTGTTTGCACGATTTGCTTTTTCCGCTCTCTGCCATTGGGTGTTTGTCTTTTTTATAATGTGTTCTTTTGAGGTTTCTTTGTTTCGTGGCTGCTTGTAAGCAGACAAATCACAAGGTTGTATACTTTGATAATAATTGTACTTTGAACAGAATGGGATATAGACATAGCTGGTGTGTACGGTAGACTAAAGATTGGCTTTATTTGTCACTTGAACATTAAAACATCGAAAATACAATGAAAATTGTATGTTTATGTAATTGAAATCAGCAAGGATTGTGCTGGGGGCAGGCCATAAGTGTTACCATGATTCTGGCTCCAACACAGCGTGTCCACAACTCACTCAACCTCATCTGTACATCTTTGGAATGTGGGAGGAAAACAGAGTATCCAGAGGAAATCTCCACGGTCACGGGGAGAATGTACAAACTCCTGATAGACAGTGGTGGGAATTGAACACTGATAAATGATTGCTTGTGCTGTAAAGCAATTGTGCTAACTCCTACACTACCATGCATGAAGTAACATGAGTTTCATATTTCTCACTCAATTCCTCTAAACCAGGAGATAATCCCTACATGTAAACAGGTTCATGACCTTACTCATTTTCAGGTCCTGATGAAGGGTCTCAGCCTGAAACATTTGCTGTTTATTCCTCTCTATAGATGCTGCATTTTTCGTGTGCAGTTTCAGCATCTGCAGAAAATCTCGTGTCTCCATCATCTTAGATAATGCCTTTAACTTTTGCTGATTTTTGATTGATTGATTGATTATTTATTTAGTTAATGGCATAGCATGGAACAGGCCCTTCTGTCCCTTCAAGCCGTGCTGCCCAGCAACCCACTGATTTAACCCCAGCCTATTCAGGGGACAATTTGCAATGACCAATTAACTTACTAACCGGTATGTCTTTGGACTGTGGGAGGAAACCAGAGCTCCCAGAGGAGATCCATGCACACATGGGAACGTCGTACAAACGTCGTTACAGAGGAAGATGCAATTGAACTGTGAACTCTGACACCCGAGCTGCTACAGCGTCACGCTGACCTCTACACTACTGTGACGCTCAATTAATCCAGCTGGACAAAATTCGAAGGCTTCCAAAAGATATTTGGTATTCTAAAGGGTCACTGGTCATTAAATCTGAATGATGAAACTCTATGTGAACAGTTTTCAATAACTGCATCTAGCCCTGTTGATTATAAAAAGCACTGAAATGTGAAAGAACTGTGGAAAGTTGTCATAGGTTACAGCAGAATTTGACAGGATGCAGAACTGGGCTGTGAAGTGGCAGATGGAGTTCAATCTGGACAAGTGTGAAGTGATTAACTTTGGAAGGTTGAACTTGAAGCAGAATAGAACACAGAACATAGAATAGTACATAGAAGAATACAGGATTAATGCGGAATTCTTAGCTGTGTGGAGGCACTGAAGTTGACAGGATATGGTGTGTTGGCCTTCAATGGTCGGGGGGGTGGGATTAAGTTCAAGAGGCACAAGGTAATGTTGAAGCTCTATAAAACCCTGCTTAGACCACTTTTGGAATATTGTGTTCAGTTCTGGTCACCTCATTAGAGGAAGGATGTGGAAGCTTTAGAGAGGGTGCAGAAGAGATACTGCCTGGATTAGACAGCATGTGATTTTGTGGAGAGGTTGAGTGAGCGAGGGCATTTCCCTTTGGAGTGAAGGAGGATGACAGGTGACTTGATAGATGTGTACAAAATGACAGAGCGGATAGCCAGAAACATGAGCTTTTTTTTGTCACATGTACATCGAAACAAACAGTGAAATGCTGGGCAGCCCACAACTGTCACCACACTTCCAGCACCAACATAGTATGCCTGCAACTAACTAACCCTCACTTACTAACCCATACATCTTTGTAATGTGGGAGGAAACCAGAGCACCCTGAGGAAACCATGCAGTAACAGGGAGAACGTACAAACTCCTTACAGACATCAGCAGGAATCAAACCCAGCCGGCAATGCAAAGTGGTGCTAGGGCAGAACGACTTGCCTTTAGGAAAGAGTAGCGAGCTACCCTTGCGATTCCTTACAGATTGGTACGACTGGGTGAGTGCTTTGCCGAAACTCCTCTGACGGCAGTTATCCACAAGCGTTGCTCTGAAGCCATACAGAGCTCCAACACGGGAAGGGTGATAAGCCTTCTCGTCTACAAGACGTCAGTGAAAAGCTTCCTCCCTCTGCCACTGGCACCCTGTGGTTGCAGTGTTTGCCATCCACAAAATGAACTGCTTTTAATTGCCTGGAATCCATCCCAAACTCCCCAAAGATCCCCAAAGGTCAAAGTCCAGAGGCAGAGGCCCGGAGGTTAAATCTGAGAGTCCGAGGCCAAAAACTGGAGGCCTGGAGGTGGCTTGTTCTGGGGTTGGAGTCCTGCCTGTGTGTGTGAGAATGAGTGGGATGGGTTGGTGGGAGTGTGGGAAAGGGATTTGTTTCGCTGTTGTCTTGTTTTGTTCTGTTATTGTTGTTGCTTGTGTTGTTCTGCTGAACATTGTAGGCATGCTGTGGTGGAGCTGGAACGCGTGGCAACACTCGTGGGCTGTCCCCACACACCTCGCTATGTCCTTGTGTGCTGGTAGTTAACACAAACAACACATTTCACTAAATACTTTGATATACTGTATATGTGATATATAAATCTGAATCCAAGGTCAAGAGTTTCAAGCATTTGGAAATAACACCAAATTGCATACTATCCTGGCAGTTAACCAGTGTGTAAATTCCAAGAAAACATTTAGTGCTCAGAAGCATTAAACGTCATTGAGCTAAACCCTGGATCAATCCAGGATTTCCTGTATTTTTCTACCCAACAACGCAGTACTTCACGAAGGCCGCAATTGTACTGGGCCAATGAAGGCTGACCATCCCAGTGACACACACACACATCACTTAGATGAATTTTATAGGAGCTGGCTCTTGACTAGGCGGCTTCAGGCTCTTTTCTTAGCAACACAATCAAAATTGCTGAAGAAACTCAGCAGATTAGGCAGCAGTTATGGAAAGAAATAAACAGTTGTTGTTTCAGGCCTGGACTAGAAAGGAAGAGGGAATTTGCAGCAAAGATTGAAGCCAAGTAGTCCTGAAGAAGGGTCTCAGCCCGAAACGTCGACTATCTATTCACTTCCACAGATGCTCCCTGACCTGCTGAGTTCCTCCAGCATTTTGCTTGTGTTGCTCTGGATTTCCAGCATCTGAGGAATCTGTAGTGTTTAAGGCCCATTTCCTAATTTCCAGATGTTTTTTTGAACTCAGCAGTTCAGCCAGTATCATCCCCGCTTTCCCACTCACCTACCTTCCCTCTGACCTGGTCTTAACAATCACCTTCCATCTTGCAATCCTTCCCCTCCCTCCATCTTCTTAATCTGGCTTCTTCCCCCTTTCCTTTCCAGTCCTGATGGAAGGTCTTGGCCGAAGCATCGACTGCTTATTCCCCTCCGTAGAAGCTGCCTGACCTGCTGAGTTCCTCCAGCGTTTTGTACGTATTGCTCTGGATCTCCAGCATCTGTAGAATCTGGTGGTTTAATGCTCGCTTCGTATGTACAGCTGTTTTTGTGACTGAAGGTCTAGTAACACTCTACCTACCAGCACCAGCCCTCTGAGGATTGGACTACCAATCGTATAGCTGTCTGGTCTGCCCTGAATACCACTCTCCCCACCCCCCACCACCACTCCTCTCGCCCCCACCTTCCGTCTTCCACGAAGGATAAACCGAATCTGACTGAAGATACTTGTCTTTTGTAGTTTCATTTCTAATATAAAGTGTCCAAGTTAGGAAGTTTTCCAATAATAATCCATTGTTCCAACAAAGCAAAACCTGACTGAACTTGACAGTAAGATTGATTACAAATGGCAGGAACATAAGGTTTACACTCTTAAAGCTGAATTAAAGAAATGTAATTCTATCATGATTTGCTTCCACGTCATGCTTCAAGAATGTACACAGTTATTTTTTCATATTACCAAAAGTCATTTTAAAAAAACTACTTGGAGTATTATGTTCAGTTTTGATCATTCTGCTATGGGAAAAATGTTATTAAACTGGAAAGATTGCAGAATCAGAATCAGGTTTAATATCACTGGCATGTGTCATTAAATGTGTTGTTCTGCAGCAGCAGTACAGAACATTGCGATGCATAACTTAAAAATCTATATATTCTATGTCTATACATAAATTAAATAAGTACTGCAAGAAGAGAGCAAAAAGGAGAATAAAAATACTGAGGTAGTGTACATGGGTTCATTGTCCTGATGGCAGAGGGGAAGAAACTGTTCCTTATACACCGAGTGGTGTCTTCAGGCTTCTGTACCTCTTCCCTCATGCAAAAAGGTTTACAAGCATGTTGCGAGGACTTGAGGGACCGAGTTGAAGGGAGAGGTTGGACAGCCTAAAACCTTGGAGCAAAGGAGCGTAGGAGAGTGAAAGGGATTGAACAGTATGATGGGCCGAAGGGCCTGTTTCTGTGCTGTACTTTTCTATGACTCTATTCCAAAGTACAGCACAGTGCAGATCCTTCAGCCCTCAATGTTGTGCAGACATTAACCTACTCAATCTCTTCCTTCTCTCCCCCTTAGCCCTCCATTTCTCTATCATCCATGTGCCTAAGAGTCTCTTAAATGTCCCTAATGTATCTGTCCTTATCATCACCATCACAGTGTGTTCCATGCACCAATCACTCCCTGTGTAAAAAACCTACCTCTGACGTCGCCTCCCATACTTTCCCCCCAATTACCATAAAATTTGCCCCCTCTTATTAGCTGTTTCTACCCCGGGAGAAAGTGCACACTTATAAAGAAGCTTTGCAAACTTGGGATTTACTCCATATGACACAGGAGCAGAGTTAGGCAATTCAGCCCATCGAGTCTGCTCTGCCATTCCATCATGGCTGATTCGTTATCCCTTTCAACACCATTCTCCTGCCTTCTCTCTATAACCTTTGACACCCTGACTAATCAAGAACCTATCAAACTCTGCTTTAAATATACCCAATGATTTGGCCTCCACAGCCATCCGTGAACATGAATTCCAGAGATTATCCACCCTCTAGCGAAGAAATTCCTCCTCCAAAGGGACATTCTTCTACTCTGAGGCTGTGCTCTCTGGTTCGAGACTCACACACTATAGGAAACATCCTCTTCCTGTCCACTCTATCTAGGTCTTTCAATATTTGATACATTTCAATGAGAATGTACCAAACTCCTCTAAATTCCTGCAAGTACAGGCTCTCCTCAAACGCTCCTCATATGTTAACCCTTTCATTCCCAGGACCATTCTCATGAATCTCCTCTGGACATTCTCCAATTCCAGCACGTCCTTTCCTAGATAAGGGGCCCAAAACTTCTCACAATATTCCATGTGCTGTCTGACCGATGCCTTATAAAGCCTCATCTAGGAAGTGCTTTGCTTCAGTACACTGCATGCTTGTCATGGAGACAAACAGCAAGTGAACAAACCCCTTTGCCCCTTGAGTTTGCACCAACCCTCCACCACCCGTTTTTACTCTAACCCGTCTCATTCATATAAAGACGTAGGTGATCATGGTCTTGTGACCAGAATCGGGTTTAATATCACCGGCATATCTTGTAAAATTTGTTAACTTTGTGGCAGCAGTACAATGCAATACATGATAAATGTAGAAAAAAAACTGAATTACAGTAAGTATATATATGTATATTAAATAGTGCAGAATTAAGTAATAAAGTAGGTAGTGCAAAAATAAAAATAAAAAGTAGTGAGGTAGTGTTCAATGTCCATTTAGAATCAGATGGCAAAGGGGAAGAAGCTGATCCTAAACAGCTGAGTGTGTGCCTTCACACTTCTGTACTTCTTTACTGATGGTAACAATGAGAAGAGGGCATGTGCTAGGCGCTGGGGGTCATTAATGGTGATGCCGCCTTTCTGAGGTACCGCTCCTTAAAGATGTCCTTGGCAAATTTTCTACAGAAGTTGGTTTGCTATTGACTTCTTCTGGGCAGTGTCTTGACAAGACAGGTGACCCGAGCCATTATCAATGCTCTTCCGAGATTGTGTCTGCCTGGTGTCAGTGGTCGCGTAACAAGGACTTGTGATGTGCACTGGCTGCTCATAAGACCATCCACCACCTGCTCCTGTGGGTTCAGGTGACCCTGATCAGGGGGCTAGGCAGGTGCTACACCTTGCCCAACGGTGACCTGCAGGCCAGCAAAAAGAAGGAGCACCGTAGACTTCCTTCGGTAGAGAGTTAACTCCATCCTGCCACCTTAATTTAAAGATTAACAACACCAATACAGGGCAGCGCGGTAGCATGGCGGTTACAACACCGATGATCAGAGTTCAATTCCTGCCACTGTCTATAAGAATTTTATACTTACTTCCCATGACCGTGCTGTTTTCCTTCGGGTGCTTCCATTTCCTCCTACGTTCCAAAAACGTACGGATTCGGGTTAGTAAGTTGTGGGCATGGCAACACTTGTGGGCTACCCCCAGCGCATCCTCAGAATGTGTTGGTCATTGGCACAAACAGTGCATTTCACTGTACGTTTCAATCTATATGTGGCAAATAAAGCTAAACTTTAATTATCTTTTTAATCTTGTCCGCCTTTCCACCTGTCAAAGTGTTGATTGTTCTCCATGTGCGGGTGGACCTCCTGATATCTGAGCTGATATAGCAGGTTTTTTCTAGCTTTCCTCCAGGTGCTCTGGTTTCCCCCCACATCTCATAGAGGTACTGGTGGTTTAATTGTCTGCTGTAAATTGCCTGTTGACATTAATGATCAAAAGAATTGAAATCGATCTGATGGGCTTTGTAAAAGAGGATAAGTTCCAATGGTGCAGGGAATTGAGGAAAGGGGATGTGGGTACCATGGACAGGTACATGAATAGGCAAGGTTTAGTGGGAAAAGGGCCTAATGCAGGGAAATGGGGCTCGTTCAGATAGACATCTTGTCTGACATGGATAGGTTTTTCTGTTTTCCTGTTGTATGACAATAAGACTCAAGCCTCAGTCAATACAGATCTACACAGGCACAAAATCAAACTGACCACAGCCAATCCCACTCGAACCGCTTATAATGTTTCCATTGCTGACCTGACCTGCCCTTGCGGTAAATAAACAATCTCAAATCCTACTGATCTGTTACATCACAGATAAAAATTACTTAAATCAGTTCATGTGGTGTTTACCAGTTATTCTCAATAGAGCCACAGTTTCCTTCTTCCCAAGGATAATATGAGCAGATGTTAATGCACAGTGATAATGCACTGTCGAACATTTTCTCTTCTCTATAATTTTGTTCAAACTATTCAGTTTGCTTTATTGCCAACTAGATCATCAGGGCCAAAGTTAATTTACTGATTGAGGACAAAGAAATTGTGAGAAGAGGAAAAAGACTCGGTTTCCTCCCCATTGTATTCAGATTAATAAAATTTATTATTGATTAGTAAATAAGTTGCCATCAATGAGAATCAGAATCAGGTTTATGATCACTGGCCTTTTCATGACACTTGTTATTTTCTGTCTGCCGTACTAAGCTAAGCATAGAATAATACTATGGTAGCAATGAGAAGAGGACACATCCTGGATGGTATGGGTCTTTAACAATGGATGCCGCATCACCTTTTGAAGCTGTCCTCGAAGGCAGGGATGCTATTGGCCATGATGGGGCTGACAGGGTTTACAACCCTCTGCTGCTTTTTCACAATCCTGTACAGTAGTACCTCCATACCAGACAATGGTGGAGCCAGTTAGAACCAGTGGAACCATAGTACGTACCTCCTCAAACTTGTAATGAAATAGGTATAGTTGTTAAAAATTGAGGTAGAGGTGGGAAGAGAGAGAGAGAGAGAGAGAGAAAAGAAAACTAGTTCTGCTTCTCTTCTCAAACTCCTAATGAAGTGTAGCCAGTGGCATGCCTTCTTTGTAATAGCGCCAATATGTTGAGTCCAGGATAGATCTTCAGAGATGTTGATACTCAAGAATTTGAAACTGCTCGCACTTTTCACAGCTGACCGCTAATGAGTCTTCCGACTTTCCCTTCCTGAAGTCCACAATCTGTTCCCTGGTCTTACTGACGTTGAGTACAAGATTGTTGTTGCAACATCACTGAACCATCTGATCTATCTCACTTCTGTATGCCTCCTTGTCATCATCTGAAATTCTGCTAACAAGAGCTGTGTCATCAGTGAATTTATGTATGGCATTTGATCTGTGCCTCGCCACACAGTCATGAGTGTAGAGTGAGTAGAACAGCAGGCTAAGCACACTTTCTTGAGGTGCACAGGTGTTGATTGTCACTGAGGAGGAGCTGTTATTTCAGACTGACGATTGTCGCCATCTGAGGAAGTCAAGACTCCAATTGCAGAGGCCCAGTCACAGGGGACAATATCTGTCGAAGAGTTGACAACATGAAATGAAGAAAATTGCTACCGGAAAGAAAGCTTAGAAGAGATAACATGGAACATGGAATGTAGAACATGGAACAGAGAAAACAACATGGAACATAGAACATGGAACAGAGAACAGAAAGTATTGAAGATTACAGCACAGTACAGCCTCTTTGACCTACAGTTTTGTGCCAACCTTTTAACCTATTCTAAAGTCAATCTAACCCTTCGCTCTCAGATAGGCCTCTATTTTTCTTTCATCCATATTCCTGTCAAGTCTCTTAAATGTCCCTAGTGTGTCCACCTGCACTACTACCACTGGTAGTGCATTCCATGCACTGACCAAACTCTTACATCCCCCTTCCACTTACCTGCAATCACCTTAAAATGTTGCCCTCTTATATTAGCCATTTCCTCCGAGTACTCTGATTTCCTCCCACTTTCCAAAAATGTATGGGTTAGTAAGTTGTAGACAAGTTACGTTGGCACTGGGAGCATGGTGACACTTGTCGTCTGCCCATTCGACCATGTTGATCCCTGCATTTCACTGCATGTTTCGATGTTTTGAAGTACATGTGACAAATAAAGCTAACTTAATCTTTCTTTATCTTTACTTTTGTCCCTGAATTTATGAATTTAAACTATATACAGCCATATTTTCTCTCTCCCTCCCCATCCCTCCATCACCTCTCTCTTTCTCCTTCTCTCTTTCTCCTTCTCTCTCTCTCCATCTCTCTCTCGCTCTCTCGTGCTCTCTCCTTCCCTCACCCCTCTCTTTCTCCCTCCTTCTCTACCTCTCCCTCCCCCTCACTCTTAGTCTCTGTCTTTTTTGCCACACGCACCAAAAAAACGGCCTGAACAGTCTCAAGACACTTGCTGACTTAATGTGAATTCTGTTCCGATTTGTAACTTAAAACCGACACTTGGGCCTGATCCATTATAGGAAAGGATTGAATGGTTTTATATGACAAGCATCCGTGTTGTCTCAGTGCTCCAGACTGTAAGTAATGGATACAATGAGTAAATATTTTTGGAAACAATTCAGCCAGTAAATCTTTTCGAGCATTTTATTCCATTTGTGTTGAAAGTAAGTTATCATTGCCTATAACTCAGGACAAGATGTTTATTAAAGGTGTACAACAATTGTTGCACAGCGAACGCACTAAAAATGTAAATAAGGGTTTTAACTTCCAAGTGAGTCAGATAGTTTGGAAAGGTGGTGCTTGTTGTAAAAGACTGGACCCAGTTTGAAGCATTTGTACAGTATTTCTGAAGGTCTAATCCCTAATGCATTTCTAATGAAGGCTCTCGGCCCAAATTGTCAACTGTTTATTCTTCTCCATAGATGCTACCTGGCCTGCTGAGTTCCTTGTTTTGTGAACACAAGAGATTCTGTGGATGCTGGAAACCCAGAGTAACACATATCGTGTGTGTGTTTTCTCTGGATGTACGGCATCTGCAGAATCTCTCGTGTTCAATGCCTGATGGTGTTCTTTTCCACATACAGCCCTCAACTGCGCTCTATCACACAACATTCAGTTGCTTGTATTCTGACTTGATCTAGTGGTTATCCATCGTGTCCGAAGATGATCTTTTAAGAGTCCCTTGGATAGGTACGTGGAGCTTAGAAAAATAGAGGGCTATGTGCGACGGAAATTCTAGGCAGTCTCTAGAGTAGGTTACATGGTCGGCACAACATTGTGGGCCGATGGGCCTGTAATGTGCTGTAGATTTCTATGTTCTATATTCTATGATAGAAAACCTGTGCAGGAGAGCTTATAAAGTGGAAAAGTAGTTGCACTGGGGCAGTTCCACAGTCACGACTATAGAAGTCCAGGTCCAGTGATATGAACAATAGATGCTTAATTAGTCAGAGCTTGAAGGGATACGGGGAGAAGGCAGGAGATTGGGGCTGAGGGGGAAATGGATCAGCCATGATGAAATGGCAGAGCAGACTCAATGGGCCAAATGACCTAATTCAGCTCCTATATCTTGTGGTATGAACAACATCACAAACTGGGGTCTTCCTTGGTAGCAGTGAGTGACCGTGACATCCTCTGTGCCTTATCAAGCCCTTCGCTCTCCGTGGAGCGTTGCAGAACCGCCTTCCTTGCCGTTGGATCTCACTGTAGATCTCGTCCATCCAGGTGACTTCACATGCTAAGGCTTGGTCTACCTTTGGTCTAATGCTTTGTATCTTCTGCTGCTGCTTGCTATTTCTGACCTCTCTCATTTTCCGGCGATAATTTATCAGTTCAAACCATGTTCTAAAGAAATTATAAAATAGCGTACTCAAAAAGGAATGATCTGAGATTAGTTGAAAAGGATACTTTTAGTAGTTGGCGGCTAAAGAGCCAGCTGTAATATTTGAGTTTGTTTCTTGCGTTGTCCGTAGGAGTTTGTACTTTCTCCTTGTGATCACGTGGATCACGTGGGTTTCCTCTGGGTACTCAGGTTTCCTCTCACGTTCCAAGGACGTACAGATTAGGGTTAGAAAGTTTTGGGCGTGCTATGTTGGCACCAGCAACGTGGCAATATTTGCAGGCTGCCCCCAGCACAATCCTCACTGATTAAATTTGACCCAAATGGCACATTTCACTGTATGTTTCAATGTACATCTGACAGATAGAGCTAATCTTTTAAAATCTTTTGTCTGATCTCTTCTGCTGTATTTCTGCCTGATTCTCCAACTATTTTACAACGTACCTTTCACTCCATAAGACCAAGGAATTAATTGTAGAGTTCAGGAAGTGGATGTCGAGGGAACCCACACCAGTCCTCATCGAGTGTTCAGCAGTGGAAAGGGTGAGCAGTTTCAATTTCCTGGGTATCAGCATCTCAGAGGATCTATCTGGGGCCAGCATGGTGATGCAATCACAAAGAAGCTACATCAGCTTCATTAGGATTTTGAGGATATTCGATACATATGTCATCAAAGACTAGCAAATTTCTACAAGTGTACCATGGAGAACATTCTGAGTGGTTGCATCACTGTGAGGTACGGAAGCTCCGATTCACAGGATTGAAAAGAGCTCTCGATGGTGGGACCTAGCCCCTCCACCGTTGAGGATATCTTCAAAAGGTGATGTCTCAAGGTGTATCCATCATTAACGTAATCCTCACAGCCTCCTGGGACCCTCACCACCAAGGATATTCCCAATTCTTGTTACTTCATTAGAGGGGAGGTACAGGAGCCTGCAGACACACACTCAAAAATTTCTGAACAGTCCACGAACCCATGAACACTACCTCACTAATTTGCTCACTTTGTACACTATTTATTAATTTATATTTATTGTTGTAACTTATAGTAATTATTTATGTATTTCACTGTATTGCTTCTACAAAACAACAAATTCCACAACACACATAAAAATTGCTGGTGAACGCAGCAGGCCAGGCAGCATCTATAGGAAGAGGTACAGTCGACGTTTTGGGCCAAGACCCTTCGTCTGTACCTCTTCCTAGAGATGCTGCCTGGCCTGCTGCATTCACCAGCAATTTTTATGTGTGTTACTTGAAATTCCAGCATTTGCAGATTTCCTCGTGTTTGCATTTTTAAATTCCACAACATATATCAGTGATAGTAAACTGGCTCGGATTTTGATTCACACTTGCTCCTCCCTCATCCTTTTTCTCTTTCCCTGCCATTCTCATTCTTCCCCCCATCTTCTTCACTTTCCCTCCCTCCTCCTTTCCTTCATTCCCTCATTCTCTCCTTCCCTCTCCCTCTCCCCTCCTGCCCATCTCTCTCCCTCTCCCCCCCTCACCCTCCCTCACCCTCTCTCTGTCTTCCCATCTCCCTCCCCCTCTCCCTCTCTCTTTCTCACTGCCTCTCATGCTGTCTCTCCGTTTCTCATTCCCTGTCCCTCACTCCGGGCTTCCGAGGTTCCTTCTTTCACTCTCACGCCGGCATCCCCTCTCACAGGTTGATGCCTGATAGCATAAAGACAAAAGCTTAATACCTATGCTAAAGGCAGTAACTCTCTCCGGTATTTCATTAATGTAATTGGGGTCAAACTGGGAAAGAAATAAAACCAGTGCAGCTTCCTAAACGCTTGCTATGAATGAAGCCAGGCCTGATACCCTGAGGGAGGTTTGCATTCCATCCGAAGAATCATTCAGCTTTCCTTCCCCTTCAGTTTCTGTTCTCTCATTCGTCCCTGCTGTCCTGTCAGGTATTTATTTCAACTGAATCCACTCTGTTGCAGCTCTGCTCAGTTCTCCAAGCCCTTTCACTGTCCCCTTTTATCTCCTGCTGAGGTGATTTGTACTTTAATGAGATATGTCAGCCGAGGATGCAATAAAATCCATCTTTTGCAGCCAGTTTGTCACTGTGTGGTGGTCACCACCCCGAACAGGGCCCTCCACCTTCAGCAGATGTTTGAAAAAGTGAATGGCTTATCATCCAAACAGTGCTCTGGAGCAAATGTAACTCCTAAACCATTCAGTTAAAATATTCCTTTGAATCCCAGAGACAAATAAGCCGCGAAGATACGGGCTTGAAGTGACAATGTACAATGTTAAAACATGGCTGCTTAAAGAATCAGAAACCGGGTTATTATCACTGGCATTTGTCATTGTGGCAGCAGTACAAAAAGGAATTACTATCTTACAATAAGAAATATTTAAACATAAATAAAGTTTTCATTGAAAGCTGTTTAGCTAGCTATGTACGTTGAACATACAGCAAAGAATGGCTTTATTTCATTTGGAATTTGAGGAGATTTGGAATGTCAGCTAAAACACTCGAAAATATCTACAGATGTACCGTGGAGAGCGTTCTAATTGGCTGCATCAGCGTCGGGGGGGGGTGTGGTTACTGCACAGGATCGAAATAAGCTGCGGAGAGTTGTAAACTTGCTCAGTGCCATCATGGGCACTGCCTCCGTAGTATCCAGGACATCTTCAAGGAGCGGTGCCTCCCAGAACCTGCCTTGTTCTCATTGCCACCATCAGGGAGGAGGTACAGGAGCCTGAAGACACACACTCAGCGATTTAGTACCAGCTTCCTCCCCTCCACTATCCGATTTCTGAATGGACATTGAACCCATGAAACCTACCTCACTACTTTTTAATTATGTTTTTGCACTATTTACTTAACTATTTAATATACATATATAACTGTAATTTCGTTTTTTTAATATATTAATTATCATGTATTGCATTGTATTACTGCTGCAGTTAACAAATTTCATGACATATGCTAGTGATATTAAACCTGATTCTGAAATGTTTATTTATTGAGGTACGTGGCGGAATAGGCCCTTTCGGCCACATTGAGGCACGCTTTAATCCGAGCCTAATCACAGGACACTTTACAATGTCCAATTGTCCCACCAACTGGTACATCTTTGGAATGTGGGAGGAAACCTGAGCACCTGGAGGAAACCCACACGGTCATGGTGAGAACATACAAACACCTTACAGACAGCAGTGGGAATTAAACCCAGGTCACTGGTACTGTAAAGCACTACCAGGAAGATGTAAATTAACCAGTGTAGCACCTTGGTAAAGTTGAAGGTTTTTAAATTATGTTTTTGGAACTTAAATTTCAAAGTAAGTTTATTATCAAGGTATGTATATGTCACCACATGTTACCCAGAGATTCATTATCCTGTAGTTGTTTACAGTAAAATAAAGTACAGGAGAGTTTATGAAAAACTTTACATAAATAAAGACTGACAATGTGCAAAAGAAAGCAAATAAGAAAGTAAATAATACTGAGACCATGAGTCTTTGACAGTGAGTCTGTAGGTTATGGAATCGTTTTGAAGTTGAGGTGAGTGAAGTTACCTCACTGCTTCAGGAGCCTGATGGTTGAGGGGTAATAACTGTCCCTGAATCTGCTGGTGTGGGACCTAAGGCTTCCGTACCTCCTTCCTGATGGTAGTAGTGAGAAGAAGGCATAGCCTGTCTTGTGGCAGTACCCCTTGTAAATATACATAATGATGCGGAGGCCTTTGCTTGTGATGTACTAGGCTGTATCCACTACTTTAGACTTCCTTTGTTCCTAGACCTTGGTGTTTCCATACCAGGGCATGATGCAACCAGCTAAGATACTTTCCACCATACATGTATAGACGGTGTTGGATAATAATCATAATAAAGTCATCGTCATCATCATAATCATAATAATAATAATTACTTTATTGATCGCAAGTGGGAAATTCTTTCATTACAGCAGCAACATTTAAAAACACACTTCGCAGTGTGCAGATTTAACCAATAATAATTACAGAATAATAATATACACAATAATAATGTAACAATAAAAATGGATAGCTGTTTCTCTGGTTGGTGATCAGTGGAGAGCAGTGTGCTGCAGGGGTCAGTGCTGGGGACTGAGGGGCATACTTACAGGGTATATGAAAATATGAGGTGAATGCACACAGTTATTTTCCTTAGGGATAGGGAACCCCTTCATGTCTGATGGTTGAGGAGTAATAGTTATTACCCCTCAGCCGTCAGGTTCCTGAACCAGAGGGGATAACTTCACTGGCCCCATCACGGAACTGTTCTCATAACCTATGGACTCGCTTTCGAAGATTCTTTATCTCATGTTGACAATATTTATCGCTTATTTATTATTATTATTTCTTCTTTCTTTTTGTATTTGCACAGTCTATTGTCTTTTGCACAATGGCTATCCATCTTTCATTGATTCTGTTGTGGTTACTGGGGAGAAGGCAGGAGACTGGGACTGAGAGGGAAATAGATCAATCATGATGAAATGGTGAAGCAGACTTGATGGGCCAAATGGCCTGATTCTGCTCCTTTATCTTGTGGTTTTATTAAGTATACCCACAAGAAAACAAATCTCAGGCTTGTATATGGTGACATATATGCACTTTGATAATAAATAAGTTTACTTTGAACTTTGAACCAAAAACTAAAGCGCATGGATTTCAGATGAGGGGGATTGTAAAGGGGCCTGAGGGGCAACTTTTTCACACAGAGGGTGGTGGGTACATGGAACGAGTTACTAGAGGAAGTGGTTGAGGTCGGTACTTGAACAACATTTAAAGACATTTGCACAGCTATACGGATAGGAAAGGTTTAGAGAGACATGGGCAAAGGAGACCTGCTTGCGTGGGCACCTTGGTTGGCATGAGCCAGTTGGACTGAATGGCCTCTTTCTGTGCTGTGTGAGTCAATGACTTTATGATGTACATTAACAATTTGGATATTGTTCTGAAAGTGGGCAAGGGGTTCTCCTTCGTGCCTTGGTTAATATTTTCTTTCATGATCAAAATCAAGTAGACAGCTTAACTCTTCAAGATAAAGATAAAGATCAACTTTATTTGTCACTAGTCCTGGTTACGCGACCTCTGTTGCCAGGCAGTCTCTGAAGGGTATTGGTAATAGCTGGGGTTACCTGTCCGTAAATACACTGGCTAAAAGGAAGCAGTGGCAAACTACTTCTGTAGAAAAAATTGCCAAGAACAATTACGGTCAAAGACCATGATCGCCCATGTCATACGACACAGCACATAACAAACCAACATTGAAATACTGAAATGCGGTGAAATATGTTATTTACGTCAACAACCAACACAGTCCAAGGATTGTGCTGGGGTCAGCCTGCAAGTGTGTAGTGCTTCCGGCATCAATACAGAACGCCCACAAGTTGCGAAACCTAACCCATACATCTTTGGAATGTGGGAGGAAACTGGAGCATCCGAAGGAAACCGACAGGGAGAACATACAAACTCTTTACAGGACTTTGGCATGAATCGAAGTGGGATCGCTGGCGTGTAAAGCCCGAGACTGACTGCTACCATGACGCCTTTATCACTGTGATTATAGCAGTCGAGCTGGCTGCCACATCCCTAAGTTAGAACAGTGACTACATTTTTAAAAGTGCTTTGTGCTGGGAGAGGCAACATGGTTAATAAACCAGGTGAGCCTGTGGCAGAAGATTTGTTATCATTCTCTAAGTAAGTTTATTTCGAGCCTTTCTCAGTACTGAATGATTGTTAGCTGCTGGATTAGGCGGCCCAGGCTGTAATATTAGCTGCTAGTTTTAAGTTAATGGTGTGCTTTACCTGCTCTTTTGTAGACAGTTAGATTATGTGCACTCTTGTTAAAATAAAGAAAGAGTCGTAGCCTTTATTATGACAGAAAGTAAAGGAAGTGGAAGGGTATGTTCATTATCTGTCATGAATGAAAGTCTTATAAATGCTGAGTTAAAAAGACCTGCCAACCTGGTATGCCTCATATTCTTAACAAGAGGAAGAAAGCAAAGGATTAAGACGATGCCAGGGACAAAGCAGTGCAGGTACTTTTCAGGAAAAAAAAACACAGCATCTTTTGTGCTAAAAACACAGTATCTTTGTGGTAAATTATTCTGAGAGTGATAAAGTTCAGGTGTCCTTGCATCAGAATATGCTGAAGCCCAGTAAATAACAGCACAGGAACAGATCCTACAGACCACTGACTCCCTGCTGACTATCAAGCCTTGATTTGATTCTAATCTAACACCAACTGCAAAGTGTTATCCTCTTGTTCTCATCACCTCCCTCCAGAACCTACCAATGAACCCGGGTTGTGTATCTGTGACCCGGAATGTGTATCTCTGTCCCGGGTTGCGTATCTCTGACCTGGTTGTTTATCTATGAACTTGAGTTGTGTATGAACCCGGGTTGTGTATCTATGAACCCGGGTTGTGTATCTATGAACCTGGGTTGTGTGTCTATGAACCTGGGTTGTGTATCTATGACCCAGGTTGTGTATCTGTAAACCCGGGTTGTGTATCTATAACCCAGGTTGTGTATCTATAAACCTGGGTTGTGTATCTATGACCCAGGTTGTATATCTATAAACCCGGGTTGTGTATCTATAACCCAGGTTGTATATCTCTGAACCGGAATTGTGTATCTCTGAACCCGGGTTGTGTATCTATGAACCCGGGTTGTTTATTTATGAACCTGGGTTGTGTATCTATGACCCAGGTTGTATATCTATAAACCCGGGTTGTGTATCTATAACCCAGGTTGTATATCTCTGCACCGGAATTGTGTATCTCTGAACCCGGGTTGTGTATCTATGAACCCGGGTTGTTTATTTATGAACCTGGGTTGTGTATCTACGACCCGTTTTGTGTATCTACGAACCGGGTTGTGTATCTACGACCCAGGTTGTGTATCTATAAACCCGGGTTGTGTATCTATAACCCAGGTTGTATATCTCTGAACCGGGATTGTGTATCTCTGACTCCGGGTTGTGTATCTATGAACCCGGGTTGTGTATCTGTGAACCCAGGTTGTATATCTATAAACCCAGGTTGTGTATCTGTGATCCAGGTTGTGTATCTTTGAACCCAGGTTGTGTATCTATGACCCGGGATGTGTATCTATGATCTGGGTTGTGTATCTTTGAACCCGGGTTGCGTATCTGTGATCCGGGTTGTGTATCTTTGAACCCAGGTTGTGTATCTATGACCCGGGATGTATATCTATGATCTGGCTTGTGTATCTTTGAACCCGGGTTGCGTATCTGTGATCTGGGTTGTGTATCTTTGAACCAGGGTTGCGTATCTGTGATCCGGATTGTGTATCTATGAGGCCGCTGTACCTCTGTGTCACCGTGGGAGTCATCATGCTTAATACAGTCATACACTGAGTCTGACGCACACTAGTACCCTGCAGTCCACATCAGAATCAGGTTTACTATTACTGATATATGTGATGAGATTTGTTGTCTTGTGGCAGCAGTAGTGCAGTACATAAAATGTGCTATAAACTACAATAAGAAAAATAAATAAATATCCAGATACTGGAGATAAATACGTGATGCAAGAAGAGAGCGAAATATTGAGGTGATTTAGGATGATGGTGGATATTAGCAGCTCAGGTTGAGATGTTTGATGTTGTAGTTTTTTGCCGTTTGGCAATTAGCCTGCGGAAGTTACATCACCATTCGAGGTGGCGCCCTCGACAGCACACTGAGGTTGTCACCTTGACTGGTGATGAAATGTCGGCAAGCTATTTGCCACGCTTGGCGAAAACCGCAACATCAAAGTGAGGCAATTAATTAACTTATTTATTTACTGAGATGCAGCATGTAATAAGCCCTTCCAGCCACTCGAGCCATGCCTTCCAGCAAGCCCCCAATTCTTTTTTAGTTCTAGCCTAATGACGGGTCAAGTTACAATGACCAATTAACCCACCAACTGGTACATCTTTGGAACGTGGGAGGAAACCGGAGCACCCAGATGAAACCTACGTGGTCAGAGGGAAAATGTAGAAACTCCTTACCGACAGTTGCGGGAAATGAACCCAGGTTGCTGGTACTGTCAAACTTCATGCTAACCACTGCAGATGTTCATGGATTTGTGGACCATGCAGAAATCTGATGGTGGAGGGGAAGAAGCTGTTCCTAAAGTTTAAATGTGTGTGTCTTCGGACTCCTTACCTGCCTCCTTGATTGTAGTAATGAAAAGAGGACATGTCCTGGGTGGTGGGGTCGTTAATGATGGACGCGGCCTTTTTGAAGCACCACCTTTTGAAGATGTCTTCAAAGGTGGGGAGGCTGGTGCCCATGATCAAACTGGCTGAAGATTACAACCCTCTGCAGCTTCTTCCGAATCTATGCTTTGGCTCATCGGTACCAGATGCTGATGCCAGTAGCAATGAGATGCATGACCAGTTCACAGCCAAGTTGACTCTAGTAGCCATTATGGGAAAAACATCGATAGATCTTCTGGAGCCACAAGAGACTGGAATCTGGAGAAACACACAAGCTGCTGGGAAGCTCAGCAGGTCCAAGAGCATCTGTGCATGAAAATAGGTGGTTAATTTTTAGGTCAGGAGCCTGCATGAAGACTGCGGGCATGTGTGAAGAGATGAGGGACAGGGATGAGAGAGAAGTTCGTTGGTAATGGGTGGTATCATGGAATCAGATGAGGGGAGAAGGGGTGATGGGAAGATGGTAGCAGGAGGAAGGATAGGGTGACAAGTCCAGGTCATGGGGCTTTGAGGTAGAAAAAGGGTTTTTTTTTTATTTAAGCATGAGCAAGAGAAAGATGTTGTAGTTGCCTTGGTTTAAAGCAGGGGTTCCCAACCTGGCACGACTTGGACAACAGCATAAAAAAATTGGGAACCCCTGGTTTATAGAGTTGTCTGAAGCCTAATAAGGTACCAATGGCAATCTTGTATCCTGTGCATTTCTACAACTCAAGTGAAGGACTCGTTGTAATGGCCAGTCTGCAGAAGCAGAGTCAAGTTTATTATCACTACCAAATGTCATGAAACTTGTTGTTTTGCGACAGTAGTACAAGGCAATACTTTAAAAAAATTACGATGTTACAATAAGAAAAATAAATGAATAAATAAATACAAATTATTTGTCATTATCATCATTATGTGCCATGTCATGTGACATAGGTGATCATGGTCTTTCCATGACCATGATTGTTCTTGGTAAATTTTTCTACAAAAGTGATTTGCCGTTGCTTCTTCTGGGCAGTGTCTTTACAAGACAGGTGACCCCCAGCCATTGCCAATGCTCTGAGAGATGTCTGCCTCAGTGGTCACATAACCAGGACCTGTGATATGCCCCAGCTGCTCAATCGACCATCCACCCCTTGCTCCCATGGCCTCACGTGACCCTGATCGTGAGGCTAAGCAGGTTCTACACCTTGCCCAAGGGTGACCTGGAGGCTAGTGAAGGGAAGGAGTGCCTTTGGTAGAGAAGTATCCCCACCCTGCCATCCCAAAAAAACATTAGTCACAATAATAAATACATAATTCAAAAGAGGAGAAGTGAGGTAGTGTTCATTGGTTCATGGACAGTTCAGAAATCTGATGGCAGAGGGGAAGTTGTTCCGAAAACATTGTGGGTCATCAGGCTCCTGAACCAGCTTGGATTACTTTGCTCAGTACCATGAACTGATTGTACTACTTCCTGACTCACTTTCAAGGACTCTTTACAACCCATTTTCTCAGAATTTCATTTTTATTTGCACAGTTTGCCTCCTCTTGCACATTGTTTGTTTGTCAGCCTTTGTTGATGGATAGTCTTTCGTAAATTCTGTTGCATTTCTTTTTTTTTCTGTAAATGCCTGCAAGGAAATGAATCTCAGACTAGGATATAGTAACATATATTGTACATGCTTTAATACTAAATTTACTTTGAACTTTGAGTCTATGGAGGGGAGGCTGCTTTCCGTGATGTGCTGAGCTATGTTCACATCTCAGCTCTCTGCAGTCTCTTGCGGACATAGGCAAAGCAGTTGCTATGCCAAGCCATGGTGGATCCATACAGGAAGCTTTCTACAATGCATCGATGAAAATTGGTCAAATTTCTTTAGCCTGCTGAGGAAGCAGGTGCATTGGTGTGACATGAGTGAAAAAGGACATGGTGATGTTCACTCCTAAGAACTTGAATCCCTCAACCCTCTTGACATCAGAACTGCTGACGTAACAAGGAGCATTTGCTCTGGTAACTGGTCGTAAGATCAACAACCAGCTCTTTAATTTTGTTGCTTTTGCTTTGACGAGCCATGTGCCAGCCTCCTTTTTCAGAATGAGATATAATTTGAAATATGTTTCATTATGTATGAAATCTTGGATTGTTAAAGTTTCTTTATGAATTCTTATCATCCCCATTCAGGGGTTACACTCCCAGGTCAGTTACTGCCCCTGGAAGGCCATCCTATCCTTTGTCTTCTGTGCATCTGATGAGCAGGGGAGATTTATTTCTGTTTTCCATGTCAGCTCACCCACTTAAACCTGACCTAAAAGTGGTCTGAAGATTTTGGAGTAGATTGTTTGGAGTTGTTTCAAAGCAAAAGCGGAAATTGATAGGTTCTTGATTAGTTACAGTATCAAAGATTATGGGGAGGGGGCTGGAGAATGGGATTGAGAGGGAAAATAAATCAGCCATGATCAATGGCAGAACAGACTCGATGGGCCGAATGCACTAATTCTGCTCCTATGTCTAGAAGACCTCCATTGGTTGGGTTTGACCATGGATGTTATGTCCTAGCTGTCACACAAGCCCGGTCAGTACGATATGGAGAGCAAGCTGTTGCCCATGTAACAAACTCCCCCTCTCCACACAGCTGATGAATCCAGAGGAATGGAAGAGACTGATACAGCTTGGCACCAGCAGCATTGCAGGTGCTGTCAGTCAGTGTTCAACTCAACATAGGACTGCCTTATGGACTTTTCATCAGGGTTTACTCCTGAAGCCCTCCCCATGAGTAGGTATAGCCACAAGGCTGTGGAGGTTTGAGATCAGAGTTTTTCTTCTTCTAGATGATCTGCTAACCATGGCTGATGAGTCCCATCTGCCAGAAGCAACTGGTTTTAAAGCACCAGTAAGCCGCCATTGCCTCTTATCCTGTTGGTAGAAATGGTTACTCCAGGCTTAGTAGCTAAGCCACACGTGAAGTCCAGGAGCTGGACTCGGTTGACAGAGGCTATTTGAGACACACGCCATTGGGAGCATTTAATGGGTAGTGGGAGCTTATCCCCACTACCTCCCTTGGTTATAAAAACCTTAATGAACTCCTATTGTCTTATTGTGTTACAAATATAACAACAAATCATTCTGCCTCACTCTAATATCATCTTACGTGAAACACCATTTACTTCCAATTGTACCTTTTACTAATTCTCCAAACTTGTACTGAAACCAACAGCAAGTGATCACTTCAAAAGGAAGAAAGATTGTGTGATTAAGAAGGCACATGGAGTGTTGGTCTTCATCTGTGCTGTCATTGGAGAGGGTTTAAAGGAGGTTCACAAAAATGATTCCTGGATAGAAAGGCTTATTGTATGAGGAGCGTTTGATGGCTCTGGGCCTGTGCTCACTGGAATTCAGAAGAATGAGTGGAGGATCTCATTGAAACCTGTCAAACTAGGAGGAGGGAGGAGAAGATGGCGGCGCGACGCAGTGCGCGCGGCCGTTCCGAATGATATTGTATGTGTAACTAGGGGCCATGCACAATCCGGATTTGATGGAGACAGATGTGAGAAGCATGGAGGAACATCTGGAGAAACTTCTGAAATGCCTGCTTCTCTGTCGCTGCTACTGTGCGATCGAGAATCTCCGGAGACAAAGGCCCCAAATCCTCGGCTTTGCGTATCGCCTGTTGCCGGGGCCAGGGTTGAAATGCTCGGCAGAGATGGTGCTCGGTGCTCGGTGTCGAACAGGTGGTCGGAGACTCGGAGTTTTTCGGACGGACTCGGAGTCGGACTGTGGTCAGATGCTTCCGGGATGCTGCACCAGCAAGTTGGCGGCGCTGGAGGTTTACCGTCTGCATGAGATGATGGGACTTTCGAGAGACTTTGAGACTTTTACTGTGCCATGGTCTGTTCTTATCAAATTACGGTATTGCTTTGCACTGTTGTAACTATATGTTACAATTATGAGGTTTTTGTTAGTTTTTAAGTTGGTTTGTCATGTGTTTTTCGTGATATCATTCTGGAAAAAATATTTTATCATTTCTTAATGCTGCATTACTAAATGACAATAAAAGGGGACTGCGTGTCCTCATAATCATATCATAAAACCTTGAAAAGTCTCAGTAGTGTAGATGTGAAGGGGGTGTTTCCTTTGGTGGGGGAGTCTCAGACCAGAGGACACAGCTTCAGAATAGAGGGGCATCCTTTGAGAACAGAGATGAGGAAGAATTTCTTTAGTCAGTGAGTGGTGAGTCTGTGGAATTCATTGTCACAAGCGGCTGTGAACGACAAGTTGTTGGGTATATTTAAGGCAGAGTCGGATTCTTGATTAGTCAGGGCATGAAAGGTTATGGGGAGAAGACTGGAGATTGGGGCCGAGAGAGAAATATGTCAACCATGGTGAAGTGGCAGAGCAGACTTGATTGTCCCAATGACTTAATTATGCTTCTGTATCTTATGGTCTTATGGTCTTATTATGCGGGGGATTGAGTTCAAGAGCCATGAGATGATGCTGCAGCTCTACAAAACTCTTTTTAGACCACACTTGGACTATTGTATTCAATTCTCGTTGACTCATTATAGGAAGGATTTGGAAGCTTTAGAGAGGGCTCAGAAGAGATCTACTAGGATGCTTCCTGGATTAGAGGGCATTCCCCTCCATAGACATCGGCTGGCCTGCTGAGTTCCTCCAGCATTTTGTGTGTGCTTCTCTGGATATTCAGTATCTGCAGAATCTCCTGTGTTTATAATCTTATTTTTAAACATTCTCTCTTAAATCATTACTCTTCTGAAGAACTATTAAATGCATGGTTAAATCTGGAAAATATTGCTACCAATTCTGATGTTAATTTGCTAAGTATCTGACAGGGACGATGGAAAGGCCACACGCGGGATGTTTCGGCTGCAGTAAATGACCTACTTAGCGTCTGTTTAGTGTAATTGGATATCCCAAGTTTTCAGTCTTTGTGATTTTTATTCTATTCTAAACTGATGCCTCACAGGTTCTGTTAAATCTGTAATTTATGATCTTAACCTCAGGGCTTATTCCGGTCAGCATGTACAGCTTGATGTTGTCCAACCTGTTTAACTTTATTGCCAACAAAATGTAACAGCACATTTTCTTAATCCTTCAGTCGCCCTGTCATTTAATCTGGTTTGAGCAAGCTCCAAGCAAACTTTTTGCAACGGGCCATTTGATTAAAAGTTGAAGTAAGGGGCCGTCTTCACTGGGGGGGGATCAGCAGTGGTGAGAGTCAGCGGCTTTAAATTCCTGGGATTTAAAATATCAGGGACCTGCCCTGTGCCCCTAATCATAAGGAAGGTGCAATGGCACCTTTACCTTTTCAGGAGGTTAAGGAGGTTCGGCTTAACTTCCAGCAGGCTAACAAATTTCTACAGATGCTCTGTTGAAAGTATCTTGGCTGGTTGTATCACGGCCTGGTATGTTAATTCAAATGCACACTAATGTAAAAAGCTGCAGAGAGAGTAGTGGATGTTGCCTAATATCTCATGGGAATACATCATATGGATCCTCGACTTCCTAACTGGAAGACCACAATCTGTGTGGATTCCCTCCCCACTATTGGTACTATCAACAGGAGGGGCTGCCTCAAGAAAACAACAGAATAAAATTCCCCCCCCCTTCTCTATTCCCTACTATGACCTTTTTACCTCTTCTCACCTGCCTATTACTTTCCCCTGGGTCCCCTCCTCCTTCCCTTTCTCCTTTTGTCCACTCTCCTCTCCTATCAGATTCTTTCTTCTCCAGCCCCTGACCTTTCCCACCCACCTGGCTTCACCTGTCACCCTCCAGCCAGTCTCTTTCCCCTCTCCCCACTGTTTAATTTCTTCTTCCCCGCCCGCCCCCCCTTCCCTCTCAGTCCTGAGGAAGGGTTGCACTGTTTGCTCTTCTTCATAGATGCTGCCCGACCTGCTGAGTTCCCCCAACATTTTGTGCTTTGGATTTCCAGCATCCAGGCCATACCACCTTCTCACAACTACAGTTGAATAGGAGGTATAGAAACCTGAGTTCCCACACCACCAGATTGAGGAGCAGCTACTTCCCTTCAACCATTCCGTGCTTGAACCAACTGATGCAACCCTAACCACTACCTTAGTAGTAGCAACTACGTTAATCACTTTGCACTAAAATGGAGCTTTTTGTTCTAATTGTGTTCTTTCCAGTAAAGATTGTGTCTAATTTATATTTAATTTTGTGAATGTTCTTTATCTGATGCTCTGTGCCCGTGATGCTTTTGCAAATAAGTTTTTCCTTGCACCCGTGGACTTGTGTAGATGACAATAGTCCCCACAAACTGAGATTCAGTTGGCAATGTTTAGTGAACTGACAGACATTTAAATGACACTTCACCTATGGCTACTGTTTGATCCCTGAGGACTGTTTGATTGATTCCATGCGCTGGCCAAGGTAAGGGTGAAACCCGCACGGTTTGCTTTATTTGCTGAATGCACACTGAAACATCGAAACATACAGTGAAATGCGTCATCTGTGCCAAATCAAATTAGCGAGGATTGTGTTGGGCAGCCTGCAAGTCTCTCCACACCTCCAGCACCAACGTGGCATGCCCACAACTCACTACCCCCAGCTTGCTCAGTACCGTGCAGAAGAGTTAGGCACACAGATGCAGTTGGGATGCCTGAGACTTTTGCACAGTGATGTCTTTACCAATGTGGAGTGAAGGGCGAGTTTGTAAACCTGACGGGAGCAAAGGATGTTGGAAATGGCGAGGGTGGGGCATTGTGGGAGGGGTGGGAGACAAGTAGCAGAGAGGGAGTGGCAGGGATTGTGGGGGGTGACGTGGGTGCACGTATGCAGAGCCCTGAGACACCAGGCAAGCTCATTTGATTCCAAACAATTGGTTTATCGATTATTACAGAATGTCTCTCTGGTGCTTCCATCCCCCTTCCCTCTCCATTCCCCTTTTCCCTCTCCATTCCCCTTTTCCCAACCATGATTCCCCTCTCCCTGCCCCCTTCCCACTCTCAGTCCACAATAGAGACCCATATCAGAATCAGGTTTATCACACATGTATGTCATAAAGTTTTTTTTGGCAGCAGCGGTACAGTGCAATACATAAGCATTATTTGTCACATGTACATCAAAACATCGATCCAGTGAAATGTACCATCTACGTCAATGACCAACCCAGTCCGAGAATAGTGCTGGGCAGCCCGCAGGTGCCACCACACTCCTGGTGCCAACATTGCATGCCCACAAATTACTAGCCCTATCCCATACCCCTTTGGAATATGGGAGTAAATGGAGCAACAGGAAGAAACACAAACTCCTTATAGACAATGGCAGGAATTGAACCCGAATGCTGATCACCAGCATTGTAAAGCATTACACTACCTACTACGCTACTGTGCGATGACACGCCTTCTCCAAGGCCCATGCTGTGAAATCAATTGTTGTTGTGTGCCTCTCCGTGCCTTGTGGTGCATTGGGTGGCAATCTTGCTGTTTCTTTAGCATCTGTCTGTTTTCTTTTTGTCTGAGGCTGAGTTGCTAGCTTGATGCTCGAGCTGGCCTGATTCGAACACAGGACCACTCACTTCAAAGTCCGGTGCGGATGTCACTACACCACCGGCTGGCTGTGTGAATTCAGTGCTCCACTACAAAAGTTCCCTGGAATTCTGCTAATAACTTTGCATGCCATGGAGTCAAAGAGTATCACAGCACAGAAACATGCCCTTCGGCCCATCAAGGCTAGGTCTTGGTCAGAAGATCATGTGTTCGTCATGGGCAGGAGCCACGCCGCCCTCCCAGCGTAGTGTTGAACAAGGACTGTCTTTTGGAGGAGGCGTCGAAGTGAGACCTTGGTGAAAGGATTCAAAGAGGGTCTTTGTGATGTGGCTATTACCACGTGATGTTTATGGAAGTGTTACTTTGCTCAATTTTTCCAACACATCAGTTGTATGATAACAGAGGTTGTGCAATGCACTATATAGAATGGGAACTGTCTTTTAAGATCAGCAGGACACACAAATTAAAACAGCAGGTTCCAGTTGTAGAAAATTACCCAGGATGCCCTTTCTTAGAGGCATAGAAAAGTTCTGTGCAGAAACAGGCCCTTCAGCCCATCTAATCCATACTAAACCATTTTAACTGTCTGCTCCCATCAATCTGCAGTGGGACCATAGCCCTCATGCACCTATCTTCTATATACGGGGATGTCTGAGGTGGGTTTCTTACAGAGAAATGATAAGAGGCAGAGATCGAGTGGACAGCCAGAAACTTTCTCTCAGGGCAGAAATAACTAATACGAGAAGGCATAATTTTAAGGTGATTGGAGGAAAGTATAAGGGGTGATGTCAGAGGTACGTTTTTACATAGGTAGTGGTGGGTGCATGGAACACCCTGCCGGGGTGGTGGTAGAGGCAGATACAGTAGGAGCATTTAAGAAACTCTTTGATAGGCACATGGATAATAGAAAAATGGAGGGCTAAGTGGGTTCACAATCTTGAGGTTGTATATGGTATATGTACTTTGATAATAAATGTACTTTGAACTTTGAGGAAAGGGTTAGATTGATCTTAGAGCAGGTTTTAAGGTTGGCACGACATCATGGGCCAAAGGGTCAGCACTGTGCTATAATGTTCTATGTTTGCCAGCTTTGTTCTGCATTAGTTCCCTGGAAAAATGCATCCACTGTGATTTCCATCCTGCTTGAAACTGCCTCCCAAAGTTCAAAGTAAATTTATTATCAAACACGTGTATGTCATCACAGACCACGCAGAGATTCACTTTCTTGCAGGCATTCACAGGAGAACAAAGAAATACAATAGAATCAATGAAAAACTACACACTGACAAACCAATCACCAATCTTTCACCAATCAATTTCCTAGCTCTTTGCTTCATCCCTCCCCCTCCAAGTTTCACCCATCTCCTGGTGCTTCTCTCTCCCCTCCCCACCCCTTTCAAATCTGCTCCTCAGCTTTTTCTCTCCAGTCTTGCCGAAGGGTTTGGGCCTGAAACATCGACTGTACTTTTTTCCGTAGATGCTGCCTGGCCTGCACCTTGTGTGTGTTGCTTGGATTTCCAGCATCTGCAGATTTTCTCTTGTTTGTGAATAGAATTAAGTCTTTTGGCCAGTCAAGTCTGCTTTGCTCTGAGTCATCTTAAATGCAGTTTGCAACTGGTTCATGGATCATTTCCTCCCACACACCTTCGACATTCTCTCTTCTTCCCCTTCCCATTAGGCAGGAGGTACAAAAGCCAGAAAGAATGTAGGTCAGGCTCAAGGACAGCATCTACACGGTAGCGTAGTGGTTAGCACAATGCTTTACAGTACAGACGACACAGGCTCAATTTCTGCCGCTGCCTGTAAGGAGTTTGTACGTTCTCCCCGTGACCACATGGATTTTCTCTGGGTGTTCCAGTTTCCTCCCACAGTCCAAAGACGTACTGGTTGGTAGGTTAATTGGTCATTGTAAATTGTCCAGTAATCAGGCTAGGGTTAAATCAGAGGATTGTTGGGTGGCATGGCTCAAAAGGCCAGAAGGGCCTATTCTGTGTTGTAGCTCAATAAATAAATAAAATCCACCGTTTTAACACTGTTGAGAGCTAGCTTAGCGTAATAAGATGGACTTTGGACCTCACGATAACCTTGCACCTTATTGTCTTCCTGCACTGCACTTTCTCAGTAACTGTAACTCTCCATTCTCTGTAATTATTTTCCTTTGATGCACTGCTGTAATAAAATGATCTGTACAAAAGGCATACTAAACAAAGTTTTCCACTACCTCTGTACATGTGACAGTAATCAACCAATTTACCAGTTTAGTGATGGTGCAGCATGATTAATGGAAAGGATAACTACTATTAAATATATAACAGAATCCTCAGAATGAAAGTGACCTTTGCATTCTTAAAAAGTAATTATATGCTTAAGAAAACCTTCATTTGTGATCTCAGACAGTTTTATTACACCGTGTATATTCTGCATAACCTTTCCCCTTCGCACTAACAGAGGAATTATTGTCAGGGTGGAATCACGGCTTAGCAGTAACCCCAGTGTCTCCCACCCCCGTCACTCCCAGAACATCACCAAAACCAAAAATCTTCCTGGCACCATTCAGTTATTTTAGCCCGAAGCATTAGCAAAGGCTAGTCAGCCAAAAGTTGATTGGGTCACTTAGGTCTGTCACTCCTTTGAGTGCACTGACAAGGGCTTCTACTGTCTGTAAATTAACCCCTAGTGCCGAGACAGCGCAGCCTCAGAGAGTCTGGCGAGCAATTCCCCTAAGTGAAGTCTCCGTAACTGAATTTCCCAGACGACAAAGAGCTGGAGTCAGAACTAAGCCATCCTTTGTTTTAGCTTTGCAAAGTGCAATGTCGTCGAGTGCAGAAGGTTAAACACAGACAATGTAGAGGAAGCCCAGGAAGATGGCTTTAGGGGAAAACATATACTTTACAGTTATGGCCTGCATTAATCTTCTCTCCCGTGGTGGCAATGTAGACTTGAGAAAAGCCATTACTATAGTTTGATGTTCTTTCTTGCTTATTTGACTTTGGAGGTCTCTGGATGGAAAACCAGCCACAGGAGAGATTTATATCCGCTGTACATTTGGATCGCTGGGTGGCAGAGAAAAAGCTTGTACTTATTTATTTATCTATCAGGCACGCAATACGCAACCAATACTGTGTGTAAAATGAATTATTCCACTCTCTCAGAGTGATTCCAATTGTCCACTAGGCACAGTTTTGTGCTAATGATGCATAATTGCTATCGATATTTCTATCAACGTTCAAAGTAAATTCATTATCAAGTACATGTGCAGCCCTCCGTTGGCCGGGGTCAACCATTGATGCTGCATCCTTGCTGACTGCGTTGAAGCTGGTATGTAAGCCAGGCCAATACAGGAGCAAGCTGTTGCCCATGTAGCAGGCTGCTCCACTCTATGCAGCTGATGTGTTCGGAGAAACGGCGGAGACCGATACAGTTTGGTATCAGCGGTGTCACAGGAGTTGTGAGTCAGCGTTGAACTCAAGGGTTTACTCCCAGTGCCTTCCTCATGTGTGGGTAGAACCACAAGGCAGCGAAGGCTTGTGATCAGTTTTCCTTCTGGTAGATGACCTGCCAGCCGTGGCTGATGAACCCCATCTGCCTGGCAAAGTACATACATCACCATATACTACCCTGTGAATCATATTTATTTATTTAAAGAAATGGTATGGAACAAGCAGCCCAACTATTTAACACGAGTCTAATTGCAGGACAATATATAATAACCAGTTAATCACCCCAAATCGACACATATTTGGACTGTGGGAGGAAACCAGAGCACCGGGAGCACCTCGTCACGGTCAGGGGGAAAATGTACAAACTCCTTTCAGGCAGCAATGGGAATTGAACCCTGGTCACCTGTAATGTAAAGCGTTGTGCTAACCACCACGCGACCATGCTGTATTAATGCATCCTCAAAGATGAAAGAGATGTAACTCTCACCACCCATTTCAGCTTGAATGATACGCAACCCTTTATAATGTGTATGTAGAGCTTCTAATCGACTTTGAATTGCCAAGATTACTCATTCGTTGAAGAAACAAGCTGCTCTTTCAAGTAATGATTGGACGTATTAGTTGTGAAAGCTACTTCAGCAATGCAGCTGGTGCTGCGGGAGGCAGGAATTCTATTCAAGGCTGGCTTCAGGTTTGTGTTTCAGCAAGGCTACATTATGACAGTCTGTTTTTATTTCTGATTTCTGGCATCAGCCGACTTTCTTCCCGTTTCATTTGCCGTAGAATATTGCGGCACTTAAAGGAGCCAGTTTGCCAATAGGGTGGCACTGAAGCATAGCGGCTAGCATAACACTTACAGCCCCATCTGTGAGGCTGGGGATCAAATCCCTCTGCCATCTGTTTGGAGCTTGTAGGTTCTCCCCATGACTGTGTGTGTTTCCTCAGTTACGTCAGGTTTCCTCGCACATTCCTTAGGGTCAGTCAGTCATGGGCGTGCTATGTTGGTGCTGGAACCATGGCGACACTTGCCGGCTGCCCCCAGCACATCCTTGGACTGTTGCTTGTGGATACAAACCGCATTTCACTGTGTGTTTCCATGCTGAAAGTGGAGGAGCTGCCAGAGGAGATGACTGAGGCAGGTTCAATAGTATCATTTAACACTTGGCTAGGACTGTGGAGGGACGGGGCTTGAAGGGGTATGGGCTGATTGCAGGAAATTGGGACTAACTGAGCGGGCACCATGGTCAGCATGGCCTGGTTGGGCCGAAGGGCCTGTATCCCTGCTGTACTGCTCTCTATAATTCTTCCACTTACTCTGGCAGCTCATTCCACATGCACAGCACATTCTGTGTGAAAAGTTTCCCCCTTGGGTCTCCTTTAAATCTTCAAGCTGCTACCTTGAACATAGTGGTTGAATCAGTGGTTGAGGCAGGTTCGATGTTGTCATTTAAAGTTAAATTGGATAGATATATGGACAGGAAAGGAATGGAGGATTATGGGCTGAGTGCAGGTCGGTGGGACTAGGATAGGGTAAGAGTTCCGCACAGACTAGAAGGGCCGAGATGGCCTGTTTCGGTGCTGTAATTGGTATATGGTTATATGGTTATATATACCGGTAATATTAAAGCAGATTCTGACTCTCCTTCGCTCCAAGGAAAACAGTCGCAGCCTATCCATTCTCTCCTTAAAACTCAAGATCTCCAGTCCCAGAAACATCCTTGGGACTCTTTTCTGCGCTGTCTTTAGCTCAAATAACCTCTGACTCACACCCAGCAAATCCTGATGATTGTAGAAACAGCTCTCGACCCTTAGGGAGGCGGGGTGGAGACGCATCTCCACCAAGGCAGGTGTAAGGCACTCTTACCCTCCGCTAGCCTGCAGGTCACCATTGGGCAAGGTGTAGCACCTGTCCCCCCCCCCCCACCACCATCGATCAGGGTCACATGAAGCCATGGGAGCAGGTGCTGATGGTCGTATGAGCAGCCGGTACATATCAGAAGTCCTGGTTATGCAACCACCGACGCCAGGCAGACAATCCCTGAAGAGTGTTGATAATGGCTGGGGTCACCTGTCTTGCAAAGGCAAGGCCCAAAAGAAGGAAACGACAAACTACTTTGGTGTAAAAATTTGCCAAGAACAATAATGGTCATGAAACCATGATTGCCAACACCATGGACATGGTACATAATGATGGCAACTGGACCCTTAGCTTTGTAAGCTCATGGATAAACCAGGAAAATGAGTAAAGCATTTCAAATCACTACTGAATGTAAGCATGATACAAAGAAAGCAGCATCCATCATCAAGGACCTGCATCGTCCAGGCCATGCTGTCTTCTCATTACTACCATCAGGTAGGAGGTACAAGAGCCTTAGGTCACACACCACCCGGTTCAGGAACAGTTATTACCCTCCTGAACCAGCGTGGATAACTTCACTCACCACTATGAACTAATTCTTTAAAGATTAGCTTTATTATCTTTTTTGTCACATCGTAACATTGTGTAATACAGCGAAATGCACCGTTTGCTTCAACAACCAACACATTCTGGCGATGTGCTGGGGACAGCCCACAAGCTAACGGTGCTAGTTTTGCATGCCCACAACTCACTAACCATGACCCTAACCCGTAGGTCTTTGGAATGTGGGAGGAAACCGGTGCCATCAGACAGAGAACATGGAAATTCCTTACCGAGAGCAGTGGGAATGAACCCTGACCTTACAAGTGGCACTGCAAAGTGTTATGACAACTGCTACCTTCAGATTCACCTTCAGGGATTCCTTACAACTCATGTTCTCAGTATTCATTCTTATTTGCACAAAAAAAGGGTTAAAAAAAATTTATCTTCTTTTGCACATTGATAGTTTATCGGTCTTTGTTTATGCATAGTTTTATGTCAATTCTATTGTATTTCTTTTTTTCTGCTAAAAACTTGTAAGAAAATGATTTATGATGTAGCATATAGTAACATATATGTACTTTGATAATCCTCGAGAGCGAGCAGCGACCTGAGGTTTGCCCATTTAATTACCAGGCTAGTTTGAAAAGGTCACAGTGTCGGGGCTGGAGGTGGGGAACGGGCCATGTGGGTTACTCTTCCCTGTACTGAACTGGGGCTGTGGCCTGGATCCTATTCTGGCTGGCTGCCAGTTACCAGTGGAGTTTCACAGGGGTCGGTGTCGGGACCGCTGCTTTTTACAATGTATATCAATGATTTGGACTATGGAATTAATGGATTTGTGACTAAGTTTGCAGATGATATAAAGATAGGTGGAGGAGCGGATAGTGTTGAGGAAACAGAGAGCCCGCAGAAAGACCTAGATAGTTTAGAGGAATGGGCAAAGAAGTGGCAAATGAAATACAATGTTGGAAAGTGTATGGTCATTCACTTTGTGGAAGAAATAAACGGGCAGACTATTATTTAGATGGGGAGAGAATTCAAAACGCAGAGATGCAAAGGGACTTGGGAGTCCTTGTGCAGGATACCTTAAAGGTTAACCTCCAGGTTGAGTCAGTGATGAAGAAGGTGAATGCAATGTTGGCATTCATTTCTGGAGGTATAGAATATAAGAGCAGGGATGTGATGTTGAGGCTCTATAAAACACTTGTGAGACCACACTTGGGTATTGTGTGCAGTTTTGGGCTCCTTATTTTAGAAAGGGTATACTGACATTGGAGAGGGTTCAGAGAAGATTCACGAGAATGATTCCAGGAATGAAAGGGTTACCGTATGAGGAACGTCTGGCAGCTCTTGGACTGTATTCCTTGGAGTTCAGGAGAATGAGAGGGGATCTCATAGAAACATTCCAAATGTTAAAAGGCATGAACAGATTAGATATGGCAAAGTTATTTCCCATGATAGGGGATTCTTGGACAAGAGGGCATGACTTCAGGATTGAAGGATGTCCATTTAAAACAGAGATGCGAAGAAATTACTTTAGTCAGCGGGTGGTAAATCTGTGGAATTTGTTGCCACGAGCGGCTGTGGAGGCCAAGTCATTGTGTGTATTTAAGGCAGAGATAGGTAGGTTCTTGATTAGCCAGGGCATCAAAGGGTATGGGGTGAAGGCAGGAGAGTGGGGATGACTGGAAGAATTGGATCAGCCCATGACTGAATGGTGGAGCAGACTTAATGGGCTGAATGGCCTACTTCTGCTCCTATATCTTAAGGTCTTATGGTCTAATGGACTCTGAATCGATTGCAGTGATGACTAGATTCACAGTTGTGAATTCACTTTCATGAAATTCAGTTCTGAATGTTATTTTCATACTTTTATTGTCTGCACAATTAGTTTTTTCTGCACGTTAGGTGTTTGCCGGGCTGCCTGTAAGGAGACAAATCTTGAAGTTGTATATAGTATGCATACTTTAATAATAAATGTACTCTGCACTTGAACCATGTAGAAGAGATGCCAAGAACTTGGATATGCAGGTTAGGAAATTCAAGATTCAGGATAGTTTAATGTCGTTACCAGTACACAAATGTGAAAAAGAATAAAATAATTGTTACTCTGGATCTGATGGAGCACAAAAAAAAACTTAAACAAATGAAGAACAATAAATATAAATACATAAGATAGCTTACTTAATAGATTGTCTGTATATAAGGTAAGAGGAAATGGTAAAGTAGTGGTGGCAGTGAATGTGAAGGGGTGTGTTAGTGGGTGGAGGTGTCGATCAGCCTTACTGCTCGGGGTAAGTAACTATTTTTGAGTCTGGTGGTCCTGGCATGGATGTTCTTAGCCAGAATGCTACCATACATGAAGCATTTTGGTTCGACAGTGAAAGTAGAGAAAATGGGAGCCTGAAGAGATTAAGAAAAGATTTAGCGGTGATCAAAAGGCAGGTAGATAGAAAAGTCCTGGAGAAAAGTTTCAGCCCGAAATGTTGACTTTCTATTCATTTCCATGGATACTGCCTGACCTGCTGAGTTCCTCCAGCATTTTGTGTGTATTGCTACAAATAGAGAAGATGAGGTAAAAACGGTGAGAAAAGTTAGTAAACAACACAACATTTTAATTCCACATCCCATTCCCATTCTGACATGTCTATCCACGGCCTCCGCTACTGTAAAGATGAAGCCACACTCGGGTTGGAGGAACAACACCTTATATTCCGTCTGGGTAGCCTCCAACCTGATGGCATGAACATCGACTTCTCTAACTTCCGCTAATGCCCCACCTCCCCCTCGTACCCCATCTGTTACTTATTTTTATACACACATTCTTTCTCTCACTCTCCTTTTTCTCCCTCTGTCCCTCTTGCCCATCCTCTGGGTACCCCCCCCACCCCACTCCTTGTCTTTCTTCCCGGACCTCCTGTCCCATGATCTTCTCGTATCCCTTTTGCCAATCACCTGTCCAGCTCTTGGCTCCATCCTTCCCCCTCCTGTCTTCTCCTATCATTTTGGATCTCCCCCTCCCCCTCCAACTTTCAAATCTCTTACTCACTCTTCCTTCATTTAGTCCTGACGAAGGGTCTCGGCCTGAAACATCGACTGCACCTCTTCCTAGAGATGCTGCCTGGCCTGCTGCGTTCACCAGCAACTTTGATGTGTGTTGTTGAGAAAAGTTAGTAAGCACATTTTAAAATATTTTTTGAAATCTCCAGCTGGGGTCGATGAAAACGCAGGAGTGGAAAACTTGAAATACAAATAAAATGTTGGAATAACTCAGCAAGTCAAAAAAATCGGCCTTAGCTTCTTCATGCTTCTGTCCACGAATATCGTTCCCTGGATCCTCACAGAGTTTTGACTACAATGTATATCCAGTTCCCTTTCGAAGGTCGTTGGGTTAAAAAAAACATCATAATGCTAGAATTCCAAAGCAAAGTGCAAAGTAATTTATTATCAAAGTTCGTCACCATATAAAACCCTGAGATTCATTTTCTTGTGGGCATACTTGATAAATCCATAATCGAATAATAAGCATAATGGAATCAATGAAAGACCGCACCAACTTGGGTGTTCAACCAAAAGACAACAAACTATGAAAATACATAAAGAATGAAATAATAATAAGTAAGCAATAAATATCAACAACATGAGATTATGAGTTCTTGAAAGTGAGTCCGTAGGCTGTGGGAACATTTCAGTGATGGATGAGTGAAGTTATCCACTTCAAGTTGAATGAAGTTATCCACTTTGATACAATAGCCTGATGGTTGAGGGGTAATAGCTGTTCCTGAACCTGGTGGAGTGAGTCCTGAGGCTTCCTGATGACAACAGTTAGAGCTTGGGGGGGCAGTACTCAGTAGGTCAGGCAGCATCTACAGGGAAAGAATCAAAGTGAGTGTTTCGGGTTTAAAAACACAGAACATAGAGCTGTACAGCGCAACACAGGCCCTTCAGCCCGTGATGTTGTGTCGTCCTTATAACCTAAATCCCAAAAGATTCCTGCAGCTGGACAATAGGTAACGTGGCCCTGGTATGTAAGGAGACTAAACTGGGAATACAGATGCATAGCCTGTTGTCAGAGGTGGGGAACATGCTGCAATTTATAATAAAAGACATAATATCAAGACATTTAGAAAATAATACCATTAATTATTTAATGTAGATTTATGAAAGGAAATTATGTTTGATTATTTATGCATTTCAATTTTTTTAAGTTTTCAATCAGTTCTCTCACACAATTAAGATTAGTTCATTGTCATACATAGAACATTACATATTACAGCACAGTACAAGCCCTTCAGCCCACAATGATGTGCCGACTGTTTAACCTACTGCAAGATCAATCTAACCCTTCCCTCCAATATAGTCCTCCATTTTTCTATCATCCATATGCCTATCTAAAAGTTTCTTAAATATCCATGCATCTGCCTCTACCAACTCCCCTGTCAGGGCATTCCATCACATTCTGTGTAAAAACCATACCTCTGACATCCCCCCCACTATACTTTCCTCTAATCATTTCAAAATTATGCCTCCTCGTATTAGCCATTTCTACCATGAGAAAAGAAGTCTCTGGCTAGTCATTTAGTCTACTCCTCTTATCATCTTGTACACCTCTATCAAATTACCTCTTACCCTCTTTCAGTCCATTCGTGGAATGTCTTGTTTTACCTGACAGGACAGTCTAGTCATGCGCACTTTTCCCGTAAATTTCCTGCACACGCCCTCATTTTCCAGGATTCCTAGTATTCACACAAGGGCAGGATAGGATTAAGGACGAGGTTGGGATATCATTCTGTGATATGAACAAGTTACTAATCAGGAAAAGATGTGAACAATGAAGGGAGAGTACAATGAGGTCTCTTCTATGACTTGGCCCTGATCTTGAAACCATATCTTGGTCAATAACCTTCTCAAATCTTTGAATCTTGATAGCAAGTTAAGTGTTTTTTTTTCAGTGGGAGCCCATTTGTCAAGATATTATGTCGCGAAGAAGACTATTGCTGTTATTTCCTCCTGCTATTGAAGCCGGGAGACTGGCAGTGCACGTGTGAAAGTCATTCCACCTCAGGGAGGAAGCACCTCTCCTCTTCTCTTCCACTTCAATTGTTTGTCAGTGGCAGTTTGAGTCGGAATGTGTTACAAGAACCACAGGGTACAGCGGCTCTTCTGTTAGGGGAAATAAAGATCTTTTTGTATCTGTTTCTGGTGTTTGGAGGACTTTGTTGCATTCTCCCCGCTATGTCAAAACTTGTCTGTGCCATCATTTTATGTTGATGGCATGGTACCAAATTAGTACTAACCAACTGGAATCCAAATCATGCTAGCGTAATGCTTTACAGCACCGAGAATTAGGCTACAATTCCTGGCTCTTACAGCATTAACATGGCATGCCCACAACTTACTGACCCTAACTTATACACCTTTGGAAGGTGGCAGGAAACCAGAACACCTGGTAACGGGGAGAGCATACAAACTCCTTACAGACAGCAGCAGGAATTGAACCCCCGTCGCTGGCTCCGTAAAATGTTATGCTAACTGCAGGGGAGAAGGGTGGTTTGGGAGAGTGAGTGGACAGGGAGGGAGGAATGAGTTCTTTCCCACGTTTCAGCCCTGAGGGTCGAACGTGATGACAGCAGTGTGGTCCCCACCCTTAGGTTAAGAATCCCAGCTGAACTTCTGAACCCGGTCCATTCCAAATTGAGTGCATCTGCACAGACCACCAGCATGAAAATGCCAGAGAACAGCCAAGTGCTGTGGAGTGCACACACCCACCATTTAGGACTGACTACGTAACATCAAAAAACAGACTGACGGCATTCCTTGCTTCACCTCCCTCTCCCTGTCAGCATCTTTAATGCTACCAAAACTGACAGGGTCTTTTAAAAAGGGCATCTCCACTCACTGCGTCCTGCTCCACCTTCAGCCTCACTGACGTGTCTCCCTCCTCACATTTCCGCCAGTGTTTGGGTTTGTGTTACATTGAATTTCGTTCTCCTTACTGAAGAATGACAATAAACAATCTTGAGTCTTACGTTTGATTTTGCTGAAGTTTGTTTTACATTGAATGACAGTCTTGCAAAACTTCAGAACGTTTCCTGGCTGTTAACACTCTCAGGAGAAAGTTCAAAGTAAATTTTATTATCAAAATACGTACATATCATCATATACAACCCTGAGTTTCATTTTCTTGTGGGCATACTCGATAAATCTATAGAACAATAACCATAACAGAATCAACAAAAGACCGCCTGACTAAGGCGTTCAACCAGTGTGCAAAAGACAACAAACCATGCAAATGAAGAAATAATAATAATAATAATAATAAATAAATAAGCAATAAATATCGAGAACATGAGGTGAAGAGTCCTTGAAAGTGAACACATAGGTTGTGGGAACATTTCAATGATGGGGCAAGTGAAGTTGAGTGAATTTATCCCCTTTGGTTCAGGAGCCTGATGGTTGAGGGGTTATGACTGTTCCTGAACCTGTTGGTGTGACTCCTGAGGATCCTGTACCTCCTTCCTGATGGCAGCAGTGAGAAGAGAGCATGGCCTGGGTGGTGGGGGTCCTTGATGATGGATGCTGACAAGGTGAAAGAGCCGTAAAATGTAACTGCAGATGTAAAATGAAACAGAAAACTTCTTGAAAAGACGCAGCCTTTGAGTCAGTGAATACTCACCTGTGAGTTCTGCCAAAGAAGGAATCAGCATCAGATCCTGACTTGGGAATATACTGCCATCCTTTCATTATTCACTTAGTCCGCTCCATCACGGACACTAGCCTCCCCAGCATTAAGGACATGTTCAAAAGGGGATGCCTGAAAATAAGACCCCCATCACCCAGGACATGCCCTCTTCTCATTGCTACCATCAGGGAGGAGATCCAGGAGCCTGAAGACACACAATCAGTGTTTCAGCAACAGATTCTTCTACTGTGCCATCAGGTTTCTGAATGGATAATGAACCTACGAACATTACCTCACTTTATTTTTCTTTTCTTTTGCTCTCTTTTTAAACTACTTACTTAATTTAAATGTTTCATATTTGTATTTCTTAGCGTAATAATAGTGTTTTTATTATTATGCATTGCAATGTACTGCTGCCGCAAAACAACGAATTTCACGACACACTGTATGCCAGTGATATTAAACCTGATTCTCTGATTATTTAAATAAATGTGAAAATTCCAGGATAAGAGCAAATAGTAGGTTGACGGTCAGCACAGACTTGATGGGCTGAAGGGCCATTTTCATTGCTGTAACTCACTGTAACAATGACTCGGTTACTAGGGTAAAACTCTTGGAATACCCAAGCTTTCCACACCGACTGTAATGGGTCATTACAGTGGTTCACAAACCCCTTCAGGGTATATTATCACTGACTTAGAGTATATGATGTGGAATTTGTTGTGTTGCAGTAGCAATACAGTGCAAAGACATGAAAGTACTTTGAATTACAAAAATAAGTAAATAATGTGAAAGGAAAGGAAGAGGGAGGTAGTGTTCATGGGTTCGCGCACCATTCAGGAATCTGCAGGCGGAGGGGAAGAAGCTGTTTCTGAGACGTTGAGCGCGAGTCGTCAAGCTCATCGTGATGAGGGCATGTCCAGGTGGTGAGGCTCCTTAACGAAGGGTGCTGCCTGGATGAGGCACCACCTCTTGAAGATGCCCTCAGTATGATGAGGGTTGTGCCCATAATGGAGCTGGCTGGCTCTACAAACCTCTGCAGCCTCTTTCAATCCTGTGCAGTGGACCATCCGTACCAGGCTACAATGCAGCCTATCAGAATGCCCTCCGACGTACATCTGTAGAAATTTGCAGGAGTCTTTGGTGGCATATCAAATCTCATTAAACTTCTAACAAAGTGAAGCCACTGGCACAACTTCTTCATGATTATATCAATGTGTTGGGCCCAGGATGCATCTCCCAAATGTTGATGCCCAGGAGATTGAAGCTGCTCATCCTTTTCACCACTGAGCCCTCAATAATGACCGGTGTGTGTTTATTAATCTGTAATATCACCACCCTGCTGTAAGCAATTACAATATTTTGTAATTGTAATAACATTGACTTCTCAAACTTCCGCTAATGCCCCACCTCCCCCTCATACCCCATCCATTATTTATTTATTTATTTATATACACACATTCTTTTTCTTTCTCTCCTTTTTCTCCCTCTGTCCCTCTGACTCTCTGACTATACCCCTTGCCCATCCTCTGGGCTTCCCCCCTCCCCCTTTCTTTCTCCCTGGGCCTCCTGTCCCATGATCCTCTCGTATCCCTTTTGCCTATCACCTGTCCAGCTCTTGGCTCCATCCCTCCCCCTCCTGTCTTCTCCTATCATTTCTGAACTCCCCCTCCCCCTCCAACTTTCAAATCTCTTACTATCTCTTCTTTCAGTTAGTCCTGACGAAGGGTCTCGGCCCGAAACGTCAACTGTACCTCTTCCTAGAGATGCTGCCTGGCCTGCTGCGTTCACCAGCAACTTTTATGTGTGTTGCTTACAATATTTTAACTTCACAACATTTTAGTGAACCCAGTGGATGAGCAAGATTAAATCACTATCAATTCACTGTTACTATCTGTTTTGGGACCTCTTCGTTAAACGTTATATGTCAATGACTTGGATGATGGAAGTGATGGCTTTGTGGCCAAGTTTGCAGATAATACGAAGATAGGTGGAGGGGCAGGTAGTCTTGAGGAAGTAGAGAAGCTACAGAAGGACTTAGACACTTTAGGATAATGGGCAAAGAACTGGCAGATGGGATACAGTGTCAAGAAATGTATCGTCATGCATCTTGTATGAAGAAATGAAAGAGTTGATTATTTTCAAAATAGAAAAAAATTCAAAAATCTGAGGTGCAAAGGGACTTGGGAGTCCTTGTGCAGGATTCCCTAAAAGGTTAATTTGCAGGTTGAATCTGTGGTGGGGAGGGTAAATGCAATGTTAGCATTCATTTCAAGTAGACTAGAATACAAAAGCAAGGATGTAATGTTGAGGTTTTATAAGGCACTGGTGAGGCCTCACAAAGTACTGTGAGCAGTTTTCGGCCTCTTGTCTAAGAAAGTATGTGCTGACTTTGGAGAGGGTTCAAAGAATGATTAAGAAAATGATTCCAGGATTGAAAGGCTTGTCATATGAACAGCATTTGATGGCTCTAGGCCTGTATTCACTGGAATTCAGAAGAATGAAGCGTGACCTCATTGAAACCTATCAGATATTTTAAGGCCTTGATAGAGTGGATGTGGAGAGGATACTTCCCATGGTGGGGAAGTCTAAACCAGAGAACACAGCCTCAGAATAAGGTGTGTCCTTTTAGAACAGAGATGAGGAGAAATTTCTTAAGCCAGGGAGTGGTGAATCTGTGGAATTCTTTGCCACAGGCAGCTGTGGAGCCAAGTCATTGGGTATATTTAAAGCAGAGGATAGTAGATTCTTGATTAGGAACACTCACAATAAGTACATGGATAAGTACATGGATGAGAGGGGTATAGAGGGCAGTGGTCCGTGTGCAGGTCAGTGGGAATGCTCCCCAACGCACATCTATAGAAACATGCAAGAGTCTTTGGTGACATACCATCATCATCATCATTATGTGCCAAGTTGTATGACGTGGACGATAATGATCTGTGAACAGCTGGTGCATGTGCCAAGGCCAAACATGGTCTATGACCATGATTGTCCTTGGCAAATTTTTTTACAGAAGTAATTACCCATTGCCTTCTTCTGGGCAGTGTCTTTACAAGATGGGTGACCCCAGCCATTATCAATATCCTTCAGAGAGTGTCTGCCACGTGTTAGTGGTTGCATAACCAGGACTTGTGATAGGCACCATTTGCTCATACGACCATCCACCACCTGCTCCCATGGGTTCATGTGACCCTGATTATGGGGTGGGGGGGGGTACGCGGCTAAGTAGGTGCTCTAGCTTGCTCAAGAAGGACATACCAGGTATTGTAAAACTCCTAACAAAGTGAAACCACTAGCATGCCTTCTTCATGATCACATCAATGTGTTTGGCCCAGGATAGATAACAGTTCAGCACTGAATGGTTGGGCCAAAGGGCTTGTTTCTAGGTTCTGTCAGGTGTTTCTCTGAGCTGATCTCCAGCTGAAACCAGAGAGAACTGTGAGCACCAAAATGTACATTTTAGAAACCGAGCCTTTCATTCCATTGTGCCTCAGTTTGCATTACTGACCTCTTTTGTGTAAAATTAAGAGAGGATGTGTCACCTTGGTTACATTTCCTGTGTGGGGCTCAATCAAAGTGCATATCCAGCTCCGTCATAAAAAATGTTAATCTGTGTAATAGGAAAACCGAAACCCATACCCTGTAAGTTATCTCTTGTTATCCCCGTCCGCTCCACCCCAAACGTGGGAGCACAGCTGTCACCGTCACAGAACTGGGTTGAATGAAGACAACAATTCAGCATTGTCTCTTTGTTCCGCCATTCGCAACACAACAATAACCATGCCCCATTTATCCTGCAGCGTGTAGCATACTGAAGCTCACTGCATCCGTCCAGAAGTACACCCAGTGGCCACTTTATTAGGCACAGGAGTGGAGCCCAGTGTAGACTTCTGCTGCTGTAGCCCGTCCACTTTGGGGTTCGGCATGTTGTGGGTTCAGAGAAGCTCTGCTGACGTGTGGTTATTTGAGCAATTCAGGAACAGCTTCTTCCCCTCTGCCATCCGATTCCTAAATGACATTGAACTCCACCTCACTTTTTTAATGTAAGTTATTTCTGTTTTTGTACAATTTTTAGTCCATTCAATATACATATACTGTAATTGATTTACTTTTTTTTAATTTTCTATATTATGTATTGCATTGAGCTACTGCTGCTAAGTTAACAAATTTCAAGACACATGCCAGTGATAATAAACCCAATTCTGATTCTGATTCCTTTTAATTACTTTCCTCTTCTGGTAAGATGGCAGCGCTCATGGTCACAGTGGCCGCTCCAGGTCCAACCAAAGGTGCCATTGTTTGTGCTTTACATCTTTTTTCACAATCTCAAGATACCGCTGGTTATCACTGCAGGTCTACCGCACTGGAGAGTTTCTCGAAAGCGGAGGAACTGGACTTGGTGCGGATCACGTTACCATCTGCTCCAGGAAGGCGTCAGAGTCAGTGCGCAGAGACGGTGTGCAGTCTAGAGAGTCTTAGATAGGTACATAGATGATTGAAAAATGGAGGCTGTGTGGAAGGGAAGGGTTAGATTGATCCTGGAGTAGGTTAAAAGGTCGGCACATCATTGTGGGCCAAAAGGCCTGTGCTGGTCTATGTTCTAAATTCAAATCTAATGGGATTAAGAGATGGCAACAGGGGAAAGAGCTCTGAATCAGAGAGGGGTCAGGTTTGGTTGCTTACTCCAGCTGGTCAGTCCACGGTGTCTCCCGTTGGGTTGAACGCCGATTGCTTCGGTATCCCAGTGTCTGAGTGTTTGGATAGTACATTGCCTGCCTACGTAGCTGACTTCATCATCGAGCACATAGAGCTGCACAGAGGTTCGAAGTAAATTTATTATCAAAGTACATATATATCACCATGTACAACCCTGAAATTCACTTTCTTGTGGGCAAACTCAGTAAATACAAAGAAACATAATAGAAATCAATGAAGGACCGCACAGAAGATGGACAAACAGCCGATGTGCAAGTACACAAAAAAAAACAATATATATCAAGAAGATGAGATGAAGAAAGTCCTTGAAATTGAGTCTATAGGTTGTAGGAACAGTTCAGTGTTGGGGTGGGTCAAGGATGACCCGGTACTGTAGTGGTTTGCACAACGCTTTACAGCACCAGTGACCCAGGTTCAATTTCCATTCCTGTCTGTAGGGAGTTTGTACCTTCTCCCCGTGACCTCATGGGTTTCTTCCAGGTGCTCTGGTTTCCTCCCAAGGCCCGGAGTCCTACTGGTTAATAGGTTAATTGGTCATTGTAATTGTCCAGAGATTTGGCTAGGGTTAAATCGGGGGTTGCTGGGTGGCGTGGCTCGAAGGACCTGTTCCATGCTCTATCTCAATAAATAAATGAATAAATGGTGAGTGAAGTTATCCCCTCTGGTTCAGGAGCCTGATGGTTGAGTGGTAATAACAGTTCCTGAACCTGGTAGTGTTGGTCCTAAGGCTCCTGTACCTTCTTTCTGATAGTAGCAGCAAGAAGAGAGCATGGCCGGGATGTTGGGGATTCCTGATGATGGATCCTGCTTTCCTGCAATAGTGCTCCTTGTAGGTGTGCTCAAGGACGCTGAAGGCTTTGCCCATGATGGACTAGGCTGTATCCAATACTTCTAGTTGGATTTTCCATTCAAAGGCATAGGTGCTTCCATACCATCCTGCCTCCCTTCTGAAAGATGCTCTCACATCAATAGTAATAAACGCTACCAAATAAATTGGTTTTCTAAATTCTAATGCAGGCATGATAGGTAATTAAAGCAATTAGGTTGCATAGAACAGCATGGGAACAGGTCCTGCAGGCTGCAACTTCTCTGCTGTACACATTGCCAAATCAAACTAAATCTCATCCATATCTCTCCGTTCCCTGCATATTCATGAACTTATCTGACAGTCTCTTAAACCCCGCTATCAGATATGCTTCCACCACCACCCCTTCCAGCCCGTTCCAGGCACCCGCCACTTTCTGTGTGAAAGCCTTTTCCCACACAGTTCCTTTAAACTAGCTCCCCCTCAGTTTGAGTGCATGGCCTCTAGTATTCAACCGTGGGAAATACACCTCTCATAGTTTTATGGGCTTGTATCAGCTCTTCCCTCAGCCTACGGTGTTCCAGAAAAAACAACACAAATTTGTGCAACCTCTCCTTGGAGCTCGTACACTTTAACCCAGGCAGAATTCTGTTGAACCTCCTCTGCACCTTTTCTATAGCCTCCACATCCTTCCTTTAGCAAGACGACTGCAGTTGTACACAATACTCCAAGTGCAGCCTAAACCGAAGAAGTTCTAGAGAGGGTGCGGAGGAGATTTACTAGGATGTTGCCTGGATTAGAGGGCATATCTTATGAGGATAGGTTAAGCGAGCTCAGGCTTTTCTCTTTGGAGCGAAGGAGGATGAAAAGTGTATAAATGATAAGAGGCGTAGGGAGAGATGACATCCAGAGACTTTCCCCCAGGACAGAAATGGTTAATATGAAGGGGCATAATTTTAAGGTGTTTGGAGGAAATTAAGGGCAGTTGTCAGAAGTAGTTATTTTACGCAGAGAGCAAGATGTGGGGAACTTGCTGCCAGTTGTGGGAAATGCATTAGGGATATTTAAAGAGACTTTTAGACAGGCACATGGATGATAGAAAAATGGAGGGCTGTGCGGGAGGGAAGGGTTGGGTTGATCTTGGCATAGGTTAAAGGGTTGGCACAACATCGTGGGCCAAAGAGCTTGTACTGTGCTGTACTTCTTTATGTTCTATGCAATACCCAGATGGCCTATTTCAATTAAAATTCATTACCTTTCCAGCATACTTTTTAGTGAACGTGATACAGAAGGACTTTGGGGCAATGTGAAATGAAACCAACATGACAAAGTTACACATAGTTCTATGAACAGGCGAAACACATACTCCCTGTCCCAAAAGGCATTTGATCCCCATTAACGATCAATTAGACGGGTATTTTCTTTGGTCTTTCAGATAATCCTCTTAATCCCTCTTTTATTTCCTATTCATTTTCTGTTCCTTTTGAATGTGGTAACTTTGCCAGTGTTTTCCAATTCGTTGCAAAGCATGGGTGTATAGAGGCTAATGCCGAGGTAATGTTGTCGTATCAATATTAACAAGCGGTGTTCTTTCACATGACATAGATCGCTGACATTTGTTCCCCACCATCTTTCCCCCACAACTCCTCCTGTGGTGTCACCTTTCCTCCCTATAATGCTGGCATTCTGTCCTTCAAATCATCACACACCACAACAACTCCCCCATGGATACCTGGCCCATCTAGATTCCAAGGAGATCAAACATCACTGAGCACAAGGCGTGAGAGCAGAATCAGGCCATTCAGCCCATCAAATCTGCTCCGCCATTCCACCATCGCTGATTTATTATCCCTCTCAACCCCATTCTTCTGCCTTCCCCCTATGATTATTGAAGCCCTTATCAACCAAGAAACTATCAACCTCCGCTGTAAATATACCCAATGACTTGGCCTCCACAGCCATCTGTGGCAATGAATTCCACAGAGTCACCATGCTCTGGCTAAAGAAATCCCTCCTTATCTCTGTCCTAAAGGTTTGTCCTTCTATTCTGAGGCTATGCCCTCTGGTCCTAGCCCCCCCTCCACCCCCACTATAGGCAACATCCTCTCCAAGTCCAATCTATCTAGGCCTTTCAATATTTGGTGGTTTCTGAATCAAAATCAGGTATAATATCATTGGCCTATGTTGTGAAACTCGTTATTTTGCAGCAAATGTACACTGCAAAACATAATAAAAACTATAAATTATATATATATGTATATAAGCAATAAGTAATGATATAAAATATTATTTCTAATATAAAATAATATATAAGAAATCAAATGAAATAAGTAGTGCAAAAAGAGAGCAAAAGATAATGAGGTGGTGGACATGGGTTCATTGTCCATTCAGAAATGTGATGGTGGAAGTTGATCGTTTCCTGATTGGTCAGGGCATCAAAATATATGGCAAGAAGGCAGGTGTATGGTGTTCATTGGGATCCAGGATCAGCCATGAAGGAATGGTGGAGCAGATTCGATGGGCTGAATGGCCTAATTCTGCTTCTATATCTTATGGTCATGTGGCAGAGGAGAAGAAGCTGTTCTTGAAGCGTAGAGTGTGTGTCTTCAGGCTCCTGTACCTCCTCCCTGATGAGAAGAGGGCATGGCCTGGGTGATGGGGCCCTTAATGATGGATGTCGCCTTTTTGAGTCATCGCCTTTTCAAGGTGTCCTCGATGCTGGGGAGGCTAGTGCCCATGATGGAGCTGTTTGAGTTTACAGCTCTCTGCAGTTTATAGTGGGGGAGGCATTTCAATTCAACTCCTTCAACCAGAATGATCTCTGGCCATCCAGTAAGAGGAGTGGGGCCTGTAAGAGGCAAAGAGGATGATAAAAAAAACTCAGGAGAAGGCAAGCATTTGTAAAAGGTAATGTTTACTTTAGTGTTTATTTAGGAAGATGGTACTGAGAAAATATCCGTAGGAATGGGAATGGTAAATGCACTTGCACTGAACAGCTTTTTAAAGTAACTGGTTACCTGCACCTCCAACACTCCAGAAGCCATAGAATTTTGGAACGTGTTCATCAAAGTCTATAACCACAACTTCCAAAAATTTGGGATGCTCTGTAGTTGAGTTGAGTTGAATTAAATTGAATTGAATTGAGCAACACACACAAAATGCAGGATATCAGGCAACTTTTATAAAGTGGAATAAACAGTCAACATTTAGAAACATAGGAAACACAGCGCAATACAAGCCCTTCGGCCCACAAAGCTGTGCTGACATGTCCTTACCTTAGAACTGCCTAGGCTTACCCATAGCCCTCTATTTTTCTAAGCTCCATGTATCCATCCAGGGGTCTCTTAAAAGACCCTATCACTTCCGCCTCCACCGCCGCCGGCAGCCCATTCCACACACTCACCATTGTCTGCGTAAAAAACTTACCCTGACATCTCCTCTGTACCTACTTCCAAGCACCTTAAAACTATGCCCTCTCGTGCTAGCCATTGCAGCCCTGGGGAAAAGCCTCTGACTATCCACACGATCAACACCAAACACAATTTCAGCCTGAGAACTTCATCAGGACTCAGAATTGGATTGAGTTGAGTTGAGTTGATTTATTATTGTTACATTTACCCAGCGGCAGTGAAAATCTTTGCATGCCAACCATACAGATCATTTCATCACATAAGTACATTGAGTTTTCTTGTAAGCCCATCACCCCTGCTGGTGCATAAGCCACCAACAGCAGCTCACTAGGGTCCTCTGTCCTGGGCCCCTCTTTGAAGATCCTTCCCCTCCCAGGGATAAGGTCTTTGGAGCTTTTGGTGGCTCTGTTTTTTATGGGATGGGGTTGCTAGCCCCATGTCCAACCCTTCTCCTTTCACAGTCGGGCTTGGGTGTGTAGTTTTAAGTATAAGGGATTGTCGGAGGTAAGCTCTTTACACGGTGAGTGATGGGCGCATAGGACATCCTGCCAGGAGTGGTGGTAGAACCAGGTACGTTCGGGACATTGAAGAGGCTCTGAGGCTCGCGGATGAAAGAAAAATGGAGGGAAGGGTTAGATTGATCTTAGAGTAGGTTAAAAGGTTGCCACAATATCATGGGGCCAAAGGGCCTGTACCAGGCTGTAATGTTTTATGTCCTATGGAGAAGAAAGCAGCACCAAGCACAACTTTCCCCCCTGAGAGCTAGAAACGTTGCCAACAAGATAGAGGAGGACAGGAAGTTGAATTACAGTCATCGCAGTGACATGTAACCTTGGCAGGAGATGAGACGAGAAGAAAGGTGAGCAGAAATTAAATCTCCTTGACAGTAATGTTCCCCGTCCCGTTCAGATAATCCTAACCGAGATAAATACAACTTGGGATAATTCAGGCCGGCTGTGGCTCAGAGCCAATACTGTTTCTCTGTTGACTCCCACAATAGTTAAATGGGTTTTGCCCATTCAGGTTTACTTATGTTTTATGACACTGTTAAGGACAATATTTGAAACTGCATTGAATTTTTATTGGTATCTGGCACTTATTGAAGGTGCATGCACTTCCAAACCAGAGGAAGTAACGCAGTCTTTTAATTTGTAAGTTGATAGTCAATAAAATATTGATAGGAAAATATAACAAAACGCTTGCCTCCCACCCTATGGGGAGACAAGTCCTGTAGGGGTCTGAGGAGATGAGTTGTGGAGCTGAAATTAAAGACTTTCAGGATCTCCTACCTGTTTCTCAAAGTCAAAAGACAAAGTCACAGTAAAGACAAAGTCAGATTTATTAACAGAGTACATACATGGCACCACATGCAACCCTGAAATTCTTTTTCTGCAGGCATACTTAGCAATTACTGTAAACAGGGTCAATGGACAACAAACTGTAAATGCAAATAAAAATAAATAGCAAATTATTAAGAGCATAAATAACAAGATAAAAGAGTCCCTAAGTGAGTATAGTTATACTCTTTTGTTCAAGGGCCTGATGGCTGAGGGGTAGTAACTCTCCATGAACCTGGTGGTGTGAGTTCTGAGGCTCTTTTACCTTCTACCTGATGACAGCAGCAAGAAAAGAGCACGGCTTGGAAAAGCATTTTACTTCACCCAGGTGGAATTTGTGGTCTCCTTATCACCGACAGAGTGAGCAAGCTGTAACCCAGGTGAGATCATACCCCTGTAAAGCTGCATTTTAAGGCCCTAAGACCTTAACACACAAGAGCAGAATCAGACCATTTGGCCCATCGAGTCTGCTCTGCCATTCCATTGTGGCTGATTTATTTTTCCTCTGAACCCTGTTCTCCTGCCTTCTCCCCAAAACCTTTGACACCCCTACTGCCTGTTAGGAGACAAATCTCAAGGTTGTATAATGTATACATACTCTGATAATAAATATATTTCGAACTTTTGAACTTCGTAATCAAGAACCTCTCAACCTCAAGTTTAAATGAACCTATCTCAGTCCCAAAGGAGGCAAATACACCATATTACTTCCTCACCGCCATGTAAAACTGTGACCCCTTTTTCAGGGAACTATAGACTTGTATCAGTAAGCCACTCTTTTCCTCTAAACATTCTCTCGGACCATGCCATTCACCGTGTTTGTCCTGCCCTGGGTTAAATTCCAAAAATGTATCACTTCACACTTGTCTGAGTTTGATTCCTTGTACTTGTACTTGTTTAGAAAACACCTGTGGATTGTATATTGCCTGGATAAAATAACTCTTGCATGCAAAGCAATCGAAAATCTGACGAGTAAGAGCTGTAGCCACCAACAACAGGAATTCCACTTCCAAAGACAAATGGATTGGAACTTCAATTATACAATCCCTGGTTGGGCCACACTTGGAGTTCAGTTCTGGTTGCCTCCCTCAAGGAGGGATGTGGAGCTTTACAGAGTGCAGAGGAGGTTTACCAGGATGCTGCCTGGATTGGAGAGCATGTCTTATGAAGATGGGAGGATAGGTTGAGTGAGCTAGGGCTTTTCTTTTTGGAGAGAAGGAGAATGAAAGGTGACTTGATAGAGGTGTACAAGATAATAAGAGGCATAGATCGAGTGGACAGTCAGAGGCTATTTCCCAGGGCGGAAATGGCTAATACTGAGGGGGAGGGGGAGGATGTGCATAATTTTAAGGTGATTGGAGGAAAGTATAGGGGGATGTCAGAGGTAGGTTTTTTACACAGAGAGAGGTGGGTGTGTGGAATGCCCTGCCAGGGGTATGGTAGAGGCAGATGCATTGAAGAGAATTTTCAGACGCATTTTGAGGCAGAGACATTTAAGAGACTCTGAGATAGGCACATGGATGATAGGAAAATGGAGGGCTCTGCACAAGGGAAGGGTTAGATTGGTCTTAGAGGAGGTTATAAAGTTGGCACAACATCGTGGGCTGAAAGTCCTGTGCTGTACTGTGCTGTACTATTCTCTGATTTATGTTTTTATACAAGAAGCACTTCTAACAGGAGTTCCCTGGAGTTTTGAGTTAATGCGATTTTCCTGAATAATCCCACAAAAATTGGATTTGTGGATGCAATTATATCAAATCTTTTCAAATTGGAAACCATACAAAGAGAAGCTTGCAAATTATCCTGAACTCAAGGGACAACTGTCTGTTTTGCAAATAACGGTCACAACATCATCAATAAAAGTTTCCTCTAAATGGTTTCCTGAGCAATTTTAATTTGTCGTCCTTCAACTGTGCACAACTTAATCATCCCAGAATTAGACATTTTAGTATGTGTAACTATGCCTCGTTCATAACAAGTGCCAATCAATTTTAATGGGCAAACAAAATTCAATTAAAACCACGCAGGTTACTGGTCTTCTCAATTACAGGTCTACCCAAGGAAGATTTATTCATAATGTGCCGTGTCCATGACGTGGGCAATCATGGTCTATGATTATGATCCTTTTGGCAAATTTTTTTACAGAGGTGGTTTGCCATTGCCTTCTTCTGGGCAGTGTCTTTACAATATGGGTGACCCCAGCCATTATCAATATACTTCGGAGATTGTCTGTCTGGCATCAGTGGTCGCATAACCAGGACTTGTGATATGCACCAGCTGCTCATACGGCCATCCACCACCTGATCCCATGGCTTCACGTGACCCTGATCAGGGGGCTATGCAGGTGTAGCAGCTTGCCCAAGGGTGACCTGCAGGCTTGCGGAGGGAAGGAGTGACTTACACCTCCTTTGGTAGAGACGCATCTCCACCACGCCACCTGCCTAAGAAGATAGCCTTCCTTAGAAATCAAAATTAAATACAGTGGATTCCGTTAATAGTGCCATCAGTTAACAGGAGCAGCTGCTTATTTAACTCTTAACAGTTAAAGAACAGAAACTAATCAAAAGAATAGCTGTGATTCCCTTCATTTATTTGGGACTCTATGTCACTTAACTTAGACAGAAGACTGTTGCCAAACAGTTTCTAACTAGCATCAATCAAGTGTATGTGTGTGGCTGTTAGACACTGTACTGTGCTTAGAGTAAGCAGTTTTTAAATAGTGTCAGGTGTGTGTGTTTGTTTTCCAAAAACTGATAGTTGGTGAGACACAAGCAGTAAGACAATTCAGAACTCTTTTGCTCACTGTGGTTTCAATCATTCAGGCTTGGAGATGCCAGAAATGGCCTGGAGTGAAAATGAAACAATTTCACTCCTTCAAGTTAGGAACTACTAAAAAATTTGAAAGTATTGACAATAATCTTGAATGCTACAAGGAAAGTGAAGATTAGGAGGATACAATCATTGATAGCATTGTATAAAGGCAATCCATTATCTACGCTAGGTGTCTGCATTGATTTTGTTCATTTACAGTCAATCAAAAGAGTACAGCAGCCTCCACTGGATTAATTCCTCCATCGGTAACTATTAGGAACTAATAGTTTTATCGTACTGTAGTAGTTAGTGGTAGTGTTCTAACTTGTTCTGTATTTCATTTAAATACATATTTTGTTACTCAATTAAATGGTAGTTTGTCTTTTTTATACTTTTTAAACTATTTCTATGAAACTGGCTAATTGGGGCAGCTGCTTAATTGGGACAAAATATACTGGTCCTGGTATGTCCCAATTAACGGAAATCCATTGAATTTTCAAATGTCATGAAGACTTGTCTTCATTTTCCACCACAGCCAAAATTACATGACCACAAAAAAATCAGTAAACAATGAGATTCAGATTCAGATTCAGATTTATTTATCACGTGTACATCAAAACATATGGTAAAATGTGTTGTTTGTGTTAACAACCAACACAACCTAGACAGTGCTGGGGCAATCCGCAAGAGTCACCACACATTCTAGTGACAACATAGCAGGCCATAATGCTTGGAAGAACAGTACAGAACACAACAAGCAACATAGGGAGTCAGGAAGGAAGTTGAGAAGCAGGACCACAAAGGTAGTCATCTCAGGATATTGTCTATTGGGAATACTGCCTGTGTCACATGACAGTAATTATAGCAATAGAGTGAGGTAGAGGATAATTGCATGGATGAGGGATTGGAACAGGGGGCAGGGATTCAGATTTCTGGATCATTGGGACCTCTTTTGAGTGACGGAGGATGAGAGGTGACCTGATAGAGGTGTATACGATGATGAGAGGCATTGATCGTCTAGATAGTCAGAGGCTTTTTCCCAGGGCTGAAATGGCTAGCACGAGAGGGTGCAGTTTTAAGGTGCTTGGAAGTAGGTACAGAAGAGATGTCAGGGGTAAGTTTTTTTTTTACACAGAGAGTGGTGAGTGCGTGGAATGGGCTGCCGGCAACGATGGTGGAGGTGGATACAATAGGATCTTTTAAGAGACTCCTGGACAGGTATATGGAGCTTAGAAAAATAGAGAGCTATGGGTAACCCTGGGTAATTTCTCAGGTAAGGACATGTTCGGCACAGGTTTGTGGGCCGAAGGGCCTGTATTGTGCTGTAGGTTTTCTATGTTTCTAAAGTAACAACAGCATCAGAAAAGCAATTATAACAAGCACACAGAGTTAACAGTAATTTCTTAAGAGAACATGTCCGCTTCTTGTTAGTACCATTGGGGTAGAGATACAGGAGCCTGAAGCCACACGCTCAGCAGATTAGGAACAACTTCTTCCCTTCCACCATCAGATTTCTGAATGGTTCATGAACCAATGAATACTACCTCACTATTTCTTTTCTTTTGTACTATTTATCAATTTGTTGTAATTTATAGTAATTTTACTTTTCTATACTGCTGCCACCAGACAAATGTCATGACTTTCAAGTCAGGAATAATAAACCTGATTCTGATAACTTACATATACCACACACAGACGCACACACATAGACACACACACACCACACACACTCACACTCACACACATACACACACACACCACACACACACACACACCCCCACACACACACTCTCACACTCTCTCACACACACACACACACTCTCTCTCTCTCTCACACACACACAGATGTGCAGACACACAACCTATAAGATACACACAAAAGTACACATTGCATTCTCACCTCAGGCACCTGTAGTTAAGGCACAAATACAAAATCTGCAGATGATGGAAATCCAGAACAACACACACAAAATGCTGGAGGAATTCAGCAGGTTAGGAGGTATCTATGGAAGGGAACGGACAGTTGGCATAAGACCATAAGACTTAGAAGTAAAATTAGGCCATTCAGCCCATGGAGTTTGCTCTGCCATTCCATCATGGATGATTTATAATTCTTCTCAACCCCATTCACCTGTTTTCTCCCCATGGCCTTTCACTCCCAGATTAATCAAGAACCTATCAACCTCCGCCTTAAATATACCCAATGACTTGGTCTCCACAGGCTCCAGTGGTAATGAATTCCACAGATGCACCATCCTCTGGCTAAGGAAATTCCTCCTCATTTCTGTTCTAAATGGGTGTCCCTAAATTCTCTGTTCCTAGACTCCCCCCTCTATAGGAAACATCCTGTCCACAACCACTTTATCCAGACCTTTCAGTACATCATAGGTTTCAATAAGATCCCCCTCCCCAATTCTTCTGAACACCAGCTAGCACAGGCCCAGAGCCATCAAACACTCCTCAGATGTTAACCCTTTCATTCCTGGGATTCTTGTGAACCTCCTCTGGAACATCTTGGGTAGGGACACTTTATCAGGACTGGTTAGCGTAGATAGGTTGTTGCAAATTTCCACACATTTTATACATCTCTCAGATAATCAAGTGAACGTGGTTATAAAATTAGAAACATTGATTATATTTTGTACACTCGTATCAAAGAGGATGGTCCTTCAGGCCATGTGCACTAAAGAAAAGGGTTCAGTTGGCAGGGTCATTGAGCAATGGGGCCTGGACCGTTAGCCCATCTAAGGGATGGACTAACACAGCAGGTTAAACTTACCCCCACTCCCATAATGAGGCTACACTCAGGTTGGAGAAACAACACCTCATATTCTATTTGGGCAGCCTCCAACCTGGTGGCATGAGCATCGATTTCTCCAATTTCGGTAATTTTTCACCCTTACCACTTCTCTCATTTTCCATTCCCCATTCTGGTCTGCATCTCACCCCTTCTTTCTCCTCACCTGCCCATTAACTCCCTCCATTTCTCCTCCTCTCCCCCATTCTCTCATGGTCCACTGTCCTCTCCTGTCAGATTCCTTCATCTTCAGCCCTTTACCTTTTCCACCTATCACCTCCCAACTTCTTTTATCATTCCTCCTCCTCCCCCCATTCCCCTCTTCCCCTCACCTGGTCTCACCTATCACCCGCCAACTTGTACTTTTCCCTTTACCCACCCTCTTATTCTGGCTTCTTCCCCCTTTCTTTGCCAGTCCTGATGAAGGGTCTTGGCCCGAAACATCAACTGTTTATTCCCCTCCATAGATGTTGCCTGACCTGCTGAGTTCCTCCACCCTTTTGTCTGTGTTGCACAAGATTTGCAGCATCTGCAGAATCTCCTGCGTTTACGTTTGATCAGTTCTGTTTCAGTATGATAGACTTCAACCTCAATGCACTGCTATAAACTGGTAAATTGGTTATTAATGCCTCATGTACCAAGGTACAGTGAAAAACATTTTCCATGCTGTCCTTACCTGTCCTTCACCACATCAGTTCATCGAGGTAGTACGAGGAGAAACAACAGAGTTCAGAATTAGACCTTTTGAAATGAATGCTAACATGGCATTTGCCTTCCTCACCACCGACTCAACCTGCAGGTTAACCTTAAGGCTGTTCTACACAAGGACTCCCAAGTCACCCTGCATCTCAGATTCCTGGATTTTCTCCCCGTTTAGAAAATAGTCCACACATTTATTTCTACTACCAAAGTGCATAACCATGCATTTACTAACATTGTATTTCATTTGTCACTTTCTCACCCATTCTCCTAATCTAAGTCCTTCGCATCCTACTTGTTCCCTCAACACTACCTGCCCCTCCACCAATCTTCATATTATCTGCAAACTCGGCAACAAAGCCATCCATTCCATCATCTAAATCATTTATATACAGCATAAAAAGAAGTGGTCCCAACACCGACCCCTGCAGAACACCACTAGTCACTGGCAGCCAACCAGAAAAGGATCCTTTTATTCCCACTTGCCTCCTACCAATCAGCCAATGCTCTCTAACCACGTTAGTAACTTTCCTATAATACCATTGGCTCTTAACTTGGTAAGCAGCTTCAAGAGTGGCATCTTGTCAAAGGCGTTCTGAAAGTCCAAATACACAACATCCACTGCATCCCCTTTATCTATCCTACTTGTAATCTCCTCAAAGAATTCCAACAGGTTCATCAGGCAGGATTTTCCCTGAAGGGAACCATGCTGACTTTGTACTACCTTATCCTGTGCCACCAAGTACTCCATTGACTCATCCTTAACAATGGACTCTAACATCTTCCCAACCACTGAGGTCAGGCTAACTGGTCTATAATTTCCTTTCTGCTGCCTACCTCCTTTCTTAAAGAGTGGAGTGACATTTGCAATTTACCAGTCCTCTGGCACCATGCCAGAGTCCAATGATTTTTGAAAGATCATTTCTAATGTCACTACAATCTCTAACGCTAACTCTTTCAGAACCCTAGGGTTCAGTTCCTCTGGTCCGGGTGACTTATGTACCTTTAGGTCTTTCAGCTTTTTGAGCACCTTCTCTCTTGTAACAGTAACTGCACCCACTTCTCTTCCTTCACACACTACAACATCTGGCATACTGCTACAGTCTTCCACAGTGAAGACTGACTCAAAATACTCATTTAGTTCATCAACCATCTCCTTGTCCCTCATTATTATTTCTCCTGCCTCATTTTCTAGCGGTTCTATATCCACTCTCATTTCTCTTTTATATTTAACATACTTGAAAAAAACTTTTTCTATCCACCTTGATATTTTTTGCTAGCTTGCTTTCATATTTCATCTTTTCCCTCCTAATGATTTTTTTAGTTGTTCTCTGCAGGTTTAAAAAATCTTCCCAATCCTCTATTTTCCCTCTAATAGTTGCTTTGTTGTATGCCCTTTCTTTTGCTTTTACAATAGCTTTGACTTCCCTTGTCAGCCATGGTTGTACTATTTTAGGCATTTAACAAATCCATTCTCTTGAGATCCATTACCAACCTGATTTCCTAATCAACCTGCATGTTAAAATCTCCCATGTCTACCATAACATTGCCCTTTTGACTCGCCTTTTCTATTTCCTGTTGTAACCTGTGGTCCACATCCCAGCCACTGTTGGGAGGCTTGTATGTAACTGCCATTAAAGTACTATTTTACTATTTGACCTATTTCTTCATTTTTGGAATACACATCTCCTGCACCTTCCTCATTTTTCCAGAAACTCATGGCATTGCTGCTCTGCTGACATCCCTGCCAGCAGCTCCTTCCATTTTACTTTGGCCAACTCCTCTCTCATTCCACTGTAATTTCCTTTATTCCACTGAAATACTGCTACATCAGACTTTACTTTCTCCCTTATCAAATTTTAAGTTGCAATTTGCAATCATATTGTGATCACTGGTTCCTAAGGGTTCTTTTATGTTAAGCTTCCTAATCGCCTCCGGTTCATAACGTAACATCCAATCCAGTATAGCTGTTCCCCTATTAGGCTTAATGACAAACTGCTTTAAAAAGCTATCTTCCTCATGTTCAGCCATGATAAAATGGCGGAGCAGACTTGATGAGCCAAATGCTCTTATATCTTATGGTCTTAACAACCAACGAAGTCCAAAAATGTGCAGTGGACAGCTTACAAGTGTCACCATGTTTCCAGAATCAACATAGCATGCCCACAACATACTAACCCTAACCCATACATCTTTTGAATGAGGGAGGAAATTGGAGCAGCTGGACGAATTCCACATGGTCACGGGAAAAAGGTACAAACTCCTTACAGAAAGTGGTGATGATTGAACCCCAACCTTACACAGTAGCTGGGATTGTATTCTGCCCCTCAATTAACATCATGATCTGTATGAAGGAAATACAAGTTTTTCACTGTACATTGTTAGAGTGAAGACCCCATAGTTTAACTGGCTGATAAACCACCTATGGACATGTAATCAATCTCTGGGTGTAAGCTCATTCATTATGTGCCTCGTTGTATGACTTGAGCAATCATGGTCTTTCCATGACCAGGATTGTTCTTGGCAAATTTTTTTACAGAAGTGGTTTGCCAATTGCCTTCTTCTGGACAGTGTCTTTACAAGACAGGTGACCCCAGCCATTATCGATACTCATCAGAGATTGTCTGCCTGCTGTCAGTGGTCCAGAACCAGGACTTGTGATATGCACCAGGTGCTCATACGACCATCCACCACCTGCCCCCATGGCTTCACGTGACCCTGATCGAGGGGAGGGACAAAGCAGGTGCTATACTTCACCCAAGGGTGACCTGCAGGCTAGCAGAGGGAAGGAGACGTATTTCTACCCCACCACCCAAGGATATAAGCCATCTTATTTATTGTGTATTTATTCTTATTATTTTCTTTATCTTTTTGTTTTTTTGTGCTGCATTGGACCCAGAGTAAGAACTATTTTGATCTCCTTTACACTTGTGTACTGGAAATGACATTAAACAATCTTGAATCTTGAATCTAATTAGAAGTGGCATTCGGGGTTTGGAGGTTACAGAATAACGTGGGTGGGAGGCAGAGTTTGAGGCGGAATATTACCAAAGATAACATCTCAAGAAGTGATTACTCACATATATTTAACACATGACAGTTAACGACATTATTCGCTGCAGTCGAGAATCTCTGAAAATGATGTTGATTCTGGCGAGCAGGGAGAAAGAGAAATAGGAATGACAAATGAACTAGCTTGGTTCTGTCTCTTCATTCAGGGACTTAAAAGAAATCCTTCTCTTTTGCTGCTGCTGAATTATTACAGTCCTGTCTCTTTGTTTATGGGTGGGCTGTAGCTAAAAACAAAGAATTTACAACAGATTCTGAAAATATGGTTTTATAAATATAATAGTGGGGCTGGAGGTGTGCATTTCTCCCTCTCCCTCTCCCCCCCCTTCCCTCTCTGATGTTCAATTTTAATTCATAATCAATATCACTGTTAATTAAACGCAATGCAAAACATTGCTTCAAATCATGGTAATTCATGCCTTGGCCCTGAGCTGTGACCATTGTAATTATATATAGGCTGTTTAATGCTGTACTTTCTTAAATACAATTCTGCTTCTTCCTCTTTTATCTGCCAGAAAATGCCTGTGCCCTCCTTAGGATTTGAGAAAAACAATTCTCAAAAATCAAAGCTTGGTCTTTCTCTTAATACATCTCGAGCTGACTGGGACTGTGTGGGTGGGTCGAGCTGGAAAATTGGATTTGTAAATTGCCTTGCAATGGGAAGAGAAGCTAAGCAGAAACTTGTATTGATAACACAACTTTAGTGTAGAAAATAGTACAGAAAAATAAGAGGCTGCTTTTATATGTGGGCTTTTATTTTGTGCCAAGTAAAGCATTCTTTGAAGCACTCATCTACTGCAAGAAATCTGGTAGTCAGTTGGTATATAGCAAGCTTCCACAAGAGGTTCAAGTTGTATAATGCTGAAACTGAGGTTGTACTTCAGGTTGGGGGTGTGATGGACAGAGAGGAAGGCCAGCAAAGCTCGCAGTGGGATCTGGACCTGCTGGAGAAATGGGTTGAAAAATGGCAGATGGAACTTAATGCTGACAAGTGTGAGGTGTTGCACTTTGGGAGGACCAACCAGGGTGGGTTTTACACAGTGAACGGTAGAGCACTGGCGAGTGCAGTAGAACAAAGGAATCTGGGAATACAGATCCATAATTTCTTGAAAGAGGTATCACAAGTAGATAGGGTCATAAAGAGAGCTTTTGGCACATTGGCCTTCATAAATTAAAGTATTGAGTACAGGAGTTGGGGTTTTATGTTGAAATTGTATAAGACATCTTTGAGGACTAATTTGGAGTATTGGGTGCAGTTCTGGTCACCTATCTACAGGAAAGAATACAGAGAAAAGTTACAAGGAAAATTTACAAGTCTGAGACTGGAGGACGTGAGTTATAAGGAAAGGTTGAATAGGTTCAGACTTTATTCCCTAGAACGTAGGGATTGAGGGAGATTTGATAGAGATATACAAAATTATGAGGGGTATAGATAGGGTAGATTCAAGCAGGCTTTTTCCATTGAGGTTGGGTGAGACTAGAACTAGAGGTCATGGATTAAGGGTGAAAGGTGAAATGTTTAATTGGAACCTGAGGGGGACCTTCTTCTCTCAGAGATTAGATTAGATTCAACTTTATTGTCATTGTGCCGAGTTCAGACACAAAGCCAACGAAATGCAGTTAGCATCTAACCAGAAATGTAAAGAATAGTGTTATTTACAAAATAACTGCAAATAAAAAGTAAGTGCTACAGCACACAAATATAAAAGTACTGAGACAGTACAATATGGGTACAATACTGCTTAGCGCTGTGATGTGAGGTTCAGCAGGGTCACAGCCTCAGGGAAGAAGCTCTTCCTGTGCCTGCTGGTGCGGGAGCGGAGGCTCCTGTAGCACCTACCAGATGGGAGGACAGTAAAAAGTCCATGGTTAGGGTGAGATGCATCCTTGATAATGCTTTTCGCCCTGCCCAGGCAGTGTTTATGGTAGATGTTCTCAATGGTGGGTAATTGGGTGCCGATAATCCGCTGGGCAGTTTTCACCACACGCTGGAGTGCCTTGCGGTCCGATACGGGACAATTGCCATACCAGACTGAGGTGCAGTTGGTGAGTATGCTCTCAATGGTACAGCGGTAAAAGTCCGTCAGTATCCTGGGACAGAGGTGAGCTTTCTTCATGCTCCACAGGAAATAAAGGTGCTGTTGTGCCTTTTTGACCAGGATGGAGGAGTTCAGGGACCAGGTGAGGTCCTCGGAAATGTGGACATCAAGGAATTTGAAGCTTGATACACGCTCCACTACAGCTCTGTTGATGTAGATGGGGCCGAGAGTGTGGCTCCTAGCATGCCTGAAGTCCACAATGATCTCCTTGGTCTTCTGGGTGTTAAGGGCCAGGTTGTTATCGGCACACCATACAGCCAGGTGCTGGACCTCATCCCTGTAGGCCGTCTTGTCATCCCCTCTGATCAGGCCAACACCGTGGTGTCATCTGCGAACTTGATTATGGAGTTAGAACCGTGTACAGGAACGCAGTGATAGGTGAAAAGGGAGTACAGAAGAGGGCTCAGCACACAGCCTTGAGGCACGCCGGTGCTCAGGGTGAGAGTGGAGGAGGAGAAGTTGTCTAACTTAAATGATTGGGGTCTGTTAGTCAGAAAGTCCAAGGTCCAATTGCAGAGGGATGAGCTGATACCAAGCTGGCGAAGTTTGGCGATCAGCTTGGAGGGGATCACAGTATTGAATGCCGAACTAAGGTCAATGAACAGCATTCTGACATAAGAGTTGGGGTTGTCCAGGTGAGAGTGTGGAATGAGCTGCCAACAAAGTGGAGGATGTGGGTTTGAATGCAACATTGGATGAGTACATGGATGGGAGGGATATGGAGAGCAATGGTCCTGGGGCAGATCAATGAGAGTAGGCAGAATAACAGTCTGGCATGGACTAAATGGGCCAAAGGGCCTGTTACTCTACTGTAGTGCTCTATGACTTTATGACTCTAAAAGGCAGGATCTGTGAGAGTCCTTGGTGTCATGCCAAGTGTCCTCCAACCCCTGATGAAATTGAAAATTTTAAAAATTAGAAACCAGGTGAAATAGAGCACTAGAAAATTGATTAAAACTGAACCGAGACAATGATTCATAGACATACAACACAGAAACAGGCCCTTCAGTACTTCTTGTCCGGTCCATGAAGATCCCCATCTTAGCCACTTGCCTGCATTTGGCACTTATCCCCCTAAACCAGGGGTTCACAACCTGAGATCCACGGACCCCTCCATTAATGGTAAGGGACCATGGCATAAAAAAGTTGGGAAACTCTGCTCTAAACCTTTCCTATCCATGCACCTGACCAATTGACTTTTAAATCTTAATTGCACCTGCATCTACGACTTCGTCAGCCATCTTGTTCAATATACCCACCACCTTCTGTGTGGAAACCTTGTTCCTCAAGCTTCTTTTAAATCCCCATCTACCTTAAATCTGTAACCTCTAGTTTGTGACCCCTTTTTTCTAGGGATAAGGACTGTGACTATCAACTCTATCTCAAAGACTATAGATCATAAGATATAGGAGCTGAATTTGGCCATTTAGCCCATTGAGTCTGCTCTGCCATTTCATCATGACTGGATCCATTTCCCCTCTCAGCCCTAATCTCCTGCCTTCTTTCAGTATCACTTCATGTCCCGACTAATCAAGAATCTATCAACCTCCGCCTTGAATATACACAGTGACTTGGCCTTCATAGCCACCAGTTACAACAAATTCCACAGAGTCACCACCCTTTAATTAAAGAAATTCCTCCTTATCTCCATTCTAAAAGGATGCCCCTCTTTTCTGAGACTGTGTCCTTTGGTCCTAGACTCGTCCACCATGGGAAACATCTTCTCCACATTCACTCTATTGAGGCTTTTCACCATTTGATAGGTTTCAATGATGTCACCCCTCATTCTCCTGAATTCCAGTGAGTAGAGGCTCAGAGCTATCAACGGCTCCTCATATGACAAGGACTCTCACAAATTTCTACAGATGTACTATTCTAACTGGTTGCATCACCATCTGATATGGAGGGGCCATTGCACAGTATTGGAGTAAGTTGCAGAAGGTTGTAAACTTGTCGGCTCCATCATGGTACGAGACTCCCCAGCATCGGGGACATCTTCAAAAGGTGGCATCCATCATTTAGGACCCCCATCACCCAGGACGTGCCCTCTTCTCATTGCTACCATCAAGTCGGGGGGACAGAAGCCTGAAGGCACACACTGAACATTTTAGTAATAGCTTCTTTCCCTCCACCAACACTTCTTTTTCTTTTCTTGCTCTATTTTTGTACTACTTATTTAATTTATACTGTAAATAGACATATCCAGCCTCTCCTTATAACACTACCCCTCCAGTCAGTCAGTCTCCTTGTGAATCTTATCTGCACCCTCCCGAGTTCAACCATATCCATCTCATAGTATGGATGACCAGGACTGCACACACTGCCCCAAGTGTGCCATCTCCAGCGTCCTGTGTGCTGTAACGTGACTTTGTAGAAACAAGAGACTGCAACTGCTTGAAATCTGGAACAACACACATGGGAGCTGGAGGAGCTCAGTGGGTCAGGAGCTGGACAGTCAGGTTTTCAAATTGAACTGCATCATCTGGGTCCTGTCCATCTCCATCCATAGATGCTCCCTGCCTCACTGAATTTTCTCCACTGATTCTTTGTGTGTATCATTATGTGGCCCTTTTATGCATTCTTTATGGAGTTATTTAGAGATACAGTATGGTAATAGTCCCTCTTGGTCTAACAATTCCACACCACCCAATTTACCCATGTGATCAGTTAATCAACTAACACATACAACTTTGGAATGTGGGAGGAAACTGGAGCACCCGGAGGAAACCTCCTTTCAGACAGCAGCAGGAATCAGAATCAGGTTTAATATCACCGGCATATGTCAATAGTTCCATTTAATACCAGAGAAATGTATGCAATATACATCCTGAAATTCTTGTTCTTCGCAGACATCTACGAAAGCAGAAGAGTACCCCAAAGAATGAGTGGCAGTAAAAATGTCAGAACCCCAAAGCTCTCCCATTCCCTCCTCCCACACACAAGCAACAGGCAAAGCAATGACCCTACCTCTCCCCCACTTACTTCGGCAAGAAAAGGCATCAGCAACCTCCACCTACCAAGCAAGCAATAACAAAACCCCAGGAAAGACCATGATCTGCACTACAACAACAACTAATTGTTCACCCGACAATTTGACATACTAGTCTCCCTCCCTCCCCATCAGAGATGTCACCCTTTCACAGTGGGAGGGGAGACATAACAAAACAATTCGCTGATTTGCAATGATAAAAATCCGCCCCAATGCCTTCTTTCTGAGTTCTCCAGCTCAAGAATTGGCAACAAGTTCTCCCCACCAACAAGGGAGAGAGCGCACAATTTGCTAAGTACAGAGCTCCCAACAGCCGATCTGCTGTTCCCGACGTTCTGTTTTCTCCCGTGACGCTTCAGTCAGTAGTACTGCCTTAGAGACAGCTCGTCCACAGGGCTGTGAGCCCCAGAACCCCGAAGGCGCGCCCGGTTTTCATGGCCGCGTCGTTAGGATTTCGAAAAGTGACCGGTCTTGAGCCCCTGGGAGCAGGTCCCACCACTGCAAAGAACCGAAGTCTGAGTGTAAGTCCAGGTCATGGTTTCCAACCCCCATCCACCCTGAAAAGGAAAAAGAGAGACATCAGAGGTAGAAATTAGGCTGTTTCCACAGATGAACTTGAAAGAGTCGCTGTTAAGTGCCACCATAGCAACAGTAGTACAATGCAAAACATAATAATAGAAATCAACTGCCCATTACAGTAAGTATATATAGTAATTAAATTAAATAATTTGTGCAAAAAATGCAAATAAAAACAATAGTGAGGTAGTGTTTATGGGTTCAATGTCCATTCAGAAATCAGATGACAGAGGGGAAGAAGCTGTTCCTGAATCATTAAGTGTGTGCCTTCAGGCTTCTGTACCACCTTCCTGATGGTAGTAATAAGAACAGAGCGTGGGTGATAGGGACCCTTAAGGATGGATGCCGTCTTTCTGAAGATGTCCTGCAAACTATGGAGGCCAGTGTCTGTGATGGAGCTGTCATAAGTTTACAATTGAACCCAGGTTGCTGGTACTGTAATAGCATTACGCTAACCACTATGGTTATATTGCCAGTGAGCCTGAACATGTTATAGTTTGTCTTTTCATCTAGTTCATTAAAATAAGTCACGAATAGCCGAGGCCCCGGTACTTATACCTGCGGCAGCCCGCCACAACAGTATGACTTTTCTGAAAATGGCCCATTTATTCCTGCTCATTTTTTCTGTCCTTTAACTAATCCAATATCCACGCTAATATTTTTCCATAATTCCTGTGAGCTTTTATTTTATGAAACAGTGGTTCATTCTCAAACGCCTCTTGGAGACCCAGATGCAGTATACTACTGCCTCTGTTAGTTATTCAAAAAAACTATTAAATTGTTAAACCCTATTTCCCTGTCATAAAAAATCATGTCAGCTGTCTAATCAGATTATGATTTCATAGAAGTCTAGTTGCCACTAATAATGAATTCCAGCATTTCCCTGACATGCCAGAGTAACTAAATACCGTTTTGTATTCCCCTCTTCCCTCGCTTTCTTACAGATCTCAGTTAGATTTATTGTCTGCCAACCTGCGAGGAACTGCCCTCAAACCCAGGGAGTTTCACTGCACTTTTTCCCTTTAATGTCCTTCCCCACCTTTGAACCCTGCGTTGTCTATAAATACTGGAATATTTAAAGTGAAGGCAGATACAGAATATTTCCTTAAGGCAGAGCTGTTTTGCTGTTCCCTGTTATAATTTTGCACAGAGTCATTGAACACTGCAGTACAGAACCCGGCCCTTTAGCACATTTATTTCGTTACTCTGCCCAGTCTCATCGACCCACACCCGGACCCAGCCCTCCACACCTCTCCCATCCATGTACTCATTCAAACTTCTCTTAAATTGAAGCCGCATCTATCACTTCCACTGGCAGCTCATTCCACACTCTCACCATCCTGAGTGCATAGGTTCCCATAAACCATTCACCTTCCACCCTGTAGTCCTAGTCTCACCCAACCTCAGTGGAAAAAGCCTCCTTGCATTTACTCTATTTACACCCCTCATAATCTTGTATACCTCTAATCATTTTGTATATCTCTGTTATCAATACTCGGATTTATGAAGACCAGTGTGTCAAAAACTTTCTTTAGGACCCTATCTTGGCAACATTCTTGTAAATTTTCTCTGTATTCTTTCAATCATTGTCCTGTCATTTGATGGAGTCTACCAAATCTCCCCTCATTCTCCTACGCTCCAGGCAATAATGTCCTATCCATTTCAACCTTTGCCTATAACTTAGGTCCTCAAGTCATAGAATCATAGAGTCATAGAAAAGGATAGCACAGAAACAGGCCCTTCAGCCCACGTAGTGTGTGCCGAGCCATTTAAGCTGCCTACTCCCATTGATCTGCTCGGGCACCATAGCCCTCCATGCCCCTACCATCCACGTACCTATCCAAACTTCTCTTAATCATTGAAATCAAGATTGCATACACCACCTGAGCCCATTTCCACCCCAGGAAGAAGACTGACAAAGTTTAAAAGACCGGCGACACTAGCCTATCTATAGCTCTCTTAATTAGAATTAGAATTTTATTTTTTACCTCCATCTCACAACATAAAGGAGTAAAAATCTTTATGTTGCGTCTCTTGACACTATGTACAGGCAATAAGGAAGGGAAATGAGGGAGGATATTGCCCAAACACTAAGATGGTATACAGAATTGTTTTGCATAACGTATGTACAGTCCGATATGCAATCAGATCAATGTGTATTTATAAATGCGATGGCCTGGTGAAAGAAACTGTCTCGGAGCCTGTTGGTCCTGGTCCTAATGCTGTGGTACTGTTTGCCAGACAGAAGCAGATGAAACAGTTTGTGGTTGGGGTGGCTGGAGTCCCTGATGATCCTTCGGGCCCTTTTCACACACCTGCTGCTCTAAATGTCCTGAATAGTGGAAAGTTCACATATACAGATGTGCTGGGTGGTCTGCACCACTTTCTGCAGTGCCCTGCGATTGAGGGCAGTATAGTTCCCAAATCAGGTGGTGACACAGCCGGTCAGACAGCCAGGCAAAGATTCAAAGTTCATTAATATCAAAGTATGTATGCAGTATACAACACTGAGATTCATATTCTCACAGACAGCCACAAAACAAAGAAACAACATGGAATCCATTCATTTTCCAGAAATGTCGACTGTACCTCTTCCTAGAGATGCTGCCTGGCCTGCTGCGTTCACCAGCAACTTTTATGTGTGTGAATCAAATGCTGTGTGTGCAAAAAAAATGAACAAATTGCGCAAATGGCAGAAAAGCGAGCAAATAGCACACAAAATATTAAACATCAAACCGCAGAGTCCTCGAAACAGTCCAGGAATTTTCAGTTTAGTTCAGTTCAGTTCAGTTTAGTGCTGTGTCGATTGTTCACTGGGAGCTGCAGAGCCAGTCCGCCTTGATCAAACTCACATAAAATAGCAATGAAAAAGTAACCAGGAACACATATAAAATGAACTGCAGAGTCCTCAAAAAACGAGTCCAGTCCACAAACCACACTGATCAAATCTTGCCCAAGACTCAAGACTCCTGCCCCTTCCTCCTGCAGCAGCGAGCAAGAGGGAAAGGGAGGCCAGTCAAACACAGGCCAAAGGTGCTGGGCACCCACTCGCCTTCCGATCTCACCATCATTGATTTCAATTTTGCTCGAGGCTTTAATCTGCAAGTTGATCGAGACTAGGAGCTGATCATGTGCCTGCATTCCGTCATTAGGCCACACAATTTGTTATAAAGCTCGCTCTTAACCAGGCCAGATTCCCTCAGAGACAGCAAAAGTGCCAGATCACTTGGTCGGCCCAAAAACACATTATCAAGATGTAAATTACAGGCTCCAATCGCACGCAGATTAGTAGCAGAAGTCTATTTAAAAGAAGTAGCTTCGGGAACTGTCTGCAGGCGTCGCCATTCGTCATGTTGGTTGCTGGCGCCATCTTGCAGCAAGGTAAATTTTTTAATAAATAGATTTATTGTTGTCAAATGTACCTGGGTATTTGCATGCCATCCATTCAGATCATTTCATTACAACAGTGCATGAGATAGTACAAGGGAAAACAATAACAGAATGCAAAATAAAGTGTTACATTTATTGAGAAAGTGCAGAGCAGGCAGACAATAAGGTGTAAGGCCTGCAACAAGATGACTGTGGAGTCAAGAGTCTTAACTACTCCTTGACCAAAACGCAGAGATCACCACCAGATAACAGGGATTATGAACGATGGTCAGCTTTACTGTCCTGGTCAATGAACCAACAATATGCCGTGTGTGAGAATTCAGGCCCTGATCATGTAGTGATCAAGAACTTCATGTCTTGTCCTGAACTTCCATAATCTAAGATCGGAATCAGGTTAATTATCTCTATCTAAAGTGTGGTGATATTTGGTGTTTTGTGGCAGTAATACAGTGTAAAGACATTGAAAATTACTATATGTTCATCATCGTTGTGTGCCATGTCATTTGACGTGGGCGATCATGATTGTTCTTGACAGGTTTTTCTACAGGAGTGGTTTGCCATTACCTTCTTCTGGGCAGTGTCTTTACAAAACGGGTGACCCCCGCCATTCAGAGATTGTCGGCCTGATGTCAGTGGTCACATAACCAGGACTTGTGATATGCACCAGCTGCTCATACGACCATCCACCACCTGCTGCCATGGCATCAGGTGACCCTGATCGGGGGCTAAGCAGGTGCTACGCTTTGCCCAAGGGTGACATGCAGGCTGGCGGAGAGACATCCTTTGGCAGAGATGTATCTTCACTATACATTACAATAAATAGTGCAAAAGAGGAATAACAAGGTAGTTTTCATGGTTTCATGGACTGCTCAGAAATCTAATGACAAAGGGAAGGAAGCTGTTCCCGAATCATAGGTTTTCAGGCTCCTGTACCTCCTCTCCAATGGTAAAAATGAGAAGAGGGCATGGTGAGGGGACTTAGTAATAGATGCTGCCTTCTTGAGGCATGCCTTTTGAAGATGTCCTTGATGGTGGAGAGGGTTGTGCTCGTGCTGGAGCTGGCTGTGACTATAACCCTCTGTAGCCTCTTGTGATCCAGTGCGTTGGAGCCTCCGTAGAGGTCAGAATGCTTTCCACTGAACATCTGTAGAATCTCCATACCAAGTGGTGATGCAACCAGTCAGAATATTTTTCACTGTGCATCTGTAGAAATTTTCAAGAGTCTCTAGTGACTTGCCAGATTTCAAAATGCTCATAAAACAGAGCCACTGCCGTGCCTTCTTCTGGCAGTCCAACTAAAACAGAGAGACGCATTACTCTGTTTTAACAATGAAGAGAAGATCATTGTGTGAATGTGTTCCATTGTCATGTGATGGTGATGTTAAAAATTGAGCAATTTTCATTAATTGCAGTTCAAAAGGTGGCATTTTGACATTTGCAAGTACAGCGACGAGCGGGAGTAAACGCCTGTGATCGGAGCTGTTCCTTTAAGGACCGAGTTCTTTGATGTGGTTTTGTTTGATCTTTGTAAGACATCATAAGTAATACAGTTTTCATCAAACAGCAATGCACTATTTTGGGATGTTTGCGTTATAAGTTTCCTTTTTTTTCGGATTTGGGCAACTGGCTGTTACACAAGGGAGCAGACCATTTGAAAGAAACGCAAGACACTGGGCTGTTTTCCTGAATGAAGCACAACTTCCGTTTAAGGGAGAGAATCACAGGGAAAGATCAGAGAAAACCACATGAAAGGCCTGGACCTCTTAAAGAGGCAGGTCACATTCAAAACCGTTTGTCAAAATGTTGATGTCAGATGATTGTCTAAATGTTCAAAATTTAATAACTTGAAAACAAAAAGTGAATTAGGAGGATGAGTCAAATGTTCCAATTTGATTTGTCCAAGTCAAGAAAGAATGATCAGCCATGAATGCAGAAACAACTTCCTGCTAATATGTTTTTCTCCCTTATTTTAATTTTTATTACCGTATTAAGCCAAGGGTTCTTTCAACCTTCCAGCAAAAATCACACACATTCATGCTGGGTCATCAGAGCAATAAAATCACTTCACAGGAGTGCGATCAAGGAAAGTTTTGCCAGTGTCTCACAGAAAGAAGTTCGTAAAAATTAGCTTTATTTGTCACATGTACATCGAAGCATGCAGTGAAATGTAGCATTTGTCTCAAATCAAAATAGCGAGGTTTGTGTTGGGGGCAGCCCACAAGCGTCATCACGTTTTCGGAGCCAACTTGGGGTGAGACTAGGTCGTAGGTTAAGGGTTATAGGTGAAATATTTAAGGGGAACCTGAGGAGGAAATTCTTCACTCAGAGGGTGGTGCGAGTGTGGAATAAGCTGCCAGCAGAAGTGGTGGATGCGGTTTTGAGTACATTTAACAGAAGTTTGGGTAGGTACTTGGATGGGAGGAGTTACAGAGGGCTATGGCCCAGATGTGGGTCGATGGGATGAGTAGAATAATAGTTTGGCATAGACTAGATGGGCCAAAGGGCCTGTTTCTGTGCTCTAGTATTCTATGACACTACGACTCTATAGCACGGCCACAACTCACTAACCCGAAACATACAGCTTTGGACTGTGGGAGGAAACCAGAGCAGTGAGGAAACCTATGCAGAGCATGCAGACCCCTTGAACCCGAGTCGCTGGTGCTGTAGTAACATCACACTAAACAATTTGCTACCCTGCCACCCTGTTCCCACCCTTTGAGCTAGCCTTTTCCTTTCTCTTTGAGACAGCAATGAGCAGGAGAGAGAATCAACTGGCAGATCCAGTAAACAGAACTTCTTTGCTTGTTCTCAGGATATGGGTTTCTCTGACCAGTGATGCTCAGAGAGGCCCCGGGGGCATAGCCTCAGAATAGTGTCACGTACCCCGTGACAGGTTAAAGAACCAGCAGAAATGGAAAACACTTTGCAGTCCAGTATTGCTATTAACTAATAGTATTTATTAGTAACTACGCAATACAGTAATATAAATGCAGATATATCAAACAGGTTAGCAATGAATATATAAGTGTGGAAATATATGAAAATCAAGCTTCTTCAGGTCTAGGGGTAAATAGTCTTACGATGATGAGTAAAGTTCAGTTCAGTTCGTGGTATTGAGTTGAGTAGTGACGGAGAGAGAGAGAGAGAGATTTGAGTCTTCAGGTGAGCTGACACCGTCGATCTTCCCGTTGTCCTCCAAACTCCTTTAGAAGTCACCAACTGTGACCACAACAAAGGGGACCGTTCTTCTGTGGTGGAATTATCAACCCAGGTGAGGGTTGGACACACGAATAACTCCCCACCGGTCACACCCTTTTCACACTGCAAGAGCCACTGATCAATCTGCCTGATCGATCCTCCAAAGCCCACTTTTTCTGTGGGCACTACAAAGCTCATTCAGTGTCCAAAACCATGTGCCTGTAGGTCTATCATCTGACCTTCTATTTATCTCACTGTGCTGAATACCAACTGTCTCTCAAACAGCTCCTCCCTTCTCTCTCTGTAAGAATGTGGAAGCTACTAATGTCCTTGCAAAAGTGTAAACATGCTGCCAAAAAACCATAACACCAACTCAAAGCAGTCTTCGCCTCTCTCTCTCTTTCTTTCTCTTTCTTTTGAACAAGATGTCTGTGTTCCACAACTCTTTCTCTCTCTTTTCAAAAGCACAGTCCATAGGGGTAATTCCAGGACCCCATCACAATAGAAAGATATCCCTTTATAACAGAGAGTAAAAGCCCTCTTTAGCTGGAAGGTGGTGAATCTGTGGAATTCATTGCCACAGAGGACTGTGGAGGCTAAATTATCGGGTATATTTAAAGTGGAGGTTGATAGGTTCTTGATCAAAGGTTATCAGGAGAATGGTGTTGAGAAGGAAATTAAATCAGCCACGATGGAATGGCAGAACAGACTCTATGGGGTGAATAGCCTAATTCTGTTTCTATGCCTTATGGTCTTATTGGCCACTGGGCAGGTCAGCATTTCTTGCCAATGCCAAGTTGCCCATGAACCTCATGACTTCATAGTTATGAGTCAATCACCTTCATTTTTATCTTGAGGCACTCAGCAGCATCACCAAGTAAAGCTTTCAAAGGCTAGTGAGGCTCGTCTATTATACTAAGTTCGAATACTACAGCACAGCGACTAACAACCCAATGTAACTGCCGTGTTTTGTCCACACTGCCAAAGAACTTTTCGAGCGTGGATTGGTCTCTCCAAACATCTCCAAACATCAGACCAGCAGTGTTGGGGGGGGGCAGGGTGGAAAGAGTGAGAAAAAGAAGAAAAAGTACGGGCTCTTCGGCCCACTGATGTTCTGCCAGCTTATAAGATCAGTTTAGTCCTTCCAACCGACACAACACTCCATTTTTCTATCAGAATTAGGTTTAATAACACCATCGTATGTCGTGGAATTTGTCGTCTTTCCCGGCAGCAGTCCAATGCAAATAAAAGTAAAAATAGTAATGAGGTAGTGTTCATGAATTCAATGTCCATTCAGAAATCGGATGGCAGAGGGGAAGAAGCTGTTCCAGAATCATTGAGTGTGTGTCTTCAGACTTCTGTACCTGCTCCTTGATGGTAACAATGAGAAGAGGGCACGTCCTGAGTGATGGGGGTCCTTAGTGATGGACTTTGCCTTTTCGAGGCATCATTCCTTGAAGATGTCCTGGAATCTGGGGAAGCTAGTGCCCATGATGGAGTTGACTAAGTTTACAACTCTTTGAGGCTTATTTCGATCCTATGCAGTACTGTGCCCCCCCCCACCGCCATCCCCACACCAGTTGGTGATGCAGCCAGTTAGAATACTCTCCATGGTATATCTGTAGAAATTTACAAGTGTCTTTGCTGACATACCAAGTCAAACTCCTGATGAAAGATAGCCAGTCTTGCCTTCTTTATAGCTGCCCTGATATGTTGGGTCCAGGATAGATCCTCAGAGATCTTGACATCCAGGAACTTGAAATTGCTCACTTTTCCACTTCTGATCCCTCTATGAGGACCATGTCAACCAATTTAAGTTTGAGCTGGTTGTTTTATGGTCACTATTGTTGATATAAACTTTTTTAAATTTCAGATTTATGTAATTACTTGAATTTTAAATTCCCTGGCTGCAATTTGTGTCTCCAGGTTAATAGTTTTGATCTCTGGATACTAATCCATTAATTTACCACTGTTCTAATATCCCAGTACTGTTTACAAAATCTATCCTACCTCATTCTACTGGTGTCTCTTTTCACCAACATATCTTTTCCAGGATATAAGAACAAAATATTTGTTACTCCAGATCTGATGCAGCACAAAAAAAAACACAGTAAGATCAAGAACACAATGATTTAAAAACACAATAAATATAAATACATAAGATGGCTTATACGCATAGATTGACTCTATATCCATACAGTGACGCTAGGCATAGGAGTGTCTGTACATATGGTAACTCTGACAGGAAAGGATTAAACAAAAAACACAATAAGATAAAGAACACAATACAATTACAATAAATATAAACACATAAAATAGCTTATATACATAGATTGATTGTACTGTATGTCCATAAAGTGACACTAGGCACAGGAGTGTCTGCATAAGGTGACTGACAGGAAATGATAAAGTAGTGGTAGTTAGGAGTGTGAAGGGATGGAAGTGTTGAGCAGGCTTACTGCTTGGAGAAAGTAATTGTTTTTGAGTCTGGTGGTCCTGGCATTGATGCTACATAGCCTTCTCCCTGAAGGGAGTGGGACAAACAGTCCATAAGCAGGGTGATAGGATCCTTCATGATGTTACGGCACCTTTCTGTATAAATGTCCTTGATGGTGGCCTGCCTCTTTGTCAGTGTTCAAAGCCAAATTCGAATTAAATTTATTATCAAAGTATATAAATGTCATCATATACCGAAGTTGTATAAGACATTGGTGAGGCCCAATTTGGAGTTTTGTGTGCAGTTTTAGAATAGTACAGCACAGTACAGGCCCTTTGGCCCACATTGTTGTGCCGACCCTCAAACCTACATCTGTCTGTCATCTATCTACAGGAAAGGTGTAAATAGGGCTGAAAGAGTACAGAGAAAATTTCCAAGGATGTTGCCAGGACTGGAGAACCTGAGTTATATGGAAAGGTTGAATAGGTTAGGTCTTTATTCCTTGGAATGCAAAAGACTGAAGGGAGATCTGATAGAGGTATACAAAATTATGAGGGGTATAGGCAGAGTAAATGCAAGCAGGCTTTTTCCACTGAGGTTGGGTGGGACCACAACTGCAGGTCATGGGTTAAAGATGAAAGGTGAAAAGTTTAAGAGGAATATGAGGGGAAGCTTCTTCACTCAGAAGGTTGTGAGAGTGTGGAACAAGCTGTACTGTGTAATGATCTGATCTGTATGAACAGTATGCAAGACAAGCTTTTCACTGTATTAGGGTATATGTGACAACAATAAATCAAAAACCAAAAAAAAACGCCTGGACCACGATCAGAGATTCATCTTTGGATCTGAATGATCCAAATGTGAGAGTGTGGAACAAGCTGCCAGCACAAGTGGTGTATGTGAGCTCGATGTCAACATTTAAGAGAAGTTTGGATAGGTACATGGATGGTAGGGGTATGGAGAGCTATGGTCCTGGTACAGGTCGATGGCAGTAGGCATTTTAACTGGTTCAGCATGGACTAGATGGGCAGAAGGGCCTGTTTCTGCACTGTACTTTTCTATGACTCTATAACTTTACTACCTTGAGTTTCATTTTCTTGCAGGCATTTACAAGAAAGTAAAGAAATGCAATAAAATTTTTCCACCAACTTTCTGTTTTTTCTGTAGCTCAGTAGAAGAATTTCTTTGTACCTACTGTGAATCCCTGCAAGAATATTAATCTCAGGGTTGTATATAGTGACATATATGTACTTTGATAATAAATTTACTTTGAACTTTTTACTTTTGTACTTTGAATTTATGAAAACTACATCTAAACAAAGACTGACAAACAACCAATATGCAAGAGAGCACGAACTGTACAAATAATATAATAATACTGAGAACATGACTTGGAAAGAAGAGTAACAATATTTCAGAGGCATCTGAGCAGGTATTTGATTGAGCAGGACACAGAGGGATATGGGATTAATGCAGGAAAGTGGGATTTATAAAGAAATATATCTAGAGAAAGCCTGACAAACAACCAATGTGTAAAAGAACCACATTGAACCACATCTGCCATCGATTATCCTTGTGTAAAATCTGTCAGTTATTTTATAAGGCATTATGACTCCAGAGATCCTTGCCCTTCTAACAGGAACATCCTTAAATTTAGTTATCCCTTTTCAGATTCCAATGTGCGATGCAGTGATTTTTTTTTACCTTTTATTTTAAGTGCCATTGCAGGGATCTGTGCAAAGATCTCCATCCATCTCTACTTTTTGTGTGTGGAAATGTTAGCAGTTAGCTGAAAATTACAGGCCAACCTCTCCCCGCCATCGGGCACATCCACGTGGAGTGCTGCCGCAAGAAAGCAGCACCCATCATCACGGGCCCCCACCATCCAGGTTGTCTTCTGTTCTCGCTACTGCCACCATCAGGAAGGAGATACAGGAGCCTTTGGTTCCACACCATCAGGTTCAGGAACAGTCGTTACCCCTCAGTCATCAGGCTGCTGAACCAGAGTGAATAACTTCACTCACCTCAACTCCAAATTGATTCCACAACCTACAGACTCGCTTTCAAGGACTCATGTTCTTAGTGTTATTGTTTTTATTTGCACAATCTGTCTTCTTTGTACATTGCTTGTCTGTCAGTCTTTGTTGTCATAAATTCTATTGATTTCCTTTATTATCATGTAAATGTCTGCAAGTAAATGAATCTCAAGGTAGTACTGTTCATAATAACATACACTCGGTGGCCAGCTTATTACGTACCTCCTATACCAAATAAAGTGGCCATTGAGCATACGTTCGTGATCTCCTGCTGCTGTAGCCCATCAGCTTCAAGGTTCAATGCGTTGTGCATTCAGAGATGCTCTTCTGCACACTGCTGTTGTAATGTATGATTATTTGAGTTACTGTCACCTTCCTGACAGCTTGAACCGGTCTGTCCATTGTCCCCTGACCTCTCTCATTAACAAGGCATTTTCACCCACAGAACTGCTACTTGCTGGATTTGTTCTGTGTTCTATGTCACGCAGTTTGTTCGTTCCAACATATGCAGTGTACTACTTGTGCTGCACCCTGGCCTATTCACGGACTTGGCTGAGGCTACACAGGGCTCCCATCTCCTCATAAAGTAAAGGCATCCATTAGTCTTGCGAGACCATGGATCTGCGCCTGGAAAGTCTTCACTCTCCAGGGCGCAGGCCTGGGCAAGGTTGTATGGGAGACCAGCAGTTGCCCATGCTGCAAGTTTCCCCTCTCCACGACACCGATGTTGTCCAGGGGAAGGGCATTAGGACCCATACAGCTTTGCACTGGTGTCGTCGCAGAGCAGTGTGTGATTAAGTGCCTTGCTCAAGGACACAACACGCTGCCTCGGCCGGGGCTCGAACTCACAACCTTCAGATTGCTAGTCGAATACCTTAACCACTTGGCCACGTGCCCACACATCATAAATTGTCATCTCCTCATCTCCTCATAAATTGTCTTTAAAACCCCTCCACGAATTCACCATGCACTGTAATTGTCTATCGAGGCTCCAACACCAGAATTAAAACAGGACCCTTATGCAGAGAGTTTGTTCAGAACAGCCCACTATTCCCTTGAGTGCAGAAGATATGACTGGGATGTTCCACTTCATTAAAAGAATTTAAGAAGGTAATGAGAAAGGAAACTGTTTCGAATGGAGGCATAACCTTAAAATTAGAGCCAGGCCTCTAAGAGGTGATGACAGTAGCAGAGAAAATTTCGGAATCAGAATCAGATTTAATATCACCAGCATATGTCATGAAATCTGTTGTTATGCGGCAGCAGTTCATTGCAATACATAATAATAAAACTGTAAATTACAGTAAGTATATACATTTTTTATTCGAAGTTAAATAAGTAGTGCAAAAAGAGAAAAAAAAGTAGTAAAGTACTGTTCGTGGGTTCAATGTCCATTCAGAAATCAGGTCTTGGCACTGATCCTTATGGAACAGCGCTGGTCACAGGCTTACAGTCAGAATAGCTCCCTTCCTGCAGCACCCTCGATCTGCTGTATCCACACCAATGGACTACCTTTGCACCAGTGGCAACAGGCAGGATTTCTCAGTCGCCACCTATTTCAATTCCACTTCCTTATACTATACCCATTCTGTCATGTCAGGCCATGGGCTCCTCTACTGCCATGATGAGGCCACTCTCCGGTTGGTGGAACTACACCTCATATGCCATCCGGGTAGCTTCCAACCTGGCATGAACATCGTTCTTTAACTTCCGGTAATTTCTCTTCCCTGCCCCTTTGCTCTTCTTCCATACCCCATTCTGGTTCCCCTTTTAACCAATGTCTTCTCCTCACCTGCCTATCATCTCCCTCTTGTGCCACTCCACCTCCCCTTTCTCCCATGATCCACTCCCCTCTTCCATCAGATTCCTTTTTATTCAGCCATAAGATATAGAAGGAGAATTAGGCCTTTTTATACAGATGACGTAGTTCAATGTGCTTTCGTCATCATCATCATTATGTGACGTGGGTGATCATGGTCTTTCTATGACCGTGATTGTTCTTGGCTAATTTTTTTCTACAGAAGTGGTTTGCCATTGCCTTCTTCTGTGCCGTGTCTTTACCCCAGCCATTATCAATACCCCTTAGAGATTGTCTGCCTGGCGTCAGTGGTCGCATAACCAGGACTTGTGATGTGCACCGGCTGCTCATATGACCATCTGCCACCTGCTTCCATGGCTTCACGTGACCCTGATCAGGGGGGCTAAGCAGGTACTGCACCTTGTCCAAGGGTGACCTGTAGGCTAGCGGAGGGAAGGAGTGACTTACACCTCCTTTGGTAGAGACATACCTCCACCCTGCCACTGACCAAATTGTTTTACAATGAGATAAAAGTGCAAATATAGTTAAAAATAAAAATAAATAAGAAAATAAAAGACAAGAAGATGTTAATTTAAAACAAGGTTAAATAAATAGGTTTTGAGCTAGTGTTTAAAAGTGTCAACTGAGTCTGTATCCCTTATAGTTTTAGGTTTTGAATTCCACAGTTTAGAAGCGTAGTTCAAATAGGCTGAGGGAGATTGTTTAAATTTAAGAGACCAGCAGAAGAATACCTGAGAGTTCAACAAGATTATAAAACAAAAAGGATTCTGTATATACTCCGGTCCCAGACCACTAAGAGCTTTAAAAACAAGTAAAAAGAACTTTAAAATCAATTCTAAAAGATACAGGGAGCCAATGCAGAGTAGTCAGGACGGGAGTGATGTGTTCCCTCATCCTCGCTTTGGTTAAAAGTCTAACAGCAACATTCTGAATGAGTTGAAGTTTGTCAATAGATTGCTTTGGAAGGCCAGTTAAAAGTGCATCTAATCAATTCAATATAAAGGCGTGAATTAGCTTTTCGGTATCATTTCGGACAGAAACGGATATACCTTAGCAATATTTCTTCAGTCTAGAAATACTGCTCTGGTCACTTTCTTCATATGGGATTTAAAATTCAAATGTGAATCAAAGATAACAGGCTTGTTACTTCTGATTTTACAATGGAAACCAAGTTCCCAAATTTATCAAGAAGTTTATCTCTTCTAGCTAAAAGTATTTTAGTTTTATCTTCATTTAATTTTAGGAAATTATTGCTCATCCATTTCTTTATCGCAGCCAAACCAGAAGTCAGAGAAAATGCTAGACAGGGTTATCATCATCAGGCTTAACTGAGAAATACAATTGTGTGTTATCTGCATAACTGTGGAAATCAAGTTTATGCTCTGTATTGATATCTCCTAATGGGAGCACATAAAGGAGAAGAGTAGGGGACCAAGACTGCTTCCCCGAGCAACATCTAATAGTACTTTGTATCTCTTAGAAAATTGGTCTCCAAGACAGACAAAAAGTTTTCATATAAGATATATAAATGAACCAATTAAGGGCATTACCAGCGCGGCCAACCCAGTACTCAAGGCGTTCTAGGAGAATGTTGTGATCAATTGTGTCAAAGGCAGCACTTAGATCTAGAAGAATTAGAACTGAGACTCTGTTGGCATCAGTGCTGAGCCTAAAGTCGCTGACAATTCTGTAAAGGTCGTCTTTGTGCTGAGGTTTGCTCTAAAACCTGACTGAAAGGGTACAGTGGCCTGTACCGTTCTGGAGGCTTCCATCAGTCAGACTCGACCATGGAGGTTGCATTCACACTGTCTAGATACACAACTCTGGCAGTGAGATATAGAGTCAGCCATTACCCATGCTCAGGCTCCCCCTCTCCACACATCTGATGAACACAAAGGAACGGCAGAGGTCGATACAGTTTGGCACCAGCAGCGTCACAGGAGTTGCCAGTCAGCGTTGAACTCAATGTAGGACTGCTTTAAGGACTCCAGCTCTGGATTTTTCCCTTGGGGTTTACTCCCGAAGCCTCCCCCAGGAGTGGGTATAGCCGCAAGGCAGCGGATGTTTGAGATCAGAGTTTTCCTTCTCCTGGATGAGCTGCCAACGACAGCTGACGAGCCCTTTCTGCCCAAAGCGACTGGTGTTAAAGTAGCAGTACCTGTCTTTGCCCCTTCTCCTGTCAGTAGAAATGGTTCTGCTGGGCTTAGTAGCTAAGGCACACGTGAAGGCCAAGAGCTGGACTTGGTTGTCAGAGGCTATTTGAGATGCATAGCATTGGGACCATTTAATAGGTAGTGGGAGCTTATCCCTATTACCATCCCTGGCTATAACACCCTTAAGGAACCTGTTCTGTTCTATATTTTCACCTCACCTGTGTCATTGTGCACTTTTGCCCATTCTGTCTTTCACCTCTACCACTTACATCCATCCCTCTGCCTCATTTTTACAGCACAAAGTTCTCCAGGTCGTTCATTGGTGGCACTAACTTTGCACAGAAGACAATAATCTCCCGTTACGTAATGCTTATCAGGCACCAAACAGATATGATGCCAAGTACAGTAATCCTTTTTGACCCTTAAGCTGTCTAAAGTATAATAGAACTGTTTTTTATTTGTTGATGATTGATGTAAGTTATGTCTTTTTGTTGACTGAAGCATGCAGAGATGAACATTATGCTAACTTAAGCAGTAAATTAAAATATGAACTAGTTTCTTATGAAATTTGTTGAATAAAAATGCCCAGGATAACGAGAAAAGATTGAAAATCAAATAAAAATGGAGCTGAGGCTGAGCTGGTGTAGAATACATGCAAAAGTTGAGGGGAATTAAATCAGCTAAATAAATTCTCAGTCGTTACTGAAGCCCTGCTTTAATTCCCAACCCTTGTGTCTTTGTGCATTGTGCCAGAGCTGGTAAAAAATAATAAAAATTCATTTGTTTTGGCATTGTGCTTCTAAAACTCTGGACTGCAAACTCACTGTGGAAGTTGATACTTTAGTCTCCTTTTCTTTCCACATCTAAAACATTAGGTTTAAAATATAAGATAAAAGAGTGAGATTAAAATTACAAGCATCACCCACAAAGGAACTCAGCAGGTCAGGCAGCATCCGTGTAGAGGAATAAAGGGTTAATGTTTCGGGCTGAAACCCTTCATTAAGACTGGAAGGGGGCAGAAGCCAGAATAAGAAGATGGTGGTCAAGGGACGAGTGCAAACTGGCTGGTGATAAGTGAAACCAGCTGAGGGGGAAGATGGGTGAGTGGAGACCTCTGAAAATTCTTCACCTCTTCCTGTCCTCTCCTTTTACATTCCTCATTCTGGTTACTCTCTCACCCCTTCTCTTCTACCATCTGCCCATCACCTCCCTCTGGCTCCCTTCCTCCTTCCCTTCTTTCCATGGTCCACTCGCCTCTCCAATCAGATTGCTTCTTCTTCAGCCCTTACCTCTTTCACCTATCAGCTCCCAGCTTCTTTATCTCCTCTCCCCACTTTCCCCCTCACCCGGTCTCACCGATCACCTGTCGGCTTGTACTCGTTCCCTCTCCCTCCATCTCCTTATTCAAAGGTCCGAGTTATGATCCAAGTACATATACACCACCATATACAACCCTGAGATTCACTTTCCTGTGGGAGTTCACAGTAAGTACAAAGAAACACAATAGAGTCAATGAAAGATCGTACCAAACAAGATGGACAAACAACCAGTACGCAAAAGACAACAAAGCATGCAAATACAAAAAGAATAAATAATATTCTTTGATCATGTTGATCGTGTGGATAGTCAGAGGCTTTTTCCCAGGGCTGAAATGGCTAGCACGAGAGGGCACAGTTTTAAGGTGCTTGGAAGTAGGTACAGAGGAGATGTCAGGGGTAAGTTTTTTAAGCAGAGAGTGCTGAGTGCGTGGAACGGGCTGCTGTAAAGAGGTGGAGGTGGATACGATAGGGTCTTTTAAGCAACTCCTGGACAGGTACATAAAGCTCAGAAAAATAGAGTGCTATGGGTAACCCTGTGTAATTTCTAAGGTAAGGACGTGTTTGGCACAGGTTTGTGGGCCGAAGGGCCTGTATTGTGCTGTAGGTTTTCTATGTTTCTAATATTAAAACAATCAATAAATATCGAAAACGTGTATACGAGCCCTTGAAAGTGAGTCCATGGATTGTGGAAACAGTTGGGTTGAGTGAAATTGAGTGAGGTAGCCCGTTTGGTTGAAGACCCTGATGGTTGAGGGGTAGTAACTGTTCCTGAATGTGGTGGTGTGAGTCCTGAGGCTCCTGTACCTCCTGCCTGATGGTGGCAACAGTGAGAAGAGAGGTACAGCTGTAATATGATGTTCCTGCCTTAGTACTCTATATCATGACTGATGTAAGCAAGCACGACAAATGCCTTCTCCACCACCCTGTCTACCTGTGCTACCACGTTCTAATGACGATGTACCTGCACCCTAGGTCTCTCTGATCCAGAGAGATGTACCCAGGATGGGGGTGCATTATACCTGTTCCTACTCATGTAAGGACGTGGTTCAATTCCCACCGCAGTCTGTAAGAAAATTGTATGTTCTGTCTGTGACTGGCTTTCCTCTGGGTGCCCTGGTTTCCTCCCATATTCCAAAGGTATACAGTTAGGGTGAGTAAGTTGCGGGTCTGCTATAGAGTTATACAGTACTACAGCACAGAAAAAGACCATCCAGCCCACCTAGTACATGCCAACATGGTCTTCTGCCTAGTCTCATCTACCGGCACCTAGACCACAGCCCTCCAATTCATGTATTCATCTTGATACTTATTATTATCATTATTTATATTTTTTCCCAGCTCAAGCTAGTAAAACCTGAGGTACGGGCATAGCCAAGCACACTTATTTGTCAATTGTTGGGAACTTTCAGACCATAGAACCATAGAACCATAGAAACTACAGCACAGAAACAGGCCTTTTGGTCCTTCTTGGCTGTGCCGAACCATTTTCTGCCTAGTCCCACTGACCTGCACACGGACCATATCCCTCCATACACCTCCCATCCACGTATCTGTCCAATTTATTCGTAAATGTTAAAAAAGAACCCGCATTTACCACCTTGTCTGGCAGCTCATTCCATACTCCCACCACTCTCTGTGTGAAGAAGCCCCCACTAATGTTCCCTGTAAACTTTTCCCCCCTCACCCTTAACCCATGTCCTCTGGTTTTTTTCTCCCCTTGCCTCAGTGGAAAAAGCCTGCTTGCATTCACTCTATCTATACCCATCATAATTTTGTATACCTCTATCAAATCTCCCCTCATTCTTCTACGCTCCAGGGAATAAAGTCCTAACCTATTCAACCTTTCTCCGTAACTGAGTTTCTCAAGTCCCGGCAACATCCTTGTAAACCTTCTCTGCACTCTTTCAACCTTATTTATATCCTTCCTGTAATTTGGTGACCAAAACTGAACACAATACTCCAGATTCGGCCTCACCAATGCCTTATACAACCTCATCATAACATTCCAGCTCTTATACTCAATACTTCGATTAATAAAGGCCAATGTACCAAAAGCTCTCTTTATGACCCTATCTACCTGTGACGACACTTTTAGGGAATTTTGTATCTGTATTCCCAGATCCCTCTGTTCCACTGCACTCCTCAGTGCCTTACCATTAACCCTGTATGTTCTACGTTGGTTTGTCCTTCCAACGTGCAATACCTCACACTTGTCAGTATTAAACTCCATCTGCCATTTTTCAGCCCATTTTTCCGGATGGTCCAAGTCCCTCTGCAGGCTCTGAAAACCTTCCTCACTGTCTACTACACCTCCAATCTTTGTATCATCAGCAAACTTGCTGATCCAATTTACCACATTAAACTTGCTGATCCAATTTACCACATTAACACCATTCTAGTGGTGTTTCGTTTTGTGGCTTTCTGAAGATTTACACAGATATTACTGTGTAGCCCTAATTGTTTAATGCTATTGTGTAGTGCCTTTGGGATGACAGCAGTTATAGATATTACTACTGGGACAATGTGTACCCTGTTCATGTTCCAAAGTCTTTCAATTTCCTCTTTTAATTCAGCATATTTCTGGTGTTTTTCATTTATTGATTTCTGTAAGTTATGTGTGTTTAGAATGGCTATATCTATTATATAAGTTGTTCTTGCTTATTTATCCTGTATTATATCTGAAAGATTATTATGGATTGTCCTATCTGCAATAATGGATCAGTCGTAATATAATTTGTGGTTTTCTGACTCTAAAACTGGATCAGGCTTGTATGTATAGTAAGGTGTGATTTGTATTTTAAAGCAAGATTTTTCTGAATGATATTATTATTATTACCACTGCCTGTTAGGGCAGCAATGAAGGTCCTCCATCTCTGGCGGTGTTCAGAGCTTCCTTCATCACGTCAGTAGCTTCCTCTCGGTTTTCACTACTGTCAGTCATGCAAGTCCTGGATGGAGACTCAGGAATACCATTGCACTCATGTGTAGAAGGATTCTTCATTGCTGTTTCCATAACAATTTTGTTTTACCAGTCATGATTGTTAGCCTTGAGATCTCAATATTCATTGGTTTAATTGTTATTATTATTCCCTTGGACAACATCAGTGTCTTGGAGAGGGGAGACTTGCAGCACGGGCAACTGCCGGTCTTCCATACAACCTTGCCCAGGCCTGCGCCCTGGAAACCTTCCAAGGCATGAAATCCATGGTCTCACAAGACTAACAGATGCCTATAATTATTATTATTATAAGCATTATCATCATTTTGTTTTATTTTCCTCTCTTTTCATATTTGCATAATTGTTGCCTTTTGCACGTTGATTGTTTGTCCATCTCTGTTGTGTGCAGACTTTCATTGATTCGATAGTGTTTCTCCATAGTTACTGTGAATGCCTGAAAGAAAATGAATTCAGGGTAGTATATGATGATATAAATACTTTGGTAATAAATTTACTTTGAACTTTTGAACTTTGACTTTGAAATGGCCACATTTTTAACTCTGCGTACAGTTCTGGTGCCTCCTTATGGGTAGGATACCATTAAACTGGAATGGAATTAGAAACGTGGATGATGATTTTACCAGGAAGGAAAGGTTTGAGCTTTAGAGATATTCTATACAAGTCTGGTTAGACTGCAGTCGGGGTACTGTGTTCATTTCAGCTTGTCACATTATAGGAAGGATGTGGAAGCTTTAGAGAGGGTGCAGAGAAGATTTTCCAGGATGCTCTCCAGATTAGAGAGTATGTCTGATGAGGATAGGTTGAGTGAGCAAGGTTTTTTCTCTTTGGAGAGAAGGAGGATGAAAGGAGACTTGAGTTGACTTTATTTCTTCCATCCTTCATATACATGAGATGTTACATCTCCATCTAAATGTGCAATGTGCAATTTATAGTAATCTATAATAAATAATATGGTACAAAAGGACAGTCAATATAACATAGAAATGCAGTTGTATCAGCGTGAATTAATCAGTCTGATGGCCTGGTGGAAGAACCTGTCCCGGAGCCTGTTGGTCCTGGCTTTTACGTTGCGGTACTGTTTCCCGGATGGCAGCAGCTGGAACAGTTTGTGGTTGGGGTGACTGGGGTTCCCAATGATCCTTCGGGCCCTTTTTACACATCTGTCTTTGTAAATGTCCTGAATAGTGGGAAGTTCACATCTACAGATGCGCTGGGCTGTGCGCATTACTCTCTGCAGAGTCCTGCGATTGAGGGAAGTATAGTTCCCACGCCAGGCAGTGATGCAGCCAGTCAGGATGCTCTCAGTATAGAGGTGTACAAGATGATGAGAGGTACAGATCGATTGGACAGCCGTATTCTTTCTCCCAGGGCAGAAGTAGCTAAAACGAAGGGGCATAGTTAAGGAAATGTGTGGGGGGCGGATGTCAGAGGTAGTTTTTTTACGCAGAGCAGTGAGTGGGTGGAACGTGCTGCTAGGGGTGGTGGTAGTGGCAGATACATTAGGGATCTTTGAGAGACTGTTAGATAGGCACGTGGATGATAGGAAAGTGGAGGGCTATGTGTGTGTGTGTGGGGGGGACTATATAAGGCAAAGATTCTTAAACTTTTTTATGCCATGGTCCCCTTTGGCAGACTAGTAAAGCCTATGGACCCCTTCTCAGAATAATAGAAACATAGAAAATAGGTGCAGGAGTAGGCCATTCGGCCCTTCGAGCCTGCACCACCATTCAGTATGATCATGGCTGATCATCCAACTCAGAACCCTGGAGGAGCCTTCCCTCCATACCCCCTGATCCCTTTAGCCTCAAGGGCCATATCTAACTCCCTCTTAAATATAGCCAATGAACTGGCCTCAACTGTTTCCTGTGGCAGAGAATTCCACAGATTCACCACTCTCTGTGTGAAGAAGTTTTTCCTAATCTCGGTCCTAAAAGGCTTCCCCTTTATCCTCAAACTGTGACCCCTCGTTCTGGACTTCCCCAACATTGGGAACAATCTTCCTGCATCTAGCCTGTCCAATCCCTTTAGGATTTTATACGTTTCAACAAGATCCCCCCTCAATCTTCTAAATTCCAATGAGTATAAGCCTAGTCGATCCAGTCTTTCATCATATGAAAGTCCTGCCATCCCAGGAATCAATCTGGTGAACCTTCTTTGTACTCTCTCTATGGCAAGGATGTCTTTCCTCAGATTAGGGGACCAAAACTGCACACAATACTCCAGGTGTGGTCTCACCAAGGCCTTGTACAACTGCAGTAGTACCTCCCTGCTCCTGTACTCGAATCTTCTTGCTATGAATGCCAGCATACCATTCGCCTTTTTCACTGCCTGCTGTACCTGCATGCCCACTTTCAATGACTGGTGTATAATGACACCCAGGTCTCGTTGCACTTCCCCTTTTCCTAATCGGCCACCATTCAGATAATAATCTGTTTTCCTGTTTTTGCCACCAAAGTGGATAACCTCACATTTATCCACATTAAATTGCATCTGCCATGAATTTGCCCACTCACCTAACCTATCCAAGTCACCCTGCATCCTCTTAGCATCCTCCTCACAGCTAACACTGCCGCCCAGCTTCGTGTCATCCGCAAACTTGGAGATGCTGCATTTAATTCCCTCATCTAAGTCATTAATATATATTGTAAACAACTGGCGTCCCAGCACTGACCCTTGCAGTACCCCACTAGTCACTGCCTACCGTTCTGAAAAGGTCCCGTTTATTCCCACTCTTTGCTTCCTGTCTGCCAAACAATTCTCTATCCACATCAATACCTTACCCCCAATACCGTGTGCTTTAAGTTTGCACACTAATCTCCTGTGTGGGACCTTGTCAAAAGCCTTTTGAAAATCCAAATATACCACATCCACTGGTTCTCCCCTGTCCACTCTAATGTATTTAAATATATAAAATCAAAGACATAGGATTACAAAAGAAACCAATTATATTGAAATACAGCAATCAAAATAAATTTAAAAAACAAATTTGTGGTACAGTAATATATATGCTTTTTTATTAAGGCATTAAGTAACACGTAGGGATAAGCATGCCATAAATGATATTTTGAGATAGTTGTAACATCTGTAATGTGACATGAAAATATCTGATTTCTATTGGTGACAAAGTCACAGGGACTGCTAATACTACTGTGGTTTGTTGCCTACATTCATAATTGAAGGAAATGCTAAATTTCAGTTAGTGGTTAGTGAAAATAAAGATGTAAATTTTTTCCCATCCAATTTCACAGACCCCCAAGGAGTCCGTAGACCCCAGGTTAGGAACCCCTGGTGTAAGGTACCTAAGGTTGGATTGATCTTAGAGTAGTTTAAAGGGTCGGCACAACATGGTGGGCCGAAGGGCCTGTACTGTGCTGTCCTGTCTTACATCCTGTGTTCTGTTCTGGAACAATTTTCCCTGAAGCGTTGGGGGCCGAGGAGGGAACCTTTTACAGTTTGTAAAATCAGATAACATAACAGCCAAAGTGTTTTCCTCAAGGTAGGAGAGTCCATAACTAAAGGCTAAGGTGAGAGTTAAAAGATTTTAAAAAGACCCGATAGGCAGCTTTTTCACAGAGGGTGATGCGTATGTAAAAGGAGCTGCTGAAGGGAGTGTTAGAGGCAGGAATGATAATGGTGTTTAGTAACTTCGGGCGGGTACAGAGACAGGAAAGGTTTAGAGCAGGGATTCCCAGCCAGGGGCTCACAGACCCCTTTGCATAATGTCCTTGGGCCCTGGCATAACAAAGGGTGTGAACACCTGCTTTAGAGGGATTTGAGAAAAATTGGGACAGGTACATGGATGGGAAAGGTTTGGAAAGATTTGGGCCAAATGTGGGCAAGGGATTAGCTGTTAGGGGAAGTGACCGGCATGGACAAGTTGGAATGAAGAGCCTGTCTTCTACTCTGCATGGCTCAGTCACTCTGTGATTCAGTGGCTGTGATTCTGTCACTCTGTGATTCTGTCACTCTGTCACTCTGTGATTCAGTGATCCTGTCACTCTGTGACTCTGTCACTGTCACTCCGTGATTCTGTGACTCCATCACTCTGTGATTCAGTGGCTCTGACCCTGTCACTCTGTCAGTCTGTGGCTCTGTGATTCTGTGAATCTCTCTGTCACTCTGTGATTCTGTGACTCTGAAACTGTGAGTCAGTCACTCTGTGATTCAGTGATCCTGTCACTCTGTCACTCTGTGATTCTGTCACTGTCACTCCATGATTCTGTGACTCTGAGACTCTGTGATTCTGTCACTCTGACTCAGTCACTCTGTCACTCTGTGATTCTGTGACTGACTCTGTCACTCTCACTCTCATTCTGTGATTCTGTCACTCTATCACTCTGTGAATCTGTGACTCTGTCACTCTGACCCTGTCACTCTGTGATTCTGTGACTCTGTCATTCTGTGACTAAAATTCTTCATGGCTTCAACTCAATTTTCTTGCTTGATTCCCACTTCACTCTCAATTTGCCTGCAGTCTGAAAATCTTCCTTGGATTTGAAAATGTCTAATGATTTGTCACTCACAGCTCCAACAGTTAACAAATTCCAAAGATCTGCAATCCCCAGAAGAGAAAAAAAAATGTTTTTGGTGGATCTGATATTAATGCTCAAAGTTCTAAATAAATTTAATATCAAAATACATACATGTCACCAATTTACCCTGAGATTCATTTTCTGTGACTCCATTGAGCACCTATCAAAGTTTGTCAAAGTTTTAGGTGACATGCCAAATCTGTGCAAGCATCTAAGAAAGTAGAGGCATTGATTGTCTTTTTTGTAATGACACTTTCATGCTGGTCCCAGATTCCAGGACAGATCCTCTGAAATGATAATGCCAAGGAATTTAAAGTTGCTGACCCTCTCCTCCTCCAAACCCCTAATGAGGACTGGCTCATGGACATGCTCCCCCCCCCCCCCGCCCACTTGGCTTCTTCTGCTGTTGTCAATAATTAGCTCTTTGCTGACATTTAGTGAGAGGTTATTGTTGTGGCACCATTCAACCAGGTTTTCAATCTCCCTCCAAATGCCAATTCATCACCACCTTTGATTTGGCCTACAACTGTGTTGTCAACAGCAAACTTAAAGATGGCATTGGAGCAGTACTTAGGTATAAAGCAAGTAGAATAGGGGGCTGATAGAGATCGTGGAGATGTTGTTGCCAGTCCAAACTGACTGGGGTCGGCAAGTGAGGCAATCACGGATCCAGTTGCACAAGGAGCTTAGTGATTAGTTTTGAGGGGATAATAGTATTGAATGCTGAGCTGTAGTCAATGAAGAGTATCCTGATGTATACTGTACATCTTCTCTGTCCAGCTGTTCCAGAGCTGAGTGAAGAGCCAATGAAATGGTATCTGCTGTTGACCTGTTGTGGCAGTAGGCAAATTGGAGCAGATCCAAGTCGCTCCTCAGACACCGCCTGGGCCAGATGCTTTCCATGGGTTTGCCCTCCTGGAAGATGCTCTCACGCTAGCCTCAGAGAATGAAATCACGGAGTTGTCGTCGGCTGTGGAAGTTCGTGAAGGTGGTCAAAGCAAGCATGCAGGGTATTGAGCTCATCTGGGAGAAAAACCTTGTTGCCACTTACGTTGCTTGGTTTCACTTTGTAGGAGGTGATAACATTCAAGCCCTGCCACAGCTGTTCAGCATCCTCTCTGTTTCAAGTTTAGCCCACAATTGCCCCTTCGCATGTGAGGTGGCTTTCTTGAGGTCATACGTAGACCTCTTGTAGTTTGATAGTAAGCAGAGACTTGAGGCCTCTTTCTGTGCTGTGGTTCTTCCTCATTTCCATCTTAAATTCAGCTCCCTTTACTTTCAAACATTGCATATCTAATTTCCAATCTTCCTCGAAGGAGAAAAGTCCTCACAAAGCTTACACCATCATCGCACTCAGAATCTTTTGTTTCAATGTGACCATCTCTCATTTTGATCTCCAGAGAGTGCTGTCCCTACCTGCATGATTCGTGCTTATAGTACAGTCCCATTGTACAGTAATCAACTACTGAATGGCCTCTTCAACAAATAAATAAGAAGTCCAAACCTGTCTGCAATACTTCATGTGTGGTCCCTCCAGTGCCTTGTAAATAATTCAATGATTTTTTTTCAGTGGATAATTTTGCATTTCCCCTCATCACACTCCAACGTCCATGTGTTAGCAGACTTTCTTAACCCGTCTTTATCGCTTTTCAGATCCACAACTTATTTCCCCCCACACACAGTGGTTCTCTCTAGTTAATTCCTTCAGGACCTGGCCTTTGGTAATTCTCCCAGGGCTGCTGGTTATGGATGCCGAAGTCTACTGCCCAGAGCACATTCAAACACAAAGTTGAGTTTATTGTCCTCCATACAAGTACGGGTACACAGGTGCAATTAAAAAACTTTACAGTGCCAGTGATCTGGGTTCAATTCCACCGCTGTCTGTAAGGAATTTGTACGTTCTCCCTGTGACCTTGTGGGTTTCCCCTGGGTGCTCCAGTTAATAGAGTAATTGGTTATTATAACTTGTCCTGTTAGGCTAGGATTAAGTAGGTGGGTTACTGGCCAGTGTGTCTCATTGGGCTGGAAGGGCCTGTTCTGTGCTGTATCTCTAAATAAACAAACAAACAAATAGAGAGAATGACTTTCGAGCAGAATTAGGCCATTCAGCCCATCTAGTCTGCTCACCCTTCCGCCTTGGCTGATTTATTATCCCCCTCAACTCCTCTCTCCTGTTTCTCCCATTAACCCTTAACACCCTTACTAATCAAGCCCCAATTTAAATATACCCAATGATTTGGCCACTGCAGCTATATATGGCAGTGAATTCTACAGATCACCACCCTCTGGTTAAAGAAATTCCTCCTTATCTCTGTTCTAAGGGGAAGTTCTTGTATTCTGAGGCTGTGCCTTCTCTCCTAGACTCCCCCACTACTAGAAGCGTCCTCTCCATATCCTATCGATCTAGTTCTTCCAGTATTCTGCAGGTTTTAATGAGATGCTCCCTCATTTTTCTAAACTCCAGTGAGTACAGGCCCACAGCCGTCATATGCTCCTCATACATTAACCCTTTCATTCCTAGGATCATCTTCTGGGCCTTCTCCAGTGTTAGTGATCATCACCAGAAGATCTCCCTGCCTTGTTACCCTTGCAGTCCATGGGAGTACCTGCTTTCTAATCACTCACATCTGTACACAGTCAGCCCCTGGGGAGTGTTGTGGAACAGAGCAACCAGGGGGAATACAGGTACCAATCACTAAAAGCAGCAGTATGTGTTTGGCACATTGGCCTTCCCTAGTCAGGGCACTGAGTACAAGAGTTGGGACATTATGTCACAGTTGTACAAGACTGCACTTGGAGTACTGCGGAGAGTTTTGGTGGCCCTCGTGTAGGAAAACATCATTAAATTAGAGAGTGTGCATGAGGACATTGCCAGGACACAGGGCCTGAGTGGTAAGGAGAGGTTGGGCAGACTAGGACTTTATTCATTGGAGCATTGGAGATTGAGAAGTGACTTTATGGGAGGTGTATAAAACCATGAGGGGGATAGATAGGGCAAACAGATATGGCCTTGTTCCCATGGAAGGGCAATTTCAAAGTTCAAAAAGCATTTATTATCGAAGTATGTATACATTATACGACCTTGAGATTTGTGTCCTTACAGGCAGTCACAAAAAAAAGAACCCATTAAAAAGAAGGCCCTCAAACACCCAGTGTACGGAGGGAAAAAAAACAAATCATGCAGACAATAAACACAAGGAAATAATGTTCTGAACTAGAGTCCGTAAAGAGAGTTTGTCGAGCGCAGTTCAGGGCAGCGAGCTGATCCGGCTTGACCCTCGCCTTGGGCCCCAACACCTGACACCCTGACCTTTTCAATCTCGCCCGGTGCCTGAGTTGTCTAGAAGGCATAGACTTAAGCTGAGAGACGAAAGATGTAGAATGAACGGGGGGGGGGGGAGGGGGTGCTTCTTCACACAGAGTGCCAAGTTTCTGGAAGGATCTGCTAGAGGAAATGGTTGAGGCAGGCACAGTAACAATATTCAAACAATATTTGGGTAAGTACATGGATAGGAGAGGTTCTGACGGATATGGGCCGAAGGCTGGCAACTGAAAGTAACTTGGATGGTAACCTTCATCAGCATGGATGAGTTGGGCCATAGGAACCATTTCTGTGTTGTGTCACTCTGTGACTCCATGTACCACTGCGTCAGCACCTCTAGTAGGTCTGTGAAGAGTCTAGAAATGGAACAGTGTTGCCTGACAAGTCAGAAAGGTGGCACTGCAGTTGCAAATATTTAGTTGTTTGTACTTTGGGAGGATGCTTTAGAGTTATACATCGCAGAAGCAGGCCCTTCGGCCCAACTGGCCCATGCTGACCAAAGATGCCCCATCCAAGCTAGTCCCATTTGCCAGCTTAACAAACCTTTCCAATCAATGAACCAGTCCAGTTGTCTTTTGTTATTGTACCTGCCTCAACCACTTCCTCTGGCAGCTCGTTCCACATACATACCACCCTTTGTGTGAAGAAGTTGCCCCTCAAGTTCTTCTTAAATCTCCCCCAGTCACTTTAAACCTATGCCCTCTTGATTCCCCAACCCTGGGAAAAGGACAGTGCCCATTCCCTCTAGCTATGCCCCTTGTGAATTTATACACCTTTATATATGAAGTGAAGTCAAGTCAAGTCAAGTTTATTGTCATTTAACTATATACATGATTACTGTCAAACGAATACGTAACAGGGCAGTGTAGAGGTTCGTGTGACGCCGTTAGAGGACCAGGGACCTGGTTTTAGCTCTGCTGCTGTCTGTAAGGAGTTTGTACGTTCTCCCCGTGACCGCGTGGGTTTCCTCCGGGTTCACCATTTCCTCCCACATTCCAAATCACATAGGTTAGCAGGTTAATTAAAGAGAGAGATAAAGATTAGCTTTATTTGTCACATTACATCGAAACATACAGTGAAATGTGTTGTTTGCATCAAGTCAAATCAAGCGTGGATTGTACTGGGGGCAGCCACTTGTGTTGCCACACTTCCGGCATCAACATAGCACATCCACGATTCAGTAACTGTAACTCTAATGGTGCAATGCAGAGGCGCGGTATTAGTAAGTGACCTCAAGGTCATCACTGAAAGGGAATGAGTAACCACTCAGAGTCCAAGTCATGATTTGTAGAGTCAAAGAGCACTACTGCACAGAAACAGGCCATTCAGCCCATCTACTCTGTGCCAATTTATTATTCTGCCTAATCCCATCATCCTGCACCTGGACCATAGCCCTCCATACCCATGCCCTTCCCATCCACGCACCTATCCAAGCTTCTCTCAAATGCTAAGCTTGAACTTGCATCCGCTATTTCTGCTAGCAGCTCGTTCCACATTCACACCACCCTCTGAGTGAAGAAGTTCCCCCTCAGATTTCCCTTAAATATTTCACCTTTCACTCTTAACCCATGACCTCTAGTTCTAGTGGAAAAGCCTGCTTGTATTTACCCTAACTAAACCCCTCATATTTTATCAAATCTCCCCTCATTCTCCAACGCTCCAGAGAATAAAACTGGGTAGCAGGATGGAGATACGTCTCTACTCAAGGAGGTGTAAGGTGCTCCTTCCCTCCACTGGTTATGTGACCACTGACGCCAGGCAGATAATCTCTGAAGAGTATTGATAATGGCTGGGGTCACCCGTCTTGTAAAGACACTGCCCAGAAAAAGGCAATAGCAAACCACTTCTGTAGAAAAATTTGCCAAGAACAATCATGATCGCCCACATCGTATGACACGGCACGTAATGATGGTGATGAACCTTTTCAATCTTTCCCTATTGCTGAGGTCCTCAAGGCCCAGCAACATCCTTGTAAATTTTCTCAGTGCTCTTTGATATCTTTCCTGTAACTCTTTCCACAATGGACAAAGCATTGCACAGATGAACAGTTGTGGGACAGTGACGTGTGTGAAGTAGCTACTGAAACTGCCATTATACCAGCTGTCAGTGCACCAGATTAATGGAAAGAGAGGTTGTGTGTCACAGAGACCCACGGGATCTCCCCTTACACCGGGGGTTAAGATTGGCTAATTCACCTCTGTAGATCAAGGCTACAAGTGCTGCAGGAAGCTGTGACGGAGCCAGATACTTAACCACAGGCCAATTACTGTTGGGCAGGAGTCAGAATGGGAAAGAGTTCCATTCCTTGATAAGAGAGAGTGGGAACCATGCTGCAATAGTAAGGAACAAAGACCAAATGTATACAGTGTAAAAAAAATTCTGACTCAGTCTTTTCAAGTATTAAGTAATTATAAACACAGCAGTGAGAATGAGCGCGTTTGTTGTTGTTCAGCTTCCAGCACCAGGAGCACGTTTTGTCTCTTGGCTTTCATTTTGGGTAATCAGAAAAGAATGCATAAAAACAAAACTGTTTCCCGAGTGCTGTTTGTTGGTGCCATGATTAATTTAATCTTCAAACAGTTCAGCAAATTACTTCCAATTGCTGGCGTCACTTTCATGTGGAAGCCCAGACTCGGCGAGTGCCTCTGTCCAGCAGTGAATGGGTCCACAGCAGCTCAGTGGGAACTGAAGCTGTTTCCAAACAGCCCAGAGTGCCTGCAATTGCTACATAAATGGATCATGGCTTCATGGTGCACGTTTCCAGCAAACATCTCTTCTCTTTACTCCTCTCGCTTCCCTTTCACCCATTCTTGCTCTCTTGCAGTTGTCCTCTCCCTGCTTCCCGTTCACCCGGTGCGCCCAGAAATTCTTACCACTTTCGTAAACTGTTGGGAGACTGGATTTGGAAAGGGAAAACGGAGACAAAGCAAGAAGGATAAGGAAATAAGGATATTAAAGGGTGATTAGATTACAATAATGTTAATGCAGGGAAGGGGAAGTCGTTGAGTCCAATACGATTCAGTTTAATTCCATGTCCCACAATGTGAAGTACAGTGTTCTCAAGGTCAAGCAGAGTAGCTGCAGATTTAAACCATTTCTCCAAGCCCCCCTTGTCCGCTGCCTCGGCTTCGACTCAAATCTGAAACCATTTCACCTCCCTGCATCTGTGAAGCTCTAAAAGGCCATTTGACGTAAGGCATTTAACTGGTGGCAACTGTGAAATGTTACTGGGGGGACCTGTGGACAGTTTGTCTACTGAGTACAGAACTGGGCCCTACGGCCCACTGTGTTTGTGCCAAGGATCAGGTGCCCATCTTTTCCTGCATGTAATGATGTTTCAAGGGCAGCTGCTATCCAACCGCTATAAAGATTAAAATTAGTTTTATTTGTCATGTGTACTTTGAAAAATACAGTGCAATGTGGTATTTGCATCAATGGTCAAAACAGCCCAAGGATTGTTCTGGAGGCAGCCCTCAAGTGTCTCTATGCTTCTGACACCAACATAGCATATGCATGACTTAATAAACTTTGGAATGTGGGAGGAAATCAGAGCACCCAGAGGAAACACACATAGTAATGGGAGAACTTTCAAACTCCTTACTGGCAATGGTGGGAATTGAACCCTTATCACTGACACTGTAAAGCTTTACGCTACTGTACCACTTATCACTTAAGGGTTCTTTCACCTTAAAGTCTCTAATGAATTCCAGTTCATTGCACAACACCCAATCCAGAATAGCTGATCCCCTAGTAGACTCAACCACAAGCTGCTCTAAAAAGCCGTCTCGTAGACATTCTAGAAACTCCCTGTATTGGAATCCAGCACCAACCTGATTTTCCCAATCTACCTGCATGTTAAAAACCCCCGTGATTATTGTAACATTGCCCTTTTGGCATGCATTTTCTATCTCTTGTCGTAATTTGTAGACCACATCCTTACCACCGTTCCTTAGCTCTGTCCGCAACGTATGGTTTTATTCAATTCCTTCTGAACTTATGCCACCTCTTTCTAATGATTTGATTTCATATTTTTACCAGCAGAGCAGCACCACGCCCTCTGCCTACTTGCCTGTCCCTTCAATACAAGGCATATCCTTGGATGTTAAACTCCTAGCTATAATCTTCTTTCAGCTATGATCCAGTGATGCCTACAACATCATACATGCCGATCTGTAACAGGGCAACAAGTTCATTTACCTTATTCCGTACACTGCATACCTGCAGATAACGGATGTCACAGCACTAGATTAAACTAGAACTGAACTGAACTGAATATGCCTGGACTCTTTCAATTTTGTGTTTTATATTCTGTGGTTTTCACTCAATTTTATTGACGTTTGTGCGATTTGGTCTTTTTTTACACATTTGGTGGGAATTTTTTCTTTGAATGCGTTCCATGGTGTTTCTTTGTTTTGTGGCTGTCTGTGGAGAAGACGAATCTCAGGGTTGAATTCTACATGCATACTGTACTTTGATCATGAATGTACTTTGAATCCTTGATCTGATTACACTGCACTTTCTCTGTGATTGTAACACTTTGTTATTGTTTTACCTTGTAACCTCTCAAAGTAGCAATGTGATCAAATGATCTGTATAGATGACAAGCACAACAAAGTTTTTCACTGGACCTTGGTACATGTGACAATAATAAACCAATTTACCAGCTTAAATCCTTGCCTAAATATTTCTTAAATGTTATAGAGTAGCTGCCTGCTCTTTGCCTCAGGCCAGAGAAGTCTCTGTGCAAAATAGATGTGGATTTCAACAGCTTTGAAATGAGCATTAATTGACATGTAAAATTAATGGTTATCAGAGTCCAAATTAGATTTATTTTCATTGACATGTGACATGAAATTTGTTGTTTTGCAGCAGTATAGAGCAAAGACATAAAAATCTAAAAGTTACATAAAAAATAGATAATGTTTAAACATTCTGATAGATTGCTTCAAATAGATAGATCTCTAATGGGAGAGGGAGCAGAGAGAATGTCTTTGATTATGTTCAAAGTTCAAAAGTGCAAAGTTCAAAATAAATTTATTGTCAATGTACAGTATATATACGTTACTATATACAAACCTGAGATTCATGTTCTTGTGGGCATACTCAAGGAGTCTATAGAATAATAACTATAACAGAATCAATAAAAGTCCACCCACTAGGGTATTCATCTAGAGTGCAGAAGACCACAAACTGTGCAAGTAGAACAAAAAGAAATAATATAAGCAATAAATATCGTGAACAAGAGCTGAAAAGTCCTGGAAAGTGAGTCCATTTGTTGTGGAAACATTTTAATGATGGGGCAAGTGACACTGAGTGAAGCTAAACCTGGTGCTGTGAGCCCTGAGGCTCCTGTACCTTCTTCCTGATGGCAGCAGCAAGAAGAGAGCATGTCTTGAGTGGTGGGAGTCTTCGACGATGGATGTTGCTTTCCTGTGACAACTCTCCGTATAGATTGTGCTCAATGGTGGAGAGGACTTTACCCATGGTGGACTGGGCTGTGTCCACTACCTTTTGGGGACTTTCCGTTCAAGGGTATTGGTGTTTCCATACCAGGTCATGATGCAACCAGTCAGTACATTCTCCACCACACATCTATAGAAGTTTGTCAAAGTTTCAGATGTCATGCCGAATCTTTGCAAACTTCTTCAGAAGTAGAGGCACTGCCATGCTTTCTTCATACATGTTGGGCGCAGGACAGATCCTATGAAATGATAAAACCGAGGAATTTAAAGTTGCTGACCCTCTCCTGATGCTCATGAACCTCTGGTTTCCTGATCCTGAAGTCAATAATCCCATCCTTAGTCTTGCTGACATACAGTGAGAGGACATGGGTTAAGAGTGAAAGATGAAATCTTTAAGGGGAACATGAGGGGAGAACTTCTTTCAGAGGGTGGTGTGAGAGTGGAACAAGCTGCCAGTGAATGCGGTGGATACGGGTTTAATTTCAACCATTTAAGAGAAATCTAAATAAGGACCTGTGTGGGAGGGATATGGTCTAGGTACAGATCAATGAAATTAGGTAGAGTAATAGCTTGGTACATATTAGATGGACCAAAGGGCCTGTTTCTGTCCTCTATGATCTGGACTCAAAGGGTCACTCATTCCTTTCCAATGCTGATCTTGACATCACTGGAACTTGAGATCGAACATTTAAGAAAAGTGCTCTACCACTCTTAAAGGCATCTGCCCATCTCCCCCCTATGGTGCCCCGCCTTCCCTTTCTCCCATGTTCCGCTTTCCTATCAGATTCTTTCTTCTTCAGTTCTTCACCTCATGCACCTATCACCTCTCAGCTTCTTACTTTATCCCCCCTTCCCCACACACCTGGTCTCACCTATCACCTGCCACGTTGTACTCCTTCCCCTCGCACCACCTTCTTATTCTGGCTTCTGTCCCCTTCCTTTCCAGTCCTGATGAAGGCTCTTAGCCCAAAACATCGACTGTTTATTCTTTTCTGTTGATGCTGCCTGGCCTGCTGAGTCTCTCCGACATTTTGTGTGTGTTGTTCAGGATCTCAGCATCTGCACAATGTCTTGTGTTTATGATAATGTCAGTGCAATTTGCTGATTGCAGTCAAATTACAAGTCCAAGTTCAGTTTATTGTCATTCAATTTACTATTAGACATATATATTGACAAACAAAACAACATTCCTGCAGATCAAGGTGCATAACACAGCACATATAACTCACATATATAACACATAAAGTAATATTACCATAATGATCGCAAATCAATTAACAAATAATAAGGTGTATTTATGACGCAAGTTACAAAATAAACAATATAACACTACTGGCTCTTCATACATGATGAGACCTGGCTGGTGGCAGGTCGTTCAGTAGTCTGTCTTCTGGTTCCCATCCCAACAGTTCTTGTTCCGGTGCTACCGGACCTCCTGCCTGATGGACGGACGAGAGAAATCATTGATCTATGGCCTTGCATACATAGCGCTCCTGATAAATATCTCTGATGGATGGAGCAGAGACCCTGATGAGTCTCTCAGCTTTCTTTGCAGTCTTTTGTAGGGACAGTCCGTCACAGATAAAGCCCTCCCCACCATTCAGCACATCTACTTGGAGCGCTGGTGCAGGAAAGCAGCATCCATCATCAGGGACCCCCAGCACCCAGGTCATGCTCTCCTCTCACTGTTGCCATCAGGAAGAAAGTACAGGAGTCTCAGGACTCACACCACCAGGTTCAGGAACAGTTATTACCCCTCAACCATCAGGCTCCTGAACGAGAGGGGATAACTTCACTCAACTTCACTGGCCCCATCACTGAACTGTTCCCACAAGCTATGGACTCACTTTCAAGGAATCTCCATCTCATGTACTCGATATTTATTGCTTATCGATTTATTATTATTTTTTCTCTTTTGTATTAGCATTGTTTGTTGTCTTTTGCACGCTGGTTGTCCATCCTGTTGGGGACTGTCTGTTATTGATCCTGTTGTGTGTCTTGTATTTACTGTGAATGCCCACAAGAAAACGAATCTCAGGGTTGTATATGGTGACATATATGTACTTTGATAGTAAGTCTACTTTGAACTTTGAGCTCTGGTTCTAGTCTCACCCAACCTCAGAGGAAAAAGACTACTTGCATTAACCCCTCATACCCCTCAGCACTTCACGGAATAGAAGCTGAATGGAATGGAATGCAGGAAATGCTGGTACGGTGAGAGATCCTCGTGTAGGAAAATTGTTAGTCTGGCTCGACTCCACTGAATGGCCTATTTCCTGCTCAATTATACTGTATGTTTTAAAATTCCAGTCAGAGCATACTTGGTGCTCTGCCAGTAGATGGGGAGCCGGCAGGCATCTGCAGACAGCTTTTGTTTCGAAGGTTTGCCTCAAAACGCCCTTGTTGCTTCTCCCCACTGTTTACATGCAGGCCACGTTGCAATAGGGGCTGAGCACAAAGTGAGAGCTCGCAAGCATCCTCGGCACCCTTGGCCTGCTTTGTTCAGGCTGCGGGTATTTTGCCTGCTGTAATCTAGTCTGTCGCCAGTCCGGGCATTGTTGTTAAGATCGCCTGCGCCGATTGCCAGTCATCAGGCTGCCAGCGACTGTGGTCGCTGTCTTATCTCCCCGTAGCGAGCCAAAAGATCCAGAGCAGAGGCCAGAGCCTCGTATCTTCAGGTGAGTCAGCACTGCACAAAAGCAAGAATGCAAATAAGCTGGCGACGGGATGGCGGTTTGTCAACAGACGCAGTGCTGACAGGAGGGAAGTGTATTTCAACCATACTGTGAGAGAAAGAGAAAACCAAATGCATTTATCTGCTCTCTCCTCTCCCAGTCATGTTGTGTGAATCACGGTGTAAAAGCCATTCGTTCCATTGCAATTTGTCACATGGCCCCTTCGCAGACTATTAATGTGAAGTTTTCAGGACCAGATCTAGGCAATTCCTCCATCAAGTAATTTTATTCCTCTTTATTTTAGAATAATGGATCACTACAGTACAGAAGGAGGCTCTTTGGCCCATCTAGTCTGTGCCAAACTATTATTCTGCCTCATCCCATTGACCTGCACCTGGGCCATTGTCCTCCACACCCCTCCCATGCACATATTTATCCAAACTTCCCTTAAATGTTGTAATTGATCCTGCATGACCTACTTCTACTGCAACATGCATGGGCTCAGGGACTTGGACTGTATTTTTTTTATGTGTGACTGTATTTTACTGCTATCTGATATGTGCTGTATGTGCCTTGTGCTGTGTGTGACTGTTGGTACTGTGTTTTATACCTTGGCCCCGGAGGGTCGCTGTTTCATTTGGCTGTATTCATGTATGGTTGAATGGCAATCGAACTTGAACTTGAATTTCTGCTGGCAGCTCAGTCCACATTCTGAGTGGAGAAGTTCCCCTTCAGCATTTCACCTTTCACCCTTAACCTATGACCTTTAGTTCTCGTCTCACCCAAAATCAGCAGGAAAAGCCTGCTTGTATTTACCTTATCTGCACCCCTCATCGTTTTGTCTGCTTTCTCAAATGCTGTTTCTGTGATCTCTATCTGTCTGGTTATTTGGTTGTTTATTGGTTTATTGATATATTTAATGATACAGCGTGGAGTCGGCCCTTCAAGCCATGCCGTCCCAGCAACCCCCAACAATCCCGATTAACCCTAACCTAATCAAGGGATAATTTACAATGACCTGGAACGTCTATGGACCATGGGAGGAAATCGGAGCACCCAGGGAAATCCTACACATTCCACAGGGAAGACGTACAAAAACACCTTGCATACGGTGCCAGAATTAAACTCCAAACTCCGATGCCCCGAGCTGCAAAAGCATCGTGCTAACCACCTTATTCTCCCTAGTGTCATCAGGATTTTCAGAGGTCACAGGTAAAAGACATGGAACATGAGCAGTAGAGTACAGGAAAAAGCCCTTCGGCCTACCTTGACCTTAATGCCAAGTTAAATTTCTTCGGCCGTAGGTGATCATTATTCCTCCATTCCCCGCATGTGTCTCACTGCCTCTTAAACACCTCTATTGTATCTGCTCCCGCTACCATCTCTGGCAGCCCGTTCCAGACACCAACCGCTCTCTGAGTGAAAAAAATACCTTCCCACACATCTCCTTTAAATTGTTCCCCTCTCACCCCGGTTTCCTCCCACAGTCCAAAGATATACCAGTTTCTTTTTTTAGTGTGTCGCACCAGACAGTCAGCCATTTTTGTCTGTTGTGTGGTGTCAGGATTGGTCTCCTTTCGGATTAACCGGGTCACGATATGAACGTTCCTGATTCGACCCTTTTTTTTGCGAGGCCGAGTGGCTAGCTCGACGCCCAACCCGGCACGGATGGAAAGCGTGCTCGGGGGGGTGGCCCGACTTGGATTCGAACTCGGGACCCTTCGCTCCAGAGTCTGGCGCTGATGCCATTGCACCACCAGCCGGTTATATACCAGTTGAGAGGTTAATAGGTTATTGTAAATTGTTGCGTGATGAGGTTAGGGTTAAATCGGGGGCTTGCTGGGCGGCACGGATTGAAGAGCTGGAACAGCCTATTCCACACTGTTACTCAGTCAATCAATAAATAAAGCAAACAAGCTGTGCCCTCATATTTGACATTTCTGCTCTGAGACCAGGATGCTGACTGTCTACCCTTGTCATCACTGATAATGACATAAAATAAAATATCTAAGCTAACTGGGCCCAGGACACACGCACTCTTACGACTCAAACATTCTTTTTATTTTACTTGTGCACAAGGAGAGCATCATGGCCCCTGTCATCCACACTGTCCTTAAACTGCTATTTTTTACACAGAGTCCTCAGCATCCTTAAGTGGGAGGGTGAACAGTCAGAGGTCGTGGTCCATGTAGGTACCAATGACATGGGTAGGACGAGTGACGGGGTTCTGCAGGGGGAGCTCAGGGAGCTAGGTGCTAAATTAAAGGACAGGACCTCAAGAATTGTGATCTCAGGATTGTTACCTATGCCACGTGCTAGTGAGGCCAGAACTAGGAAGATTATGCAGTTTAACACGGGGCTAAGGGGTTGGCATTGGATTTTTGGATCATTGGGCTCTCTTCCAGGGAAAGTAGGACATACAGAAGAGGGGTTTTCACCTGAACTGGAAGGTTTGACCACCTTGATGGGGCTATGTTACAGACCCCCCCCCCCCAACAATCAGAGGACCAAATTTGTAGCAAAATCGCAGACTGCTGCAAGAAACTTTAAGCTGTTATCGAAGCTGATTTTAACTTTCCACATATTTACTGGTGTTTCCATACTGTAAAAGGACTAGATGAGATAGGGTTTGTTAAGTGTGTTCAGGAAAGTTTCTTTAATCAGTATGTTGAAGTCCCAATAAGAGAGTGTGTGATACTTGATCCGCTATTAGGGAATGAGACAGGGCAGGTGACAGAAGTTTGTGAAAACCATAAGACCATAGGACAAAGGAGCAGAAGTCAGCCATTCGGCCCATCGAGTCTGCTCCACCATTTTATCATGAGTTGATCCATTCTCCCATTTAGTCCCACTCTCCTGCCTTCTCACCATAACCTTTGATGCCCTGGCTACTCAGATACCTATCAATCTCTGCCTTAAATACACCCAATAACTTGGCCTCCACTGCTGCCCGTGGCAACAAATTGCATAGATTCACCACCCTCTGGCTAAAAGTGTAGGGAAACACTTTGCATCCAGTGAGCATGATGCTGTTAGTTTCAAAGTAATTATGGAAAGAGATAAGTCTGGTCCGCAGGTTGAAATTCTAAATTGGAGAAAGGCTGATTTTGATGGTAACAAAAAGGATCTGGCAAGTGTAAATTGGGAAAAGCTGTTTTCTGGCAAAGGTGTACTTGGGAAGTTGGAGGCCTTCAAAAGTGAAATTTTGAGAGTACAAAGCTTATATATTCTGTCAGAATAAAAGGTAAATATAACAGGTTTAGGGACGTTGGCTTTCAAGAGATATGGGTGAAGGAGGGTAGGGCTTGGAGGAACTGAACACAGGAAATTGGGACTAGCCGAGTGGATATCATGGACAGTTTGGGCCAACGGGCTGTATGCATGCTGACTTGCTCCATGACTCTATAACCTGCCCAAACGTTCTTTGAATATTGTAATTATATCCATCTCTACCACTTTCACTGGCAGCTCCTTCCATTTACCCACCACCCTCTGTGTGGAAAAAAATTGAAAAAATGCCCCCAAACTGAAGCTAAATTAAAATCTCAAAATGAAAGCCCTTTCAATCAAAGTTCAAGGTAAATTTTATTATCAGAGTACATATATGTCACCACATACAACCCTGAGATTCACTTTTCTGCTGGCGTACTCAGCAAATCTATAGAATAGTAACTATAACAGGATCAATGAAAGATCAACCAGAGTGCAGAAGACAACGAACTGTGCAATCAGAATATATATTATAAATAAGTGAAGTCTACGTTCAGTCCCTTGGTCTTGCTGACATTGAGTGAGAGGTTGCTGTTATGACACCACTCAGCCTGATTTTCAACCACATCGAGTAGGCGCGTCCATTTTATCAATTATTGTGACTCAGGCCAATCTCTACAGATGTAGGAATAGATTATTCCCCTCTGCCATCAGATTTCTGAATGGACATTGTTCCATGGACACTACCCCAGTACTGTTGTTCTCTCTCTTTGCACTACTTGTTTAATTTCAGTTTATGTATATTAAATTAGATAAGTAGTGCAAAAAGAGAGAACATATATATACTGTATATAGTATATATGCATAGTGTAAATTCAGATTTTTATTATTGTGTATTGCAGTGTACTGCTGCTACAAAACAACAGATTTCACAACATATTAAACCTGCTTCTCATTCTGATGTACCGTGGACAGCATTCTAACTGGTTGCATCACTGTCTGGTGCGGAGGGGGGTCACTGCACGGGATCGGGGAAAGCTGCAGAAACTTGCAGACTAAGCCAGCTCCATCGTGTGCACTCACCGCCCCGGCACCCAGCAGACCCTCAAATGGTGATGCCTGGAGAAAGTATCACCCATCTCTAATTACCCCCATCACTCAGGGCATGCCCTCTTCTCATTGTTACCATCAGGGAGGACATAGAGCAGCTGAAGACACACACTCAACGGTTCAGGAACAGCTTCTTACCCTCTGCCATCTGATTTCTGACTGGACAATTAACCCATGAACACCACCTCCCTAATTTTTCCCTCTCTTTTTGCACTACCTATTGAATTAAATTATATATATATATTTTTTACTGCAATCTAGTGTGTTTTTATTACGTATTGCACTGTACTGCTGACACAAAACAAATTTCACGACATATGCCAGTGATATTAAACCTGATTCTAATTCTCAATTACTGTCCAGAGAATACCTTCAGTATCTAATTTTAGGCCCATAAATTCTGAAGCAACATGTTCAATAAACTACTTGTGATTATAAGGTAGTAAATTGCCGAGGATCCCTTGAGAAACCGAGTTCATGTTACTTCAGTGGAGTCAGCTGTCTCTCTTGCTGACAATTAACCTTTAATCCTGAAAGGGTTAAGTCAGGCTAATGTTCAGGAGTTTTAAATATAGATCCTGTCATCTATTACTGATGCTGGAAATTAGTACAATAGATTTTTTTATTAAAATAGATGTATTCATAATAAGATCATAGGACATTGGATCAGAATTAGGCCATTCAGCCCATCAAGTTTACTCTGCTATTTACTCATGGCTGATTTTAAAAAGATTAAGAAATATTTACAAGAATAAACAGTGCAATGCCTTTTTTTTTATTTAGAACAGGCCCTTCCAGTCCAGAGAGCTGCACCGCCCAGCAACCCACTTATTTAACACTAGCCTAATCACGGGACAATTTGCATAGACCAATTAACCTGCTAACCGGTATGTTTTTGGGCTGAGAGAGAAAACAGGAGCACCCGGAGGAAACCCACGCAGTTTTGGAGAGAAAGTGCAAACTTCTTACAGGCCGCACCAGAACTGAGCTCCAAACTCTGGAACTGCTCCAGCTGTAATAGATTTGTGCTACCTGCTGCCTGCTACACTATCGTGGCACCTAATTTCATTCTTATGTTCATAGTCAATGCTTTCAGTACTGTTCTATTATATTATATTCCTACACCCCCAATAACACTGCTGCCACGCATGTTGCCCCCTGGGGTGGGACACTACGATAATAACTTAGTGACTATCTCACCCAACCCGGCCCCTCCCTCTCCAGTCGCAGAAGATCCCTACACTGTGGTCCTTCCCCACTGAGCTTTAATACATCCCTCAGCATGTACTCCAGCAGCCTGGAGCGTGCCAGCCAGCCGCATTCCTCCACGGACATCTCGATATGCTGGCAGACTCCATATTCTGTGCTGTTAATGCCCGTTCCTTGTTTAACATGATCAAGGGAATATTTTGGCTTTTCACAATTCCCCTTCAAGCGAAAGGGAGCATGTTTTGCATAACCGGAGAAATCCTCAGAAGTAGGTAGATGTGGTTGTGAGATTAGGTGGAGTTCTGTCTGCCACCTTTTGCACTTGCCAAGCAGTCCGTGATGAGCTTGCTTTAATCTGCAGACCTCCAGGCACCAGGGTCTTGTGGATGGAATCCCTTCACGATTGGTCAGATCCATGGTGGCGGCCTGCCCTAGCAATCTGTTTTCAGTCATGGGAGCAGAACTAGTTATCTGATCTGGTGTTTCAAGATAAGGTATGACTGTACATATTCAGAATACCTGCAAGGGCCTCATCTGCCTGCATACTTGCCCTCTGTTGCAGAGCAGTACAGCAGAGAAACAGGACCTTCACCTCATATATTCAGTGTTGGACTGCTATTCTGCTTCTTCCAATCGGCCTGCACTGGACCATAGCCCTCCATACCCCAAACTTATCCAAGCTTCTCTTAAATGTGGAAATTGACCTCGCATCCACTACTTTCACTGGCAGCTCGTTCCACACTGTCACCACCCTCTGAGTGAAGAGGTTCCTCCTCAGGCTCACCTTTCACCCTTAACCTATGATCTCTCATTCTAGTCTCACCCAACCTCGGTGGAAAATGCCAGTTTGCATTCACAGTGTATTTTATATATTTACTTCTTTGTTTTATACAATTTACTCCATCTACAGACTCACTTTCAAGGATTCTTTTCAACTCGTGGTCTCAGTATTATTTTTATTTGCAGAACTTGTCTTCATTTGCACCTTGGCTGTTTGTTTATGTATAGTTTTCATAAACTCTATTGTATTTATTTTTCTGTAAATGCCTGCAAGAAAATTAATCTCAAGATCGCATATGGTAACATATAAGTACTTTAAATAGTACTATAAATAGATTTTACTTTGACATTGACTTTTTCAGAATCAGAATCAGGTTATCACTGATATAAGTCAAGAAATTTGTGGCAGCAGTATTAAAGTACATTTATTATCAAAGTATGTATGCAGTGTACAACTATGAGGTTCGTCTTCCCACAGTCACGAAACAAAGGAGCACCATGGAACCTGTTCAAAGCAAAAACAGCACCCCCTCCCCATGCACAAAAAGCAAATCACGCAAACGGCTACAAGAACATCAATCCCTACGTATAACGCAATACATAAAAAACCTATAGATCACTATAAGAAATAGACTTATATTTCCTATTGTCATTTAATTTGTATATAAATGAACTGCTGAACGGATCCTGACCCGGATCTGGGCCGTACCCTCCAAATGTCCGGACCTGCATCTCGGTTTTTTTTGCACTTTCCATTTTTCTATTTTTCTATTTATGATTTATAATTTAAATTTTTAATATTTACTATCGATTTGTAATTCAGGGAGTGTGAAGCGCAGAATCAAATATCGCTGTGATGATTAAAGCAACACACATAGAAGTTGCTGGTGAACGCAGCAGGCCAGGCAGCATCTCTAGGAAGAGGTGCAGTCGACGTTTCCTGACGAAGGGTCTCGGCCTGAAACGTCGACTGTACCTCTTCCTAGAGATGCTGCCTGGCCTGCTGCGCTCACCAGCAACTTTGATGTGTGTTGCTTGAATTTCCAGCATCTGCAGAATTCCTGTTGTTCACTGTGATGATTGTACGTTCTAGTACCAATTGTTTGGTGACAATAAGGTATAAAGTATTATCATTTAATTTGTATATGTACACATATATACATTAAATTAAATCGAATAACTAGTGCCAAAAGAAAGTAAAAGTAGTGAGGAAGTGTTCATGGGTTCAATGTCCATTCAGAAATCTGATGGCAGAGGGGAAGAAGCTGTTTCGAAGATGTTGAGTGTGTGTCTTCAGGCTCCTGTACCTCCTCCGCGATGGAAGCAGTGAGAAGAGGACATGCCCTGGATGATAGGTGAGGTGGGGGGGGGTTCCTTATTGATGGATTCTACCTTTTGAAAATGTTTTCGATGCTGGGGAGGATAGTGCCCATGATGGAGCTGGGTGAGTTGCAGCCCTCTGCAGCTTTTAACGACCCTGTGCAGTGTCCTCTCCATACCGGGTGCTGGTGCAGTCAGTTACAATGCTCTGCACGGTACTTCTTAGAAATTTGCTGGTCTTTGGTGACATTACAAAGCTCTGTTTAATTATACCACATAATTTTGAGTCCCTTTATCAAATCTCCCAATTTTCTGACATTCCAGGAAATAAAGTTCTAACCTTTTCAACCTATTCAACTCCTGTGTCTGAGTTCCTCCCTGTGATGATGGCGTGCCTTGTGCCACCTTTTCCCCAGGCTCTGCCAGTGATTGAAACGATCCCAGAGATACCACAGTTTCTGTCGTGGAATACGCAGAAATACACGAGAAGTGCTTGAACGGGGGGTTTTGTTAACTCTTTCACAGCTTATTTTAGCTTTGGAAAACAGAAAATGTTTTAATGAGAAGATTCAAATTCAGATTCTGATACTTCGTCTCCTGACAAAAGTTTCTAAGATTATAGATAGATAGATAGATACTTTTTTGATCCCAAAGGAAATTACAGTGTCACAGTAGCATTACAAGTGCACAGATAAAAATATTAGAAGAGAAGTAGAAAGAATAAAAACTAAATTACTACAAACAGTCTAACAGGAGGGGGTTATCACTTCCCCGGCTGTAGGTTGACTCATTATAGGGCCTAATGGCCAAGGGTAAGAATGACCTCACATGGTGCTCTTTGGAGCAGTGCAGTTGTCTTCGTCTATTACTAAAAGTTCTCCTCTGTTCAGCCAAGGCGGCATGTAGAGGGCGAGAAACATTGTCCAGAATTGCCAGGATTTTCCGTAGGGTCCTTTGTTCTACCACAGCCTCCAGTGTGTCCAGTTTGACTCCTATAACAGAGCCAGCCTTTCTAATCAGTTTATTGAGCCTGTTGGCATCACCGATGTTGATGCCATTGCCCTAGCACACCACACACAGAAGATTGTACTGGCAACAACAGACTGGTAGAATAATTGAAGGAGAGGCCTGCACACTCCAAAGGACCTCAGTCTCTCAGGAAGTAGAGGCGACTCTGGCCCTTGGTGTGCACAACCTCTGTGTTGGTGCTCCACTGAAGTCAGTCATCTAGGTGCACCCCCAGGTACTTGTAGGTCCTCACCACAACCATGTCCTCACCGTCTACAGTAACAGGGAGCAGTGCAGGCTTAAAGTCTATCAACACCTCCTTTGTCTTATTAATGTTGAGCTGCAGGTGATTCAGCTTGCATCATTTGACAAAGTCCTTCACCAGGGCCCTGTATTCATTCTCCTGTCCTCCTTTATACACCCAGCTATTGCTGAGTTGTTAGAGAATTTTTGCAGATGACATGACTCAGTGTTATGAAAGATATGAGAAGCATAGACAATATGGACAGTCAATATTTTTCCCCAGGGTCAAAATATCTAATACTTGAGGAAATGCTTTCAAGGTCGGAGGGGATAAGTTCAAAAGAGATGTGCAGAGCAAGTTTATTCTTACACTGAGAGTGGTGAATGCCTGGAATGTACTGCCAGTGGTGGTGATGGTGGCAAACACGATAGAGGTGTTTAAAAGGCTCTTAAGTTGACGCGGCTTAAATGAGCAGCTCCGGCAGACTGGGCGGATGAGATCCAATGGCCAGGAAGGTGGTACTGCAACACTTCGCGGAGAGCGAAGGGCATGACGTGTCACAGAAAAAATCATGGTCATCCACTGCAACCAAGGAAGACCCCTGTTTGTGATGCTTGTTCGTACCACTGGACTTGGACTTATGAGGTCGGGAGAGTGGAACTGCCCCAGTTCAAATGACTTTTCCATTTTAAAAACCCTCCCGCACAGATTTCCTGTCATCGTCGGACGTGACAGACAACCACCAATTGGGCAGAGAATGGAGAGATAGGGACATTGTGTAAGCAGAAAGGATTAGTTTGGTGAAGCATTTAGTTACTAGATTAACTAATTCAGCACAACCTCATGGACTGAAGGGCCTGTTCCTGTGCTGTACTGTTCTGCGTTCTAGATTAGGTCATTGTCCTAGACATCAGAGTGCCATGCAAATCCTTGCTCAGCTGAAGGAAACAGAGAACTTAGTAACACGGTACCTCCACAACAACCATTCCCTCAATGTCGTAAAAGACTTAGTGATTATCTTCAGGGGTGGTGGGGAGGTCAGTGCACATCATTGTTCCCTCTATGTGACCGCACAGTAACTGAAATGCTTTCACGCACATAGCCTTTGTTGCCATGCAGCTAGAATTGGACGCAGCTAGAAAAAGTTTACAACATGTGGAAGATTTTCTTTGTTGTACTGTATTTCATTACTCCCTTCAATTAATAAATATAATCAAAAGAATGTGATTTTTCAAGTTTTCATTCTAAATATTCATAGTATGCATATTACAATTAAAACTATTTAAAGTGCGGTGCAGTGTTCAGGCCGTGTAGAAATTTCCTGCTCAGAGCAATGGTTGGTCTGCACAACTGTAGACCTGATGCAGGTTAACAGGATTAATGTAGGGAGGTATGTATTTTTGGCCAACCTGTTCAGGAGGACCTGTTTCTACCACTTTCTGGCATAATGATGTGTGTTCTCTCCCCACAGATGGGCTAAGCCCAGAAACCAAGCAGCAGCTCGCACTGACCAGCAAGAAGAAAGCCAAGGGTGCAAAGGGCGACTCAGTGAAGACAGAGGAAGAGAAAAGTGATGCACAGCCCATAACCATCACCTTAGCCTTTAAGAGATACTTATTCGACCCACAGAAAAAGATGATTCAGTCTTAAAAGTGTTTATTTTCGAAGGAGGATTACTGAAAGGTGGGATTGGATTTAAAACCTCCTTTAAAGTTTCCTTGCCTTAAAGTTTGATTCTGGGGTGTGTTTAACCATTTTTGAAGGAATAAAATTGAAATTAATCCCTTTTGATTGCTGAAAGATGTGTTTTAAAAAAACACTATTATTTTTTCTGATGGGTTGGTTTTCACTTCCAGCTGGCTACACAGTTCATAGACACTGTCCACTGGCTGTTCTGACTGGTGATCAAATGTACTATATCAGCTACACCAGCACAGGCAAGCTCTGACAAGCTTCAAACACCACTGCTTGGGGAGGGCTTGCAAAATGTAAATAGGTCAAATCTATATGCTGCAGGGACTGTGGACTGGTACGGTAGTGTAGTGGTTAGAATAATGGTATTGCAATGCCAGTATTCAGAGTTCAATTCCTGCCGCTCTCTGTAAGGAGTTTGTACATTCTGCCCATGACCTGGAGGTTTCCTCCAAGTGCTCTGCTTTCCTCCCACATTCTAAAAACGTTTAGGTTAGTGGCTTAATTGGTCACAGGGTGTAATTGGGCCAGTCGGGTTGTTTAGAGCCTGTTACAGTGCTAATACTAATAATATAAAGCATAAATTGTCCAACAAGTCTCTAGTGAGAGTGGAACAGGAGTTAACACCAGCAAAAGAAGAAAGTTAAAGCAAGTGGTTAAGCCAGGGGGAAAGGGGAGAGGGGTAGGGCGAAAGCCAGAAAACATTAAATGCAAATGGGTTGGGAGGGTTGTTCACAGGGTGAGAACTGAAACAAGATTCAAATTCAGTTTTATTTATCAGATGTACATCGAAACTTGCAATGAAATGTGTCGTTTGTGTTCGCAACCAGCACACCCACATTCCGGCACCACCACAGCATGCTCACAACGCTCAGCAGAACAATGCAGAACACAACAAAAGAGAATATACCAAGCCAGAGAGCAACAACAGCAAAGTAAGCCCTGTTCCTCCATCCCACCTACCCACCCGTGCACACACACAGTCCCCTAACCCCCAGGCAGGCCACCTTAGCCTCCAGCCTCCAGCGGTCTTGCCAGTTTGCAGACATTTGGGGTCTGACTTCCCGAGCGAACTCACAAAGGTTGGGACAGAAGAAGCGTTGCCCACAGCTGGATCAGAAATTGCTGAACTCAATAAGTTCAGAAGGCTGACTGAGAGATGAGCTGCTGCTCCCCTGAGCTGGGTTTCATTATAAAAGTGTACAAGTGAGGTCGATGGAAATCCTGTCCGAAGATCGCAGTCACTTGCAAACCTCCCCAACTCTCCCCTACTCCTTCTTCTTCTTGGGCCCTTAGCTCCCAGTGAAGCTTTGGCTATCGGTTTTTTCCATCAACATTTCTGCAAACCATTGCATCCACTGTACAGGGGACTGGCCTATACAGCTTCACCAGAGCCCTGTCGGCCAGCCTTACCCGTTTCCACCTCTCACGATGGGGGCGTAGGGTTGGATTATTGAGAGGTTCCCCCCTACTGACCCTAGGGAAAAGACAGATGGACGATAGAGGGTGGAGACCATCAGACGTTTTCATTTACTGCTTGAAGTTCAGATCCTCAGCTTATTTACCCTCTTTATACCCTTATAATTGTATATCTCTGTCAACTGCTCCTTCACTCTCCTGCACTCTGGAGAATAAAGCCTCAACCTATTCAACCTTTATTGTGGAGCAAGACAACTACAGAAGGGTTTGAAAATGAGGAATTTAAATTCAGTGCTTTGACTGATCTAACTATAGATCTATTCTATAAAGTTCGGCTAATATATCTTGGGAAACAGGCTATTTGGCCCACAAATATTTCCTGGCCGTCCTCCAATTACTTACACTTATTGACTCCTATTTTCTTCTCCCCATGTTCCCATCACCAATATTCCCTCTACGGTATGAATACACACATATTTTGCTACTAGCTCACAAAGGAATTTAAACTGCGCACAAACGATTGTCATCCTCTACCTTGTTGGCATGTTAAGTATATTTCACAATCGTACATAATTTCCTTTTCCAGTTTCTGATACAGACAGTGTTGACAACATGGAGTTTGCAATGATTTGTCTGCAGATTTTAGAACTGGCTTAATTATATTCTTTTTATTGAAGAAATTATCCAGTGAGCACACGTTGTTGTCACTGGGCAAAAAATTGCACAGTACAAGATTTTTGCGCATACTGGTCATTACAACTTAGAGGGAACATTGTGCATGACCTGTCACCAAATTCTACAACAGTGTAGGGGCAATTTACCTGCAGACCCGCACATCTTTGGGAGGTGGGAGTAAACTGGAGCGCCTGGGGAAAACCAGAAAGAGCGTGCAAACTTCAGACACGGCAGGTCGGGATCGAACCTGGGTGTCTGGAGCAGTGAGGTAGTGGCGCTACCCATTGCACACACACAAAGGAGGCATGATCACAACAGAAAGGTGAGGTGTTAGGAGCAGTGACTAGCAGCTTGGTCACTGTGTTACGCATGATGAGGCTTTGTGAGGCAATTTAAGAGTTTACAAATGTGTAGCCAAATAGATATGAAAAATTAGGGATGGACAGGTTAGCAAAACAGAAATCTACTTTTAAGTTCAATCTAACCCTTCCCTCCCACTGTCCTCCATTTTTCTATCATCCATGTACCTTAGAATCTCTTAAATGTCCCTACCTCTAAATGTATCTTAAAATTCTCCTCAATATATTAGCCTTTTACCGTCACCCCTGGCAAGGCTATCAACACACGCACTACCCTGCAAAAAACCTAACTCTGACAGCCTTCCTCTACCTTTCTCCAATCATCATATTAGCCATTTCCACCCAAGAAATTCATTCCTTGTCCACTCTATGTATGCCTCTTATCTGATACTCCTCTATCAAGTCACCCCTCACTTTCCTTCACTCCAAAGAGAAAAGCCCTAGTTCGCTCAAGCTATCCTCACAGAATATCCACACTAAACCAGTCAGCATCCTGGTAAACCTCATTTTCATCCCCTCTAAAGCCTCCACACCCTTCCTATAGTGAGGCGACCAGAACTGAACACAATGCCCAAAGTGTGATCCAGAGTCATAGAACATTACAGCACAGAATCAGGCTCTGGAGTGTCCATCTAACCAGGGTCTTACAGAGCTGCAGCATTACCTGGCAGCTCTTGAATTCAATCTCCCAACTAATAAACTAAATAACACACCACATGCCTTTTTAACCACACTGTCAACTTGTGCGGCAACTTTGAGGGATCCGTGGATGTGAACCCAAAGATTGCTCTGTTCCTCCACACTTTCAGGCATTCTTGCTCTGCCTGAGATTGGAGTCATTTCCAACCCTGCAGGTGCACTGTGCATTGATTCAGCACCAGAGACATAACTACTGAAAGGTTAATTGCTCTTGTCTAGGAGCTTGAATGTGTGGTGGCAATACACTTTGGTCTGCATTTACACCGTCACTGAAGATTCTGTCTGCTGTGTACGTTATCCTGTGTAAACTGATCATTGTTAATCCTAAACACAAAAGATTCTGCAGATGCTGGAAATCCAGAGTAACACACACTATATGCTGGACTTAGCAGCCCAGGCAGCATCTACAGAGAGGAATAAATAGTCGACGTTCAGACCAAGACCCTTCGTCAGGACTACTTGTTAATCCTAGATAAAGAATCATAGGAAAGTACAGCATACAAACAGGGCCTTTGGCCCATCTAGTCCATGCTGCACTACTTAAACTGTCTCGTCCCATCGACCTGCACCCAGACCATAGCCCTCCAGATGCCTACTCTCCATGTACCTATCCAGTTTTCTCTCCAACATTGAAATCGAACTCGCATGCACCACTTGTGCTGGCATCTTGGCCCACACTCTCACTACCCTCTGAGTGGAGAAGTTCCCTTCATGTTACCCTTAAACTTCTCACCTTTCACCCTTAACCCCTGACCTCTGGTTGTGGTCCCACTCAACCTCAGTGGAGAAAGCCTGCTTACTTTTACCCCTCATAGTTCTGTATACCAAAAATCTCCTCTCAATCTTCTACTTTCCAAGGATAAAGTGCTAACCTATTTAATCTTTCCTTATAACTCAGGTCCTCCAGTCCTGGCAACATGCTTGTAAATTTTCTCCACAATCTTTCAACCTTATTTACATGTTTCCTGTAGGTAGGTGACCAAAACTACACACAATACTCCAAATTAGTCCTCACTAACGATTTATCCAACCTCAATACAGCATCCCATTTTCTGTACTCAATACGTTGACTTATAAATGCCGATATGCCAAAAACTTTCTTTAAGACCCCATCTACCTGTGATGCCACTTTCTAATAATTATGGACCTGGATTAACAGATCCCTTTATCCTACCACACTTCTCAGTGCCCAACCACTCACTGTGTAAGATCTACTCTGGTTAAACTGCACTTATCTGTATTAACTTCCATCTGCCATTTTTCCAGCTGGTCCAGATCCTGCTGCAACCTCTCATAGTCTTCGTTGCTATCCACCATACCCCCAAACTTGGTGTCATCCGCAAATTTGCTGCTCCAGTTAATCACATTATTATCCAGGTCGTTGATAGAAACATCGAAACGTAGAAAACCTACAGCACAATACAGACCCTTTGGCCCATAATGCTGTGCCAAACATTTACTTACTTTAGAAATTAACTTGGGTTACCCATAGCCTTCTATTTCTCTAAGCTCCATGTACCTATCCAGAAGTCTCTTAAAAGGCCCTATCGTATCCGCCTCCACCACCATTGCCAGCAGCCCATTCCACGCACTCACCACTCTCTGCATAAAAAACTTACCCGACATTTCCTCTGTACCTACTTCCAAGCACCTTAACACTGTGCCCTCTCGTACTAGTGACTTCAGCCCTGGGAAAAAGTCTCTGATTATCCACACGATCAATGCCTCTTATCATCTTATACACCTCTATCAGGTCACCTCTCATCCTCCGTCACTCTAAGGATAAAAGGCCGAGTTCACTCAACCTATTCTCATAAGGCATGCTCCCCAATCCAGGCAACATCCTTGTAAATCTCCTCTGCACCCTTTCTATGGTTTCCACATCCTTCTGTAGTGAGGTGACCAGAACTGAGCACAGTACTCCAAGTGGGGGTCTGACCAGGGTTCTATATAGCTGTAACATTACCTCTCGGCTCTTGAACTCAGTCTCATGGCTGATGAAGGCCAATACACCGTATGCCTTCTTAACCACAGAGTCAACCTGCGCAGCAGCTTTGAGCGTCCTATGGACTCGAACCCCAAGATCTTTTCGATCCTCCACACTGCCAAGAGTCTTACCATTAATGCTATATTCTGCCATCATATTTGACCTACCAAAATGAACCACCTCACATCTATGGTTGAACTCCATCTGCCACTTCTCAGCCCAGTTTTGCATCCTATCGATGTCCTGCTGTAACCTTTGACAGCCCTCCTCACTATCCACAACACCCCCAACATTTGTGTCATCAGCAAATTTATTAACCCATCCCTCCTCTTCCTCATCCAGGTCATTTATAAAAATCACGAAGAGTAGGGGTCCCAGAACAGATCCCTGAGGCACACCACCCGGTCACCGACCTCCATGCAAAATATGACCCATCTACAACCACTCTTTGCCTTCTGTGGGCAAGCCAGTTCTGGATCATCAAAGCAATGTCCCCTTGGATCCCATGCCTCCTTACTTTCTAAATAAGCCTTGCATGGGGTACCTTATCAAATGCCTTGCTGAAATCCATATACACTACATGTACTGCTCTACCATCATCAATATGTTTAGTCACATCCTCGAAAAATTCAATCAGGCTCTTAAGGCATGACCTACCTTTGACAAATCCATGCTGACTATTCCTTATCATATTATACGTCTCCAAATGTTCATAAATCCTGCCTCTCAGGATCTTCTCCATCAACTTACCAACCACTGAAGTAAAACTCGCTGGTCTATAATTTCCTGGGCTATCTCTGCCCACTTTCTTGAACAAGGGAACAACATCCGCACACCCCCAATCCTCCGGAACCTCTCCCATCCCCATTAATGATTCAAAGATCATTTCCAGGGCTCAGCAATCTTCTCCCTTACCTCCCACAGTAGCCTGGGGTATATTTCGTCTGGTTCCAGTGACTTATCCAACTTGATGCTTCCCAAAAGCTCCAGCATATCCCTACAATCGCCAAGGTCCCTTTCCGTAGTGAATAGTGAAGCAAAGTATTCATTAAGTACCTCTGCTACCTCCTCCGGTTCTATACACACTTTTTCACTGTCACACTTGATTCGTCCTATTCTCTCACATCCTAACCTCTTGCTCTTCACATACTTGTAAAATGCCTTGGGGTTTTCCTTAATCCTACTCGCCAAGGCCTTCTCATGGCCCCTTCTGGCTCTCCTAATTTCATTCTTAAACTTCTTCCTGCTAGCCTTATGATTTTCTAGATCTCAGTCATTACCTAGTTTTTTGAACCTTTCATAAGCTTTTCTTTTCTCTTAACTAAATGTTCAACTGCCTTTGTACAACTAAGTTCCTGTATCCTACCATCCTTTCCCTGTCTCATTGGAATGTACCTGTGCAGAACGCCATGCAAATATCCCCTGAACATTTGCCACATTTCTGCTGTACATTTCCCAATTTACGTTTCCAAGTTCTTGCCTGATAGCTTCATATTTCCCCTTACTCCAATTAAATGCTTTCCTAACTTGTCTGTTCCTATCCCTCTCCAATGCTATGGTAAAGGAGATAGAATTATGATCACTATCTCCAAAATGCTCTCCCACTGAGAGACCTGACACCTGACCAGGTTCACTTCCCAATACCAGATCAAGTACAGCCTCTCCTCTTGTAAGCTTATCTACATACTGTGTCAGTAAACCTTTCTGAACACTCCTAACAAACTCTATCCCATCTAAACCCCTCGCTCTAGAGGGATGCCAATCAATATTGGGGAAATTAAAATCCCCCATCACAACAACCCTGTTATTACTGCACCTTTCCAGAACCTGTCTCCCTATCTGCTTCTCAATGTCCCTGTTACTATTGAGTGGTCTATAAAAACACCCAGTAGAGTTATTGACCCCTTCCTATTTCTAACTTCCACCCACAGAAGCTCCATAGACAATCCGTCCATGATTTCCTCATTTTCTGCAGCCGTGACACTGTCTCTGATCAGCAGCGCCACGCCCCACCTCTTTTGCCTCCCTCCCTGTCCTTCCTGAAACATCTAAAACCTGGCACTAAAAGTAGCCACTCCTGCCCCTGAGCCATCCAAGTCTCTGTAATAGCCACAACGTCATAGCTCCAAGTACTGATCCACACTCTAAGCTCATCCACTTTGTTCATAATACTCCTTGCATTAAAATAGACACATCTCAGACCATCAATGTGAGCGAATCCCTTCTCTATCACCTGCCTATCCTCCCTCCCTCTCACACTGCCTACAAGCTTTCTCTATTTGTGAGCCAACAGCCCCTTCCTCCGTCTCTTCAGTTTGGTTCCCACCCCCCAGCAATTCTCGCTTAAGCTCTCCCCAATAGCCTTAGCAAACCTTCCTGCTAGAATATTGGTCCCCTGCGGATTCAAGTGCAACTTATCCTTTTTGTACAGGTCACGCCTGTCCCAAAAGAGGTCCCAGCGATCTAGATGACAAATAACAATGGACCCAGCACTGCTCCCTGCAGCACAGCACTAGTCACAGGCCGCCAGTCAGAGATGCAACCCTCTACTACCACTCTCTGGCTTCTCCCACAGAGCTAATCCAGTTCACTAGCTAACAAAAGACAACATCCACCTTTCATCAACATTCATCAACTTTCCTGGTAACTTCCTCGAAAAACTCTGTAAGATAGGTTAGATATGACCTACTGTGTACGAAGCCATGCTGACTATCCTTAATCAGTACCTGTCTGTTGAGGTTGTTACATATCTGGTACACATTGAGTGTCTAGAGTATGTTATTGGTTGCTGGTATGTATTGGAAATGCCAGGGTAGCCTATGGCTGTTACCATCAGTGAGCTGTCCAAGCCACCAGTTCCATTCTGATTCATTCTGCAGCAATGCTTCCCACACACTCGGTTCCTCAGGTAATGATCGGCAGATCATTTACTGTAACTTCCAGTGTGGACATTCATACCCGGAGAACTGCAACTGCTCACTGTGTTTGCTCTACTTTTGATGCTTTACACTGAACGCCTGTGAAGTATTCTTCAGTCCCGATAAATCTTTCATCTGAACTTATTTAGTTCCCCCCACCCCCACCCCCACGCCGACCAGGTCCCCTGGTTTTTAACTTGACTGTTAAACCCAGAATCTGTGTGCGTATGTGTGGGGAAGAGAGGGGGGAAATTTTTGACATTTCGGGTCAAAATCCTGCATTAGGGCCCCACAGATGATGCTCGACCCGCTGAGTTCCTTCAGCAAATTGTTTGTTGCTCCAGATTTCCTCCTGAGTCTCTCATGTCCTTTCCTGGTATCCGTGGCCCGATGCCCTGCAGAGATCTTCCATCATGGCTGATTTATTATCCCTCTCAACCCCATTCGTGTGCCTTTGACACCCTGACTAATAAAGAACTTATCAACCTTGCTCCTGCGAACCAACACAACCCTTTTGTCCTGTAATCTTCTCACTGCCCCAAGCTGGACACGCCTCCCCTAAGCTCTCGGCTCCGTCCCTTGGGTCAGTCACCTATCCACTGAGAAGCTAGAGCTACTTCTGGGCAGACTGCTCCAGTGTCCTGGGCTAACGTGAGTGACCTGGGGCAGCACGGTAGTGTGGTTAGCGCAACGCTGTACAGTACCAGTGACCCGGCTACGATTCCCATTACACGGTAGTGTGGTTAGCACAATGCTGTACAGTACCAGCGACCCGGGTTCGATTCCCACTGCTGCCTGTAAGGAGTTTGTATGTTGTCCCTGTGACCCCGTGGGTTCCCTGCGGGTGCTCCAGTTTCCTCCCACAGTCCAAAGACGTACTGGTTGGTAGGTTAATTGGTCATTGTAAATTGTCCCATGATTAGGCTTAGGGTTAAACTGGGAGATTGCTGAGCAGAGTGTCTCAAAGGACTGGAAGGGCCTATTCTGCCCTGTATCTCAATGAATAAATAAATAAAGATTAGTGCTTAAGGCATAACAGTGCTTTCTCCCACCCCTCCCTTTCCCCATCTCTCTTTTTCCATTTCCGATTCGGGCTCCCCTCTTACCCATTCTCTTCTCTGCTCCTGGTATCACCTCCCTCTGCTCCTCTTCCTCCTTCCCTTTCTCTCATGGTCCACTCTCCTCTTCAATCATATTCCTTCTTCTTCAGCCCTTTATCTCTTCCACCTGTCACCTGCCAGTTTCTTCATCCCCCTTTCCCCACCCATCCCCCTTTCCCCTCACCTGGTCTCACCTGTCACCTGCCAGTTTCTTCACCCCCCCTTTCCCTACCCATCCTCCTTTCCCCTCACCTGGTCTCACCTGTCACCTGCCAGTTTCTTCATTCCCCTTTCCCCACCCATCCCCCTTTCCCCTCACCTGGTCTCACCTGTCACCTGCCAGCTTGTACTCCTACCCCTTCCTCCACTTTATTATTCGGGCTTCTGCCCCCTTCCTTTCCAGTCCTGTTAAATGGTCTCAGCCCAAAACGTCGACTGCATACTCCTCTCCACGGATGCTGCCTGACCTGCTGAGTTCCTCCAGCATTTGGTGTGTGTTGCTGAGGTGTTTTATTTCTCCTTGAGATGTGCACTGGGACAAAGGGAGACCTGTGGGTGGTCTCAGGATTCTTACGGTGATCTTGTGCACCGTCTCACATCGCACCACGTGCCAAGTTCACTCAGATCAGAGATCTATAGGCACTGCACTAAAATGTATAAATACGGGTTTCTAGAAATTGATGCAATCTGAGTTACTCTGCATGATGAACAACGTGAATTTGTATCAAATAAATAAATAATATTTGTGAATTATTTACTTGAATTTGACATTCCTCTTCTCCACAATCTGACACTGCGGGAAACAGGCACACAGCCGGTCCGTGCCGACCGACCCCGTCCTATTTGCTACGCTTGGCCCACATTCCTTTCCTAATCATGTACAGTATCAGTCAAAGTTCCCTTCAAATGCTGTTAACTTAACTCCCTCACCAATTCCTCTGGCAGCTCGTTCCATGTAACCATCACCGTTTGCATGAATGAGTGTCCTATTAACTCTCTCCCCTCACTGCTTAAACCTGTGCCCCTAATTCTTCATTTCCCAACACTTGGGAAAAGACTGTGCAAGTTTACCCTATCTACTCCCTCATGAATTTAGAACATGGAACACAGACCATGCCATCACAGTACAGGCCCTTCAGGACTTACGGCTCACAATATCGTGCTGCCCATTTACACCCTTCCCTCCCACGTAGCCCTCCATTTTTCTATCATCCATGTGTCTATCTAAGAGTATCTTAAATGCTCCTAAAGTTCAAAGTAAATTTATAATCCAAGTACATATATGTCACCATATACAACATGGGGCGTGCTAACCACTAGCTTTACAGTACAAGTGACCTGGATTCAATTCCCGCTGCTGCCTGTAACTTTGTACATTCTCCCCTTGACCATGTGGGTTTCCTCTGGATGTTCCAGTTTCCTCCCACAGTCCACTGTTTGGTAGGTGAATTGGCGATTGTAAGTTGCCCTGTGATTAGGCTAGGATTAAACTGAGGGACTGCTGGGTGACATGGCTCAAAGGGCTGGAAGGGCCGATTTTGCTCTGTATCTCTGAGCAGCCCTGAGATTCATTTTCATGTGGACGTAATCAATAAATCTATAGGGTAATAACCATAACACAATCAATGAAAGACCGCCCACCCAACTTGGGTGTTCAACCAGAGTGCAAAAGACAGCAAACTGTGCAAAGACAAAAAGAAAGAACTAATAATAATAAATATTTAAACAATAAATATCAAGAACAAAGGATGAAGAGTCATTGATTGTGGAAACATCCCAAAGATGGGGGCAAGTGAAGTTATCCCCGTTGATTCGAGAGCTTGATGTCTGAGGGGTAATAACCAGTCCCGAACCTGGCAGTGCGAGTCCTGAGGCCATAGCAAAAAGAGAGCATGCCCTGGGTAATGGGGGTCCCTGATGATGGATCCCGCTTTCCTGCGATAGTGTTTTATGCAGATATGCTCAATGGTGGGGAGGACTTTAGCCGTGCTTTACCACCCTGCATCTGCCTCCACCATCACCCCTGGCAGGGTGTTCAAAGCACCCACCACTCTCTGTGTAAAAAACTTACCCCTGACATCCCCACTGTACATTCCTCCAATCGCATTAAAATTATGCTAGGTCATATTAGAAATTTCCACCCTGGGAAAAAAAGAGTATCTGGTTATTCACTTGATCTATGTCCTCTATTTTTCTATCACATACTACATTCTACTAAGCTTAATGGCATCATTCCTACAGCAGGGTGACCAAAACTGGACACAATATCCCAAAAGCACACTCGGCAACATCTTGTACAACTGCAACATAACAAACCTTAATATACTCTCTGCCCTGACTGATAAAGGCCAGTGTGCAAGATGCCTTCTTCACCACCTACAATTCACTTCCAAGGAACCCTGTCCTTGTACTCCCAGGTCACTCAGTTCTAATGTTGAACCCTTTTCCATTGGCAGACCAGAGGCTAGCTTAACTATCTCTTCTTACACCCACCACACCACTGTGTCAGAAACCTTTTATTGATAGCTCAGTGATCCATTTGATTTACTGACAGTATCAATTTGCTAACTAAGTTTGTTCCATAGAGCATAAAACAGTACACCACGGGAACAGTCCCATTGGCTCTCAATTTTATGCCGAACCCATTAAATGAGTAATCAAATGCCCAACTAAACAAATCCTTTCTACCTACACAATGTCCATCTCCTTTCATCTCCTGCACATGCATGTGCCTATCAAAGAGCCCCTTGAATGCTCTATCATATTCGCTTCCACCTCCACCCCTGGCAGTGCATTCCAGATGTTCTTCCTGGGATATTCTCCTGATTTTCCTGGGATACTCTCTCACCTTCCTTGGGAGTCATGATCCAAAACTGAAATTTCCAGGGCTAATACTGAGGGTTGGGGGAGTTGGACACATATCTCTACCAAAGGAGGTGTAAGGTGCTCCTTCCATCCATTAGACTGCAGGGTCACCCTTGGAAAAGGTGTAGTACCTGCTTAGCCCCCAGTCAGGGTCACGTGAAGCCATAGGAGCAGGTGGATGGGTCAAATGAGCAGCTGGTGCGTATCAAAGGACCTGGTTATTCGACCACTGACACCAGGCAGACAATCTCTTGAAGAGTATTAATAATGGTTGGGGTCACCCATTTTCTAAAGACGCTGCCCAGAAGAAGGTAATGGCAAACTACTGTAGAAAAATTTGCCAAGAACGATCATGGTTATGAGACCATGATCACCCACGTCATACGACATGACATGTAGTGATGATGCTGACTATTGAGGGAGTGTACATGGCCACACAGTAACTGAAATATTTCCGTGCACATAGCCTTTGTTGCCTCACAGCTGGAATTTTCTTTTATATCATGGTAATAATTTTGACATCTATGCTAATATAATTGTGATATACCCTGTAATTAATTAGGTGTTAATAAATATAAGCCATAAATTTTCTAAATAATAAATGCACCATAACCTTTTCTTTGAAACGTTTTAGAACTTCAATGTATTTGCAGTGTTCGTGTTTCAAATTGCAGCAAATCGTAACAATAAACACAGAATGTTAGTCAGTAGCTCATTGTTATTAAACCGCCCGCCTGCTGAACGCTGACACCATCTAATCAAAACATTTTATTTTTCCCATTGTGCCTGTCAGTTGTTTTGACTGCCTGACATTGTTTACTTGTATTGTGAGTTGTGGTTTGTATTTGTTTGATGCACATATTACCAAAAAAAATTAATTAATATACTGACTCAAATTAATTAATATAAATTAATTAATATACAAAAAATTAATATACTGCGCAGTTTTGAAACCCAACTTAGACCCTACTTACCTAGTAACTACAGACCTATTTCTAAACTTCCATTCCTGTCAAAGGTTCTCGAAAAGGTTATTCTCAGTCAATTGCTGCCCTACTTACACCAAAACAACATCTTGGAAAGATTTCAGTCATGTTTTAAGGCTTATCATAGCATAGAGTCTGCCCTGCTGAAAGTGTACAATGACCTGCTCCTCTCTACCGACTCAGGTGACTCTACCATCCTAATTCTTCTTGACCTCAGCGCAACATTCGATACTGTGGATCATGCCATTTTAATAGACCTTCTCCAGTATGGGGTTGGTGTTGATGGCACTGCCTTGAACTGGTTCACATCCTACCTCAAAAATAGAAGCTTCTCCATCAACATAGGCAAATTCTCTTCTCCCCCAGCTAGTCTCTCCTGCAGGGTCCCACAAGGTTCCATCCTAGGTCCCATTCTTTTCTCTATATACATGCTTCCCCTCGGCCAAATCATTCAAAAACACATTTCTTTCCACTGTTATGCTGATGACACACAGCTTTATCTCCCTCTAAAACCAAATGACCAGTCAAATCTAGCCAGCCTCATGAACTGCCTTGAGGATATAAAGTGTTGGATGGCACAAATCTTCCTACAGCTGAATGAAGGCAAGTCTGAAGTTGTCCTATTTGGCCCCCCTTGACTCCATCAAAGTGATTACCAGCAGTCTTGGTAACCTGTCCATCCTTGTCAAACCCCATGTTAAATCCCTTGGTGTGATATTTGATTCCACCTTTAAGCTTGACAAGCAAGTTAATGCAGTAGTAAAAGCCAGTTTTTTCCAGCTTTGTACTATTGCCAAAATCAAGTAGTTTCTTTCTTTCAAAGATCTTGAGAAAGTCATCCACGCCCTTATATCCTCCCGCTTGGACTACTCCAACTCCCTGTATACTGGGATTAGTCAGTCGTCCCTGTCCCGTCTGCAACTGGTCCAGAATGCCGCAGCCTGGCTCCTGACAGGTGCCCAGAAGAGGGACCGTATTACTCCTATCCTGGCCTCCCTCCACTGGCTGCCAGTACAGTTCAGAATTGATTTTAAGATTCTCCTGTTTGTTTATAAAGCCCTAAATGGGCTGCCCACCCCTCTTATATCACAGACCTTCTAACCCCTTATTCTACTTCCAGGTCCCTCAGGTCGGCTGACTTGGGGCTCCTGGCTGTCCCGCAATCTAAATTTAAGTTCAGGGGTGACCGCACCTTTGCTATTGTAGCCCCTACACTGTGGAACAGTATTCCCCTCCCTATCAGATCTGCCCCCTCCATTGACTCTTTTAAATCTCAAAACTTACTTTTATTCGCCAGCGTTTGAATCCTCCTGATGTGGCAGATTTTTGGCTTGTGCCTAGGCCCTTGTGTTGTTTATTTTATGCCTATAAGCTCTTTGCCTTATTGGTTGTGTCTGTGTTTCTCGAATTGGTAATTTTAGCTATTCTGCTCTGATCTGTAAAGCACTTTGGTCAACGTGGGTTGTTTTTAAATGTGCTATATAAATAAATTTGACTTGACTTGACAGTGAAAAAAATCCTGCTCAGAGCAATGGTTGGTCCATGCAGCTGTGAGAAATAATTGGAGGGACTGTTATTCCCCAGGTATAGAAGGCCCCTTTGTATTTTGGATTTGTTGGACATTTTCATCAAACTATTACAGGAGTTCTATAGCTTAGGTCACTGAACCAGTAACCAGAGACCTGCACTGTTCAGATTTATTTACTTATCATGTGTACATTGAAACACACAATGAAGTGCGTTATTTGCATTAACAACCAAAACAATCAAGGATGTGCTGAGGGCAGCCCACAAGCATCTCCATACATTCAGGTCATAGCATGTCCCACAATGTTCATCAGAACAACCACAGCAGAATATGCCCTTTTCCCACCCACACAGTAAAGCATTCCACCCTGGGACATCCTGGGAAGTGTACAGATCCCAGCAGAGAATTAAAATTCAAGCAATTAAACAAACTCAGGATCAGAATCAGTTTTATTATCACCAAATGAAATGTGTTGTTTGGCGACAGCAGTACAGAGCAAGACATAAAATATATTATAAATATATCAAACATGAGCAATTCTGCAGATGCTGGAAGTTCAAGCAACGCACATCAAAGTTGCTGGTGAACGCAGCAGGCCAGGCAGCATCTATAGGAAGAGGCGCAGTCGACGTTTCAGGCCGAGACCCTTCGTCAGGACTAACTGAAGGAAGAGTGAGTAAGAGATTTGAAAGTGGGAGGGAGAGGGGGAGATCCAAAATGATAGGAGAAGACAGGAGGGAGAGGGATGGAGCCAAGAGCTGGACAGGTGATTGGCAAAAGAGATATGAGAGGGTCATGGGACAGGAGGCCCAGGGAGAAGGAAAAGGGGGAGGGGGGAAAACCCCAGAGGATGGGCAAGGGGTATAGTCAGAGGGACAGAGGGAGAAAAAGGAGAGTGAGAGAAAGAATGTGTGTATATAAATAAATAACGGATGGGGGTACGAGGGGGAGGTGGGGCATTAGTGGAAGTTAGAGAAGTCGATGTTCATGCCATCAGGTTGGAGGCTACCCAGACGGAATATAAGGTGTTGTTCCTCCAACCTGAGTGTAGCTTCATCTTTACAGTAGAGGAGGCCGTGGATAGACATATCAGAATGGGAATGGGATGTGGAATTAAAATGTGTGGCCACTGGGAGATCCTGCTTTCTCTGGCGGACAGAGCGTAGGTGTAGGACAGTTGCTATAAATATACTACTACTCTTTGGAGCGTAGAAGGTTGAGGGGGGACTTGATAGAGTTGACGTGGATAGGCTCTTTCCATTGAGAGTGGGGGAGATTCAAACAAGAGGACTTGAGTTGAGAGTTAAAGGGCAAAAGTTTAGGGGTAACTTGAGGGGGAACTTCTTTACTCAGAGAGTGGTGGCTGTGTGGAACGAGCTTCCAGCAGAAGTGGTTGAGGCAGGTTCGATGTTGTTATTTAAAGTTAAATTGGATAGATATATGGACAGGAAAGGAATGGAGGGTTATGGGCTGAATGCAGGTCGGTGGGACTAGGTGAGAGTAAGAGTTCGGCACGGACTAGGAGGGCTGAGATGGCCTGTTTCCGTGTTGTAATTGTTATATGGTTATATGGTTATAAATAGTGTAACAAAGGAACAATGAGGTAGTGTTCATTGACTGTTCAGAAATCTGATGACGGATGGAAAGATATTGTTCTTGAATCTTTGAATGTGTGTCTTCCTGAATGGTCGACTGTGCGCCTGATGGTAATAATGACACGAGGCCGTGTCCCGGGTGATGAGGGTCCGTAGTGATGGGTGCCTTCTCCCGAGGCAACAGCTCTTGAATATGTCCTCAACAGTGGGGATGGTTGTGCCCTGACGGAGCTTGCTGTGTCTATGACCCTTTGTAACCTCCTGCAGTCCAGTGCATGGCAGTGCAATTACTCGAATTGAGTATGATGTTCTCCCAAGGAGCTGTCCTTAAGCTTTCAAACTCCAAAAACTAATCGAAAACAAACACAGGAGTTGGATATATCTTGTCTACTTCATTTGACATTTAGTGAGGCATGCACAGGGTGGTGTAACAATATATGCTACTCATGAACTTCTTATATATAACTCATAATGAATAATTTACACAAAAAAAATTCTGAATCAAATAATGTATTTACAGTATTGCTCAAATATTATTGGAATATTAAATACACAACATATTGTCTTAATGGAGATGCTTGTTTAAGGTGGGGTGACTGATGCACAGGGAGCCACCACACGTTCCTTTACAGATTGGGATCAGGGTCCAGTGAGATGGAGTGCCAGGTGACTGGGGACCCGTCATGCTTCATCTTCACTGCCGTTGTGATGTGTCATCATCTTCCACCAGCTCCACTGTTGAGGTCTTAATCATTGGTCTGGGACCTCCCTCTTGCCCTTACTGCTATGGGTGACCCTACCAAGAGCTAAGCTATCTTTGATACGGTGTCATTCCACATAGGACTTGCTCATGAAGACACCTTGGTCAGCGTTGACGAGTTGGCCAAAGGACCTGTTTCTGTGCTGTACAGTACTATGACAAACATATTTCATAATGTTTCACACCGTGATAATAAACCTGATTCTGATTCACCATCAGTGATTCCCTGTGGCTGCAGTATGTACCATCTGCAACAACTCAGGAATGGAAAAGTCTACAGAAAGTGGTGGACACAACCCAGTCCATCACTACAGGCAAAGCCCTCCCCACTATTGAGCACATTTACAAGGAGAGCTGTCACAAGAAAGCAGCATCCATCATCAAGGACCCCCACCATCCAGGCCGTGCTCTCTTCTTGCTCCTGCCATTGGGAAGAGGGTGCAGAAGCCTTGAGCCCCACACCATCAGGTTCAGGGACTGTTATTACCCCTCATCCATCAGGTCCCACACCACCAGGTTCAGCAAAAGTTATTACCCCTCAACCATCAGGCTCTTGAACCGGAATGGATACCTTCACTGACCACAACTCTGAACAGATTGCACAACCTATGGACTCACTTTCCAGGACTCTACAACTCATTTCCTCAGTATTATTTATTTTTTATTTACACTATTTGCATTTCTTTGCATATTGGTTGTTTGCAGTCTTTGTTTATGTACAGGTTTGTGTAAATTTTGTTGTATTTCTTTATTTTCCTGTACATGCCTGCTCTGGGCTTCCCATCTATAGGGTCACTTTTGTTCTGAATGCTGTTGCTTGCTTTTATTGTTTACACGATTTGTGTTTTTATTTCTCTCTCTCTGCACATTAGGAGCTTGATGGTCTTTTTTTAATGGGTACTTTTGTCTTTCTTGTTTTGTGACTGCCTGTAAGGAGCCAAATCTCAAGGTTGTATAATGTATACATACTTTGATAATAAATGTACATTGAACTTTGAAATGCCTGCAAAAATTAATCTCAAGGTAGTATATTATTGTACATACTTTGATAATAAATTTCCTGAGTTTGAAACAAAACTCACAAAGACTTCTTCAACACCATCTCACAAGTTCATGATCCAGCCGCCATGGTCAGGGGCAGCTGGTGTAAGGGGTCACCAGGCCTTCTGGCCCAACGAGTCACGCGGCCCAGCAACCCGCCTATTCAATACCAGCCTAATCACAGGACAGCTTGCAGTGACCAGTCAACCAGGACATCTTTGGACTGTGGGAGAAAACTGAAACACCCGAAGGAAACCTAAGCATTCACGGGCAGGACGTACAAACTCCTAACAGAAGGTGCCGGAGTTGATTCCAAACTCCGACACCCTGATAATGTCGCGCTAACCACTACGTTACCATGGCGCCGGAATGTGTGGTGACCCTCGCGGGCTGCCTCCAGCACATCCTTAAATTGCGTTGGTTGTTAACACAAATGACAGATTGCACTGTTTCTATCGATGTACACGTGATAAATAAATCCAGTTTAACTCGTTAGGTGGGTGTGTGGAACACATTGCCGAGGGGGTGTGGTACAGGCAGATACTTAGGGATATGTAAGAGACTCTTAGAAAGACACATGGACGATAGAACAATGGAGGGCTCTGTGGGAGGGAAGGGTTGGCTTGATCTTTGGCACAACATGCAGGCTGAAGGGCCTGTACTCTGCTCTATGTTCAAACCACAAACATTTTTCCATACTTTGATTAGCCAGAAGACTGTATTTAAAACTCTTATTTTCAAATCCCTCAATGGCTATACCCTGCTGAGGAGAGTATGAGGAGATGTCAGAGGCAGGTTTTTTACACAGAGTGGTGGGTGCTTTGATCACCCTGCCGGGGCGTGGTGAAGGCAAATGCACTAGAGGCATTTAAGAAACTCTTAGATAAGCGATGGATGACAGGGAAATGGAGGGTTATGTGGGAGGGAAGAGTTAGGTTGATCTTAGAGATGGTTGAAAGGTCAGCACAACATTGTGAGCCAAAGGACCTGTACTGTACTGTGCTGTGGTGTTCTATGTTCGAGGTTCTATATCACCTCTTCGAAGCCAGCTGGTAGCATCTTGCTTGTCAGCAATGCTGAGGTCTTGTAAATGAAGAAAGAAATATAAATACCTCAAACAAGAGAAAATCTGCAGATGCTAGAAATCCAAGCAACACACTCAAAATGCTGGAGGAGCTCAGCAGGCCAGGCAGCATCTATGGAAAAGAGGGCAGTCGACATTTTGGGCCAAGATTCTTCCCCAGGACCGGAGAAAAATAGATGAGGATTGATCTTTTTGTATGCACGCATTCTTCAGCCTGGGTGCCCAAGTTGTTTCTCACCCAGAATTTGCATTGCTATCTTGTGTATTCGGTCCTGCGTTGGGTATGAACTGGATTGTATTAAAAGCTATGTGAATCCCCATGGGTTTGTATCTCCACAGGGACACAGTGAAGAACAGCGACTGCAGTAACACTGACAGATGAGTGGCCAGAGGTATGAGGAATCGTTACAATAAGACAATTACTAAACAACACAGCACCACGCTCTGCAGCACTGCCTGTGAGGGTGACGTTTGATTCCCACTGCTGTCTGTAAGGAACTTAAACACTTTCCCCATCCTCCATGGTTTGGAGGCTTGCGTGACTCAATGAGCCAGAGAGCTGTGTTGGCTGGAGTCAGGGCTTTATGCTTGGCTCTTGGTAGGTCACCCATGTCAAACAGGTCAAAGGGTAAGATCAGACTAAGAGTCCACCTGTCCTCCAGGTTCGGGGGTTCAACTCAGGGCTAACAACCCCGACTGGTCAAACAAAATTGTTATGGACACAGCAATGAACAATCTTTCTACATCTGAGTGTGACTGTATTCCTGAGTCTCCACCCGGGACTTGCATGACTGACTGACAGTAGTGAAAGCTGACACAACGAAGGAAGCCCCGAACACCGTCAGAGAAGGAGGACCTTCATTGTTGCCCTAAGTGCCAGCAGCGTAATGGGCAGTGAGTACATTCTCCTCATGACCATGTGGCTTTCCTTCAAGTCCTCCAATTCCCTCCCACATTCCAAAGCTGTATGAGTCAGAGTTATTAAGTTGTGGGTCTACCATGTTGGCGCCAGGAGCTTGGTGACACTTGCGGGCTGTCCTTAGCACAATCCTTGCTGATTTTATCAACGTATTTCTTTGAATGTTTTGATGTACAGATAACAAATAAAACTCTCTGTTTAGATGCTAGAAATCCAAAGCAACGCACACAAAATACTGGTCAGGCAGCATCTATGGAGATGAATAAACAGTTGACATTTTGGGCCGAGAACTTTCATCAAGACCCAGTAAAACAATTCTGTTATAGATTGGAAAGCTGTATTCTGAGATATTAAACATTTAAGATCTAATTTGAAGTTTTCAGTGTGTTCTGGTTGAGTCCTGTAGATGGAGCTATGGTTGTGTGAAATGGTCACATATGTTGCCAAGAAGGGAACTGATCTGAAGGTTCACAAATTGTCCTGTCTCCCCCATCTTAAAGCCGAGTGTTGTTTTAAAATGCCCGACATTAATTCAGGCCTCTTCTAGAATCTGTATTCCTAGCATCACACCCCTCAGTATATGTTTAGCAAAAGAGCTGGCCATTGACTTCAGGAAGCAGGGTTGGGCACACAACATAAGCACAAGAGATTCTACAGATGCTGGAAATCCAGAATAACACACACAAAACACTGGTCAGACAGAATCTATGGAGGGGAGTAAGTAGTTGACATTTTGAGCAGAGACCGTTCATCAGGACTGAAACGGAAGGGGGCAGAAGCCAGAATAAGGGGGAGGGGGAGGAATGCAAGTTGGGCTTGCCTCTGTGTGTCGGTGGTGCTGAAGAGATGGTGGCGAGATTCAGGTCCCTAGGTATAAGTCTCACCAAAAGCATGATCTAGTCCAACTACATAGATACCGTGGTCGAGAGAGATCACCGTGTTTCTACATCCTCAGAAAGCTGAGGAAATTCAGCATGCTGAAGGGTCTTGGCCCGAATCATCGACTCTTTATTCCTTCCCACAGATGTTGGCTAGACCCAGACCTGCCGAATTCCTCCAACATTTTGTGTGTGTGTAACTAAGAGGGATTACACTAGAGACATTGAAGAAACCCTTAGATAGACACATGGATGACAGAAAAATGGGGGGCTATGCTAGAAGGGTTTAGATTGATCTTAGAGTGGGTTAAAAGGGTAGCACAACATTGTGGGCCAAAGAGCCTGTACTGATCTGTACTTTCGACAGTACATTCTATGTTCCCAATTTTTATTGAGTTACCATAGAAAGAATCCTATCCAGCTACATCATGGGTTGCTATGGCATCTGCTCTGCCTATGACCCTGAGAAACTGTAAAGCCTATCAACTCCTGTTGCCTCTCCTCCTTCCCTTTCTCCTACAGTCCACTCTCCTCTCCTATCAGCCTCCTTCCTCTCCAGCCCTTTATTTTTCCTACCCACCTGGCTTCTCCTATCACCTTCTAGCTTGCCCTCCTTCCCCTTCCCCCCACCTTTTTATTCTGGTGTCTTCCCCCCTTCTTGCAGCCCTGATGAAGGGCCTCGGCCTGAAACGTCAACTGTTTATTCATCTCCGTAGATGCTGCCTGACCTGCTGAGTTCCTCCAGCATTTTGTGTGTGCTTGTCTGGATTTCCAGCAACTGCAGAATCTCTTGTGTTTATGATTTCCTGCATTCTGTTCTTGTTTTTCTCTTTGTACAGCTCAATGTACTGATGTGGGTGGTATGTACAGTATCGTGCCAGAGTCTTAGAGACACACACACACACACACACACACACACACACATATATATATCGGGTGCCTAAGGCTTTTGCACAGGACTGTATTTGTCAACGTGGAGTGGAGAGCGTTTGTAAATCTGGCGGGAGCGAAGGATGTTGGGAATGGTAAGAGTGGAGCGCCGCTGGAGGGGTGAGGGACAGGTGGCAGAGAAGGAGTGTCAGGGGTGGTGGGGTTGTACAGGTGCAGACACACCCAGTCCTGAGACACCAGGTAAGGTTATTTGACTCCAAACAATTGGTTTATTGATCATTACAGGTCTCTCTGCTGTTTCCCACTCCCTTCCCCCTTCCCATTTTCCCAACCGTGATTTCCCTCTCTCATTGTCCCCTTCCCACTCTCAGTCCACACCAGAGACCCATATCAGAATCAGGTTTATCATCGCTCACATATGTCATGAAATTCGTTTTTTTTTGCAGCAGTACAGTGCAATGCATAAAATTACTGCAGTATTTGCAAAAGTCTTAGGCACCCTAGCTATATATATATATGCCTATGATTTTTGCACAGTACTGTAAAACTACACTCTGACTGTGTAGTTAACAGGTGTGTTAAACTTTGTGCTGAATTGCTCATGGTGTGGGCTGGCCATGTCCCCGTCACGTCCTTGCGTTTCACTGCTGAGAGACAAAACCAGAAAGCTGATCCTCACCGCCTGACTTCTTCTTTTCAACATAGTGACATCTTCATTGGTCACCTGTGTGTGTAGAACCCAAGTCTTCAGACTCTTTCCTCGTTCAGTTTGTTCCTCGTGAAATCTTCACCAGGAAAGTAGCTTCGTTGAGAGGGATGAGCATTTCTCCCCAAGTCGGTCACTTGTTTGATTTACCAGATTTCTGAACAGTCCATAAACCCATGAACACTACCTCACTATTCATCTTTTGTGCTATTTATTTTGTTCATAACTGATGGCAATTTTTGTGTATTGTACCGCACTGCTGCTACAAAACAGAAAATTTCCTCATGTATATTCAGTGGCCATTTTTTTTAGGTACAAGTATCCAATCAATGTGGCAGCAACTTAATGCATAAAAACCTGCAGACAGGGTCAAGAGGTTCAGTTGTTGTTCAGACCAAACATCAGAATGGAGAAAAATGTGATCTAAGTGACCTTGACCGTGGACAGATTGTTGGTGCCAGATGGGGTGGTTTGAGTGTCTCAGAAACTGCTGACCTCCTGTCATTTTCATGCACAACCATCTCTAGGGTTTACAGAGAAAGGTGCGAGAAAGAAAAAAATATCCAGTGAGTGGCAGAAAAGCACAACATGTCGAATCTGAAGTGGATGGACTACATCAGCAGAAGACACGAGCATACACTCAATGGCCACTTTATTAGGTATAGGAGGTAGCTCATAAGATAGCCACTGAGTGAATATCATCATATACAGTACTACCTTCAGATTCATTTACTTGCAGGCATTTACATGATAATAAAGGAAATCAATAGAATTTATGACAACAAAGACTGACAGACAAGCAATGTACAAAGAAGATAGATTGTGCAAATAAAAACAATAACACTAAGAACATGAGTTGTAGAGTCCTTGAAAGCGAGTCTGTAGGTTGTGGAGTCAGTTCAGAGTTGAGGTGAGTGAAGTTACGAATATATCACCGTGTATGACCATGAGATTCATTTTCTCACAAGCATTTACAGGAAAATAAAGAAATACAATAGAATGTATGAAAAACAAAACATAAACGACGACTGACAACAAAACAATGTGCAAAAGAAAACAAATCTAAAATAAATAATAGTGAGATCAAGAGTTATAGAGTTCTGGAAAGTGAGTCTGTAGGTTGGGGAATCGGCTTAGCATTTTTCATCGTATCTTGCGTCTATAAACTAATTGATAAACCATTTGATGGTCATGTGCCTTCTGATGCCAAGGTTCTCTCCTCCCCAAACCTTCCCTCCTCTCTTCTTTTCCGATATCCCTGAAACCCACACCTCAGTCTGTCCTTAAGGTGGCTTGGAGATAAATTTTATTCCATCCCATCCTCTTAGAGCACCTATTTCTCATGAGGTGCTATGCGAATCTAAGTTGTTGTTGTTTAATCGGTCGGATTGTGTTGATCTGTGATGTGGACACAGGTCTGTGCTGAAGTTCGGAGACCTGAAGATCTGAGTTCAAATCCCTTCATCACAATGGTCGACGTAAAGCTTAGCTGGTCATTGGATTTTTGTTTTAAAGAAACCAGCTGTTTTTAAAAATGATATTCATCAAGCTACTGGATTGCTATATGGCTCACCAATTGGTATTGGAATTGGCTTATTAAAATTCAAAGTTCAAAGTAAACTTATAATAAAAGTACATGCTTGTCACCACATACAACCCTGAGTTTCATTTTCTTGGGGGCATTCTCAGTAAGTTCATTATAGAATAATAACCATAACAGAATCAATAAAAGATCACACCAACTTGGGTGTTCAATCCATGTGCAAAAGACAGCAAACTGTGGAAAGAAAGAAAGAAAGAAAAGCAATAAATATCAAGAACATGAGATGAAGAATCCTTGAAAGTGAGTTCATAAGTATTATTGTCACATGTACTGAGATACAGTGAAAGGCTTGTCTTGCAGACTGTCCATACAACAACACAGAGCACTGAGGTAGAACAGAAGAAAGATTAGCTTTATTTGTCACATGTACTGTACATTGAAATATGAAAGCACAGAGTGAAATGTTCCGTTTTGCATCAACGATCGACACAGTCCGAGGATATGCTGGGGGGGGGGGTCACCTGCAAGTGTTACCACGCTTCTGGCACCAACATAGCATTGCCAACAACTTACTAACCCTAACCCGCCATGTCACGGTGCACGCTTGCAGGACTGCACCCATGTGCAGAGGAACGGCAGACTACCTCTGTCACAGAGAGCTCTGGTGACGACTCAGCCCAGGGTCAGAGGAACAGTGAAGAGTTGCAAACAAAAGTTAGACATAGGTATACCAACAGAGCATCGGAGGTATGACCAAGCGACATGGCGAAACAAATCATTCTCAACACAAGGACTCTGCTTAACAGAGCACAATGAGGGTCTCCTTTAAATAATTATAGAAACGGGAAAAGATATGCTGCTCACAATTACCTTGACAAGATTAAACCAAAAGCACCTGGGCTTAACGGCTCTAACAATTAGTAAACGCAGGTGCTCGAGAAACCCTGAAGCCAAATGCTCGATGGCAAGTTGCAGAGGATTGCAGGATGATGACACCGTACATCTCCGAAATGTGGGAGGAAACCAGAGCAGCCAGAGGAAACCCACACAGTCACTGGGAGAACATATAAACTCCTTACTGGCTGGGAGAGCATCAGAGCAGCAATGACGTGAGTTTCTGGGGAAAATGAGGAAGGTGCATATAGATGTATTCCAAAAACAAAGAAACACTCAAAATGGCAAAATACTACCACCGTGGCAAATAAGGGAAGTCAAAGCTAATGTAAAAGCAAAAGAGAGGGCATTCAACAAAGCAAAAACTAGTGGGAAGATAGAGGATTGCAAAGCTTTTAAAAATTTACAGAGAGTAACTGAAAGAATCATTAGGATAGAAAAGATGAAATTGTTTGCAAGCTAGCAAACAATATCAAAGTGGATGTAAAAGCTTTTTCACATATATGAAAAATAAAAGAGAGATGAGAGTGGGTATAGGACCGCTAGAAAAAGAGGCTGGAGAAATAATAATGGGGGACAAAGAGATGGCAGATAAACTAAATGTGTATTTTGTATCAGTCTTCACTGTGGAAGATGCTAGCAGTGTGCCAGATGCTGAAGGGTGTGAGAGAAGAGAAGTGACTGCAGTTACTATTACAAGGGAGAAGGTGCCCAAAAAGCTGAAAGATCTAAAGGTACACCAGACCAGATTAACTGCACCCTAGGATTCCAAAAGAGGTCGCAGTAGAGATGGTAGAAGCATTAGTAATGATCTTTCAAAACTCATTGGACTCTGGCATGGTGCCAGAGGACTGAAAAATTACAAATGTCACTCCACTGTTTAAGAAAGGAGGAAGGCAGCAGAAAGTAAAGTATAGACCAGTTAGCCTGACTTCAACGGTTGGGGAGATGTTGGAGTCAATTATTAAGGATGAGGTTATGGTGACACAGGACAAGATAGGACAAAGTCAGCATGGTTTCCTCAAGGGAAATCTTGCCTGACGAACCTGTTGGAATTCTTTAAGGAGATTAGAAGTTGGATAGATAAAGGGGATGCAATGCATATTCGGACTTTAAAAAAGGCTTTGACACACTGCCACGCATGAGGCTGCTTACCAAGTTAAGAGCCTGTGATATTAGAGGGAAGTTACTGGCATGGCTAGAGCCTTGGCTGATTAATAGGAGACAGTGAGTGGGAATAAAAGGACCATTTTCTGTTTAGCTGCCGGTGACTAGTGGTTTTCCACAAGGGTTGGTGTTGGGACCACTTCTCTTTACATTGTATATCAATGATTTAGATGATGGAATAGGTGGCTTTGTTGCCAAGTTTCCAGATTATACAAAGATTGGTGGAGCGGCGGGTAGTGTTGAGGAAACAGGTAGGCTGCAGAAGAACATTCTGATTAAGAGAATGGACAAGAAAGTGGCAAATGATATACAAAGCTGGAAAATGCACTGTCATGCACTTTGATAGAGGGAATAAATGTACGGACTATTTTCTAAACAGGGAGAAAATCCAAAAATCTGGGCTGCAAAGGGACTTGGGAGTCCTTGTGCAGAACACCCTAAAGGTTAACTTGCAGTTTGAGTCATTGGTGAGGAAGGCAAATGCAATGTTAGCATTCATTTCAGGAGGTCTAGCATACAAGAGCAAGGATATGATGCTGAGGTTTTATAAAGCAATGGTGAGGGCTCATCTTGAGTATCATCAACAGTTTTGGGCTCTCCATCTAAGAAAAAAATGTGCTGGCATTGGAGAGGGTTCAGGGGATATTCACAAGGATGATTCTGGGAATGAAAGAGTTATCATTCGAGGAATGTTTGATAGCTCTGGGCCTGTAGTCACTGGAACTTAGAAGAATGAAGGGGGATCTCAATAAAACCTTTCGAATGTTGAAAGGCCTAGACAGAGTAGAAGTGGAAGGGGTGTTTCCCATGGTGGGGGAATCTAGGACAAGAGGGCACAACCTCAGGATAGAGGGGCGTCTATTTAAAACAGAGATGCGGAGAAATTTCTTTAGCCAGAGATAGTGAATTTGTGGAATTTATTACCATGGGCAGCTGTGGGGGCCAGGTTGTTTGGTGTATTTAAGGCAGAGCTTGATAGGTTCTCGATTGGCCACGGCGTCAAAGGTTATGGAGAGAAAGCTAGAGAGTGGGGCTAGGGGGGATAGAAGGATCAGCCATGAATGAATGGTGGAGCAGACTTGATGGGCTAAATGGCCTCATGCTGTTCCTACGCCTTATGGTCTTATTGTAGTGGAGCATCATTTCATAGTCTTGCAAATGCCGTTCAAGAGGAGAAAATCTTCCGTGCTTACCGGCCCTTACTCTACATCCAACAATGTGAACCCAAAGGTCCCGTGAAACAGCCCAGAATGACTGTTAGGTTGAGTGCAGTCAGAATAGGTGATAAATACACCTTTGTATGTATGTGTCTGTGTGTGAGATTGGGATTTGTCTCTCTGTGTGTATGTGGGATGTCTGTGACTGTGATTGCTATTGTTTGCGTATTTCACTGTATTTGGTGTGACTGTGATTAGGACTGTGTGAGTGAGAGAGAGAGAGACCAGGATTACATATATCTGTGTACGCCTGTGATTGGGATTGTGTGTGAGTATTACCTATTTATTGAGCTACACCGTGAAATAGGCCCTTGCAGACCTTTGAGCCGTGCTGCCAGGCAATCCCCCGATTTAACCCCAGCCTAATCACGGGACAGTTTACAATGACCAACTAACCTACCGACCGGCACGTCTCGGACCGTGGGAGGAAACCGGAGCACCCGGAGGAAACCCACGCGGTCATGGGGAGAACGTACAAACTCCTTACGGACGGCAATGGGGAGGTATGTGAGTGAATGGAGGAGATAGGGAGACTTGAAGCACATTTATCTGTGTGTGCACCAATGATTAAGAATGTGTGTATGTGTACATTTCTATAACTGTGATTGGGATTCCCTGTGTAGGTACACGGTACACATGTACCAGGGACAGGGAGGTGTGTGGGGGATGAGAGGTTTCAGAGGTGAGGAGTGTGATAGATCAGAGACTGACACAGGGAGCTGTTTAACTTATTGTGCCCATGACCCAGGGGTGTATCAAGCCATCTTTATTTTGGGAATAATTATCTTCAAATTTTCATTTCCTTTCATCTTGTGCAGTATGTCAACGTACTGAGAATCACAGACGGCGCGAGCCCGGTTGCCAAGTGGAGACTAAAGCGAGTCTGGACCTTGTCAACAGAAAGTAACTGAGAGGACGCAATAGCGGATTTAATTTAGTATCTTGCTGGATTTCCTTTCCGATTTGAAGAGATGGCTGAACTTGATATATCCGCCTCTCTGGGGAGTATCAGTCTCAATCTCGGAGAGCGGACCCGACGAGGATGCGTCGGAGGCACCCAGTTTCTGATGTGTCTCTTATCTATCGGTTGTTTTATTGAATGCAGACTGGTTGCCCTCCAAACCTTGGCTTCAAGCAAAACCAGCTCTGTTTTCATCTTTTGTTTTAAGTTTGGCAGTTTAATGAATCGGATTGCTCTGACTCAGCAGCTTTGACCATTGAGCCTAAGTGGGCCTCTATTCGGTCACCCCCCCCCAACCCCAGCCCCCTTTCTCCATAGGACCATAGCATCATAAGACATAGGAGGAGAATTGGGCCATTCAGCCCATCAAATCTGCTCTGCCGTTCCATCATGCTGATTTATTATCCCTCTCAACTCCATTTTCCTGCCTTCTCCTTGTAACCTTTGACACCCTTAGTAACCAAGAACCTGTCAATCTCTGGTTTAGATATACCCAATGACTTGTCCTCCACAGCCATCTGTGGCAGTGAGTTCCACCCTCTGGCTGGAGGAAAACTAAAGTGGAGACAGGTTTATTCAATCTCTCCTCATAACTAAAGTCTTCCAATTCAGGCGGGAGGAGAAGATGGCAGCGTGACGCAGCACGCGCAGCCTCTCCGGTGAAATGATATCGTATTTGTTAAATACGGTACCATGCACAATTCTGATCTGATGGAGACAGACGTGAGAAGGCACAGAGGAACATCTGGAGAAATTTCTGAAATGCCCGGTTCACTGCCGTTGTTACTGTGCGATAGAGAATCTGCGGAGGGAAGGCCCCAAAATCCCCGGCTTTACCTGCTACTGGCGACCGAGGCTGGAGTCGAAGCGTTCAGCAGAGATGGTGCTCGGTACTCGGAGAGCTGATCGGAGGCTCGAAGTTTTTGGACGACTCAGAGTCGGACTGTGGTCGGGCATGGCAGGGAGAGTTTTCTTCCTTCTCCCGTCTGCGTGAGATGTGGGACTTTCGAGAGACTTTGAACTTTTTTACTGTGCCATGGTCTGTTCTTCATCAAGTTATGGTATTGTTGCACTGTTGTAACTATATAATTATGTGGTTTTGTTAGTTTTTCAGTCTTGGTTTGTCCTTTTTTTTGTGATATCACACTGGAGGAATATTGTATCATTTCTTAATGCATGCATTACTAAATGACAGTAAAAGAGGACTGCGTGTCATAATCTAAATATCCTCTAAATTTAAGAAAAGTTTGGAGAAGTACATGGATGGGAGAGGAATGGCAGGCAGGTCAATGGGACTGGGAAGAGTTCTAGTTTGGCATGGACTAGATGGGCTGAAGGGCCTATTTCTGTGCTTTGTGATCCAGGACTCTATGGTTCTACCCTGGAGAATGTCTTCTGCAATTTTGTTCCTGGAGATGTGGTTTTTGCATATGAGAATTCAGGGTCATAAAGAAAACTTTTACGGAAAGAAGGCAGGAGAATGGGGGTTGAAAGGGATAATAAATCAATCATGATGGAATGGCAGAGCAAATTTGATGGACCGAATGGCCTAGTTCTGCTCCTATGTCTTATTGTGTTATGGTCTTTTGGCACATTAACTCTCATAAATCAGGATATTGAGTTGGAATTTTATGTTGAAGTTGTTTAAGACGTCGGTGAGATCGATTATGGAGTATTGTGTGTCGTTCTGATCACCTACCTACAGAAAAGATGTCAATAAGATTGAAAGAGTACAGAGAAAATTTGCAAGGATGCCGCCAGGACTTGAGCACGTCAATTATAGGACAAGACTGAATACGTTAGGACTTTACAATGAGGGAAGATCTTACAGACGTATACAAAATCCTGAGGGATATAGATGGGGTGAATGTACACAGACTGGGTGAGGCTAGAAATAGAGATCACGGGTTTGGGTTTAAAAGGTGAAATATTTAAGGGGAACATGAGGGGGGATTTTTCAATCAGAGGGTGGTTGGAGTGTGAAATGAGCTGCCAGTGGATACAGGTTCAATTGTAGCATTTAAGAGAAGTTTGGATGGGAGGGGCATGGTTCGGCCGCAGGCAGATGGAATGAAGCATGAGACCAAATCAGCATAGGTTAGATGGGCTGAAGGGCAGTGGTGTTGTACAGACTCTGTGGCTCTAAACCAGTAGGAATCTCTTGTCGAATCACCCATCGTTGTCATTGTTGTGAAGATCAGTAATGAGTAGTCATACGAATGTTATGTCTTGACGCAGAGATTCGATCTGAAACATCAACCATCTCTGCTCTAGGGGAAATGAGTCGAGTCTATACCATCTCTCCACAGAACGAAAGTCGTCCAGTCCAGGCAAGATCTCTACAACATTCCCTCATTTCTCCCTTCCCATCAGGTAGAAGATACACATACCAGCCGACTCAAGGACAGATTCTGCCCTGCTGTTATCAGACCATTGAACAGACTTGCTGTACAATAAGATGGACTCCTGACCTCACAATCTACTTGGTTATGGCCTTGTTAATGTCCACCTGCACTGCACTTTCTCTACAGTATAACTGTAACCTCTATTCTGCATTGAGTTTGTGTTGTCACTTGGACTACCTCAGTGCATTGTTATAATTAAATTATTTGTATGAACAGTATGCAAGATAGGATTTTCACTGTACCTCCATGAAACGTAGGTCATAAAAGAGTCCAGTACAGTAAAGCCCTTCAGCCCACGATGTTGTGCTGACCTTTTAACCGACTCTAAAGACAATCTAACCCTTCCTTCCTACATAGCCCTCCATGGGACAGCACAGTAGTGTCGTGGTTAGCACGATGCTCTACAGTACCCGGGACCCGGGTTCAACTCTGACTGCTACCTGTAAGGAGTTTGTTCGTTCTCCCTATAAACGCTTGGGTTTCCTCCAGGTGCTCTGGTTTCCTCCCACAGTCCAAAGACATGCCGACTGGTACGTTAATGGGTCATTGTAAATTGTCCCATGATTAGGCTGGGGTTAAAACTCAACTGCAACTTAAAGGGCTGGAAGGGCTTATTCTATGCTGTATCTCAATAAATACTTTTTTCTTTTCTTTCATCCATGTGCTAAAAAAACTCATATATATCTCTAATGAATCTGCATGTGGCCATAGTAAACCAATTTACTAATTTACTAGCTTCTCATGTCTCTAATGCGATGTGCCTGTTATGCGTTGAAAGTAAGCTTTCATTGCTCCTGTGCACACATAGACTTGTGCAGATGACGATAAACTTGTACATAGATAGACTTGTACGTAGACTTGTGCAGATGACGATAAACTCCACTTTGACTTTGGCTTTATGGACAAAGGAGGCAATGGGCTCCAGCAACATCGGCAGCAGTAGGATCAGCCAAATCTTCCCGAGTGTCTCTGATTTTCACCTCAGCAAGGGATGCCCTCACACCTCTGACCGGTTTCCTTTTTGTGGGATCTTGCTGTGCACCACTGTGGCAGGAGGAGCTGGAGGAGTGCCGACGGTGAAATGTGTTTACTTATTGAGATACAACACAAGAAAGGCCCTTCTGACCCTTTGAGCCTGACACCCAGCAATCTTTCAATTTAACCCCAGCCTAATCACAGGACAATTTACAATGACCAATTCGTTTTGCTTCATTTTGGTAGGTCAAATATGACGACAGAATACAGTATTAATGGTAAGACTCTTGGCAGTGTGGAGGATCAGAGGGATCTTGGGGTCCGAGTGACTCTGTGGTTAAGAAGGCATACGGTGTATTGGCCTCCATCAATCGTGGGATTGAGTTTAAGAGCCGAGAGGTAATGTTGCAGCTATATAGGACCCTGGTCAGACCCCACTTGGAGTACTGTGCTCAGTTCTGGTCGCCTCACTACAGGAAGGATGTGGAAACCATAGAAAGGGTGCAGAGGAGATTTACAAGGATGTTGCCTGGATTGGGGAGCATGACTTATGAAAACAGGTTGAGTGAACTCAGCCTTTTCTCCTTGGAGCACCGGAGGATGAAAGTTATCCGATAGAGGTGTATAAGACGATGAGAGGCATTGATCGTGTGGGTAGTCAGAGGCCTTTTCCCAGGGCTGAAATGGCTAGCACGAGAGAGCACAGTTTTAAGGTGTAGGTAGGTACAGAGGAGATGTCAGGGGTAAGTTTTTTACGCAGAGTGGTGAGTGCGTGGAATGGGCTGCCAGCGACGGTGGTGGAGGCGGATACGATAGGGTCTTTTAAGAGGCTCCTGGATAGATACGTAGAGCTTAGTAAAATAAAGGGCTATGGGTAACCCTAGGTAAGTAAATATTCAGCACAGCATTGTGGGCCGAAGGGCCTGTATTATGCTGTAGGTTTTCTATGTTTCTAAGTTTCTATTGTGGAGGAAACCCATGCAGTCATGGGGAGAACGTACAAACTCCTTGCGAAGCCAGACGTTGGCATTGAGCAGAGGGGAGATGAACGAAATGATCATTGTGGAGGACAATGGGCTGAGCGGAGATACCTGCACCAACTTGCTTGTTGAAAAATTAGGAAACAGAATGTGCCTCTCAAAAAAGATTATGGAAATTTTAAAAAATTGATACAAATAGTAATGTCACATGAGCTGGGGCGCGTGAGCTCCAGTATTTAATTTTAACATATATGTGGGACAGCTCACTTCAGATTCAACCGAGCACAGCTAACAATATTTAGTTCACGTCTTAATACAGGGTCAGGTTATCTGAGTGAAGCCAAGTCAAGATCTACAACAAGGAGCATTAATTGGAGCGTATTAATCCTGGCAAACATGGCAAGGAAGCGAATATATCTTATAAATATTTGATGGGGATGTTGTGCTGGAAAACACGCACTCTCCATTGTACATTATCTATGCATTTATGCAATCTCACTGACATGGATCGGTAGTTTAATATCGGGAATCCAGTTTCCTTTGTTTGCTAACCCTTGTTTGCATCTCTGTCCGTGTTCATACAGGGTGATGAGAAATCAGGATGGTGATAATTGAAAATGTCCTAAACAATGTTGTCGGCTTTGAATTATCTTTAGTGACGCGTTGGTATAAGCAGAAGGAGGTTGGCTGACTCCTTGATGATGTTCTGCCACTTTACGGCCGATTTCATGGCTCACTGGATTTTGGGATGGGGGATGGGGGTGTCCCCTAGGTACGTGAGTTGGTGAGACCTGAGCTCGAGGCCTAGTGCTTGGGGTCCCGTTTTTGGCAAGTCTGGAGCTCAGGGCGTGGAGTTCGTGCCTTCTTTTGTCGCCATTGGCAAACCCGGGGGTGATACCAAAGATCAAAGTGCCAGGGTTGATTGGGAGTCCAGAAGTTGGGGCCTGATGGCCAGAGCCTCGAGGTTGTGAATTTCTGTGAGTCTGCTCAGCAAGTCAAAGGCCCAATATCTGGAACTCCACAAGTCCAGTGGAGGCTGGAGACCAAGGAGGGTTAGAGGTCTGAGGGTGGGTGCATTAGGGGGAAGTGGGCGGGGGCTTGTTTTGCTGTTGTTGCTTTGTCGCCTGGTATGTTCTGTTTTGTTGTGGTTTGTGTAATTTATTTATTTATTGCGATACAGTGCGGAACAGGCCTTTCAGGCAGAGTGCCGCTCTGCAACCCCTAATCACGGGACAATTTATAATGACCAATTATCCAAACAACCAATACATCTTTGTACTGTGGGAGGAAACGGGAGCACCCAGAGGAATCGCACGCAGTCAAAGGGAGAGCGCACTTACTCCTTACAGACGGTGGCGTGTTCTGCCGTACATGGTATGGAGGTGCCAGGATATGTATGTTTCAATGTACATGAGAGAAATAAATCTGAATATGAATGTGAATCTTTGATTAAGAGATGTCCATCACTTAAATACTGGAAATACTCGGCAGGTCAGGCAGTACCAAGGTTACATGGTGTATCGGAGGGATAGGAAGGTCGGCAGAGGGAGTGACACGGCTCTGCTGGGAATAATAATAAATCTGCTGGTAAAGAATGGAATCAAATCATTAGAAAGATATGACATGGGATTGGAAGATGTTGAATCCTTGTGGGCTGAGTTAAGAAACTCATATTAAAATCCCCTGTGACTATTGTAACATTACCCTTATTACATGACTTTTCTATCTTCCAATGTAAATTATATCCCATGTCCTGGCTACTGTTTGCAGGCTTGTATATAACTACCAGTAGGGTCTTCTGATCCTATGTCACACAAGGATTTGATTTCATTTTTAACCAACAAACCATCCCATCCCCTCTGCCTACCCGCCCGTCCTTTCAATACAATGTGTACCTTTGGACATTAAGCTCCCAACTATGATCTTCTTTCAGCCACAGCTCAGTGATGTTGTCTTGTATTAGCTGCTTCCGCCCTGGGAAAAAGTCTCTCGCTGTTCACTCCATCTGTGCCTGATCATCTTGCACACCGTTATCAAGTCAATTCTTATCCTCCTTCGCTCCAAAGAGAAAAGCCCTACGCTCACTCAGTCTATACTCATAAGATTATAAAACCGTAAGAGATAGGGGCAAAATCTGGCCATTCGGCCTATCGAGTCTGCTCCTCCATTTTATAATGACTGATCCATTTTCCCCCTCAATCCCATTCTCCTGCCTTCTCCCTATAACCTTCCACGCCCCAACTAATCAAGAACCTATCAACCTTCCCCTTAAATACACCCAATGACTTGGCCTCCGCAGCCACCTGTGGCAAAGAATTCCACAAATTCACCACTTTCTGGCTAAAGAAATTCCTTCTCATCTGAATGGACATCCCTCACAATATTCCAAGTGTGGTCTGACCAATGCCTTATAAAGCCATAGCATCACATCCTTGTTCTTCTACTCTCATCCTCTCGAAATGAAGGCCTTCTGAAAACCCAAGTAAACAACATCTACTGACTCTCGTTTGTCTATCCTGCCTATTATTTCCTCAAAAAATTCCAACAGATTCATCAGACAAGATTTGCCCTTAAGGAAACCATGCTGTCTTTGGCCTATTTTATCACTTTGCTCCAAGAACAATGAAACCTCATCCTTAACAATTAACTCCAACATCTTCCCAACCTCTGAGTTCAGGCTAACTGACTTATAATTTCCTTTCTGCTGCTTCCCTCCCTTTGTAAAGAGTGGAATTCCGGAATCTGTTGATTCTTGAAAGATCATTACGAATGCCTCCACAATCTCTTCAGGCCCCTGCGATGTAGTCCATCTGGTTCGACTAATGTATGTACCTTCAGACCTTTCAGCTTCACAAGCAGCTTCTCCCTACAGAAAGTTAAACCTGAAGGCAGAATACAAGGTTAATGGCAATTTACAAGATGATAAATTACAGTAATTAACAAAACGGTGCGAAATAAAAGGAATAATGAGGTACTGCTCGTGGATTCATGGACCATTCAGAAATCTGATGGCAGAGAAGAAGCTGTTCCTTTAATAGTAGCTTGTGGGTCCTCTGGCTCCTGTACCTCCTCTCTGATGGTAGCAATGAGGACAGGAGGGACTGTACTTTGCTCTACTGTTCTGTGTTCTACATCCTACGTTCAAAGTAAATTTATTATCAAAGTACATATATGTCATATAACCATATAACAATTACAGCACGGAAACAGGCCATCTCCACCCTTCTAGTCCGTGCCGAACTCTTACTCTCACCTAGTCCCACCAACCTGCACTCGGCCCATAACCCTCCATTCCTTTCCTGTCCATATATCTATCCAATTTAACTTTAAACGACAACATCGAACCTGCCTCAACCACTTCTGCTGGAAGTTCCACACAGCTACCACTCTCTGAGTAAAGAAGTGCCCCCTCATGTCACCCCTAAACTTTTGCCCCCTAACTCTCAACTCATGTCCTCTTGTTTGAATCTCCCCTACTCTCAATGGAAAAAGCCTATCCACGTCATCTCTATCTATCCCCCTCATAATTTTAAATACCTCTATCAAGTCCCCCCACAACCTTCTACGCTCCAAAGAATACCACATACAGCTCTGAGATTCATTGTCTTGCAGCAGAGTGGACAACCGGTGTGCAAAAGACAACAAACTGTGCAAATCCAAAAAGAAAGGAAAAAGAAATAATAATAAACACATAAGCAATATATATTGAGCAAATGAGAGTTAGTGTCCTTGAAAGTGCGTCAATTGGAACAATTCAGTGATGGGCAAGTGAAGTTATCCCCTCTGGGTGAAGAGCCTGAAGGTTGGGGAGTAGAAACTGTTCCTGAATCTGCTGGTGTGAGACCTAGGGCTCCTGTATCTTCCTCCTGATGACAGCAGTCGGAAGAGAGCATGTCCTGGGTGGTGGGGGTCCCTGATGATCGATGTTCTTTCCATGTTCTATTCCTCAATGACCTCTGAATTGTCAGGTGAGTTCATCGCTTGCGTTGTGGTGGCACGGTAGCGTAGTGGTTAGCACAACGCTTTACAGTACTGCGACCCAGGTTCGATTCCCGCTGCTGTCTGTAAGGAGTTTGTACTTTCTCCCCGTGACCGTGTGGATTTCCTCCGAGTGCTCCGGTTTTCTCCCACAGTCCAAAGACGTATCAGTTTGTAGGTTATTTGGTCATTGTGAATTGTCCCATGATTAGGCTGGGGTTAAATCAAGCGTTATTGGGTGGTGTAGCTCGAAGGACCGGAAGGGCCAGTTAGAATAGTTGAGTTCTCTGTAGCTCAGAGGCAGAGCAAAACTTTGCAGTGCCAGCGATGGGAAGATTGGGATTCAATTCACACTGATCTTTGAAGGAGTTCATACATACTCCCTGTCACCACATGAGTTTCTTCTGGGTGCTCCAGTTTCCTCCCACAGTCCAAAGACGTACGGGTAAGGGTCTGTGAGTTGTGGGCATGCTACGTTGGCAACAGAAACATGGCAACACTTGCAGGCTGCCCCCAGCACATCCCACACTGTGACACAAAAAGACACACTTCACTGTACATGGGACAAATAAAGATAATCTTTCAATCTTTAACTCAGATTGAAATCATGGTGCTTTGTGCAGGTTTTTTCCTGCATTTTAAATTGGACACCATCGTATAATTACTCTTAATTCCAATAACCCTCAGGGTGACAACATTAAGTGGATGATTAAGGATTTCCAATTAACTGGTACATTCAAGGAACTGCAATGAGATAAGGACATTGCTTTGTTCCTACCCTTGATGTTCTGACTTCATATAAACCGTCTTGATTTCCACAAAATTCATTAAAAAATTCTCACACGTCGTGCTGGAGGCACAGCAGCATCTGTGGATGGAGGGGAATGAATTGTCAATGTTTTACACTGAGACCCCTCATCAGGACTGGAAAGCAAGGGGGCAGAAGACAGTATTTAAAAGGTGGGGGATGGGGAGGAGTTTAACCTGGCCTGTGATAGGTGAGATCAGGTGAGGGAGGAAGGTGGGTGGATGGATGTGTTTGAACATCAAACAGATGTGTTTCTACTGGAGCAGATGTGTTTGCACATGAACAGACATGCCTGAACCTGGTGACGTGTGCCTGATGCTGAACAGATGTGTCTAACACTCAGCAGATGTGTCTGACACTGAACAAGCGTGCCTGAGTAGGAAAAGATGTGTTTGTACCTGAACAATCACATCCATGTCACTCACCACCCTGACTTGGAAACATATCACCATCCCTTCATTGTCACTGGATCAAAATCATGGAATTCCCTCCCTATCAGCACTGTGGGTGGACCTACACCTCAGGGACTGCAACGGTTCAAGAAAGCAGCCCATCACCACCTTCTTGAGGGCAGCTAAAGGTGGACATTAAATGCTGGCTTAGCTGGTGACACCCACATCCCGTAAATGAGTAAATAAAAAAAAAACAGATGTTTTTCTACAAGAACTGATGTGTTTGAACATTGAACAGACCAGCCTGTACCCAAACAGGTACACTTGTACCTGAACAGATGTGTCTCAACATTAACCAGATGTGCCTGAACCTTACCCAGATGTGTCTGAATGTGAACAGATGTATTTGAATTTTGAACAGATGTATGTGAACCTGAACAGATGTGCTTGAATCGGAACAGATGTGTTTATACATTGAGCAGATGTGTTTGTACCTGAACAGATGTGTTTGAACATGAACAGATGTGTTTATACATTGAGCAGATGTGTTTGTACCTGAACAGATGTGTTTGAACATGAACAGATGTGTTTATACATTGAGCAGATGTGTTTGTACCTGAACAGATGTGTTTATACATTGAGCAGATGTTTGTACCTGAACAGATGTGTCTGTACCTGAACAGATGTGTTTAATTATTGAACAGATATTTTCGTGCCTGAACAGATGTGTCTGTACCTGAACAGATGTGTTTGAACTTTGAACCATAAGACATAGGAACAGAATTAGGCCATTTAGCCCATTCAGTCCACCCCACCACTTCATCATGGCTGATCCCAGATCCCATTCAATCCCATTATCCTGCCCCCTACACTATCCCTTATTAGGGTTAGTTCTGCCAAAGGGTCTCGGACTGAAACATGGACAGTACTTTTTTCCATAGGTGCTACCTGGCTTGCTGAGTTCCTCCAGCACGTTGTGTGTGATCCTTTCAACATTCGGGGGGGGGGGGGGTTACAATGAGACCCCCACCTATTCTTCTAAATTTCAAGAGTGGAGTGACATGTGCAATTTTCTAGTCCTCCAGGACCACGCCAGAATCAAGTGATTCTTGAAAGATCATGACCAATACATTCATTATCTCTTCAGCAACCTTTCTCAGGATTCTGGGATGTAGTCCACCTAGTTCATGTGACTTATCCGCCTTAAGACTTTTGAGTTTGCCTAGCACGTTTTCCTTTGTAATAGCAATGGCACTCACTCCTGCTCCCTGACACTCACGGATCTCCGGCACACAGCCAGTGTCCTCCACAGTAAACACTGAAGTATTTATTAAGTTCATCTGCCATTTCTTTGTCCCCCATTACTACCTCACCAGCATCATTTTCCAGTGGTCCAATATCAACTGTCACCTCCCTTTTACTCTTTATACAATTGAAAAAACTTGAACATTGACCAGAAGGTGTTTGTACATGAATGGATGTGTTTGAAAATTGAACAGATGTGTTTGAAACTGAACAGATGTGTTTGAAACTAAGGAGATGTGTTTGACCTTTGAACAGATGTGTTTGACTCTGAGAAGATGTGTTTGATCTTTGAACAGATGTGTTTGACTCTGAGAAGATGTGTTTGATCTTTGAACAGATGTGTTTGACTCTGAGAAGATGTGTTTGATCTTTGAACAGATGTGTTTGACTGAGAAGATGTGCTTGAACTTGGAACAGATGTGTTTGAACTTGAGCAGATGTGTTTGAATCTGAGAAGATGTTTTTGAACTTTGAACAGATGTGCTTGAAGAGCTATATCAATACATAAAAGAGGGAGGAGATACATGAGCCGGATCCAGGTGTGACTGAGGTCGAAACACATGGTTAACGGCAACATTTCAAGGTGAAAAGGAGCAAGGAAATTTAAAACATGCATTAGAATATGCAACGGGTGTTACACAGGTGGATGGGGATGATAGAAGACTTTAAGGATGAAAAGGGTGCAATTAAATACTAGTCATCTCGCTTTATGGGAAGGATGTGAAAGCTTTAGAGAGGGTGCACAGGAGATTTACAAGATGCTGCCAAGATTAGAGAGAATGTCTTATGAGGATAAATTGAGCTATCTAGGGTGTTTTTCTTTGGACCAAAGGAAGATGAAACATGACTTGATAGGTGTACAAGGTGATAAGAGGCATAGATCGAGTGGACAGCTGGAGACTTTTTTTAACCAGGGCATAAGTTAAAGGTGATTGGAGGAGAGTACAGGGGAGGGATGTCAGAGGTAAACTTTTTTACACAGAGAGTGCTGGGTGTGTGGAACACACATGACAAGGGGTGTTGGTAGGGACAGATACATTCGGGGCATTTAAGACATTCTTAGATAGGCATATGGATGAAAGAAAAATGGAGGGCTGTGTGGAAGAGAAGGTTTAGATTGTTCTTGGAGTAGGTTAAAGGGCTGGCACAATATTGTGGGCCTAAAGCTCTGTACTGTTCTACGAAGTTGAAGCAGGTGTGATTGAAGATGAAAGGTCACTTTATTAGGTACACCTGATCATTAATGCAAATATCCAATCAGCCAATCATGAGGCAACAACTCAACACATAAAAGCACGTAGACATGGCCAAGAGGTTCAGTTGTTGTTCAAACCAAGCATCAGAATGGGGAAGAAATGTGATCTAAGTGGCTTTGACCGTGGAATAATTATTGGTGCCAGACAGGGTGGTTTGAGTATCTCAAAAACTGCTGGCCTGCTGGGATTTTCACACCCAACAGTCTTTAGGGTTTACAGAGAATGGTACAAAACAAAAACAAAACACATGCAGTGATCAGTTCTGTGGGTGAAAATGAGTTGTTAATGAGAGAGGTCAGAGGAGAATGGGCAGACTGGTTCAAGCTGACGAGGAGACAGCAACTCAAATAACCACACGTTACAAACATCTCTGAAATGCACAACACTTCAAACCTTGGAGTGGATGGGTTGCAGTAGATGAACACAGTGGCCACTTTATTAGGTACGGGGAGTACTTGTGGTGCAGGTAAGATTGAAGGTGAAACCAGAGAGACCCCAGTGTGATGAGGTGCAACAGGTATAACTGACATGAATAATCTGCAGCTGAAGAGCGAAAGGGTCTTCTTGCCTTCAGGCCAATCACCCCTACTGTGGCATAGGCTGCCGGCAGCAGGTCGTAAGAATGCCCTGTCCTGGGCCAGACCTTCAAGTTGTCCCCAGATGTGGCCCATCTTCAAAGGTCATTCCTCTCCCTGGATGAGGTCTTTGTTTCTGGAGCTCTGGGTTTTTACAGGATGGAGTTTCTAGCCCCATGTCAAACCATCCTCCTTTCCAGCAGGCTTGAGAATTTGAATTGAATTGAATTGAATTGACTTTATTACTTCTATCCTTCATATACATGAGGAGTAAAAATCTTTATGTTATGTCTCTGTCTAAATGTGCAATGTGCAATTATAGTAATTTATAATAAATAGTATGTACAACAGGGTGGCCAATATATCATAGAAATACAGTTGCGTCAGCATGAATTAATCAGTCTGATGGCCTGGTGGAAGAAGCTGTCCCGGAGCCTGTTGGTCCTGGCTTTTATGCTGTGATACAGTTTTCCGGATGGTAGCAGCTGGTGTGACTTGGGTCCCCAGTGATCCTTCGGGCCCTTTTTACACACCTGTCCTTGTAAATGTCCTGAATAGTAGGAAGTTCATATTCACATCTACAGATACGCTGGGCTGTTCACACCACTCACTGCAGAGTCCTGCGATTGAGGGAAGTACAGTTCCCATACCACGCAGTGATGCAGCCAGTCAGGATGCTCTCAATTGTGCCCCTGTAGAAAGTTATTAGGATCTGGGGGCTCATACCAAACTTCTTCAATAGTCAGAGGTGAAAGAGACGCTGTTGTGCCTTTTTCACCACACAGCTGGTGTGTACAGACCACGTGAGATCTTCGGTGATGTTTATGTCGAGGAACTTAAGGCTGTTCACCCTCTCAACCCCAGATCCATTGATGTCAATAGGGGTTAGCCTGTCTCCATTCCTCCTGTAGTCCACAACCAGTTCCTTTGTTTTTGCGACATTGAGGGAGAGGTTGTTTTCTTGACACCACGGTGTCAAAGTGATGACTTCCTCTCTGTAGGCAGCCTCATTATTATTTGAGATTAGGCCAATCAGAGTAGTGTTGTCAGCAAATTTAATTAGCAGATTGGAGCTGTGGGTGGCAACACAGTCATGGGTATACAGAGAGTAAAGAAGGGGGCTTAGTACACAGCCCTGAGGGGCACCTGTGTTGAGGGGCAGAGGTGAGGGAGCCCACTGTTACCGCCTGACAGGAGGTCCAGGATCCAGCTACACAAGACAGGGTGTAGGTCAAAGTCTCTCAGCTTCTTGTCGAGCCTGGAGGGAATGCTGAACTGTAATCTAAGAATAGCATTCTCACATAATGTGTGGGACGGTGAGTATTGAGTTCTGTCTATTGTAAAATCTGTCAATCGGTTGTGCTGGTAGGCGAATTGTAGGGGATCTAGTTTGGGTGGTAGCAATCTGCCGATGTAGTCCTTGACCAGCCTCTCAAAGCATTTACTTCTTATTGAGACTGTCCATTGCAAAGTTCAAAGGGGTCTGATTCATGTTAAAGTCCTCTGACTTAAGATGAAACACGTGGTATTGGGTGTGAAGCCGGTGGGACAGAACTTGAACTTTCTAGCTTTGAACAGGGCAAAACTGAAATGAAAGATATAATAGACGTAGCTGAAAATTGATTGGTATGGCCCTGCATGAGAAGGATGCAACTCGATGTGTAGCAATCGCCTTATCATCAAACAGCTGATTGAATCAGACTCAGAATCAGGTTTATGACACTACAGTGCTACACATAAATACTACGAAACGTTACAAATAAACCGTTTGTGCAAAAATGGAGCGGATCAGTCAGGTAGTGTTCATGGGTTCATGGACCATTCAGAAGTCTGATGGTGGAGGGGAAGAAGCTGTTCCTGAATCACTGAGTGTTGGTCTTCAGGCTCCTGTACCTCCTCCCTGATGGTAGAAGTGAAAAGAGGGCACGTCTGGGTGATGGGGGTCCGTAGTGATGGGTGTCACCCTCTTGAGACATCACCTTTTTGAAAACATCATCCACCTCTGAGAATCTAACCTGGTGCCCAACATACCGATGCAGCTATAAAGAAGGCAGGACAACAGCTATATTTCATATATTTGGTTTGTCACCTAAAGCACTTGAAAACTTCTATAGATGTACCGTGGAGAGCATTCTGACAGGCTGCATCACTGTCCGGCTCAGGGGGTGGGGATGCAACTGCACAGGACCAAAATAAGCTACAGAAAGTCGTAAAAATTAGTCAGCTCCATCTTGGGTCTAGCTTCCACAGTATCTAAGATATCTTCAGGGAGCAGTGCCTCAGAAAGGTGACATCCATTATTAAGGACCCCCATCACCCAGGACATGCCCTCTTCTCACTGTTACCATCAGGGAGGGGGTACAGAAGCCTGAAGACACCCACTCAGTGATTCAGGAACAGTTTCTTCCCCTCTGCCGTACGATTCCTAAATGGACATTGAACCCATGAATACAACCTTACTTTTATTTTTATATTATTTCTGTTTTGCACTATTTTAATCTATTTAATATACATATATATACTTACTGTAATCGATTTATTTGTTTAGTTATTTATTCTTTCTATTTTATCATGTATCGCATTGTACTGCAGCTGCTAAGTTAACAAATTTCACGATACATGCCGGTGATAATGAACCTGATTCTGATGTGGAGGCCGGTGCCCACCATGGAGCTGAAGGAGTTTACAGCTTTCTGCAGCTTTTTCCGATCATGTGCACTGGCCCCTCCATACCAGACAGCGATGCAACCAGTTAGAAGGCTCTCCCCAGTACATCTGTAGAAATCTGTTAGTCCTTGGTGACATATTGAAGTGAACTGAAATATGCCTTTCAGCTTTGTGTTTTATATTCTGTGTTTTTGCTCATTTTTTGTTACCATTAGAGTGATTTTTGCACGTGGGGAGAGTGGGCTTTGATGTTTAATATTTTTCTTTGATCGAGTTGGTTCCGTGGTTCTTTGTTTTGCGACTGTCAGTGGAGAAGACGAATTTCAGGATTGTATGCCATATAAATAATTTGATAATAAATGTACTTTGAATCTTTGAATACCAAGTCTCCTCAAACTTCTAGTGGTTTCTTAAGGTTGTTGTAGCTAGGGCTGGTAATGGGGACAAGCTCCCACTACCTATTAAATACCCCCAATGGTGTGGGCCTCAAACAATCTCTGACAGCCAGGTCCTGCTCCTGGCTTTCTTATCCGGTTTAGCTACTAAGCCCGGCAGAACTGTTTCAATTGACGGGAGAATGCAAAGGCAGGTTATTGGCACCTTAGGTGCAAGCAATGTTCCCTCCAAGCTGTGCATGTGTACGCGAGCACACACGTTTTTCAACCAGTGCACAAAGGAAATCAATGTGCGCACAAAAGGTTAGTTACCTAAAATAATGTAGTAATTAATAATTATACTTACTGAAAATAATCTTCTAGCTAAATGTTTCTGTTCACTAGTTAGTCGGTTTTTCAAATACCACAATGCACGTCACTAATTTACGTCACCTCACCTATCCTGTTCTGGTTTGTACAGCTGCATCACGGCAGACAATGTTCATATCGTAAAGTTTACAAAGATCTGTTTCAAATCCTGTAGATAGCTTTCTAAGTTTTTATTGAAAAATATCAGTCAAATGACCCTGTGGCTAAATACTGTCACAAGAAATTGATAACCATCACACACAAAAGTAGCTTTACAGGTTTTAAGTGATGTCTTTGATGAACTGGCTGTGCTGGGCAAGATTCTGCGAAAGAGTGGCCTGACACCGATTGATTCACTTTATTTTGCACGAGGCAAAATTTACAAGATAAGAAAGCAGTATCTGGGAGACAATGTTTCGTGGAGTGACGAAGTTAAAGTTTTGCTAAGCCAACAACGTGAAGAAAACATCACAGTAGATACAAGTTCGCTATTGACTTTTATAAATAGTCTTTGTGTTCATTTAGAACAAAGGTTTCCTGAAGATGAGGTACAAGAATGGTCAGCTTTTGATTTCTCCGCAATTGCACATTGTGACTTCACATTTAGCGATGAACAAGTTAATACCCTATGTCTAAAATATCATGATTTTCTAGCTGAAAGTACTGTAATAATTAGACAGTTCAATGATTTCAAATTTTCATGCAAGAAAAAATGTAATCCAAACTAATTTCAAACTTTGCTCAAATTGTGGCATTTGTACTTCAAAAGGAACGGTTTTGCAACCTTGCACAGTTGATGGACATTGGGGGAATCTTTCTTGCCACAGGTGCGGACTATGAGCAAGGTTTTAGCCTAATCAATCAACTCAGAAACAAGCTGAGAAACCGTTTAGGTGAATGTCATTTGGATATGTTAATGAGAATCAAAAGATATTAATTGGATGGAAGCTCTAATAATCTAGATAGAATTTACAAAGAATGGGTAAATGCCAAAGACAGGAGAGAGAAAAAATAACTGTGACTTAAATATGTATGTTATTTTGTTGTTATTCTGTGCAGTTTTATGTCAAATATTTTTTAAACCTACATAAAGTCCCATGTGTGCATTCAGAGCGCACATACTTTTGTCACAGGAAAAAAAAATTGCACAACATAAGATTTTTGCGCACAGTGACTACTAAAAATTAGAGGAAACATTGGGTGCAAGGCGTTCCTTCCTTCCCTAGCCTGCAGGTCACTCTTGGGCAAAGTGTACTACCTGCTTAGCCTCCCCCCCCACCGCCCCACCCAATTCCCGATCAGGGTCACGTGAAGCCATGAGGGTGGATAGTCATATGAGCAGCTGGTGCACATCACAAGTCCTGGTTATGCGCCCACTGATGCCAGGCAGACAATCTCTGAAGAGTATTGATAATTGCTGGGGTCACCAGTCTTGTAAAGACGCTGCCCAGAAGAAGGCAATGGTAAACCACTTCTGTAGAAAAGTTTACCAAGAACAATCATGGTCACAGACCGTGATTGCCTACATCATACGACGAGGCACATAATGATGATGATGAAGATGATGAATCCAGATGAAGGGTCCCGACCCGAAATACCGACTGTCCATTTCCCTCCACAGGTATTGCCTTACCTGCTGAGTTCCTCCAACATAGTGAATTGATTTTGCTGTGGATTCCAGCTTTTTCCCATCTCTTGTGTCTCCATTATCTTCCTCATGCCCACTTCTGTCCACGCATCGGGAAATACATTGGATTCCGGTCAATTGAGCTGTTGATTAATTGGGGCAGCGACTTATTTAGGAAAGTTTTGAAAGAACAAAATCTAATTGAAAAAATAGCCGGGATTGCTTCTCGATTAATAGTTTTACACACTCTCTCATCAGAGTCCAAAAGTTCCCTTCTGGAAAGAGCAAGACACACAAAATGCTGGAAAAATTCAACAGGTCAGGCAGAGAAATAAAGAGTCGATGTTTTGGGCCCAGACCTGTCATCAGGACTGGAAAGGAAGGGGGAAGAAGACAGGGGAGGGGAAGCATTCTCTAGTTTTCTGGAAAGAGCCATAGAGCTATAAAAGCAAAATCTTTACGCCGGCTTAAAAGTTTCTTCCTCTAGACAGTTAATCAGATCAACCATTCTAGCTAGCCCCCCCCCCACCGCCTCTATCTACTCCCCCATTACTACTCTGCACTTTAAGCCATTTTTCATGATGATGCTTACATTGTAAATAAATGTTGATATTTACATATTGACGCACACTTTATTCCATGTCTGTACTTCTAGCTTTAATTTTTAGAATTCTTTATTATTTATAATTGTTGAATGTTGTTTTTGTTGCATGTCACGCCAACACACTGCAGCAAATTCCAAATACATGTAAATATACATGGCAAATAAAGTTGCTCCTTGATCCTTGGATTCAAGCCAATTTATCCTTCAGAGGGTTTTAATTGGAGCAGGCAGTGCTTTTGTGTATAAGAAAACAATTATTGGTCAAAGGCGAGAATATGCTGGAAATTGGACGGGGAACATTGTTGGCATGAAGTGGGCACAATGTCCTTGTTTCCAGAAAGCAAAGAAAAGCAACGTGTTTTTCATTGTGTTGGCCTGAGTTCCAATCCTCCCTGCGGAGGTGATACCAAACAGCATCACCAAGCAGGCGCCCATTCAAGGCGTGCATACAAATTCAAGCTAATTATGCAATAGGGAGCATTCAGAACTGGCGAGTGCCAAGCCTTAGTGACTGGAATACGTTAAGGAGAACACAGTTCCCCATTCATCTACACAATGCCACGTTATGTCTCCCTCCAATCTTATTTGCATCTATTTTACTTTCAGGTTCACATTCCAAAACACCTGCTCCGCCTTCAGTCACACCTGAATCACAGCCTTCGGAAGTTAATCTATCATCATCATAACCTGTCGCTCTTTCACAACATGGCTGTTGGCAACAGAGTTTCAGATGCTGACGAGGAGGCGTACTGGAGTGAGGTATGCTGCTCGAGTGCTTTAGTGGTGTCGCAACAACAACCTTGCACGCAACGTCAATGAGACCAAGCAGTTGATTGTGAACTTCAGGAAGGGGAAGTTGAGGGAACACACACCAGTCCTCATCAAACAGCCAGCAGTGGAAAAGCTGAGCATTTTCAACTTCCTGGGTGTCAACATCTCTAAGATCTATCCTGGGCCCAAGATATCAATGCAATTATGAAGAATTTTCTCCCAATTTAGATATTGTTCCTTTTACCAAAATGCATTATCACACATTTCCCAACACTATATTCCATCTGCCACTTTTTTTGCCCATTCTTCCAATTTGTCTAAGTCCTTCTGCAATTGCATTGCTTCCTCAGCACTACCTACCCCTCCACCTATCTTCCTCAGCACTACCTACCCCTCCACCTATCTTCCTCAGCACTACCTACCCCTCCACCTATCTTCATCTCATCTGCAAACTTTGCCACAAAGCATTCAATTCCATCATCCAAATCAATGACGAGCAATGTAATAGGAAGCAGTTCAAATACTGACCCCCTGAGGAACGCCACAACTCACCGCAGCCAACAAGAAAAGGCCCCCTTTATTCCCACTCGCTGCCTCCCGCCTGTCAGCCATTCCTCTATCCATGCCAGGATCTTTCCTGTAACGCCACAGGATTTTATCTTGTTAAGCAGCCTCATGGGTGGCACCTTATCAAATGCCTTCTGAAAATCCTGGTAAATGACATCCACTGCCTCTCCTTTGTCCACCCTGTTTGTAACTTTCTCAAAGAACTCTAACAGATTTGTCAGGCAAGATTTCCCTTTACAGAAACCAAGCCAACTTTGACTTATTTTGTCATTAGTCTCCAAATACCCCCAAACCTCATCCTTAATAATAGACTCCAACATTTTCCCAACCACTAAGGTTAGGCTAACTGGCCTATAAATTCTTTCTTTTGCCTTCCTCCCTACTTAAAGAGTGGAGTGACATTTGCAATTTTGCCTGAAGGTACACACTCAACGATTCAGGAACAGCTTCTTCCCCTCTGCCATCTGATTTCTGAAAGGACATTAAACCCATGAACACTAACTACTACTTCTCTTATTAATATTTTCTGTACTACTTATTTAATAAATAAGTATGTGTATATATGTAATTCATAGTTTTTTTCTATATTATTATGTATTGCATTGAACTGCTGCCACAAAGTTAACAAATTTCACGACAGATGCCGGTGATATTAAACCTGATTCTATTCCGATTGCTGGGTGGCGCGACTTGAAGGGCTGGTACAGCTTATTCCACATGTATCTCAATAGATGAAATAAATAAGAAATGAAAAAAACATAACAGTTATTAACCTACAATCAGCAGGCTCCTGATCCAGCATGGATAACTTCACTCAGAACAACTCTGAGTTGACTTCACAGCCTATAGACTCACTTTCAAGGTCGCTACAATTCCTTTTTATTTATACAATTTGTCTTTGTTGAACATTGGTTTTGTGTCAGTCTTTGTTTATGTATAGTTTTCATGGGGTGTCAGGGAGGGGTAGCACCTCTGGTGGGGGAACATGTCGCGTCCTTTTCAAGGCAGTTAGTCCACCTTTGGTCCCCACCTGGCACTCAGCTCTCACCTGTGGCTCCCCGTAGCTGTTTGCATGCGACAGTGGCCACACCCCGGGCAACAGCTTCGACAAGCCGGCTAAACCAGGTGAGGGCAGCCGACGGGTCTCAAACCCTCGGTGAGATAGGGAGTTGTCTATCCCAGCATGTGAAGACAGACTCCGGCGGATTGAGCGGACGAGATCAATGGAAGGTCCAACGGTTGAGAAGGCGGTCTCTGCAAGCGTCATGGAACGTGTAGAGCAGGACAAGACACAGAAGACGTCCTGGTCATCCACTGCGCCTAGTCTCATCTCCAGCCGTCTAGACTCTGTCTTGCCACTGGATCCAGATGGGAATTGGGAAGAGAGAGTGAGGCTGACGCTGCGCAACTCTCCCTCAGTTAAATCCAAACCACGCGCTAGTCTCGACACCATCATAATGGTGTCAAGGTCCTCATCGACGTTGACGATGGACGAACACACACGCATAGGTTTCATAAATTCTGTTGTACTTTATTTTCCTGTAAATGCTAAATGCAAGAAAAGCAATCTCAGGGTTATATATGGTGACATGTATGTACTTTCATATTAACTCTACTTTGAGTTTGACTGCTCGTCCCAGTGTGAACTCCAGCTTTTTAGTATCTTGACATTAAATTGTACATGGAGTTTTTAGCTGAGGTGCTGATTTATTTACTCATCCCATCCTATCCCATCCCATCCCATCCCATCCCAAATGCCCACAGAATAAACTAAACATTTCTGCACAGTAAGAGGGTTGGCACTGTCCTGGTATGGAAATTTTAAATGTCAAACATTTAAACACCAGGTGGGTACAAGCAATCTTATGGCCTTTCAAAGTGTCCTCAGTGCTGCCCAATATTTAGCAAAACTCACTCAGCATCAGCAGCACGTGATTTGTAGCTTGGGGTCTTGCTGTGCATAGATGGGCCTCTCAAATACCGTACTTGCTTCAGAAGTGTTCCATTAGCTGTAAAACACAAAGGACTATTAGATCAGATTAGATTATGAGGATGCGCAGTCCTCTTTTATTGTCATTTAGTAATGCATGCATTAAGAAATTATACAATATTCCTCCAGTGTGATATCACAGAAACACAGGACAGACCAAGACTGAAAAACTAACAAAACCACATAATTATAACATATAGTTACAACAGTGCAACAATACCATATCTTGATGAAGAACAGGCCGTGAGCATGGCAAAAAGTTCAAAGTCTCTGGAAAGTCCCACATCTCACGCAGACGGAAGAAGGAAGAAAACTCTCCCTGCCATGCCCGACCACAGTCCGACTCTGAGTTGTCCGAAAACTTCGAGCTCTGATCAGCCCTCCGACACTGAGTACCGAGCACCATCTCTATCCGAATGCTTCGACCTCAGCCTCGGTCGCCGGCAGCAGGCAAAGCCGGGGATTTTGGGGCCTTCCCTCCAGAGATTCTCTATCGCACAGTAGCAGCAGCAGCGAATCAGGCATTTCAGAAATGTCTCCAAATGTTCCTCTGTGCCTTCTCAGGTCTGTCTCCATCAAATCAGAATTGTCCACGGCCCCTGTTTAACAGATACGATATCATTTCACCTGAGAGTTGTGTGCGCTGCGTCGCACTGCCATCTTCTCCTCCCGCCTTCACAATGTATACAAATCTATTACAAATGTCAATAGACATCTGTTACCCCAGGGTTGAAATGTCTAATACTGGAGGGCATGCATTTAAGGTGGGGGGTGGGTGGGAGGTTCAAGGGAGATGTGCAGGGCAAGTTTTTCACACAGAGAGCAGTGAGTGCCTGACGTGCACTGTCTTTGGTGCTGGGGAGTTGCTCAAAAGGCTTTGGTAGACACATGAATGAGCAGATAATGGAGGGATGTGAAAATCATGTAGATAGAAGACATTAGTTTATTTGGGCACTGATTACTAAGTTAACACCTCTCTGTAAATGGATCTGTAACAGCAGAGATGAGGCAGAGCAGCTGGTAGAATGGTATGGGCATAACAACTTGGGTCTTAACATGGACAAGACCAAAGAGATGACTGTGGAGTTTAGGAAGGTGCAGGCTGACAACTTCTCACTGCATATGCTCAGCTCCTCCATGGAGAGAGTTCAGAACACCAATCTTCTGGGAGTGCACATAATGGACGATCTCACCTCGTCCCTCAACACCACTGCTTTGGTCAAGGAAGCACAGAAGCATCTCTATGCCCTGAGGAGATTGAGGTGAGTTAGGCTCCCCACCCCCATTCTAACCACATTTTACCAGAGCACCATCGAGAGTGCCCTGACCAGCTGTATCACTGTCAGGTAAGGGAACCACAACGATCTGTCCTCAAGACCCTCCGACAGGTTGTGAGGATTGCTGAGAGAATCATCAGGGTCTCTCTCCAACCACCATCCAGCACATAAACTAGAAGCACTGTGCTTGTGGAGTTCTCAGCAATGTCAGGCACTGCTCCCATCTGTCTCACAATCTGTTTGACACCCCTACCACCAGGCAGGAGGTACCATAGCATCAGGACAAGAACTGTTAGGATGAGAGACAGTTTCTTTCCCCGGCTCGACTGAACTCCCTGCCACTGCCCAGGTCTCATCACGTATGGAATGGCAGTAGCATTTTACTGTCTACTTTTTGACTGGTGTTGTAAATGCATCTTTTGATTTGTTAATTTATTTGTGGTAATATTACCTTATGTGTTGAGCGTGAGTTCTATGTATTGTATTGTGCACCTTGCTCCAGAGGAGCAGAGTTTCGTTTGGCGGTATACATGTATGAACGACAATGAACTTGAACTTAATGTCATTAGTCTGACACAACGTTTTGAACTGAAGGACCTGTTCCTGTGCTCTATGAAGTAGAGCGCTCTGTCTGGATGCATCAGCACCAGAGGCTGTAGAGGGATGTCAATGCAGCCAGCTCCATCACGGACACAACTTCCCTACCATCGAGGATCTCTTTGAAAGGCAGTGCCTCAGAAAGGCAGCATCCATCATGAAGGCTCCTCACCATGCCCTCTTCTCGTTTCTACCATCAGGGAGGAGGTCCAGGAACCTGAAGACTCACACTCAACACTTTAGGGACAGTTCCTTCCCCTCCACCATCAGATTTTCTGAACAGTCCAGGAACATCCCATTTCTTTCACTATTTAATTGTGTCATTTGTTGATTTTTATCTCTTTGTACTATACTGCTGATGCAAGACAACAAATGTCATGTCCTGTGGCAGAGATAATAAATCTAATTCTGAATGTCCTCTCTGTGAAGTCACCGGACAATTGTCTTCTTTCACCTGTCCTTTCCCCCTCACTCTTCCTTCCCTTCCTCTTGTTGTGTTTGTGATCCAAGGGGTCTTCAGAAGTCAGGAAAGAGGCATAAAACTTGTTGCTTACCATTGTTTTAATAAGTGATACAAAGGCAGAAAATGAACAAGAGAAGCAGAGAGAATTAAGAAAATACGAAGGAAAAAGTTCTCATGGTCTCATACTCAGACGAGAGACGATAAAAATTCCAGTAACAAAAAAATCACCCTGATTTAAGTAGCTTGAAAACCTGCTGCTGAAAACCAAAATACAGAAGCAACCGTACTGTCATTACTGGAAAGTTCACTGAACAATTACATTATGTCTGTTAGGGCACAGTTAGAGCAGTGACCACGGCTGTGAATGTAAGGTCATTGGGTACGTTTAAAGCAGAGGTTGATAGGTTCTTAATTAGTCCATAACCCTATAAGACCATAAAACATAAGAGCAGAATTAGGCCATTTGGCCCATCGAGTCTGCTCCGCCATTCCATCATGGCAGATTTATTGTCCCTCTCAACCCTGTTCTTCTGCCTTCTCCATGTAACCTTTGATGCCCTTACTGATCAATAAACTATCCACCTCTGCTTTAAATATACTCAACGACTCCATGGCCATTGCTGGCAACGAATTCCACAGACTCACCACCATCTGACGAAAGGAATTTCTCCTCATCTCTGTTCTAAAGAGGTGTCCCTCTATTCTCCGGCTGTGCCCTCTGGTCCTGGACTCCCCCGCCAGAGGAAATTTCCTCTGCACATCCACTCAATTTAGGCCTTTCAATATTCGATAGTTTTCAATGAGATCCGCTCTCATTCTTCTTAAATGCAGCGAGTACAGGCTCTGAGCCATCAAACACTCCTCATGTTAATCCTTTCATTTCCAGAATCATTCTGGTGAACCTCCACTGGACCCTCTACAAAGCGAGCATATCTTTTCTTTGATAAGGGGCCCAAAACTGCTGACAGTACTCCAAGCGCGGTCTGACCAGTGCCTTGTAAAGCCTCATCATTACATCCTTGCTCTTATATCCTAGTCCCTTTGAAATGGATGCAAATATTATATTTGCCTTCCTCATCACCAACTCAGCCTGCAGGCGAACACTCAGGGAATCTTGCACAAGGACTCCCAAGCCCCTTTGAATTTTCTGCCTGTTTAGAAAATAGTCTACACCTTGGTTCCTTCTACCAAAGTTCATGACTATATACTTGGGATAGGGAGAGGAATAAAGATCAGCTTTATTTGTCGCGCGTACATTGAAACATACAGTGAAGTGCGTCATTTTCATCAAATCAAATCAGTGAGGATTGTGCTGGGCAGCCCACAAGTGTTGCCTTGCTTCCAGCCAACATAGCAATCTGGAGACTCTCTCCACCATGTTAACTTGCAATGAGTCTCCCATGCCTCTGAAGTAGGTAGTCAAAATGCGCCAACACACTGGTCTTATTGGGACGCGTTCCTCAGCCTTTCACTCATTTCTCAATACCAATTCTACCTCCTGGTAAAGAACATCCTGAATCCAAGACTGATGGAGAGCTGCCAACAGAAAACACGTACATGGGTTGTCCTTGTCAATCTTACAAGTGCCTTCAACATATTGGCTCTACCAAAATACCTCATTCTGTTAAAAAAAAATTCTCATAACATTTCAAGAATAATTAACTTTCTAGCTCACTTTCTATCAATTAAAAAACAGCCAACAATATCTTTGTACTATCACTGTCAGAAAACTTACCGTTCTATGACTCCAGGAGTTTGGATAGTTACATGGATGGGATTTGGCAGTTCAAATGGTTTGGTATGGACTAGATGGGCCAAAAGCCTGTTTCTGTGCTGTACTTTTCTATGATGCCATGACTCTATAAGAATAGACAAATACTCCAACAACTGTTTCCAACTACTTAGTTCCAAATTTTCAGCCTTCCAAATTCCTTTGGCAATTTTGTTCATCTTTCTGAATTTTTACCTTCCCTGGGCTCGTGTTACTTTGCAAATCACCTCTTTTGTCGTTTGTGATACATACGAATAATTTGGATGAAAAACACAAGAGATTGTGCAGATGCTGGAAATCCTGATGAAGAGTCTTCGCTCAAAACGTGGTCTGTTTATTCCTCTCCGTAGATGTTGTCCGAACTGCTGAGTTCCTCCAGCACTTTGCGTGTGTTACTCTGGATAAAAATGTAGGTGAGCAGATTAGTGAATTTACAGGTGGCACAAAAGCTGTGAGTTGTACATGGTGAGGAAGACTGTCAAAGAATTCACCAGGGTATTGATCAGTTGGAAACGTGGACAAAGGGTGACCCGGTAGCACAGTGGTTAGCACAACACTCTACAGAACCAGTGACCCAGGTTCAATTCCCACCGTTGTCTGTAAGGAGTTTGTGTAATCTCCCCGTGACTGCATGTGTTTCCTCTGGGTGTTCCAGCTACCTCCCACAGTTCAAAGACGTACTACTTGGCAGGTTAATTGGTCATTGTAAATTCTCCTGTGATTAGGCCAGGATTAAATCAGAGGACTGCCAGGCAACAAAGCTCAAAGAGCTGGAAAGGCCTGTTAGTGATGGACTCCTAACCGTCTCATCTGTTCAGGGCCACGCAGGAAGGAAAAAACTTCTAGCCTCACCAATGTGCCTCCATTCTCCACCTGTGTCACACTTGAAGTGGTTGACGTCCGATGAAAAGTCTGGGCCCAAAACATGGACTCTGTATTCCTCTCCATAGATGCTGAGTTCCTCCAGCATTTTGTGTGTGTTGCTCTGGATTTCCAACATCTGCAGAATCTCTTGTGTTTTTCTGGAGAGGATATATACTTGGAATATTGTGATCAGTTCTCATCACTCCATTATAGGAAGGATGTGGAAGCTTTAGAGAGGGTGCGGAGGAGATTTAACAGGATGCTGCCTGAATTAGAGAGCATGCCTTATGAAGACAGGTTGAGCGAGCCAGGGCTTTTCTCCTTGGAGCGAAGGAGGATGAGAGGTGACTTGATAGAGGTGTGCAAGATGATAAGAGGCATAGACAGAGCGAACAGCCACAGACTTTCTCCTAGTGTAGAAATAGCTAATACAAGAGGGGCATAATCTTAAGGTGACTGTTGGAAAGTATGGAGGGTTGTCAGGTAATTTTTTTTTTTACAAGAAACTGGCAGGTGCCAGCTGTGATAATGGAGGCAGGTACATTAGGGACATTTAAGACACCCATAGAAAATGGCGGCCTATGAGGATGGGAAGGGTAAGATTGATTTTAGAGTAGATTAAAAGGTTGTGAACCAAAGGGCCTGTACCATTCTATATTCTATAACATTAATTTGAAAGTTTGGAAGCTTGAAGAATTATATACCACATCTGTACTGTGCATCTCATAATTTTGTATACTTCCATCAGGTTGCCTGTCGGCCTCCAACACTTCAGGGGAGGCAATCCAAGTTCACCCAACCTCTCCTCATAGGACTCTCTAATCCAGGCAACATCCTGGTGAACCTCTTCTGCACGTTTTTCAAAGCCTCCGCCTCAGTCCTGTAAAATCAGGTCAGGACTCCACCCAATACTGCAAACGCAACCTCACCAAAGTTTAATGTAGCTGCAACATTACTTCTCAAATTTTATATAGCACCCTGACCGATGAATGTAAGCTTTAAGCCTTCTTGGCCATTCAAACTGCACTTATTACATTCTGCAACTTTGAAATTCGTCTCCTTACAATAGCCACAAAACAAGAAACCCATGAAACAAATGACCACCAAACATCGAATGTGCAGAGAGAGAGAGAGAGAAATAAAACCAAATCATACAAACAATAAAAATAAGCAAATAGCTTTTAGAGTGAAAGTGAGTCGTCAGACACAAAGCCCGAGGCAGGCGGAGCAGGCCACAGCCTCAGCCTCAGTTCGTCACAGAGCAGAGTATCTAATCTTGCCGGATTCAGGGAGCTATGGGTTTGCACCACGGGATCCCCGGCACATCCTTGCCTCTAGAAGTGCGGCCACTTGCTTTGCACTTACCTCCCAAAGTACAACAACTTGGATTTGTCCACACTGAACTTTACCCGTTATTTATTTATTTACTGAGACACAGCGCAGAATAGGCCCTTCCCACCCTTGGAGCCGTGACCCCCGCAGTCCCCCAGTTTAACCCCAGCCTAACCACACGACAACTTACAATGACCAATTAACCTACCAGCTGGTCCGTCTTTGGACTGTGCCTGTAAAGCGTAAAGGACTTTGGTCGCCTGTACTGTAAAGCATTGTGCTAACCACTATGCTACTGTGCTGCCCCTCTATAGCTGTGTACATACATCTATTGATGCTTCTGGACACATCTTCAGTGGTGTTCCTGGAATCATCGGGTGTTTTGGGTCTTTCAACATCATACAACCCCCTCCAGGTGACCCAGCCGGGGCTGATCAGACCCCGGCTTGTGTCCAGATGGCTAGCTACTTATAGAAACATAGAAAATAGGTGCAGGAGTAGGCCATTCGGCCCTTCGAGCCTGCACCGCCATTTATTATGATCATGGCTGATCATCCAACTCAGAACCCCGCCCCAGCCTTCCCTGCATACCTCCTGACCCCCGTAGCCACAAGGGCCATATCTAACTCCCTCTTAAATATAGCCAATGAACTGGCCTCAACAGTTTCCTGTGGCAGAGAATTCCACAGATTCACCACTCTCTGTGTGAAGAAGTTTTTCCTAATCTCGGTCCTAAAAGGCTTCCCCTCTATCTTCAAATGGTAGCCCCTCGTTCTGGACTTCCCCAACATCAGGAACAATCTTCCTGCATCTAGCCTGTCCAATCCCTTTAGGATCTTATACGTTTCAATCAGATTCCCCCTCAATCTTCTAAATTCCAACGAGTACAAGCCCAGTTCATCCAGTCTTTCTTCATATGAAAGTCCTGCCATCCCAGGAATCAATCTGGTGAACCTTCTTTGTACTCCCTCTATGGCAAAGATGTCTTTCCTCAGATTAGGGGACCAAAACTGCACACAATACTCCAGGTGTGGTCTCACCAAGGCCTTGTACAACTGCAGTAGTACCTCCCTGCTCCTGTACTCGAATCCTCTCACTATAAATGCCAGCATACCATTCGCCTTTTTCACTGCCTGCTGTACCTGCATGCCCACTTTCAATGACTGGTGTATAATGACACCCAGGTCTCGTTGCACCTCCCCTGTTCCTAATCGGCCACCATTCAGATAATAATCTGTTTTCCTATTTTTGCCACCAAAGTGCCACACATTTTAATTCCACATCCCATTCCCATTCTGACATGTCTATCCACGGCCTCCTCTACTGTAAAGATGAAGCCACACTCAGGTTGGAGGAACAACACCTTATATTCCGTCTGGGTAGCCTCCAACCTGATGGCATGAACATTGACTTCTCTAACTTCCGCTAAGGCCCCACCTCCCCCTCGTACCCCATCTGTTACTCATTTTTATGCACACATTCTTTCTCTCACTCTCCTTTTTCTCCCTCTGTCCCTCTGAATATACCTCTTGCCCATCCTCTGGGTCACCCCCCCCTTGTCTTTCTTCCCGGACCTCCTGTCCCATGATCCTCTCGTATCCCCTTTTGCCTATCACCTGTCCAGCTCTCAGCTCTATCCCTCCCCCTCCTGTCTTCTCCTATCATTTTGCATCTCCCCCTCCCCCTCCAGCTTTCAAATCCCTTACTCACTCTTTCTTCAGTTAGTCCTGACAAAGGGTCTCGGCCTGAAACGTCGACTGCGCCTCTTCCTATAGATGCTGCTTGGCCTGCTGCGTTCACCAGCAACTTTGGTGTATGTTGCTTGAATTTCCAGCATCTGCAGAATTCCTGTTGTTTGCGTTTAACTTCACATTTATCCACATTAAATTGCATCTGCCATGAATTTGCCCACTCACCCAACCTATCCAAGTCACCCTGCATCCTCTTAGCATCCTCCTCACTGCTAACACTGCCACCCAGCTTCGTGTCATCCGCAAACTTGGAGATGCTGCATTTAATTCCCTCATCCAAGTCATTAATATATATTGTAAACAACTGGGGTCCCAGCACTGAGCCTTGCGGTACCCCACTAGTCACTGCCTGCCATTCTGAAAAGATCCCGTTTATTCCCACTCTTTGCTTCCTGTCTGCTAACCAATTCTCTATCCACATCAATACCATACCCCCAATACCGTGTGCTTTAAGTTTGCACACTAATCTCCTGTGTGGGACCTTATCAAAAGCCTTTTGAAAATCCAAATATACCACATCCACTGGTTCTCCCCTATCCACTATACTAGTTACATCCTCAAAAAATTCTATGAGATTCGTCAGACATGATTTTCCTTTCACAACTCCTTTCATGACTCCATGGCTCCCCTCTTTTGAGCCACAGCCATCTTGAGGCCCTCTCTGCCGCATCAGTGGTACTGCGGATGGCTCTCCTCTTCCTCTCTCCCTCGATGCCCAAAATGCAGAAGACTCTAACTAAGGAACGGGCTGCAAATCCCCTACAACCAACCTCCACTGCCCCTCTATATAAATGCATAACAAATGATGGATTACCTTCCCTGCAGAATTCGATGCGTTGGTAGTTTCGTGGCCATTGTTCATGGGACCAGTTCTATTTAATGAATCGAAATACTTTTTCCAAAAGATTGATAGGCTGCAAATTCATTGATTGTCATCTGCACAAGTCCACGTTTGCACAGGCGCCTTGAAAAACATATCTGCAGCAGCATCACAGGAACAGAGTATCAGGAAAGCAGCATTCACAAGAAAATCATAAATTAAACATAAATCAGATACAACATATACCAGAAAGAATACAGATAGAATTTAAAAAGTCCACTTTACGGCAAAGAGGTCATCGTGGTGCTAAACTGAGGTAGAGATTAGGGTTGTGCCAGCTGGGTCAAGAACTGAATGGTTGAAGGGAAGTAGCTGTTCCTGAACCTGGTGGTGTGGGACTTCAGGCTTCTGTACCTCCTGCCCGATGGGAACAGTGAGAAGATGCCATGGTCCAAATAGTGGGGATATTTAGAACATAAGACATAGGAGCAGAATTAGGCCATTCAGCCCATCGAGTTTGCTCCGCCGTTTGATCATGGCTGGTCCATTTCTCTCTCAGCCTCACTCTCATGCCTTTTCCCCATAACCTTTTATACCCTGACGAATCAGGAACCTAACAACCTCCACTTTAGATATACCCAATGACTTGGCCTCCACTACTGCCTGTGGCAATGAATTCCACAGATTCACCACCCTCTGGCTAAAGACATTTCTCCTCATCTCCATTCTGAAGGGACATCCCTCTATTCTGACATTGTGCCCTCTGGTCCTAGACTCACTCACGATAGGGAAGCATCCTCTCCACATCCACCCTATCTAGGCCTTTCAACATCCAACAGGTTTCAATGAGATCCCCCCACATTCTTCCAAATTCCTTCAAGTACAGGCCCAGAGCCATTAAACACTTTTCATTGGATAAGCCTTTCATTCCTGGAATCATATTCATAAACACCCTTTGAACCCTTTCCAATGTCAGCACATCCTTCAGTTAAGAGGCCCAAAACTGCTCACAATACTCCCAGTGAGGCCTCACCAGTGCCTTATTAAACCTTAGCATTTCATCCTTGTTTTTATATTCTAGTCATCCTGAATTGAATGCTAACGTTGCATTTGCCTTCCTCACTACAGGCTCAGCCTGCAAGTTAACTTTCATGGAATCCTACACAAGCACTCCCAAGTCCATTTACACCTCTGATTTTTGAATTTTCTCACCATTTAGAAAAGAGTCTATGCTTTCACTCTTTCTGTCAAAGTGTTGTTTCCTGGCACTGTATTTCATCTGCCACTTCTTCTCCTAATCCGTCTAAGTGCTTTTGCAGACTCCCTGCTTCCTCGACACTACCTGCCCTGCACCTATCTTCATATTGTCCACAAACCTGCTGCAAAGCCATCAATTCTGTCATCAAAATCATTGACATAAAATGTTAAAAGAAGCAATCCCAGTACAGACCCCTGTGGAACTCCACTAGTCACTGGCAGCCAATCAGAAAATGCTCCTTTTATTCCCGTTCTTTGCCTCCCGCCGATCAGCCAATGCTCTATCCATGCTAGTATCTTTCCTGTAATGCCCTGAGCAGTCTTATGTGTGGCATTTTGTCAAATGCCTTCTGAAAATCCAAAGAAACTACATCTCTTGACTCTCCTTTGTCTAATCTGCCTGTTATTTCCTCAGAGGGTTCCTACATGTTTGACAGGCAAGGTTTCCTCTTCAGGGAACCATGCTGACTTTGGCCTATTTTATCATGTGCCTCCAAGTACCCTGAAACCTCGTCCTTAATAATGGACTACAACATCTTCCCAACACTGAAGTCAAGCTAACTGGCCTATAATTTCTTTTCGTCTGCCTCCCTCCCTTCCTGAAGAGTGGTGTGACATTTGCAATTTTCCATTCCTTCGGAACCATGCCAGAATCTAGTCATCTTAGATGATGGACGGTAATTTATTGAGGCAACGCTTCCTGTAGATACTAACAATGGTGGGGAAGGATGTGTCCATGATGTACCGGGCGAAGTTCACAGCTCTCTGTAGCTTCTGTGTCAGAAGCTTGCCCCACACATCACCTTTAGGCCTCAAACATGAGGAAATCTGCAGATGCTGGAAATCCGAGCAACACACACAAAATGCTGGAGGAATTCAGCAGGCCAGGCAGCATCAATAGAAAAAAGTACAGTCGACGTTTTGGGCTGAAACCCTTTGGCAGGACCTTTAAACCTCCCCCCTCTCACCTGAAAATCTTTTCACCCTTTTCTGGGCGATTTCTGAATTGTGGTATCCTGCAGATAACAAACACTGCGCTGAAGTGAAGCATGCCTTTTGATTTTGTGTTTCATACTCCGCATTTTTGCTCACTTTGTTTTGGTGCCATTTGCGTGATTTTTCTTTACACATGGGGGGAGGGGGTTGATGATTTTCTCTGAATGGGCTGGTTCCATGATTTTTGTTTTGTGTCTGTCTGTGGGGGAGATGAACTTTCAGGGTGAACACCTCATATAGCGTCTCAGTAGTCCGCAGCCCCTTGGTATGAACATAGAATTCTCCAACTTCCGGTAATTTCCTCCCCCTCCCTTCCCCTATCCCTATTTCACTCTGCACCCTCCCCCAGCTGCCTATCACCTCCCTCATGGTTCCACCTCCTTCTACTACCCATTGTGTTTTCCCCTATTCCTTCTTCACCTTTCCTGCCTATCCTCTCCCCCACCCCTTTATCTTTCCCCTTACCGGTTTTTCACCTGGAACCTACCAGCCTTCTCCTTCCCACCCTCCCCCCACCTTCTTTATAGGGCCTCTGCCCCTTCCCCTACAGTCCTGACGAAGGGTTCCGGCCCGAAACGTTGACTGATCATTTCCACGGATGCTGCCCGACCTGCTGAGATCCTCCAGCGTGTTGTGAGTGAACCTTCAGGGTTGTATGCTGCACACTTCGATAATAAATGTACTTGGAATCTTTTGCGTTTTCTGTGCTGCATCGGATTCAGAGTAGCAATTGTTTCATTCTCCGTACACTAGTGTACTGGAAATGGCATTAAACACCCTCGAACCCTGAATCTCACTGAATTGATCTGAAGGAACGGTCTGCAGGAGAGGGTTTTCACTGTACCTCGGTACTCGAGGCAATATTAAACCAATTTACTAACACACACAACATGCTGGAGGAACTCAGCAAGTTAGGCAGCATCCAGCAAGGGAGCAAACTATGTACATTTACCAGGTGGTGCAGACATAACCTGTACCTGTAGACTAACATTCACTGGGTCATAAGGGATCCTCACCCCTGTCGGGCCTGAGTTTCCATTTGGACTTCACGGATAGGAGCTGAAGTCTCACACCATCAGGTTCAGGAACAGTTACTGCCCAATAATCATCAGGCCCCTGAAACAGTGCGGATAACTTCACTCACCAAAACTCTGAACTGTTTCCACCACCTATAGTCTCACTTTCAAGGACTCTACAACTGAAGTTTTTAGTATTATTTATTTATTTGTATTTGCACAATTTGTTGTCTTGCATATTGATTGGTTGTCTTTGCATGCAGATTTTCATTGATTCGATTGTGTTTCTCTATGAATGCCCACAAGGAAATGAATCTCAGGGTAGTATATGATCGTGCTTTGACCATAAATTTACTCTGAACTTTGAATGATTCCTGCAGAATCAAACAAATTGAGTCAAATGGTGAGTTGGTCCCGCGGCAGAGGGATTTTTCTTCCACAGTCATTGCTGACGCTGGGCGACCTTATGAATCTCCTACAAGGTCAGCCTGTGATGGGGGAGTCGGAGCAGATAGAAATGGAGGGGTTCCTTCACAGAGCGACATGTTTATTTACTCGAGATTGCATCATCCCTGGTGAATGGCGGAGCAGGAACCAACCGCAGAGGGGGATATAGTGGGGAAAGTCAAACGGAGAGTAATTTCTGTTTGAGCTTACAGATCTCTTATTTACTGTACATTGATTCCACTCTAACTGGTAGTGGTGGAGGCAGGTTTGATTTTGTCATTTAAGAAAAAATTGGATAGGTATATGGACAGGAAAGGAATGGAGGGTTATGGGCTGAGTGCAGGTCGGTGGGACTAGGTGAGAGTAGAGTTCGGCACGGACTAGAAGGACCGAGATGGCCTGTTTCCGTGCTGTAATTGTTATATGGTTAAATAACCTTGGATAGCTGATGATGAAAAGACTTCAGTTTTTTCCACGAAGTTCACTTCTCTGATTTTCGAGATTAAAGATTAGCTTTATCTGTCACGTGTGCATTGAGACACACAGGGAAATGAGTCGTCTGAGTCAAATTAAATCAGCGAAAATTGTGCTGGTGGCAGCCCGCAAGTCTCGCCGCGCCTCGGGCGCCAACATAGCCCACCGCTTTCTCACCCTGACCTGTATGTCCTTGGGAAGTGGGGAGAAATTAGAGCATATAGAGGATACCCGCATGGTCACGGGATGAACACACAAACTCCTTGAAGAAGAGCTGCACTTTCCCACACTATCAGGAAGGCAAAATGGGATCATTCACCGAGAATATAGAGCCACCTCTATGATACCAGAGACACACAAGGCGCACGTAGCAGGGCATTCAGACAACAATGGACTACAAGTCCACCCCGCACTTCAACAACAGTGGCGCTCCTCTTCCTGATAGGCTGAATGTCCTTTACGCTCAATGTGCCGCTGAGAAGGCCCTTCGCACCCCTGGTCTCCCCCCCCGCACCCCTGCTCTCCCCTCTCCCCCCACACCCCTGCTCTCCCCCCCCGCACCCCTGCTCTCCCCTCTCCCCCCCGCACCCCTGCTCTCCCCCCCCCCGCACCCCTGCTCTCCCCCCCCCCGCACCCCTGCTCTCCCCTCTCCCCCCCGCACCCCTGCTTCAAGGCAGCCACCATCATCCTGGTGCCCAAGAGGGTGTCAGTAACTTGTCTCAATGAATACTGTCCAGTGGTACTGACTTCAGCAGTGCTGAAATGCTTTGAACAGCTGGTCATGGATCGCACTGAATCCCACCTGCCTGCTACTCGGAACTTTCTCCAGTTCACTTTCTCACTCCTCTGATCCACTGATGATGCAAGGCCTCTGCACTCCACTCCGTCCTGTCCCACCTGGAAAATGGTGCCTCATAAACAGGATGCTGTCTTTATTGACTTCAGCTCAGCGTTTAATATGATCATCCCACAGAAACTGTCCTCGCTGGGTCTCAACACATCTCTCCGTGACTGGATCCTGGACTTCTTGACAGAAAGGCCACAGTCAGTCCGAGTTGGCAGAGATATCTGTAGTGCCATCACACTGAGCACTGGCACACCCCAAGGCTACATGCTCAGCCCGCTGTTGTTCACACTACTGACGCATGACTACGCTGCTAGATCCAGTTCAAACCAACTCATCAAGTTCTCTGATGACACAACAGTGGCTGGCCTCATCAACAACGATGACAAGATGGCGTACAGAGAGGAGGGAGACCGGCTGGTAGAACGGTGCGAGCACAACAACTCAAGGTGGACGAGACCAAAGAGATGATGTCGACTTTAGGAAAATACAGGCTGACCACTCCTCACTGCACATACACAGCTCCTCCGTGGAGAGAATTAGTAGAACCAAGTTTCTAGGAGTGCACATAACGAATGACCTCACCTGGATCCTCAGCACCACCACTCTGCTCAAGAGAGCACAGCAGCATTGCCACTTCCTGAGGTTACAGATCCTCCCCACCCTGAACATTCAGATCACTTTTTTCAGGAGCACCATTGAGAGTGTCCTGACCAGCTGTGTCACCATCTGGCACCAGAACTGCAAGGCATCTGACTGCAAATCCCTACAAAGGATTGCGAGTTCTGCTGAGAGGATCATTGGGGCCTCTCTTCCACACATCAGGAACGCTGCGTATGCAAGGCCCTTAGCATTGTTAATGATCCTTCCTATCCATCTTTGACTCCCTACCATCAGGCAGGAAGTACCGTAGCATTAGGACAAGGACTGTTAGGATGGGAGACAGCCTCTTCCCCCAACCGTAAGACTATGGAACTCCCTGCCACCACCCAGGTCTCACCACGCATGAAGCGCGAGTAGCGTTACACTGTGTTGTAAGTGCACCTTATTATTTGTTAATTTACTAGTGGTAATATTATTTTGTGTTCGCGCATGGCCAAGTGGTTAAGGCGGCGGTCTAGTGATCTGAAGGTCATTAGTTCGAGCCTCAGCTGAGGCAGCGTGTTGTGTCCTTGAGCAAGGCACTTAACCACACATTGCTCTGCGACGACACCGGTGCCAAGCTGTATCGGCCCTAGTGCCCTTCCCTTGAACAACATCAGTGGCATGGAAAGGGGAGACTTGCAGCATGGGCAACTGCTGGTCTTCCATACAACCTTGCCCAGGCCTCGGTCAATATCGAAATCGATGGACAGCCGAAGAGAAGAGAATATTATTTTATGTGTTATGTATGTAAGTTATATGTACTGTGTTGTGCACCTTGGTCTGGAGGAACATTGTTTCATTTAGCGGTATACATATGTACGGTTGAATGACGATAAACTGAACTTGAATTTGAACTCCGGGCACTGGTGGTATACAGTGTTCCACTAATCACCTTGCTACCATGCTGCCTGTAACTCGATAAGATATGGGAGCAGAATTAAGCCATTTAGGCAATCAAGTCTCCTCCATTATTCAATTTTGGCTGATTTATTTTCTCTCTCAATCTCATTCTCCTGCTTTCTCCCCAGATCCCTTACTAATCAAGAAGCTATCAACCTCCACTTCAAACACACCCAATGACTTGGCCTCCACAGCCATCTGTGGCAGTGAATTCCACAGATTCACCACCCTCTGGCTAAAGAAATTCCTCCTCATCTCCGCTCTAAAGTGACGTCTTTCTATTCTGAGGCTATGCCCTTTGGTTCTACACTCCTCCACTCTTGGAAAGATCTTCTCCACGTCCACTATATCTAGGCCTTTCAATATTTAGTGGGTTTCAATGAGATTCTGCCCCTCTGCCCCCCATTCTTCTAAACTCCAACGGGGAGCCATCAAATGTTCCTCATATGTTATTCCCGAGATTAGTCTCATGAATATTCTCTCGATCCTCTACAATGCCCGCACATCCTTTCTTAGGTTCAGAACTACTCACAGTAATCCATGTGCGCTCTTGGCAGTTTCCTTACATCCCTTTCTTCTGGTTACCAACTATTTGCCGTGGGGATTTATGATGGAAATGCCAAAACTAAAGACTGAACAGCCATGGGACTGATTAACAGAAATTCAGCACTAAATCCTTCCCAGAGCTTATCTCTGGATCAACAACACCACATCACAGCAGTTGCAATCGTTTAGAAATCAGGTCTTCGGAATAAGCTGGATATTAATGCTGGCTGAAGCAGGTATACTCCCCTTCTTCACTTTGAAATGTGCCTATGGGATCTGCCAGGCTGCAGTAAATTTCTCCTTCCCCCTCGCCCTGGGTTCAGGGCTGTGCTGAAACTTCTGTAGCTTGCCGCAGACTCCACTTATCTGAAGGACGTATTAACTCTGCACTGTCATTCAAGTTCTTAAGTGATGGCACTTCACCTCCCATTGGGCTCTGTGTAGCTAAAGTCTGATGAACAACCTTCAATAAACTTTCCTTGTCATTGAATTAAGTTGGTGAATCAACTCAATCCACTTGAAAGCAATGTTATAGTTGTATACTGCACTGGTGGGACCAATTTTGGAGTATTGTGTGCAACTGTAGTCACCTACCCACAGGACTGAGAATGAAAGTGGGCAGGGAAAATTTACAAGGATCTTGCCAGATCTTGAGGACCTAAGTTAGAGGGAGAGGTTGAACAGGTTTGGACTTTATTCCCTGGAGCGTGGGAGAATGAGGGGAGATTTGATAGATGCCTAAAAGATTATGGGGGCTATAGTTAGGGTAAATGCAAGCAGGCGTTTTCCATTGAGGTTGGGTGAGACTCGAACCAGAGTTCATGGGTTAAGGGTGAAAGGTGAAATATTTAAGGAGAACCTAAGGGGGAACTTCTTCACTCAGAGGAATGTGGAATGAGCTTCCGGCGTGAGTGGTGGATGCAGGTTTAATTGCAACATTTAAGAGTAGCTCGGATAAGAACATGGATGGGAGGAGAATGGAGGGTCATGATCCGGGGCAGGTAGAAGGGACTGGGAAGAATAGCAGTTTAGCATGGACGTGATGGGCCGAAGGGCCTGTTTCTGTGCTGAAGTGCTCAGTGACTCTATGACTCTGATAAGATTCAGACTTCCAGTTTTTATCTCTTATCTTTGCATCTCGGGGGTGACTTCATCAGAATAATTCAGTCAGACTGCTCATGTTGTTCTGTTATTGTCACGTGTACAGAGGTACAGTGAGAAGCTTGTCTTGCACACAGATCAGATCATTACACAGCACACTGAGGTCGTACAAGGGAAAACAATGCACTGTATAGTGGTTTGATCTGTCTGATCAGTCATAACAGTAAAACCTTACATAATCTTTCTTTACTTTCACTGAGTTAAATTGATGGATAAACTCATTCCACAGATAAAATTCACAGTTATTGAGACTTGTAACTTTTACCTTGGCCCAAAGTATTGACTGTTTATGGGACGCTTGCTTTTATTAGTTGAGACATTGAGTTCAAAAGTCAAGAGGTTATGTTGCAACTTTATGAAACTCTGATTCGGCCACATCTGGAGTATTGGATACAGACGTCCGGCCAAGATGGCACCCACGTACAATGCTCCTTCGGTCAACATCTTCTGAAACAATATATTCACTTCTTTTATGTCTTTTACAGTTGTTTTTTGTCTTGACTGCAATTCTGGAACTGTTGGAGTCTGTGATTTGCAGTTTTTGTATTGTTTGGTTGTTCCAGCACTTCGCAGTCTCTGAGAACATTCTGGGAGGCAGAACCTCCTGGTGAGGAGACTGTGGGACGATGTTTCACTCCAATTCACTGACTAGAGCTTCCATTGTTCGCTGATTAGTGCGATGATAGAGATTGAAACATCGAGGCAAATGCGCAAGGTGAGCGCCAGCTGCCTCCCTTTTGATCACTGGTGGGATCGCTCTGCTACTGGGAGGGAAAAGTCTGTTACTGGGTCTGAGGAATGTTACCCAGCTTTTCTGCGTTTTGGATATGGACTTGGACTACAGACTTTTCTCAGTCTTATAATTTTTTAAATTCTGTGCTTTTTGCCCAAGTTTTCTCGCTTTTTTTGTGTACGGGGGAGGGGGATTTGGGGGTCAATGTGCCTGTTCTGTTTTTGTTCATTTTTTGTGAGGGGAGGAGGGATTTAGAGGTTGATGATCATGTTGCCATTCTTTTCTCTTTATTCTTTCTTGGTTTCATGGCTATCTGGGGAAGAATAATTTCAGAATTGTGTACTTTGATAATAAACGATCCTTTGAACTTTTGAACTGCTCTGGTCACCCCACTATAGGAAGGAACATGGCAACACTTAGATAGATAGATACTTTATTGATCCCAAAGGAAATTGCAGTGTCACAGTCACATTACAAGTGCACAGACAATACAAATATTAGAAGTGAAGAAGGAATAAAAAAAAAGTTACCTTAAAAATAAGATACAAGTCATAGATTACAAGATCGCTTCTCCAGCTATAGGTTGACTCATTATAGAGCCTGATGGCCGAGGGTAAGAATAACCTCATGTAGCTGCGGGCTGCCCCCAGCAGAAACCTCACTGATTTGATTTGACACAAACAACATGTTTCACTGAATGTTTTAATGTACATATTGTAATCCCACAAGCTCGTGAATCTTTCAGAAATCTGATGGTTGTGGAGAAGAAGCTGTTCCTTACCCTCTGAGTGTGCGTCCTCGGGATTTTGTACCTCCTCCCTTTTCTCGAGAAGAGGGTACATCCCAGGTGGTGAGGGTCCTTAGTGATTAGACCATAAGATACAGGAGCAGAAGTAGGCCATTTGGCCCATCGAGTCTGCTCTGCCATTCAATCATGGGCTGATCCAACTCTTCCAGTCATCCCCACTCCCCTGCCTTCTCCCCATACCCTTTGATGCCCTGGCTAATCAAGAACCTATCTATCTCTGCTTTAAATACACCCGATGACTCGGCCTCCACAGCCACTCGTGACAACAAATTCCACAGATTTACCACCCTCTGACTAAAGTAATCTCTCCACATTCTGATGGATGCTGCTTTCTTCAAGCTGTCATTGATGGTGGCGAGGGATGCAGGTAATACATTTTTCCCCATGACGAAGTGTAGTTACAGGTACTGCAGGGAACACCGTGTACAAACGTACACGGCAAGCGTTCACAAGCACCAATGCACTAACTGTGCTGTCAGTGCATGGGAAGCAGTGAATACACACTCTTCTCTCAAAACTGAGCCAACAGCAAGCCTGCAAGGGAGAAAGAAAGAAGCAAAGAGAAACGAGCCTTCCCTCCGCCCACCTCTCCCACTTAATAAAAAAAATGAAACAGCATTCCTCTGGACCACGGTGCACCCACAAAACATATCACACACAGCACATAAAACAAAATGCTACCATAAACAATAAAATATAATTCAAAATTCATGTAGTCCACAGCACAGGTAAACAGTAAACAGCTCGCTGTCCTAGTGACGAGACCTCGGTGGTGGCTGAACACTCAAAGAAACCATTAGGCTGCATCTTGACACGATGATGACCCCTGGCCCTGCACAGAAGCAATCTCTCACTGGCTGGGCCCCTGCTCTCCATTTCCCCTAACCCAGGAACCTTATTCCTCACTGGCATCAAATGCATGATCCAAACCCATTGTTGTTTTCCTGGAAGTTTGAAAATTAAACCCCGAGGCACAGTGAATCTATGCTGACAAGATGAGCTTGTCTATTTTCTTATGCAAAAGAGATGTTTATTTCTTGATTTACTGGCCCAGGTAATGAACGTTACGGGTGGCGGGGTGGAGATACATTTCTACCAAAGGAGGTGTAAGGTGCTCCTTCCCTCCGCTAGCCTGCAGGTCACCCTTGGGCAAGGTGTAGCACCTGCTTAGCCCCCGATCAGGGTCACGTGAAGCCATGGGAGGAGGTGGTGGATGGTCGTATGAGCAGCTGGTGCAGATCACAAGTCCTGGTTATGCGACCACTGATGCCAGGCAGACAATCTCTGAAGAGTATTGATAATGGCTGGGGTCACCCGTCTTGTAAAGGCACTGCCCAGCAGAAGGCAATGGCAAACACTTCTGTAGAAAAATTTGCCAAGAACAATCATGGTCAAAGACCATGATCGCCCATGTCATACACACAGCACATAATGATGATGTTGAATGAACTTTGGAAGATTGTAGGAGTAATTAGTTTCACTGTCATGTTGATATCAGGGCTATTCTCTGCCCCTTCCTCAGACAGCTGATACCAATTGATTCACACCTACCGGTCCAAACAAAACCTTTGCTCTATGGAGCAGTCATGCTTTCTACATTACCGTCTGGAGCTGAATCATGGACCACCTACAATAGGCACCTGAAAGCCCTGGAACAACATCACCAAAGATCCTTATGAAAGATTTTGAGGATCATCTAGAAGGAAAGATCCACTAAAACCAGCTCACTGGAGGAGGCCAACATGAACAGCATCCCCACCACAATAAAGCCACACCAACTCCGATGGATAGACCACGTCATTCAGATGCCTAACTCACATTTCCCCAAACAGATCCTTCACTCCCAGGTCAGTGAGTCCCTGGTGGGCAATGGAAACATCGACATCAGCCTGAAGAAATTCAACGTTGCTGCTTAGAGCCGGGAAGACATTGCACTCAATGGATGCACCTGGAGGAAATCTGTTCAGGAGAGAGCTGCACTACATCAGATCGATCTCCACTGTGCCTCAGAGAACCAGCAGCAGCTGCCAAAGGAGAGACTGAACAACCAAAAGACCCGACCACTAACCACAGTCACCACTTACTCTTGCCACACTGCACCAGGTTATGTGGATCCCGGATCAGCCTCTACAGCCAACAGACAAACCCTTAGAAGAACATCTTACTTGACTGGAGTGATTGCACTACCCCTGTCATTTATATGCTTTCTTGACCTATGGGTGTAATTACAATGGTCCAGAATTCATTTATACACAGACATTACAGATTCCTTCAGCCTGTCAAATCAGCAATGATGTACATTTACATAATTCTTGTAATGCACGGAGCATTCATTGACGCAAACAATTCATTTTACACATGTGACAAATAAAGCTAATCTTCAAAGCAATATTCTGTATCCTGACTGGTTGCATCATGGTCTGGGACGGCAACTCAAATGCACAGAAACCTAAGAGGCTACAGAGAGTAGTGGGCTGTGCCCAGTAGATTACAAGCACTTACCTCCCCAGCACCGGTACTATCCATAGGAGGTGCTGCCTCAAAAAGTCAACACCCATCATCAAAGATCTCCATCATCCCAACCATGCCATCTTCTTGCAGTTACCACTGGGCAGGAGGTGCTGAAGCCTGCAGACCCACACCACCAGCTTTAGGTACAGCTACTTCCCTCCAACCATTCGGTTCTAGACCCAAACAGCACAACACCAATCACTACCTCAGTAACGCAACACTCTGACTACTTTGATCACTAAAATAGACTTTGGTTTTGTTTTAATTGTGTAATAATCTGATGCTATGTACCTGTGATGCCATGGCAGGGACGTTTCTCCATTGTATCTGTGCACACATGGACTTGTTCATCCCATATGGAAATAAACCCAACTTTGACTTTGAAAATGTCACGATGTGCTTTACTGGAGCTTGTTTTTGTAACAGGTTGATTGTTTAGATGGGACCATACTGGAAAAACCATCCCTAATTGAGGATAAGAGGCCCAGACTGAGTGGGCAGTCAGAGATCTCTTTTTCCCAGGGCAGAAATCGCTAATATGAGCGGGCATCATTTTAAAGTGATTGGAGGAAAATACTGGGGGCATGTCAGAGGTTTGTAAAGCAATAACAATGCAGAATAAAGTGTAAAAATTACCAAAAAGGTTTAGTGCAGGTAATATCCAATAATGAAATATCTAGCGAAACTAATTCCTTCTGTCTGCACAATGTCCATATTCCTCCATCCCCTGCACATTCACGTGCCTGTTCAAGAGGGTCTTAAACACCTTGATTGTATCCATGTCCACCGCTATCCCTGGCATTCCAGGCACCCACCACTTACCATGTAAAATATCACTTTCCCCGCACATCTCCTTTGAACTTAGCTCTTTTCACCTTAAATGCATGCCCTCTAGAATTAGAAATTTCAACCATGGGTAAAAGACACCAGCTGCCTACTCTGCCTATGACTCTCAGGATCTTCAAAAGTTCTATCAGGTCTCCCTTCAGTCTCCAGTGCTCCAGAGGAAAAAACCCAAAATGATCGCACTTTTCTATAGGACTATAGGATACAGGAGCAGAATTAGGCCATTTGGCCCATCGAGCCTTCTCCGCCATTTCATCATGGCTGATCCATTTTCCTTCTCAGCCCCAATCTTCTGCCTTCTCTCCGTATCCCTTCATGCTCTGAGCAATCAAGAATCTATCAACCTCTGCCTTAGATATACGCAAAGACTCAGCCACCTGTGGCAACGAATTCCACCACTCTCTGACTAAAGAAATTACTCCTCATTTCCATTCTAAAAAAAACGCCATCTATTCTGAGGCTGCGTCCTCTGGTCTTGGTAGCCCCACCATAGGAAACATCCTCTCTGCATCCACTCTATCAAGGCCTGATTTAGTGGGTATGACCTTGTCATAACTCATACCCTCTAAACCAGACTGCACCCTCTGCAAAGTTTCCATGACCTTCCTGTATAGGTGCGACCAGATCTGCACACAATACTCCAAGCGTGGCCTAACCAAAGTCTTATACAGCTTTAAAAAGGCCTTCTCACTCTTCTACTCTCTGTCCTGACCAATGAAGGCAAGAACGCTGTATGCCTTCCTCACCAGCACTCCCGGGGGTGGTAGAGGCAGATACATTAAGGGACCTTTAAGAGACAGGCATGTAGATGAAAGAAAAATGGAGGGCTATGTGGGAGGGAAGAGTTTCAAGTCAAGTCAAATCACTTTTTATTGTCATTTCGACCATAACTACTGGTACAATACACAGTAAAAACGAGACAACGTTTTTCAGGACCATGGTGCTACATGAATAATACAAAAACAACACTGAACTACGTAAAACAACACAAATTGATTTTACAATAGGTTAAAAGACCAGCACAATATCATATGCCGAAAGCCTGTATTGTTCTATATTCTATGTTCTATGTTCTATGTTCTGTGTTCTATGTTCTATGTTCTGTGTTCCTGTGTTCTATATTCTATGTTCTATGTTGTGTGTTCTGTGTTCTGTGTTCTGTGTTCCGTGTTCTGTGTTCTATGTTCTGTGTTCCTGTGTTCTATATTCTATGTTCTATGTTGTGTGTTCTGTGTTGTGTTCCGTGTTCTGTGTTCTATGTTCTGTGTTCCTGTGTTCTATATTCTATGTTCTATGTTGTGTGTTCCGTGTTCCGTGTTCTATATTCTATGTTCTATGTTCTGTGTTCTGTGTTCTGTGTTCTATGTTCTATAATCTGTTTAGTCGCGTGGCCACTTGCAGGGAGCTATGCACTTGGACTCCAAGGTCACTGTGAACATTTCTGATCACTCGGACCTACCTGCCCCTCCCCTGTCTCTGTATCACCCACAAACCTGGCTACACAGTCACCAGTCGGGGTGACCTTATTCAGAATCACAAGTAGAATCGGTATCAGATTTAATATTACCGACCTATGATGTGTAATTTGTTGTTTTGTGACAGCAGAATAATATACAATTATTATAAATTACATAAATAAATAGTGCCAAAAAAAGGGATAGTGAGGTGGTGTGCACGGGCTCACGGACCGCTGGGAGGTCCGATGGTGGAGGGGAAGAAGCTGCTCCTGAAACATTGAGGGGTACCCCCTCCCTGCTCTACACTTGCAGGGTGCGGAGAGCGGGTGGGGGAAGGGTCCATCTGTTAACACTTGCACAGAACCAGGCAGGCTGACCGGACTCCTTCTGCGGTGTAACCACTGTCTGAGTTGCACGTTCAATACTCCCTCTCCAACCTGTAAAGGCCCCATTATATTCTCCCCTCTTTCTTTCTGGCAACAATATGCAAACTGCAACAATATGCAAATGGAGTGGAGCAGGAATTTGTTTAAAGTAAAATATTGAGGCAGGAACAGTAAAAGGCTCCTTTGTCTCGCTGATGCCAGAACATGTTCTCCAGAGACTGTCTTGGCCCTACACCTGCTGAAAACTTATTCCAATGCTTTTCTCAGTTACTTGCATTGCAGTTTGTCCAGCCTCCCGCTCCAAACCGGCTCTATCCAGATTCCTTCTGTTCATTCACCGAGTTAATTCCTGAGATGAGAACATTATCCTACCATGAGTCGCTGAGCAGCTTGGGGCTATATTACTTGGCATTTAAGACCACAAGACATAGAAGCCATTCAGCCCATCGAGTCTGCTCCACCATTCCATCATGGCTGATTTACTATCACTCTCAACCCCATTCTCCTGCCTTCTCCCCCCTGAACCTGTGATGCCCTTGCTAATCAAGAACCTATCAACCTCCACTTTAAGTATACCCAATGATTCATCACCCTCTGACTAAAGAAATTCCTCTTCCTCTCTGTTCTAAATGGGCATCCCTCTGTTCTGAGGCTGTGTCTTCTAGTCTTAGACTTCCCCAGTATAGGAAACATCCTCTCCATATTCACTCTACTTAGGCCTGTCGATATTCGATAGACTTCAATGAGATCTCCCCTCATTCTTCTAAACTCCAGTGGGTACAGACCCAGAGCCATCAATTTAACTCTCATATTAACTGTTTCATTCCTGGGGTCATTCACATAAACCACCTCTGGACCCTCTCCAGTGATATCACATGCTTTCATAGCTAAGAGACCCAAAACTGTTCAATACTCCAAATGCAGTCTGACCAATGCATCCGTTAGTCTTGCGAGACCATGGATCTGCGCCTGGAAAGTCTTCACTCTCCAGGGCGCAGGCCTGGGCAAGGTTGTATGGAAGATCAGCAGTTGCCCATGCTGCAAGTCTCCCCTCTCCACGACACCGATGTTGTCCAAGGGAAGGGCATTAGGACCCATACAGCTTGGCACCAGTGTCGTCGCAGAGCAATGTGTGGTTAAGTGCCTTGCTCAAGTACCTCTTCCTAGAGATGCTGCCAGAGATGCTGCCTGGCCTGCTGCGTTCACCAGCAACTTTTATGTGTGTTCCATGGTACTTCTGTAGTTTTTGAGTGTTTTAGGTGTCAAACCAAATCTCATTAAACTCACAATAAAATATAGTTGCTGTCTTGCCTTCTTTATAGGTGCTTCAGTATGCTGGGATCAGGTTAGATCCTTAGAGATCTTGACACCCAGGAACTTGAAATTGCTCACTCTCTGCACTTCTGATCCCTCCATGAGGACTGGTTTGTGCTCCCTCATCCTATCCTTTCTGAAGTCCACAATCAGCTCTTTAGCCTTACTTACGTTGAGTGTAAAGTTGTTGCTGCTACACCACTCAACCAGCTGGTATATCTTGCTCCTGCACACCCTCTCGTCTCCATCTGAGATTTTGCCAACAATGGTTGTATCATCAGCAAATTTATAGATGGTATTTGAGCTATACCTAGCTGCACAGTCATAGAGAGAGTAGAACGGTGGGCTAAGAGCACATCCCTGAGGTGTGCCAGTGTTCACCGTCAGCAATCGTTATATTCTGGTCCGCTCGAAATGAGTGCTAACATTGCATTTGCCTTCTTTACCTACAAGTTAACCTTTAGGGAGTCCTGCATGAGAACTCCCGAGTCTCTTTGCATGTCTGATTTCTGAATTCACTCTCTGCTCAGAAAATGGTGAATTCTTTATTCCTTCTATCAAAGTGCATGGCCATACACTTCCCTACACTGTATTTCATTTGCCACTTCTTTGCCTATTCTCCTAATCTGTCCGAGTCCCTCCAGAGACTCTCTGCTTTCTCAGCATTCCCTGCCCTTCCACCTACCTTCATATGGTCTGCAAACTTTGCCACGAAACCATCAATTCAGGAGAACGAGAGGTAACTTCATTGAGAACCAGAACCTGAATCCAGTTTCAGGTTTATTATCACTGACATACGGCATGAAACGCGTTGTTCTACGGCAACAGAAAGACGTAAAATTACCATAAATTACAAAGGTAAATAGTGAAAAAAAAGAATAATAAAGTAGTGTTCCTTGCCCATTCAGAATCTGATGGCTGATGGGAAGTAGATGTTCCTGAATCGTCGGACTTTGAGCCCCCTCCACCAGGGGAGGGGTAGGTCCTAGATGGTGGGGAGGGGGGTCCTTAGTGATGGACGCTGCCTTTTGGAATCACCTCCTCAGCTGGGGGAGGGCTGTGCCCATGGAGGTCCTCAGCTGGGAGAGGGCTGTACCCATGGAGGTCCTCAGCTGGGAGAGGGCTGTACCCATGGAGGTCCTCAGCTGGGGGAGGGCTGTGCCCATGGAGGTCCTGTCACCATGCCGTATCTTTAAACAAATACACTTCTTTCCGTGACTGAACGTCTGCTCGCTATCTCGAATGCGCTGTGTGGGCTCTGTGCCGTGTATATTTTGCTCCTTCACCCGAGGGAGTGCTGCTTCATCCGGCCATATTCAGGTAATGAGAACTTTTCCACACAGAGAGCGGTCCGTATATGGAGCGTGCTATCAAAGCAAGACTAAAATAACAACTTTATAGAACGCTCTTGGGCAGCCGGGGTGTGTCCTGTGGTGCAAGTGTAGACAGGGCTCTCTGTAGCCACTGTGGGGGGGGGGAGTGGAAGTTTAATGGGGTGAATGGAGAGGCAGGCAGGCACGCTGCTTTATCCTGGATGGTGTTGAACTTCCTGAATGTGCTGGAGTCGCACGCACGTAGTGTCGAACTCTCCCACGGTAGGTACCTGTGTGAAAAATCTCACCACTAGAACACACCCTGTGGGGAGGGAGGAACTGGGAAAATTGTCTGGACCGTCAGCGATTGGTACTTGGACACTCTCTTAGTCTCTGCAGCCTCTTGCGGTTCAGTTCAAACATTTGAGATCCCAAGGAGATTTGACAGGGTAGATATGGAGATGGTTCCACCAGCGGGAGAGTTGCACTTGGTTTTTACGGCGGGGACTCGGAAGTGGCCTATTCTGAGGATGGAAGCTTGGCTCTGTGTGTGAGTGGCTGGCTGGATGGGGGGGGGTAGAAAAGGGGCTTGTTTTGCTGCTGTGGTCTTGTTTTTTTCTGTGCCGTCGGTGTGGTTGCGTGCGGTTGTGGGTTCTTTTTGAGGGACTTTGAGGTTCATGAGGACTACACCTTATATACCGTCTGGGTTGTCTCCAGCCCCTTAGCATGAGCATTGAATTCTCCAACTTCCGGTAATTCCCTCCCCCACTCCCTTCCCCTATCCCTATTTCACTCTGCACCCTCCCCCAGCTGCCTATCACCTCCCTCATGGTTCCACCTCCTTCTACTACCCATTGTGCTTTCCCCTATTCCTTCTTCACCTTTCCTGCCTATCACCTCCCTGCTTCCCCTCCCCACTCCTTTATCTTTCCCCTTACTGGTTTTTCACCTGGAACCTACCAGCCTTCTCCTTCCCACCCTCCCCCCACCTTCTTTATAGAGCCCCTGCCCCTTCCCTCTACAGTCCTGACGAAGGGTTCTGGCCCGAAACGTCGACTTATCATTTCCACAGATGCTGCCCAGCCTGCTGAGTTCCTCCAGCGTGTTGTGCGTGTCGCTTTGACCCCAGCATCTGCAGCATATTTTGTGTTTGAGGTTCATGTTGCATGGATTCTGCTTTCTCTTTTATTAACAGTCTTTCTTGCTGTTTTTTTGCGTGGTTTTACTAGGGCAGCCAGTGAGGACGGCAGCACTGTGGCGAAGACTGGCCCTGCGGTCTGCAGTCGGCTGTTGGCACTGAACTGAACTGAGCTGAATGCTCCTGGTCTCCCGGTTTGAAGTTTGATATTCGCTGTGTTGTTTGCTCCCTTTCTGCTGTTTGCACAATTTATTCTTTCTTTCGCACTTTGGGTGTGTGATGTTTTCCTTGAACAGGTTCCACGGTGTTCCATGGAGGTCTTGTGGCTCCCTGCGGGAGGACCAATCTCAGGGCTCTATTCTCTGCACATACATTGATAATAAATGTACTTTCACTTTTGACATTGTTGTTCTGCTGAATATTGGAGGGAGGAGAAGATGACGGCGCGACGCAGCGCGCGGCCGTTCCGAATGATATCGATATGTGTAACTAGGGGCCGTGCACAATCCGGATTTGATGGAGACAGCCGTGGGAAGCGCAGAGGAACATCTGGAGTAACATCTGAAATGCCCGCTTCGCTGCCGCTGCTACTGTGCGATCGAGAATCTCCGGAGACGAAGGCCCCAAATCCTCGGCTTTGCGTATTGCCTGTTGCCGGGGCCGGGGTCAAAGTGCTCGGCAGAGATGGTGCCCGGTGTCGAATAGGTGGTCGGAGGCTCGGAGTTTTTCGGACGGACTCGGAGTCGGACTGTGGTCGGATGCTTCCGGGATGCTGCATCGGCAAGTTGGCGGCGCTGGAGGTTCACCGTCTGCGTGAGATGATGGGACTTTCGAGAGACTTTGAGACTTTTACTGTGCCATGGTCTGTTCTTATCAAATTACGGTATTGCTTTGCACTGTTGTAACTATAAGTTATAATTATGTGGTTTTTGTTAGTTTTTAAGTCGGTTTGTCATGTGTTTTCATGATATCATTCTGGAAAATCATTTTATCATTTCTTAATGCATGCATTACTAAATGACAATAAAAGGGGACTGCATGTCCTCATAATCATAATAATCATATTGTGGGCACCAGAATGTGTGACCACACTTGTGGGCTGCCCCCAGCATGTTGTTAGGTTGTGTTGGTTGTTAACACAAATTACATGTTTCACTCTATGTTTCGACATACATATGATAAATAGATGAATCTTAGTCTGAATAGTCATAGAGGTATACAGCACAAAAAGAATGGGGTCAGGGGTCTCATTGAAACCTATCAAATATTGAAATAGATAGAGTGGACATGCAGAGGATGTTTTCTATGGTAGAGAGTCCAGGACCAGAGGGCACAGTCTCAGAATTGAGGGATGTCCATTTAGAACAGAGATGAGGAGGAATTTCTTTAGCCAGAGGGTGGTGAATCTGTGGAATTCATTGCCACAGACGGCAGGGAGGCCAAGTCATTGGGTATATTTAAAGCGAAGGTTGATAGATTCTTGATTAGTTGGGGCATCAAAGGTTACAGGGAGAAGGCAGGAGAATGGGATTGAGAGAGATCAAAAAATTTGGAGCCCAACACTCTCCGGTGCCCCGCACAGGCCCAAGGGACATATTACAGAGTGAAAAAAAGATAGAGGTTGAAGGCAGATGTTTCAATAGTGGAGGCATCTAGGACCAGAGGGCACAGCTTCAGAATAGAAAGGCGTCCCTTTGGGACAGAGATGAGGAAGAATTTCTTTAGCCAGGTGATGGTGAATCATTGCCACAGATGACAGTAGAGGTCAAGTCTCTGGGTATATTTAAAGTGGAGTTTGATAGGTTCTTGTTCAGCCAGGGCATCAAAGGTTACGGGGAGAAGGCAGGAGAATGGGGTTGAGAGAAGCAATAAATCAGCCATGACAGAATGGCAGAGTAGACGCGATGTCTTATGGTCACATGGAGAGATAGTGAGAGGGAGTAGTAAAGAGGAAGAGGGATGGACAGGTAGGGAAAGAGATGTAGAGTTAAAGTTATAGTGAATTGGCTTTCTCTGTTGTACTGTACTGTGGAGCATAACATTACTCACTGCAAGCATCCAGGGAAGCCTTTCTATTTAGTGTTGCGGTCAGCTCTCCAGCCCCTCTGATCCATGCTACAGTCAATGTTGTAACAGTTAACCACCAAGCACAGTACCTTGAGGAAGCGGCCAGAGAAGGCAATGGCAAACTACTTCTGTAGAAAAATTTGCCAAGCACAATCATAGTCATGGAAAGACCATGATCGCCCACGTCATACAACGGCATATAATGATGATTGTGACTACTGACTCAACTGCAAGTTAACCGTTAGGGAACCCTGCACCAGGACTCCCAAGTCTCTTTGCACCTGAATTGACTTCTGAATTTGCTCCCTGTTTAGAAAATAGTCTATGCCTTTATACACTTCCCTACACTGAATTCCATCTTCCCCTTCTTTGACCACTCTCTCAACCTGTCCATATCCTTCTGCAAACAACACACATAAAAGTTGCTGGTGAACGCAGCAGGCCAGGCAGCATCTGGAGGAAGAGGTGCAGTCAACGTTTCAGGCCGAGACCCTTCGTCAGGACACCTTCTGCAAACTCTTGCTTCTACAGCTCTACCTGTCCCTCCACCTATCGTTGTAGAGTCACAGAGTCAAGTAGTAACAGAGCTCAGGGACAGGCCCTTCGGCCTATTCAGTCCATACTGGCCAGAGCCCACCCAACTCGTCCCAATTTCCTACATTCAGCCCATATCCCTCAAAGCCTCTCCCCTCCATGTATCCATTCAAGCGCTTCTTAAAAGATACTATTGTCCCTGCCTCAACCACTTCCTGTGGCAGCTCGTTCCACATACTGCTCCCTGGGTGAAAAATTTACAACTCTATTCAATTTCTCCCCTCTCACCCTCAACCTACATCCCCCCTGGTGCTGGACTTCCCTACCATGGGGAAAAGACTATCCAATGCACCCTAACTATACCTCTCATAATTTAAAATGTTTCTATAAGATTACCTCTCATTCTCCTATCCTGGCTAGCCTCTCTCTATAACTCAGACCCCGCATCCTAGTAAATCTTCTCTGCACTCTTTCAGTTTAACCACATCTTTCCTTTAACAGAACTGTACACAGTGGTCCACGTGGACTAAGATGTTAACTGTCCTGTGCTATCACCAGTGGGATCATCAGTTGATCTGCCACCTGTCTTCAGGAGTTTCAGCCCGCTTATGATCAAGACTCCCTCGAGGTGGTGGGCCAGCAGTCACTAATTACTTACACCACTACAATTAATGTCCCAGCTCCTAGATGCAGTTCCCTGACTGGTGATGTCTTGTTCACAACTCTGTCTACCTCTGACATCGGTTTCAATGAAACGTGCTCTTAGTATCTCACACTGGCACAATCTGCAAACTTGGCCAAAGCGCCGCCGGTTTCTCATCTGGATCATCAATGTATAAAATAAAAAGCCACATTGACACCTGCAGCGCTCCACTTCTCACTGGCAGCCATTCTGATCCCCCAGTCTCTGACTTGGGCCAGTCAGCCAATCTTAACAACTCATAAAACCACAGAAAAGTACAGCACAGAAACACCAACCCTACGCTAACCCCATTTCTTTGTTCTCCCGGCTAATCAAGGTTCCCCTCCTGTCTTCTCCTATCATTTCGGATCCCCCTCCAGCTTTCAAATCCCTTACTCACTCTTCCTTCAGTTAGTCCTGACGAAGGGTCTCGGCCCAAAACCTCGACTGTACCTCTTCCTGGAGATGCTGCCTGGCCTGCTGTGTTCCACCAGCAACTTTGATGTGCATTGCTTGAAATTCCAGCATCTGCAGATTTCCTCGTGTTCGAGTTTATTTATCACACATACATTGAAACAGACAATGAAATGCTTTGTCTGCATTAACACCCAACATCCTACAGTGGCCAATTAACCCACCAACCCTCCACATCTTTAGGATGTACAGTACTTTGCAGAAGTCTTATGTGTGCATATATATAGCTAGGGGGCCTGAGACTTTTGCCCAGTATTGTAATAATTTTATGTACTGCACTGTACTGCTGACACAAAAAAAACTAATTTCATGACACATGTGAGTGCTGAAAAAGCCGATTCTGATGTGGGTCTCTATCATGGACTGAGAGTGGGAAGAGGACAGGGAGAGGGGAATCATAGTTGGAAAAGGGGGGAGGGAGTGGGAAGCATCAGAGAGACATTCTGTAATGATCAATAAACCAATTGCTTGGAATCAAATTATCTTGCCTGGTGTCCCAGGGCTGGGTGTGTCTGCGCACATGCCACCCTCGACCCCTGGCACTCCTCCTCTGCCTCCTGTCCCTCACCCCTCCCACAATGCTCCACGCTCACCATTCCCAACATCCTTTGCTCCCGCCGGATTTACAAGCTCGCTCTCGGCTCCACGTTGACAAATACAGTCCTGTGCAAAAGTCTTAGGCAGCCTGGTGATACATAAGTGCCTAAGACCTTTGCACAGCATTGAATGTGGAAATCAGATCACCGTGCGGTCACAGGAAGAACATATAACCCAGACAGATGGCATCAGAGGATGAAATTGTACCAAATTGGGACCAATGTTAATTCACCAACACTATCAATATCAAGTAAAAAGATCTTTTATCAGATTACTGGAGGCTTGCTTGCGGGGTGGGGACGCATCTCTGGAAAAAGAGATATAAAGTGCTTCTTCCCCCCACAAACCTGCAAATCACCCTTGGGCAAGGAATAGCACCCCCTCACCCCCCACACACCACCCAGCCAGGGTCATGTGCAGCCACGGGAGCAGGTGGTGCCAAATTTTTCAGTAGAAGTGGTTTGCCATTGCCTTCTTCTGGGCAGTGTCTTTACAAGATGGGTGACCCCAGCCATTATCAATCTCTTCAGAGATTGTCCGCCTGGAGTCAGTGGTCGCATAACCAGGACTTGTGATCTGCACCAGCTGCTCATAAGACCATCCACCACCTGGTCCCACGGCTTCACGTGACCCTGATCGGGGGGGCTAAGCAGGTGCTACACCTTGCCCAAGGGTGATCTGCAGGCTAGCAGAGGGAAGGAGTGCCTTCCACCTCCTTTGGTAGAGACGTAGCTCCACCCCACCACCCAACAGGTACAATACCAACATTTAAAAGACGGTTGGCCAGATATGTGGATAAGAAGGGTTCAGTGCAGGGGTTCCAAACCTGGGGTCCACAGATTCCTTGGTTGATGGTATTGGTCCATGACATATAAAATGTTTTGAACCTCTGGTTTAGCGGGATATGACCTAAACACCAGGTTAGCTTAGGTTGGAATCTTGGTCAGCATAGGCCAGTTGGGCTGAAGGGCCTGTATCGAGTTGTATGACACTGTAACTCTGTGACTCTATTCTACAGTCCACTGCGTGCAGAATGAATTTGTGACTGGGGCTTTACCAAACTGCTTTTGTGTCCTGTGATAGCGGCCGAATATTAATTATATAATGGTTCCGTTGCACAAGCTAACCGCTCCTTCCTGTAGAATGGTTACAGAAGTTTTGCGAAATTCTCAAAATAAAAATGGAATCACACTAATCAGATTGTGGAGAAGAGATGCAGTCTCACCGGATGTATGGCTTGGAGCTGATTCATTCTGATTAGTGCAATGTCGTTGTTTGCCAGTATCCATCTGTTTCTCCACAGTTTGTCCTGCCTTGATAAGGGCACCTTTCATGTTTCTGGTTGGGGAAAGTGACACAGAGACGATTAAATGAGTAGCAACTATATTATAGAAAGTCAGTACTTGGAAATCCAGAGGAGAGCGCCAGGGGCTTTCTCTAATGTTCTCAGTGATACCAGTAGGACATGAACATTTTCATGTTTTTTTTTCGGTTCGTCCCTTGACCCTGTGCCAAAGCCCCAAAGTCTGAGGCAGTCTGAAGTTTCACTGGGAGATATGTATATGTGGGCGATATTAATTAACAATGCAGAGGACTTGATACGTTTATATATTCAGATGCCTATCTTTGAACATGGGCACTGCATAAGTGGTGGATACAACCCACATCATCACAGGCAAAGCCCTCCCCATATTCGAGCACGTTTACACGGAGCACTGCCACAAGAAAGCAGCATCTGTCATCCGTCACCATCCAGGCCGTGCTCTCTTCTCGTTACTACCATCGGGCAGGAGGTACAGAAACCTTAGATGCCACACCATCAGTTATTATCTTAAAACCAGCAGGGTCCTAAACCAGTGTGGATAAAATCACTCACCACAACTCTGAACTGAGTCTACGGCCTACGGACTCACTTTCAAGGCCACTACAACTAACTCATGTTCTCAGTGTTATTTTTTTCTATTTGCATAATTTTTCTTCTTTTGCACGTTGGCTGTGTGTTTGTGTGCTTATGCTCATAAAATTCTGTTGTATTTTTTCCCCTATAAACGTCCTCAAGAAAATGAATCTCAGGGTAGTATGTGGTAATATGTATGCACTTCGATGATAAATTTACTTTGAATGTAGAACGTTGAACTACTTGAGACTAATTGGTTCTTCATTGCCACATGCGTCAAGAAGCAGTGAAAAGCTTTTGTCTGCGTGCATTCCATACATAACTACACACAGGCAGTAGAAAGGAAAGCAGAATGCAGAATAAAGTGTTACAGTTACAGAGAGAGTGCAGTGTAGGCAGACAATAAGGTGTGAGAGGAACAATGATGTAGACTGGGTGATCTAAAGTTCATCTTTTAGACCATAAGACCATAGACATGGGAGCAGAATTAGGCCATTCGGCCCATTGAGTCTGTTCTGCCACTCCATCATGGCTGATCCATCATCCCTCTCAACTCCATTCTCCAGCCTTCTCCCTGTAACCTTTGACATCCTGGTTAATTGAGAATCGATCAGCCTCTGCCTTAAATACGCCAAATAACTTGGCTTGAAGGAGAGTCTCAGCTCGAAACGTTGACTGTTTATTCTTTTCCACAGATGTTGAGTTCCTCCAACATTTTGTGTGTGCTGCTTCAAGTCACGGAAGGATGCTCAACAGCTGTGGCAGGGTTTGAATGCTACCACCTCCTACAAAGTTCATAGTTCAAAGTACTTTTATTATCAAAGTACGTGTACATTATTAAACTTTGACATTCGTCTCCTTATAGGCAGCCACCAAACATAGAAACCTCAAAAAGATCCCATTAAAAAAGACCATCAAACACCCAATGTGCAGAGTGAGGGGAAAAAAAAAATTTTGCAAACAATAAAAGTTAGTGAATAGTTTCGGAACTGGAGTTTTACGAAAGATACAAAGCCAGGCATCACGGCAGCCAACACTCCCATTCAGCGTAGAGCTGAGTAAACGTCGCAGATCAGCAAGTAGAACCAGCCCTCACCTCACCTCCAGCCCTGACACCCTGGCCTTTTCAATCTGGCTCAGTGTTTAAATCGTCCAAATATCGGTCGTTCCTCATTCTCAGACCTCTCTGGGGTCTGGACACTGATTCAGCTCATACCCAAACTTTCAGATTCAGCCTGGGGCTTCAGTCAATCAGAGACTGGGATTTTCCTTGCTCTCAGAAATGCCATGATTCCGCCTTGACCCCAACTCCGCTTCCCACAACCAGGCCTCACCCGCACCCTCCACTCGCCTTGCCCGCCCTTTGCTGGCCTCTCCATTGTCCGCATTAATCATTATTAATGAAGTGTTATTAATAAGGTTTCAAAGGTACATTTAATGTCAGAGAAATGTACACAATATAAATCCTGAAATGCTTTTTCTTCGCAAACATCCACGAAAACAGAGGAGTGCCCCCAAAGAACGAATGACAGTTAAATGTTAGAACCCCAAAGCCCCCCTCAGCTCCCCTCACTCCCACGCGTAAGTGGCATCAAGCAGCAATCCCCTCCCCCCACCGGCAAAAAAAAAGCATCAACACCCACCACTGAGCACTCAAGTGTGAGAAAAGCAACAGTAAAACAGACTTGCAGTACTCCATAGACTGCTTGTTCACCCGGTATTTGACATACCACAGGCTCTCTCTCTCCTTAATAAGGAAAAAAGAGATGTCTCTATTTCACAGCAAGAGGGGAGACATAACAAACAACTCGCTGGTTTACGATGTTAGAAGTCTGCCATGTCACTTTTTCTGAGCTCTATGCCCAAAGATCTCAGGTCTCTGGGCATACAGCCTTAGATCTTCCATCTCCAGACCTACGAGATCTCGGCCCTCTAAAGGCGAGCTGAGCTCTTAGGCCGAGCCCTTGGCGTGCCGAATAACGGCCAGTCGTGAAACCCCGAGAGCAGGTCCCATTCCCGCAAAGAACTCTTAGTCAGCGTGTAATTCCAGATCAGGGGCTTCAAAAGAGCCCTGAAAGGGAAAAATAGAGATATTAAAGATGGAAGTAGAGCTGTTTCTGAAGATGCAAACAAAGGAGTTGCCATTAGGTGCCATTGATTCTCCTAAGCTCCTCCTAAGGTATATAGTAGTTTCCTTTGTTTTATTTTCTGTCGCCTGTAAGTAGTCACAGGGCATCACCATCACCATCTTAAACAGGAAGCAATTCAAAATGAAACCAAGCATACAGGTGGTAACAAGGTTTCACTCCGAAACGAGCTCAGTGCCTTCTACACTCAATCTGTTTGTCCAAACACGGAGGCATTTTCACAAACTCCTACAGCCCATGCTTTCAGTCTCTGAGACCGACATGAGGGCATCCTTCAGAAGGGTGAACCCATGGAAACCATCCGGCCCAGACGGGGCACCTGGCCGAGTACTAAAGACCTGTGCTGATCAACCGGCTGGAATGTTCACCGAGATCTTTAATCTGTCACTTCGGCAGTCTGAAGCAAGCTTCAATTATGCCGGTGCCTAAGATGAATGTGGTAACCTGCACTAGCATCCACTAGCACTTACACCCACTGTGATGAAGTGCTTAGAGAGGTTGGTGATGAAACATATCATACTTGCCTGACAAGTGGCTTGGATCTGCTCCAATCTACCTGCAGTCACAACGATCCACAACTGATGCTGTTTCATTGCTCTTCACTTAACTCTGGAACATCCAGACAGCAAAGATGAACACATCAGGATGCTCTTTATCGACTGCAGCTCTGCATTCAATACCATCATCCCCTCAAAACTAATCAATAAGCTTCAAGTCCTTGGCTTCAATACCTCCTCGTGCAATTGGATCTGTGATTTTCTCATTTGTAGACCCCAGTCAGTTTGGATTGACAACAACATCTCCTTCACAATCTCCATCAGCACAGGAGCACCACAAGGCTGTGTGCTTAGTCCCCTGCTCTACTCACTTTACACTTATGGTTATGCACAGCTCCAATTCCGTATTTAAGTTTGCTGACAACATCATTGTTGGTGGCCAAATTAAAGACGGTGATGAATCAGTATATAGGAGGGATATTGAAAATCTGGCTGACTGGAGCCACAACAACATCCTATCACTCAATGTCAGCAAGACCAAGGAGCTGATTATTGACTTCAGGAGGAAGAAACCAGAGTCCATGAGCCTGTCCTCATACGAAGTTCAGAGGTGGAGAGAGTCAGCAACTTCAAATTTCTCGATGTTATCAGTTCAGAAAATCTGTTCTGGGCCCAACATGTAAGTGGCATTATGAAGAAAGCATGGCAGTGCCTCTACGTTCTTAGGAGTTTGCAAAGATTCAGCACGTCTAAAACTTTGACAAGGTTCTGTAGATGTGTGGTGGAGAGTATATTGACTGGATGCATCACAGCCTGGTACAGAAACACCAATGCCCGGGCTGGCTGGTGGCGCAACAACGTCGGCGCCGGACCTGGGAGCGGAGGTTCCCAGGTTCGAAACTAGTCGGGGCCGCGCCCGAGTACGCTTTCCATCGTGCCAAGTTGAGTGTCGAGATCGCAACTCGACCTCGTAAAACAAAAGGGAAAATACTGTGAAAATATCTGTGTGTGGAGTGTCGCGCCACACAGTCTCTCTCTCGCTCCGCACCTCGTAAAAGCCATGAAAAAGACATCATCACGGACACACGCACAGACGCCAAAAAAAAAAACCACCAATGCCCTTGAATGGAAAATCCTACAAAAAGTAGTGGATACATCATGGGTACAACCCTCACCACCATTGAGCAAATTTATACAGAGCGCTGTCCCAGGAAAGCAACATCTATCATCAAGGATTCCTGCCACCCAGGTCATGCTCTCTTCTCACTGCTGCCATCAGCAAAGAGGTACAGGAGCCTCACACCACCAGGTTCAGGAACAATATTATCCCTCAACCATCAGGCTCTTGAACCAGAGGGAATAACTTCACTTGCCCATCACTAAACTGTCCTCACAACACATGGACTCACTTTCAAGGAGTTCATTCACAGATTCAAAATATATTTATTATCATGTTCTTGAGAGTTATTGTTTATTTAATTATTATTTTTAATATAGTTTTCATATAGTTAATTATGTTTTGTACACTGGTTGTTTGACCATCCTGTTGCATAAGGTCTTTCATTGATTCTACAGAGTTTCTTGGATTTATTGAGTTTGCCTGCAAGAAAGTGAACCTCAGGATTGCATATGATGACATATATGTACTTTGATAATAAATTTCCTTTGAACTTTGAACTATCACCTCTCAGCTTCCCACTTCATCCCCCCCCACCCCCACCCCCACCCACCTGGCTTCACCTATCACCTTCTAGCTTGTACTTCTTCCCCTCCCTTCACCTCCTGATTCTGGCTTCTTTCCCCCTTCCTTTCCTGGGCCCAAAAAGTCAATGTTTTTTCCTTTTCATAGATGCTACCTGATCTCCTGCTTTCCTCCAGCATTTTGTGTGTGTTATTCTGAATTGCCAGCATCAGCAGAATCCCTTGTGTTAATGCATCCTAAGAATTATTGCTGAGGTGCCTCTGCCTTCTAGGCTAACAAAGGAAAGGAGATTTGAAGATAACCTAGGAAAAAATAGAACAAATGTGAGTCTAAGCAACAACTCCAAGTGTTCAGTAGCATTGCCTCTATCCCATCTGCTATGAATTCTCTGAGTATCACTGAGTTGGCCATAAAGAAGGCAAATGCAATGTTATCACTTATTTCAAAGGGACTAGAGTATAAAAGCAAGGATGTAATGCTGAGGCTTTGATCAGGCTACATTTGGAATACTGTACTGCGAGCAATTTTGGGAACCATATCTAAGAAATATGTACTGGTCCTGCAGAGCGTCCAGAGCCGATTGATCGGAGTTCAACTCCCACAGTTGACAGCGATGCAGGTGGATCCTCATCTCCCTTGCTGATGCATCCAACTATGGCAGAGTCATATGCATCAGCAAGGGAGATGAGGCTGAGTACAGGGCTACGGTAAGAAACTTTGTTACATGGTGTGAGCAGAATTATCTGCAGCTTAATGTGAAAAAGACTAAGGAGCTGGTGGTAGACTTGAGGAGAGCTAAGGTACCGGTGACCCCTGTTTCCATCCAGGGGGTCAGTGTGGACATGGTGGAGGATTACAAATACCTGGGGATACGAATTGACAATAAACTGAACTGGTCAAAGAACACTGAGGCTGTCTACAAGAAAGGTCAGAGCCGTCTCTATTTCCTGAGGAGACTGAGGTCCTTTAATATCTGCCGGATGGTGCTGAGGATGTTCTACGAGTCTGTGGTGGCCAGTGCGATCATGTTTGCTGTTGTGTGCTGGGGCAGCAGGCTGAGGGTAGCAGACACCAACAGAATCAACAAACTCATTCGTAAGGCCAGTGATGTTGTGGGGATGGAACTGGACTCTCTGACGGTGGTGTCTGAAAAGAGGATGCTGTCTAAGTTGCATGCCATCTTGGACAATGTCTCCCATCCACTACATAATGTACTGGTTGGGCACAGGAGTACATTCAGCCAGAGACTCATTCCACCGAGATGCAGCACAGAGCGTCATAGGAAGTCATTCCTGCCTGTGGCCATCAAACTTTACAACTCCTCCCTTGGACGGTCAGACTCCCTGAGCCAATAGGCTGGTCCTGGACTTATTTCACAATTTACTGGCATAATTTACATATTACTATTTAACTATTTATGGTTCTATTACTATTTATTATTTATGGTGCAACTGTAACGAAAACCAATTTCCCCCGGGATCAATAAAGCATGACTATGACTATGACCATGTCTGTAAGGAGTTTGTACATTTCCCCTGTGACTGCATGGGTTTCCGCCGGGTGCTCTGGTTTCCTCCCACATTCCAAAGACGTACGGGTTAGAGTTAGTAAGGGTAGGGCACGCTATGTAGGCACCAGAAGCATGGCAAACCTTGTGGGCTGCCCCCAGCACACCCTCGGACTGTGTTGGTCATTGGCACAAACAGTGCATTTCCCTGTATATTTTGATATACATATGACAAACAAAGGTAATATCTCTAAAAATCTCTATCTATAGAAATAATTCCAGGACCCAAGGTAAGAGGAGCGTTTGATGTCTCTGGGCCTGTATCCGATGAGTTCAGAATGATGAGGGAGGGATCTCACTGAAAAGCCTGGATAAGGGATGAGGAGATGACGTTTCCAATAATGGGAAACTCTAGGGTCCGAGGGCACAACCTTAGAATGAAGGGACGTCCCTTTAGCACTGAGATGAAGAGGAATTTCTTCAGCCAGAGAGTGGTGAATCTTAAGGAAGTTGTTGCCACAGGTGCCGGGGAGACCAAGTCATTGAGTATACTTAAGACTGAGATTGATCGGTTCTTGATTGGAACGTGGTTAATGGTTACAAACAGTAGCCGAAAAAAAATGGGATTGAAGAAAAAATTCCGCTTTAAAAAATCAGAATGGGGCGTTGACTCAATAGACCAAATGGCCTGATTCTGCTCGAACATCTCATGGTCTCATGGCCAAATACTTAACTGGCCAAAGTTCATGTAAATCCCAAGAGCAGCTTCTAACTCTCCAAAACCTTTCTGCCATCTAGCAAGTGTAGGTCAGGAGGTAGGGTAGATGGGGAGGAAATGGGGGCAAGGGAGGATGAAAAGGTAGTTGGGGTAGCTGCCATTAGGTATGGACACCTAATGGACATCAAGACCTTGTTCAGGATCTGAAACCCTCTTCTCTGCTTTCCAGACCTCACCCCTTTGCCTTAAGACGAACACTCGATGCTTTAGGAACAACTTCTTCCCTTCCGCCATCAGATGTCTGAATAGTCCATGCAGCCACGAACATTATCGCAGTATTTTGCTCTATTGTAGCACAATTTGTTTATCTGTTTATTTATTTGTTACATGGTTATTTAATTATTACTTCTAATTGTAGCATGATACATTTTTATCTATTTCACTGTACTGCTTCTGCGAAACAACACACTTCATGACTTACAGTATGTCAGAGACAATAACCATGATTCTGATTCTGAGGTGAATAATTTGCCATTTCCCGCTGTGGGTTTTGGGGGGTGGGGGGTGTTGCTAAATTATCCTCTTGAAGTAAGATCAGTTGATTTCATGGGAAGTAGAAGTTTAAAGGAAGTGGCTACCTAATACTGGGACTCTGAGAAACTGCCTAAGCAAGTCACACACATTGATTGACAGTTAACCTGGGAGACCTCACTGCCACTTTTTTTGCATGACAAATCCCCCAAACAGTAGCATGAATGACAATGTTATATTTGTTAATTCAAAGTTCAAACTAAAGTAAGTTTATTATCAAAGTACATATACAACCCTGAGATTCATTTTCTTGCAGGCATTCGCAGTGAATACAAAGAAACACAATGCAACCAATGAAAGGCCACACACAAGGTGGACAAATCATTGGGCAAATGACAATAAACTGTGCAAATACAAAAAGAAAAGATACATAATAAAGAAGAATAAAGAGGCAGAGGAATGAAAGGTGGGGGAGTAGCATTGCTTGTTAGGGAAAATATTACAGCAGTGCTCAGGCAGGACAGATTAGAGGGCTTGTCTACTGAGTCCTTATGGGTGGAGCTGAGAAACAGGAAAGGTATGGCCACATTAGTGAGATTGTATTACAGACCACCCAATAGTCAACGAGAATTGGAAGAGCAAATCTGCAGAGAGATAGCAGGCAACTGCAGGAAACATAAAGTTGTGGTGGTAGGGGATTTTAATTTTCCATATATTGATTGGGTCTCCCATACTGTTAGGGGTCTAGATGGTTTAGAGTTTGTAAAATGTGTTCAGGAAAGTTTTCTAAATCAATATATAGAGGGACCAACTAGAGGGGATGCAATATTGCATCTCCTGCTAGGAAACGAGTTAGGACAAGTGACAGAAGTCTGTGTAGGGGAGCACTTTGGTTCCAGTGATCATAACACCATTAGTTTCAACTTGATCATGGACAAGGATAGATCTGGTCCTAGGGTTGAGGTTCTGAACTGGAAGAAGGCAAAATTTGAAGAAATGAGAAAGGATCTAAAAAGCGTGGATTGGGACAGGTTGTTCTCTGGCAAGGATGTGATCAGTAGGTGGGAAGCCTTCAAATGAGAAATTTTGAGAGTGCAGAATTTGTATGTTCCTGTCAGGATTAAAGGCAAAGTGAATAGGAATAAGGAACCTTGGTTCTCAAGGGATATTGCAACTCTGATAAAGAAGAAGAGGGAGTTGTATGACATGTATAAGAAGCAGGGAGTAAATAAGGTGCTTGAGGAGTATAAGAAGTGCAAGAAAATACTTAAGAAAGAAATCGGGGGGGCTAAAAGAAGACATGAGGTTGCCTTGGCAGTCAAAGTGAAGGATAATCCAAAGAGCTTTTACAGGTATATTAAGAGCAAAAGGATTGTAAGGGGTAAAATTGGTCCTCTTGAAGATCAGAGTGGTCGGCTTTGTGCGGAACCAAAGGAAATGGGGGAGATCTTAAATAGGTTTTTTGCATCTGTATTTACTAAGGAAACTGGCATGAAGTCTATGGAATTAAGGGAAACAAGTAGTGAGATCATGGAAACTGTACAGATTGGAAAGGAGGAGGTCCTTGCTGTCTTGAGGAAAATTAAAGTGGATAAATCCCTGGGACCTGACAGGATGTTCCCTCGGACCTTGAAGGAGACTAGTGTTGAAATTGCAGGGGCCCTGGCAGAAATATTTAAAATGTCACTGTCTACAGGTGAGGTGCTGGAGGATTGGAGAGTGGCTCATGTTGTTCTGCTGTTAAAAAAGGATCAAAAAGTAATCCAGGAAATTATAGGCCAATATGTTTAACGTCGGTAGTAGGTAAGTTATTGGAGGGAGTACTAAGAGACAGAATCTACAACCATTTGGATAGACAGGGACTTATTAGGGAGAGTCAACATGGCTTTGTGCGTGGTAGGTCATGTTTGACCAATCTATTGGAGTTTTTCGAGGAGGTTACCAGGAAAGTGGATGAAGGGAAGGCAGTGGATGTTGTCTACATGGACTTCAGTAAGGCCTTTGACAAGGTCCCGCATGGGAGGTTAGTTAGGAAAATTCAGTCGCTAGGTATACATGGAGAGGTGGTAAATTGGATTAGACATTGGCTCAATGGAAGAAGCCAAAGAGTGGTAGTAGAGAATTGCTTCTCCGAGTGGAGGCCTGTGACTAGTGGTGTGCCACAGGGATCAGTGCTGGGTCCATTGTTATTTGTCATCTATATCAATGATCTGGATGATAATGTGGTAAATTGCATCAGCAAATTTGCTGATGATACAAAGATTGGAGGTGTAGTAGACAGTGAGGAAGGTTTTCAGAGCCTGCAGAGGGACTTGGACCAGCTGGAAAAATGGGCTGAAAAATGGCAGATGGAGTTTAATACAGACAAGTGTGAGGTATTGCATGTTGGAAGGACAAACCAAGGTAGAACATACAGGGTAAGGCACTGAGGAGTGCAGTGGAACAGAGGGATCTGGGAATACAGATAAAAAATTCGCTAAAAGTGGCATCACAGGTAGATAGGGTCGTAAAGAGAGCTTTTGGTACATTGGCCTTTATTAATCAAAGTATTGAGTATAAGAGCTGGACTGTTATGATGAGGTTGTATAAGGCATTGGTGAGGCCGAATCTGGAGTATTGTGTTCAGTTTTGGTCACCAAGTTACAGGAAGGATATAAATAAGGTTGAAAGAGTGCAGAGAAGGTTTACAAGGCTGTTGCCAGGACTTGAGAAACTCAGTTACAGAGAAAAGTTGAATAGGTTAGGACTTTATTCCCTGGAGCGTAGAAGAATGAGGGGAGATTTGATAGAGGTATATAAAATTATGATGGGTATTGATAGAGTGAATGCAAGCAGGCTTTTTCCACTGAGGCAAGGGGAGAAAAAAACCAGAGGACATGGGTTAAGGGTGAGGGGGGAAAAGTTTAAAGGGAACATTAGGGGGGGCTTCTTCACAGAGAGAGTGGTGGGAGTATGGAATGAGCTGCCAGACAAGGTGGTAAATGCGGGTTCTTTTTTAACATTTAAGAATAAATTGGACAGATACATGGATGGGAGGTGTATGGAGGGATATGGTCCGTGTGCGGGTCAGTGGGACTAGGCAGAAAATGGTTCGGCACAGCCAAGAAGGGCCAAAAGGCCTGTTTCTATGCTGTAGTTTCTATGGTTCTATGGTTCTAAGTAATAATAATAAATAGGCAATAAATATCAAGAGTGTGGGCACGTGGCCAAGTGGTTAAGGCATTGGACTAGCGACCTGAAGGTCGTGAGTTCGAGCCCCAGCCGAGGGAACATGTTGTGTCCTTGAGCAAGGCACTTAATCACACATTGCTCTGCGACGACACTGGTGCCAAGCTGTATGGGTCCTAATGCCCTTCCCTTGGACAACATTGGTGTCGTGGAGAGGGGAGACTTGCAGCACAGGCAACTGCTGGTCTTCCATACAACCTTGCACAGGCCTGCGCCCTGGAGAGTGAAGACTTTCCAGGCGCAGATCCATGGTCTCGCAAGACTAACGGATGCCTTTACTTTTAAATATCAAGAACTTGAGACGAAGAGTCCTTGAAAGTGAATCCATAGGTTCTAGAAGCAGTTCAGTGTTGGGGTGAGTGAAGTTATCTCCTCTGGTTTAAGAGCCTGATGATTGGCGGGTAATAACTGCTCCTGAACCTGGTGGTGTAGGTCCTGAGGCTCCTGTACCTTCTTCCTGATGGCAGCAGTGAGAAGAGAGCATGTCCTGGGTGGTGGTGGTCCCTGATGATGGATGCTGCTTTCCTGCGACAATGCTCCACGTAGATGTGCCCGATGGCAGGGGAGGCTTGAACGTGGTGGGGTTCGAAGGCAGTACATTTGGTGATGTAGCTCTTGCTCACTACAGCTGAGTCCAGACCTCAGGCTCCTGACCCACTCATGTGAATAACGCACACAAAATGCTGGAGAAACTCAACAGGCCACGTAGCATCTATGGAAAAGAGTATAGTCGACGTTTTGGGCACAGAGCGTCATAGGAAGTCATTCCTGCCTGTGGCCATCAAACTTTACAACTCTTCCAATGGAGAATCAGACACCCTGAGCCAATAGGCTGGTCCTGGACTTATTAATAATTAATAATTACTATTTAATTATTTATGGTGCAACTGTAACGAAAACCAATTTCCCCTGGGATCAATAAAGTATGACTATGACTATTTCAGTGTGAGGCACCCGCTCACACCAGGTGATTCCCAGGATGCGCTGGAGGCAGCTTATGTGTGTATGTCAGTGATAATAAATCTGGGATTCTGATTCAGTTCTGACAGTGAAGCACTCACACACCTGAGCCCAGGTTCCTTCAGTGGAACTTGCTTCCACTGACTCAAAATTGCAAGGCAAAATATTTGGATTTGTGAGTTATTCTGTTTAGTTGCATCAACCCACAGCTGGGCCGTAGCCTTCATGCCTCTCCCATCCACGTACTTAACCTAACTTCTCTTAAATTTTGCCATCAGATTCATATCTCCCACTTCCACTGGTAGTTCATTCCACAGTCTCACCACCCTCTGAGTAAGGCAGTTGCCCCTCAGGTTCCCCTTAAATATTTCACCTTTCACCCTTAACATATGACCTCTAGTTCTAGAGGGATATTGGTGAAACACGGGTAAACGGGATGGATCAGTTAGACCAAAGGGATAGTTTCCATGCTTTCCGACTCTATCATTCTCTGACCCTCAGGAACTATTGGTTGTGTTGCCTTCCTGGTGCCAGGATCCAGGACGTCACGGACCGATTGCAGGGCATCCTCAAGGGTGAAGGTGGACAGCCGGAAGTGGTGGTGCATGTCAGCACAAATGACGTCGGGAGGAAGAGGAAAGAAATTCTGTGCGTGACTACTCGGAAGAAGGCTGAAAAGCAGGACCTCCAGGGTGGTTATCTCCGGTTTGCTTCCAGTTCCTCGTGCTGGTGAGGACAGGAACAGGGAGATAGGGGATCTGAATGTGTGGCTGAGGAGCTGGTGCGGGAATCAGGGATTTAGATTCTTGGACCACTGGGATCTGTTTTGGGGTAAGGATGAATTGTACAGAAGGGACGGGTTGCATCTTAACAAACGGGGGACCAGCATTCTGGCAGGCAGGTTTGTCACTGTTACACGGGTGTGTTTAAACTAAGTAGTGGGGGGCAGGGGACGAACTGGGAATATAAGAATGGAGTTAAAGGGAAAGAGAGAATAAGAAAAGTTAAGGAAGACAACAGAATTAATGGGGCAGAAAGCTCAGGAAGGGATCAGAGAGTATGGCCAAGTGCAATAGGAATCGATGTGAAAGGTGAGGGGAGTAAAAGTATTACTTTAAATGGATTAAAAGTATTATATATGAATGCACGAAGTATAGGAAATAAAGTGGATGAGCTTGAGGCTCAGTTGGGAATTGGCAAGTATGATGTTGTGGGAATAACAGAGACATGGCTGCAAGAGGACCAGGGCTGGGAAATGAATATTCAAGGATGTACGTCCTATCAAAAGGACAGACAGGTGGGCAGAGGGGGTGGAGTGGCTCTGTTGGTGAGGAATGAAATTCAGGCACTTGCAAGGGGGGACATAGAATCAGGAGATGTAGAGTCAGTATGGATAGAACTGAGAAACTGTAAGGGCAAAAAGACCCTGATGGGAGTTATCTACAGGCCCCCAAACAGTAGCATGGATATAGGGTGCAAGTTAAATCAAGAGTTAAAATTGGCATGTCGCAAAGGTAATACTATGGTTGTTACGGGGGATTGCAACATGTGGGTAGACTGGGAAAATCAGGTTGGTACTGAACCACAAGAAAGGGAGTTTGTGGAGTCCCTCCGAGATGGATTCTTAGAGCAGCTTGTATTAGAGCCTAACAGGGAGAAGGCAATTGCAATGAGCCAGATTTGATAAGGGAACTAGAGGTAAAGGAGCCATTAGGAGGTAGTGACCATAATATGATAAGTTTTAATCTACAATTTGAGAGGGAGAAGGGAAGATCGGAAGTGTCAGTATTACAGTTGAACAAAGGGGTCTATGGACACATGAGGGAAGAGCTGGCCAAGGTTGGCTGGAAAGATACCCTAGCAGGGATGACAGTGAAACAACAATGGCAGGTATTTCTGGGAATAATACAGAAGGTGCAGGATCAATTCATTCCAAAGAGGAAGAAAGATTCTAAGGGAAGTAAGGGGAAACTATGGATGACAAGGGAAGTCAAGGACAGTATGAAAATAAAAGAGAGGAAGTATAACATAGCAAGGATGAGCGGGAAGCCAGAGGATTGGGAGACTTTTAAGGAGCAACAGAAGATAACTAAAAGGGCAATACGGGGGGAAAAGATGACGTACGAAGGTAAGTTAGCCAAGAATATAAAGGAGGAGTTCTCCACTTGGACTGCACGTAGACATACTCGACCAAAACTTTTCTATGGAGGGCTTCCAGACCGTTCGGTCTGACCGGAAGTGCACTGAGAGTGGTAAGCGTAAAGGAGTTGGGGGCTTGCTATTCTGGTTAGCAACGGATGGTGCAATCCTGGTCATATTACGATCGAGGAACGTGTTTGTAGACCGGATATTGAACTTTTTGCTGTTGGACTTCAGCCGTATTCGACCGAGATACAACACTGGGCGTCACGGGAGGTCGTTCCCACCTGTGGCCATTGAACTTTGCAGCTCCTCCCGTGGAGGGTCAGACACCCTGAGCCAATAGGCTGGTCCTGGACTTATTTCCATCTGGCATAGTTTGCATATTGTTGTTTGATTGTTTGTGGTTTTTGTATTTCTATTTTTATGCTCTATTCTTGATTGGTGAAGCTGTAACGAAACTCAATTTCCCTCAGGATCAATAAAGTATGTCTATGTATATGTCTATGTCTAGGATAGTAAAAGCTTCTTTAGGTATGTGAAGAGGAAAAAATTAGTTAAGACCAAAATTGGGCCCTTGAAGACAGAAATGGGTGAAATTATTATGGGGAACAAGGAAATGGCAGATGGGCTGAACAGGTACTTTGGATCTGTCTTCACTAGGGAAGACACAAACAATCTCCCAGATGTAATAGTGGCCAGGGGACCTGGGGTAATGGAGGAACTGATGGAAATTTGCATTAGGCAGAAAATGGTGTTGGGTAAACTGATGGGACTGAAGGCTGATAAGTCCCCAGGACCTGATGGTCTGCACCCCAGGGTACTTAAGGATGTGGCTCTAGATATCGTGGATGCATTGGTAATCATTTTCCAATGTTCTATAGATTCAGGATTAGTTCCTGCGGATTGGAGGGTAGCTAATGTTATCCCACTTTTTAAGAAAAGAGGGAGAGAGAAAACAGGCAATTATAGACCAGTTAGCCTGACGTCAGTGGTGGGAAAGATGCTGGAGTCAATTGTAAAAGATGAAATAGCAGCATATTTGGATAGCAGTAGCAGGATAGGTCCGAGTCAGCATGGATTTATGAAGGGGAAATCATGCTTGACTAATCTTCTGGAATTTTTTGAGGATGTAACTATGAAAATGGACATGGGAAAGCCAGTGGATGTAGTGTACCTGGACTTTCAGAAAGCCTTTGATAAGGTCCCACATAGGAGGTTAGTGGGCAAAATTAGAGCACATGGTATTGGGGGTAGGGTACTGACACAGATAGAAAATTGGTTGGCAGACAAGAAATAAAGAGTAGAGATTAACGGGTCCTTTTCAGAATGGCAGGCAGTGACCAGTGCAGTACTGCAAGGCTCGGTGCTGGGACCACAGCTGTTTACAATATACATTAATGATTTAGATGAAGGGATTAAAAGTAAGATTAGCAAATTTGCAGATGACACAAAGCTGGGTGACAGTGTGAAATGTGATGAGGATGTTATGAGAATGCAGGGTGACTTGGACAGGTTGGGTGAGTGGGCAGATGCATGGCAGATGCAGTTTAATGTGGATAAATGTGAGGTTATCCACTTTGGTGGCAAGAACAGGAAGGCAGATCACTATCTGAATGGTGTCAAGTTAGGAAAAGGGGAAGTACAACGAGATCTGGGTGTCCTTGTTCATCAGTTACTGAAAGTAAGCATGCAGGTACAGCAGGCAGTGAAGAAAGCTAATGGCATGCTGGCCTTCATAACAAGGGGAGTTGAGTATATGAGCAAAGAGGTCCTTCTGCAGTTGCACAAGACCCTGGTGAGACCCCACCTGGAGTATTGTGTGCAGATTTGGTCTCCAAATTTAAGGAAGGACATTCTTGCTATGGAGGGAGTGCAGTGTAGGTTCACTGGGTTAATTCCAGGGATGGCGGGAATGTCATATGTTGAAAGATTGGAGCGACTGGGCTTGTACACACTGGAATTTAGAAGGATGAGAGGGGATCTGATTGAAACATATGAGATTATTAAGGGATTGGACACGCTGGAGGCAGGAGCCATGTTCCTGATATTGGGGGAGTCCAGAACCAGAGACCACAGTTTAAGAATAAGGGGTAGACCGTTTAGAACGGAGTTGAGGAAAAACTTTTTTGCACAGAGGGTTGTGGATCTGTGGAATGCTCTGCCTCAGGAGGCAGTGGAGGCCAATTCTCTGGATTCTTTCAAGAAAGAATTAGGTAGAGCTCTTAAAGATAGTGGAGTGAAGGGATATGGGGTGAAGGCAGGAACGGGGTACTGATTGTGGATGATCAGCCATGATCACAGTGAATGGCGGTGCTGGCTCGAAGGGCTGAATGGCCTACTCCTGCACCTATTGTCTATTGTCTATTATGCACATTGTGTTATAGGACTTGGGACCAAGAAGTCTACTACAAGAATTGGTAGATGTGGTCAGGAAGTGCAGGAAAGGAGAAGCCAGAAGGACTTTATTCCCTGGTGTGTCCGAGGCTTAGGAGTAAACGTATAGAAGAGTATAATATCATTGACCATAAGATCATAAGACCATAAAATACAGGAGATGAAGTGGGCCATTTGACCCATTGAATCTACTCCACCATTTTGTCATGGCTGATCCATTTCCCTCTTGGGCCTAATCTCCTGCCTTCTCCCTGTATCCATTCATGCCCTGACTAATCAAGAATCTATCAACCTCTTCCTTAAATAGACCTAATAACTTGGCCTCCATAACAGCCTGGGGCAATGAATTCCACTGATTCACTGTTCCCTGGCTAAAGAAATTCTTCCTCATCTCTGTTCTAAATGGACATCCCTCTGTTCTGAGGTTGTGTCCTCTGATCTTAGACTCCCCCACCATAGGGAACACCCTCTCCTCATCCACTCTACCTAGGCCTTTCAACATTCAATAGGTTTCAATGAGATCCCCCTCATCCTTCTGAATTCCAGGGAGTAGAGGCTCAGAGCTATCAACTGCTCCTCATATGATAAGCATTTCAATACTGGAATCATTTTCACAAACCTCCTTTGAACCCTCTCCACTGTCAGCACATCCTTCCTTAGATAAAAGGCCAAAAACCGCTCACAGTACTCTAAGTGAGGCCTCACTGATGCTTTATAAAGCCTCAACATTACATCGTTGAATTTATATTCTAGTTCTCTTGAAATGAATGCTAACATTGCATTTGCCTCCTCTCCACTGACTCAATCTTCAATTTAACCCTTAAGGAATTCAGCACGAGGACTCCCAAGTCCCTTTGCACATCAGATTTTTATATTTTCTCTCCAGTTAAAAAAAGTCTACACTTTTATTACTTCTACCAAAGTGCATGACCATACACTTCCCGATATTGTATTCCACCCGTTATGTCTCTGCTCATTCTCCTATCTAAGTCCTTCTGTAGCCTATCTGCTTCCCGAACACCACCTGCCCTTTCACCTATCTTCAGGTTGTCCGCAAACTTGGCCACAAACCCATCAATTCCATCATCCAAATCATTGACATATAACATAAAACGAAGTGGCCCCAACACAGACCCCTGTGGAACACCACTAGTTACTAACAGCCAACCAGAAAAGGCTCCCTTTATTCCCATTCTTTGCCTCCTGATAATCAGCCAATGTGTTATCCATGTTAGAATCTTTCCTGTAATGCCATGGGCTTGTAGTTTGTTATGCAGCCTCATGTGTGACACCTTGTCAAAGGCCTTCTGAAAATCCAAATACACAACATCAACTGATTCTCCTTTGTCTATCCTGCTTGTTATTTCCTCAAAGAATTCCAACAAAAGTGTCAGGCAAGATTTCCCCTTAAGGAAATCATGCTGACTTTGGACTATGTTGTCATGTGCCTCCAAGTACCTCAAAACCATATCTTTAACAATTGAATGTAACATCTTCCTAACCACTGAGCTCAGACCAACTGGCCTATAATTTATTTTCTTCTGTCTTGCTCTCTTTCTGAAGAGTGGAATAACATTTTCAATTTTCCAGTCTTCCAGGACCATGCTAGAATCCATTGATTCTTGAAAGGTCATTACTAATGCCTCCACAATCTGTTCACCCATATCTTTCAGAACCCTGGGGTGTAGACCATCTGCTCTAGGTGACTAATCTACTTTCAGACCTTTCAGTTTCCCAAGAACCTTCTCCCTAGTAATGGCAACTTCGCTCACTTCTTCCCCCTGACATTCTCAAACTTCCAACATCCTTCCACAGTGAAGACTGATGCAAAATACTTATTCAGTTAATCCACCATTTTCTCGTCTCCCATTACTACCTCTCCAGCATCATTTTCCAGTGGTCCGATATCTACTCCCACCTCTCTTTTACACTTCCTATATCTGAAGAAACTTTTGGTTTCCTCCTTAACATTATTGGCTAACTTACCTTCATATTCCATCGTTTCCGGTAGAGGCAGAAACATTAGAGACTTTTAGACAGGCACATGGATGTGAGGAAGGCAGAAGGATATGGACATTAGGTAGGCAGAGGGGATTAGTTTGGTGGCCATTTGATGATTAATTTAATTGGTTCAGCACAACATTGTGGGCCGAAGGGCCTTTTCCTGTGCTGTACTGTTCTATGTTCTATGACTTTTTTAGTTGCCTTCTGTTGGTTTATAAAAGCTTCCCAATCCTGTAACTTCCAACTGTTCTTGCGCTATTACGTGCCCTCTCTTTGGCTTCCCTTGTCAGCTGAAGGCAGAATGACGGAACTGTGAAAATCATGAGGGGCACAGAATCTCATCAGAATAACTTTATTGCCAGTATTAGATTAGATTATGAGGACACGCAGTCCTCTTTTATTGTCATTTAGTAATGCATGCATTAAGAAATGATACAATGTTTCTCCAGAATGATATCACAGAGACACATAACAAACCGACTTAAAAACTAACAAAAACCACATAATTATAACATATAGTTACAACAGTGCAAAGCAATACCGTAATTTGATAAAGAACAGACCATGGGCACAGTAAAAGTCTCAAAGTCCCGCGAAAGTCCTATCATCTCACGCAGACGGTGAACCTCCAGCGCCGCCAACTTGCCGGTGCAGCATCCTGGAAGCATCTGACCACAGTCCGACTCCGAGACCGTCCGAAAATTCCGAGCCTCCGACCAGCTCTCCAACACCAAGTACCGAGCACCATCTCTGCCAAGCGCTTCGACCCCGGCCCTGGCAACAGGCAATAGGCAAAGCCGAGGATTTGGGGCCTTCCCCTCCGGAGATTCTCGATCACACAGTAGCAGCGGCAGCAAAGCGGGCATTTCAGAAGTTTCTCCAGGTGTTCCTCCGTGCTTCTCACAGCTGTCTCCATCAAATCCAGATTGTGCACGACCCCTTAGATAACACATACGATATCATTCAGAACGGCCGTGCGCGCTGTGTCGCGGCGCAATCTTCT